>NC_132789.1:41368429-42588484 GCF_048418805.1 Vulpes vulpes | reverse complement strand
GCGCCGTCACCCTGCGGCCCCGCTTCCGAGTCCTGGTCCAGGCTGCCGGGGGCGCGGGGGGCGCGGGGGGCTCGGTGCCCCAGCGCCCGAGAAGCGACTTCGCGCGCGCTTTCCTTACTCTTTTTTTTTTTTTTTTAATGATTTGAGAGAATGCGACGGGGGGAGGGGCAGAGGGAAAGAATCTGGAGCCGACTCCGCGCCGACCCGACGGGAGCCCCTATAGGTCATGACCTGAGTGAGCCGAGACTCGGGGCCCAACCAACCGAGCCACCCGGGCGCCCCCTCCTATCTTTTTAAAATACCTGTTATATCTGTTAGAACCTTCCAGCGGCTACCGCCTGACTTTCCCATAAGCTACTTTAAAAAAAAAAAAAAAAGTTGGGGCAGCCCGGGTGGCTCAGGGGTTTATAGCATCTGTCTTCAGCCCAGGGCGTGACCCTGGAGACCTGGGATCGAGTCCCCCGTCGGGCTCCCTGCATGGAGCCTGCTTCTCCCTCTGCCTGTGTCTCTGCCTCTCTCTCTGTCTTTCATAAATGGATGAATAAAATCTTAAAAATAAATAAATTTTTAAAGATTGCATTTATTTGGGAGGGGCACAAACAGGGGGAGGGGCAGGCTCCCCACTGAGCAGGGAGCCTGGTGTAGGGCTTGATCTCAGGACCCTGGGATCATGACCTGAGTTGCAGGCACAGGCCTAACCCACTGAGCCACCCCTCCCCCCCACCAAGAGCTCCACCATAAGCTACCTAAGAGTATCTATCCAGTGGGACAACTCCCAGAGACTACATCAGGGTCAGGCCTTTCAGGCCATGCCTATACATCTCTTGCTTGAAAACCCTGAATAGGGATGCCTGGGTGGTTCAGCGGTTAAGTATCTACCTTCCTGGCCCAGGAGGTGATGCTGGAGACCGGGGATCGAGTCCCATGTCTGGCTCCCTGCATGGAGCCTACTTCTCCCTCTGCCTGTGTCCCTGCCTCTCTCTCCCTCTGTCTCTCATGAATAAATAAATAAAATCTTTTAAAAGATTTAAAAGAAGGGCAGCCCAGGTGGCTCAGCAGTTTAGCGCCTGCCTTCAGCCCGCAGTGTGATCCTGGAGATCCAGGATCGAGTTCCACGTCAGGCTCCCAGCATGGAGGCTGCTTCTCCCTCTGCCTTGTGTCTCTGACTCTCTCCCTCTCTCAAGAATAAATAAATAAAACCTTAAAAAAAATAGAAAAGAAAAAGAAAACTGAATAGTGATTGTTACCCACCAAACTGCCAAGCAACTACCTCTACAGTCCCTGACCAGCTGCCCCAACACCACAAAAGGTCCAGCTGCCACCTCTTAAGACATAAAGACATGCAAACAACCAGTGTTAAAAATACATTTATCATTAAAATATATTACACATATGAGAGAGGGGATGCATCCTATACAGTTCAGAGGATTTGCTGATCCAGAAAAACCCACTTGTTTCACCAGAACACCACTTTCCTCAGTACCTTCGTTTTCAAGCCACAGTATTACCCTCTGAGGCTGAGTGGCCAGCTCCAGAGTTGTTGAGCCACCTCTGAGTAGGACGGGGGGTAGGGTTTGTATATACATATATATATGTCCTTAGAGCACTGGAAGCATCTAGGGTGGCTGTGACCTGTTTATCCAGCAGATTCTGCTTGCATCTTCTTGCTGTCCAGTTCATTCTCCCTTCAAGGCCCCAAAGTTTGTTCAAATATCTGGTCATGGGGAGCTCAGCCCAGGCTACAGGGAAGGCACTGACTATGCCCTGGAGGCAGGCTGAGTAAGCACAGGAAGTATTTATTTAAGCATCTTTAAAATTTAAAAAAATAGATCTGTGTTAAATAGCTAAAGTTGAACATTGACTGTCAGTTTTATTATGGTAGATTTCCCCCATGGCTTCCCAACTCAGAGTAGCAGGGATGTGACAGCCACAGTCAGGGGGTGGGGGATGTCTGGGCTCAGGAAACAGGCAGCTGCCACTTTTGCTTCCAAGGGGCCTCACGTCGTCTTATGGTAGTTCTTGATCTTAAACAGGTGGGGCTGGCAATTGGCTGCCTTGAGTAAAACAGGACAGGAGATAGAATGGCTCAGGGTGAGTTGCAGAGGAATAAGTGAATAAATTCTTGAGCCTTCTTCTTCTCTGCCATGTCAAGCTTTTGGTGACCAGCTGGGTTTCGAAGCAGTAAGCTGCCAAATATGCTGGCTGCAAGAAAAACACAGAAGACAAATGATTCAGCAAAAGCAGCACTACTTATTTTTGTGTTGAGTTGGGAGGAGTGCCCCAAAGCATTATTTTCTGCTTGAAAAAAACAAAAAACAAAACAAAACAAAAAAACATGTGAGGGTAAATTTGGCCCAGGACCGCAGATTTTAGTTCCACTTCAGTGGTCTTGGGACCTTCTTCAAGCACATTTCTCATAATGAGTCTCTCAGTTTGCAGAGATGCTTTCCACGGACGCTTGACTGCTTACCTAGAATATTCTCATCCAAATGATTTTTTGCTGATTTTTTCAGCAGTTCTCGCAAAAACGCCATCAAGTAATTGAAGACATTTTGGTGGAAAGTGGGGAGGGTAGAAATGACCTGAAAGAAGGAGAATCGGGATTTGTCTTTTCATTCATTCAGTCATTTGTCAGACATTTGCTATATTCCAGGAACTGAGTACATGATTCAAGGGCATGAGTAAGACTGTGCACAGGGAACCCTGAACACTCACCCCTTGGCACGAGTGTCAAAAGAGAAGCACAGATCAAGCACTATGTGAATTTAGATGGCAATATTCTAACCATGTGCTCTCAAAAGGTTTGTGGGAATAGAAGACACTTTAAGCCAGGTCTTGAATATAAGACAAGACTGGACTTGCCGAAGTAAGGACTAGGGTATTCAGAGCAAAAAGAAAGTATAAAAAAGGCAAGAGAAGGAAAACTGAGATAAGGGGAGAGATTGAGAAGTCAATTTTAGCAGAAGCACCACTGTTTGAACAGGTACTAAGCCTGGAGAGGTCGATCAGGCTAGAATTCAAGTACTCCAGCTCTCTGCATATCATCATTGCCACTTGGGAAACTTGTAGGAGATCTATTCCAAAAGAGATTCCGACTCAGTGGATGGGTGGTGAGGCTCTGGCACCTGTATTATTTACAAGCTTTCTAGATTATTCTGCTATATATGTGTGAACCACTAGACCAGACGGTTAAAAGTCTTGAATATTTGTTTAAGAAAATCATTAATTGGCAATAGAGAGCCGAGTGTGGCTTTTGACCAACAGTGACCGGACGAGAGCTTTAGAGCACGTGGTATGATGGCAGTATACAAAACAAATGAGCAGAGGGAGAGCCTGAGTGCGGGGCTTGGAACCAGGGTCAGTGGACGAGAGTGGAAAGAGAGTGACAGATCAAGGGAACTGGGCATGCGGGAGGCAAGCAGAGGCCGACTCAGAAATGACTCAGGTTTCTGGGTTCAGTCACTGGAATTAAGGATGAAGCCATTAAAAGAAAAGAGGACATGAGAGGAAGAACAGGTTCGGGAAGGAAGGCTATGGAGTTGCTAGGACACTGTGTTTGAGGGACTGCGCCCACTTTGTTCCCTCAGGCCCCACAAGGCCCGAGGCTGCAACATGTGTAAATTAATGCTCAACGCTTCCCCTCACCTGTTTACTCGCTGTGTAGTTGCCAGAACACTCCAAGCAGTTATGGTAGGTGCTATAGCAGATGACAGGCTCTGGCAGGCTCTCCAGGAAAAGCAGCAAGGCTTCAGCTACGGAATGATTGCTGGCGGCTTTTGGCCCATCGTTAAGGAACTGGCGATGCCGAGCCATGGTTAGGAAAAGGCCCAGGAGCGAGCACATGCCAGAAGTGCCCTCTGCTCAGAGCCAGGATGCCAGCCTGACATGGTGAAGGGGCCAAGCTGTTTGTTAGCTTAGCTGGGCCCTCCTGAGTTCCTGCTACAGTGGCTGCTTAAAGTTGTAAAGTCTTCTCTATGCAAACTTTAAGTAAGAAAAATATGGTAGCTGAGGACACAAGATCTGATTTTGAGCCTTAAAATATTCTTTCTTTTCTCTCACCTCTTAATCATATTCACATGCATGCACATGCACACATACACACACACACACACACACACACACATACGTGCACATGCGCACAAACGTCTAAGGATACAGAGGGTTTCAATCATTCCAGTATCCAAACAGTCCCTGATATGCTCAAATTCCGACCTCAGGCCTGGCTGCTGAAACAGATCTTCCTGCAAAAAGAAAGAAAGTCACCAAATAGTTACATTCTCAGAAAATTAGCCATGATTTCCTGACCTAGAAATATGACCACCACCAAGGTGCAAATAGGGAGCAGCGTAGTGAGGCCTTGGAATCAACCTGGTAAACGATGTGATAGATGTAGGGCTGATGCAGCTAACTCACCTGGCAGGCCTTCCCAAGCATGCTCCCACGACAGGTCTTTCAAGTGATAAAACTGATTATAAAGCTACAGGTAGGGCCTACTGCTCATAACAATAAGGTAAACTTATAGCTATGTTTCCTGCAGTGTTATGGAGAGATTAACCAGGAAAAAAGCATGAGGAAAATACATCATTTATAAGATGGAGAAAGTTAAAAAGGCACCACCTTGCTTTGTGAAAACAAGGTTACAGCACTACAGGTATTTCCTTTGGTCCTAGCCTGCCTTATATTCATTTGTTTTGTTAAATGACTTAACGCCACATAACTGAATAATAATATTCTGTGTATTGCTCGTTACACTCGGGAGGAGCTCCACAGAGAAGGCTGATCATGGCATGGTACCTAAGAACGTGACCTCTGTGCTCACTTTGGTAGCACATGCATTAAAGTGAGAACGATACAGAGAAGATTAGCATGGCCCCTGAACAAGAATGTGACTTCTACAGCCAGACTCCCTGGGTTCTAATCCCCATCCTGCCCATTTATCAGCTTTGGGATCGTGACCAAGTTACTTGGCCTTCTGGACCTCGGGTTCTTCTTCATCTGAGGGCTATTGTGAGAACTAACTGAGGCAATGCTGCTAAACACTTAGAATAGTGTTTGATCCACTGTAGTAATACATGTAAGGGGGGGGGGGGTTAGTAAAAAGAGACTGTCCTAAGAACGTACGTTGCTCCCAAGTGGTGGACTATAGTTTGTATTAGTCTCCCTACATGAATGAGTCAGTGAAGCAGACCAATCTGATCTCATGGAACTTGCCCAAATCACTCTAGAAATCAGGCCTCCTGACTCATGCCCTGGGGGCTCCATCTGGTCTCAGGCCTCAGTCTGGCTTATCAACAAGTTAGCCCCTCCCATTCCCAGAAACTGGCAAGAACTCCTCAAAAGGATAGCAGGCTGACATCCTGAGAGGAATCCGGATGTCTTTCTACTTGGGAGGACCCCAGGGGACAAGGGAGGGAACACGCTGTGCCACGAAGGCCATCCTCTGCAAGGCTGCTTCCCTTGCGGGTAATCAAGCACTGTATGTACCAGCAAGGTCTCATGGGGCTATGAAACTATGAACCTACCCCACACTCACTCCTTAGGGAAGAGATAGATTTCCATAGATTCCTTGAGGTTAAAGCTTCTTACTCCAAAAGTTCTTGAGGCTGATGCTCTTTCCCAAGGCAGCCTGGCATCAATCAAGTCTGACTGCTTTTAATCACCACCTACCTGCTGGACAGCATTCTGGTACAGGTAATCAACCATCATCCAGAGCTCTTTGGGGATTCCCAAGGGGTTCTCCAACTGGATCCCATCATCTTCAGTCTGTAGTGGCATCAGAGTCTGAAAAGCAATAAAAAGGATAGGAGCGCCTGGGTGGCTCAGCCGGTTAAGTGTCTGCCTTCCGCTCAGGTCATGGTCTCAGGGTCCTGGGATCGAGCTCTGAGCCTGCTGCTCCCTCTGCTCATGTTCATTCTCTCTCTATGTCAAGTAAATAAAATCTTAATTTAAAAAATAAAATTAAAAAATAAAAAGCATAACACAAAGGTCCACCGATGGAACTTCCAACAGGCTAGTTCCAGGAGAATACATGATAATGGGGGCAGCAAACCCATGGAGGAAGAGAAGCATTTCAAACCCTTAAGCAAACATTCCATAGGCAAAAAAATGAAATCAGGTGATTTCACAATCAAGGCACAAAAGGTGATTTTTGAGAATGAGGAATGGGTTATGGCAAGCAGTTTCAATAAATCAGATGAAATATGCATCATCTTCTTTGAAAAAATATCCTGCCAAGAGCAGAACCAGGGAGGGATGCCAAACTGGCTCAGCGGTTGAGCATCTGCCTTCAGCTCAGGGTATGATCCCAGGGTCCTGGGATCGAGTCCCAAATCGGGCTCCCCACAGGGAGCCTGCTTCTCCCTCTGCCTATGTCTCTGATGAATAAATAAATAAAATATTAAAAAAAAGAAAAGAGCAGAAACAGGGAGACAGTGTGGACTAGTGGGGTAAGGACAGAGACTTGGGAGTCTTAGGAGTTCAAAAATCTGAATGCAGGCACCAGGTCCACTGTTAACTTACCATGTGACCTGTGACTAATCACACTCCTTACTGGGCCTCTGTTTTCATCTTATGTAATGGAGAGGATAGAAATTAAGTCCCCAAATTAAAAAATGCATTGGAACGGGGAGAAATGCATGTTACGATAAATCTGCTCTAAAGTAGTCCTCTTGTATTCAAATTGTCTCTATAGGAGTCTTTTACATCTCAGAAAGTTTAGTTCAGGATGACAGATGCCCACGTGATGATTAAAACAAAAAAAGGAATAAAATCACGGGCCAGGGCAACTTCATATCTTAGTATCCATGGCTGAGTTTCTCTAATATACTATGTATGAAAGACTGAGAATATCTTGTTTCACTTGGTCGGCTGCTACCATTCTAGAAGCTTCCTTGTGGCATGTAACTCACCAGCTCTCTAATTGTTTCCAGGGGCAGGTCCAAGATTGGCTCCCTCATGTAGCACAATGTATGTATGGGAGATCCGAAACAGCTGGGCAGGTAATTCCCAGACACAGACAGAAAGTAATCCTTTCCCCTGTCCAGGTGCAAAACCAGAATGTCTTCAATTTTGTCTTCACCTGAGTTGAGCTTTGTAGCCGTGGTCTTATTTACAAATAGCTCCAATTCAATCTCAATGGCAGAGTCTGAAGAAAAACATTAAAAGTTAACATTGGCTGGTTGGAAGCCCAAGAGGAAAGAGGGAAAGAGGACAGCGGGAATGCGGAGCAGCCACGAAGGGCTGGGGAAGGGCATCAGAGGTGTCAGCCAACCAACACGTATGTATGTGCTCAGCACTCAGAGGACACACGAACAAGTTTCTAGTCCACGTGGAGATATGAAAACAACAAACAAAAACATGTGATGAGGCAACTGCTATGAAAATCAGGTACAAAGGAGCACAGCTCAAGTTACAATTATTAATACAATCAGAAGGCAGGGATCAAAGAGCTTGCCCTGGGCCAGGTCAGATAAAGACACCTGATCCAGGAGAAAATATAATGCAAGTGTCAGCCTATAAATTGTCCACAAAACAGGCTTCATCCCTCTGCCACACAGCACGACGCAGAGTGCAAAGGAGAAGTTAGGGGAAAGACATGAATGGTACATTCCAGGGCCGGATATAATCTCTGGATTACCACCCCGTTATCTTTCCCTATAAGAGCAGATGCGGGGACCTGATTATAGTGAGGCAGACAGTGAAAATGGGTCCTTCAAGAGCAGCACCTGCTTCCCAGTGGTCTTCCGTCTTCTCTTTCTGTGAAATTATGGAACATACACATGGCTGAGAAAGCTTTTCAAGCTGAACTCGTACCCTTTCCTGTTATATCTTAGTTGCGGACAGTTTGTCCAGAGGACTTTTAGAAGTTTCAATCAGACAACAAACAGTCAAACAAAAAAGCTTACTTTAGGAAAACAAGCAGTCAGGAGTGTTCCCCAAACCAGCAACCAGGGACCTGGAAACAGAGGCCTCACCTGGCAGGAGGAAGCCTCTGCTGGGGTTGGCATTCAGCCACTTCTTACAGTAAGACGCTTCATCAGGCTTGTTGATGAATTCAAACTGACAGGGTACTTGTCCATTATGGATAGTAAAGGACTGTACTTGCAACTGCATGTACTTCACATTCTGAAAACAGAACTGGGAACAAGCCCGGGACCAGTCAGACCAGTGCCCTCTTCTCGGCAACCCGTTCAGCCACCCCAACTGGGCAATCTTTGCCCTTTCCGGAAAGAAAATCAAGGACCACCTCTTTCAAATCATGATTCTGCTTTACGTATTTACCTGGGAGGCCACAGCTCCACTAAAGACCAGTGGTCTGTGTGGGTCTGTCTGGGTCTGTGTTTAACCCAGAAACCCAAAAACTTACATTGTTTTATAAATAAATTTCCTGAAGGATTCAAAATTCGAACCTTCTGTCTTCTATACACAAAGACCACTTCCAAAATACCCTTTACAAATTCCAGCCCCAAACATGAAGATGGAGCACATTAGGGCATTAAACAATACCCTCACCAGAAATCTCCGTTCTGACTTCTTGGAACTGTCCGTTCTAAGTGCTCCACGCTGTAGCTCTTCCACAAAAAATCTTCAGCCCTAACTAGACTTCCCCCACCTGTGACCCATCCCTTTTCTACACCACCTTCCCTCCCACCAACACCTGTGTACCCACAAAATTCTAACTCAACTTCATCTTGGTCAAAGCAAAACATCCATAGGAAGACAAACCCCTGCAAGAATACATACCAGCTACACTGAAATCAAACAAAGCACTTTTTGGCTCATCTGTGCCATCATTTAAATCATGAATGGCCCACGTGTGGGTAAAACCTATGAGTCATACAGGTTAAAGGCTTCTGATTCAGACGATCAGAAGAACAGAATCCAAACCAGCCCCCTCCTGTCAGCTAACACAGCAGCCTCATTGTAACTAGAGGCGTCTGCCCGTCAAGAAGCCTGGAGTCCAGGGGTCAGACAGGTGGCTCCTGGATTTCTGAGGCCTCGCAGATGAGATCTGAGTTCTACAAATAGAAGAGCCTGTTGCTGATATCCTTAACATGTCCTTCCTACCTCTCGCTTAGAAAGGGACACAGAAGGAATGTTGGCATTTTCCATCTTGTCCAGGGAGCGAACAATCTCTTCCAGAGTCTTCCGGTAACGTTCTTCGTTGACCACCTTCACCTGGGAGGGAAACAGCAGAGCCTGAGTGCCTTCTGCCCATTTCCTCCTTTTCAGGAAAGAGGACATGCACAGGACGGGGCAAGAGCAGCTGATGGCAACACGGAAAGTGAAGACTAGATGGATTTAATTAGTCAACAAAGAACCCAGTTCACAACAGACCCAGAAGGGTCTCCAGAAGCAGAGTTTGTGATGAGGTTAACTGCAGAGAGAAGACGCAGGAGTGGAAGCCTGGCTGGCAGGTGTGGCAGGTCGCAGACCTAGGGCAGAATGATGCTCAGTGACAAGGTCTACTTTGCTTGCTGCTGTCAACGGGCCTGCAGCAAGAAACTTCTCTAGGGTTTGATTGAAAGTGGCATTTCTCAAGGCTTTGTAACCTGTGCTCCACTGGCCAAGATTTTTGTCAGGCTTTCCCTTATGTGTTGTGAATTATAAACACAATTTTTGTCACTTTCCAGTAATAAAACTCTGTAACACACATCAGGCTTTTGTCAAGCTATCCACAGCCTCACAGATTCTGATATGCCTCTACCTGAACCCTCGAGAATAGATAATATAAAGAAGCAGAAGTCACAGGGGAAGAGATAATAAAAAGATGTTCAACTTCACTAGCAAGCAGAGAAATGTTATCTAAAATAATGCAAGATCTCTTTCTTTTGGCTCACTGGGTTGGCAGAAATTTAAGACTAATAAAATCCAACATCAGCCAGGGTGTGGGAAATAAGCTCATATGGATTTGATAGAAGGAGGAAGAGGAGGGAGCTCTATCTTTACTGACATGGAAAGATCTCCTAAGACATAGTCAGTAGGGGGAAACAAAAGATGTTCTCTCAGAACACTATGCATAACATGATCTTTTACAAAAAGGGAAAATATCCTCTATGTTGTATACAGAATACGGACATGTTTATAAATGCAAAGAAAAAGTTGTGGAAAAGTTTTGGAAAGTTACAGTCCAAAAAGCAAAGGGGAACTTCCAAGGACACAGAAATATATCATAGAAGTACACCAAAATAATTATGAATTAAATTTAAGTTATAACGACTTTTTTGTTTTGTTATCATTAAGAAACCTCCATGTCCAATGTGGGGCTCGAACTCACAACCTTAACATCAAGTCACATGCTCTACGGACTGAGCCAGCTGAGTGCCCCTAAAAACAATTTTTTTTAAAGATTGATGGACTGATTTGACAGAAAGAGAGAGAGAGCACAGGCAGGCGGAGCAGCAGACAGGAATGGAAGAGGCAGGCTCCCCACTAAGTAGACAGCCCAATGCAGGGCCCAATCCAGGACCCTGGGATCACGACCTGAGCCAAAGCAGACACTTAACCAACTGAGCCACTCAGGCACCCCACCTAAAAACAATTTTTTTAAGATTTTATTTATTTATTCATGACAGACATAGAGAGAGGCAGAGACAGAGGCAGAGGGAGAAGCAGGCTCCCTGCAGGTAGCCTGATGTGGGACTTGACCCTAGGACCCCGGGATCACACCCTGAGCGGAAGGTAGACACTCAACCGCTGAGCCACCCAGGCGTCCCTAAAAACAATTTTTAGGGCAGCCCGGATGGCTCAGTGGTTTAGCGCCGCCTTCGGCCCAGGGCCTGATCCTGGAGACCCAGGATCAAGTCCCACGTCGGGCTCCCTACATGGAGCCTGCCTCTCCCTCTGCCTGTGTCTCTGCCTCTCTTTCTCTCTCACTCTGTGTGTTTCATGAATAAATAATAAAATCTTTTAAGAAAATAAAAAAAAAACAATTTTTAAAAGCTTTCTCATATTCAGGTCAGAAGGAGGAGCTAAGAATGACAAGAGTGGTCTTGGTTATGAGAACCCTTTCTCCATAGAGTGCTCCTGATGGGTATCAGCTGCACACCTACCCCGATGTTAAACACTGAGCTGACAGGCTTGTGGTCACTGGTCTTCAGGCCCATGTGGCTCTGGTAACTCAGCTGAGTGATGTTCTTCCCTTTCCAGAGAACCCGGTCACACCAGGCAGGAGCACGACACTTCTCGCTGAAATGCAAAGTCCACACTGGGGGCCTGCATAGGCATAGCAGAGCCCCCTGCCTGGCCAGCACCCTGGCTCAGCTGGAGAATGACAGGGCAGGGCCTTCAAGTCCATGCAGCCCCAGGGATCTGAGAAAGCACAGCAATTCGGGCCCACCAGGGGATAGCATGTGCTCTGTGGGTATCACCCAAAACAGCTGCATGGGCCCCAAGCCAAACACCGTTCAGAATGACTCTCTGCTCTTTACCCTCCTATGGGGATGAGACAAAAAAGGCAATCTGGGAGTAAGTACTCTGCAGTCCTTAAAAGATGGTGCTTGAAACAGGCTCTGAATTCCTACTGCTTCAGTTATAAGCTTGGTTTTATACTAGCCTGTTTGGGGGCCCTTTATCTTATTTTTTAATTTTATTTTTTAAGATTTTTTATTTTTAAATAATCTCTACCCTCAAATGTGGTGCTTGGAACTCACAACACCAAGGTCAAGAGTTGCATGGTCCACCTACTGAGCCAGCCAGGCACCCCTCGGAAGGCTCTTTAATTTTTGTGTGCCTTAGTTCCCCGATCTAAAAACTGAGGATAATAAATCATACCTCCAAAAATAAATTACAAAATAAATAAATAAATCATACCTCCTTCAGCCGGCTGCTGAGAAGATTTAGTGAGGTAACAGAAGTAAAGTGTATGAAATAACGTGAGGCCTACCACAAGCATTAATGAAACTGATAAACTCCTACGCGATGACCAAGTACAAGCTAAGCGGGTTGGAATCATCCTATCACCCTAAGCATAGCTGAAAAGTAAATTATTATAGAACAAAGGCTAAGGCAATAAAAAAAGAGACCACGTAGGAAGGCAGAGCTGATCAATGAGCAGATACTGACGGGAAATGTTTGACTAGAGTGCAAAACACGGGAAGTCACAGGAATCAAATCTCCTTCTTTAGGCCCGTGGGGACGAGTGCTTCCCTAAATTTCAGGGTTTCCATTTGCTCAGCTCCCTGAAGCAATCGCCTACCTACCTGGTATCCCAGTCATCGGAGCCAGTATCATACTTATAGGTTGGCTGGAACGTGAGCTCGCCTTCGGTGAAGCCTTCAAACACCGCCTTGGCAGCCACCTGGGTTTTCAGCTATACAAAAGGATGGAAGGAAGAGGGGGAAAAAAACTCACTTCAGAATAAAAAAGTCAAACCTGGAATTAGCAGAGGAAAGGAAATCAATCTGGAATCTGAACCCTAACCCAAAAAGAAAGGCCCATGAGAAAGCTATCCTGCAAGATCTTGAGAACTAAATCCTAGGAAGGGGAGCAAGTTGACCATCCTTTGGCCTGTTGTACAGTTTTTGGGGCTTTTATGAGGGCCTACCTACATCCAGGGGGCCTGAGTACCAACCTACTGAGATGTCCCTCAGAGGATCACGAACCGAAAGGCATAGACTTTTCCCTTCCAAGTATCAGATATTTCATCTGTGTAACACAGTTGTTCTCATTGTGCGGAGAGAGAACTATACAGAAAAAGGTCTGGAAAGATACAGTCCAAAAAGCCAAGGGGAATTTCCGTGTATATAAAAATAAATACTAGAAGTATACCCAAATGAGTATGAATTAAACAATTTTTTTACAAGATTTTATTTATTCATTCATGAGAGGCAGAGACACAGGCAGAAGGAGAAGCGGGCTGCCTGCGAGGAGCCGGATGCAGGACTTGATCCCAGGACCCCGAGATCACGACCTGAGCCGAAGGCAGATAGATGCTCGCCCACTGAGCCACCCGGTCATCCCTAAACAACTTTTCTAAAGGAGTTTGTCAAAAATAGATAGATAGATAGATAGATAGATAGATAGATAGATAGATAAATAAATAAATAAGGAGTTTGTCAAATAAGTTATATGAACTATGGGAAGTTCTGTGCCTTGATTTCCCCCACTGGCAAATATTGTATTTGTAACAGAATCTGTCTCTCAAGACTGCTGGGAAGAACTGTCAACTTAGAATGGTGCCTGGCACATTCTGAGAATAGCCAGGATTCTTCCCACTGCACTCATTTGAGGAGTTCCTTTAAGATCACACTTGCGGCGAGATGAACAACCACAGGTGTTCCTGCCTCCTCCCTGGGGACCAAGCTTTGCCCTGCGTGGACTGATGAAGAACCATCAGCTAACCCCGGAGACAGGGAGTAGCCACTCAGGGCATAATAGTTGCCAAATTCCCCAAAATATGAATTCCTAAAGAAAAAAAAGACTATTAAGGAAAAAGCCACAGAAATAGTAAAAATGTAGATGTTACTGTAGGATGATTCTTAAATCGGTATAGGTAGACCTTAAAAGCATCTGAGAAGTAGAGAACACACGAAACCTCTACTGTTACTTGAAGACAGAGCAGAAAAGAAGGCAAGAGGAGGTGGGTATGACAGGGAAGGGGAGTTAGGTCGCCTTACTCTGGAATACCGATGCAATAAACAGATGGTTAGAGAGCAGCCTGGCTTAATCCTGAAATGGGGATCAAAGAGAAAAAAAAGGTAATTTACCAAGGGAAGGAACTAGGAAGAAAAATGAGTCACAAAAAGAGATTATTCCATAAGGAAAGACATAAGAAAGTTGATATTTGTTTTCTCCCTTTGATTGATGTGCACTGCAGGATAAAAAGGTTAGCAGGATCATTCAGACTGATGACAATAAGAAGGGGGCTACAGGGTAAAAAGAAAAGGGACTTTAAGGTGAGAGCAGGAGGGGGCGAGGCAGGCTCACGCAGAAAACAAAGAGCAAGGCATCTTAAACACACCAAGTGCCTTTATGAGAAGCTTCGTACCCTTTCAGCTCCGACTTGGATGAAATGAATGAATGAATGAGCACTGGGGATAAGGAGTGAGAGAGAGAGTGAGAGAGAGAGAGAGAGAGAGAGAGACTGAGACAGAGAACAGGCACGCTCTTGTCCCCCAGGGGTACGAGGTGCCTCGAGGGAAGAGCCAGTGGCGGGGGGGGACAGCCGTGGACGAGGGAAGGCAGCTGAGAGGAGGAACGGCTGGCCACCCGCTCCTCAGGGAAACCCACCCAGCCGAGGAGGAAGAGGCTGGGACGCCAGGCCTTCCTGTGCCCTCACAGTGTGGGGACAGCTGCCTTCGAACGCACAGGCGGCCATCTGTACCTGGTCGTATGCATACAGGGTCTGAAAGGCCTTCTCCTCGATGAGCTTTTTCACTGTCTCCACATCCAGTTCTTCTATCCTGTAGTTGAGGTCCCCCAGCCACAAGATCACACTGTGAGGAGAGAGCACAGAGGTCACAGGTTCAGGAGGCACTCCACCCACCCTCGCCAGCGCTCATCTGACAGAAGCTCCCCGAGGCTCAGCTTCTCGGGAGCTGAGAGGGAAGTGACTCTGCTGTTCGGGACATCTTTTCTCAGGCCGCCCCATTTCACGTCACGGCCAACATGCTGCTTACTCAGTGACCTTCTGCTCCAGGTTCATCAGAAACAGCCTTGAGTTGTCCTGGACTGTTTTACTCTTGTGTGGTTGGAAAGATAGTCTAATAAGATCTAAAAGCAAGACGACCATTTACCTCGTTCAAGGGAAGAGGCACAAAAGATTAAGTATCGGGAATCATGTCAATCGCTTGGGGGCCCCAAACCAGATGATGCCATGATGTCGCCTCCATGCACATGACAGTCCACAGAACACACTCTCAGCCTTTGTTTCCGAGCTGAGTTCCTCCGAAACAAAGCTCAACCTGTACAGTGGAGTCTGGGCCTCACCCCCACTGTATCATCGGTTGGCTCTTTTCTGCAGAGTGTGATGGGTGTTTTATTACACCTGCTGCTTTCAGAGAAGGGCTACTGAGCATTCCCAGATGACAGCGCACAGCCCACAGACTCCAGCACTGCTCTGTCTGAAGCCAGCAGCCAGGTCTTTAGAGAACCCGCACAGCAGTACACACGCACCAAAATAAATGCATCCACAAGCTAAAAGCGGACAAGCTGACGTGCAAGCGGCAACCTCCCCAACTAGGATGCTGGAGGTTCAGCAGAACGGAGGACACACTCCCTGCTAAGTTCCCTGGAGAAGGAAAGCCATCCTGTCAGCTTCCAGAGCACCAGCGAGCTCAAGACAGTTCCACCACCACAGCAGGCGGGATGAGGGCTTGCATCTGTGTACTCCCTGGCAGACACCATGGCCTCAGGGGCTTCTTCCTTTTTCTAAAAGAGGTGGCACAAGCTTCAAGTGTTATCGTGAAGTCTGAAATTCTAATATGCCTTGAATTGAGACATACTGAACGTTTTAGAGATAAATGAAACAAAGAAAACAGAGATTAGCACAAGATGCTCCAAGCAGCTGTAATTCCGGCTTTGTGACGCTGAATCAAGAGGTACAAAAGACTAAGTGAGGGGAGACTACTCTGTCCGGACCTCAGTGATATGTTTCTGGAAAGAACAGACATGTAATATCCTAAAACATAGTTCTAAAGCCTGGACTTGAGAAGCTCGCTCTTTGGTTGCTTTCCTTGTGATGTTTTATCAAGATGGGCCCACATTAAAAATAAATCTTATACGTTTTCTGGAGGCAAATGATGTGTGAGAGAGACTCTAGAGGGCTGCCTGATGGTTAAGTTAGGAAACGGAACGTTTCCACAGGACGTCCTATCGGCGTGTAAGCGAGGGTGGGCTAGAGTTCCCACTCCGGCAGCGGGAGGCCTCCTCCAGTCACCTCCCTGACAAAGCAGAGAGGCCCCAATCTGCATGGCAAGAACAGCCAACTGCTCGGGCTCCAGGCCCAGACTCACTCGTGCTTGCTGATGGTGAGAGGGGGAAGGCTTGGGTCAACCTGACAAAACTGCATTCGAGAACAAATGTCTTTATAGTCCTGGTTCCTCCTCTCATACTCCTCCGTGTGGGCTGCCAAGTGAGAGTTCACAACGCAGATGCTGGTGTTGTGGAACTGGAACCTGATGGCCACTCCTCCTTTGTTACCCTATGGAAAAGAGCCCAAGAGCATCCAATTCACCACTTCAATGGGTCAGTCATTTAAATCTGCACACTTTCAACATGTTTTCTCTTCAAAGTAATCCTGACTGCTAAGTGAGGCAGTGTTATTGTCTGTATTTTATTTTATTTTTGAATTTTTTTTTTTTTTAGAGAGGGAGAGGGAGAGAGACAAATTCTGGCAGATTCCCCACTGAGCGTGGAGCCCGACGCAGGGTTGGATCTCACCTCCCTGAGATCATAACCTGAGCCGAAATCAAGAGTGGGACGCTCAACTGCTTAACGGACTGAGCCAGCCAGGCGCCCCTACTGTCTGTATTTTAACAGGTAAGAAAACAAATCCAAGAAAGCAGAGTGACTAGCCAGTCAGTGGCGAAGCCGAGTCCACTTTTCCCTAAATCACAGGCAAACCACATGCTTGCCCTTTTGCACAGGAGGCTAAGTTCTTGCAGTCAGACCCAAAAGCAGGACTTTAGGAGCCTCAAGAAGAGGAAATTACAAACCTATTATTGTCAGCATTCTTTCTTTATCTTGGTTTCCCAACAGTTTCTGCAACTGATTTCAGGGGTGAAATGGGCAGATCAACTAGAGGCTTTGGTGTGGAGTGGACACAGGGATATGTGCTATGTCAGCCAACAGCTCACTAAAACACGACTTCTAAGTAGTCCACTCAATCTGGCCTTGCTTGAGGGCACCATTCACCATGTCACACCAGCACCCTCACTCTGGGACTCACGCAATCACGGTATCCTGAGAGGCAGGGTCAAAACTGTAGGGATCAAGCATACCGACCAGAAACTCACCATCCTCCCCATGATTCCTGTCCCCACAGTCTCAGCTTCCACCTCGGAGATGTGCGCTGCATGCTCCTGTTTGACATACAACAGCAGCATAATCCCCACCAGTCGGATAAGCTTCACCTAGACAACAGAGCCATAACGTTCCAGTCACGGCATTAAATAGAAATCGAAAACAGGAATAAACACCCCAGAGGAAAAGTGGTCTTGAAGCTGACTGAGGATGCCAGTGTGTTTCCTTCTCCACAGTAGGACACAGGGTAGTCACCTGTGCAGCTCACCACGTGCACATGCAACGTGATAACCCCAACAGCCCACCAGGGCCCAGACCTGCATCTTTCTGATCCAGAGGCACCTCTTCTGGAGGACTTGAAATTGAAATAATTAGAACTGGCTTCTGATAAAGGTCACGGGTCTTAGAATTTCCCTGTGTGGCAGCATAAAATTAAGGGTCACTGACCCCGCTCTTACCTTTGCATACTTGGCGTCTGGATGAAGACCTTCTGATACAGCTTTAAACCACTCTTCCTCCTTGGGGGTATCATGGAAGAAGAAGGCTTCTTTGCTCAGATCGAGCTCCTGGAACCTGTAATAAGCAGCAAGCAGTCAGAAAGTAGAGAAGAGTAATGTGCAGAACATGTCTTCGGGTTGGGTTGGGTGCGTGTACAAGTCTAGCTTCCCAGTGAAACTGCAGGGCACTCAGGAGGGAGAAAAATAAATACGTGGAGCTGAGCGACTAAATGTTAAGGAACTACCAGCGCTCTCCTGAGCAGCCCCCACTTCCTCTCCATAACCAGCCTGCGAAACAGTTACAAGTGTCTCCGTTTTACACCCAGGACCGCTACTTCACACAAGGACCAATGGCAAACCAGGCACCAAGCCTAGGTCTATATAAATTCCAGATTCTAGGCCCTTCCCACTTTGCCACACAGGCTTCTTGGCTGCCTCCTCCCCATGGTGCCCAGCACAGTGGTAGAAAGATAACATGCACGGAAGAAAAAAACAGGGACGCCTGGGTGTCTCAGTGGTTGAGGAATAAATGACATCTTTTAAAAAAATAAATAAAATAAAAAATAAGAAAAGCCCCATTGGTCAGTTTTGTTTTTTTAAAAGATGTTATTTATTTATTCCTGAGAGACAGAGAGAGAGAGAGAGAAAGGCAGAGACACAGGTAGAGGGAGAAGCCAGCTCCATGCAGGGAGCCTGAGGCAGGACTTGATCCTGGGACTCCAGGATCACCCCCCGAGCCAAAGGCAGACGCTCAACCACTGAGCCACCCAGGCGCCACTTATTTTTTATTTACTTTTAATTTTTTAAAAAGATTTTATTTATTTATTCATGAGAGGCACAGAGAGACAGAGAGAGAGGCAGAGACACAGGCAGAGGGAGAAGCAGGATCCATGCAGGCAGCCCGACGTGGGACTCAATCCCGGGTGTCCAGGATCAGGCCCTGGGCTGAAGGCGGCGCTAAACGGCTGAGCCATCCAGGCTGCCCCTACCACTTATTTTTTAAATCTAGCCTTCCTGGGGCACCTAGGTGGCTCAGTCGATTAAGTGTACGACTCTTGTTTTCAGCTCAGATCGTGATCCTGAGATCAAGCCCCGAGTCAGTCTCCATGTTGGGCACAGAGCCTGCTTGTGTCCTCTCTCTCCCTCTCCCTCTGCCCCTCCCTGCTCATGCATGTGCATGTTCTCTCCCTCTCTCTAAAAAAAAATAAAATATCAAAAAAAATAAATAAATAAAAATAAAATAAAATAAATAGTTTTAAATTAAATAAATAAATAAAATAAAGCTAGCCTTCCTTCCCTGGCAAAAGATATTTTTGCTTTGTGACACAACAAATGTTGAATGTCTAAGTGATAAAAGTCAGTTCAAGGTGTAGTGATTTTAACAGAAGGTTGCACTAAAAATGAAATAATAGCATTTAAATGCCAGGCACATCACTTTAATGGTGCCAGAAATTTGTTTACTATGAGGAAGAGCATCAAACAGAGAAGCAGCTGTTATTAAGCACATGCTCAGTTTTCGCTTCCTTCACCTGCTGTGAAGACTCAGTGATACATTCATGTCCCTATCCTTCCCACGCCAGCTATACTTTCCTGAGATGCAGAGGCAACGGAGGAGAGAAGCACTCACCCTATGCAGTACACATCTGGGGCCTGGATGCCATGGCTTAACCAGGGCTGGAGGCCTTCTTTGGGGGACTGGCCGTTCACATTGTATGTTCCCACAAAAAACCTGTCAACAAAGAGAATTGATCAGTCACTTGGGAGGACTACAGGGATGACAGGGGAAAGAAAGCATCCTGTGCTGACTTTGCCCAGTTTCGGTCTCCCTGCAGCAGAATTTTAAGACGTAAGAAATGTCACACCTGGCCTCAACTGAGGACTGTGGCACCAAAGGGTGACTTGCAGTCTGCCATGATATCTGTTGCTTTTGTGATAACTTCAGACACCATATGCCTACTGTGAACATTCCCACTTAGCTTTGACAGCCATTACAGAGCCATCACCCAAAAATGATTCCTTACCCTGTGTGTGCTAGGGAAATGAAAGAAAAATATAGGAAGTACCTTAGTAATTATCTTCGGAAGCAAAGCAAAAGCAGTGTTCACCATAACTGACTATTTATATACCTGAAAGCAATGTCATTTTTTGTCACTGATTTAAAAAGACCTAGCCGGGGGTCCCAGGGTGGCTCAGTCAGTTAAGCGTCTGTCTTCGGCTCAGGTCAGGATCCCAGGGAGCGGGGAACCTGCTTCTCTCTCTCTCTCTCTCCCTCTGCCTGCAGCTCTCCCTGCTTGTTCTCACTCTCTCTGTGTCAAATAAACTCTTAAAAAATTTTTTTTAATTAAAAATTTAATTAAATAATTTAAAAAATAATTTAAAAATTGAAGGATTCTAGAAGAATCCTGTAGCATCTATTCATTTAACTTCCAGTAATCTTGTCTGGAAAGATTACCAAACACTAACTTCATTGCACTAGCTTCAGTTTAAATGACTTTCTTCAGAGACCCAGAATGACCAAGAGATACACAAATTCCAGGATATCATTCCTTCTCCTGTCCCATATATCTCTTCAGATGTTGCTGTAACTATTTGCAAGTTGTATGACTCTCACTATATCATGCCTACCCCTGTGCCTGGCCTGCAAACGCACAGAATAAATGGCTGCTCATGAAGAAGTGAAATGAAAGGATCATTTAGAGAATGACAGGAGAGATTCTATAGAAGGATTTGCTTCCAAATCCAGGGTATGCAGGGGGAGTGCTTATATTTCAGAGAGCTGAACAATCATTTTGCTTTGAAAACAGTCTGCCCAGTTAGCTACCTGAAGTTCTGGATATACGTATAATCCTCTTCTTCCTGCACTAGACGTGATTTCACGATTGTATCTCGTAGCCCGAACTTCTGCATGGATAAAATATGTGCCTTGTCTGTTACTGTGATAGTGGAGGAGCGAACCATGTCGGTGATTTCAGACTTGGATTTATTCTGTCTAGAAAAACAAACAGATACAAATTTATCATATTCTGATGAGTCCCCCATGACAAAATACATGAGCATGAAGCTGGAAGTTTCCAAACAGAAGTGTCTGAGTCACAGAAGACTAACGGAGGCCAAAGTCAAATGTATTTACTAAAAAAAACACTATTTCTCTGTGCAATTAAGTAAACTTCTGTGTTGTTGATTGTATAGCACATTGGTCCAGAGATTTTTCTGATAGAGATCTCAGATCAGAGGGGACCCTCACATTCTGACCTAATCCCTTCCTTTTCCAAATAAGAAAAATGAGACCAAACATCATCAATGATCCACCCAGTTGGATGGTGGCAGAGTATGGATTAGAATAGATTTGACAATACTCTTTTCAGACTCTACTGCCTCATGTATCGAGACTATAAACTACCCAGATCCTTTGAATTGACAACTCTACTATATCTCTATTCCATAGGAGTAATCTGAAATAAAAGAAGAGCAATGAAAATTTGTATTTCATTATTATTTGTGTAGTTTTAATGGTCAAATTAAAAATTATTCAAATGCCAACATTTAAATTTAAACAAAATTTAAAATTTCACACAGTTATATAACAGAATCTTAATAATAGTGCAAAAAACTTTTGTTGAAGGTTACTTAATGAATTAAGATATATAAAGCACTTGCAACAACTTCTGGCACTGAATAAAGACCACATAAGTATCTGATAGTATATCATCAAGCACATACTAATTACAACTATGTAAACATGTATCTAAGTCTACCAAGAAGGCTGAAGGGAACTGAGAGCCATAGATCTAGTTACATTTAAAGTTCAGGGCTTGTTCCTTGCTGCTTAAGTGCATAATTAAAATATTGACACAAACAAGCAAGTTTTTGTCTTGACCAGATGATTCTGGCTATGAGCAGTAGGGGGCACTGGTGTACAGACTAAATATAATAGCATGTGGGGGATGGGAGTAAATAAAAACAGAAAAAAGAAGTTATCTTCAGAGTTAGGAAGCTCCTAAAAGAATGGGAGGGAGAAATAAAAATGTTTCTAATCTACATTTCTAAGGTAGAGTCAGACTGCCAGTTTCAAATCCTAAATGGGCTACTTGTTAGTTCTGGATCTTGGGTAAATCATATAAAGTCTCTTCTTTATCTGTTTCTGTAGCTATAAACCAGAGAAGGTAATGGTACCCATCTCTTAGGTTAAAATAAGATAATTCTGGGGGATCCCTGGATGGCTCAGTGGTTTAGTGCCTGCCTTCAGCCCAGGGTGTGGTCCTGGGGTCCCGGGATCAAGTCCCGCATCGAGCTCAAGTCCCACATCGGGCTCACTGCGTGGAGCCTGTTTCTCTCTCTGCCTGTGTCTCTGCCTCTGTGTGTGTGTCTCATGAATAAAAAAATAAAATCTTAAAAAAAAAAAAAAAGAGAGATAATCCAGGTAAGATCATGGTACCTGGAACACACAGCAAATGCTCAGTAAGTGTCCAACATTTCTTGTACCACCTACCCTGGGGCAACTTACATCATGCACAGTAATGGTCTCAGCTCTATACTGAAGAAAACTTCAGCCCTAAGAAGTACAAATGAAGGGAGGGCTGCATTACCTTGTGAACAAACTGTCTGGTGTATCCTGACCCCAAGAGCTGGCAGGGTCCCCAAGCAGGCCTTTCTTATCCGATCTGGAATCATCAAAGTCAGAAACACCTAAGGGGAGGGGAAAGGAATGAAAACATGCTTACAAAGACTTTAACATACAGACCACAGCTTCTCCAGTTGTCTGGGAATCACTGGTTGTGCACATCGTGCTTGAAAGCATAGGAAAGGCTGATGGTGGTGTGTGGGTGAAGCTCCCAGAGCACTGAGAGAGGGCAGAAAAAAACAAGCATTTCATCCAGAGGTCTACACTTGATCTTAGCCAAAAGGCTGAGAAGTGATCATCCAGAGGTCTTTACTTCTGAAAACCCAACCATCCCAGCTGATCGACTCCCTTTCCTTAAAGACAGAGTGCACTGCAGAAAGAATAAAACTATGCAATCTGCAGACCTAAGTTCCATCACCAGCTCTACTATTTATTGACCTTCTGACGCCAGACGAGTCATCCAACCTCTCTCCATCTTGGTGACTTGCCCTATCTTGCCCTTCTCACAGGTTTATTGCAGGGATCAAATAGTTGATATGTGAGTAAAGCACTTTGGAAGCCACACAGCATATTATGAAATATAAGATAGGGATCTCATTCCCATTTACTCCAAGTGGCACTTCATGTTCAAGGAGGAAAGAAAGAGGCAGGGGTCAGAGATCTGACGCTGGAAAGGGTATAAGTGCTCTAGAGAATGGGAAGCGCTTGTCATGGTCAACAAATCGCCTCAAAAACCAAACAGCAGACCAAGGACTTTCAAATAAATAAATACTTCGGGACAGTTGTGAAACCAAGATAAACCTGGAAAGGAAAATTAATCTGCCAATAGCGTCTCTGCTGCTTGAAAGCCAAATCTCTTGTCCACGGAAAACAGCATGGAGAGGCCATGGAAAGGGGCTGTTTCAATGCACACATTACGGGGAGCACTGGAGGCATGAGCCATCACGAAAGAATTCTGCCCTGAAGACTATTACTAAACATGGATTTTTCAACCATGCATTCACAGAAACCAGAAAACACACACACACGCTAATCTGATACATGAAAATAATTTCATTTCGATACCTCCAACCAATCACCCAAGGCCTTTCAATTTTGATTCCTGAATGCCTCTTAAGTCAGTATATCCCATCCAGTGTGACCCTACTAGCCCACGTTACCAACGTCTCCTTGGAATGACTTGGAAAACCTGAACTAATCACCTGGCCTCCTTTCAGAATTAATCTTCTGACCCGGGATCCCTGGGTGGCGCAGCGGTTTGGCGCCTGCCTTTGGCCCAGGGCGCGATCCTGGAGACCCGGGATCGAAACCCACGTCGGGCTCCCGGTGCATGGAGCCTGCTTCTCCCTTTGCCTATGTCTCTGCCTCTCTCTCTCTCTCGCTCTGTGACTATCATAAATAAATAAATAATTTTAAAAAAATCTTCTGACCCCACCATCTCTGACCCAATTTCTACACTATGGCTGGAGGATTTTTTGAAAAAGGAACGCTAATCCCATCACTTAAAACCTTTCGAGAGCTTCCCATTGAATAAACCCAAACCTCCTGGTATGGCTGTCAAGTCTCCCTCCAGTCCACCCCACGTGTCCAACAGCAACTCTCACCACAGGCCTCTGTCTCCCCACTCCCTTAAATGCCATAGTAAGTATATTAAAGTTACTGAAGCTATACTGTGATCCCATCAGAAACTCACTTCCTCCTTTTTCATTTTGCTTTACAGGGCTAACTCCTCCCCATCCCAGGGCCAGGGGTCAGCAAACCTTTCTGCAAAGGGCCAAAGCAATAATGTCAGAGGCTGTGCAGGCCATACAGTCTCCGTCACAGCAATTTGACTCCACTGTCATAGTGTCAAAGGAGCCATGAGTGTGGCTGTGTTCCAGTAAAACTTTATTTATGGACATTGAAATCTGGAGATTACAACATTTTTACATGTCACAAAATATGAATCTCTTTTAATTCTTTTCAAACATTTAAAACTATAAAAACTATTCTTAGCTCACAGGCTATAAAAGCAGGCAGTGAGCTGGATTTGGCCCATGGACTGACTGTACTTAGCCAAGCCCTGCTGTAGACCATCTCAGAGGTCACTTCTTCCAAAATGCCTTCTCTAACTCCCCCCAGATCAGGTTAGACGCCCTACCACTGGTGTTCCCACAGCTCCCTGTACGTCTCTTATTATTATAGTCTCAATTGCTGTGTATTGTAATGCTTGTCCCCCAGTTAGACTCTAAGCTTACTGAGGGCAAGACTATGTCTGATTTATTCATCACTGCACCCCCAACATCCAGCACACCAGCCAGCACATGATAAGCAGTTCAATCACTCAAAAATTCAGCAGAAAATACTGAATGAACACCGATTCCTTATGTGTCACATATAAATATGTAACATCTAAGCTCAAGCCTGTTAACATTCTTTTGAAATGTTGCAGGTCATCTTTCCATTGTCTTCAGCATACAACAGAAATAAGAAAGTCAGAACTAGGAACGCCTGGGTGGCTCAATGGTTGAGCGTCTGCCTTCAGTCCAGAGCATGATCTTGGGGTCTTGGGATTGAGTCCCACGTCGGGCTGCCTGCATGGAGCCTGCTTCTCTCTCTGCCTGTGTCTCCGCCTCTCTCTGTGTGTCTCTCATGAATAAATAAAATCTTGAAAAAGAAAGAAGAAAGAAAGAAAGAAAGAAAGAAAGAAAGAAAGAAAGAAAGAAAGAAAGAAGGAAGGATCCCTGGGTGGCTCAGTGGTTTAGAGCCTGCCTTTGGCCCAGGGCATGATCCTGGAGTCCCAGGATTGAGTCCTGCATCGGGCTCCCTGCATGGAGCCTGTTTCTCCTTCTGCTTGTGTCTCTGCCTCTCTCTGTGTCTCTTGTGAATAAATAAATAAAATAAGAAAGAAAGAAAGAAAGAAAGAAAGAAAGAAAGAAAGAAAGAAGAAAAGAAAAAAGAAAAAGAAAGAAAAGAAAAGAAAGAAAAAAGAAAAGAAAAGAAGAAAAGAAAAGAAAAGAAAAGAAAAGAAAAGAAAAGAAAAGAAAAGAAAAGAAAGAAAAGAAAAGGGGGATCCCTGGGTGGCTCAGCAGTTTAGCGCCTGCCTTTGGGGCAGGGCGTGATCCTGGAGTCCCGGGATCAAGTCCCATGTCAGGCTCCCTGCATGGAGCCTGCTTCTCCCTCTGCCTGTGTCTCTGCCTCTCTCTCTCTCATGAATAAATAAATAAAATCTTTAAAAAAAAAAAAAGAAAGAAAGGCAGAACTAGAATAGGTTGTTTCTAGAATTCTACAACTCCGTGGTTAGCTAAATTCTTTCTAAGAACCAAATCCCCAATTGCTTGTTTACTCCCACTGAACTCTAAAGCTTTAGAGAACCAACATACCTGAGTTAGTGAATGGTATACGGGGACACCTGTTAGAATGGCTAAAATCCAAAAAGCCGACAATACCAATTGCTGGCAAGGATGTGGAGCAAAAGTTAACTCTCATTCATTGATTATAAGAATGGAAAATGGTACAGATACCAAACTGCAAACAGTTTGGTAGTTTCTTATGAAGCTAAAGCATAAGCTTACCATATATGATCCAGCAATCACATTCCTAGATATTTATTGATTTGAAATTTTATATCCATATAAAAACCTGCACATAACTCTTTATAAAAAGATTTATTCATTTGCAAGAAAAAGAAAAAGACAGAAAGACAGAGAGAGGGCAGCCCAGGTGGCTCAGCGGTTTAGTGCCGCCTTCAGCTCAGGGCGTGATCCTTGAGACCCGGGATTGAGTCCCACGTCGGGCTCCCTGCATGAGCCTGCTTCTCCCTCTGCTTGTGTCTCTGCCTCTCTCTCTCTCTCCCCTCTCTGTGTTTCTCATGAATAAATAAAATCTTAAAAAAAAAAAAAAAAAAAAGCACAAGCAGGAGGAGAGGTAGAGGGACAAGCAGGTTCCCAACTGAGCACAGAGCCCGATGTGGGGCTTGATCCCAGGACCTGAGATCATGACCTGAGCTAAAGTCAGATGCTTAACAGACTCAGCTAACCCAGGCGCCCCTACAGCAGCTTTATTAATACTCATTAAAAACTGAAAGCAACAATACATATTGCTAAGTAAAAGAAGTCATTGTGAAAAGGCTCCATGCTGTAGGATTCGGAACATATAACATTATGGTTGAAGCAAAACTCTAGAGATGGTAAACGGACCAGTGGTTGCCAGGTGTCCAGTGGGTGGGTAAGGATTAAGTTAAGTGAAGCACAGGGGACTTACTAGGGCAGTGAAACTATTCGGTGAGAAGCTGTAGTGGTGGATACATGACACTATCTATAGGCTTCAAAACCCATAGAACTTTATAGCCCAGAGCAAGGCATGCAAATAAAAAAAAATCATTTTGGGGGTCAGGGGATCCTGCAGTGAAATCCAGAAAATGACAAAAGAATCTAACTATATTACAAATGTATGAAACAGCCTCACTGAGGGGGAATAGAAGAAAAAGGTGCTGACCTAAGGAAATTTGAAAATGCATGGAATCTGTAAGATTAAAGGCAAAATGAACTGTACGCAAGCACTATACTCTAGCTGATAATACTGCTTAGCACAGGGATGTGGATTAACAATTCTGAAGCTGCTATTCAGGGATCCTGGAATTTAACACTTCAAGAAAATGGATAGTGGATTGTAGGGGCCAGGTTTCTCATTGTTGGAATGGGAGATTCCAGATAAACAAGGGGAAGAGGCTAGGATGATCCATGTGGTAATGGATTAGAGTTGGAGATATCAGCATGAGTTCATGTTTACTTAATATGGATACATACAGGGATCCCTGGGTGGCGCAGCGGTTTGGCACCTGCCTTTGGCCCAGGGCGCGATCCTGGAGACCCGGGATCGAATCCCACATCGGGCTCCCGGTGCATGGAGCCTGCTTCTCCCTCTGCCTGTGTCTCTGCCTCTCTCTCTCTCTCTCTCTCATGAATAAATAAAAATAAATCTTTAAAAAAAAAATATGGATACATACAGTTACATAGAGAAATATAGAGATACACACATTTAAGTAGACACACTTACATCTCCTTGCTCCATAGGCTAACAGGGCCTAGAAGCAAGGATACACCAGTAGCAAGGACCACTCATTAATGCCCAATCTTGGTTTCCAATACCATTCTCCAATAAAAAGAACCAGGGCTCCTTGAGATATGGTTATTTTAGGACTGGGGTAGGAAATATAGAAGATAGAATATTTTCTAGTGCCAGAAAACAAGTACTAAAAAAAAAAAAAATCTCCCAAAATAAAAATACAATGATGGGGTACATCATATGGACACAGGAGCCAACCAAAAAGGCTCCAATGGTCACAGCGGTAACAATTTCTGCAAAGAAATAAAGCAATAGTGGATTAGAATTCAAAATATAAAAGAAATATCCTTGGGGATCCCTGGGTGGCTCAGTGGTTTAGCGCCTGCCTTGGGCTCAGGTCGTGATCCCGGGGTCCTGGGATCAAGTCCCGCATTGGGCTCCCTGCATGGAACCTGCTTCTCCCTCTGCCTGTATCTCTGCCTCTTGCTCTCTCTGTGTCTCTCATGAACAAATAAATAAAATCTTTAAAAGAAAGAAAGAGGGATCCCTGGGTGGCGCAGCGGTTTGGCGCCTGCCTTTGGCCCAGGGCGCGATCCTGGAGACCCGGGATCAAATCCCACGTCGGGCTCCCGGTGCATGGAGCCTGCTTCTCCCTCTGCCTGTGTCTCTGTCTCTCTCTCTCTCTGTGACTATCATAAAAAAAAAAAAAAAAAAAAAAAAATAAAAATAAAAATAAAAAAAATAAAAGAAAGAAAGAAAGAAATATCCATCCATACAGCTATAAATAACTGAATAAAAAAATGGAATAGACAAATTTCCAAATTTCAAATTTCCAAAGACAAGGAGCCTAACTCCCCATTATTCTACTCCAACTGCTCTGTGTTAAGGATACCGACCACCTTCATGTTGCCAAATGCAGCAGTCAGTTCCCAGTTTTCAGCTTAGTCCACTCCAACCTCTTCAACAACACGATTTATAGACACCACGCTCTTCCCCTGTAAACGCTTCCCTTAGTTCTTGAAGGCTCCTTTTTATCTCCATGCACCCCATGCCCCACCCCCAGGAATGAGTCTGGGCCAAGGCCTGGCACTAGGCTGCTTCTCCACTACACTCTTTCCCAGCTAGGTGATCTCACTTGCTCTCACAGTTTTAAAAACCACCTACCCCATGCTGACTAATCCCAATCCCCATGCTCCAACCTTTCACCTGAGCTCCAGATTCCTATATGCTGCTTCCCCCGCTTAGGCTTCTTCAACTCAGTAAATAGCACCGCCACTGGACCAGCTGCTCAGGATAGAAACCTGAGACTCACTTGTGACTCCTCTTTCTCCCTCTTACACCCACACCTAATTTATCAGCAATTCAGCCAAGGCCTACCTTCAGAAATACACCTGGAATTTCTCACCGGATCACACCACCAGCTTTCCAACTGTTCTGGACTTCCACACTTACATGCTCCTGTCAATCCTCTACCTCGGTCTGCTCTGGCCACACTTCCTTTTCTGCTCTTCCTGGAGCATGTCAAGCTCATTCCCAACTCAAGGACTTCACTCTTGCTGGCCCCTCTCCTGGAACACCCTTCCTTCAGGTCTCCACATTACTCACTCCACGTCATTCAGGCCTCAGCTCAGACATCAGAGGCTCTGACACCCTATCTAAACAGCCCCCCATCACCCCACATCAGTCTATCCCCTCACTCCATCAAGAGCTTTCTAAATTCCTCTGTTCACAACATCCTTACTGTCTCAGTGACTTTTGTCAAAGAGCCTCTAGGCCCATGGAAATACCCACCAGTGCTGTCCACCTAGTTAGGACCAAAATAAATCTGAAGTAAATAAGTCCTACCGACTTAAGTAGCAGTTTGAAAAGGAATACACATAAACAGAAGGGGAAAATACTATTTCTATTTCATTTTAAATAACTATCATTACCGACTAAATGAGATGTGTGTGCCTGTTGGGTACTGCACACCCCCTCAAACCTTGGAATCCTACAGGACACCACGTAAAATGTGCCACACTCAGATAACCTGGGTGGCTCAGTCGGTTAAGCATCTGCCTCGGGTTTGGGTCATGATCCGAGGGTCCTGGGATCGAGCCCAGCATCAGGTTCCCTCATCAGTAGGGAGCCTGCTTCTCCCTCTCCCTCTGCCTGCAGCTCTGCCTATTTATGGGCTCTCTCTCTGTCAAATAAATACATAAAACCTTAAAAAAA
The DNA here is from genome assembly GCF_048418805.1 of Vulpes vulpes. Classification (NCBI taxonomy): domain Eukaryota; kingdom Metazoa; phylum Chordata; class Mammalia; order Carnivora; family Canidae; genus Vulpes; species Vulpes vulpes. The sequence goes on along the minus strand of NC_132789.1, from coordinate 42,559,144 downwards.
AAAGTGCCACATTAGTTTTTGCATGGTACTTGTTTTTTGATCACAACCACCACCCAAAACCCAGAACTTATCTTCACAAAGATACCATGTCCTCAAAAGGAATGCAGCACCATCTAATGTGGAAACAGTGAACTACCTCGACTGAGAAGTTGGGTTCGGCAGGTGGCAAAGTGTTTCCGTATTTCAAGCTTTTAAATGTCCCAGAGTGCCCCTGTGAATTCCTTGCACGGCCCTGGGGAGCCACAGCACACAATCTGGGAACCATAATCTTGTTATATTTTTCCTCTTAGTACTGATATCATTTGATATCATAGCTTACAAGCATTCTTCAGCTCCCGGGGGCTATGTCCACTGAAACGTAAGCCCTGGACAGCAGGGCCTGTGTCTTCATGCTCTTTCCCAGGGACCCGGAGCAGCACCTGGCTTACAGCAAGTACTCGACGTGCTAAATGCGTGCAAGTATCAGGAGACTTATACTGAAGCCTAGTGGCACCATTATCCTATATGACATGCTCCTCTTCCCTTTGGGTCTTAGTTTCTTCATCTTCAAAGTAGAGACTTCAGTATAAATATCTCATGGGCTTTACGACGAGCAAAGGCAAATTAAGGACTAAGGACCAGAGCTCCATCCCTGCATCAGTGCTAAGGATTTTGCTTGGTGGGGAGCGGGGGGGGGGGGGGGGGGGGGCAGTTCCTACTAACAGCCAGACCAAAAGGATGTCTCCTGGGGACAGGTGTCTGTCCCTGTGGACTCAGCTTCTGTCCTCAAGTGGATGGGAAAACCGCCCTGCAGACCCACATTGCCACGTCTCTTCTGCCTCAGGACCCAGTCCAGCCGGGACTAGAACATCTTCATTCCTTGCTCTGGGCATGGAAACTTTAAGGTATGACGTAGGGGATTTCCAGCCACAGGGCAGTCTTCTCGGAATCTCTTCTCCCCTGAATGTATCACGGAAGCTGGCTGCCAACAGCTCTTTACCAAATTTACCATCACCCCATGGTTTCGTCCTGACCACAGCTTCCTGTCCTTCCTCCTCTCCTGCTTCCCTGATCCCGCTCTCCCCTTTGCCAGCCTCAGACCCACATTCCTTCATCACCTAAGCTAACAGGTAACATCTGGGTTTTCCCTTTCTTCCCATGTTCGTCCACTAAGTCCTATAAATCCTCTCTCCTACATGCTTTCACCCTAACCCTCTTCCCTGTCCCCACTGCCTTGCCTGAGGTTAGGCTCTATTTCTGGAAAGCACATTTCGTGATCTCCCTGCCTCCCTGATCTTCCCCTCCAGGCCCTTCTGCCACCATCTAGAAGGAAACACAAATCTGAGCACGTCATTCCTGAGCTTCAAATCCCACGATAGCTTCTATCAACCCATGAAAGAACCTGCCCCAAACCTGAGTATCACACACAAGGACCTGGATAATTAGCCCAGACTCCCTTCCCAGCCCCATCTCTCGCCTCCCCTCTGACCCACAGCAAAAAACGATTTCTCTCTTTAGATGCGGCCTCCTCACCGCCCCACACACCCTGACCCTAAGCACCCCTCAATCCCACCTTCATGTGGTGAACTGCCGTCATCCCTGCAGACTCCGCTCAGGATTCACCTCCTTTAAAAGGTCTCCTGGGGCCCTCTTTTCAAAGCCCTCTTTGACAGGGCTTGCCTCTGTCAAGGCATTTATCATACGGGAACCGTAACTGTGTTTAACTCTTTTTTTGTCTTCCTTCTTTAGCTAGACTGCAAGCTTCTTGGGAGCAGGGGCTGATGCTTTTTTTTCTCTGTGGCCCTCCACTTACCGCAATTTACACAACACATCAGACAGCCAGTAGACACACACTGAACAAACAACCACAGGGCAGAGATCAGGCTCAGTGTCATTGCTGGGCGCTTTCTAGATGGCCTTTCACACCTGCAAGTGAAACTATGTCCCTGTAAGAGCCTACCTCGTAAGCTGGTCAACAATACAACAGCTTGGTCTGGATGTCTAGAACTGCACAAGTGTTTTGTGCTTCTTGCAAATTCTGTGCACTGCACTGTACAGCTTACAGAAGCAAAACCCCTGTCCCATGCCTGACTAAATAGACAACACTGCCCCAGGAGACTCCTTCCTTAGCCTAAGCAGCAGGAGAGCCTAAGACAGATCCAGCAATTCCTGATCTGAAACCTTGAGGCCAAGTGTACTTTGGAATTCAGAATTGGGGGGCAGGGGGGATTTCAGAAAGCTTACCTATGCTGTCTATAATACAACACCCCAGCAGAGTCTGAGGTGACACCAAGGAATCAAATACTTTAATATTTCCACAGGAGTAGTAATATGTGGTGGGATAAATAAAGCCTGTAAATAGCCTCATGTCAGTTCAAGTGAGTCTTACTGCCAAACTGAGCTTGGGCCAAATTTACAAAAAAAAATTTTTTTTCAGTCTTCAGAGCTTTTAGGACTTCAGAATTGCTGATGAGGAATTGAAGATGACAGTTGGGCAGCCCGGGAGGCTCAGCGGTTTAGCACCGCCTTCAGCCCAGAGCGTGACCCCGGAGACCCAGGATCGAGTCCCACATCGGGCTCCCTGCGAGGAGCCTACTTCTCCTTCTGCCTATGTCTCTGCCTCTCTTTCTCTCTGTGTCTCTCATGAATAAATAAATAAAATCTTTAAAAAAAAAAAAAAGATGATGACAGTTAAGGGCATGGCCTGACACGGTGACATATCAGAAAGGACTATAGCGCGTGTCTGGGTACATATATAGCATATTTATAAATACACCTACATACTTTTTAAAAAAATATTTTTATTTATTGATTTATTCATGAGAGACAGAGAAAGAGGCAGAGACACACAGGCAGAGGGAGAAGCAGTTTCCCCATAGGGAGCCCGACAGGGGGCTCGATCCCAGGACCTCAGGATCACGCCCTGAGCCAAAGGCAGATGCTCAACCACTTAGCCACCCAGGCGCCCCACTTACGTCAATTTTATAGACACACTCATACACTCATTGCAAAGTCTGGAAGGGGAGAACCCAAAAGGTCAACAGTGGTCATTGCTCCATGGGAGGACTTCTTTTGCTTTTTGCTTATAGGCACTTTCAAAGTTAGCTACAACGTGTATTTTATTTGGATACATCTATCACAGGCTTCGAAATCAAAGACCCAGGTTCCATTTTTTACTCTGCTACTCACTAGTTCTATGACTTTGGGCAAGTTTCCTAACTTCTCTAAGCTTGGGCTCCTCCAGAGATAACAGTGTATCTGCCTTATATGGTTGCTATCTTCTTTTCCTATGGCGAACTGGAGCCTCTCCCTCACTGCAAGGCCAAAAGGTGCTCTAGAAGCCAAACCAGACGTGCTAAAGGCCCAGATCTACAAAACAAAGACAGGAGGCTGGCTCTCATCTTGTAACCAGGCCTATCACTGACTTGGGATTGGGGCTTTTTTCTCAAACATGACCTCACACAAGGAAAAAAAAAAGTAAATTCAAATCCAAGTCCCCTACTTCTTTGAAGAATTGTCCGAGAGGCAGCAACATTCTTTCTTTCCTTTTTTTCCAGCAACATTATTTCTTAATTCAGTTGCTCCCTCTGTCCTCTCTTGCTCCATTTTCCCCTGCAGGTCCCCTAGTTGTCTGTAGGTACTCCCCAAGATCTAGACCAGTGCTGTCCAACAACTTTCTGTAGCCACTGGCCACGCTGAAATGCTTGAAGTGTTTCTTGAGCGCACCAGAACCTGGATTTTAAAATTTTTATTTACCTGAATTCAATGTAAACAGCCACGTGCAGTTACCACAGTGAGCAGTGCAGACCTAGGCCGTGCTCCCTCTCTCCTACGAGAATCATCGGTCATCACAGTCCGCTCCAAACGGAGCTGGCCATCCCTGCCTGGGCTCAGTCCTGCCACTGCCTACTACCTACATTTCCACCAGATATTCTGTGTTTATCCGTTTCCAGGTAAAGCTGTGCTTTGACTTCTGGGCCCTCTCCCTGAGCTCTCCCTTTGTCACCTGCACCCACCGTGCCCCTGCCAGCCTGGTGTGCAAACCTGCCATCTGCTCACCCCTCTCGCTGGGCCCCCAGAGCCGCAGGCCATCGTCTCCTCACTCGTCACCACAAGAATCTCGGGCTATGGGATCCTCCCACTTCTCCGTCCCCAACTCTGTCTCTGGACATGGTCAGACCGAGCTTTGATTTCCTCCTTCCCCTAAACCTCTCAGCACTACACTGCTGCCTGCAGGTTAAGATGCAAACTGGTCAAACTGGCAGATGAGGCCCTTTGCAAACTGGCCCTCCTCACCCAGTTCACGCCTTCACCACCTAAAAACAGCCCGATCAAAACAGACAGCTTCACAGTGACACATGTGTGTGTGCCACCCTCACTAGTGCCTCGAGGGGAAGCCCCTCCTACTCACCGGCCTCCTCCTCGGCAAAGCCCAGGCTCTTCTCCTATGCCCTGGTTCATGAAGCCCCACTACCACCGCCCCACTAGTCCTCGGTCGTCATTTCTCTGACTTCTGAAGGCCTTCTTGTCCTTATCACTTATGCGGCACTTTAAGAGAAATCAGAATGTTTTGGGAAAGAAGCCTTGGGCTTTGGAATAAAATAGGTCTGGCTCTTTTACTGGCTCCATTCTTTACCTAGTATGAAACCTCAAGCAAATTACTTCATTTGTTTCCTCATTTGTAAAATGCGGACACCACCAAACTTACAGAGAAGCCAAAAGAATAACCAAATGAAATCTAAATGGGTCAAGAGCCCAGCACAATGCCTGGTACACAGGACATGTGGAAGGACCTATTAGTTCTTCGGCCTCCACTGCGTCTTCCCTCAGCTCTCATACTCCGAACCCCCACTGCTTGGATTATAAAGATCTGCCATTTATCAAGTACCCTCCAGTCACTAGGGATTCTCCTGTGTTATTGCTGAATATTGGCTTCATTTTCTAAATAAGGACACTGAGGCCCGCAGCAGAGAGCAGACCTAGAGAGGACAACGGAGCCACAGCCAGTACACGGCCCAAGTGACATTAAAACCCAAATCTGCTTGACTCCACAGTCTCTCCCTCTGAAGCTGGAGCACATCTTCAATGAAGCTATCAACTCATCGTGGGTAAGTTCTCTATAAGCCTAGGTTTGGGTAACAAAGCAAAAGTACTGCCATGGTGTCCGCAGGGTGTGTGGCTGTGTGGCTATCATTGCTGGGTGGAGAGCACGTCCTGCCCTGGCTGAGCATCTACTAGACAGGTCTAGGAGGACCTTCCCTACCTTCTTAGCCACTGGCCTTTGCATTCCATTTCCAGCACACTGGAAGAACCAGCAAAACCAAGCGAGCAAAATACCTGATGGTTCAAACTGGCAGCAACAAGTGAATTGGTTCAATGCTTCTCAGTGACACTGTGCTGTGCACACAGAGGGGGCCACGCCATGGGCTTTTGCAGCCCAAGACAGGGCAACACACATACCAGCAAGGGATATACTCAATTCACGGGGAGATAAACAGACTCAGATCCAACTACCCAGAATCCAAGTCCCAGGCTGTGTAAATGACGGCATTGATACTACTACTACCACCATGAATCATATGAATAGCAAATACTGAAGGCTTACTACATGCCAGGCATGGTTTTAAACACTCCACATTTACTTAATCTCCACAACTACTCCATCAGGTAAGTGTTATTATCTGCACTTTACAGACCAGAAGATAAATACAAAGAGGTTAAGTAACTTGCCCCAGAACACGCAGATAATAAATGGCACAGCCAAGATTCAAACCCAAGGAATCTACGTCCAGAGTTTGTGCTCTTAACCAGCAAACTATATTAACTATCAGGAAAATGTGAAGCTCAGAAAGCATTTCTGGCAGAAGAAACAATTTCAGTGCAAAGACATGGCACTATGGTATCCTCAGAAAAAAAGGAATAGTAAGTAGCATAAACAAGTAGAAAGGAAAACTTTTGTTTGCGAAGCATTAGGGGATGCGAAAGGATCAGGGCTCAAGCATTAGATTCAGACAACTTGGGTTATATTCTCAACTGTCACTGACCAGTGAGTGATCACAGGCATGTGACCTATTCTGAGCCTCAATCTCTCCATCTGAGAAATGGACATCCTCTTACAGAACTTTTATGGCACAGTGTGAGCCCCACAACCCATAGTTAATAAATGGTAACTGCTAATAATAGTAATAGTTTACAGTAACACATTTTTATTTTAAAAAATTTATTTTAGGGGCAGCCCTGGTGGCTCAGCAGTTTAGTGCCTCCTTCAGTCCAGGGCATGATCCTGGAGACCCGAGATCGAGTCCCATGTCAGGCTCCCTGCATGGAGCCCGCTCCTTCCTCTGCCTGTGTCTCTGCCTCTCTCTCATGAATGAATAAATAAAATCTTTAAAAATTTTTTATTTTAAAGGATTTGTTATGGGCCAGCCCAGGTGGCTCAGCAGTTTAGCGCTGCCTTCAGTCCAGGGCCTGATCCTGGAGACCTGGGATCGAGTCCCATGTCAGGCTCCCTGCATGGAGCCTGCTTCTCCCTCTGCCTGTGTCTCTGCCTCTCTCTCTCTCTTTCTGTGTCTCTCATGAATAAATGAATAAATTCTTTAAAAAATAAAAAATAAAAAAAATAAAGGATTTGTTATGGAACACCTGGGTGGCTCAGTGGTTGAGCATCTACCTTCTGCTCAGGTCGTGATCCAGGGGTCCTGGGATCAAGTCCTGCATCAGGCTCCCCACAGCCTGCTTCTCCCTCTGGCTCTCTCTCTCTGTGTCTCTCATGAATAAACAAATTTTTTTTTTAAAAAAAGGATTTGTTAGTAATACATAAAGAGTGGTAATAATATGGCCAAAATGTAAGACTTTGAATGCCATATAGAGTTTGGATTTTACACTATGATAAAGGGGGGCTATTCTGTCTGGGTCAGTTGGAAGAGCAGGCAACTCTTGATCTTAGGGTCATGAGTTTGAACCCCATGATGGGCGTGGAGTCTATTTGAAAAAAAAAAGGCAGGGGGAGCTAAGTAAATAGAGCACAATGCAGGCAACTCTGGAGAGAAGCCCAAAACACAGGGCACCTAGCATTATGAACAATGGAAAGAATCAATTTTTCCTACTTCAGCCTGGCCACCACCCAAATAGTTCTGTTCCTTTCTTAAAACCACTTCACAGCAACAGGTTGTAGTGGTGACAGGCTCTTGGATTGAGGACTTGGTTTCTTCCCTCCGAGCTCTCCCTTCACTAGACCTTCTGTGAACTGTCTGTGGTCTGGTGATAACGCTGAAAGAGAAGTGTGCAAGAGCAAACCAGGAAGGGAGGGGAGAGGAATTCACAGCATACTCAAAGAGGAAGGGGGCAGGAGCTGTTCACATGGCTGAGGTCTTCAGGGGATGAACTGCATGAGCCTCTACAGCTCAAAGCCACAGACATGTTTTCAGTACCTACTGATGTGCAAGGCATTCAGGCTGGCATTTGGGGGTTGGGGGGAGAGAGGATGCAAAAACGCTAACAGCAGCAAGTTCAAGCTTGTAAAAATGTAGCTGAATGAGGAGTCGACAAAGATGAAAAAGCAAAGGGCTTTATCCAAAAATTACAAGCAGTCAAGTGTGAAGTAAGAGGAAATGAAGGTGAGTTGGGGCAGATAAGACTAGAAAAGATAAAAGAGGGCTGAAGCCAGGCTGTGCAGCACTTGAACTGCCATGCAAAAGAATCGGGAACTTAATTCTGTGGACACCGGGGAGTGGTAGACATTCAAGTTCACATACAAAACAGCAGGGCGTGATAAAAGTTAGAGTCTAAGGAGATGCCTAGGGAGAGGGAGCTTTAAGGTTAGGAAGGCTTATAAGGAAGCCACTGGGTTCACTCTTAGCTAAGAGGCTACTTATATGAACTTTGGGACTTTAAAAAACTTTTTTTCATTGTCCAAAATTTTTTAAATTGCAGAAAATGGACAGAATGTGGTTATTAGGAGAGGAGAGGGAAGAGTCCGGGATAAGCAAGGTTTTCAGTGACTGTATTAACAGCAACTGGAGGGAGGGTGGAAGGAAGATGATGAACAGTTACCTAGAAGAAACAGGCCAGGGATAGGCCCCGAAGAGGAGGACCAGTTTCTAAGCCCTGGGGAGGGGCATACACAATTCCGGAATGCATTTCCCACAAGAAAGCACCTCTAGGGATCCCTGAGTGGCTCAGAGGTTTAGCGCCTGCCTTCGGCCCAGGGCATGATCCTAGAGACCCAGGATTGAATCCCACATCGGGCTCCCTGCATGGAGCCTGCTTCTCCCTCTGCCTGTGTCTGTGCCTCTCTGTGTCTCTCATGAGTAAATAAATAAAATCTTTAAAAAAAAGAAGAAAAAAAAAGAAAGCACCTCTAAATAATTCTCCCCCTCCTCCCCTGCCCCTCCCCTCAAATAAAATGAATCTTTGAAAGCAAATAAATAAAGGGGCGCCTGAGCGGCTCAGTTGGTTAAGCATCTGACTTTGGCTCAGTCGCGATCTCGGGGTCCTGGAGATGGAGCTCAGTGAGAAGTCTGGTTCTCCCTCTCCCTCAAAAATCTTTAAATAGGGCAGCCCGGGTGGCTCAGTGGTTCAGCGCAGCCTTCAGCCCAAGGCTTCAGTCCAGGGCTTCAGCCCAGGGCGTGACCCTGGAGACCTGGGATCGAGTCCCCCGTCGGGCTCCCTGCATGGAGCCTGCTTCTCCCTCTGCCTGTGTCTGCCTCTCTCTGCATGTGTCTCTCATGAATAAATAAATAAATAATCTTTAAAAAAAAAACTTTAAATAAACACACAAACAAATAAATAATTCAGAGGTGACCTGTTAGGAGGCAAACATTCACTCCTGTTGTATACATGGAGAAGAGGAAAAAGGCACATCTCGTATTATACCAAGCTGCAATAAGGAAAATAAAAATAAAAACACTGAGGTCACTTAGCTCCACACTATGCAAATCCTCATCATTCATCGGTGTCAGCTTGCCCAGGCATCATCAGTGGTAAAGTCTACAAATCTGTTACAGTATATTTTTTTAATTTTTTTTACAGTATATTTTAAGTAGCAAAGAAAACATGCAAGTCAGTGAGCTTCTATGTTCCAACACTGTCTTCCCTCTAATAAATATTGATGCCTCTCTTCCTGAACCTTCCGTCCCTAAGGATTTTTCTGTGCAGAGCTCTACTTCTAAATGAATGTTTGTAGGTCACCTCTCCTGGTCTGGACTCCTACTGTAGAATTCCAACACAAACTAGTCTTGGGGGGTGAGGGGGTGCTCTCCTGTTCTAGAAACAAACACAAGTTAAATGGGACAAAGAGGGAAAATGGAGAAGGGAACAACAAAAGGAGGAAGAAAAGGGAGCACAGTTCTCTTTTGTTTAAAGAAACAAAGTGATTCAAACTCATTTGCTTAGGAGCCTCCAGAACTTCCCATAAAGGTAGAGAGAGGGAGAGGATGGGCCATATTCCTACCTGCAGGATAACCATCTAGAATTCCTTTTTCTCCATGCTACAAGACTATGTTGGTCACACAGATCTTACTTCTTGAAAGAGAGAGAGAGGTACTGACCATCCCAGGGGCTATTTTTCCTACATTCTCTCTGGCTTCTACCCTGGTGATCTAGGTTACCCTTTAGGCTGCCCTGAGATATAAATAGCATTCATTTCCTTTCTCAGGCCTGACAGACTTTAATGCTTTGTTTCCTGGGTCCAGGGGGAAAAAAAATACTCACAGCACATCTCATTTGAAATTTGAGTTACTACAAAGCTGCCTCACTTTGAATCAAGCGTGGAAATAAGAAAGCCACTTCAAAAGACCAAAAATTTGTTTGTTATCACCACTTTGTTAAATCAGCCCCAAAGAGCCCCAATGGGACTTCTGAGTAGTTCTTTCCCTTTCTAGTGCATACCTCAGAATCTTCCAGAACACAGCTCTGGGCCTTTGCATGCGCCAAGGATGAAGTGCAGGTGAGTTATACACAAGCACAGGGGTGAGTAAGGAGGCCTATGCAGGATCCCCCGAGGGGCTTTCTGGATAAGATCACCTTCACTTGCTGGATAGGAATAAGGAGGCATTTGTCCTTATTTCTTTTCTTTTACTTTTCTTTTACGCTTTTCTTTTTTTTTTAAAACTTTTATTTATTTATGATAGTCACACACACAGAGAGAGAGAGAGAGAGAGAGAGAGAGGCACAGGCAAAGGCAGGCTCCAAGCACCGGGAGCCCGACGTGGGATTCGATACCGGGTCTCCAGGATCGCGCCCTGGGCCAAAGGCAGGCACCAAACCGCTGCGCCACCCAGGGATCCCTGTCCTTATTTCTTTTCAAAGAAATAAAAAGCTTCATAGAAAAGTACAAATAAGAAGCAGAAAAGCCGCCCACTTGCAATAGCTACTTGTCTGAGACCAGTGCAATGTCTTAGCGGGAGAACCCAAGAGAATCAGACAGGCTGCCACTCCGCCAGCAGCCTGTCTTCTTTTCTTTTCTTTTCTTTCCTTTCCTTTCCTTTCCTTTCCTTTCCTTTCCTTTCCTTTCCTTTCCTTTCCTTTCCTTGTCTCTTTTCTTTTCTTTTCTTTTCTTTTCTTTTCTTTTCTTTTTTATGATAGTCACACAGAGAGAGAGAGAGAGGCAGAGACACAGGCAGAGGGAGAAGCAGGCTCCATGCACCGGGAGCCCAACGTGGGATTCGATCCCGGGTCTCCAGGATCACACCAAAAGGCAGGCCAAAGGCAGGCGCCAAACCACTGCGCCACCCAGGGATCCCGCCTGTCTCTTTTCAACATCACAACGTAGCTCCAAGACACCAAGCTGGACCCAAACATGTGGACTCCAATCTACAGTCCCTACCAAACTTGGCCTGACAGCCCTGAATTCAGCAGAGGCAAATCAAAGCATTTGGGCATGCTTTGTTGGACATCTCAACAAAGTGAGATCTTTCCTTTCTCTACCAAGACAAAGGCAAGGAGTGAAGCCCAGATTCGCCTTGCCCCCAAAATACTAGGCTTTTGAGGTGCTCTTAGCCCCGAGACCACCGTCCTGCTGGGCTAACCCTACACTCTCTGGCCTCTACTTGCAGACTGTCAGACCCCTCCTCTGTTAGATTGTCAGCTCCTTAAGGGAGCCTTGTTTCTCCTGAGTGGCATTTTAAAGCAGCCTTCTGCTTCTGGGTTGGTTCCTCAAGCTATCAGGAAGTGGGCATTGTGATCATAAACATATAGGAAGAACTAAATCCACTACCTGTTTCCCTTGGGGCCTGGACTATCCAACACACCCAGAGGAGGCCCAAAGAGTGATTCTCCTCAAAGGCCACAGTCACCTTGGAAACAGAGGTGAGAGGCAGCACTGGGGGCTCGGTGCCATCTCTTGGCAATTTTAACAAGAGCAACTTAGCAATTAATGGCATAACCCCACTTACCGTAGGTCCTATGATGGGGCCAAATGGGTTTAAACTAAAAATAAAACCAAAACCTTGACAACAATTCCTCACTAACATGTGACTAGGTTTTGGTTTTGGAAAGAAAAGGAAAGATTCGGAGATGCCCTGCGCACGTATCATCCAGGGGCAGATAACTAACTGGCTTCAGAGCTGTCCTGACTTCTCTGGAAGCCCTCGCTCCACTTAGGGATTGAAGCACTCCAGCACGCCGGCTCTGGCCTGCTGGCCCAGGAAACACAACCCATCTCTTTCATTGCCACTGGGCCTGTTCTCAGTCATGGGCTCTCACCTGTCCCAGCACCACAGCCCAGGACGTCATGGGGACTGAAGCAACAGCTGTCTCAAGATCAGTACTTCAAGTTAGCTGAGATAAGCCCAAGAAAGATGCAAACTATCAGCACCACCAGGCGCTTCAATCGCATCTTGTGGCAGCTGCAACGAAGGAAAAGCATAAGCCCCAAGGAAGTCCTTCGCTCACCCAATTTCCTCTCATTTTACAAACTTTGTGCAACACGCTATCCCCCTCCCTTGCCCCAGCCCCTCATAGTTTCCAAGCCTTATAAGAGCAAGTGGAGGGCTGGGCCACACACTTACGCAGCTACTTGAGACTCTTCATCTCTCGCAGATGGCTGAGAAAAGGGGGCGCGCGTGGGTACCAGCAGTCATGCCAAAGCTCGCACGTAACTGGAGCCACATGGGCACACCCAGGGGGAAAGCATACCAGAGAGTCCTTGCAGAAAATCCAGGAGCTGGACAGAAAATACAGGTCTGCAGGTCCTCTCAGAGCACCAGACTGACGCAAACTTCAGCCCTGGGCCTCTCGCTTTCCAAAAGACAAACCTCCTGGCTCAACAATTGGCCTTTTGTGCTACATGACATTACCCATTAAGGGCTTGGTGGTGTGTGTGTGGGGGGGGGGGGGGGGGGAGTAGTCCTTTTCACCTGTAACAAAGTGGACAGGGATGCCCTTTTCACCTGTGACCTCACCCCGGCCTCCAGCCCCAAAGCGGACAGGGATCTTGCAGGCTCCAGCTCTGTGCACAGCCTCTCTAGCACGCGGGCCGAGGACCCGCAGGAGGGCGAGGCAGCGCCAACACACGCAGCACTCCTCGCCAAGGGAGGCTCTGTCGTGGCGAGCACCCCCGCCCCCAACACAAGCCAAGCACGGAGGGGCGGGATGGGGAAACTGAGGCTCAGAGAGGCGCCTCGACCGGCCCCGGGGCACACAGCGGTGGGGCAGGGACGCACGAGGCCCGGGCGCCGGATCCGCTGGGCCCTCCGCCTGCCCCCCACGCCGACCGAGAGCATCCCCACGGAACTTCAGCCCCAGGTCCCCGCCTCCGGAGGGCCAGGTCCTCGGTCTCTGCCCCGGGCATCGCCGGCCACACCGCAGCCCGCGCCCCCCGCCCGCTCCCCCGCTCCGCGGCCTGGGTCCGCCGCTGCCCCCGCCCCAGAGCCCCGGCCCAGCCGCCCACAGCCCGCCGCAGACCTGCACAGTCGCGCTCCCGAGAGCCGGCGGCGGCGGACATTTCCCTGCCTGCTTCTCGGAGCTCTTCATGCCGCCGCCCGCACCGCCCCGCATCGCCCCGCCCCGCCCCCAGGGCGCCCCGCCCCCCGCGCCACCTCCGCCAATCGGAGGCCGAGCCTCTCCGTGGCCCCGCCCCTAAACAGACATGAGCCCGCCCCCGCGGCCACGCCTCCTCCAATCGCCACCGCCCGCTTCGAGACGGATACCTGCCTCCGCCAATGCCGGAGCGCCGCGGCCCGGTCTCCGGGGCCGCGTCCCAACCGAGTGGCTGCGGCGGCTCGGGCTCCGGCCCGGTGCACCTGTACCGAGAGAGCCACAGGAACTCGGGATCCGGGGTCGCGGGGTCGAAACCTGCGGTGCGAGCAGAGAGGGAATGCTGAGCCGCGCCGTAAGGAGCCAGTTCCACCCTTGCCTGTCTGCAGGCGGTGAGCACATCGCTCAGCCTCCCGGGAGAGCCTCAAAGCCTGTGGCCCTGCGCCCTGGGCGCGCTTGACATTCAAATGCAAAAATAAATGTGCAAATAATAAAATATTTAAAATAAAATAAAATAAATAAAATATAAAATAAATAAATAAAATATAAAATAAATAAATAAAATAATAAAATAAATAAAATAAAATAAAATAAAATTTTAAAATGTGCAAACAAGAGCTAGACCTGAGCCACTCCTCCGTGGTAACTATGTGCCAAGGTCTGTGCTTCATATTTGCACGACTCCTGAATGCTCACAACGAACTTTTTTTTTAATCCTTTTTTTAAATTTTATTTATTTATGATAGACAGAGAGAGAGAGAGGCAGAGAGAGAAGCAGGCTCCATGCCAGGACCCCGATGTGGGACTCAATCCCAGGTCTCCGGGATCACGCCCTGGGCCAAAGGCAGGCGCCAAACCGCTGAGCCACCCAGGGATCCCCCACAATGAACTTTAAGAGCTAGGGAGCTATCATCCTATGGCAGCAGGGTGAGAAGCAGGGTGCAAGCTCAGATAGCTGTCCGTACTAGGGAGTGCGCTGGGTGCTTTCATTGCCCATAATCTCCGTCAGCAACTTGTAAACCACTCCGAATAAACACACACTCTAAAAGCACTGTGCTTGCTATGAGATATGCCTTCAACACAAGTCCTCTGGTTACTCCTTAACCAGATTGCCACTCCTTCCTAGAAATTCTTTTTTCTTTTTTTAAGATTTATTGACTTATTCAGGAGAGAGACACAGGCAGAGGGAGAAGCAGGCTCCCTGCAAGGGGCCTGATGTGGAGACTCAATCCTGGAACTCCAGGATCACTCCCTGAGCTGAACGCAGACACTCAACCACTAAGCCACCCAGGCATCCCTCCTTCCTAGAAATTCTTGATTGGTTGTGCCTCTCCCTCAAATCCAGGTCTGTCTGAGCCCCAAATGATTTTGGTCGCCTATGCCATCTTGACCGAACTGAATTGGATTTGCAAGGGCATCCTAAATGAAGAAATTTGGGTTCCACGCCCCGGTGTGGCTTCACTGGACACAGCTTTTAAGTTCTTTCCAGCATTAACATACTGTTAACCCATCCTGGGCCTCATCTGATCCTCACAAAACTCTTGAAGGAGTAGGGAAGGTAGGTTCATATCCCCATGGTACAAATGATAAAGCCAAGGCCTAAAGAAATGAAATATATTGTTCACATTTACAACTAGGAAATGGTGGAGCTGGGATCTGAACTGAAGCCTCTGGGCCCCGTGGGCAAGAGTTAGAACATGGGGTTCAGGGGGATCCCTGGGTGGTTCAGCGGTTTGGAGCCTGCCTTCAGCCCAGGGCCTGATCCTGGAGACCCGGATCGAGTCCCGCATCGGGCTCCCGGCATGGGGACTGCTTCTCTCTCTGCCTCTCTCTCTCTCTCTCTCTCTCTCTCTCTGCATCTATCATGAATGAATAAATAAATCTTAAAAAAAAAAAAAAAGAACCTGGGGTTCCAAACCTCCATATTACGTCAATTGATGAATGACCTTGGGTAAGTTACTCACCTTCTCTATGTCAGTTTGCTCATCTATAAAACAGGATATCTACTCTTTAGTATTGCTCAAGAGACAGAACAGGAGAACATGGTTGGTGTGCACTGTCTAGATGTCTAGAAAAATGTCTGGGACATAGTATGTGCTCATTTCGGGTTAGCTACTTCTTTTCTCTAACTGGGATCTCTTGACCAAGGTACTTCAACTATTACTTTTGTGCTGCACATTATCCACCAAGGACTGGGTGGAGAAAACCTATTTCCTTTCACCTTTCACCTCATCCTGGACTCCAGACCCTTTATCTGTAAAGTGCAAGGGTTGGGCTGGTAGACAGACACCAAGAGCCTGCAGCAGTGAGAGTCCCCTCTTATCCGGGCCCCTCCCTGAGGAAGTCCATATCATGACAACTGCTCACTGCAGGTCCCTGCAGGTCATCCCAAGTGTGGACCCCAGAAGGCGGAGCAGGGAAGACGACCAATAGACACATACTTAAGCCTAAAAGAGGGAATTCACCTTGACTCCCCCGTCTCCATCCTCACAGCTAGGCACCAAGCTCTGTTCTTCCATTCAACACATATCCATAAAGTACCTACTAAGTGCCAGGCACTGTTCTAACCACTGGGGTTAAGTTCTGACACAACCCAGGCTCACTGCCACTGTGGCACCTTCATTCTCTTCAGTTGGATCACTCCAATATACTGTCTCCTCCCCATCCCCACCACCAGGCCCTAGCCTGAGCCTCAGGTTTTTATTTTATTTTATTTTATTTTATTTTAGGGATGTCTGGGTGGCTCAATGGTTGAGAATCTGACTTCAGCTCAAGGTGTGACCCTGGAGTCCCGGAATCGAGTCCCACGTCGGGCTCCCTGCATGGAGCCTGTTTCTCCCTCTGCCTGTGCCTCTGCCTCTCTCTCTTTCTCTCTGTGTGTCTTTCATGAATAAATAAATAACAGTAAAAAAAATCTTTAAAAAAAGATTCATTTATTTTAGAGAGGAGAGGAGGGACAGAGAAAGAGGGGGAATCTTTTTAAGATTTTATTTATTTATCAGAGAGAGAGAGAGAGCAAGAACAGGGGGAGGGGCAGAGGAAGAAGCAAACCCTCCACCGAGAAGGGGGCCTGACACAGGGCTTGATCAAGGAGCCCAAGATCATGATCTGAGCTGAAGGCTGACACAACCTCCTGAGCCACCCAGACTCTGAACTGAGCATGGAGCCTGACCTGGGGCTCGATCCTATGACCCTGAGACCATGACCTGAGCCAAAATCAAGGGTCAGAGCTTAACTGACTGAGCCAACAGGCGCCCATCCAAGCCTGTTTTTAGGCCTGAACCCTTGCAATACACTTCCGTTGACTTCTTCCCTCTAGCCTCTCCCCTTTGGCACCAGTTGCCAGAGGAACTTTTCCTACATGCAAATCCTACCTTGTTATTCCCTGTTTAAAACTCCTACAGCTCCCCACAAGCTGTAGGGCAAAGTCCAAGGTCTTGGTTGGTTGTTTAAAACCCTTCCTGAGCTGTCTGCTGGCCTCTCTGGCTCAGCTCTCTCCATACCCTCCTACCCCACGTTCAATACCACCTGACAACCTGCTCTTCCCTCCAACAGCCTTTTCCCCCTTGTTGCCTGCCTGGAAAAAACCTCATTCATCCTTCAGCTCTCCGCTTACATATCACCTCCTCCATGAAGTCTTAATTTGCTGAGCCGTCTATATGGGATAGGGTGGCATGAGCTTGGGAAGCCCTTGTAGAATATTCTAAAACACAAGAGCTCTGGGGGCCTGGGTGGCTCTATGGGTTAAGCCTCTGACTTGGGCTCAGGTCCCAACCTCAGGGTCATGGGCTCGAGCCCCGCCATCAGGCTCCATGCTCATCAGGGAGTCGGCTCGACCCTCTCCCTCTGGCCCTCCCCTCCCTGCACCCCTGGCTCGTATTCTCTCTCTCTCAAATAAATAAATAATGTAAAACAGACAAGCAAACAAAACCCACAAGAGCTCAAGCTCTGGAGGAAACTCTCCAGCCCTGTCTAATCCTGGCTCCATGGTTTACCAGCTGGGACCTCAGGCAAGACCCTTACCCTCTCTGAGCCTTAGGTTCCTCATGTTCTGGGAAATGGAGATGTTACGAATGCCTTAGCTTGTAAGGCTGTGGTAAGGAAAATGAGACAAGATGTGAAAAGTTCCTAGAACGGGGTCGAACACACCGATGAATGTTAGCTGAGTTATGCACCCTCTTGTACAGAAGGAGGAAACCGTTCCTGAGCTCTGACTGTGTACTGGGCGTTCTCACACATGTTGTGTTATCCCATTTAATTCTGACAACTCCACTAGGAACATATTCTTTACATACACAAGCCTACAAACCAAGAATCAGCAAGGTAAGGGGTTTGGCCCAAGTCACACAGAGTTAGGGATGGGCCAAGATAGGGTTCAAAGGCAAGGGGCTATGTAGCTTCAAGGTCCATGCTCTTTGCTGGTTACTCTTACTACCCTTCCTACATCTACTACTAATAATCATAAAATGAGTTATCCTTATTCATTGAAGCTTTGGAGACAAATATCCCCCTGCATGTAGAGTAAACTTTGCGCACCTTAACCGGGCATTCAAGTCTCTGTAATCTTGTTTCTAATTCCTTCCCCAGGTTGCACCCAAAGCCAGTCTCCTTCCTGGCACACTGGGTAAACTAAGTTAGAGCCCCTGGACGTTCAGTCTCTATGGTGAGACCATGATGGAAGCGGAGCACCCTCACATCCCACCCCATTCCCATGGAGACAAGAGATTGGCTGGAAAAGATTTAACTAATAGTGTTGGGTAAACACCTAAAAGCCCCGCACCTGGTGGCTCGGATTTGCATGTCCTGTGGCTAATCCTCTGTTCTATGCAAACTCTCGCTTACCTGCCTGGCTGAAATCCTGATCTAAACAAATTCTGCCCCAGAAGCCCTGAACCTCTCATAGCTAAGCCAAAGCTAGACTCTTTCCTCGGCTGCAGTGAGAGACAGAGCGGGGTCCAAGGGCAGGAGAGCCCATGTGCCAGGCTTCTCCTGGTTCCAGCTGTGGTTGCCAGAGAGAGGGAAGGTGGGCCTCTAGAAGCTGCTGACCCTGCTCACTTGTAAAACATTCTGTGGCAGAATCACAGCGTCCTGCCCTGTGCAGCTCGGCCCAGTAACCAGGAAGACAAAGAGGGCTCTGGGGGGACTTAAAACTCTGGTCTGGAAATGGGAAACCACAAATGCAAATACATGATTGGCTCGTGGCCTGAGGGCACTGTGGCCTCAAGCCAACCGCTGAGAGAGGGCACAGAAACCAGGAGCGTGAGGCCAAACGGTGGAAAGTCAGCAGTAGGTCAGTGCCCAGCCAACGCCCCCACCCCACCCCACAGAGCCTGGGGTCTCACCCACCTGGACAGGCCCTGGCAACTTCGTGGAGGAACATCCTGGTGTGTGAACCGAAGGGAAGCTGCAACACGAGGCTGAGCTCCGCTGTGTCCAGTTGGACGGTCACATCCGAGCCTGCATAGAGGAGGTGGGAATTGAGCCACTGGCCTCCAGAACCCCAGGGCTAAGGCTGGGAGCCCCAGAATGGACAGTCAGCAGCTCAAGATCCCAAAGCTCCCCGGGCCTTTTCGCAGTTTCACCAAAGGCAGCTCCTGGGCCGTAAGGAAATCTCTGCACCGGGAGCTCCAAATTCCCATCGTCCTGGCTCCACGGAGGGGGCGGCCCAGGGCTCTACTAGTCAGGAAGGCCCGCCACGGGAGCGCTAGACAGATGGGCTGGAAGAGGGGTTCTCTGACCTGCAGTGCCTCTCCCCGAGGGGAAGGAAATCACATGGAGGCAGACAAGAGGAGCTGTCTGTCCATCCATCTCCCCGACGGGGCCGGGCACGAGCTGGGGCCCTGGAATACCATGGGGCAAAGACAAGGGGCACAGCCTGTCCGCGGGGGGCCACACGGTGGATGGTGCTGCTCCCATAGCACAACCTCAGCATCCTGCAGGCTCATGGTGAGGACCCACAGATGTGCTGAGCTGGTGGGTGAAGTAGGAGCAATCTGGCACAGGGATCAAGAGCCTTAGCTCCAGAGGCCGGATTCTGGGTTTGAAGCCTGGTTCTGCTGCTTCCTAAGTTAACTTAATTTCTCTGGGCCTCAGTTGCCTCGACCATAAAATAGGGAGGAGAACAGTGATCACCTCACCGAGCTGGGCCCAAAGCAGCCAGTGATGTATGTCTAGCTCTTCGGAAAGTAATTAAATATTCATTTCTGTTGTTACTACTACTACTACTACAACTACAACTACTACTACTACTATGGTCTAGCAGAGAAGATAAGCATTAAATAGATCACCACAAATCATTAAGTCGACGTGAGTGACAGAGACCTGGCGAGGATGAGAAAAAGGAATGTGGATCAGTGAGAGGCTCAGACAATTGCAGGGAGTTGAACAAAAAACAAAAGCTTCCTGGAAGAAGTAAAGTGTGAACCGAAGCTCTGAGGGATGCGTTGGCTCAGGGAAAAGAGGTGTGGGGGCTTTCAGGAAGAGGGAAGAGCACGTGGAGGGGTTTGGTGGTGGGAACATGTCATGTTTGAGGTGAGGGAAGCAATCCAGAGGATTCCAAGCACAGCAAGAATGATGGAACCTGGGCCAGAGAGGTGGGCGGGCCTGGTCCCGTAGTATCATCGTTCCTTCCACAGTAAGGACATCAGAGAGCGCTCCTACTTCACACCATTCTTCTCTCTATGGGTCCCTAACCTCCTGCCCCAACTGGGACTGGCGCTGAAAGGACCACTCACCAAGAATGTACAGTTCACCGTCTGGGGACACTGTGGGGAGGGAAATGAAAAGGCCATTAGCCATTGAGCACCCTAGCCCCTGCAAAGGCAAAATGCCCTGGGGACCCAGAGGAGAGGGATTCATACCACCCAGCCCCATGGCACCTTCTTCCAGCGTAAAATCCCGCGAGACAGGCACTATCTGGTCCAAAGAGACATCGTCCCCCGTAATGGCCATCCTCCGGTGCGTGTACAGGAAGAGACTGAGGGCAGGAAGCAGCAGTGAAGATGGGGCCCCCTGGCCCGTCGTGGAGTCCTTGGGTGCTCACGTTCCATCCTTGGTCCCTAGGGTCCTGCTGGTGGTACCTGGCTATGCACAATCGTCATGCCCTCTCTGTCCATGGTGCCCATCAGAGACTGCAAGTCTACAGATGGGTCATGGAAGCTGAACTTGTCCCATTTTGGGGTGTGCCTGCTTTGCTACTGAAACATGTGCATGATCAATCCCTTGTGTGTGACAGCAGCAGCACAACCTCAGCCACTCCCTTCCCTCTCTGACCACAGTTTTGCTATCTCTGAAGTGAGGGTGGTAGATTAGAAAATGTCTAATGACCCTCCCTCCCAGCTCCGAGATCATGAGGCCCAATTTCTGTCTCTGAGAACTTGGACAAGTAGTTTTCATCCTCACTCTGCTTCGGTGTAATACGTAGGCATTACTAGCAACATTTATCAGGTACTTTTTTTTTTTTTTTAAGATTTTATTTATTTATTTGATATATATATAGAGAGAGCACAAGCAGGGGGAGAGGCCGGCAGAGGGAGAGGGGGAAGCAGACTCCCCACTGATGAGGAAGCCCAATGTGGGGCTCAGTCCCAAGACCCCGGGATCATGACCTGAGCCGAAGGGAGACACTTAACCAACTGGGCCACCCAGGCGCCCCTACTGGGTACTATGTCCTTCACAGCATTTGAAACATTTTACAAGTAATAACGTCCTCTAACCTTGAATCTGGACAAATTGAAGTACAGAGGAGTAAAACAGCTCGTTCAAGATCATGTGGCTAAGGGGGCGCCTGGGTGGCTCAGTCAGTGAAGCATTGGACTCTTGATTTTGTCTTAGGTCATGATCTCCACGCTGTGGAGCCTGCTTCAGATTCTCTCTCTCCCTCTGCCCCTTCCCCTTGCTTGCTCTCATGCTCTCTCCCTAAAAAAAAAAAAAAAAAAAAAAAAAAAAAAAAATCATGTGGCTCAGAAGTAATAAAACCTGGATTTGAACCCAGGCAGACAGGCTACCTAATTCAAGATCTAGACAAAGACATTGGGCAGCCCGAGTGGCTCAGCAGTTTAGTACCACCTTCAGCCCAGGGCCTGATCCTGGAGTCCCGGGATCGAGTCCTGCATTGGGCTCCCTGCGTGGAGCCTGCTTCTCCCTCTGCCTGTGTCTCTGCCTCTCTCTCTGTCTCTCTCTCTGTGTCTCTCATGAATAAATGAAATCTTAAAAAAAATAAATAAACAAAGACATTAAACCATCGGTGTGTAAGGAGCTTCTTTGTCAGATTTTGAGGATTATATGAGCTAATACACATGAAGGGCTTAGAATATAATGTTCAAAAGATATTAAGTATCTGGGACGCCTGGGTGGCTCAGTGGTTGAGCGTCTGCCTTGGACCCAGGGCGAGATCCCGGGGTCCTGGGATCGAGTCCCACGTCAGGCTCCCTGCATGGAGACTGCTTCTCCCTCTGCCTGGGTCTCTGCCTCTCTCTGTGTGCATCTCTCATGAATAAATAAAATCTTTTTCTAAGTTTATTTATTCATGAGAGACAGGCAGAGGGAGAAGCAGGCTCCATGCAGGGAGCCTGATATGGGACTAGATCCCGGGTCTCCAGGATCACACCTTGGGCCAAAGGCGATGCTAAACCACTGAGCCACCGGGGCTGCTCAATACAATCTTTTACAAAAAATATTAAGTATCATTATTATACTGAATCTAGAAGACTTAGACTCTGCCCTAGAGGGGTGGCTGACGCCCAGCTGGAGGGTGCAGTGAAGAATAACCCCATGGCCCGACAGGCAGGGACCAATGCCTTCACTCACGCGTGTTCCTGGCCACCGTGTCGGGGGCGGTGGCGCACGAGTCCCAGGAGGCGGCTCTGCCTGCTGTCTCCCTCACACAGCACACCTTGTACCGCCTGCTGCGTATGGTCAAGGGAAACCAAAACGAAACCTGGGGCCAGGCCAGCCCAGCCCATCACCCTGCCCGTCAGCTGCTCGCCCGCATTCGCCATGTGACCTTGGGCCGGTCACTTCTCCCCTCTGACTCCCTCTCGTCTGCGAAGTGGGGATGGTAGTGTCCAGCTTCACAGGGGATCCGGAGGACGGTGGAGTGTTTAGAGCAGTGGGCAGAAGCCAGTACTGAGCCCGTAAACACGGATTTCCTTCTCCGCCACGGGCCCTGAGAGAGGGAGGGGAGCAGAGAGACACATAGACGCGTCCATTCCCCTTCCCAGGGCCCCCGCAGCCGCCAGGGCTGGGAGCTCAGTGCCGGGAAGGATATGAGGACGCAGTACTCCCCCTCAGCGAGGGTCTCCTGGATCGCCACGGACTGGTCCATGTGGGTGAAGCTGACGCACCCTGGGAAGACGGCAGGGAGGAGCCGCGTCGGTGAACGAGTTAGTTGGAGGGCAGGGGGCAGGACCCTAGTACCCCGAGAGGCTGCGGAGGCCTCCCAGCCCTCTTCCTCCTCTCTAGATGGGAGGGAGGGGGCCGTCCCTTTGCCCCTTGAGGGATGTACGATGTACCGATGTACCCTACCACCCTTTGGAAGAGCATCGGGCGCTTTCTGAGTGGGGTCCCGTCCATGTAGGGGCTCCCCTCCTGGAGAAGCAGACAGGGTCCCGCTTTCCCTGGGATAGGGCTCTGCCTCCCTTGGTGGGGAGCAGTAGCAGTGCTGCTGGCTCCTCTCTGGGAGGTGTCAGTGCTCTGTCTGCACAGGTCTGGGGGGAGACGTCCTGTTCTCAGGGAGGGAGGTGTCTCATTCCGCACAAGGACCCCAGTTCTGTTCCTCTTTCCTTGGAGACAGGAGACAACACCCCATTGCTCCTTGCCCCCCGCCGCCCAGCAGGCCTTGTTGCATCAGCCACGGGCCAGGGGGTGCCCGGTCTTGCCAGCAGCAGGACAAGGCTCCCAGCCCTCTGCCCGCCCTCTCCCCCCACCCCAGCCCCACCCTGGCTTCCCGGCTGCGCACCTGCTGCAGCCCCTGCCGCCGCCACCGACCTCCTGAGCTGTCACCGCTGGGTAGGGTACGGGACACCCTCGCCCTGGCTGGCTGGGGACTACATTTCCCAGCAGCCCCTGCACCACAGGCTGGCTAGCCAGCCTGCAAGTCCCAGCATGCCCGCACCGATCATACCAATCAGGGGGCGCTGGTGGAGGGTGGGGGGGCCCTTCCCCACCCCCATTAACTCCTTAGGTCCTGGGCGACCCTGGGCTCTCAGTTCCAGGAAGGGTTTCAGGACTGCTCCATCCTCCACCCCGGCCCCCCAGTCCTGGGGCCAGGACGCCCCGCCCAGCGCCCCAAGGTGGACGGCCACATCTGCCTTAAGGGGAAAAAGAATGCATTTTCGTTTTCTCCTCCATCCCATCCTCAACTCCTCCCGTCCCCGCTGGCCCACTCTGGCCTCTCCTGGAGCCCTTCCTCCCCCACAGGACTATCTTAAGGGAGAACAGCACCTTGAAGAACCACCGCCTGGGTTTCCCAGGTGGAGAAACTGAGGATCGGAGAGGTTAAACCCGGAGGCCGAGGCCCTGCAGCTAGCGGGTGGCAAAACGGGGCTCAGCTGCTCCAGCTTCCGTGCACTGACCCCTTGCCACACACCTGCCGCCCTTCCTGCCTTCCCTGGGTGTGTGTGATGTGTGTGTGCACAGGACATGCACCTGATGGGGGCACCTGTCCTGCTCGCTCCTCTGGGAGGGGGCTGCCCCTTGGCTCTCAAGCCCCCTCCTCTGATTTACCCAGGCACATGCACTTTCTCCTTTGGGGCCTCCATTTCTGCATCTAAGATAAGGAGTTGGGTCCAGATGGACAAGAGGGGCCCGCTGGGATCTGGGAGTCCAGGACCCATCTCTTGCCCTATGGGCTACGTCGCTGTGAGCTGTAAGCTCCCTGAGGACAGCGCTGTGTCTCTTCCACATGGCCCAGCACAGCGTCTGGCACAGGCGACCCTCAGGATGTGTTTACTGAATTAGCGAAGTAATGAATTGACTTCATGAATACACCTTCTCTCAAGCTTTGACCCAAACTAAAGTGTCAGGGCTGGGGAAGGAGTGGCCACTGTGACCTCAAACCCGTGCCACCTTCTGTTACACTAAGCTGGGAGTTGCTGCCCCAAGGGCCAGTCCAGCTCTACATGAGTGAACACCTTCCAGAAACAGGTGGCACCTTCTTCCCCATCTTCCAGAAATCTGCAGCTCAAAGGGAGCTCAAGTTTATTTGAGTTTGGTTTCAGAGTTATGTGGGGAGAGATAAAGGACGGTAGGGTCCCTAGGAAAGCAGGGGAACCCCAATTCCAGCCCCACTTTTAATGACAAAGCCTGGGGAGGAAGGTGTGGGAGAAGTAGATGGGGACAGACTTTGGAGTCCTCCCATTTGATGGGGGTCAGGAGGGAGGTTCTGTTTTTCCAGGCAAACTCCAGCCTCTCTTTGGGATTGGGGATGAGGCCCTGCCCCCCTTGGAGCACACCAAGCTCAGGCCCAGGAGGGAGAAGTGAGGATCCTGGAAGCTGGGCTGTGGACTTGGTAAATGCCTTTCACTAAAGATGCAGCTGCAGGAATCAGAGCTGGGGTGGGGACTGGGGGCTTGCAGGGCCTACAGGGTCTTCTTAGCTGCTGCTCCCCAGCTCTGGGTTGTACTGGACCCAGCTAGGAGAGTGGGAAGGGAGCTGGGCAGAGTGGCTCCAGCCATAACCCAGCGCAGGGGGCTCCTAATGAAGATTCCCATCCAGCTGGAGGCAGTTGCCTGAGGCTGAGGCTTGGCAGCGCCCCTGATGGTGACACCTGGGGGTCCCTCCCATGCAGGCCTGGCTGCAGCCCACAGGATAGCCTGAGCTGGGCCAGTTCAGCTGCAGGAAGAGATGGGAACATTCATACTCTGCTTGTCCCTACCCCTTACTCACCGAGGCAGAAAGTGTTAAGTGGGCCATGGGCTGAGCTAAACCTCCCTGACCCCCAGCTCCCTCCCCATGAGGTCAGCTGGCCAGTCCCCAGAGAACACACAGGGGGACCAGAAACAAGGAAGCATGTCATGGAGACTTGGAAAATCCCAGCTGTTGCCCTGGGTTTGGTCTAGTGCAGAGCTGAGAGGGTCAAGCATGCTGGCCCCGGGCAGCCTGGCTCCCAGCAGGCCTAGCTCCAGCCAGATTTGGCCGCTGACCTGCTTTGTACGGGCTGGCAGGAGGGAGGAGAACGGCGGGCGAGGAAGGACAGCATCTCAGTCTTCGGAGCACTCCAAGGGCTCACCTCGCCCAAGCCCAAGCCCTCAGGGCACATGGTCACAGCTTTCTGCCCTTCGAAGCAGTCACCATGTGAGCAGGAGAAGATGACACAGATTTTCCCCTGCAAGAGAAAGTGGGAGGAAGGCTGAGGGTGGGGGGACTGAATGACTGAACAGGGAGTGAATGCTGGCCAGGAGTGAGCCTGGGGCCTCCTGTGTGGGTCCTGTTGGCCCTACCCTAGTCCCCGCGTGCACTTGATTCGTGTCTGCCTCCCAGAGCCCGTGCATGTGAAGGAGACGTGTTTCTCCTGAGGGCTGGCAGGGTGGCGGTCACCAAGAGGGTAGTGGGAAGCAGCTTGTCCTCTGGGATGGTCGGGGCCTAGGCCTGGGAACACAACAGGGCTGCCCAGGGGAGTGCTGCAGGGAGAGTGGGGTGGGATGGGGGGGTGGGGAACCAAAAAACCAGGAGTAGGGTTCAGAGTTGGTGGTCAGTGGGTGAGCAGGGCTTAGGGCCTGGAGCGGTGGGGTGGGAGTCGGAGCTCCCTGGAGGAGGGCAGCCCCATGCGCGGGCAGGAGGGGGCCGGGCTGGCTGTCGGGCCCAGGCAAAGGCTGATGGGGCTTGCCTTTCTGCTGTCCTAACGGTGGGCCAAGCCCAGGCCCCCAGTCCCCCCAACGGGCTTGGCTCCCCCTGGCTCAGCCTCTCTCTGCCCCCCCCCCACCTGCACCTCACCTGGTGGAGGGGCTCCCGGTGCTCTGCCTCCTGGGAGCACATCTCCCCTTAGCAGGAGAAGCTGGGGCGTATCTGCGGTACAGGTTTGGATGGGGTGGCTCCATTCCCTTAGGGCGGGAGCATCAAGAGACCCCTCCCTCCCCTGTTCCTGTGCTCTTTGCCTGGACAGGAACAGGGGCAGTGGACTCCTCACCAGGTTCTGGGGTACCCCAGCAGGAGAGGAGGTAGAGGAGAGAGGGGACCCCTGCTGGGAGCAACCAGGGTCAAGGAAAGGTCAGGTGAAAGAGGTCATGAGGTCAGGGAAAAGACGGGGTGGTCCCAGGGTCCAGCAAGAGTCAGGAGTTAGGGGTGGTGGCAGGGTCTAGGAGGGGCTGGCGTCCCTGGGCTGAGCGGACAGGGACCTCGGAGCAAAGCAGCCCCGTGGCTACCACTGGGCAGGCCACGGAGGTCTTCTGTTGAGGTGCTGCAGGGGCTAGGGAGGGAAGGACCCAGCGGAGGGCAGTAGGGGCCACTTCTGTCTCTACCTTCACCCCTTCTAATTTCATTTTCCTTTTGTAAATAATCTCTACTCCCGACGTGGGGCTTGAACTCAGGACCTTGAGATCGAGAGCCACATGCTCTAGGTACTGAGCCAGCCAGGCACCCCTACCTCCACCTCTCCTTACCACCAGGTGTTTCAGCCCTTCTGTGGCTCCCTCCCCTCCAACACCCATCAGCACCTCTCCAAGGGGACCTGTTTCCAAGGGTAAGTAGGTCAAGAGAAGGGCCTAGAGGCTCTGCAGACATCTGTGGCCAAGAGAAAAGAAGGGCCTCCCCACCTAAGCCTCTTTTCCTCCTCCCTGGTTTGGGTAGATGAGGCCGGAGGGGCAGCTCAGGAGTGTGTGTGTGTGGGGGGGCCAGACAGTCGGCAGAATCAGAAAACCTGGCTGGTTACCTCCTAATCTGCATTACTTCCGGCTCCTTGCCCATCTCCTTTAGTGTGTGAGTCTCTCCATGGCTGGAGAGAACAATCCCAATAGTCCCGTGCCCCCCCTCTCCGAGCTGTAGACCGCCCTGCACACCTGAAGCCATGGAGGGTGTGCATGTGAGCATGTGTCGGGAGGCAGCCCCCAGAATCAGTCCGTCAGCTTGGGGAATTCCTGCTGACATTGCTCCTGCAGGGCCAAAGGATGTCGGGACTGTAGCCAGACGGAGAGATTAAAGCCAGTGGCAGTGTGGGCAGATTGAAGGACCTCCATCCTAAGGTCCCCCTGGGATGTGCCTGTTTGTGTAGGTCACACACCTGGCAGGTAGAAGGGCCTCTCAGGAGCGACAGGAGGGAGGGGGGCTGGGTCCTTCTAGAACCCACCTGGATTGGGAGAACTCTGGCTGGCTGGCAGGACAAAGGGTGGTGCACGGGGAGAGGCTACAGGTGCATTCCCACCTTGAGAACTCGGAGGTGAGTCTGCTGGCAGGACCTGAACAATGAGGGGTAGCCACTGTCCCAAGGAGAAGATAAATGATGCGGAGGGAGGAGAAAAATCCCCCATCTGCTCCTCACTCCCCCAACATACTGGTTCCATCGAGGGTACCTTCTACGCGAAGCCTTCCAGCTCAAGTTGACACCAGGGAGGGGAACAGAAGGAAAGAGTTAGAAAGGGTTGGCCAGCTGGGGCTGGACACAAATCAATGGGCTCTCCTCTTACAGGTGGGACTGAGGAGACTCCCCGTTTCTGGGAGCTTCCTCCCCGGATCAGCCTCTGGGTTCCCCAGGACCAGTCTGGAGGCCAAGCCCAGGAGTGACTCCCTGGCAGCTTCCTGCCGGGCCTGCCTTCTCTGATGAGCAGCCTTCCTCCTCGGAGAGGCAGCGAGTCACCTGTTCTCAGCAGGAAGTGCCCGGGGCTCCACCAAGAGGTGGAGGTTCAGACTCCATGTCTAAGGGAGAGATTCTTAGAAGACTCATGAGCCAAGAATGGGCTTCTGGGCATTCACAAACCCTTAAAGTGGGGTACAGATACATCTATGCACAGGTATTTTCCTGAGGACAAAGTCCACAATTTTTATCTTTTTATTTCCAAAGGAATTTAGGATCCTGGGAAGACTGAGTACTGCTGTAAGCCGAGATCTCAAGGAGTCACCTCTGGGGGAACCGGTCACCAGTCTGCCCCTACCGCCGCCGATGGTCCCTCACGGGTGGGGTTGGCCATAGGGGTTTCTCCCCATCTGGGTTGTTACTGAGCCTCTGTACCTCTGGTTCTGCTCCCACTCACCATCTCATCTCCACCCAATCCTCAAGGTTTATGAACCTAGCTGGGACACGGAGGGCACCAAAAAAAAAAAAAAAAAAAACCTATTTGGATGAATATAACAGAAGAAGAAAAGAATCCTTCGCTATGACAGGGAAGCCCCAGGATTCCTCCAAGGCTGCTGTGGTGCACGACTCCTCAGAACCTGAGAACCTGGTCCCACCTCCCCTCCACACAGTAAAATACACATTGTTGGGCTGAGCCTGGAATCCAGGTACCCGCTCCTACTAAAGAGGGGGCGCTGGGGGATGGGACAGTTGGAACGCAGCAGGTACATCCCTTCGGAGCCCCAGTGCTGCTACTGCTCCAACAGGAAGGCTGGAGGGACGCGCCCTCCCCACATTTCCCACTTCCAAGGCTTTGTTCAACTCTCCTCCCAAGTGGCAGGGTCTCCTTGCACTCTGGGCCAGTTTTTGGTACTCAATGTTTCTAGTTGCTCAGTTAGATTGAATTATCTGCTCACTGGAGTAGATCTCATGTTAAATGTTCATAAATAAATTCGTAAACAAATGAGGTAATTAAATAAATGTACAATGTCCATCGATATACATACGTATGTGAAAATATAAGTATCAACAGCAATGTGCGTATATCTCTAGAAGGAAATTATATAAACTAAATATATAAACATATATATTTAGTGGTTTTTAGTGGTTTAAGTGTTTTTTGTGTGTGGAGTAGGAATAAAAACAATTATTTTTTATTAAAAAAAAAATTATTTGCTCACTGTTCTTCACAAGCTCAGTCCCTGGAGAGGGGACTTTAAGCAGCAGGAGTCGTCAAAGCACGTGTGAAGAGCTGGCCCAAGGGATGGTTAAACCAGGAAGGGAAACACCAATCCAGAGTGACGTGCCACAAGGGCAGGGGTGGCGAGATCTGACTGCCGTGGACATGACTGGGGCAAGAGAGGAGTGTGAGGGACAGTGCCAGTTCTGGAGTTGGGATTTTGACAAGAGGATGTATTATAGACAAACTGAGGGTCTGAGTGCTGCGGGCCAGAGGAGGCCTCCGGGAAAATCCTGTTCTGGAGCAGGCTCTGGCCTTCAGATGTTCCTGTGGGCAGATCACGGTCTCCTTGGCTCCCCTAGGTCTACTAGGCTCCCCTAGGCTACTCAACACCACCCAAATCTTGGCCACCTGAGTTTGGAGTGCGTAAGAATATTGATTAATCACTTCTTAGTCAAGTAGGGATCCTGAGGAAGAAGCAGACAGGTAGGATTACCAAGGACTTGTTCCGAAGGCGCAGGCAGGTGAGGTCACAGCTGGTCGCAGAGCCACTGTCTGTCAGGCTGCTGAGGCGTCGTGGGGCAGGAGCAGGGCTGCAGGCCCATTCCAGAACAGCCCAACTCCTTCCTTTACGCAAATGAAGAAGGCGAATCTTGGTGCCTCAGTCATGTCCGCAGCAGAGGCCCTGACTCACCCTCCCCATCTTTGTCTCCCTACGTGTATACCTGGCCGACTCGAGTAAGGGCAGGGCTTATCCTGGGGGTGCTGCACACTTGGGGTCACTGCTGCAAACAGGTCTGGGGAAAGGTGTCAGGTCAGATCTAACATAATAAATATAACATAACCAGTGCTCATCAAACCTTAACTGCTATTTAAGCTGATGAGAAAGAGATGGGGGGGCACCTGGGTGGCTGAGTGGTTGAGCACCTGCCTTCGGCTCAGGGTGTGACCCTGGGGTCCCGGGATCGATGGGGGAGCCTGCTTCTCCCTCTGCCTATGTCTCTGCCTCTCTCTCTGTGTCTCTCATGAATAAATATAAAAAAAAAAAAAAGAAAGAAAGAAAGAAAGAAAGAAAGAAAGAAAGAAAGAAAGAAAGAAAGAAAGAAAGAAAAGAAGGAGGTGGGTAAGTGTTAAGAACTAAAGGACTTGAGTCCATAATCCTGGGCTTTCGAACAAGACACATTCAGAAGAAGGACTGGGTTTATTTTCTGACAGAATCTTTTAATATAAAACAAAGATAAAACACATCTCAGCCCTGCAACCTGCCAGCATGCCTTGGTTTTCACAAGACGCACGCTAGACTTTAAGACTAAGTAGGAGAGTCTTTAAGGAGCATTTGGTTGGGAGAAATAGAAAAAGGAGACTTCAGGTAAGCCTGGGCAAGCCCAGAAGCTGAGGTACATCCCTGAACACTAGAGCAGTCCTTGTCTCTTCAGGTCCTCATAGGTCTTCTTATTCACCACGTTCCCGCTGGAGTCTTCATATTCTTCCTGAAAGGAGAGGGTTACATTATTAGCTATACCTCCTGGGAGAAATGTTTGGAACCAGCCTCTGGGTACCTGAGCTCACCCTGGCTTGATTTCATGGTATTCATCTCAGACAAGACAGCCTTTCTTTCTTTCTTTCTTTTTTTTTTTTTTTAAAGACAGCCTTTCTTAACTGGGGTTCTGCAAGAGAATCAAACCCGACTGCTCTAAGGCACCCCTGTGTGTCACGAACAAACACATCCCAGGCATCTAGGATGATACTATTTATGACCTCTCCTTGGGATACCTGAGAAAAGAGTCCATTCAAATCACTCTGTGTCTAAGATGATGAATGCTGGTTGAGAAAGTGTGACTGAAGACAATAGCTCTCAAATGATTCCCAAGAACCCTAGGTTCCTGCCCAAGAGGCCTCTCAGGGGTTGAGAGGGAGGTCAAGAAGGCTGAGCTTCCTCATTTCCAATGTAATTCCCCTTTATTTTATTTAATATACTGGAATTTTATATTACAGTTTGTAAACAGCTTTGCTGCTTAAAAAAAAAAAAAAAAAAAAAGGAACAGCTACCACCCCTCATATACATGTCATTCCTCATCTCTGAAGTCTGCCCTTTGAGATAGCTATCTCAAGATCAACAAGGATGCCTCCCTGCCTTGAGAGAGACAAGATCACCTCATTAGATGCTTTCCTCAACGGAGACCTAACCTATAACATGGATTCACAACTTCTTAGCCTATGAATCCTCACGGCAGGGTAAGACATTGGATAGTCCTGCTTGCCACTTCAAAATTTCAATACAACCTGTGTTAAGACACATTTAAAGTCTGACACATTTAATATCACAAATAATTCTGGCTTACACATCAAGAGCCAATTTATAGATGTTGGCACATAATACTCGCTACTACAGTGAACCGGGGACCACCTCTCACCTCCCTTCTACAGCGTGAGGGAGCAGTCACTTGACACTCTCCCCAACAGTACGTTAGCACCCACCTCGGTGTCAGGCTGCCATCGCTCTGATGCCTTCTGCAGTTTCAGCTTGGCCCACACTGCAGGACGAGAAATGAGCAGCAATCAAGATTGGCTTGGGTATCCATCAGGCAAACAAGTGTTACAACATCCCTGGTCCCCATTAAGATCCCCTGGATGACCCTGCCCTTGAGACTTTTGCCTGCCCCAGACTAGGATTTCAGTTCTACAGACTAAACGCTTTCCATGGCAAAACTTACCATAATCTTTGCTTTGCTGTAAAAGAAAAGTTGGACTAAATATAACCAAAGACTTCTTACAGAACTGATATACCCTCAAAGAAAGAAGTTAATTTGGTTCGACCTATGGGAATTATGGAAAAAAGTGACCTTAGGATTTTAAAGTTCAATACAGAAGAGAAGGGGAACATTAGGCATGGTCAAGTATGTTTATTTAAAGCCTGGTGTGCAGATTTCAAAAGCTTCAGAGGAAAAAAAAAAAAAAGGTGAAATATCATGGCCAAAGAATCTGAAAGATAAGATGTTGAGCAAACACTGGAGATATTAAAACAAGAATTCTGAGAGTTCAGTAAAAGTATCCTGGGAAAGATGAAAAGGAGCAGATGCCTCCAGAAATGACCACAGCTTCAGAGGGGGCAAGCACACAAACACAAGGCAGGACAGGCACTAATCCAGAAAAGAGACCCAACTCTGTAACACTGGCATTGGAAGGTACACTCTTAGCACAGAGATCCACACAGAACAGCTAGGATAGGTCCACTGAGGGACAGAGGATAAAATACTACATTAGGAATACTGATTCCTATATGCATCTATATTTCCCACTAAATAGAGCAACTCTAAACTTGAGAAGATTATATTATGATGAGCACTAGGTGTTGTACATAAGAGATGAACCACTAAATTCTACTCCTAAAACTACTTTTACACTGTGTTAGTGAACTAAAATTTAAATAAAAACTTGATATATTAAAAAAAAAAATACTTGACAGGAACAGAAGAAATTCCATACAGAGCAAGTTGAATCCTAACAGGGACGAAATAGGGGAGACAACAATATGAGAAAATGCTTAGCTCTGTGCCTGGTGTACAGATGCTGGTCTCATCGGCTTTTCCTTCCTTGTTGATTGCTTCCAATTAGCTGATGCCTTCAGGCCCAGACAATATGCACATCACCAACGAACAGAAAATTTATCGTGTGCTACAAGGAGTCAGAGCAGAGTCTTGCCACTTTCTATGTCCAGTCACTCAGGAATCCAATCCAGAGTGGTATTGGAGATTAGAAACACTGTAGTGATTGTTTTTTTCTTTTTCTTTTGGATGTCTTGACTTTTTTTTTAAGGAAAAAAAAATGGTTATAGGCAACTATGGAGCACTAAGGGGGATATTATTCTTCAGAAGGATCTGAAAATAATTAGAAAAGAATGGGATCACCTCTGGGCACCAATGTGGATTCCTTAAGAGTAAGTGAAGTGAAGAATTGAATTTCCTGTTTTTGATGAGCTAGCTGACCCAATAAAAAGCCAGAGACACAGGATATCATATTTTAGCAAAGCCACTGCTCTCACAGGCAATGTCCACAGAGTTCGTTACAATGTTTAAATTTCTTGGGGATCCGTGGGTGGCTCAGAGGTTTAGCTCTTGCCTTCGGCACAGGGAGTGATCCTGGAGTCCCTGCATCGAGTCCCACGTCGGGCTTCCTGCATGGAGCCTGCTTCTCCCTCTGCCTGTGTCTCTGCCTCTCTCTCTCTCTGTGTGACTATCATAAATAAATATTTTTTAAAAAATTATTTATTTATTCATGAGAGACACAGAAAGAGAGAGAGGCAGAGACACAGGCCAAGGGAGAAGCAGGCTCCATGCACCGGGAGCCCGACGTGGGATTCGATCCCGGGTCTCCAGGATCGCGCCCTGGGCCAAAGGCAGGCGCCAAACTGCTGCACCACCCAGGGATCCCAAATAAATAAAATCTTAAAAAAAAAAAAAAAAGTTTAAATTTCTTATGCTATTATTCTAGACAACATGGTGGTAACTGAACTTGATGCTATTAGCTTATCAGTTAGCTAAATTTATACCTAGTGAACACTGGCTAATGGTGACCACCCACCTAAATCATGGAGTTCTCAGGTGGCAACTTCACAGGGCTCTTTCTTAGCTGTTTTTTCTTCAACTTAAGAAAAACAAAAATAGGGGTGTCCAGCTCTTGATTTCAGCTCAGGTCATGATCTCAGGATTTTGAGATCAAGCCCTGCATCAGGCTCCACATATGGAGCCTCCTTCAGATTCTTTCTCCCTCTTCCTCTGCCCCCACCGTGCCCACTTGCACGCACTCTCTAAAATAAATTAATTAAATTTAAAAGTTAGGTTTAAAAAATTACTATAGTTTAAATGACAGCGCTGAATCCCTCCCTCCTGGCTAAAAACCCCAAAAGAAAAACTTCAACAGAATGATCTAAAACAGGGATGCCTGGGTGGCTCAGTGGTTGAGCATCTGCCTTCGGCCCAGGGCATGATCCCGGGGGTCCAGGGATCCAGTCCCACATCAGGCTCCCTGCACAAAGCCTGCTTTTCGCTCTGCCTATGTCTCTGCCTCTCTGTCTCTCTCAAGAATAAATAAATAAAATCTTAAAAAAAAAAAAAAAAAGAAAAATATCTAAAACAAAGACCACTAAGTAAATCCAGCATAAAAGCTATGCCAATGGTTACTTCCCTATCCACCCCCTTATGAGGGAACACATCTTCTCCAGGTGTTCTGGAAGGAACAGTTGTATCTAACAAGCAACTCTTTATCCTGACACTACTGGAGACCCAGGTGACTAGACTACAGATGGCAGTGGACCCAGCTGCACCTACCTACCACCTCTCCTTAGTACTACATGCAGGGACACTAAGACACTGATGGAGCTGGATGACAGTCGGCTCTGAAAACTGAGGAGGGGCATCACAGCAGAGCTAGGGCTGCCCTCATGAGAACGCAGGTGAAAAGATACAAGAAAGTAGAGAAGGTGTATGTATGGAGAAAAGCACAACTGAATAAACATATTCTTGGAATGAAGGTAGATGGCATGCACAGTTAATTTTAATAGGCTTTCTTCCTGGTAACCCCAAATTCCTAAGATGTCTACTCCTGAATCTTTTTTTTTTTTTTTCAGATTTATTTATTCATGAGAGACACACAGAGAGAGGCAGAGATATAGGCAGAGGGAGTAGCAAGCTCCCTGCAGGGACTCGATCCTAGGACCCCAGGATCACAACCTGAGCCAAAGGCAGACACTCAACCACTGAGCCATCCAGGTGCCCCTACCTCAGAATCTTAAAAAAAAAAAAAAAAAAAAAAAAAGAGAGAGAGAGAGAAGGATCCAGGTTTATTTTATTTTATTCAAGATTTTATGTATTTGTTCATGAGAGACACACAGAGAGAGGCAGAGACACAGGTAGAGGGAGAAGCAGGCTCCGTGCAGGGAGCACGATGTGGGACTCAATCCCGGGGCCTCCAGGATTATGCCCTGGGCCAAAGGCAGGCACTAAACCGCTGAGCCACCTGGACTGCCCCGAGAATCCAGGTTTAATAAAAAAAATTATACCACCAACAGGAAATGAAAAATTACAAAAACTTGACACCATAATAGAACTAACCTCCATTCAGTAATTAATTGCTTACTACTAGTGAGACACCTGGGATAAAGTCTGTCAAAATCTAGTGGGAGCCAGTTTGTATACAACCACTGATCTGCTATGAAAGTTTGAAAGGAAACCAGAGAGTTTCTTGGCTGAGGTCATGATCTCAGGGTTGGGAGATCAAACCCTGCATCAGGCTGGCCATAGTCTGATTAGGATTCTCTCTCCTTCTGCCCCTCTCCCAGCCCCCAGCTTGTACTCCGAGAAAAAGAAAAGAAAAAAAAAAGAGGGATCCCTGGGTGGCGCAGCGGTTAGCACCTGCCTTTGGCCCAGGGCGGGATCCTGGAGACCTGGGATCGAATCCCACGTCGGGCTCCCGGTGCATGAAGTCTGCTTCTCCCTCTGCATATGTCTCTGCTTCTCTCTCTCTCTCTGTGTGACTATCATAAATAAATAAATAAATAAAAAGAAAAAAAGAAAGAAAAGAAAGAAAAGAAAAAAGAGAGAGATTCTGAAAATAATTTGGTAATGAAAGAATGATGAACCTGCCAACAACGTTCTGGAAAAAAGTAAGTTTTTTTTTAAAGTCTCAGTACGGCCAAGGAGAGCTTCCATGACATCAACTTCCTGAAATCAACTTAATGATCAACTCTTTATTTCTATTTTTTTAAAAATTTATTTATTTAAGTAATCTCTACACCCAACATGGGGCTCAAACTCACAACCTCGAGATCAAGAGTCCACATGCTCTTTCAACTGAGCCAGTCAGGTGCCCCGATGAGAACTCTTTAAAAAAATCTATGTGGTGAGGGTGTTTGAAAGGCAGTAGAGAAAAGATGCTGATCACCTCCTATATATAATTCGACCAAATAATATATATTTATAACTAATAAAAATTAGTAACAGAAATAAACTATTAGTTAAACCCTCAAAGTTAGAAATTTTAGAAAAAACATCAACCAAAAAGGAACAGATACAAGTTTTCTCTTTAATCCATGTAAATGAGAAACCTAACAAAAAACAAGGTTACTTTTCCAGCAAAGGAGTTAGATACAAATAAATCAAATACAATGAAGTGTAAAAGGTTTAAGAGGCCTATACAATGGTGAATACTGATGACTAGGGCAAAAAGTGGCCCACAGTTGCTGCCAAAATTTTGATAATGGGGAAATGGTCTAAGTCCATCACAACAGAAAAGCTATCAGATAAAGGGAATTTTAAAAAGAAAATGGGAGTAGCCAATAAGACTATAATACAATATTGAGTTTATATGACTGAAACACCACAAAATAAATACAAACCTGGTAGAAATGCGATAGGTGCATTTAATTATAACCAAGAATGTCAACATATCCCTATCACAATGTGAAACAATGTAAGTATCAAGCTAAGGACCTGAACACTGTAAAAAGATTATATATATATACACACATATATATATATATTTTCATTCTTAGGTGTTAGAAAATCTTTGTCAATCAGGCTATATGCTTGGACACAAAGATACAATATACTGTAAAGGTAGAAAGTCTGTATTTAATGGGCCAAAAAACAAACCAGGAATAAATAAAATAGAGTTAAAAGGTGCTCAATCAGGGGCACCTGGGTGGCTCAGTGGTCAAGCGTCTGCCTTCAGCTCAGGGCAAGATCGCGGGGTTCTGGGATCAAGTCCCACCATCAGGCTCCTTGCAGGGAGCCCTCCCACCTCTCCCTTTGCCTATGTCTCTGCCTCACTCGGTCTTTCATGAATAAATAAAATCTTAAAAAAAAGTATGCTCAACCAACTATAATTAAAAGTACTCTTCAATCTCTTAAAAACCAGAAATAACATCTTTAATTAAGCTTTAGATATAACGTATCAATAATGGATATTCCTTTTTCCAAGAAAACATTTATTTGAGAGACAGAGGGGGAGAGAGCATAAGCAGGTGGGAGGAGCAGATGGAGAAGGAGACTCTCTGCTGAGCAGGGAGCCTGACATGGGGTTCGATCCCAGGATCATGACCTAAGCTGAAGGCAGCCACTTAACCGACTGAGCCACACAGGCATCCTGATAATGGATATTCTTTTTTTTTTTTTTTAAGGTTTTATTTATTTATTCATGAGACACACAAAGAGAGGCAGAGACATAGGCAGAGGGAGGAGAAGGAGGTTCCATGCAAGGAGCCTGATGTGGGACTCGATCCTGGGAATCCGGGATCAGGCCCTGAGCCAAAGGCAGATGCTCAACCACTGAGCCACCCAGGCATCCCAATAATGGATATTCTTAATATATTTCTAAAAGAATACCTAGTTCTAAATGCCTGTATTAAAAATAATAAAGAAACAAAGAGAAGAATGTTTTTATCTAAACACTTAAGAAAGGATTAAAAAAAGATTATAGAAAGTATTAGCAGGAAAAAGTTTAATAAAACAGAAGAGAAATGAAGCACTTGGCTTCCACTTTGTCATAATAAATCAAGGAACTGTATGGGTTATTAACTGGAGAATCTTTTCAGCCTGGTCCCTTTGTATAAAGAA
The DNA here is from genome assembly GCF_048418805.1 of Vulpes vulpes. Lineage (NCBI taxonomy): Eukaryota > Metazoa > Chordata > Mammalia > Carnivora > Canidae > Vulpes > Vulpes vulpes. Next base: position 42,521,634 of record NC_132789.1, on the reverse strand, counting down.
GTAATCTCTATTTAAATATAAACAGTTTCAAATGACAGAAAAGAATGTAGCATGTAATCCCATCTGTTTTATGTCATAAATACGGTTTTGATCCTTAAACCTGACAAGTGATTCAAAGGTAAACAAGAAGTGCAGCTTTTATTTACGAACATAAACCTAAGACTTCTGAATAGAATTCTAATAGGATAAATAACTGCATTAAAAGCATTATGTACCATCCGTATGAAAGAATCCAGGAATGCTGCTTAATCCAATGCTCAATTAAAAAAAAAAAAAAGGTGGTAAAAACGCAATCTTTCTCTGGTGGGATGTGAGAGTAAAACCATGAGCCAATCTTAAAATCAATGTAGATACACAAGCATCATTTCCTTTGAAAACAGCAACCAGGTTAAGGATGACCTATCGCCTACTATTTACTTTAACATAAGACTTGGGGACAATACTTAGGATACTAACCATGAAACAAACATCGAACAAAAAAGTATCACTTTTCTTTTAGCAGTTGCCATGACTGTAAGCTTAAAATGATGTCAACATCAATCTAAGGTATCAGAAGTAATAAATTAACTCAGGTAAATTGCAGGATGTAAAATAATACACACAAAAACTAGACTATGACCTACTTACTGGTGGGACACATCTGGAAAAAATATTTTAAAATAAGACTACATTCAAAACACACTGTTATGGTTATAGACATTTCATTATCATCTTCTTTTCCCAACAAAGTGAAGGGCAAAAATGAAAAGTAAATTAGAAACTAACTGGATGAATCGATAATGAAACACTGTAATTCTGACTGGAGATACTAGACGATCCTGACTTGTAAGTGAGTAAGGAAAGAAGAAAGTGGGAAGTTCCCAAAGCTGACTACACACAAAAAACTCAATAAAAAAGTCCCCAGAATCCAAAGGCTAAATCAGGATCAGGGATCAGGGAGGCTTTTTTGGTACTACTGCAGTGTAACTGTATAATGACATACAGCATTCTATTAGTTTCAGGCATAAAATATACAGACTTGACGATTCTGTGTCACTCAATGCTCACCATGAGTAAACGCAGTCACCACCGTTTAGAAGCTCATTTCTAATTTGGCTCTGCAATGGACGTGAACAGCCCAGGAGAAGGGGCCTAAGGAACGGAGTCAGCTGGCCAAGCAGCTGAGTAGTGTGGTATGAACCCAAGGGGGGCTGCCTGAAATTTCACAAAGCAGAGGGGTAGGACTCCTTTCTTTTCAGTCTAGCCAGCTGGAATTGAAAACACGACAGAGAAAAGAAACTAGAGAGAACAGAAAGCCTTCGAAGGTGATGCGAATGGCCGGAAGAACTACCAGAGCCAGCCTGACAGGAGCGTGACTGAGGTCCCCAAGTGCTTTAACAATAAACACATTTCCCGACATGTGCTCCACACTCCGCTCTTCCTGCAAAAGGTATCCTGCTACCTCCATTTCTGTGTATCTGCCCTGTCACCTCAGAAGTAAGCTTATTGGGATCATTTCTATTTTTCCCTTTAATAGCCGCTGTTCTAAACCGTTAACGGCAATTCAGAAAAACATATATATCCATTCACTCAAAATCCTGCACACTGAGGAGTTCAAAGGCCCAGCTCAAAGGCCTGTTTTATACAGCACAGGGCTCTCCTCAATAGGGAAACAATCAGTAGAGTGACCAACCCATGCCCTGAAAAATGTAGTTCTTGTCTGACTAGACGCTTTTATATATCCACAAGCTGCTACCCCTAGACCTGGGTACAGCAGGCATTGGGAGCAGTGAGTTGTAGGAGTGGCCACTTGATCTGGCGCCTAGGGCACGGTAAATAAAACATACTTACAGGAGACAGCATCTTCGATCTGTGTCACATTAGCAAAGTGGGCAGTGTTTGGGATGCCCAAACACCTCATGCCGTGGGCATGACGCCACTCCTGCGAGGAGAGAGAAGCAAAAAAAAAAAAAAAACAGGTGAAATGGGAGCAACTGAATACAGGGCACAAACTCCATTCCATTCATAAACCTTAACCTGACCCTTCACAAAAGACTCCACCTAATGGCAGCATTCCTTCTGTGGCTCACGTTCGTAAACAGTTGGCCACGACTGATAGATAAGAGGCAGTTATTTCAAAGCAGCATGGACGGTTTTCCTCACTGGGCTAGTTTCTCAAACCAAGATTCTAGGTCCAGATCCAGTAATAGTCCAGACAAAACCTGCGTCTAGACCACAGAAAGACACCACAACTCTAATTAACCAGTGACTTCCCACGCAGCCCCCACCACCAGTGTGAGTAAGCGTTACTGATGGCAGGTTAGCATCACCTCTGGAAGTAAAGGAGACGAATGCGTACCAGGTATGAGCAAGGAGACTGACAGTTTGGGCTCGGGGATGGCAAAGGGCATGGGCGTTAGCGTGGATGCCAATCCCGATGCACTGGAAGGAATACTGAGAAAAATTCAGAGACTACTCAGGGGCTCAACAGAAGAGGCCCAGGATCAGTTACTGCTACGGATATCTGAGAAAGGACTTCATATACGATTTCTATCCTCGGTCTAGCAAATCTTTTCCATTTGTAAAATTCCCAATTTGTAAAAGTACTAAGAACTAAAGGCAGAAACAAAACAAGGGTGAATGCACTTACTGAAGTACCGCCCAGATAATGCCTGGTCTCAAGAACTGCTTGCGAAATGTTACCCTGTGAGTTCCTATTTTTCAAATAGGAAGAGGCAAAGGCCCCTTCAAGACACAGAGGAGGCAGTCAGGGCTTTGTTAGGTCCTGCGTACTAGCAGCGGGCAGAGAGCGACCAGGGAGGCAGAGGATGGTCTAAGGAGCTGGCGGAAAGGTAAAATGGGAGCAGAACAAGCATGAGCAAACAGAAGCTAGCAGAGGGCAGCTAGCAGAGGGCAGAGTGCCTCCAGAAACCATCTCAGGCATCATTCGCTGCTAGCATGGTGCCAAAGGCCACATGCTTGACTTTAGATCCGCTCCTTCCTGCTTCTCTTAAGCTCTGGATGCCAGTGCTCCTCCTGGGTTGTCCCTATCCTCTCTGAAAGTTGCACGTTTCATACTTCAATTTCCAGGAGAAATGGGTCTGAATTCCTTACAGCAAAGTGCCGCTGGAAGGCCTTGGGACCTCGGTACGTGTAATTTCCACAAATCTCACAGTTATAGTTGATGTTTAGACCATGAAGCTTGTACAGCCAGTAGGGAATAGGCTAAAAGAAATCAGACAGGAAACAGCATTAGATTAGTGTCTGCATCTGCCCTCCAATATGGGCGGTGGGAAGGAAGGCAGTAGTGCTGGAACGTACTTTGCCATCCCAGCCGAGGGGCAGGTTTTTGGGGTTGTAAATGATCTCATTCTCCTCATCTTCACTTTCACTCTCACTGATCTGCTCTTCCTCTTCTTCTTCTCGTTCCTCCCCGGTCCTCGCCTGCTTGCGTTGTACATTTTCATGTGTGAGATGCCGCTGTTCCTAGGTCAGGTCCAGAAATGAAAAGGGAAGTCAGAGAAAAGTAGTGCAGAACAAGAAGGGCAATTTCCTACAAGCCCTGCTGCCCCTTCACTTCCAAGAACACGGTTCTCTTACTTGTACAATAAGGGAAAATCCTGTCTTCATATCAAAATTCCCTGATCAATAGGCTCTCCTTAATCATGGAGGAAAAACTCAAAGGTTTTATGTCACTTGCCTAAGATACTCATCTGAGGCCGTGGACTATTGCAGAACAGTGAACAAAGGCTTTTCTGTCTAAGTATGTCCTTACCTAGTCCTTTCTTCTCCTTCCTCACCAACATGACAACCTTCTAACTTGCCTGGAGTCCCTCCTCATTCCAGTCCAACTTTTTGTTCCCAGATTTAAGTGCTTAAGAAAAAACCCCAAACCCCAATCAAATGGTAAACTACGCTTAAAAAACTTTGTCTTTCTACTGTTTAAAGAACAAAGTGCAGAAACGCCTGGGTGGCTCAGAGGTTGAGCGTCTGCCTTTGGCTCAAGGCATGATCCAGGAGTCCTGGGATCGAGTCTCACATCGGGTTCCTTGGTGGAAGTCTGCTTCTCCCTCTGCCTGTGTCTCTGCCTCTCTGTGTCTATCATGAATAAATAAATAAAATGTTAAAAAAAAAAAAAAAGAACAAAGTGCAAATTTCCAACGTAATTCTCCAAATTACTCTCTAACCACTCCCTCCATTATAAGGCACACTACACACACACTGATTTTCTTCTCATTATTGCCTAATATCTAATTTCTCTCCATGATGTTTTACCTCCACACTTCCTTTTTTTTTTTTTTAAGATTTTATTTATTTATTCATAGAAACACAGAGAGAGAATGAGAGGCAGAGACACGGGCAGAGGGAGAAGCAGGCTCCATGCAGAGAGCCTGACGTGGGACTTGATCCAGGATCTCCAGGATCATGCCCTGGGCTGCAGGCGGCGCTAAACCGCTGTGCCACCAGGGCTGCCCTACCTCCACACTTCCTGTTTTCTCTCTTCCTAGGACATTCCTTCTCCTTCTTTCTACTTAGAAAACTCAGTCTCAATGTGTTGCAGCACGTATTATATTGTGCTGAGGTCATTTATCTCCCCCAACCACAAAGTGGCCTTTTCAAGGTCAAGAGGCAGGTCATATTCACTACTGTATCCAAGGACTTAGCACAATGTCTGGAAACCAACAGATACTGATAAATGATGAGGTAATAGTAAATATCCTATCAGTACATAATAAGAGCAACTTCTGAAAACCATTCTGGCCAGAATTCTAGAGTGGTGCCACCTCCTGGCAGGGATAGCAAAGTGCTCTCGAAGGAGGGAGAAAGTAGCGGGCCCATCTTATGTCACCTCTCAATCATCCTCAGAGGACTAGCAAATCAGATTGCTGCCATACTAGCAGAGCTGAGGTTCACTGTGGAGAGTATCAGTGCTCCCAAGGTCCAACATCTAGCAAGCCCTTTACTGAAAACAGTTGGGAACCAACAGGTGACTAGTTTTATAGCAATTTATAGCTATTATATGCATGGTTCTTAAACAAGGGCAGAATGCAAACATCCATGGCAACTGACAAAGACACTTAAACAAGCTATCTGAGCCAGAGCCATCCGCCCAAAATGCCATCTGAGCATCTGTAAAGGAAAAGGCTCTCAGCAGTTGAAAACTGTACAAAGCAGACACTCTCTGAAGGCTGGTCTTCTGTAGACCGTCTTCTCTGGCTGGTGCCCTCTCTTCTACCTTCTCTTCCCTGAAAGAGTGATTTCCCTTGTCCTCCTCCTCCTTTCTCTCTGAGATAAGCATCCTGTTCTGGTGAGGTCTTTTTCCACTCCCAACCCACCCTTTAGCTCTTTCTTGAAAGAATACTCACGAAACAGCCATAGCCAGCTCTGTACCACTAACACTCTAGTCCTAGCAAATTCCTCATTATCTTCTAAATATGTAGGTAATGCCTTTTCTTTCTTTTTTTAAAAAACATTTTTATTTTATTATTTATTCATGAGAGAGAGACAGAGAGGCAGAGACACAGGCAGAGGGAGAAGCAGGCTCCATGCAGGGAGCCCGATGTGGGACTCGATCCCGGGACTCCAGGATCATGCCCTGGGCCAAAGGCAGACGCTCAACCACAGAGCCACCCAGGGATCCCCAAGTAGATCCCCAACTTTTCATAATTTATACCTGAAAAGCCTGCTGTGAGTAGACTCTTTCCTACTTGCCTTGAATGTCTGCTTCCTAGGTCATCTCCTAGGTATATTTGGGAACTTCTAGGTATATTCTGAATGCAGACACAGAACCTGCATCATTCTGGATACTACAATGAGAGGGGAGTTTATTCTCTATGCTGGGCTTCATGGAAATTGGGCAACCTTGGGACAACAGGCATCTTTGAATAGAACGCAGCCTCACTGAACAGTCAAGTACCCTGAGACAACCTTATTTTCTTCTCACCTAGTTTAACACCTACCCTTCCACTTTTGATCCTGAAAAAAACAAACAAACAAACAAAAAAACCCCACAAGTTCACATTCGTCTGATTCCCGTACCTTGCAGCATTGACAGCTCTCAGCAAAGTCCATTACTTACCCCAAGAATCTCTACATATTCATAGATCTGGGCTTCTAGGAAGGCAATGTCTTTGTTCCTCTCAGTGTCTCTGGAAACAAGAAACAAGCTGTATCACTCAAGGATTCTTTTACCCGATACCTTATCTGTGTCTGGGAATGCTTATTCCAAGAGTCCATTAAAAACTATAAGCATGTGACAGATGACATGCTGTGAAAGCAAATGCTCTATTCAGCTCAGGATTCACTGATGGAATTATTAAGGCTATTTCTTGGAATGCATGGAAAATTCCTCTTTGACCTCATTCTAGAAGATATAAAATATATCAAGATGTTTACATTTCTAGCATCATAACCTACAAAAGAATTGTGGTACAGGAGACAAGCTCTGGGACAGGCAGACTTGGGCCCAAATCCTGACCCTGCTACTTAGTTAATTATGAGATAGTAGGCACATTTCATAACTTCTCTGAGTCTTGAACAACTACTTTTCAGATTTGTTGCAAGAATTACAAAAGCACTCAGGGATCCCTGGGTGGCTCAGTGCTTTGGTGCCTGCTTTCGGCCCGGGGCGTGATCCTGGAGTCCTGTGTGGAGCCTGCTTCTCCCTTTGCCTGTGTCTCTGCCTCTCTCTCTCTCATGAATGAATAAATAAAATCTTAAAAAAAAAAAAAAAAAAAGAATTACAAAAGCATATGAAAAATATCTTGTACAAGCATGTGGCTCAACAACAGATTCAGCTGCAGGGATGAAAGGTACAGCACAGGCAATATAGTCAATGGTACTGTAATAGGTTTTATATGGTGATCTATAGTAGGTCTGCTTGTGGTGAGCACAGTAAAATGTACAGAGTTGTCAAATCACTACATTGTACACTTCAAACTAATGTAGCATTGTGTGGCAACTATACTTCAATTAAAAAAAAAAGATTCGGGATCCCTGGGTGGCGCAGCAGTTTGGCACCTGCCTTTGGCCCAGGGCGTGATCCTGGAGACCCGGGATCGAATCCCACATCGGGCTCCCGGTGCATGGAGCCTGCTTCTCCCTCTGCCTGTGTCTCTGCCTCTCTCTCTCTCTGTCACTATCATAAAAAAAAAAAAAATAAATAAATAAAACCAAATTAAAAAAAAAAGATTCGGGATCCCTCGGTGGCGCAGTGGTTTGGCGCCTGCCTTTGGCCCAGGGCGCGATCCTGGAGACCCAGGATCGAATCCCACGTCGGGCTCCCGGTGCATGGAGCCTGCTTCTCCCTCTGTCTGTGTCTCTGCCTCTCTCTCTCTCTCTCTTTATCATAAAAAAGATTCAATTGTCATTAGTAAAAATAAACTTAGAAAAATATTTTTTTAATCTATTTAGTCTCCCTGACCTACTGAATAAGAACAAGTACCCAGAGCAGTTTCAACATTAGACTTCATCTGCTCTCAATCACTGGAGCACAGACTGTCCTTGGTTTCTAACAATGATGGCACACTCTAAATTTGCAGAGAAGAAGGACAAAGTGAATTGCTCTGAATCAGTAACAGCAATAAAACAGGCTATTGTAAGAATTCTGCATGGGAATAAAAACTTAAAACTGTCCACAAAGGTGGCACCCCAGTTACTCACCGCTTGGTGCCTTTTGACTTGGGATTTTTGGCAAACAGGGAGGTGTCAAGTGACTCCAGGGACTTTCCTTTGGTGCTGAAGAGCCTCTGGGCTCGCTCTTCTAGGGTCCTAAGGAGACAGGAGTGGCAAAGGATTTCAGTTACTCTACCATATAGGCCTGCATATTTCTGCACTGCGAAGCAATGGAAAGAATGGAATCAGGGTCGGTTATTGTGCGAACGCATCACAAAATGGGACAATTCTGATAGAAAAAGCAGTATCTTACCCACCACACTTCAAGCCTAGAGCTAAGAGTGCAGATTTCAATCTGTCCAGACCCAGGGAGGCCAACTCCTATATAAAAAATAGCCAAGTTACAATTTCATCCATTTAAGATTTTGAGAAACAACAAATGCCTTAAGCTTAGGTCTTTGCAGGCTGGTGTGTGGGTTTTCTTGAAGCTGTGGCAAAACCATACATTCCAAAGCCAAAACCTAGCAATAAGCTTAAACTCTCCAGGAACTGACTCTGTGGTCAAGCTCATATGTAATCATACTGGTAGTCATTATCTCCACTATATTTTAAAATAGTTTGAATTACTTTACAGTTTTCAAAGTAGTGGGGTAAGTTTTTTTTGTTCTTGTTGTTTTTGTTTGTTTGTTTTTTAATCTTTCCACATTCTTTGTAGATGCTTAGTTCCTCTGAGGAATGAACAGGTGAGACCAGTACAGGTGCTAAAGAAAACATACCTCCCAAGAAGAGAATGCAGACAGGTCAAGATGGGCTCCAGCATGGGTCAGGGCACTGCTTGTCTCTTTCTGGCAAGAACAGTAAGACCCAGGTTTAGAATGAAGGCAAGAGAGCCATCTATCTACATTACCAGGTGGTGGCTAGCCTTTTTCTTATACACATATGTGACTATGAATCAAATTCCTGTTATGAGCAGAGCCAAAGACAAGATGGTTCATTCTCTCCCTGAGAGTTCAGGAAAACTCAAATTTTATCACCAGGAGTGAAAACACATGGTAGAGATTTCTAGCATATAATCTTTTCAGTTTCTGATCAACAGAAACCACACAGCAGTAATGACACAGTTGGTGAAAATCCGGGGTCAGCCAATGGCAAGGAGGCCCTGAAAAATCTCATTCCAAAATCTCATTCCAAAGTATGCATGGGAAGAAAACCTGACATACTTGGCAGGGGACACCTCGTTGTCACAACTGATCCCAAGGGATCAGCATCTAATAACCCTAAGGTGGAGGCTCAATATCAAGGTAAGATACTTAATTCAATTCCCCTATTCCCCTGCGTGTCCTCTCCCCAACTCCACGGATGCTCACCGGCCATCCAGGAAAGGTACCATTCTCCCACTTCTTCTCAAATTCATTCTGAATCTTCCCAAAAAGTTCGTTCTGATCTTGGAGGGGCTTGACTCGATCTGTGTAATCTTGAAGGTACTCAAGCAGCATTTCCAGGTATCTACAGAGGAACAAGCAATATAGAGAAAGCAGAGTTTGTTTTTTATATATTGTTATGCCCTGTAAAACATAATCCCAGTGATATGTTTTTAAAATAATACTAATTTTTAGAATAAGCTTGCAATTGACTTTTTGCCTAATATGTCATTTTGCTTCTGAACTTTCTGATCTCATTTTATTCTCATGATACAATTTCAAATACTAAAATCTTAATTATCTCACATACAAGATTTCAGGTAAAAAGAAAATGAAAAAAAAAAGAAGTCAGGAGTACATACACATCACTCACTTCAAGCAAAATGAGAAATTCTAATCTTTTTCTTGTTAATCTCCAAAGACACAGACCCCTGAATGAGACTTCCTTATACAATGAGACAAGTTTAAGGACAGCATGGGCATAAGATCACAGATGCACCAACAGATGCACATTCTTCCAGAGCCAGAGTATTACAAATGTTTAAAACTATGGCATTCAAAATCCATATCCTCCAAAAAACGTGGAAGTCATTTGTGTCCTTTTAGGCAATAAAATTCAGAACTCTGACATCAAATCTTTACCTTAACCTTCTAAGCAAATCCAGTAGAGGCCCAGAAGCTAGCAAAGCCTACCTCTTATATTCAGCATTTTTCCTCTCTTTAGGAATGTCAAATAACTGGTCGAAGATGGACAGATAGGTAATATAATCCAGTTTCTGAAAAGAGAAATGAAAAGAGATTCAGTTAGGGGTGTGCACCAAGTTAAACTACAGTATCCAATAAATGAGATAAAAATTGAGTATTGTTTTTAACAAAGTAACAAGACCTGGCTCATCTTAGTCTTTTTCTTGCCTGTCATTTAATTCCTACACTACCTGGAGTGTTAATTCCACTGCACTGAGTAGACTATTAGACTAATAATAAACTCTGCAAAATAAAGATCAATAAACAGTAAACTACAGAAACACCTGTCAAACACTAACTACATGTGAGGTACTTAGTTGAAGACTCTGACACCCACTATATCCTACACTAAGGTCCTGAAAGTGCCATTTGTTCACTCATGTCCTCACTTACTGAGCATCTTTGGACTAAGTACATGGATACGGATGAGAACAGATACAGGACCTGCCCTCATAGAGCTTAAAGTACAATCACCGAACTTCTGGGAGATTTCCTCACAACTCTGTGAGGGACTTAATCATACACCTCCTGTGACCTTTCTGGGATTGTCACATTCAATTGCAACTCCTTGGATAAAAGACACTAAGTAGCCCATTGCTGGCAGATACTGTTTTCATATTTTTCACATACCTAGTACTATGTGTGCCCAACAAAGGGGTTCAATATGTATTTGTGAGTTTAAAAAAAAAATCCTGTTTACAAAAGCAAAATATGCTTGTACTAATAATCAATAAAATTCACTAAAAACATATGCTTGGGGCACCTGGTTGGCTGAGTTGGTAGATCTCAGGGTTGTGTTTTCTGTTTTCTTTTTTTAAGACTCTATTTATTCATGAGAGACACAGAGAAAGGCAGAGACACAGGCAGAGGGAGAAGCAGGCTGCATGCAGGGAGCCTGACGTGGGACTCGATCCCAGGACCCCGGGATCACACTCAGAGCCCAAGGCAGACGCTCAACCACTGAGCCACCCAGGCATCCCTCAGAGTTGTGAGTTTAAGGCCCATGTTGGGTATAGAGTTTACTTAAAAATATATAAATAAATAGGGGTGCCTGGGTAGGTCAGTAGGTTGAGCGTTCAACTCTTGGTTTTGGCTTAGGTCATGATCTCAGGGCCGTAAAACTGAGCCCTGTAACAGGCTCTGCACTCAGCCGGAAGTCTGTTTGAGATTGTCTCCCTCTCCCTCTACCCCATGCATACACACGTGAGTTCACTGCTCTCTCTCTGAATAAATAAATCTTTAGAAATACTTAAAAATTAAAAATAGGACTGTTGTATTCACTATAAAAAACTTTTTTTTTTTTTTAAAGATTTTATTTATTCATGAGAAAGAGAGACAGAGAGAGACAAAGACACGGCTCCATGCAGGGAGCCCAATGTGGGAGTCGATCCCAGGTCTCCAGGATCACACCCTGGGCTGAAGGCAGCACTAAACCGTCGAGCCACCCGGGCTGTCCTTTTTTTTTTCTTTAACTTTCATTTTGTATACTGTTTCATTCCAAGAAAGCCCATTACGTCTTTTATATTTATAGAACAGTTACAAAACACAAGGAAGATAGTCTAATTGCTTTCTGTGCAGAAACCCCAGCCTGATGTCCTGACCTACCCTTAGAATCAGAACCACTCTCCCCACTCCCCCGCCACCTCCCCCAACCAGCCCTACCTCTGAGGCCTTGAGATTAATGTATTTGAGGTAACAGTCATGGAGGTCGAGGTAACGACCATATCCCTCTTCATCTGTGAACTCCACCAAGTCTGAAAGAATCAAAGATTTCAGTGATTCAGACATTAAAGACCACTTTCTTGGATGCGCTAATTCTTTGTTTCATGACATAGTCCTTCCCCCAAATGTCCTCCCTATGATGTGAAGTGAACAGACCTCAGTTTTCCAGGCCAGTGAATTTGAGCGAGGGTAGTACAAAACGAGTATTTTGTTCAAGGCCAATTTAGGATGTTAATCCACCCCAGAAATCAGCAACGAGAAAACCAGCAAGAGAACCTGGCTATGAATTTCTCTGGGGCTCTGTGGGAAAATCTGAGCTCTGTCATTAACCTGCACTTTGTAAGTATTAGAGAGAAATATTGAATGCTACTTACTTTGTGCCTCTTCACTTGGATTCTCTCTAGCTTTCAGAAGCTCCTCAAATTCCACTGACATTGGCACACAGATCTGAGAAAAAAAGAAAAATTCAGGTGGATTTTTAACAAGAGTTGCAATGTTGCAAAAATGGACCGTATACTAAGTTAGATTTCTGACATTTTAGACTTGATTTTTCATTAGGAGCCTACTACTATTATCCAATCATTACCTTGCTTTTTTTTCCCTTTTCCTTTCTTTGTACTGTTTGATTAAAAACTCCTAAAGTAACACATGCTCACAAAAACACAAAATGAAAAACCAAAGTCCCCCTTTATTAATTCTGCTGCAAATAGGTAAGTGCTGTTAAGAGACCTGTTTATACCAGCTTCTAAATTTTGTTCAACATTAGGATCCTGGGAGCGTTTTAAAAAATCTCAATGATACCAATTAAATAAGGGGGGGGGGGGAGATAGCAAATACTTTTTAAAGATACCCAGAGGAGGGGCGCCGGGTGGCAGGATTGGTTGAACGGCCAGCTCTTGGTTTAGGCTCAGGTGGTGATTTCATGGGTTGTGGGATAGAGCCCATCTGCCTCAGAGTCTGCTGAGTTTCTCTTTCCCTCTGTTCCTACCACCTGCACACAGCATTCTCTCTCTGAAATAAATCTTTAAGAATTAAAAAAAGGAAAAAAAAAGATCCCCAGAGGATTCAAACATAATCAGCAAAATTTGCAAACCACTGTTCTATGTAAATACACGCACGTACAAGCACATACAGGCACATGCAAGGTGTTTGTTTTTCACATAACTAGACATCTTTTTTTTTTCTTAATTTATCTTTGGCATCCTTCCAATCATTTTTTAAAACCATCTATTCCTCCATCACCTTCCTACCAAGGCCAGAATAAGGTTAACACATCAGAATGGTACTCATGTCTTCTCTCTCGGTTGGTAAAAAGACTTCACACTCGATGCTTCAAAGCGGTGGGAAGACTCCTGCTTGCGTGAGAAAGCACTCTTATCTCCTTTTCCCTAACTTCAAGGTCTTCTTCCTGGTATTCCTAGTCTCCTTTCTCTACCTGTGTCCTTAAACATGTACATATTCCTTAGCTCCCTTATGATCCTCTTGTTTCTCCTTTTTTCCTGCCAGTGTTTTAAATGCCTATTCCCTCTTCTAGGTTTCTGCTTCCTCATGGCCCACTTTTGTCCCTGTGACCACATTTCCATTCCCACTACTGTGGTGAGGTAGGAATCCTGGCACTAATCAGTCAACCACAGCTGATGCCAGTGTTTTGCTTAGCTTCAGTAAGACATTACCTAGAGCTGTCGTTTGACCTCTGTGATAGAAGTATTCCCAGGCTCCTTGGCACTTAGTACCTTATCGTCATCAATACACCCGCCGTGGCATGTGGAGAAGCTCCGAGTCTACCTCTGCATTCTCTTTTCTAGAACTCCACTATTCATAGCTTCAACATCAAATCTATAATTCTTAGATCTAAATCCCAAGCTTTTTTATCTCTTGCCTGACCTGAGTCACCTAACTTCTACTACTCACAGGATACTACCACCTATATATAACAGCACCTGAAAAGCTACATGTATAAAAACTCATTCCCAGGGTGCCTGGGTGGCTCAGTCGGTTATGCATCTGCCTTCAGCTTGGGTCATGGTCTCAGGGTCCTGGGATCATGCCCCATGTTGGGCTCTCCGTTAGCAAGGTGTCTGCTTCTCCCTCTCACTTTCTCTCCTCTCTCTCTCTCTTCCAAATAAATAAAAAATAAATCTTAAAAAGAATAAAAATAAAAATTCATTCCCACTCCAAATGGATGACCTCTTTGTTTCTCCCAAGGGAACAAGTAACCTTCCAGTTACATAGTCATGAAAGTTCAGAATAATCTATGACCCATCCCTCTCCACATCTGCTACAGCCATAGCCTTGCTCCCTTTTCCCCCTAGAACTCCTCTGGTCAGCTATTCAAGATGTTCAAAGGTTTCTAGATAATTGAGATATAATCTCTGCTTCTTATACCATTACAATATAGTGAGGCACATATTCATTGTCATAAAAATATAATCAAATCATAAAGATTAATTGGAAGGGTAGACTAGGAAAGATATTTCATGAAAGAGTTGGCCTATTAGCTAAACCCTGACAGTGTAATGATCATTGCAAGTGAGTAAAGTGTCTTTGTGTTAGTTGGATCTCCTAGGTAGATTTCAAGGCAGCGTTAGGAGTGCAAGGGGTTCATAGGGGTAATGCTTGTGAAAGATAAAAACAGGAGAGAGCATGATTGGGTAGGGAGAGCCTACACTGTGATTTAGACAAAGTCTTTATCCTCCTAACAGGGAGCTGTGGAGCAAAGACTACTCATTACAAGAGTCTTGCACCGGATGGAAAAAGTCAGTCTACAGTACCCTCACTTGTGCTCAGTCACTGGCTGGGGCTACTCAGGAAGAGTATGGCCTTGGCCTAAAGATGAGGCAGAAACTGAAAGCACTTGAGTTGTAGGATGTCAGCTAAATGGCAGGTTCTTTTGAAGGGACATCTGAATGGTGTGTCTCCATTCTCCTTACACCTTTCCTTTAGTACGCTCTCCAGGCAGGTTTGGAAAAAATACTTTCTGAGTACCATACCTCATTTGGGTGTTTCCGATGGAATTCTTTTATTTGCTTGAGTCTATTATAAAATTCAGCAAATTCATTGGGTCCTGAAATGGCATTGAGTTCCTCCTTTCGTAACCTGCAGTTTCAGGAAAAATCCAAAGAACACAGTGCACAAAATCAGTCCTCTAATCGTGGCTCCTCAGGGGCACTAAGTCCTGGACTAGAAGTGACTATCACTTACCCATCTTTATCATCATACAAATCCCGCAGGTTCCCACTCACTTCCATATACCTCTGAAAGGCAAACACAAAACCCATCAGAACAAAGTAATCTCTACAACTATAGGCTAAGCAACCAACAGCTTTCACTAGTCAAAGCCCAGGGAAACCTTGAGAGATGTGGTATTAAAAGTCCTGTGCTTTTGGGCAGCCCGGGTGGCTCAGCAGTTTAGCGCTGCCTTCAGCTCGGCCTGATCCTGGAGACCTGGGATTGAGTCCCACATCAGGCTCCCTGCATGGAGCCTGCTTCTCCCTCTGCCTGTGTCTCTGCCTCTCTCTCTCTGTCATGAATAAATAAATAAATAAATAAATAAATAAATAAATAAATAAAAATTTTAAAAGATTTTATTTATTCACTCATGAGAGACACACAGAGAGAGGCAGAAACATAGGCAGAGGGAGAAGCAGGCTCCAAGCAGGGAGCCTGACGTGGGACTCCGATTCGATCCTGGGACTCCAGGATCACACCCTGAGCCAAAGACAGAGGCTCAACCGCTGAGCCACCCAGGCACCCAATAAAAAAAAAAGTCCTGTGCTTTCTAGAGCACCTAGGTGGCTCAGTTAAGTGACCTCTTGATTCCAGCACAGGTCATGATTTCAGGGTCGTGAGACTGAACCCCATGTTGGGCTTCCTGCTCAGCGAGGAGCCTGCTCCCCACCCCACCCCCCCCGGCTCCTTTTCTCTCTCTCTCTCTCTCAAATAAATAAAAATATTTTTTTTAAAAAAAGGTCAAGATGAAGACTACCTAAGTCACGTGCTTTGATAGGTAGAGTGTTCCTATATTTACTACTGATCCTTACTTTCCCTGGAAGAGTCAGAGAGCCACCCTGCCAAATAGCAGTTCCCACCCGGGACTCTCAAAGAGGAGAGTAGCCCAAGATGACTTTCACTATTTGAAAATGCTTGACTGAGTGCAGAAGCGAAATAAAACCTCACAGCTTACCATGGATTCAAACTCAAGGTAGTACAGGTACTAGTCCCTTTTTGCAAGCTTTCGGGACCCGATTCGCTTCAGAATTCGGGATTTTTAGATTGGGGAAGGTATTGAATATTATGTATTGAACTCTGGAACGCAGATTAATAATTCTGCAATAAAAACTATGCCTTATTTATTAAGTGGGATGAAAACCATAAACAGCTCATCTGTTAAGATCAGGTTTTGCTGCCAAATGAGATCAAGTCAGATTTTGCCACCAAGTAATTACACCACCACCCCACCACCAGCCCCCTCAACCCACAAAGAAACTCTTTGTTTTCACAGTATTTTGGATTTGGGAATTTAAATAAGGAACTAGGGCCTAATAATAGTAATTATCTCCTGCAAATCAGGAACTTTGGTCTTTCAATCCTTTCTAAACAGATTCCAAACATATGCAGGAAGAGGGATGCTCAGCGGCGGCTCAGCAGTTGAGCATCTGCCTTGGGCTCAGGGCATGACCCCGGGGTCCTGGGATCCAGTCCTGCATCTGAGCGGCTGCCTTGGGCTCAGGGCGTGACCCACGGGTCCTGGGATCGAGTCCCGCATCTGAGCGTCTGCCTTGGGCTCAGGGCGTGACCCCCCGGTCCTGGAATCTAGTCCCGAATCAGGCTCTCCCTGCATGGAGCCTGCTTCTCCCTCTGCCTGTGTCTCTGCCTCCCTCTCTCTCTCTGTGTCTCTCATGAAAAAAAAAAAAAAAAAAAATCTTAAAACAAAATATATAAGCAGGAACGGAGATCATCAGTCAGCAGCAAGAACCAACCTGTTGACGGATTCATTTCCTAAAAGTAAGAGGTGGAACTATTACGAAGCAAATGTAGTTTGGCAGTTTGGCGGATTAAACATACTTCAAAAAGGGCATTCTGGGGGAGGAAGAAAACACTCCAGTGGTGCATCAGAGGTGGAGGGGGGCGAAGGGATGGGGGCCTGGGTCCCCGTAACTGCGGTCTGCACGTCGCGGGGCGCAGGATGGAAGGAATGCGAGGTCCCCCGTTTGCAGAGGTGATGTAGGGGGGCTCCGCAGCCGCCAGGCCGTGTCCAATGCGGTGTCCACAGCGGCGGGTCAGCCCAGCCCCCCCGCCCCCCCCCCCCGCAGCTCCTCCCCACCCAACGGGACACTCACATCCTGCATGGCCCGTGTGCGGTGGTCGGAATTGATCTGGTCCCGGAGCTGGAGGAAAGCAAACGGGGACACGGGCGCCGTGAGTCGCAGTTCTGAAGGTTGCACGGGCCGCCCGAGGCCGGAGCCGACGGCCGGGGTCTCAGCCGAGGCCCTGGGCGGGGGGGGGGGAGGGGGGGAGGGGGGGAGGGGGGCCCGGCCCCGGCGCAGCCTTCGTCCAGGCCCCGCTCACCGTGGACTTCTTAGTGAGCATCTCTTTGGCCATGACGTCCATGAGCCGCTCCTTCTCCTCATGGTACCGCCGCTGCTGCTCCAGGATCGTCTCCATGTTTCCTCCGCCGCGGGTTCGGACCCCCGACGCGGCCGGAAGCGACTCCTGCCGCGTTGCGCGCCCGCGTCCCCCACGCTGAGCGTCCGGCGGCACCAAGGTTCCGCGGGCGCCGGAAGCGCCTCGGGGACCCGAAGCGCGGGGAGCCTCGCTGGGAGCGCGCGGACCGAGCTAGCGAGGTGGCAGCAGCGCGCCCCCTGCCGGCCGGAGGCCGGCGGAGCGACGCCACGCGATTTGCAGTTGCCCCTAGGGGGCGCGCAGAAATACAGGAATCTGAGCTTGGGGGGCGGGGCAGGCACATCCTAGACCGAGGAGTAGATGAAGAACATGAGTTGCGGGAGTCCTTAGCTTTCAGCGTGACTTTTTTTTTTTAATTTTATTTATTTATGAGACAGAGAGAGAGGGAGAAGCAGGCTCCATGCAGGAAGCCCGATGCGGGACTTGATCCCAGGTCTCCAGGGTCACAAGCTGCGCTAACCCGCTGAGCCAGCGGGGCTGCCCAACTTTCAGTGTGACTTCTGACAACGTTATTTTCCCCCTTTCCTAGACCTCGGTGTCCTTGTCAGCCATCCTTTCTGTTTGTTTAAGAAATTCTTATGCAGAGAAAGCCTAGTTGTCCTTAAGCAGGGGGGACTGGTTGAATTAAAAAATGGCATATCCAAGCGGCAAAATGCTACACAGTCAATTAAAAAAAAAAAAAAAAAGAATGCAAGTTTCTAGGTGCAGAAATGAAAACATGTGCATGCATTCATTTTTTTTTAATTTTATTTATTTGTTCATGAGAGACACAGAGAGAGAGGCAGAGATGTAGACAGGAGGAGAAACAGGCTCCATGCAGGGGGCCCGATGTGGGACTTGATCCCAGCACCCCAGGATCACGACCTGGGCTGAAGGCAGATGCTCAACCACTGAGCTACCCAGGAGCCCCTATGTGCATGTATTTAAACAGTCATAGTGTTATTTGCAATCAACAAAAACAGGTCCCAGGCCCAACATCCATTAACAGATGAACAGTTAAATAAAATGTGGTGTATCCATACAGTGGGATATTGTTCAGCAATAAAGGAATGCTACAATATGGATGAACCATGAAAACATCCTGCTAAGCAAAAGAAGCCGTACGCAAAAAACCCCGACATATTGAGATGGTATATTGAGATGAAATGTCCAGAAAGGCAAATCTATGGAGGCAGAAAGTAGACGAGTGGTTTTCCGTGGCTGCATGTGAGATTGGAAGTGACAGCAAATTTGGTGGTGATAGAAACGTTCTAAAATTGGATTGTGCCGATACTTGTTCCACGAACTCTATTAAATTTGCTCAAAGTAATTGAGTTGTACGCTCAAAGTGGGTGCATTTTGGGGTATGTAACTTATTCCTCAATAAAGCTGTTGAAAAAAATCTATGTGAATTCAGTGAAAAGATGGTCACACAAAGTGAAAAGGATCTCAATGCATAATAATGTGTGTAAAAATAGATGCACAAGGAGATTATTTCTCTGAGGATATCCAAGTAACAGTAAACAGCAGTTGTTTAAGAGGAGAGAACTCCAAAGATCTGGTACAGGAGGGAAATTTTTCTTTGTGTACACCCGGCATGAAAGCTTTTTTTCTTAACATACACATAAATTAGCTTTTCATTTAAAAAAATAAACATAAAGGGCAGCCCGGGTGGCTCAGCGGTTTAGCGCTGCCTTCAGCCCAGGGCGTGATCCTGGAGACCCGGGATCAAGTCCCGTGTCGGGCTCCCTGCATGGAGCCTGCTTCTCCCTCTGCCTGTGTCTCTGTCTCTGTGTCTGTCATGAATAAGTAAATAAAATCTTTAAAAAATAAATAAACTTAAAACTCAAAAATATGTATATGCACATGCATGCTTAACAAAAAAGAACCAGGAGGCTATGTCAAGAAATTATTAGTGATTTACCTATTCTTTTTACTTTTTGGTGAGTCTCCATTTTTTTCTACAGTAAGAATGCATTGCCTTTTTTTTTTTAAGTTTGAAAATAACACAGGGATAATGACTCTTGTTGTGCCTGCTTATGGGGGTGTTGTGAGGGTTATATTTACGTCTACAAATTTAAGCAAGATCTCAACCTTTGGAAGAGTACCCCTGGCAAAACTCCTCACCAGAGGCTTTTCCTGCACCACTAGAAACAAGAAGGGAAATCTCCATTCAAGACTGGAGAGGCTTGGGGATCCCTGGGTGGCTCAGCGGTTTAGCACCTGCCTTCACCCTGGAGTCCCAGGATCGAGTCCCATATCAGGCTCCCTGCATGGAACCTGCTTCTCCCTCTGCCTGTGTATCTGCCTCTCTCTCTCTCTTTCTCTCTCTGTGTCTCTCATGAATGAATTTATTCATGAGAGACACAGAGAGAAAGATGGTGATACACAGGCAGAGGGAGAAGCAGGGCTCCATGCAGGAAGCTTGATGTGGGACTCGATCCCGGGACCAGGATCACACCCTGAGCCAAAGGCAGACACTCAACTGCTGAGCCACCCAGGCGTCCCGAATAAATAAAATCTTAAAAAAAAGTTATAGTTAAAAAAAAATTTAAAAAGATCAGAGAGACTCTGTGTGTGTACGTGTGTGTTTGGTAGAGTTTGGAATCTACCATATTTCATCAAATATGAGATGCCATCAAATATTAATCCCACCATTATATTATATTCCACTAAGAAGGAAACAAAAAATTATCAAAGTATGTCACATCTTTGATTTTACAGTCGCATCTGAGTTTCTGAGATGTTAAATCTGAAAAATGTTTGCCTTGAAATCAAGGACATGGTACCTGTATGCCTCTTCCTCCTAGGTGGGTAGGCCACTTAAGCAGAACCATTTCCCTTCCTCCCTCTAAAACCTTCTCCTCCTCCAGTCTCCCAAACCAGTCACCAAATCCTGTCTTTTCCACCCCCGATGCCCCTGGCCTCTTTTTTCTCTCTCCTCCACCAGTGCACCAGCCTCCATCAGAGCCTGCTCCTCTTACCCCTGCAATCCATTATTCATGCCGTACCCAGAGTGATCATCTTATGCCCCTGCTTACACATTTCCACTGCTGCTTTACCCGCAGGGTGAGGTCTGTTTAACTTGGCATTTATTTTTTTCGTGACCTGGCCTCTGCCTGCCATTTCGGTCTCTTGGCATTTTCTCCAAATGAAATTACTCGCTGCTTCCCCAAAGCACCATATATTATTTTTTTCAGGCCTCCAGTTCTTTGCACCAGCTGTTCGCTGTGCTTGGACTACTCTTCCTCAACAAGTATTTATTGAACAAGTAGTAAGTGCCGGGAGCTGAGAATACAGGGGTGAGCAAGGCAGGCGCGAGCCCCATCCTCGTAGAAGCTGGTGGGAGAGAGAGACAAAAGTGTAAACGTGTGATTATGAACGATAAGCACACACGGTGGGTATCTGTAAAGCTTTGTTGAAAATGTCATCCGTTGGGGCAGCCTGGGTGGCTCAGCAGTTTAGTGCCACCTTCCGCCCAGGGCCTGGTCCTGGGGACCCGAGATCGAATCCCACATCAGGCTCCCTGTGTGGAGCCTGTTTCTCCTTCTGCCTGTGTCTCTGCCTTTCTCTATGTGTGTCTCTCATGAATAAATAAATAAAATCTTAAAAAAAAGAAAAGAAAATGTCAACCATTGAACTCCAACATTAAAAAAATAAAAATAAAATAAAATAAATAAAAATAAACAAATCCTATTAGTTAATCCTATAAAAGAAAAAAGAAAATGTCAACCAACCACAGCCTCAGAAAGTTAGGATTAGGGGAGTTAGGAATCCACCTGTGGTTACCTAGGGGACTTTGGGGAATGGACAAGTGGAGTCTCCACCTCTGAGAAATGGTAAAATGCCCTGCCCAGAGGATTTCTGGGAGGCTTTAGTAGGAGACACCGATCTGCTGGACCCGAGGGCCCCTCCCACAGGGGATGGGCGCGGGCCCCACCCCAGGGCGCGCCCCGGAGCGCCCCCGCCAGTGCGCACAGCCTGCCTCCGGCCATCGGGGCCGAGGGCGGGGCAGGGGCCGGGGGGAGCAGCGCTCCGCCCCATCTCCCCACTTTGGGGGACAACCCCCCTCGCTCATTCCCGCCTCCACCCCCTGAATCATGGGGGGGGCAGGGGGGCGGGGCCGTGACCCATTCATGCCGGGAATCGGATCCAGATGTTCCCGCGGCGCGTGCAGCTGCATCCTTGCCTTTTTTGGCAAAAAACGTGCGGCCGCAAGCGGATCCCGGGCCGCCTCCGCTAATCCTGGGGAAGAGGGGGAAGGGGGCCGAGGGTCTGGGCCCAGACTGGGGATCCGCCCCGGGTGCTCTGCGGGATGTTGGACGCGCTATGGGGAGCGCGGTTTGCATGGGCCAGGGGAACCCCTTGCCAGCTCCACTCCCCGATTGGGATCTCCCCTAAACCCCTCCCGCCCCCACCAGGGAGGAAACAACCCTTGGCCTGCAGGGGGGAGGCTGGCGGCGGTGGGGATCCCCGTTCTCCAGAGACTTCCCACCCCGAGGCCCAGGGGCTTCCTCCTTTGCCTTGCACAGAGGAGCTGCGAGGGCCTGAGGCTCCCGGTCAGCGAGGGCACCCTCCTCCCCCCCCACCCCCCAGACAAACACACGGACTGACCTTCACTTCCTCACACTGCACACTGCTTTATTGCAGAATCTGGAAGGTGGGTGAGCCAATCCCACCCCTCTGCCCATCTCTGGGCAAAATGGAGCTCAGATGAAATGAGGAAACACTAGGCAGACCCGGACTGGGCGCAACCCTATGCTCTGGGATCCCCTTAGACAGTGAATTCCCATTTTGCTGCTGCCCAGAGAGCCCCAGCCCTGGGGACAGGGTGGGATGGGGGTTAGGGAGGATCAAGCCCGAGTAGAGTCCACTTTTGAGGACTTCTCAGGCACCCATTGAAGACCTAGAGTCTCTGGAAAGTCTAGATTGAAGGGGGCCTGGGTCCGGGAGTCCAGGTTTGGAGAATTGGGCCTAGAGCCCTGGTTTGGGTAGAGGGCTTGGTCTGGGAAGCAGACTGTGGGGAGAGGGCTGAAGTCTAGAGTCCAGGCTTGCGAAAGGGCTTTGAATCATGGAGGCTCCATAAGGGCCCAGGTGTGGGGGCCCTGGGCAAGGGAGTACCAGTTTGGGGATGTTGGAGCAGGGAGGCTGAATCCTGGAGCCCAGGAGGAGCCCCAATTTGGGGAGGGGCTGGGTCCCAAAGGTGGTTTGGAAAAGGAGCCTTAGTCCTGGAGCCCTGGTTTGGGAGGTCCTGGGCCCAGGAGTCCTGGCTCAGGGCCCTGCCTGGCTGCAACCCTGACACACCACTTGATCTCCGTCCGGCACAAAGCCTTGGCCCACCAGGGAGGTGGAGCAGCGGGCGCAGGAGAAGCAGCTGTGGTGCCAGTGGCGATCTTCAAAGGACACATACTTGCCTCCACCGAGTCCTGGAGGGAGGCTGGAGGTTAGCTCTGTGGATCTGGAGCGCAGTCCTGTCGCCCAGCCTCACCCAATACCAGATCCCATCCCCTTGCTTGCACCCTACCCGCAATGTTCTTTGACCCTTGTCCCACCTGTGATGGGGCGCTTGCAGCTGCTGCACTTGGGTGCAAAGAGTTCTCCAAAACAGGCCACACAGTAGGGATCGTCATCCCGGGAAGTGAACTGCTGCCCTGCCAGGGGCGTCTGGCACCCTGTGCAGACCAGGCATTCTCGATGCCAGGGCTGGTCGCGGTATGTCACGCCACCCTGTGTCAGCGTCTGTGGGGGGCAGCACCTGTCAGCAGGGGGACGTGGCGACTCCCACCCCACAACAGAGCCTCACTCACCCCCACCCCACTGGCCCAGCCCCCACCTTGCTGCAGCGGGCGCAGCGAGGAGCAAACTTGTTCTCATAGCAGGGCACGCAGTAGTGGGCACCCTTGTCGGGCACAAAGGAACGGGAGCCCAGCGGCTGTTCACAGCCGCTGCACAGGAAGCAGTGCTCATGCCATGTCTGGCCTCCGTATTCCAGCTTCCGGGACCCTGTGGGGAACAGGGGTCCCACTCAGAAGCTGTGTCCCAAGCTCCTGAGTGCCACTCTCTGCCATTCTCTGAGGACAGTCCCTGCTGTTCCCATAGCCTAAGCAGGGTGGCATCCATGCACATGCTGCAGGGACCCTCGCCGTGTAATATGGCACATGCTACCCTCCCCCAAACACTGCACAGGTTAGCTGGGCACATGCTAGGTCCCCATAACACGAGGGCTTGGCATAGGTGAAGTCCCCACATGTACCAGATATGGCTGTGTCAGCACACACCAGGCCTCCAGGTCACAAGCATGATGACTCAGCACGCGCTCAGCCCTTATACGCGAGACCCACTGGTTTTAGCACACCCACAAAGACCCCACGTATACACTAGGCAAGCAAGTCTTTGCTCACGCAAAGCCCTAATGCCCTGGACATGATAGATTCAGTACGAGCAAAGCCTTTGTGTATCCTAATCCTGTCATTCTCCACGTGTCCTAAGCCCTCACCCATCTAGGAGGCATGCAGGTCACCATACCCCTGAAGCTCTGCTTCTCCATCTCTACCCACACCAAGCCCCGATGCACCAAGCGTGCTGGTCTCATTGTACTCCTCACTCCTCCGTGTACCAAACATGCAGGTGTTCACACATGTGGAACCCCCAGGGGGGTCTCAAGCTTGTCAGTCTGCGCATCGCGGGAAGCCCACAGGTGCACACCAGGTCCGGCACACGCTAAACCCTCTGAAACATACCGGGCTTGTCTGTTCCTCTACGTGCTAAGCTTTCACGTGTACACCTGGGTGTGCCAGCCTGTGCGCACCCTAATCTCCCAGGAGCGTACAGGCGTGACCGATCCCCACATATGTCAGATTTCCAAAAAGATGCCATGCATGCAGGCCTTTGTAATACTAAGCCTCCCTGGATGTAGCGGGCACGTGCCAGTCCCCTGTTACGTGCACGAGGCCTGCGCAGAGGCCAGGGTGGCAGGCGGATGGTGGGCCCCCGGGGACGTACCGGGCATGACGGTCTCCCCGCAGGCAGAGCACTGCGACGAGAAGGCACTGCAGTAGCAGTCATTGCACAGCAGCTCGCTGTCCTGGCACGTGAAAGGCTCGTCGGCCAGGGAGCGCTGGCAGCGGCAGCAGCGGAAGCAGCCCTCGTGGAAGTGGCGGTCCTCGTAGAACAGCTCCTGCGGGGAGCACGGCAGGGGCGATGGCACCTTTGCCCCTCTGCCAGCCTCCACCCACTCCTTGCCCGGTGTGCTCCAGCCCTTACCCTGGAGTCGTGCCCGATAAGCTGCTGGCACTCGGCACAGGTGTTGGCGAAGGTGCTGTCGTAGCAGGGCACACAGTAGGGGCCGTCGTCCGTCTGGATGTATTTGCGGCCATACAGGGACTCACTGCATTTTGCACAGTCAAAGGCCTCGCTCATGGTGGCTGTGAGTGAGCCCTGCCAGGGGCAAAAGGTAGGGTGCGGGTCACCCAGAAGGGCTGTGGCTTGGCCCCCTGCAAAAGTCCTTTGCGTTTAAAAAAAAAAAAAAAGAAAGAAAGAAAGAGCAAGAGACCAGGTCTGAGAAATGCCAGGTCAGGACAGGGGGCGATGAGGACAGGGTGCTTCTGGAAACCCAGGAGTCCTGCATGTTTATTTCTGTATTTAACAGTGGGGTGGGGTGGGGTGGGGGGAGAAGGGGTCAGGAAAAAATCAGGAAGCAGAAGTTGTTTTCTTATCTGGGCCCTCACAGATCTGGGGGGAGGGGGCTTTTCCTGGGTCAGTGACTCATTTCCTGCCCCAGTCTGAGTTTAGCTTCCAGTGTCCCTACTGTCCCCATGGGGACGAGAGTAGGGGCAGGGAGCCACCCCACTCTGTATCCCTTAGGAACAGTACTCCCACCCTCTCCTGACTCCCAGGAAGGGGCCCTAGGTATATGCAAAGAGGAACCTCGAGGGATGTGAATGGGCTGTGCCCGCCCTCTCCTGGTCCAGGAGCCAGCTGACTGCTGGAGGGCTGCTGGGCCATGAATGGTGGAGGTGGATGTCACCTCGTCACCTCGGGCCTCCCTCCAGGAGAATCAGCCAGAGCAAGCACTTCAGAGGCTCAGCCTGGGTTTAAGCAGGAAGGAAATCCTGCAAGCTAGACACAGCCAAGCTTCCCCAGCTGGACCCTCTGCCCTCAGCCCCCTCCAGCCCCTGCTGGGTCTCTGGTCACACCAGCCTGGGCAGCCTTGGCCTGCAACATCTGCAGCAGCTGTGGCAGCACAGATGGCCAGATGTCAGGTCTGGCCAGCAACAGGGGAGGAAAAAAAAGGGAACCTGAGACGCCTGGGGAGGGAGAGGGGAACTAAAAACATAGATGATGCAGCGTGCCCTCTGCCATCTCCAGGCAGCCGTCACTCCTGGCAGAGCTTTGCAACCCCCTAGGTCATTATTTCCCTCCCCCTGCCTCTGGGAGAAACAGCCTCTCCCCAGCTTTTCTGGTTTCTGAGGGTTTGGGGTAGGGGGGGAATGGAGGGTGAGAGAGTGGGAGCCACGGAAGACATCTTCTCCCCAATCTGGCCCCCTCGAGTCAGGCAGGGGGGAGCCCTGCAAGCTGCTGCTGCAGACACCCAGCCCCCACCAAACCTCAGACACTTTCCATTTTCTCAGGAACAAAGCATGTTTGCGGGATGAGGTCATCCACACAGCTGCCTCTGGAACAGGAGCATGGGGAGTGGGGGGGGGGAGCAGGGAAGTGGGGTTCCCAGTCCCTTCTGCTGCCCCTGACTCCAGTTTCTGGCCCCAGATTCAGAACTCCCACCCCCAGCCTCCTTGTCATGAAGCCTGCTCTCTAAGGGCTGGGATCCCAGGGAGGGTGGAGAGGAACCACCAAGACTCCTAGGAAGGGGATGTTCTCACAGCTGCAGAGGAGCCTGGAGAGGACAAAGGAACCCACCAGGCCACTACCTCCCCCCCACACACACCCCAGTAACTGGCAGTCCCCGGAGCCTGCCCAGGCTCGGGTTGATGGAAAAGTGCTCCTTTTCTTAGCCACCCCCAGTGGGAAATTCTGGCCAAGAAGCGTTGCTCTGGCTTGGAGTTCAGACTCCAGGCGCCAGCAAACGCCCCAAGCCTGGAGGGCCTGGCTCTTGAAGGGATGGTTTGTGAACTCCAAGCTGCCCTTCTGTACCACGGAGTGGGAGTGGGGGGAACACAGAGTTCGGATCCCGGGCCAGGCCACGAGGCCTCCAGGGGCTGGGGTCTTCAGAGAGGTGATTCTGGGGCAGGGCTATGCTGTGGGGTAGAGGGCAGCCCTCTTTCTCCATCTGCTCCCCGTCAATCAGGCCTGGGTTTCCTCTGGCCCAATATCTGAGGGTTGCCTGGGCTGTGGGCCACTGGGCAGCAGGGGGCCACACGGGTGGAGTGTGTGGCCATGGTCCGTTGGGGAGTGCCCCAAATCTTTTCCTTCCTTTCTGGCTTGGCACACAGCAGCCATCACCTTCCCGGGCCCAGGGTAGCCCTGGGGCCACCCTCTGGGAGGCAGTCATCACTCTGAGACAGGGGCACCCCAAATAGGGTATGGGCATGGCTTCTGTTTTCTTCCCAGAATCCCCCAGTCCCCTAGTTTGTCCAGCTGGGCTCTAATGAGGACAGAGTGAAGGGCACTATCGAGACCCACCTGTCCCTGCCCATCCCCCTTCCTCCCCTCCCTCCCACTTTCCCTGGCACAGCAAGAGAACTGAAGAGAACCAGTCTTATATTCCCTCATGGCCTGGGGAGGGGGGGTTACAGAGGAGACTGCTCAGTCTGCCAGATGGCTCTCAACTCTTGTCCTCAACACACACACAAACACACACACACACACACACACACACACACACCACCCCTACACCTGACACACACATCTGGCACCTTCCAGTGAGCCTCCCAGAGGTCAGAATGGCTAGATAAATGGCTGTGGCATAGTGTATAGTAGGCCCAAATGTGGCTTGGGGTGGGCATCCTGACTTCTTCCCTTACTAGCTGGGTGATCTTGGGCAAGTCACTTAAGGTTCCTGGGCCTGTTTTCCTCTACGCCTACCCCCTTCTCCCGGGGTTGTTGTCAGGCTGAAATGGTGGTGCTTGGAAAGCACCTGGCAGAAAGGGACTCCTCAGTGAATGGTAGCTGTGGGCGTTTTTATGATCAGCCCCTCACTCATACGGGGGTCAGACAAATTTCTGAGCCAGGCCTGGGTCAGGGAGCTGGCCTGGGTTTTGACCTGGACATTCTCAGGGTAGATCCAGGGACAGACCAAAGAGGGACCCCCACCCCAACTCCCCAGTTCCACTAGGGGAAGTGAAGAAGCCCAGGCCGGGGGGCTGCCTGAGGAGATCAGTGGGGCCGGCCTGGTGCCAATGAGCATAACTCCTGAGACCCCTCACACAGGTACACAGGTGTACACACCTGCATGCTGCTTGGCCTCCCATAAAGAGCAATCCCATCCACCATTTCACCAGATCTCCCAAAAGGCAGGCAGGAGAGGATGTCATTCCCATCTTACAGTTGAGCACAGGGACAAGCCAGGTCCAAGGTCACTCAGGCCTCGGAGAGCCCAGGTTCCCTGCTTCCCAGCCTGGAGCCCTTTCTTGTTTTTCTCTCTAAAAATGCTGCAGCGGTGGTAAAACGGGGTGGTCAACATTTTAAGAGCAGGGGTGTACGAGATACTCGGTGACATCACTAGCACAGGAGTCTCACTCTTCTCTCCCAGCTGCTAACCCTGCCATTGGAAGGCACCCAGAAGCCTTTCCAACTGCCCATGCCAACCGCTCAACTCCTTTGCCCCCATCCACCCTGCACTGTCGGGGAGGACCCTGGCCAGGCCTCACAGCTGTGAGTCAGGATCAGATCAGACCCCTCCCCCCAGCTCCCAGGAACTGACAGGAGATTTAAGGGGAGAAACCTAACCTAACCCACCTAACCCCCCCAGCCCCCACCTCCCGGTATCAGGCACCAACCCCAAACTCTCCCTCTCCCCACCCCTCCCCGCCATGGGGCCTGGGAGTCAGAGCAGTTTAGGGGAAGGAGGGCGGGAAGCGGGATCCAGCAGCTGCCTTGGGGACAGGAGAGGAACAGTTCATTCACCCCGGGTCCCCCAGGGCTGAAGCAGCATGTCCATGATTTGAGTTTAAAAATAAGTTGGAGCTGTCTTGGTGTGTGCCTGGGGCTCCTTTCCGACGTGCCTGTCTCAGGTCCTTGCCTCACGGGGGCCTGGCTGGCCCAGAGTCTCTGTTTCCCCGCACCCCTGCTTCCCAGTCTTTCTCAGGCCTCAGTGTCTCGGGGTCTGTCTGGGAAGCTGTCAGGGCGCCTCCAGCAAAGCCAGCTGCACCCCACGCAGCGCGACTGTGCCTCTGCACACCTCAGCTGTCTCCGTGTTTTGGGGACCCGTGTCCCAGGCTGGTGACCTCTGCTCATTTCTACCTCTGTACACCCAAATCTCCCTGAGTGCCTCCAAGGGGTTCCCACCCCAACCGCTTCGCTTCCTCCTCGGAGCACCTCTGTTCCTGAGCGTCCCTGTCGGCAGTTTCTGGACGGCTCCATAGGCCTCACAGAGGCTGATCTGCCACAGGGCTAAGGAGGCTCGCGCTTCGGGGCCCCTCACGCGCCCGGGACCCTGCAAAGCCCTGGGAAGGGCGCTGCACCGTGTTCACCGGGGTCAGGGGACGCTTCTCCTTCGAGCGCTCCAACCCACAAAACCTAGGTCCGTCCAGACGCCTCCGGGCTCCCTCTCGGGGACCCTACGCCCCCAGAACCTGTCCCTGACTCCCTGACTCGGGTCCCCCTGCAGCCCCCTGTCCAAGCCTGCCGCGCGGGCCCGCGTCTTGGGCTGGCTCCGCCCGGCTTTCTGGGAGCCTCAGTTTCCCCAACCCTCCAGGTCCCGCGCTCGACTCTGGCTTCTCCGTTTCAAACTTGGCCCCTTCCCCCCCATCCCCAGGTGTCGAGCAGCTCCCCCCACCCCGCCGGGCGGCCGGGGTCCGGGCGGTCCCGGGGGTGGGGGGGCGCCCTCCGGGGCTCGGCGCCCCCCGCTCCAAGCGCGCCCCCGGGGCGTCGCGGGGGCCCCGGGCGAGGGGCCGGCCTGGGCGGGAGCTCACCTCGGAGCGGGCGGCGGGAGCGGGGAGGCCGGGCCGCGCGTCCCTCGGCGGCTCGTACCTGCGGGCCGGGCGAGCGGGGCCGGGCGGGGCGAGCGGGGCCGGGCGGGGCGAGCGGGGCGAGCGGGGCGAGCGGGCGGCCGGCGGCGCTGCCGGTGCGCACGGACCGAGCGGGCGAGTGGAGCGCGGCCCCAACCCCTCCCCGAGGAAGTGCGCGCCGGGCCCGCCCCGCCCGGACCCCGCCCCCGGCCGCCCCCGGCCGCCCCCGCCCCGCACCCCCAGGCCGGGGGCCAGACCCCGCCCACACCCCCCCTCGGGCCCGCGGGTCTAACCTGGCTCGCCCGACCTTCCCGGGCGCCGGGACCCCGCCCCCGTCCCCTCCTCGCCTCCGCCTTCCTCTCCCCTGCTGCACCCCCTGCACCCCCCAGCAGCCCGCTGGAGACCGCCTGCTGCACTCGATCTCGAGCACGGGGGCCGGGACCCAGCCCACCCAAGTCCCCTGGGGTCCTCACTCACTCTTCGTGCGCCCCCACTCCCACCTTCCAGCTCACCCCCCCAGGGTCACACCTAGACCCAGCTTGTAAAGGGGCCTTAATCAAGCCTGGAGGCCGGGGAGTGTGTGTGTGTGGGGGGGGGTGGTTTGACTCTGCTCTCACGGCCCTCCCTATCAATGAGAACCAAGGTGTTCTCTGGAAACAGGGAGTGAAGAAGGGACCCCCCCCCCACCTCCGCCTCCACCTGACCCCAGACTGGGCCTTGACCTTCAATGATTTCACAACTTTTGAGTGGCAAAAACAGAAGTACCCCCCACCTCCTCACCTCCGGAGGCACCCTGGGACAGAGAAGTTCGGCCTTGGGTTTCCACAGTGCCCAGGAATAGTTATGACCTTTGAGGCCCAGGGGAGACCCTAATCCTTGGCCCCATGGTTTTGGGGTTTCTCAGGGAGGGGTGTGAAGAGTGTGCACGGATGGGGCACCGCAGGGTTGGTGGAGGGAAGTGGAGGGAACCCTTCCTCCCCCACTTCTACAGTTTCCAATCCTCTGGCTTTCTCCCTGCGCCCCGGGAGGGTGGACTGCTGCCTGCCAGGGACACAAGGCCCCTCCAGGTCCTTGGGCCAATCCCCCTGGGATCCTCAGGCTTGTCACTAGGCATAAATAGCCTCGATCTAGAAGGGTGGGGGAGGGAGGAGGAGGCTGTGCTGTACTGTTTGCAAAACAGGAGACAACAAACTGACTCTAGAAATAACCTCAGCATCTAGAGTAGAGACTCAGGTGCCACAGGGCTTCTCCCATCCCCCAGGCTGGGTCTAGCCAAGCTCTCAGAACAGAGACTCGTTTGCTCCCAGACCGGGCCTCCTGAATACCTTCCTCTCCCATCTCTAAATCATATTCCTGTCTTCCCGGATCCCAAGTCACCTCACCGTTGAGGCCAGGTTTCCTCCCCAAATTAAACTATTTGCTTGGTTATTGTTCCTAATGCCTAGATTGTAAGTGCCATGAGGGCAGGGACTGGGTTCTTCTTGTTCACTACCACATTCCCAGTACCTACTCCTATGTCTGCCACATAATAAATATTGAATGAACGAATGAATGACAGATGCTGCTTCAGTTTCAACTCCCCCCCCCCACCCCAGTTTGGACCTCAGGTACCTGCTACCTGGAGTCCAGGGAGTGACCAGCCAGCGCATGGGTGAGCCCTTTCTCTGGCCTTTGTCATCTAGGTGTAGGAGGCTCCCTACCTTGGGAAGGGCTCTGAGGTGAGGGGAGGGCAAAGATGAGCAGCTTTCAGAGAGGGAGGGGTATGACTAAGGAAGCTGCTGGATCAAAGGTAGAGTTGGGGTTTCTAGTGTTTCCTCACGGCTTGTATCTCTGCTGAACAGCCTTAATAGGAGCCAGCATTTCCCAAGTTCTTTGCACCAGTCCCTGCCTAAGCACGTTGCATACACTAATGCACTTAACTATCCAACAACTGTATGAAATGTGTATTCTTATCCTTATTTTAAAGATGAAAAAAAGGAAATACAGAGAGAGTAAGTAACCTGCCAAGGGCGACACAGCTAATAACAGCAAAGCCTGGATTCAAATCCAGACAGTCAAATGTCAAAGCTCCTTATGCCAAAAAGAGCTTAACTGGCCAGACCTGCAGCCTCTTTAGTCACTCAACCTCTTTACCCCTCTGGCTGCTCATCAGTTAAGAGTGGTTGACTCCCTGACTCACAGCATTCTCGCGAATATTGGAGGAGAGTATACAGCAGGTATTGAATATGTGGGATTTGCTTTGCCCCAATACATTCCCTTTCACGGTCAAGTGTTAAGGTTCTGCTGCTTGGATTGGAGGTGAGAGAAAATTAGATTTCTGGCTTGGCCTAGCCTGGGGGAGGGACACTGGTATAGGGCAGGGGCTATGTCCTTTCCCCTTCCCATTTGTAGCTCCCCAGTGGGTTCACATTTCCATTGGCCCAGGATGACTACGTGCCTTAGGGAGGTCTAGGGATCAGCCACATGGACTCCCTGTTCCTGTTTCCCATCAGGCCTCCCCCGCCCTCTGGGGAACAGGTGTGTCCGAGCTGGGGCTGGAAGAAGAGTCTGATCGCTGGATGACTAGCCTTGGGTGAGTGGGCTCTGGGTTCCCCTTCCACCACCCAGGAGGCCCCTATACACCTTTCCTTATCTTGTGGTGGAAGGGAGCTTGCTCAGGGTTTCCTGGCTATTCTTTCAACCTGGAAGCGTTTTTTAAAAGGAGGCCCTGGGTGACAACTGACAGGCCTCTTATGGTTTCCTCTGGGTGCTGAATCACTCCCTGATGCTTGTGATCACAAGCCTTCCTTTCCCCAGTGAGAAGACTTCCTTCCTTCTCTGGGCGTATTGCCTGCTCTTACCCATTGGGCTGCCTGGAGCCCCTGCCAGGACTCATGGCTTAGCAGACACCCTCTTTCAGATTGCCCAGGAACACTATTCTCGTGACCCCAAGCCTGGCAATGCTCCATGGGTGTAGAAGGTGAAGTAAGCGACTTCCATAGAGTATGCAGGGTCAGGTGGGGGTGGGAGGGGAGGCGAGCGGAAGAGCTAAATGCTGACTAAATGCTGGCCATTATGCCAAGTGCTAGCCCTGTTGGTTATATTATTACCACTATATGATAGAGTAGGATGTGGCGCTCAGGGAATTTGACAATGTGGCCCCAAATCCAAGCTGATAGTGGTGCATGTGCGGTTCAAATCCAAGGCTGATTCCTGGGTCCTGTTAACCGGGCTGAGGCTGGAGTGGTGGGCCAAATCAGGAAGGGCCTTGTCTTTCAGTGGTTACGTCACAAATGAAGTAGACGCTTGTTCATGTCTGGGACCCTTTGCACATGACACATCTCAGCTACTTTCAGCTTTGTCATGCCCACCCATCTACTGGAATGGCACCTCCTGGGACTGAGGAGAGGATTTCCTCAGAGTGCTTCAGCTGTAGGGCCGAGACCTGTCATGACAGATAGGTGCACAGAACCTGCTGAGGGTTAGCTTCATGTGATGGAAAAGAAACCAGATGCCCCTGAATGCTCTGCTGTACGGGACCCTCTATCCTTACCGGTAGGTTTAGCAATGACAACCACAACCATTGCTCCCATTGATTGTGAACTTGTTTAAGGGCTGAGCACGGCATTATGCACTTTAAACATATTAGTTCCTTTAATCCCTTACAACAATTCTGTGGGTGTAGCATTATTACTACCATTTTATAGATGGGGAGACTGAGGTGCATTGGAGCTAATTTTGTCGTGGTGGGTGGCAGTTTAGGATCAGAACACACCTCTATGGTTTTTGGCCCTAATGATATTGTACTGCCTCTGCCCCTCGTTCTCCCATCTAGCCATTTCCCTGAGTGTGTGAAGGGCTCCACTTTTATCACTACTGCTAGGACAGAACTCCTCCATTCTACTGTGAGCCTCTTGACAGTCCCTGTGATGCAAGCAGAGCACACTACCATTATCCTTGTTTTATGGCCGAGAAAAATGATGCTCATTAAAGAGACCTCTCTACAGTCACACGGCCAGTAAGTGGCAGAGCCAAACATGGCTTTTAAGGCCTCCTGTCTCTAGGGTGCTCTTTCCGGTGCAGGGTAACATTCACAGGACTCCACCTTTAACCGCACCGCGCAAGTGGAGCAAGGGGAGTAGGGCGGCAGGGGCCCACGCATGCGCACACTCCACGCACAGCTCAGACCGAGGGCAGTGCCAGCCACGTGTTCCCAGGTGCCAACGCGGAGCCGAGCGCGAAAACGAGATCTCGGTACACGTGCCCAAGTTCTGGCGAATGAGAACGGACTCTCGCAGAGTCACGGGACTAGACCTAGGAAACTACACTTCCCAGAGGCAGCTTCGGGGCTGGGCGCCTCTGCCGAAGGACGTAGTTCCGGAAAGGCAGGCGCCGGATAGGCTGCGCGGAGGAAGTGGGCGGTTCTAAGCAGCTGGCGCTCGGCCTACTTCCGGAAGGATCGGCGGACGCGGCGGCCGAGGCGGTGCGGGGCAGGCGTTGTCTCCGGAGCGCTAGCGGACATGGCGGCGGCATTTCGGAAGGCGGCGAAGTCCCGGCAGCGGGAACACCGAGAGCGAAGCCAGGTGGGACCGCACGGGCCCCAGGAGCGCCGGCCCGTGGCCGCGGGTGCTCCCTCCTCCTCCCCCTTCCCTCCCTCCTCCTCCTCTCCACCTGCGGCCCCCTCCCCTCCCCTCCCCCCTCCCTCCTCCTCTCCCCTCTCTCTCCCCTCCCCCTCTCCCTCTACGGGCCCGGGTCCCTGCCGCGCATGGGGAGGGGGGGGGGCGCCGGGTGCCCGGGGCGGAGCCTTGCGGCGGGCGAGCTGGGGGCGTCCAGCACCCCGGGAGGAGCACTGGCTGCTCCCCGTTCCCTGGGCACCACGGGGAGACGTTTTGCGAGGTTTCAGTGAGGGAGTTGGGCGAGACACTGTGCAAAGTGCTTGACCTTCGGGGGGGGGCGGGGACAGGTGAGATCAAAGCGCACACCTGCTGGAGCCATCCCGAGCGCTGGCCCAGCTCACTGCACAGGGGGGCTGTGACCCAAGAGATGGGCCATGGTAACGTTAGCACCGTCAGGCGTGGGCTTGGCGCAGAATCCGCGGAGACCTGCCGCGTACCCATTTTATGTGTCACGCCGTAACGTTGAGGTTTTCCGTCCCAATCGTACAGGTGAGGAAACGAAGGTCCAGGCAGCTTCTGTGACTCGCCCAGTCGCAACGATCAGATTCAGGTGGAGACACTCGTAGGACCTCGCGCGCACGGAGCATGTGTCTCTGTTGGGGAGGTGGAGTAGAAATTAGTTGCATGTTTGAAGAATCAGTGTATCCGCTCCGCTGTGCGTGGAAAGCCCATCGTAACCGATCCAGGAAGGCCCTTAATGGGGACCTGCGGTCCGATTTCATTATGCGGTTGGGGCTGAGAGGGAGAAGAACGTGGCCAAAGTGTTGGTATTGCTGATGGGTGGGATGGGGTTAGGGCCTCTTACAGATATTTTATGGTGCACTTACTGTGTGCTCAGCGGTGCGCTGGGAGCAGTAGTGTAATTTGCCGCCTGGTTTGAACCTAATTCATGGGTCTGTGTGAAAGTAATGATGGAAATGTTTCTTGTGTGCCACAAAGTGCAAAACATGCTTTCCGGTCATCTCATTGAACTCGCAACACTGCGTGGAAGGAGGTAGGACCATTTTCTCAACGCTTGCAGATGGGGACACTAAGGCTCAGAGAGGTTAGATTGCCTGCCCAAAGACACACAGCAGTAGCTGGCAAGCAGCAAAGTCAGGAATCAGGCCGCAGGTTTTGAACCCAGGGGCCGCTGAAAGATGCATAGAGAGGCACTTTCATAAGAGGTGGTGCACGAAAAATGCCAAATGAGGAATTTGTATCGGAAGAGCAGAGATGATGAGGGAAAGCATCACGATGGAACTTGCTGGACTTGGAAGGCAATGATAATAGCTTTTCGAGCACTGACTGTAATGTAGGCTAGGGTATAGCCCAACAGCTGTGCAAGATTATGTCATTTAAATCTACAGCGTGTCCGTGAGGTAGGAGTCTGATGCTTAAAGAGATTGAATGATGGGACGCCTGGGTGGCTCAGCGGTTGAGCACCTGCCTTCGGCCCCAGGAGTGACCCGGGAGACCTGGGATCAAGTCCCACATCGGGCTCCCTGCATGGTGCCTGCTCCTCCCTCTGCCCATGTCTCTGCCTCTCTCTGTGTCTCCTATGCATAAATAAATAAGATTATATATATATATATACACACACACACACACACACACACATATATAAAGAGAGATTGAATGATGCGTCCAAAGTCACAGTTGTAAATAGTTGGTTTGGATTAACAGAAGACAGGGGGCTTCTGTGGCTGGCCATAAGCATCCTGTTTGAGTAGGAATAAAGGGTCTTTGCAGGAGAGGTGCAAAGGCGGCTGTGCCGGGTAAACATGTTGACAAGAGCACTCCATGTTTGGGTCAAGTTTGGACTTTATCCTTCAGGTCTTTCACTGAGGGGGTGGGCAAGCTACTGAAGATGTTTTGTATGGAGGGGGAGTAGGTGTGATTAGGTGAGCTATTTCAGATCTGCAATGCCAGGTCTTCTATAACGCAGATCCCTTTCAGTTAGTGTTTTTGTATTTTTTGAGCATATACCGAGTAATGCGATTCCTGGATCGTAGGGTAGCTCTATTTTTGACTTTTTGAGGAACCTCCATACTGTTTTCCGTAGTGACTGCCTCAGTTTGCACTCCCAGCAACAGCTCAAGAGGGTTCCTTTTTCTCCGTATCCTCCCCAACACCTGTTTTTCGTGGTTTGTTGTTTTTTATTTTAGTTATTTTAATTATTGAGTTATTTGTCGTATCACTTTGAGGATAAGAGATGAGAAAGGTGCCTTAAAATCTCATCTTAATTATTGTACAAGTTTAAACGTAGAGAAGTGTCTGTGTTTCTTCAAAAATCGAGATGATTCAGAGCAGAAGAGGATGCGGTCTCATTTGGTGGGGGCAGAGCACAGACGGTGGCCCCACACGGAGGGGTTTCTAGTTTTAGCTTTGCCAGTTATTTTGTGTTCTTGGGCAGGCTATTCTCTAAACATACTCTCCTTTTGGAAAGTTGGGATAACAGTTGTGTTTTATCTACTTCCTGTGCTTGTTTTGTGGATTAAATGAGATTGTATGTAACAAGCATAGCAGATTGCTTTGCAACAGTAAGTGCTTAATAAACGTGGCCTGTTATGTTGATGTAGGCCGAATCATCTAGCACAGACACTGACATGTATTAATTGCTCAACAAATAGCTTGAGGAGATATAATACCAAGATAGAATCCTTGTGCCTCCTATGCTATCCAAGTACCGTGTCAGAGAAAGTATTTTGTGTCATACTTGGTTTTCTTTCATACTTCTTACCGAAGGTATAATCATAACAGGAAACATATGTGCCATGTTCCAGGCCATGTGCTGGCACTAGCACGTGCAGAGGCTCATTTAGTTCTCATGATAACCTTGAGAAGCAGGTAGTAGTATTCTCGTTTTGTAGTTAGGAAACAGCAGCTCAGAGAAGGTAAGTGACTTGCCCAAGGTCACAGGTTGTTAAGAAATGAAGCTTGGATTTGAACCCAATTCTCCAGACTAAATTTAGTGCCCTTGCCACGGTTGCCTCCCTGTTATTATGTTTTCTCTTCATAGTATTTTATAAACCCTTGGATTAAGTCTGTAGTAATTTTAGTACAGCTGGCAACTGCTCGCTTAGTGCCGAGTCATTGTTGCCTCTCTCTGTCCTTAATAGGCCAGGAAACCTACTATGGCAGTGCTTGTGACCTCTCTGGCGCCTGTATGGTACCTCATCCTTGGGCAGAGCCCAGTTGGGGGAGGGGAGGGGACAGGGTAGCAAGTTGGCTCCAAGGACATGGATTTACTGAGCACTCCAGAGACTCTTGTTCCTGCCAGGTGTCCTGTTGTGTTTGCTGAGGGAACTAAGCACTTTTTTTTTCCTCTTTTGTCCTCTAGCCCGGCTTTCGAAAACATCTGGGCCTGTTGGAGAAAAAGAAAGATTACAAGCTTCGTGCAGAGTAAGTTCAGTTTTCTGCTGGGGTGCTGCCAAGAAAGCGGACAGCTTCCCTGCACTGCAGCTGAACATTGCCCAAGTGTCCGAGAGGGGATAGCTTCTTGCCATTGATAAAATGGCCAAAACTCTGGCAACCTGTCACATACTTGTCTGTGACCCTAAACTTTTCTCTTTGGACAGAGTGTAATTTATCTATCTGTAGTTGCGCTGTGGACTTTTTTTTTTTTTTTTTTTTAATGTTGCTCCAGATAGTTTTCTCATAGTGGCTTTGGTTTGCCCCTGCCTTCCTTGGTCTTTGAGCCAAAAGCTGATTCTTTTTTTTTTTTTTTCCTTCTCTCTTGAAATGCAAGATATAATCTAAAATTCCAGTTGTTGAGTCTCTTACATCACTGCGTGTGTGGTGTGGAATGAAGAGATGTGAAAGATGGATTCATAAGACTGAGCGTGGGTGATAATGAACTCTGAAAACATTTTATAAAACAATTACCCCATTCTTTTTCTTTAGCACTTTATTTGGAGAATATAATTGTTTGTTAACCATGCATGTCAGCTGGAGTCCTTTGTGCTCGTGGTACAGATGGTGATGGATTAGGTGGATTGCTCTGGGTCCCAGAGTTTTTAAAGCTAATAATAATGATAACTGAGTGCTATTATTGGCCCAGGCAGAGTTCTAGGAGACTTGCAGTTTTTGCACTTATGTATTCCTCCCAACAATGTTCTGGGACACTGTTATCATACCCGTTTTACAGATTAAATTGTTTTTTTTTTTTTTTTTTCAGATTAAATTGTAATACAGATTGGTTAACTAACTTACTCAGGATTACTTAGCCCAAAGTGGTGGAGTTGGGGTGTTCATGAAGATAGTCTGGCTCCAGAGTCCACAGTTCTAGTCAGTAGGCTATACTGTGCTGTATAGTTTCCGAATCTTACTTGGTCATCTGGTGCCCAAGCTTGCTTCAGAACCTTGCCTAATGAAGTTTAACGTGTGTTTTGTTTGATGGTTCTCTGTAATGAGGTAAATGGCAGTAACACATGGGATATGGGGACAGTTAATTACAGGTGAATTTTGGGATAGGAGAGGAGCCTACCTAGACAGGAGCTCAACATCAGTGACAGTGGAGTCTGAATCACATGTAATCATTGCTTTGGCTTTTTGGGATTTCATTTTGTGTAAACTTTAGATGCTTTTAAGATTTGCTCATTGTGGGTGGTTGGTTTTTGTTTTTTTTTGTTTTGCTGTGAACCTCACTTAACCTGCCTTTTAGTGACTACCGGAAAAAGCAAGACTACCTCAGAGCTCTCCGG
Organism: Vulpes vulpes; assembly: GCF_048418805.1. NCBI lineage: Eukaryota > Metazoa > Chordata > Mammalia > Carnivora > Canidae > Vulpes > Vulpes vulpes. Next base: position 42,483,028 of record NC_132789.1, on the reverse strand, counting down.
AAGAAAGCTCTTGAAAAAAATCCAGATGAATTCTACTATAAAATGACTCGAGTTAAACTCCAGGTGGGTGCCTGATGGATCAGTTGCTATTCTGAGCTCCACCTCAATAAAGAAAAGAAGGATGGGGGTGGGGGAGGGAGAGATGGAAAGGAAAGATCTTCGGCTTTTATTTAGCCCTTCTCTAGTTGGTCCAGGTACTCTTGGTCAGTATCCAAGGCAAACTGCCCCTTCATGAATAGCATGCATTTCTGCTCCGGAATGTGAATTGTCTTATGCCTGGAGCTGTCCTTAGTGGATGAGAATGGATGCCTGGGTGCCAAATTGAACATGCATCTCAGGGGCTTAGGTGCATTGAACTGCTGTATGGCAATCCGTCGTCTTTGTTCCAGTCATGAGCTATGTGAATGGTTTAGTCATGATTTTAATCTAATAGGAAATATATGTTTTAAATTTGGGTTTTAGGATGGAGTTCACGTTATTAAGGAGACTAAGGAAGAAGTAACTCCAGAACAGCTGAAACTGATGAGAACCCAGGATGTCAAATACATAGAAATGAAAAGGGTTGCGGAAGTTAAGGTAACAACTGAAACCCTTTGTTCTGTTGTGTTTTTGTTGTTTAAAGAAGGAAATATAAATTCATTGATCTTGAATTAGAAGTTACGTTTTTCTGGCATTTACAGCCTTAAAGCACTTTGTTGATGATGATGATGATTTAGAAGTATGGACAGTATGGTGGAATGGAAATGAGACAGACTTAGTTTTGAATTCTGGCTCTGCCATTTATTAGCCCCGTGATTATGGACACATTAATCTTCTTGAAAAATTGGTTCCTCATTTCTATTTCATAGGAATGTTAAATGAGTATTTGGAACGTGTAGCCCAGTACCTGACATGTGGTTGGTGCCTGGTAAATTGTAGTTGTCTTTTCCTTTAAAAGAAGGAAGCACAGTTTTTGATGGCTTGTGATTATGATGTGAAATGGTTTAAACTTATGCACATTCATGTCTGATCCCCTGGAAGAACCTAATATAAGATGAGATCATGTTCTGTATTCTAGAAAATTGAAAGACTAAAATCAGAGCTCCATCTGCTGGATTTCCAGGGGAAGCAAAAGAATAAGCATACGTTTTTTTTTGACACCAAAAAGGAAGGTATGAAACGTTTGAGGGTTTCTGAGACAGTTTAGCATATTGGCCTGTGTTTGGTGTCAGATGGTACCTTAAGAATTGTCTTGACTTTCAGTTGAGCAGTTTGATATTGCCACTCACCTGCGAACAGCCCCGGAACTAGTTGACAGAGTCTTTAACAGACCCACAATAGAGACCTTGCAGAAGGAGAAGGTGAAGGGGGTTACCCAGCAGATTCGACTGAAGGTAATTTTTTCCGTTGTTTTTTTGGGTCTGAGCTTAGGAGAATCTAGGTGTGTGTGTGTGTGTGTGTTTTAATATTTTATTTATTTATTCATGAGAGAGACAGGCAGAGACCCAGACAGAGGGAGAAGCAGGCTCCATGCAGGGAGCCTGATGTGGGACTCGATCCCAGGACCCTGGGATCCCGACCTGAGCCAAAAGCAGACACCCAACCACTGAGCCACCCAGGTGCCCCCTTCTCTTTTTTCCCCCCATTATATTTACTACAATAATTTGAGGAAAACTCATGAAGTTCCATTAGAAGAGTGGAAGGAAGATTTGATGATGGCGATGGGAGCGGAGGAAGGTTCCTTGGTTTTTAACGTTGGGGGACTTGGAGCCGAGTGGCTGGCAACTTAGGTCTGGCTTTTAGTTTGGCACTTGAATCCCACCTCTCTGGGCTTTGAGCTTTTAAGGCTTGTGACTGATGCAGAGAGAGGATGGGACACTGAAGATTTAGGGATTTGATACACTCTGATACTGAACCTTTAGCGGCAAATATACATCTCAGAAAGCCTTTACATATTATGCATTTGTAACCAAAATTTTGTATTATTTTTCCTTATGGTGCTTTCCATTGCTGGAACTGGGTTTGTGCAGAAGACATGCTTTTTCTCAAAGCCTTCTGGAGTTGAACTCTCACTTCTGACTGATTCATTTAAAAAAAATGCTGTCAATGTGTTTCAAGCAGACAGCTGTTCTGTTTTGATTTGAATCATTTACACCGCATCAGCTTTGCTTCCAATGTTTAATTTCACAGCAGTTTCTCTAGCTCAGAGGCAGCTAAACTTGCTGTAGTAATATAAATACCCCTAATTAGTTTGACTATATTGGGTAATCCCATAAATTTGACAGTCTGTGTAATAAAGTGAAAACAAAAGCTGTCTGAAACCACTGCTGTGAGACTATGCTAGAATTGGTGAATTGTTTAAATCTGAAGCCCAGTAATAGTCCCCTCTTGTAGATAACACTTCAGCTGAGGAGCCGGCTGACTAGTGTTCTCGTGATAACCCTGTTTGTCAATTAGTTGTATTTTCAATTAGCTGTGTCACTAACACGTCTCAAGTGTTGTGGTAGTCCCTAAAGAGATTAATGCTCCAAACAGAATAGTTCACCAGCACGCCTCTTGAGAAGTTGGGAAGGTTCGGAGCTTGCCATTTTTGTCGAGTGGTATCGTTTCTTTTAGTTGTTTTGTTGAGAGCAAAAATATTTTCATTAAAACTACTGGTGGGTGGATTGCAAGGGAATTTTAAATCTGTAACTTGGAGGGATGGGCAGTCCGGGGATGGGCTTTTATAAAGGAAGTCTGTGAACACTCTTTCCGCACTCACATTTTGTGTAAATAGATGTATACGTTTGTGCAGATTTGTACAAACACATACATGTTTATGTCATGAAAATCCCCCCCCCCCCCCAAAAAAAATCTAAAGCTTTCATCAGTTTCTCAGGGGTTTATATATGATTCCTCCAAATTCAAAGACCTCTGGCCTATAAGGGGTATTCAGCAGTGAGAATTCTCACGTCAACTTCTGCCAAAAAAGTCCTCTCTGGTTCTCAGGCACCAGTACACTGCCCAGTGGCCTTTCTGTCCTCTGTTCACTTTGTTTAGGGTTTCCAGGACTGGCTCATTCTTGCATTGCCTTAGGTAACCGGGACGCTCACACAGAGGTTGAACGGCTTAGTGTAGTAGTGGAAAGATTCCTGGGATCTGTGAGACTCGCAGGACAGTCCTGACTCTGTTCCAGGTGAAACACGTGTCCCTGGGCAAGTCTCCAGGGTTCTGTTTAGCCCTAGAATGTGGTGTTCTAAAATGGACAATTTTATAGTCCCTTGTTGTCTTGATTCTGAGTAAAAAGGGAGTTGATGAAACCATTTATGCATCTGGTCTTAAAGTGGATTAAAAAGCAGTTTTTTATTCATTTTTATCTTGTTAATTTTATTGAAAATGTGTGTGTGTTTCTTCCGCAGCGAATAGCTAAAGAAAGGCAAAAGCAGTATAACTGCCTGACACAGCGGATTGAACGTGAGAAGAAATTGTTTGTTATTGCACAGAAAATTCAAACGCGCAAAGATCTTCTGGTGAGGAGAGCCTTAGGCCCTTCCCCCCCCCCCCCCCCCCCCGCCCCTTGTAAAGGTCTTAGCTGAAACAATTTCAGCTGTGTGTAAATCAACCCCAGTGAAAATGTCTGCTCCTTAGGGGCAGTGGTTTGAGCCAGTGTCTGTTACTCTGACAGTGTTGAAATGTTCCTTGATTAAGAAGGGTAATAAGGGGCTTATTAGTCAGTGCTTTGGAACAGCAGAGGGTAGGATCGGGTTGCATATGAACTTTATAGCTTAGGAGCAGCTATGTGTAACGTTTAAACAGGTTAACAAAACAGCGCATGTCACTCATGGGTGTTTAAAAATAGACAACATTGTGTAGTTAAATAGCACAGCTAAGGATTATACGATGTCCCGTTCATATTCTTACGGTTCTTCTAAATGTCAGATCTTTCAGTTTTCCAGATCACTCAGCTCTGCCTTTCTCAACTAGGCTTCCGTGTGAGGATGTGCCCTACAAAAAAAAAAAAAAAAAAAAAGATTTGAGTACCTCTCAGTTTTTCCAAGAACTTCTACACACTGGTGGTAGCCTTATGGATTCCCAGGGGAGAAGATGATTCATTGCATCTGGGGATACTGTAGTGTCTCTCCTGCTCTTTGAGAAGGGCTGAATTAGGGCTAATACGTATGACCCCTCTCCTACTATTTACCGGTAACCTTTTTACTCTTTTATAGGATAAAACTCAGAAGGTGAAGGTGAAGAACCAAACAGTGAACTCCCCAGCTATTTACAAATTTCAGAGTCGTCGAAAACGTTGAAGTGGTATAGATAAGCTCTGTCATTTCACACGGAAGAGAATCATCCCCCCCCCCCCCCCCCCCCCCCGTCACTTCACATTCCATTACTCTGAACAACATGGTTTTTCCCATTTGTAAACTTAATTTATTATAGATCTGACATTTGATACCTTTTTGTGAACAACATTAAAGCCCCTTTTGGGGTGTGAAATCAGTCTTATTTTTGTATTTTTTTTTTTTTCCACAATGAAAGCTATATAATCTCATTATGGCGAATTTGGGGAAAAAATGAATTCATCTCTAATCCCAATACTTACTGAAGTACACCAAGTACTTATGAGTGCTAGGAGCTAGGGTGTTGGAGGTGAACAGTATTGTGAACATTGTCGTTTATTTCCTCCATTCTCTAAAGGTATGTGGTTTTTGCTTATGTTTTTGTTTTGTAGTTGTAATTATAGCAAACAATTTTATATCTTTTCTACTTAAATTAGCCCTTGGATTTTGCTGTGTCGCTAATTTTTAAAAAAGTAATGTATGTTCATAGTAAAAATTAAAATATTTTTATTGTTTGCATGTTTTATCTAGACTGATTTTACCATCCTTCCTTCTGTGTTCATTGGATATTCAGATGGCTTCATAAATTAGCTAAGGAGGAATTTTTTTCTCTTTTTATAGCTCAGATAGAAACTCTTGGAGCTAGGAACCCACAGTGGTGGTACCGCCTTATTGATGAAGCTGAAATCAGACAGATCTGGCTCTCTGTTCCTGCCCTCTGCTCTTCTGGCCAACTCATGATTCCAAGGCTATAAATGGCTTGGTACAGGCCTTTGCCCTGGAGATAGAGTCTCCAGGGCATGTGCAGCACCTTTCTTCCCAGAGTCTCACCCTTCCCTGCCCTTATAAGGGTGGGAGGCTGAGGCAGTCAAGACAGGACTGAGCATGCTTGGAGCAAATATGGGAGGAGCAGGGTTCTGGGAGGCTTGCTTACACCTCACCCCCTGGAGGGGGAACAGCTGTGCCTGGATTTTAAAAAGTTAAAAAAAAAAAATCATCATTAAAACTTAAGTTCCTATGACTGCTAGGCTCCTGTACAAAGCCTAAAATGAAAGCCTGTTTCCTCGGGGTGTACCCAGATCTAGGAGCCCTAGAAAATAGGAAGAAGGGACAAGTAATAGAAGTTAGCAGCTTTTGTCCTAAGAAGGGATGTGCTTCCCAGTCTGTGTGTGAACTTCCTCTTGGGGAGGTGGTGAGCTAAGTGAATGTTAATGGTCTTATGACACAGGGGTCTGGGGACTTGAGTCCTGAGCCAAGGAAGGGATTTATCCCATGGGTATTGGACAGAGGAGTGGGTACACTGAGCAGGAGTCTGTTCCTAGCACAGAGCAACTTGGTACTGCTGCTCTGACTCCGTCTCTTGTCCTTACTGGGTGGGAGGTGAGGAGTATATCTAATGCGTTCTCTTGAAGCTTAACGTTTACATAGAGGTACATGCACTTGATTGGATCTCAAATTAATAGATAATGCAAGATATGCACGGCTGAGGTCTCAAACATAGGTGCATGCACACCTGTAGACCTGGTACATGAACACGCCACCAGGGTTTCACGCCCAGAGGTTACACGCAAGGTCCTCGCATGTTCTATAGGTACACAGCCGCACGTGAAGAGGTGTGTGCATGGGCCAAATGGAGCAGGAAAGTCCATCCTCTTGGAGTACCGTAAGTGCCAGTTTGGAGGGAGAGAATTATACAGGGATAAAGCTAAGTGTCCTGAATTGCTGTTACACCGAGGGCTGTTTCTGAGGCCCAAGGAGAGCTTGGCTGCCCCTTGTGATTAACCCAAGACAGATGCTCCAGGCTCATGAGTCCTGAGAACAGGCCAGGACTTTATGCTTTGGTGCTCAGTGGGATGGCTGACTCCTGGCCCCTTGCTTGGGAAGGGGAGACACTGTTGTTTCCTTAGGATCCACGCCTCCAGGCCCAACCAGTGGTTTGGGCTCTTGGTGGCAGCCTGCTCTGGCTGTGCCGAGGGGAATGTGGGCAGCCTACGGAGGTGGAAAGCATTTCTGTGAGTCAGACCTTGTGTGGCTCAGGTCTCTTGTGCAAACGAGGTCTCCAAGGAGTATTTAGCTCCAGTAGCTGATGTGGAACACCCAGGTCTCCCCAGAAGAGAACCCCACTATCCTGCCTTGGTTCCATTCCATTGCCGCTTCTTAGAGCCCTTCTGACTCAAGCAGGAGAGTGTCAAGCCCTAACTTTATTCTCGGATTAAACCTTTTTTTTGACTCCGGAGGGAACTGCTGCCTGGCAACTGGGTAGGAAAAGGCCCAGTAGGTGGAGCTGCTGCCCCTTCACTGGGGTTGTTTCTCTGGGTGCGGGTGTCTACTCTCTTAGCACTCTTCGCTTCTGCTGGAAGCATCCTATACTCCATAGGTGCTTAGTGCGTATTTATTTACTGGATTTAATGCCATAGGGGAGAGCTCTTGGGAAAAAGATTTTCTCTACCCCTGCTCCCTTACTTTGAGATTAATGTGTCCCCAAGACAAGGATGGGGCAGGAAAGGGCTTTCCCCTCGTATTTCTAGTGAGGCCTATGGAGGAAGCTTGTCATTGAGTCCCACATCGTTGAGTCCCACATCAAGGGGGGTTCCACTGGGGAAATGGGAGGGGTCTCCCCACGTGCGGTTGTGGGGGTTTGTGTGTAGCTCGCTGTCTCTCCCCTGCTGCTGGCTGTGGGGCGGTGAACAATTAGAGCTGCACGTCCTCCAGCAGGGAAGGCAGCCAGCAGACACAGACTTGCTCTGCCTGCCTGTGGAGGCTGGTGAGGCCAGGGCCTGTTGGGACTTGAACCAGTGAGGCAAGTGGGTGTGCAGTGCTGGCCTCCTTCCTCAAGCTCTCCCAGCGCGTCCGTTCACAGCCTCGTGCACAGGGTGTTGGGCAAGGGTGGGCCGAAGCTTGGGTGGGAGTCTTGGCCCAAAGCCCCAGGTGAGTGGAGGAATTGGGGGTGGACCCGGAATACTGTCAGGGCTGAGCCTGCAGGTTTCTTGGGTTCGGGCGGCTGCCTCCTGGGGTCAGAGGGTGCATGCTGTCTTGGGGGCTGGTCATCGGGCCTCCCTGCTGGAGGGGCCCTCACCCAGCTCGGTGGGTCTGTCTCAGCAGAAAGTGCAGGGAAGGGTTGGAGAGAAGCTATGAAACCCCAAGAGGCAGAGCTGGTTTTCCCAAGTCCACCCCTTAGAGTTTGGAAGCTCAAGAGGCTGCCCAGGTCATGCTTCTGCTTGTTCTTTCCTAAACTGCTCTAGTCGGAGAGAGGAAAGGAAAAACTCTCTCCTGCCTCTGCAGACTCCCTGTATGGAATCTCCATGTTCTTCATCGCCGGACCCATCATCATTCCATGTGGAATGTTCTGTATCTCTCATAACCAAAGTTCACCTAGTTGTCTCTGTCCAGTCTCGTCTGCTTCACTTGTTAACCCTGATAATGACAAGAGCCGTGTCCTCCCTCGTGTCAGGGGAACAGGGTGCTTAGTGCTGGGACTGAGGTACAGTCCTGAGCCCCCTTTTTTTGGTGGGGGTAGACCTTGGGCCGGAAGAGAGCCCGGGACCTAGCTATTTCTAGGCAAGAGTAGTTTATCTGGGAGCTGCTGTGTTTGGGGTTAAGGGTGGGAAAGAAGCCCTTTCCTTTCCTTCTGCTGTCTGTCACCTGATGGCCGTGCTCAGATCATAAGTGTTAATGAAATTGTGGTGCCCCAGGAGGCAGCTGGGCAGGCTCCTCCCCCCCCCCCCCAATCAGCCTGACTCATTTACAGCTTTCTCTCAGTTACCCCAAAGGCTTCTCTTTTGAGGTGACAAATGTGGGGGGTTGGTTTCAGGTTTCATGTTTTTACATTACTGAGTGGAAAAAAAAAAAACCTTTCCAAACCAAAAAAAAAAAAAAAAACAAAAACCCCAGCGTTTACAGCAGAAACACCATGTCCCGAGAGCACTGGAAATTTCCCCATCCTCTCTCCTCAGCTGCTCGGCCGCAGAGGCCGCAGAGACCAGTGACGGAAGGGTTAAGACGGGTCGTAGCTAGGGCAGGTGGAGGGTTGGGGACAGCCCCTTTGGAGGTAGCAGCATTTGCCTTCCTGCTCTAAGGCAGGGGAGAGCCTTTGCAGAGCCCTCTGGCTCTGGAGCTTGTGGTCTCCAGCAGCCAACGGTATCGCCAAGGGACTGGGCCTGTCAGCTTGGGATCCGCAGGGGCTGGGGAGGGACGCTGCCTCCCATCTCTAGCTAGTTTGATCCCAGGAGGTCGAGGGCAAGTCCCTCCCTCAGAGAGGGCTCTTTAGGTGGAGTGGTAGGTGGGAAGCTGCAGGATCCATCTGGCACATGGAGACTAGGGGGCCGCGCCCCCGCCCCCGTTACTGGCTGGTAGCATTATGAACTGCTCCCCGCCTGCCCCCAACGGGGGCAGATGGCCTCCATGGCAGATGGAGACCAGGCCAGCAATGGCTGGATGAGCTTTCCAGTCCCAGCCTGGCCTCTCTGGCTAATAAGACAATTGAGAGGGGCAGTGACAGGGCTGTGTGTGTGTGTGTGTGTGTGTGTGTGTGTGTGTGTGTGTGGTTAGGCGATGGAGTCCTGGCCTTGTCGGGCCATGCTGGGAGAGAGGTAGGGAGGGAACCTCAGATGAAATCAGTGGATCTTGGGGGGCACACCCGGTTTCCCGTGTGCAAGTGGCAGGTGCTCAGCGCCCCGACACTGCCCACATGCCCGGGCTCCCAAGCTGCCCCGGTTTAGTTCTCCAGTGAATGGGGTGGTCCCCGGGGTGGGAATCTGTGCTGCAGCTGGAGCCTGGTGGGCTTGATGCGGACCCCCTGCCAGGTCCCCAGAGCTGGGCCTGGGCAGCAGCTCCTCCCAGAGGACGCACCCGTTTATTATGCGCTCGGGCTCCCTCACTGCGCAGGCAGGCAGCGGCCTTCATTAGCAGAGGAGCTGGGGTCTGTTTTGGCTGCCTCATCAGCATCAGTGAACTGCGTCCCTGCGAGATTTGATACAATTTAATTAACCTAATTAAAAGCTCTGATTGCAGAGATGATTGGGGTAGTGCCAGCAGCGACTGCATATTTATAATGAGCTGCAAGGTGTGGGACCGCAGCCAAACGCCACGCATCCTAATGAGCGGGAGCTGAGAGCCAGGGAGCGGGAGAGGGAACGTTTATTTTTGGCAACAATGCCCAGTTCCTCCCTGCCAGGGAGTCAGAGACCCAGGGAGTGAAGATGGACCTGCCCACTGAGCTCTTCTGAGCAAGGTGGAAGCAGGAGAGTGTGCTCCCCACGCATCCTGGTGCCTTTGGACGCCCACGTGAACGCACTGTGCCGTGTTCGCTGCTTGCAGAGTCGGGGGCTGGGACCCCAGCAGTGCACTTTTCCTGCCTGTCTGCATCCCTGGGAATCAGGGCCGCATTCTGAACCACCAGCCCTGGTTTGAGGAAACGGCTCGGGAGCCACCCGGACTTGGAGACTTCCGGATCCCCGGACTGTTCTCTCAGACTTGCCAAGGCAGATCTGGGCCGGCAGGATCCGGCCAGGAGGCCGGGTGGGCGTCGGAAAAGGGGGTCTGGGTGTCCAAGAGACCTGGGTGAGGGTCTTGGGCCTGGAGCGGACAGGAGAAATGGGGGAGATGAGCCCGCCCTCCCTGTCTCCTGAGGACGATGTCCAGAGGGGGCCGCCTGCCCTGGACTCTCCTCTGCCACTGCTTCTGTCTGGGGAGCCTTGGTTTGTCTGACTCAGCGTTTCCGCTGTAAATCACATCTAATAATAACGAGAGTGAGAGCTGTGGCAGAGATGCTGTGGGTGAAGGGGGCACCGGTGAGAAGGGGCATGCTGCCCAGGTGTGCTGGGGGGGGGGCAGGTGGGGAGGGAGCTCCCGGGTGGCAGGAATGGGGGCTGGATTCTGGAAGCCACCCTCAGAAGCCTTGAGGGGAAGAGGTGGGAGCAGCCCCCCCACCCCCCATCCCTGCCCTGGGAGCTCGCGGAGGTCATGAGCTCATCCGGGCTGGCCCAGCCCCCCCCCCCCCCCCCCCTCCCGGTGCTCTGAATACTGCCAGGACAAGATGAGATTTGTCCCCAGCCCACCTTGCAGAGCTGCAGCTGTTCAGCTCCCTTATCAATCTTCTCTGTGGGTTTAATCACCTCTCTGTCATCCTGCTGGGACAGCCCTCCCCTTCCTGGCCCCAGCTTTCCTCCAGTCCCCCTCCCCCAGACATACCATCTTTCCTCTCCCGGACTCCCCTTCTAGGAGACAGAGGGTGGGCCAGAGCAGCTTTGCCCCAGGTTTAGTCTCCATGGTGGGGCCTGGGGTTCCCCAGTTTTGCAAGGAATGAGGGGTGGGTACAGGTGCTGGTGAAGAACCTGCTCTAGCCAGGTCCCCAGTATCTTTGGCTCCACTCCAGGGTGGGCAGGATGGGGTCTGGACATTGGCCATGAGGGCCTTCAGCCCAGATCCAAGAGATTCTTGTGTCGTTCCCTTCCTTCTTCGGAAGGAGGCTGGCCCCTTGGGAGCTGCATCCACCCACGGCAAGCCAGCCCGCCAGCTCTGGCCTCTTTCCCTGGGTGGGTCCTGTGGGGCCAGGCTCCATGGAGCCTTGTGGGCCCAGGGGCCCGTGGGCAGGAACCACAAGCCCACAGCTTTGCGTGCATCTTGGGAAAAAGGGTGCCCAGGAGTCAATGGGGCCTGTGTTGTGGTCCAGGCCGGGAGCCAGGGCGCAAGGGGCTCTGGGGCCCCTCCTAGTGCTGACGTGCAAGATGACCTTCAGGGCAACTCTTCAGGCCTCTCTGCTTCACTCTCTTTCCCTTCCAGAGCATTTGGGGGAACGGGCAGGGAGGGGTGACATGGGATGGTGTATGTGCCCCTCGGAGGGAACTTGAGACGGCATGCCCTTGCTCCCCCCTACTCGTGGCTCCCACCCAGGCACTCTCAGTGCAAATGGAAAGCCAGCTTCTTCCTATTTCTCAGAAGGGGATGGAAAATCCCAAAGAGGGATAGGATCCTGGGGAGCATCACCCAGCTTGTCCTCAAGGTGGGGGCTGAAAGACCCTCCTCCGACGGTCCCTTCAGGTAGAGACCTTAGGCTCTGGAAGGGCACTGACTAGTCTTGGGCTAGAGGGGGCTGGTCCGGTTCAGCCCAAGGCTGGGCTCTGTAGGACAATGGCATGTTGATGAAGACTTGGTCCTGGTCTCACATGACTCGATGGGGGTGGATGGACTGCACGTGGCTGAGCTGCCTGGGCTGACCTTTGGTCGCTGGCTAGGGAAGAGAGGAAGCCATGAAGCTCTCCTGCCCACTCAGTGCCCTGGGCACCCTGCCACCCCCGCCCCAGGCACTGCCCTCTGGGCACACACACTCTGTCTTCACTTACCTTCTTTGAGTCTCTCTCTTCCCGTTCTCTTTGCTCCACTCGTGTGTGAGTGGGTGTGTGTGTATTGTACGCGAGCATGTCCATCTGTGCGAGTGTGAGCAAGGAGGCACCCAGAGGATGAAGGACAGTGAGAGAAGAAGAAACACCCTTCGTGGGATCTTTCCAATCAAGGATGGACCTGGTTTCTTCTGTTGTGGGGACAACATCAGAGTAGGGCCAGAGTGTGCAAGCATGTGTGCCTATGCGCGTGTGTTCATGGGCAAGGTGGACAGGTGTGCCCATGGAGAGGACAATGCCTCCTACCCTGGCTTATCCTAATACTTATGTCGTCTGCTGGGAGAAGGGGTGACTTCTCAGGTCAGCATCTTCCACCTCCTGCTGGAGCCACATTCTCCTCCCCAGGGTGTCACTTTCAAAAGGAAAAAGGAAGACTTCTTTTGGGTTGTGTAATTTTTTAAAAATTTTTATTTATTATTTTTTATTCATGAGAGACACACAGAGAGAGGCAGAGACACAGGCAGAGGCTCCCTCCCCTGCAGGGAGCCTGACATGGGACTCGATCCCCTGATTGGGACCACACCCCAAGCCAAAGGCAGGTGCTCAACTGCTGAGCCACCCGGGTGTCCCACACCTCTGATTCTTTTTTTTTTTTTTTTAAATATTTTTTCCCTTGTTTTTTCTTAAAGATTTTAGTTTATTTTTATTTATTTATGATAGTCACAGAGAGAGAGAGAGGCAGAGACACAGGCAGAGGGAGAAGCAGGCTCCATGCACCGGGAGCCCGACGTGGGATTCAATCCCGGGTCTCCAGGATCGCGCTCTGGGCCAAAAGCAGGCGCTAAACCACTGCGCCACCCAGGGATCCCGACACACACCTCTGATTCTTAACTGGGGTTGTCTGTCGCCCTTTTCCCTACCAAGATGCTCAGGTGGATGCAGCAGAGGGGGCTATGTCAGGAGAATCTTTCCCTGAGATCTCCAAGGGGTTGAGGGCCCCGGGCCTCTGAGCCGGGGCAAGCCAGTACAAATGCTTGATAGAACAGTTTGAAAGGGAGCCCATGGCCTGACTTTGGCAAAATAACATCACACACGTTGCTCAAAGATTTTTTAAACGTGCTCTCCTTTGTGGGGAGCCCCATAGACTGTATTCTCTAGGGCTAGTCTCCCGCCGCATGCCCTCGGTGGCCCTGGTGCTATGTGGAGGGAAGTGAGATTTCCAGACCTGGGATTAGATGGGGGTGGGTGCCCAGATACTGGCACGGGGAGGCTGTGGGTGAGAAGGGGACAGCATGTGTGCCCTCAGACTCATTCTCTAGGCATCCCTTAAATTAACAGCATTTTAAAAAGATTTTATTTAATTTTTTAAAAAGATTTAATTTATTTATTCATGAGAGACACAGAGAGAGACAGAGACACAGGCAGAGGGAGAAGCAGGCTCCATGTAGGGAGCCCGACGTGGGACTTGATCCCTGGTCTCCAGGATCACACCCCAGGCTGTGTGTGATTGCTAAACCGCTGAGCCACCCGGGCTGCCCTATTTATTTATTTGAGAGAGTGAACAAGAGAGAGAGACAGCACAAGCCCGGAGGCCGGGCAGAGGCAGAGGAAGACGCAGACTCCCCATGGAGCAGGGAGCCCGACGCGGGGCTCCATCCCAGGACCCCAGGATCATGACCTGAGCCGAAGGCACTTAACCGGCTGAGCCACCAGGTGCCCCAAATTGACAATTTTGAGTGGTCAGGCTGGGGAGCATTTCTGGACATCTCCACCTCCTTGTCCTCTGTTCCCTTTGATGCCCCCCTTCTCCACGTCCCCCCTCCCAATACAGTTCTGTGAACCCCATCGGGTGCTGAGGAGATAGTATGGGAGTAGCCCTTGGCGCTGAAGCAGAAAGGACAGAGTTTGGAGGGGCCGGGGTGGAGGCTGGGGCTACGGTTGGCATGGGGCACAGTGGGGCCGAGATTTGAGGCCCAAGCCAAGTAGAGCATGGATGAAGGTGGGGTTGTTGGAGGTTGGGTTGGCGGAGCATCTCTCTGTCTTGACAGGATTTTGAGGAGCCTATTTTTGGAGTCCAAGGCAGATGTTCTCCCCCAGTGAAGCCAATGTTTGGTGTCTGCGCTCCCCTTGGAGGGGCGGGATAGATCCCCTCCCCCTGCTCCCCTCAGCTAAGCAGAGTCATACATCACCAAGGGGCCGGGGCTCCCTAGATGTATTGCCCTAATACGTCGCTATAGCAACCCCACTCGAATCCCGCATTATTCTAATGTGGTCCCCCTCCCCACTGTGATGTATAGCTCGGGACTCAGAGCCGTGAGGCCCCTTCTCTGAGTCTGCTCCAAGTGCCCCCGGGTTGGGTGGGCTGGAGGCCGGCTTGACTTCTCGGGGTCCTGTCTTGCTTCTCTTCACCCTGTGCACGGGGTCCTTTGTGAAGCTGGGTGTGGAGATGGGGTCTGGCCCCTTGGCCCACCCACCCGCCTGCCCAGAGAGGGGAACCGGCAGGCCATGTGTCCTGACCCTGGCACAGGAGTGCCTGACGCACCGGCCCACGCCAGCCTGCCCGGCATGGGGACCTGAGGCCTTGGGGTTGGGGGCCAGGGCAGGACAATGGCTGCATTCCTGCTGTGAGCCACAGGCCCCCATTGTTCCTGTGGACACTGCCTACTTGAGGGCTGTGATTCTGGCCCTCACCCCATGGGGGGCGTAGGATGCTCCCTGGACCACTCCCCCGCAGGACCATAGAGGGGTGATTCATGGGGTGGCCAGGGCATAGCAAGCCCCAGCTGTGCCCAGATTCTGGGGAGCGGAGGGGGAGGCGACTAAGGGTTGTTTGTGCCTGGGGGGGTGGCGGGTGTTGAATAGTCAGAGGACTTCAGACCGTGGACACCAACCACGTCATCTCTTACCCCTCCTCATGTGTGGGCCGGTCAGAGAGGCCCCATTGTCAGAGGGGCAGGCCCACCCAGGCTAGAAGGGAAGCAAGAATTGAGAGGGGCCACCTCCGAGCTGAGAGGACCCTTGGACCACCACTCACACTACACTGGTGGTGAAATTGAGGTCTGGGGAATGGCAGGGACTGACTTAAGGTCACACAGCTAGATGGTGACAGGCCTGGAACCAGAACATCTCTCCATGTTGCCTTGGTGCTGAGATGCTGCTGCCATTTCTGGTAGAAAAACTGAGTCCCAGTGGCGATCTTTGGCCTTGGCAGAGTTATGTTCCTAAGCGCCATCCTGTCCTCTACTTCTAGTTCAGGTCTGCACTTGGCACCCCTGGACTGAGAAATCAGAGCTAAGGGGAATCCCAGGGCCATGCCGAAGCCTTCCCGACTGCATCTTCTGTGGGTCCCTAAAGAAATGAATGGGGCATGGAGGCTCCCAGTGCTCTGACACACAAGATGCATAGATGTAACAATAGGCTTCATTGTTTCCTCCCAAACAATGATCTCACTTGGGCCCTCACAAGCCCACCCTACATGACTGAGAGGTAGGGAGGGGAAGAAGCTAATCCAGGAGTGTTTTTAGCACGGGGGGACTGGTCTGATTTATCTCTGTGTTTCCAGTGCTCAACATAGGGCCTGATTGTTAAATTGGATGATTGGATGGATAGTGGGTGGTTGAAGAAGTGGTTGAGGGTTACATGGATGAATGGATGAGTGGATGGGTGGGTTGATGAATGAATGAGTTACTGGATGGATGTAAGATGGATGAATGGATGGATGGATGGATGGAAGGATAAATGAGGGAATGCCCACTTTTTTTAAAAAAGATTTTATTTATTTATTCATGAGACACACACACACACAGGCAGAGGGAGAAGCAGGCTCCATGCAGGGAGCCCGACGCGGGACTTGATCCTGGGACTCCAGGACCATGCCCTGGGCTGAAGGCAGGCACCAAACCACTGAGCCACCCAGGGGTCCCTAAGGGAATGCCCACTTCTTATATTGAACTCCAGGGATGACCCAACTTGGGTCATACCAAAGACAGTGGAGTACCTGGACTCAGGTACCTAGGCCTCACCTTTGATGTTAGAATGCCCTGTAGCATAGTTTGGTGGTTAACCTCTGGATAGGTTCCAGGCACTGGAGCGGGAGTTGGGGTCTGAAGGAATCTATAGTCAGACTTAGTCTCATGGTCGGTGCTCCACAGGGTCTAGGGGCCTTAATCCTGAGTTAACTCTTCTGTGCTGGGATCAGAGAAGGATGTGGAAGCCCATTGGTAGAAGGGTCCTGGGCAGGGCAGCAAGAAGCATGAAGGTTTAGGAAGGGGGCAATGAGTGGGGTCTTGAGGGCACTGGGGCTGAGTGCTTTTGCCTCCTCGGGATCAAGCCCTGAGCAGGGAGGCCCAATATGAACCCCTATTCATTCTTCATGACCTAGCTTGATTAACAGTACCACCATCTATGAGGTTTTCTCTGGCAGTGTGGGTGCTATCCCCCCAGATCCTACACAGAGCCTTAGAAGAGGTTCAGTGCACATCCTTGGGGATGTGGGGTTGCCACAAACGGCAGAAGTTGGGGATAAGTTGGGAGACCGCACCTGCTACTATTTTTCTGGGTCTTTTTGGGCAGGTCCCGACATCCTTGGGTCTCCATTTCCTCATCTGTGAAGTGGGGATGGAGAGCTTGAACCTGTCTTTCCAGAGTGGTTTGAGACCAAAGAGCAATAATTCTGGGGGGTGAGGGGAAGGCACTAGGCATGATTTCTCTACACTGATTCAGCCCAGCAATCATAATATATATTGTATATATAAAATTAATTAAAAAATAAAATTAATTTTATAGCTGACATTTAATGTGTACTTACAACATGTCAGGCACTGTTTTAAGTGTTTACATATATAATTTCTCAGCAGTCCTGCCAGGCACGGGTACTATCATTTTCTTTCGATAGATGAGGAAACTGAGGTATGGAGAGCGTAAGTAACTTGCCTGAAGAGTCCCATGGGTAGCAGGTGGTGCAGCCAGAATGAAAGCCTGGGCAGACACCAGGGCTCACCTTCTTTGCTGCTCTGTGTGGTTGGTCAGTATGCAGCTCCCTGAATGCATGCATGGGGAGGACTTCCTGACCTCTTGGGTGGTCCCAGGCGAGGCATCCAACTTCCTTGAACCTCATGGAATTTACCCGATGACAAGGTGGCAGAGAGGGGAGCAGGTCCTAGTCCATAAGCTCCAACAACCCTTCTTCCCCAAGCTTCTCTCTCTCTGGCCCAGTCTTGAGTTCTGGAACCTCTTCTGCTTTGGGCACATGCTCCAAGCACTGGATGCTGCTATTTGCCCGAGCAGGGAGTGTAAATATACAACATGGACCCAGGTGTCAGATGAAATAGGTTTTATTCCAGCCTTTATCATCAGCTAGTCATGCTACCTTGGACAGGTCACTAAAACTCTCCGGGTACCAGTTCGCTCCTCTGCAAAACAGGAGTGATTAATGTGAGACAGTGAAAGTAAGTACGAAGTGAGCGCCCGGTAAGTATTAGGTCAGAATGCCTTGGACAGGGTGGGGGTCAAAGTTCATTACATTTTGGTCTTCTTTCCCGTTCACTTGTTTTCGTACAACACCCTGCAGAGGCCCCGCAATAAAACAGCTTTCATTCATTCATCACCGACTGATGCCAAGCGCTGTATGTACATCATCCCACTTAATTCTCAAAATAGCTCTATGATGTAGGAATTGCCCTTGTCAACATATCAGGGAACCGAGGCACGGAAAGGGTAAGTAGCTGGCCTGAAGTCACACGGCTGAAGAGGTGAAGGCAGGATCTGTACCCAGGTCTGTCTGGCCCCGTAAATCCTGTGCTTCACCATTCTGCTCTCTGTCTCCCTCCCGCAAGACTCGGAGGGCTTCCCTAGCAACTTTGATGACAATGGGAGAAGGCGGGTGACCCACAGTGGCTGGAGGGGGCCTGCCTGGAGAGCCGGGTCTGCCCACACGAGCCGCAGGGGTCAACTCCAGCAGCTTCGGCACTGAGGGAGCACTCCCTCGTCTCAGGGTGGCCGGCCCCAGGGGACAGCCAAGGACGGTGACAGCTGCCCACCTAGGCAGGGAGAGCAGTAGCCGACTGGGTCCAGGTCTCCTCCTGTTCAGAGCTGAATAATCTGGAGCCTTTGAAGAAGGATTTCTGAAAAGCCATCAGGAGTGAATCATTGACTTAGGGAGGCGATGAATCAACGGGGAGTTCATAAAACGGCAAATGAATCGGGTGTGAGAACGAGGAGCCACTGCTATTCCCCAGAACCCTCTGGGGACAGAGAGCCGAGAGAGAAGAAATAAAAATAACACGGGGCCTCATGCCTGCTACCAGCCCCAGCCAGCCCCTCCTTCCGTGGGGAAAGACGGAGGGGATGGGGGCCGAGGCCCGCCGGTGGGTGAAGCAGGGCCGGTGGGGCGCTCCCGGGGCGCTCCGGGCTCCCCGGGTCCGGGCTGCAGGTGCAATTAGCCGGCGTCTCTCCCCCTTCTCTTTGGGAGCCCTCCTCACAAGAAAGAACACTGATTTTGACGAACACCCAAAATAATGTGAGACCAGGCACCATGCATTATGCATGAGGTCTGATTTAACATGAACATTATTTCTTGTGTACGAGACCATATGCCTCCGTACTGTCTCTGCAGCCTAATAATACCCAGGCCCACCCTGGTCAGGCTCCGCTCGAGACACGGCCCCTGGGGGTGTGCGTGGGGGGCGTGGAAGCCGGGCCCTCCTGTACCTCGCCCGGCTGAAGGGAGCCCGCTCAGACGCCCTGAAGGTGGGTGGGAGGTGGGTTGTGGCCCTGGAGAAGCACCAGGGAGCTGTGGGGTGGGTGGAAGTGTGAAAGTGCTGGTGTGCATGCGTGCGTGCGTGCGTGACATCCGGAGCCCATGGCCAGGCGATGGCTCATCGCGCGGCAACGTGGGGACATGTGCGTAGCGGAGGTTTCGCCGCGCAAGAGGGACGACGGCAGGAACGGATAGATCTAATTGCTGTGTGTGTTTGTATATATACACGCATATGTACGTGTGGGGGTGTGTGTTTAAAAAATAAGATCACACATACATACAAACACACAGCCTAACTTTAATTATCTGAAGGGAGCAGGAGAGATCTGGGAGGAGCCGGGAACAATGATGGGCAGGGATTGGAAAGCAGTTTGTGGGGTAAGTGCTTGCAAATTCTGAGACCCAGGGCCCTGATCCAGTGCTGCAAGGCACGGTTGTGTGTGTTAAGTCAGGTGTTTACAAGCGCCACGTAGCTCCAGAGAGCTCGGTGCCAGAGACCACAGGGTTGGTCCTGGGCCGCGTTACGGTGGTGCGGGTGTGACCTCGAGTGTGCGAGTACGTGTGTGTGGGGCAAGCTGGCAGGGCGAGCTCGGGGTTTTGGCTGGCCGAGGGGAGGAGGCCCGGGGATGCGTGTGAGTGGGAGAGGGACAGGAGGTAGTGTGACGGCGAATGGGTGGGGTGGTGGGTGCGGGAAGGGTGTGGGCAAGCCTGTGTGTGTTTGTGAAGCAGGATTGTCTTCTGGGAGGGGACAGTTGCCTCTGCTCGGCCTGGTGCCACTGCCCACCCCCCCCAAGAGTAGCCAGCTGGAAGCTGGATTTTGGGACAGTGTGTGGGGTGGTGGCGGGAATGCTCAGCTGCGAGGTCAGTCCTGAGGACTGCGGCCAGGTCCCAGCTCAGGGACCAATAGAGGGCAGTCCTCCCACGTGGAGCCCGGAAGGGCCGGCCAAACCGTGCCTTCTAATAGGCCAGGCAGGGCCCAGATCGCTGGCTCCTCTGGCTTCTGTCACTAAGCCGGAGGTCCCCGGGTGACTCCTGGTCGCTTAGCATAGGGGGAGCAGCTGGGCCAGATGACCAACCTACTCTCACTCCTACTCCTGCTCAGGTGGGACTCCCTTCTGGAGCTTTCTGGAGCCTAAGCCCTGCTGGGAAAAGCCTGGGGCCCGGGTCGTCGCTGGGAGCTTGACCCTCCCACACGCAGCTCCAGAGCCTCCCTCTGGAGGAGACTTGATTCCAAACAGCTCTAGGTGGGCAGCTAAGGTTGGGAGTCAGCTCGTCCTGTGCGCACCCAGTCGGGTCCTGGGGTCAAGGGATGATGGCACAGGATCCGAGCCGTACAACGTACAACCTAGCACAACTTCGAGGGGCAGGAGTGGGGGACAATATAGATGTCCTCGAGGTTTAGGGCGAAGCACCTGCTGCGCTTGCCTTGGTGACCACAGGTGACCACAATGGCCACCCCCCACCGTGCTACTAGTGTAGCTTGGCCTTCCTTTGCCTACCTCTGGGAGGGGCTCTGGACTTGCAGGCACAGTGGCACGCACACAACTTCATAACCAACCCCCAGAGGTTCCCACGGGGAGAGTGATGCTCTCCTAAAGAGCACAATCTGTGGCCACATGATCACAGACAATGATTTTCTTCAAGTGAGGAGGGGAGAGAGTCGGGGACCCGACAATGACAACTGGGCACTCGGGCTTCCTTGCAGGCTGATGCTAGGGCCATCTGCCTCTCTTGAGCGAGGGGACGTGTGTGAGGCTCTCGGGAGTGAACAGGTAGCTGCACACCCACACGGGACGGAGACACCTGTCCTAAACTGTATTCATCCAGGGACTCAGACTCCAGGGCACAATCTCCCTCTCCCTGTGGTTTCTCCTCACACAGTCTGATGAGCGGCGGTTCCTACTGTCCCCCCGGGCCTGGAGACTGGGGAGAGGAGCCCTGGGGACTTCCGTGACCAAGCACTTGGTCACTGAGTACCTGTCCCAGGCTGCTGTCTCATTAAGTAAAATCTTCACAAAGTGGAAGCTTTTCTTCCGTCCTCGTTTCCACTTTTTTTTTTCTTAATTTTTTGTTTTGTTTTGTTTTGTTTTGTTCTACTCCTCAGCTGCCGCAGGTTCTTGGGAGGCCACATTGTTTTGCTGTTTTTGAGTTGACTTGCTTAAATAATAAATCCACCCTCTTGTACCGGATTAAGCAGACAATTAGGAAATCAATCAATCAATTGGTGTCAGCTGCAGGCAGAGGCCAGGGAAAGGCCCCCTCTTCCCTGGTGCCTCTCCAACCTCCAAACCCGCTGCGGCTCAGGGCGGTGCGGGCGGCAGGGAGCTCTGAGCTTCGCTTGCTTCCATTTCAGGGCCCCGAGGCTGGGACAAATCCAGGAATGGAGAAATAAGGAGAGAGTGTGGGGGAGTGTGGGACTGATGTGAAGTTCTGTACTTAGTGGAGCAGGAAATGGAGGCCACGCTGTCACCTGGCCGTTGCATCCCCGGCCCCGTCCTTAAGCCTGGGGCCTGGCCTGGCCCGCCAGGATGTGCAATGGCTGGGACACGGGTGCCAGTCACAGGGCTCACTGCCCACTGGGCTGGACTGAAGGAGGGAGGAAAAAGAAAGCAGCGGTGAGTGAGAGGCTAAGCCTTGGGAAATCTTGGCGGCCTTTGTACTTGCAGAGACAATTCCTCCCGAGATTGAGGGTCAGAGCCCAGAAAGTCACCGGGAGCGCTCAGCATGGTACCATCATCCTAGAGCCTCAGCCTGGCCGGGGACCACCAAACGGACGGCCTGGGAACACCTCTCTGGGTGCCCAAGATGCCATCGGCTGGAGCCTAGGCCTCTCCCAGCCCTGGGCTTGGCCAGCACCCCCCCATCCTCCTTCACTAGGGACACAGCTTTCTCCACCGTCAAGTGGTTGTGCTGCTTCAGGCTTTGTGTCCATGAAAAGTGACAGAAACCTCAGGTGGTTTCTCCTGAGAAGGGAAAAGAACTGCATCTATGGAGGAAACAGCAAGAGCTATATTTTGTTAATACCTTTAAAAGTTGCTTTAAAGGCAATGAGGATCTTGACCGGGTCACGGGCAACCTTGGGCTTGGGCCCTGGAGGCCCGATCTGCCCCCACCATCATGACACTGGGGAGGGGGAGACGCCGCTGCTGAAAGCTTGAGTAGGCAGACGTCTGAGACCGTGTCTTCCCCACCCTGGTCATGGTTGCACAACCGCCGAATCTTCCCATGGGCATACGCATCACTCCCTGAGTTGGGGGGGGGGCGGTAGTTCTTGGGCACCCATCCCTGGAGAGAGGGGAGGGCTTTCTGGTGGCTCATTCCTCTGCAAGGGAAGTTGGGCCCCGTGGCTTGTTTGCAGACGGGTGGGACTGGCTTTGCCTAAGCCAACAGGCAGGACTCCCTCCCCAGGCCCACTTAATACCTGCAGGGCCGCTGTCAAAGCTGTTGGGACTCCCAGCAGATCCAGGTAGGTTTGGGCACCATTTGTTTGAGGGTGGAGAGCCAGCGGGCTGGGCTGGTGTGTCCTGACCCTGCTTCCAACAGCCCCATGACCTGGAAGGTTAGAGCTGGCCTGGACCCTCACACGTGGAGTGCAGAGTGAAACCGAAGCTGGGGCTGGCGTCTTGGGTGGGGATACAAAGATGCCAGGCTGGTGGTCCCTCCCAGGTGAGGCAGGCTTCTTCCTTGGCTGAGAAGCAGTTGCGTTGTGCCCGAGGAACGGCTGTCCCCATTTCAGTATGGTGACTGCAGTGTCGGAGGCCCTGGTCTGGTCTCAGGATAGTCTGTGTACGGGAGGAGACACGAGGCAGTGTCTTCCCTAAGCTCACTCGCTGAGTCAGGGGCCCAACTGTCGCCCAAGTTAACAGGCTGGTCTGAAAGAAGGTCTGCGTGGTCACCCTCTTCCAAGATAGTGTGGCCAGAACTTTAGGGGAGGTTAGCCAGGGTATCCGCACATTTACCCACAAACCGACCCAACCCTGGTAGTAAAAAGGACAGGACACAGCCCTGGGGTACATGTTTATGTGAGTAATAAAATATTTACTATAACATAAATATAAAGGGAACTTCCCAGTCTACATTATTATTATTATTTTTGCAATAAAGATACAAAGAATGCACCAAAACATTGTTCCAAAAAATAATAAAAATAAAATAAAATAAAATAACAAAATTTAAATTCAAACTGTAACAAACAGAACGGAAGAAACGGAGAAGGGGGAAGCTCCAAACACATCCAGAAAATAAATAGAGATGGGTCAGAAATCTGGAAATCATATTAAAATATTTTTTTTTTCCTTCGGATTATTCGGTGTACAAAATCCTTTCGGATGGGGATGGAGGGCAACCCGGAAAAACCAAAAATAAAAACCAAGCACAAAAATGTTTCTTCTCCCCGCCAAGTGTGTACATATCTCACATATTTACATGGTTCCCACCTCACCCCAAACTTGGGGAATTTCTCTCCTGGCCACCCCCGGCATCCCGCATCTCAGGTGGGGCTGGAGAGGGAGCGGGCAAAGGCTGCAGGGAATCAGGGCAGAGGGTTCTCAGGGAACGGCTTATTTCTACAGCTGGTTAAAAAATACCTCCAACTTTTTCAAGTTTTCGTTTGTCGGTGGCCAGGAGGGCAGTGCCCCGCGGGGAGCAGGGGTGGGATGGGGGGGGGGGCCCTGATGGGCCGCGGTCAGTTTGCATTGGGGCAGAAGCCTCTTCCCGGGGGGGCGGGGTGTGCGTGGGGAGCGCAGACCCCTCCCGCGTGGCCGGGAACCGAATCGCAGCTCGGATAAAACGAAACGAAAAATGAACACTCGAATTTTTTTTTTTGTTAGTTTTTTTTTTTTGTTGTTTTTGTTTTGCTTTTTTTGGGGGGGGGGTGGAGCGATGGTGGTGGTGGTGATGGTGGTGGTGGTGGTGGGGCGTAAGGGCAGGGGGAGGTAAGGGGGAAAATAAATTAGGCTAGATTAAAGCTTTGGCTATTTCCTGCTTTTATACACAGACGCGGCTCTCGCGGCCTCCCCTCCGGGGCCCCGATAAATACAGTATACAGCGATTTAAATTAAGGGCGCGGGCGGAGTTAGAAGGACCCCAGGAGCCGGGGAGAGGCTCCGTGAATAAATAAAAACCGTAAAAAACAAAAAACAAAAAACCAACCAAAAACAACAAAACCAAGCCCGGAGGAAGGGTAAAAAGGGGGATGGGGCGCATCCTTGCGGGAGAGAAGAGGCGTGGAGCGGATTAAGCGACAGTCCCTCACCCTCGACCCGCAGGCTGGGGCAGGGGGCCCTCCTGTCTCCATCCTCTCTCCCGGGGGTCCCTAACCCCGTACCGCGTTACCTGTCGCTGCGGGGAGGCCGCTGCCGGGATCCGGCCCCGAACAGCCCGGGGGTGGGAGGGGTGCAGGGGGAGGCGGGGGTCTCCGAGGGGATGGGGGCGGGGAGCAGGCGGCGGGGTGAGCTGGCGCGTCCCGGATCCTCGCTCCTCTCTCCCGGGGGCTCGGGCGACGCAGCCTGTCGGGCCGTCTTCGCCGCTCGCCTCGCCGGAGAGGGTCGTCCGGGTGTTTGGTTTAGGTTCGAAAGTTTCTGGGCTTTTTTTTTTTTTTTTCTTTTTTGTAAAATCCAAAGCAACCGAACAAAAAGAGAAAAAAAAAAAAAAAAAAAAAAAAAAGAAGAGAAAAGAAAAGAAAGGAAAAGAGAAAAGAAGAGTTCCGGCCGCGCGGCGCCTCGCCACGCGCCCGCGGGGGCCCGGCCGCGGGGTCACTGCACCGAGCCGGGCAGTGTGTGGTGGTGGTGGTGGTGCAGCGCGGCCGGCGGGGGCGGCGGGGGCGCCGAGGGCGGCGATGCGCCGCCCCCGCCCGGCCCCAGCTCGCCCGCGGCGTACACGTCGTCCATGGGCGGGTGGCCGGCGCCGGCCGCCGGGGTCATGCGCTTCTCCTTCTGCCGCCGGTTGCAGAACCAGACGCGCACCACCTCCTTCTCCAGCTGCAGGCTGTCGGCCAGGCCGGTGATCTCGTGCGCCGAGGGCTTGGGGCACTTGAGGAAGTGGCTCTCGAGCGCGCCTTTGACCCCCACCTCGATGGACGTGCGCTTCTTGCGCTTGCGGCCCTGCGCCGCGATCTTGTCCAGGTTGGTGGGGCTGCCGCTGGACGAGTCGGTCTCCTCCAGCCACTTGTTGAGCAGCGGCTTGAGCTTGCACATGTTCTTGAAGCTCAGCTGCAGGGCCTCGAAGCGGCAGATGGTGGTCTGCGAGAACACGTTGCCGTACAGCGTGCCCAGCGCCAGCCCCACGTCGGCCTGCGTGAAGCCCAGCTTGATGCGCCGCTGCTTGAACTGCTTGGCGAACTGCTCCAGGTCGTCCGAGCTGGGCGCGTCCTCGTCCGAGTGCTCGCCCACCGACGAGCCGCCGCCGCCCGCGCCCGCGCCCGCGTGCAGGTGCGCCGCCGCCGCGTGCAGGCCGCCCGCGTGTGCGTGTCCGTGTCCGTGTCCGTGTGCGTGTCCGTGCGCGCCCAGGTGCGGCGGGGGCGACGGCTCCAGCTGCGCCTCGTGGCCGTCCTCGTGCAGCGCGTGGTGCAGGCCGGGCCCCGCGCCGCCGCCCCCCGCGGCCAGCATCCCGGCCAGGCCGCCGCCGCCGCCCCCCGGGTAGGCCGCCTGCGCGTACAGCCCGAGCGGCTGGGGCTGGTGGCCCCCGCCGGCCCCCGGGGACGGCGACATGGCCGGGCCCAGGTGGTGCGCCGCGCCGCCCTGCGCCCAAGCCGCGCCCGCGTGGGCCGCCCCCTGGTGCACCAGGCGCGCGTGGAAGCCGCCGCCGCCGCCGCCGCCGCCGCCGCCGTCGTCGGCCCGGCCCGCGCCGCCGCCGCCCGCCTTGCCGTGCTCCAGGTGCGGGCCCCCGGCCCAGTCGCCGCCGCCGCCGCCGCCGCCGCCCGCGGGCAGCCACTGGGGGTGCGCCAGGCCCACGGGGTGGCCCGCGCCCGCGCCCAGCCACTCGTGGTGCATCAGCTTCTGCACTTCGCGGTACGCGGCCCCCGCGTGCAGCCGCTCGGCCGCCGCCGCCGCCGCCGCCGCCGCCGCCGCGTCCGGGTGCATGAGCGGCCCCGTGGCCCCGGCTCCGCCGCCGGGGCCCCGCGGCAGGTACTGCGCGGTGGTGGCCATGCCGCCCCGCGCCCCGCGCCCCGCGCCCCGCGCCGCGCCGCCGCCGCCGCTCCGCTCCGTCTGCGGGCCCCGCCGCCGCGCTCCGCCGGCTTAAAGCCCCGACCCGCTCGGCGCTCCGGAGCCCCACCCCGCCCGCCGCCCATTGGCTGCCCGCGGAGCCGCCTCCCGCCCCCCGGCCGCGGCCCCCGCCCCCCGCGCCCGCCCGCGCCCGCCCGCCGCCCGCCCGCCGCCCGCCCGCCGCCCGGCCCGGCCGCCCGGAGCTCGCCATTGGGCCTCGCTCCCGGGGTCCCGCGCGCCGCCGCCGCCGATTGGCCGCCGCCGCTTCATTCACGGCCCCGCCGCCGCGCGGACGCACGCCCCGGGGGCGCGGCCGCCACGTGGGGAGCGGCGCGGGGGCGGCCCGGGACCGCGCCCCCTCCCGTCCCGCCTGCGTGGGCCCCGCGCACCGCGGCGCAGGAGACTCCGCGCGCGCCGGGTCCCACACTCCGCGCGGACCGAATTCCCGCCCGGGCGGCCGGCGGCGGCGGCGGCGGCGGCGGCGGGGACTGCGGCTCCGGGAGGCGCTCGGGCTCCGGGGAGCGGCCCAGCCCCGCGCGCCTCGCTGCGCAGCGCCGCTGCCGGCGGGCCGGGCTCCCCGCGGGGCCAGGCGGCTGCGAGCGGGAGGCGGCGCGGGGCGGCGCGGGGCGGGCGCGCCTTCGCCCCCGGGCTGCCCCCGGCGCCGAGCCGTGTCCCTCCGCCCCTGCCAGACCCGGCGTCGCGGCTCCGCCGACCCACGCGGCCCCGAGAGCGCGCCGGGCGCGGGCTCGCCTCCCCGGGCTCCGCGGACCAGGTGAGTGCGGCGCGGGCGGCGCGGGGCGGGCGCGCCGGGGACCCGGGAGCCTCCGGAGCCAGGCCGCGCTCCGGGCTTCCCGCGGCAGAGGACCTCGAGGTGCAGCGCGGGGCTCCGGGGCAGCGCCGCCGGCGGGGCTGGGGACATCCCGGCCCCGGGGGGGGGGGGGGTCTGTCCCACACTTTGCCGCCTTCTCGCTCCTCCTCCCTGCGTGACCCGCTCATTGGCCGGGGTCACGACGGGGTCACGCCCGGACGCGAAACTTGCTCCTGGTGAGGAGTGGCGGGGACCTGGGGGGACCTGGGGGGACCTGGGGGGGACCTGGGGGAGGGCGGCCGCGCTCCTGGAGTCCTGCGCGCGGCCGGGAGCTGTCCAGGCTGGAGTTGAGCGGGCTTGCCTTGGGGGGCTGCAGAGCAGGGAGCTGAGACGGAGGACGCCTTGTTAGAAACGTGCGGCTTGCAATTCGGGGATCTTCCTGTCCCCCCAGCTCTTTGATGCCTCCTGGAGAGATCCCGAGTGGTCTCGGACCTCAGTGCAGCTAGTCTGTGCCTCTAAGCCCCACGCTGGGTGGGAGGAGGCCCAGCGTAGTGACCTGCGGCCTCCACCTCTTTCCTGCACAGAGGGCTTGGGTCCCAGGGAGTCTTCCAGCTGGCAGCTCACCTCCCCCCACCCCCCCCCACACCCGGTCTGGTCTTAACCTCCAGTGGATCTGTCGATTCCAGGGCCCTGGGGTCTCAGATCACAGAACTGAGCTGGGGGCCCAGCTAGACCCTGCTGGACAAGTTAGGACCGTAGGACAGAGCCTCAGTGAATAGAATAAGGGTGATTGGGGGCTCAGGTGCCAGCTGCAGTGGGAATGGTCCTGAGGCAGAGTCACGGGGTCAGCCTGGGTACAGACCGCTCATCCAGGCCCTTGAGCACCCCAGACCAGCCTCTGGCCAGCCCTCATAGGATGGAGTGACACAAGGCAGGGTCCTTGTCTGGCCGTTGGCCACTGTCCTGAGCAGCCTTCTTGGGTGCCACCCTTGCTGCAAGAGCTGTGATGGAGCTCTGTGTCCGAACCCAGCTGGGGATGCTTGGCTTTCCTGGACTCTGGCCCAAGAAGTGATCACCTTGAGTCCCTGTTCTTTCATGAGATCATAAGGCACTTGTCTCCCTGACCCGTCCCCAAGACCCAAGAGGTGGGGCCAAGGTGGGAATTCTGTAGTGAAAGTGCCTCTCACGCCAGCCCTCACCAGGCCAGCATGACACTCAAGCATGGGCTTCCTACCTGGACCTGCCACCAGCTTTCTGGGCAAGAATAACTCGGGTCAATTTCTGTAGCTCTTGGTTTTCTTCCCTGTGAATTGGGACTAACAGGACTGTAGGCAGCCCACCTGCCTCACTGAGGGCAGGCAGAGGGTAGGATGAGACAATGGGGGGAGCGGGGAGGGAAGGCTCTCAGGAAGGGCTTTTACTCTGGTGGTTTCTATCATGAGTGCCCAGCAAACGGCACGTTAGTTCCCCTGTCTAAGCAAATCTGTTTCCTTATCCTTCGAGTGGGGTTGTGGAGGTTTGGACCAGCTGACCGCTCAGTCCCTTGTAGCTGCGGTGGTCTGATTCAATGAGTGTCTCAGTTGCTGTTGGAGGAATGGAAGTGTCTGGGCAGCGGTCAGGTGTAACGATGTCCAGCCTTTGAATCGCCACCGAGACTTGAAGGACAGTGCCCCACGGGTGCAGTGCTTTTACGTTCATTCCCATGTCTCCTGCACATCTCAGCCCTGTAGAAGGGCCCTGAGATTATTATCCCCAGGGCAGAGATGAAGAAGCGGAGCTTGTCCGACGCTGCAGAACTGATGAAGGTCCCACTCTTCCTCATGCTTGTTCCCGTTGCTGTGGGATGGGGGCGGGTGCCTGCGGGGGCAGTGGCTTTGGCTGTCGCAGCAGAGAGAGCCCACTGCCCCATCTCTGGTAGCTCTCCGGGGACAGGCGGGGGCCAGCTGGGGCTTCTGACGCCAAGTTCCCAGGTATGTGCGGAATTGAGGGGTGTCTGCAGCAAAGCCAGGCTCCTAGGTTACCAGCAAGGCTCCATCCCCATCCCTCCCCCCGCCCGCCCCCCCCCCCCCCAGTAGCAGCCCCCTGACTCTGTGCTAGCTGCTTTGCCTGTCGCAGCCTCAGTTTTGTCATCTTAAGACAGGGAGAGAGCAATGCGTGCTTCTCAGGACTGCTCGGAAGCTCTAGTGTTAGATACCGCCCCCCGGGGCAGGCAGTGTAGACCAGGGAAGGATAACGATAACATTCCTTTCTCTGTTTATGGAAGTTTGAGACCCTCTACCATGCCTGGATCTAGTCCGGAGTCAACATTTTCTTGCATTTGAGAGTCAGATTTTCCCCAGAAGTCTTGATATCCTCCTTGCTTTCGTTCCTGGAGGGTCTGGGACATGCCTGGGGCTCTGACATGCCTGTTGGCAGAGATGCCTGCATGTAAACAGCCCCTGTCTCCAGGGGCCCCACCCTCACAGAGTAGGGGGTGGGGAACTGGGACCTGGCAGTTGATGCCCGCCTGCCCCGTGCAGACGCTGAATGGTTCAGGCATGCGAATGGATGTGCATTTACACACACAACGCGCAGACACACACACATGCAATTTGGCCTAAGGACAAACATAGGGATTCACAGTAGGGACACACGGAGGGATCCCATTGGGCTGGAACTCACAGTCACACAAACCAATGCACAGTTGTACATACAGACGTGTGTCCAAAAGGAAAATGGGCGCAGGACCCGCACACAGGCTGAAATAGGCTCAAGCCGGCATTCCTTCAGTGACACGGATGCAGGAGACCTGCAGGCCCTTGGGGTCACGAGCGTGGAGGCTCTTATCTAGCAGTTCACACAAATAATCACACCCTGCTGTCCATGCACATGGATCCGCACACACAGGCACACTCTCCCCACGAATGCACAAGGAGCCAACCCCGCACATCACAGACTGCGATGAATACACCCACACCCCGTGGCACGATTACACGCCCAGCTCCGAGTTTGACCCGGGCCGTTCAGCAGCAGTGCTGGTCCCAAGGAAGCAGGGAAGCCCTTTCTTTTCCTATTCTTTCTTCTTCTTCACTTTCCTTGTCTGTGGAGGGCAGCTCCCAGCCAGGCCGCCGCCAGTCTCAGAGGCTCATGGGCCTCCGGTCCCCAGCGGGGCCCCTGCTCAGCCCGCCCCCGGGGCCAGGAGCTGCCCAGGCTTTCCCAGAGTGGTGCGGCCTCCTCCAGGCTCTGGAGTGTGACCGAGCGCTTGCTCATTTGACACAGGTCACCGAGCCTCCAGCAGATGGGGCCCTCACTGTGGGGGGTCTCGCAGCTGAGGCAGGGCGGCAGGGGAGGGTCTGCAGGGGTGAACTCCAGCCCCACGTGTTCTCTCTGCAAAGCCCCGAGTCACAGACACCAACTCTGTGATCTGCATTCACCCTCCGCCCGAGAGATTCAGACACGGCCACGCTCACCACCAGCACCTGTGCCGCCACATATGCCCTGGGACATTCCAGACGCACGTCCCAGACAGGCGAACCAGCACAATGGCACACCGAGCAAGATCGGGGAGGGAGGGGACGGGGCAGCTGGGTCTGGCCGCTTCCCCCTTTAGACTCTGGGTTCCTGCGCTGTGTCTTGCCGTCCGGTCACTGGGTACTTGGAGTCCAGGAAGCGCTGAGAGCAGATGCACCTGCAGACCCGAGGCCTTGCACTGCTGGGGGAAGACAGGCTCCAGGGCCGTCCCCCGAGATTTCTTACTATAAGTCATGAGTGCCAAGAAAAGCTAAGGAGAGGCGGGTCCGGGCCCATGGGGAGGGCTACAGCAGGGAGCAGGTGTCTTAGGATAGATACCGTCTGTGTGTGTGGGCTCTGAGGTTCTGGGGGTAGGGGACAGGCCTGACTGGCAGTGGGGGGACAGGACGCGGCCAGCACTCACAGGTCATCTCCTCACGCCCTGGATCCTGCATTTTCCGAGTGCCAAGGGTCCCAGGTTGGCTCAGGCTCGGGCCTGCCGGATGACATTGGGACCAGTACCCTCATCTGTAAACTGGGCAGGGCGGTCCCCGGTGGGTTGCTTGCGAAGGCGAGATGAGATCACTCCCCCCACAGAAATTTGGAAAGCGTGGCTTGGTTTTTCTCCCCGGCTGCCCAGGGTGAGTAAGGCTGTGTGAGCAGGAGTGGAATGGCCTGCTCCCCAGCCAGTTCTTGCTCAGCAGCGGTGGCAGGAGCGACCCACCACGCCCGTGCTCCCCCCACCCCTCTTTCTGGGCTGGATTGTTTTTGACCAAAAGAGCCTGGCACGGTCCTGCTGTCACAGGTTCCCACCTGGGGCAGGGCAGGGGTCCCTGTGTCCGTCTGCTGCCTGCAGGCAGGTTGGTGCCAGCTAGGCATATTCACCGTGCTCCCCACCATCCAGGAAGCTCTCCCACATGGGCTGTGTGATCCCTGTCCTGGGCTGTCTAGCCCCCACCTCTTCCCCTCGACGCTCGGCCCCTCCGGGTGTCCTAACCCCCTCTGTCCCGTCTGTACCGGCAAGAGCCTGGGGTAGAGGAGTGGAGGGGCGGGAGGGGTGCTACTGCCTGTGGCAGGGGAGGAAGCAGCAGCCTCTCCAGTTTAATCTAAGGTTCCCCGTTGCTCAGTCTGGGTGAAGGGAAGGAGCGATGGAAGGTGAAATCTGTCTTAGGGATGAACCTTCCCTTGCATGTTTTCCCCCCTGCCTCAGCCCCTAAGCCTGTGGGTGGGGGGGTGGGGGTCCTCCCAGGGCATCAGTAGAATATTGAAATTAGCGGTGGTCAATTGCTCTTAAAATTTACTTTCATTTTTGGCAGAAAAGCAGCCTCTGAGCTGGTGTTAATGCCCACAATCCGGTTATGCAGAACACGCTCTCTGCAAATCGGTAAATCATTAGCAGGGATTAATCACTCTGAAAGGCTGGGGCTGGGTCTGAGTTTCTTTCTTTCTTTAAAAAAAATTTTTTTTTTTTTAAACACACTTTTCATCTGGATGGCTGCAAAATTCACCACCGCGGGGTTGGGGTGGGAGCAGCGAATGATAATTGAAGTCCTTGTCACCTTCATCAGAAAGGTGAGGTGTCCTCCCCGGGCCTGGTGTTGACTTTGTGCCCTGATTGAAGGTGGGGAGTGGGCAGCTTGGGTGGGGGTGCAGCGGTGGGGGGGGGGAACGTGTTAGACTGTGGTGCGGTGTTGACAATCGCGTGTTGGGGGCGTGGTGTGCTTGTGTGAATTCGTGTGTTAGTACTCTGCAGATCTCCCTAAAGTGTTGTGTGCTTGTGTTAGGGTGCTTGTGCTTGGTCTGTGTGTGCATCAGGGTTCGTAATTGTGTCAGGAGGTGGGTCTGTTGGAGAGTGGTTTTCAAGACCACACCTCACCTTTCTTCACCTTCCTGAGGGGCAGAGAACTGCGGGCTTGGCTCGAGGTTAATTTGCATATTCATGAAACCCCCGCGTCCCTAGCTCTGCCCTGAGAATGATGCACAGGTTGTGAGGGGGAAGGTCTCTTTCCTTTCTGATCTGGGGCATCCCTGTGAAGGCTCTCGGAGGAGGT
The DNA here is from genome assembly GCF_048418805.1 of Vulpes vulpes. Lineage (NCBI taxonomy): Eukaryota > Metazoa > Chordata > Mammalia > Carnivora > Canidae > Vulpes > Vulpes vulpes. Next base: position 42,451,083 of record NC_132789.1, on the reverse strand, counting down.
GGAGGTGGAGGAGGAGGAGGAGGTGGAGGATCAGGATCGTCCTTCCAGCCAAGTTGATGATGAATGGTGGGCCGGTCTCCCTCTTTACATCCACCTGGGCCGGCCTCCTATCCGCCCCCCCCCCCGCCCCCCCTCGCTCCCTAGCCCAGAGCTGCTCAGCTCTGGAGAAGTAGGCAATTACTCTCAAATGAGCGGGTAATGATGTTTTTAGGATGTTTAGGGCAGAGATATGAGTATGGGGATGAGGTCACGGGACCTTTTCCCGCCACCCAGCTCAAAGTGTGGGTTAGAAGTAAGACTTAGTGGGCCTGGCCTTCCTATCAACCCACTCCTTCCTTGACATTAACCGCCGCCCCCCCCCCCCCCCGCCCCCTGCTGCCTGTAGTCAGCTCTGGGGAGAATGGGCATTCCCGGCTGCCATGGCCCAGATGCCCTGCGGTCCTACGCACGAGTCCCATTCCTTGCCCTGCTGTATGTGCCTCCCTCCATCCGTGCAGCCGACCGGCCTGGGGTCCGAGGGAAGGACAGAACGATCGGGACAGACCAACTCCTTGGCTCCGTTGGGTAGGGGGCTCTGGAGAGAGTTGGCCAGGCTCAGGGCTGGCCTTCCTCAGCTTTCTTGAGGGAAGCAGGTGGAGGGTGGGAGTGGCGAAGGAGGATTTAGGAATTATATTTTCCCGAGGACCTCTTAGCATCTTTATGTGTGTCTGGTGGCAGACATCTGTGTGAGCTTAGGGTAGCATCTGCCTGGGTTAGAGACAACATCTGTTTGAGGCTGGGACACCTGGCTGAGCCCCGCACATTATCTGGCCCCGGGACAGCTTCCGTCTGGGCCCAGGACATGTGTCTGAACCTGGCACAGCATCTGCCCGGGCCTGGTGCAACATCTTCCTGGCCTGGGGGCAGTGTCTGTTTGAGTCCTGGACATCTGTCTGACTTGGGGATGTCTGCCCGAGCCTGGAACAATACCTGTCTGAGCCCGGGGGTGGACTTGTCATCGCAGATAAAATCACCCTCGAGTCTCAACTTTGGTTTGCGGCTGAGAACAGAGTGCATGTCAGACTCACGTCCCTGCTCTCCTTTCTACCAGACAGAGACCCTTAGGTAGAGTGCCTCAGTTTACCCCTGTTTGTAGGCCCGTTGAGCCTTGGCTGTAGGAGCCTCCAGGGAGAGCCATAGCCTACACCTCAGTGGCTCCAGGAGAGTCACGAGTCTCCCTTCCCCCCCAGTGCCCGAGCTGAGCCGAGTCGGAGTGCTCCCCTCAGATGCAACTGAGACGTGTCACTCGCCTCCCGAGAAGCCTTCCACCGCTCCTCACTGGGTTCAAGGGCCCAAGTCCCCCGGGGTCCTGCCTCTGCCGACCCTCTGAATCCAGCAGCACGGAATTTCTGCTCCGACGAACACACGGGGCCCTGGCAGCTCCTCGCTTTGCCCACGCAGTTCCCTCTCCTTGGACTGCCTCCCCCCTGCTGTTTGTCGCATCCTGGTTCAAGGCTCACGTGCTCTGGGAGATCTCCTTGCTCCTGCTCTAGACTGGATTGTGACCTCTCTCCTGCCTCCACCTGCTGTGGTGCAGACCACCTCCCCCTTAGCATTTGCAGGCCCGCACTGTCCCTCCCCTTCACGTGTCTGCCTCTCCAGCCTTGGGCTCCTGGGGGTGGGGGGGTGGGGGAGGCAACTGGCTCTCCAGCACCCAGCCCGGTTCCTGGTCTGGGGTGGATCCGGTGAAGAGTGTCTGCTGAATGAGCACCTGCTCGGGCCACTGTGACCCTGTTTCCTTCTTTTTATTAAATGGGTGAGTGGGTGGGTGTGGGGGCTTGGAGGGGTGAATACTGGCTTTTAGTATTAGAAGGAGGTAGACCCTGGCTTTCAGTCTTAGAAGACGTGGGCTTCAGAGAAGAGGACCTATCTTGTCATTCGTACCTGGTGAGCTGACGAAAGCCCAATCCTTGAGGGCAGGTGGGAGAAAGAACCAAGGCCTGGCTTGGCTGATGTTCAGAAAAGTTCCAGGGTTCCTAGGTTCGCTGGCCCTGCCAGACGGGGCGGGCGGGGAGGGGGGAATGTCACATAAGGCGTCATGAATATAAATGTGTCCAGAGCAAACCGAACCTACCTGGCACTTGCCAGGTCCAGAGGGACGTGGATTCCCAGGAGCGTAGAGAGAGGTGCAGAACGGCGGGCAAGTAGCTGAGAAGTGGGTGCTCCCACAGCGGGGTCTTTGCCTTGGCAGCTTTTCTTCTACCAAATAGGAATATCTTTATAGGTTTTGCCGATGATAAAAGCAACACAGGCTCATTTGTAAAAATCCTTTAGCTCAGGAATGCACGGAACAGAAAGCAGAAGTCCTCCATTAATCTCTCTGCCTCGCCCCTCGTAACTGCTCCTAGCGACTATGTCTTTCCAGAATGTGTTTGCGTAGACACACACTGTTTAATAAAAATAGCTGAGATTTATTGAGTGCTTACTATGCGCAGGAACTGTGCTAAGTACTTCTACCCGGGTTTATACATCGCAGCCTCACCAAAGCGCTCAGAAGAACCGGAGGCTTCAGGATGGTGTTAGTAATCATAGTCAAACGTAGCAGGTGCTTCCTGGGTGCCAGGGGCTGCTCTCAGCCTTTCACGGACTGTCTCGGTCAGTGTCTGCGGGAGCTAGCGTCTGGGAGAATGCATACTGTAGGCACTCAGTAAATGCTGCTCGATGTTCCCAGCTTGGAAGTTCGAGAATCTCAGCTGGTGAATCTGGGATTGCTCAGTGGACCCCTCCATGAGAGGGCTCTCGTTCCAAAGCTCCCTGGTGCTGGGAGATGCTGACCCAGCAACGAGATGTAAATCCCCACCTGGGTTTGCATGTGATTTACACATATTTATTTATGAGTGTCTTTGATTAATGTCAAAGTGCGTCAGTGATTCTTCTGCCGGGCTTCGGGGTCCCGCGGAGGGCAGGGCTCATGGGGACCGGCTGTAGGCCTGGGGTGTACGCATGTGGGCTGTGGGGTGGCACGAAGGTGACAGCTGTGGATGGGTTGGTGGATGGCAGCCGCAGGGTTGAGTTGTGGGCAGTCCGGGCTGAGTCTTGGCCCAGGGCTCCAGAGTGGGTGATTTGGGGTGCTGGTAGGAGTGTGGGTGTCTGTCAGCCTGTGGCAGGGCTTAGCCGAGGGGCTGGGGCAGGGTCAGAGCTCCAGGCACCGGGGTGAGTGACCGGTGAGCTCTTGGTGGGACTCCGTCTTGGAGAAGCCAGGGTGCCTGCCAAACTTTCTAGGCAGGAACTCAGACTCGAGGAACCAGGGTGGGATCTGGGGTTGAGGGTAGGACACCTGGTGGGTAGAGGGCTTCCAAACAGGGCAGACGATCAGAGGTAGGAAGGGGCCTCCCTTCCAGAACCTTCCCCTGGTGCTTGGCCAGGGCAGGCAGGAGTCCCCTGCTGGGGTGCTCTGGGAGAGGGAGTGCTCTCTGCAATCAAGGCCTTGGGCGAATCTGCCAACCAGCAAGAATATTCTGTGTGTGCTGGCTGTGCCCAGCCCTGTGCGTGGCACCAGGGGGAAGACCAGTCTCGGCCTGCAAACCTTGGCGGAGGAGCAGGCGAGATAAGGAGGGAAGGGCAGGCCCCGACCTTGATTGAACGCTGCATGCCTGGCACCTTGCGGCACTTTCATCTGTTAACCTCCTTTGATCCTCAGCAGGATCAAAGGCAGTGACTGTCTTATCTCCTCATTACCGAGGAGGAAGCAGAGACTCAGAGAGCTGCAGTGACTTGCCCAAGGCCACACAGCACTTGAGCAGAGGAGCATAGATTCGAACCCAGCTCTGTCTCGGTCCAGAGCCCTAGCACTTCACTAGTGTCTTCTGCCTCAGGCATGAGTAAAATACAGATAAACACCTACCTTGCTTCATGGTCGTGGGGCTTAACTGAGCTCAAGTGTGGGGGCACCTGGGTGGCTCAGCGGTGGAGTGTCTCCCTTTGGCTCAGGGTGTGACCCTGGGGTTCCGGGATCGAGTCCTGCATCGGGCTCCCCGCAGGGAGCCTGCTTCTCCCTCTGCCTGTGTCTCTGCCTCTCTCTGTGTCTCTCATGAATAAATGAATAAAATCTTAAAAAAAAAAAAGAGCTCAAGTGTAGGGAGGTTAGCATGGAGGCTGGCACACACTATATATATATATATATATATATATATATATATATATATATATATATATATATATAATTTTTTTTCCTTAAGTGGTAGAGCAAGAATTCTTAAATCCTGGGCCATTGGACTCTCCTGTTTGCATGCTACCGTGTTTTTTTTTTTTTTTTTTTGCCAGGGCTGATTGGGACGGACGGTGTGGTTGGGGACAGAGAGTGACCTCTTCTGTGGCCTGGGTGAGCCCTTGTCATGCATGGACGCGAATGGTCACCAGTGAAGGGGGAGAGATCATCCGTCAGGTCAGAGACCCTGTGACTCAAGTTCTAGCTCTGGATGGGTGGTGGGGGGCGCTGGAACTGTCTAGTTAGGATTGTCTTCGTGTGTGTGTACGTGTACTTGGTGAGAGTCCCAGACTGGAGAAGGAGAGACAACTTTGGGAAGACAGGGGAGCTCTCCAAGCAACCAGCGCTAAGAGCCCTTTCTCATTTCCAACAGCAGAGATTAGAATCAAGTGAGGGCGTGAACTGTGTGAAGAGGTGAGGGAAAAGACTCCTGGCGGACGGGACAATGCAAAGGCCCTGGGGTTGGAATGAGCTAACTGCGTACATCTTCCTTGGTAGCTAGAGAGATAATACTGATTTGTTCTTCCAGCGTTTGAAGTAGAGTAGCTAAGCTAAGATTCACTCACTTGTTCATACTTTTTGGGGGGCAATGGAGTCTAGAAAATTCCCTTTACATATATGTGTGTGTGTGTGTATAGTGTATGCGTGTGTATATATATACAGATATATATAGTGCATATATTGAGACGTAATTGATGTATTAACATTATTAGTGTTGGAGAGCAAAATGACTTAATATTTGCATATACTGGGCCATGATCACCATGATAAGTCTAGTTACCATTCATCACCCTACAAAGTTACAATTTTTTTTTTCTTGTGGTGAGAACTTGTAGAATTTACCCTCTTGACAACGTTCAAACACGCACCACGATTTTATTGGCTGTGGTCACTGTGCTGTACGTTACATCCCGGTGACATTTATCTCATAGCTGGGAGCTCATACCTCTTGACCCCCTTTACTCATTTCATCAACCCCCCCAACACCCCTATAGCCTGGCAACTGCTGTTCTGTTCTCTGTATTTCTGAGTTTTGTGTGTTCATTTGCTTTGTGTTTTTAGGTTCCACATATGAGGGAAACCATATAGTTTTTGTTGTTTTCTGTGTGTCTTGTTTTACTTAGCATAATGCTCTCAAGGTCTGCTTTCTTTTTTTTTTTTTTTTTTTAAAGATTTTATTTATTTATTCATGATAGACATAGAGAGAGAGGCAGAGGCACAGGCAGAGGGAGAAGCAGGCTCCCCTGCGGGGGGCCCGATGTAGGACTCGATCCCAGGACCCCGGGATCACGACCTGGGCCGCAGGCAGATGTTCAACCACCGAGCCACCCGGGTGCCCCCCATATATTACTTTTAAAAATCTTTACAATGACACGAGGGTTGGGGAAGCCTGGGGAGACAGTTGGGCTCCCTTTGGTTCCTCTAGTCTCTTCGCATCTCCCAGCCATATTGGGGTACCTAGAGTCTACCACCCCAGAAAGACCAGGATCCCCGCCATGGGTGAGGCAGGGTGGTCCTGAGGACCTCTCTGCTCCAGAGTTTCTCGTGCTCTGGCTGGGCCTAGCTCAGGGTCAGGCCCTGGGCTTCCTGGAGGAGGCCCAGCAGATTGAAGCTAGAGAAGATGAGGTGCCTGGGTTAATCCCATCCAGCCAGGCTTGCCTCAGAACGTCTTCTCCCTAAGGCTCTCAGCCACATCTTCCCTGTCCCCCCTCCACCGCTTAGCTCCTGGCTCCCTCCAGCTCCCCGCACAGCTCAGGCCCTGTCCTCTGGGCTCTGCTCAGGGAACCTAGTCTCAGCTTAGGGCTGAGGTTCCTGGCGGGGAGAAAACAAGCTTCCACTCCTGCTGTCTGATGGCACCGTCCCCAAACACTCCCTGTGCTTTGCTAACTCTGCTGGAGGCAGCATGGGTGGTACTCGCCTGGCCCCAGCTGTCCTTTCTGTGAGACAGTCAGGGTCCAGGCCTCAGCCTCTTAGTTCCCGACCACCCACCCGTGTCTGTGATCTGGGCTCCGCATTCTCATCCACAGGACAAGGGACAGACGGGGAAATAGAAAAGTTGCTTGATAATTCAGAAGCCAAGGAGGGAGGCTGGTGCTTCAGTCAGTCTTTGGTGAATAAAGAAATCTGGCAAAGGGGGTTTTCTGGGTGGGATGAAGGTAAAGGGAGATCAGGTAACTGATGGGCTTGCTAACGTGCAAACCATGACTCCATTCTATCTACCTATCCACTCATCTACCCACCCATCTACCACTCATCCACCTACCCATGTACCTACCCATCCATCCATCCATCCATCCACCCACCCACCCACCTACCCCTCATCCATTCATCCACTCATCTACTCACCCATCCACCCAGCCACCTACTTATGCACCTACCCATCTATCCATCCATCCACCTGTTCCCCCACTTACCCATCTGTCTGTCTATCCATCCACCCATCCACTCACCCATCCGTCCACCCACCCATCCACCCATCCACCCATCCACCCATCTACCCGCCTATCCACCCACCCATCTATCAAACACATTGCAGACTGAACAATGCACAGTCATTGGTTCAGTTATACTTATTGAGTGCATGTTGTTGGGGAGCTTTTCAGTGTTTATACATTTGTGACCCTTCTGTTTATGTTATTTCTTCTCCCCACCTGGTTCTTAGAGCAGCTCCTTGAGAAGTGGGGCTCCCATTTCTACTGAGCCAATAGGAAAAGCTCTGTCTTGGCTGTGGGGTTGTCAGCAGCTGCCAGGCTTGGGCACCCTGGGGCCCCGGGGAATGGGGATGTTGCATGCTGCTCCTACCCCTGCAGGGCCAGGCTTGTGACCCTCACCATGGCCCAGCCTAGAGGATGCTGTGCTGTTCCCCGGGGCGGGGCTTTGCTGCTTGGCGGCCTGCCTGCACTGCTGCAGGAGCTGCTGGCCCCTTGCCAGCACTGAGCTTTTGGAGCAGTAAAGTGGTGTTGCTGCGGAGCCTCTCCACACCACTGTAGGTAAACAAACAGGCTGGGAACTGGGGTCAGGGGCTGGCTGCCCTGTTGGTGAGAGCAGGAGCCGGGTGAGGGAACAGGGAGTCAGGGAGGTGGCAGGGTGAGCTTGGAGCTGAGGAGCTGCCGTGGAAGCAAGAGTTCAGGCCAATCCCCCTCCTGCCTGACCCTCTCAGACCTGGCTTGGAGAGGTGGGCAGCGAACATCTGCGGGGTGGCTCGGAGCTGCCCTGGTTGGAGGTGAAACTGGCAGGAGGGGCCATAGTCAAAGACCCAAAGGAGGACAGGGTGACACAGAAAAGGCTATAGAGATTGAGGTTCAGAGAGACTCTCAGGTAGGAGAAGGGAGATTTGAAGGCTGGGATGAGAAGGGCCAGGGGAGGGAAGGGCGGGGCAAGGGAAGAAAGCGGGCCCAGGGGGGCAGCTCTTCCAATGGCGGGGCAGGGAGCGTGGAGCTTAATAACAGCCCCCTCCCATGTGGGTAGCCCCCACAGTGACCAAAACTTTCCACTTGCTTAAGCTCATTCAAACCTCACAATAGCCTGCTGAGAAGGACTTGGATTGGGGGCAGGGATGTGTTCTGTTGTGGGGCACCGTGGGGGAGGGGAGCTGCCAAGCTGGGACGGGGCCTGGGGACCTGAGGACCAGCCAGAAGGGGCCCCACGGGGCAGGGGGTGGTGAGTGAGTTAGAGACACAGCCCCCAGCTGGGCCTGGGTTCCTCCAGTGCCTGAGGCCCCCCCCGCCCCGCCTCAGCCCGGGCTCTTTATGGACTTGGCTGCCTAGTGCTTGGTGCTCCTGTCCCCGTGGCATGATTACTCCTCCTCCAGGAGGAAGGAAGAAGCTGTCCAGGTCAGGAGGCCTCTCTCTCTCTCTCTCTCTCTCTCTCTCTCTCTCCCTCTCTCTCTCCTTCTTCTCCCTCTTCTCTCCACCCCCCTCCTCTTTCTCCTGTCCCTTGGCCGCCTGACTGTAGTCCTGTGGGCCCTTGGCGGCTGCTGGCTGAATCTGGCTCTGGGACTTGCCTTTGGTGATTTGGTGAAAGTAGGGGGCTCATTGCCCAAAGTCATGCCTCCTCCCCGGACGCAGCCTGCAGCCAGTGGCTGGTCAGTTGGTGAGGGGTGTGCAAAGCTCAGGTCCCCTTGCTTCGACTCGGGACACTGGTGAAGGGCCACCCCAGCTGCAGAGCTCCCCAGGAGCCTGGCTCCTTTGGTGTGAGTGTCCGCCTTTGCCCACTGCTGCCTCCCCATCTTGCTGTTGTTGTTCCGAGTGTAGTGACAGTGACAGTAAACCTCCTTCATGCAGAGGTCATAATCTCAGAGCATTTCCAGGGAATCTGACCCATGGCGCTAATTCTAACCATGGGCCCCCAGCCTGGGCTTGGCTCAGCAGCCCCCCACCCCCCCACCATCTTTGTTTTTTCTTAATCCTCTTCCTCAACAGACAGGGCTAGATTCCGTGAGGTCTGGGAGACGCAGGAGCCTAGGAGCTGGAGGGGACGTCCCCGCAGCCCCCTCCCTCCTGGGCAGAAGCTCTCTCCCCCTCCCCAGGAGAAAGATCACAGGCGTCTGGGTTCCTGTGGGTAAGCTCGGAAGGTCCAGGGCCCTACGCGTGCCCCCTGGCACACGGGAGGTGCTGAGCGGTTTTGAAGAGGAGGATTTGGGTGCCCGTGTGCTCTGATCAGAGGCAGGAGTGTGTGGTGGTTAAGGGTCTGGAGCCGGAAGGCAGCCCCGGCGGGGGGAAGCTGTGTGACCTTGGGTAATAAGGGTGACGCGAGCCAGCAGAGAGATGAAAGTACCTAGGACGCAAGGTGGCCTGTGGATGTTCGCCATGGTCAGTATTATGTTTGTCATTCGGAGACCAACACCTGAGCCTGCAGGTTGGGGAGTGATCAGATGAGAGGTCACTGAGGTTCTTTTAAAAATTTTTTTAAAAGATTTTATTTATTTATTCATGAGAGACACACAGAGAGAGGCAGAGACACAGGCAGAGGGAGAAGCAGGCTCTGTGCAGGGAGACTGACGTGGGACTCGATCCCGGGTCTCCAGGATCACGTCCTGGGCCGAAGGGAGATGCTCAACTGCTGAGCCACCCTGGCGTCCCCGTCACTGAGGTTCTAAGGACCAGCCCCTGGCACTGAGCCTGCTGCCCAGGAATCTAGCTCCTTCCACGGCTAGCGCTCAGTTCTAAGCCCCGCCTTTCCGTACCTGGCAGTTGCCTTTTACCTGGCCGCCCTGCTTTCTCTCCCGTCCCTCTAGAGCTCCGCTGTCCCTCACGGTGTCCCCATGTCCCTGGAGGGCATGTGGAACGTGACTTGTCCAAATTGAGATAGGCAGAGAATGTAGAGTATGCACTGGATGTCAGACATGTGGTATGAAAAAAAAAAAAGAAAATATCTCTAATGATTTTTCAATATAGATGCTATGTTAAAATAATATTTTAGATGAAATAAAATATATTATTGAAATTAATTTCACCTGTTTAATTTTTTTTTTTTTTTGGTAAATGGCAGTTAGAAAACTTTAAGTTACGTGTGTGCTTGCGTGATATTTCCATCAGACAGGGCTACCCCAGGGTCTGTTGTTGCCGTAACAGCCAGAAGGATCTTTTAAAATCTTGGATGGGTCATGTCCCTCCTCTGCTTGCAACCTTTATTTTATTTTATTTTTTAAATTTTATTGTATTTTATTGTATTTCATTAATATTTTAAAAAGATTTTTATTTATTTGAGAGGAAGAAAGAGAGAGAGAGAACAAGCAGGGGGAGCCGCAGAGGGAGAGGGAGAAGCAGGCTCTCTGCTGAATGGGGAGCCCGATGTGGGGCTCAATCCCAGGATCCTGGGATCATGACCTGAGCTGAAGACAGATGCTTAACCGACAGAACCACCCAGGCGCCCCTGCTCGCAACCTTTAAATGCTCCCATCTCACACAGGGTGAAAACTAAGTGCTTAGCATGGCTTTCAGGGCCCTGGATGAACTATCCATCCTCTTGCTTCCCGGCAGGTCTTTTCTCCTGCTGTCCTCTCCCTTGTTCCCTTGCTCCAGTCACTCTGGCTACCCTGGAACTCCTTAAACTGGCTAAGCTCATTTCCCACCGCAGGGCCTTTGCACTTGCAGTTCCCTCTGACGAGAGTGATTTCCCCACCTCTTCACACGTGCTCACTCCCCCCATTTGATTCAGATTTCTCCTCTTCTTCCCAGGGTGGCCTTTTCTGTCCACCTGGCTAAAACACACGCCTCCCAGTTCCTCTCTAATCCCTTGGGTAGAGCATTTACCCTCCTGTAACATCATGTCACCTATTCAGTCTGTTACATTTTGATTGTTTGTTTTCCCAGTTAGAATGTTAAGCCTTATGGGGTGTCTGGGCGGCTCAGCCAGTTAGACCACTGTTTCAGCTCGGGTCGTGATTGTGGGGTCTTGGGATCCGGGCCTGCCTCGGGCTCTCTGCTCAGCGGGGGGGATGCCTGCTTCTACCTCTCCCTCTGCCCGTTTGTGCTCTGCTCCCTCTTTCTCTCTCTCTCAAATAAATAAATAAAATCTTTGGAAGAAAGAAAAAAAAGAATGCAAGCCGTGTGAAGCCAGGACTTGGTGTATCTTATTAACCAACATAGTCCCTGTTCTTAGGATTAGACCCAGAATCAAATAGACGGTCAGTGAATCTTGATTGAGTGATTGAAAGTTACCGAGGACAAAACTGGACCCAGGGAGATAAAAGTGTGCCCAAGGTCACGCAGCCAGGCAGGGACAGAGCTGGGACTAGCTGAGGACTGTCTGCAGCCTCTTTCTCCCCCCTGGGTCCTGTCGCTCAGGAAGTACGGTTGTCAGTTGTCGCGCTGGGGAGAGGGGGCCTGGCAGTACAGAGGCAGCAGACGGGTTTTTCTGTCATCTCTGTTTTTTGAGTGCTGGAGACTTGCGTGCACAGGGACTCAGCCGTCCCCGCTGGTCGTTCCCCCTCCCCGACATCCAGACTTGCAGGCACAGAGAAGACCCTGGAGTGGGGGTGGAGGTTAAGGAGACCAGCACTGTGCCTGGCACTGGGTGCAGGGCACGGGGAGCCGGTCGTGGCCGTGAGTGAGGAGACCAAACCTCATGGACCTTGCATTTGGGGAGACAGCATAAGGGAGAGGGGATCCCTGGAGTCCTGAACCCTGGAGGGGGTTGCAGAGCCCTGTGCCCTGAGAGCCGCCCCATGAGGGTCTCTGCTGGCACCTGGGGCAGCTCTGACTGCAGGGAGTTTGCCTTTGACCCACGTGCCCACCCACCTGCTCCGCTCGGTGGGGGAAGAGGGCTCTCTGGGTCCTCAGGGGGTGGCGCCTCGCTCAGAAGGAGCAGGACTTCAGATCCTGGGATGCTGGTCTGTCTTTTCTCTGCTTGGGGAACTCCTCCCTGTCCCTCCGGTCTCAGCTCAAATGCCCCATCCCTGTCCAGAGCCCCTGACTCTCAGGCACAGCGAGATCCGCCACCACCACCACCCCCGGGCCCCCAAGTGGCTCATTGTTCCTATGAGCATAAAAGCATTCATCGCTTGCTTTATAGTTATTTTATTTTTGCATGATAGCCTCTCCTGCTGGACTGCAAGCTCCTTGAAGACGAGGTCTGCCTTTATTTGTTTCTGTTTCTTGGGTGACCGAGTCACCAGCACCACCAGCACCACCGTCGTCGTCAGACTTGACATGTGTTGATGTGTTCTTGGCACCTGCTACATGCTTCCACCACAGCCGATCCTTTAATCCTCACGACGACCCTGTCCCACCAGGCAGGTGTTTTGTTGTCCCCATTTGAGGAAGTGGAGGCCCTGTGAGGTTCAGTGCAGAGCTGGGGCTTGAACCTTCATCTTCTGACTCCCAGGCTGGGGTTTTCTTTGCTTTATGGGACCAAGGGCTGAAACAACCTTTCCTTCTCTATGGGCCGTGATTTGGACGAGTCTGCAGGCAGCTGTGGGGGGAGCTGGGAGGCAGAGGAGGGAGCCCAGTGGCTCCTGAAGCTGTGGCACAGGGTAGGGTGTGTGTCGGGCTCAGAGGAGGGGTGCAGGTGAAATGGTCAGAGACACGGGATTGGGGGCAGATGGCGAGTTGGGCCCAGGCCTTGCTGAGTTTGAGATGCCCGTGAGGCATGGACTTGGAGATGCCTGGTGGGCATTTGTGTCCACAGGTCTGGGGAAGGAGGTCTGGGGTTGTTGGCATCGGGACAGATGTGTCTGTGGGGCAGGCGAAGGTACCAGGAGAGTGAGTGGGAGAGAGGAAGGGGTCAAGGACAGAACCCTGGGGACCCCTTCATTTAAAGGGCTAGTTGAGGAAAAGGAGCTCCTGAAGGAGCCTCGGAGGGACAAACAAGGGAGAATCAGGACAGAGGGCTGCTGTCAAAACCTCAGGTATTTGTGCAACGGATGAGCAAGTGAGTGCAGGTAGGAAGGACCGGTGGCGCCCCAAGCCCTGAGCTCTCTGTGATTCTCTAATGATGACTCAGGATCAAGGCTGCTTCTGTCTCCTTGGGACACTGCCCCCCCCCCCCAGACCTGCCCTCTGCTCACCCCTTCCTTAGATGGCTAAGGCAGGGTGGCTGTCCCAGTGTCATAACCAGGAAGACTGAGGCCACGGTGGACCGGACAGCAGACCTCCTGGGTCTTGGAGCAGGAGCATTCTGGGGCAGGGATGGTATTTGCAGAGAGGGGGCTGCCAGGGGGCTGCCAGAGGGCTGCGGTGTCGGGGGGAGGGGTTGGGGAGCTTCTCAGACCCCATCTGTGGCCTGGGATCTCTCACCCTGTAGTCACGGAAATCCCGCCAGCACTTGGAGGGCTCTCGGAGAGCACCCGCTTCAGCCTCCTCATTTTATAGGTGTGAAGATCAAGGCTCAGGCAAGAAGGAAACTTGCCCAAGTTCAGAGTCCTAGGAACACTAGGAGGAACACTCCTAGTGCCCTGCTGCCATGTATTGAGCAACTACCACGTGCCCACGGTTTTGCATCTGTCCTTTTGTTTATTCTCACCATGTCCTTAGCAGTCTCCGATTTTGTAGATGAAGAATCAGGGGTTCAGAGAGGTAAAGCGGTTTGTCTGAAGTCACACAGTGGGCGGGCTTGGGCCAAGATTCAGATCCAGGTCGGTTTGAGGCCAGAGCTCGCGTTATTCCTCTGACCCCCCCCTGCGGCCTCCCAGGTCCCAGAACCTGGGTCTTCTGTATCCCCGACCAGATTTCCTCCACTGGCCGCAGCTTCTGCAAGACTCAGACCCAGGCTGTGTTTCCAAGGAGGAGGGAGTTGACAGCCCGATGGAGGGAGCGCCCGCACCTGGCCTTGAGTGCTGGACGCCACAAAGCAAACAATGGGAGAAGGAAGGGAGGCTCCCCCTACCCCTGCCCCTGCCCCCTGGCCCAGCCAGGCTGGCCCCCAGCAGCCTGGCGCTCTCCCTCCCTGGGGGCTGGAGCTGCCTCTCCGCCTCTGCCTGCCCGCCTGATCGGGGGCAGAGCTGGCTTCATGTATTATTAATAGCACTGCCAGCCTTCCTGTTTTCACGCTGATAACCTGCTGGGGAGGGTGGGTGGGAGGGAGGGAGCAAGGTGGCAAAGCCGGAGCTCCAGGGCCCCTCCCCACTCAGTAGAGCTGCTCTGCGGGGGCTGGCCCAGCCCCAAGCCTCTGAAGTTGGTTTCCAGAGCTTCCCCCACCTGAGCCCACAGGGGGAGACCAGGGCTCTCCGCAGGGAATTTGTGTGGGAGGTGGGCCTCTGGGAAGACCCCCTCCCTTACTCCTTTTAGGATTCCAAGGGTTCCAATCCCCTCGGCCTCCCCAGAGGCAGCTGTGCTGGTATCCAGGTGGCGTGGAGCTCAGGGCTGAGGATTCAGAGGTGTGTGTGTATGTGTGTGTGTGTGTGTGAGACACGGAGAGAGGACACGCAGACGCACACACACTGGTTCTCAAGATTACCTGGAGCAGGGACCTCTCAGGTCCAGCCACACATGGCCCTCAGGCCACAGCTGAGCAGCCCTCTCCCTGCCCCCCACCCCGGAGTCCAATCCTTTCCCCTTCTAGAGCCTGACTTGAGGGCCAAGGGCAGGACAGCAGGTGGGGCCGTCGGGGTGGGATGGGGCAGGTGGAGGCCGACCTCCAGCCTGCAAGCTAAGGTCACCGCACGGCCTGCATCGCCTCCCAACTTCGTGTTCAGCGATGTCACTGGGTAGTTTGAAATCGGCCTTGGTGGGAGCTTCACCCCACAGAAAGGGACAAATGTTGCCAATCTGGCCCCCCGCCCGCCCCTCTGCCCCCGCCAGAGCCCATTGGTGGACTTTTACCAAACCAAGGCAGCCATGGGAGGCTCTTTAACCTTGAACGTGCCCGCAGCTCTGCCTTTAACCTCTGCCTGGCTTCTCCCCAGACTTCTTTTCTCTTGCACGTTGTCAGTTTTCATTAACAATAATAAAAGCAGTGACAATGATGGCTAGCATTTATTGTGCGCTTATTAATTGTGTTCTGGGTCTGTTCAAGGAGCTTTACTGCTTTGATTCATCTTCTGGGCCGTCCAACGGGTAGGCTCGATATCACCCCCGTTTTACAGCCGAGCTACGGAAAGGTGGAGGGCATGTGAGGTCCCATGGCCGTGGGCGGCCCCGGAGCTGGCTAACCCTGTGCACCAGCTCCCCTGGTGCCTCCTGCAGGCGTCTTTGCAGCTGTCCTGACTGCCCCCATCCCCCCGCCCCAGCTGACCTCCTCTGTCATCACCCAGGAAGCTGGGCTTTGAATACACAGAAATGGCTCTTCCCAAGTCTGGGGTTCTCCTGCCCCCCCTCCCCAGACCGGGATCCCCTGGGAGCCCAGAGCCTGGATCTGATTCATCTGGTGCCCTCACAGAGGTGGTCACAGGGACCTCTGGCATCCCGCTTGGCACCCTGGACATACTCATGTGGACGCTCCCTCATGGGGCACTTACGGTTGTTAGGGGCGACACGCAACCACCCGGCAAAGTTAGTACCGGTGCCTTCCCTGTGCCTTGCTCTGTGTTAGGGGCTGCGGGCTTCAGGGCCAAGCATCACAGACAAAAATCTTTGTCCTCTTGGAGCTTGTGTTCTCGTGGGGGAAGCATACAATGAACAAGATAAATATAATATAGAGCATTTAGTGATGCATGTTAAGGAGAGAAAAATAAAGCAGGGCAGCGGGATGGGGAGTGTTTAGGAGGAGGTTGAAAATTTTGATGAGTCAGGAACCTGTCAGCCTTCTCGGAGAGGGTGACGTTTAAGGGAGTGAGGGAGCGAGCTGTGCTGTTTCTTGGGGGAGAGGGAAGAGCGTTCTAGGCGGTGCAAAGGTCCTGCGGCAGGAACTGACTGGGCACGCGTAAGCAACAAGGAGGCCCCTGTGTGTGGAGTAAGGTGAATGGACGGGAAAATAGGTCAGAGTTACTGGAGCCAAGAGAGGCAGGTGGAGGAAAGAAAGAGGCTGGTGGGAGTTTTCGAGGAGGAGGTACAGAGAGGGTTGGGAGGGGCAGCAACCTTGCCCTCTGCTGAGGGGAGGGACAGCAAGAGAGGACTCCGCTTCTTGTAGCTAAAAACAGTCTTTTTTTAAAAAAATAAAATTATTTTTTATTGTGTTCAATTTGTCAACATATAGAATAACATCCAGTGCTCATCCTGTCAAGTGCCCCCCTCAGTGCCCATCACCCACTCACCCCCATCCCCCGCCCACCTCCCCTTCCACTACCCCTAGTTCGTTTCCCAAAGTTAGGAGTCTTTCAAAAACAGTCTTTTTTTTTTTTTTTTTTTTAAATTTATTTATTTATTCATGAGAGACCCAGAAAGAGAGAGAGAGAGGGGCAGAGACGCAGGCAGAGGGAGAAGCAGGCTCCATGCAGGGAGCCCAACGTGGGACTCGATCCCGGGACTCCAGGATCACGCCCTGGACTGAAGGCAGATGCTAAACCTCTGAGCCACCCAGGGATCCACTAGAAACAGTCTTGAGTGGGGGTTTGGCTCCATGTAGACCCAAATGCAGCACAGGATCGCCGTGCCCCGACCCCCATGGGAAGGCCCCGCCGCCGGCCTGCAGGGGCACCATCCTTCTCCCGGGGGTGCTCTGCCCACTGCACCTGCCGCCGCAGGCCTCAGGGGACACTTGGTCCAGCATCAGGCTCACCAGGGGCCTCCTAGCCACTGCCCCCCGGGCCCCTGAGGTCCCGCCTCCGGGCACGGCCTGCCCCAGAGGGCACAGCTGTGCCCCCGCAATAGTGGGAGGCCGGGCGTCCGGAGAGGCTGGCAGGCCGCGGGAGGTGGGAAGCCGGGGGGTGACCCGGGCCCTCCGCTCGCACCGTAGGTAAAACCTACCCAACCAACCTCCCCTGTAGATCTGCTGCCTGGAATTTTCACTACTCCGTCTCATTTCCAGTCATTAGGTTTTAGTCCAACTTGGAGTTGTCCCGATGGCCGTGTAATCACGCCCACGCTCTGGGGAGTGTGCACCCCAGGGAGGACTCATGCCTGGGCCTGTCAGGGTGACAGCTCGAGCCTGACCATCTGGCCCCCGAATGGTCACCGGTGTTCCTGCTCGCCTCCTTGGCCTCGGAAAGTGGGGGGGGGGGTGCGGGGGAAGGAGATCGCACTAACCGAGCACCTGCCGCGTGCGGGGAACTTGACACACGTTATCTTGAATCCTCACACGAGTCCACAGAGTGGGGACTAGTGTCTCCGTCTTAGAGAATAGGACGGAGGCTCGGAGAGGGGAAGTTACTTGTCCAAGGCTCCGCAGCTCAACTGGTTTGTACCCAGATAGCCTGGCTCTGAGCCCGGGGTTACGGACTTCGGGTCTATGGCTTTCGCTGCCTCCCAGTTTCATGGGTGGAGGGCACCACACAGAAACTAGCACAGCGCAGCCTCTTCTGGGAAGCATCCCTTGGTTGCCAGCTGGAGTCAAATCCCTCTATCATCTGTTCCTTTGTATGAACTTTGAAAGACGTTGGGTGCTTTTATCGATATCCAGTGGCCCTTCCATGGCCCTCATGTGCTCTTTGGCCTTTTGGCTCACAGCCCTTGGCTCACCTATAATTATACGTCCAGTTCTGCGCTTGTCAGGTTATTGTCTTTCTTCCCTTTTATTTTTTTTAAAAGATTTTATTTATTTATTCATGAGAGACACACAGAGAGAGGCAGAGACACAGGCAGAGGGAGAAGCAGACTCTGTGCAGGGAGCCTGATGTGGGACTCGATCCCCAGACTCCAGGATCATGCCCTGGGCCAAAGGCAGGTGCGAAACCCCTGAGCCACCCAGGGATCCCTTCCCTTTTAAAAATATAAGCTCCACGAGGGTAGAGCCGCACCTGCTCGGCTCACCACTGCATTTCCAGCATCGGGCTCAGTCTTCAGCAGGTAACAGGTGATCAGTAATGAATTTTTCATTGAATGGATGAATGAAATAATATAGGAGCAAAGCCCAGGGTGGGGAAGGAGATGTCGTTCTACCATCGTGTCCACTATGCAGGTCAGTTAGAGCCCCAAAGCCCAGCAGAGGTCTGCATGGGCAGGGAAGTTTCTAGAGTCTCATGCCCAGGCCTCGACTCATATCAGTTGCAGCTCCTTGAGCCTCAGACCCAGCTCAACATCCAACCCCAGCCACAGCCTCTCACCCACCTCCGACTCTGATCTCAGCTCCAGTTAGAACGCACATCTAACCCCGACCTCAGCCTCACTCACCACACCTCAGCCCCGTCCTAAATCGGATCCCAGCCCGAATTTCAACCACAGCCTCACCCTGGCATTTCACCTTAGTCCAGCTCCAACCTCAACGTCAAGATCAGCAGCCTTTGGGGGAGCAGCGGCTCCTTCTTGCCCACGGGGCGGGAAGCAGCCACGGTCACCAGATGGTGGCCGTCCTGGAGGCTGCTGTCCTTTGCCCTCCTCAGAGAGGCTGCAGTGCTGTTGGCTCCTTGTGGGGACTCGGTAATAATTTTCCCATTGCTGTGTCGTGGTTAGAGTTTGCAAACCTCATCCACGTTTGTCAGCCCACCTGCTCTCCTAGCAGCTTGACAAGTGTGCGTTTCTTTATGTTCTATGGGAGGAGGTGGAGGTTATTAAATGCTTTAGCTGGTTTGTGGCAAAGGGGGTGCTATAACCCAGCTCTTCTGACTCTGAGTTCCAAGCTGTCCCTAGTTCTCCTTGACCCGCTGGGAAGATGAGAAGGGGCTTTTGGTTCTGGGGGGCAGGGGGGCATGTGTGTGTGTGTGTAAGACCAGGAGCACCCTGGGGAGGCCTCCACTCAGGGATATGATGGAAGCAAAGCAATCTTAGTCTTTCTCCCCCTGAGCTCAGGGGGAGACTTGAAAGGAGAGAAGGTGAAGAATGTTGAGGATGCCCAAGGATGTGGATGGGGTTGAGGCGTGTTGGGTTAGGGTCCTGGCAGGGAGCGGAATTCAGTGCAAAGGGTTTAGGTGTAGCGGCTGTGACAGGCGGGTTACTTCCAAGGTACGGGTGGAGTTCAGGAAGCAACAGGGGATGGCGAGGCCCCAGAGGCTGGCAGTGGTCGGAAGCCCTCACCACCTTTAGGGCCGATGGCGCAAGGTGGGCGAGATGGCTTGTCGCAGCCTGGCAAGGGCCGGTGCTGGGGAGGACAGATGCCTGGTGCAGACTGTAGTCATGGAGAAACGTAGCTGCTGCTAAAAATGTTGCCCAGGAGAGAGGGAGCGGGGAAGGAATCCCTGCCCTCCTCTCCCGCTCCCTGTGATCTCTGGCAGTGCCTCCCGCCAGCTGAACCCCACGCAGCCTGCTGGGGTCAGCCTCCCAGGGGGCGAAGCGGGGCCAACAAGGGCAGGGATGGAATCCGGAGCAGGGGATCAAATGGAGAATAAACAGCACCAGGAACGAGAGAGCCCAAGGAGCAGGTCGTCAAGGAGAGACAGACAGACAAAGAGAAACTGAGCGAGGTGGAATGTGTGTGAGAGAGGGAGTGAGAAAGGGCTCAGCCTGTTTGTCTGGGCAGGTCTGCTGAACCCAAATCCGGCTCATCTGCGTCTCCTCAAATAAACTTCTGGGAAGTGAATGCCTGAAGCTGGCAGAGTGCAGAGAAGTCAGCAAATATGTGTGCAGAGAATTCTAAGCCTTCTGTTCCCAGCTCTTGGGAAGAGCAGCAGAGCCTCGGGTGGGCCCCCCCCCCCGCCCCTGCCCCCCCCCCCCCCCCCCCCCCCGCTCCCTGGTGCCCTGCCCTGGTGCTCTGATCCTGGGAATGGCTTCCACCCCGGACGCACGAAAACAAGGAGAGAAATTTCCTGCCCAGTGGGTCTGGGGTCCAGAGAAATACAAGTAACACCGAGCGGTGAAGCTAATTTGTGGGGTTTACGCGAGCCCTCCTCACACGTGAGATTGGATGGCATGCACCCTCCTCACACCTCCGTGAGGCACGCTCGGCTGGGGTTGTTGTTGCATTTTTATGGGCAAGGGAACTGAGGCCAATAGGAAAGGTGCTTTTGCAAGGCTGTGTTATGAGTCAGCGGTGGGCGACTGATGAGACCCCGAATGAGCCTGGACTCTGACCTCACACTGGCCCTGAACCTGGCTCAGCGCTCACCCCTGAGCATAGCCTTTGACTGAGCCTCACGCTGTCTGGCCCAGGAGGTCCCAGGGGCCCAGAGTCCCCTTGACTGTTTTCATACTAATTTTGCTATGGACGGACTCCTGGGATTTTCCAAGGCTTGGAGTTTTTCCAAGAGAAACTTTTACAAAACAAAACAAAACAAAAAAACAAACCACTATTATTTATGAAACACAGATTCTGTTACTGGGTACCATGCTAAGCACTTTGCATGAGTTATCTCATTTAATGCCCTCAACAATGGATGATTTCAGTACTATTGTTATCCTCACTCTTTACGTGAAGAATCTGGGGCTCTGAGAGGTTCAGCGGCTTTTCAGCATCCCATAGCTAGTATGCGGTACGGCTAGGATCCAAACACAAGGATAGCTCGGGTTGGAGAGATTGGAGAAGGTCATCCTTGCACCCCTGGGGAAGGACAGGGGGTCCGGAGGGCCTGTGGGTCACAGAAGGAACATTTGCAGCCTTGCCCAGGACAAAATATCTGTAGTCATTACACAGCTGGGCACAGTCCACAAGGTATGGACATGCGTACCCGCTAGGGTTCTCCAGAGAAGGAGAACAATATGATATATATACATAGGTGTACAGAAAAAAAAGATTTATTAGGAGGCTGGGCTCATGCAGTTAGGGGAGCTGAGAAGACCTGCAGACTGGAAGCCCAGGAAACCTGTGGAGTCATTCCAGTCCAGTCCCAGAAGCCTGAGAAGCAACAGAGCCGATGATGCAAGTCCCAGTCCAAGTCTGAAGGCCCGAGCATCAGAAGCACAGATGTCTGAGGGCAGGAGAAGATGGGTGTCTCAGCTCACCAGAGCAAATTTGCCCTTCCCCTGCCTTTTTGTTCCTTTCAGACCCTCCTTGGGGCTAGGTGGTGCCCCCCCAAACCCACTGCCCCCAGTAGTGATCTTCTTTTCTCTGCCAATTCAAATGCTGGTCTCTTCTGGGAATGCCCTCAGAGACACATCTAGAAATACTGTTTCGCTGGCTCTCTGGGCATCCCTTAGCCCAGGCAAGCTGACACAGAAGACCGACCATCCCAACGTGCTACACACGTATGAGAAATAGATGTCCGCCTTCCAAGAGGAGGTGCTGGATGTGTGTCAGGAGCCTTTCTACCCGCCTTTGCAGTGTGGTGCACAGTGCTAGGCAGGGCAATGGCCCCATTAAAGGCCTGGCTCACAACTGTGGGGAGAAGAGAGAAGCAAAGAGACACTTTTGGGGGGATTCCAGACCAGGCCTGAACCCCCCAGGGAGAGCCCGGGTCTTCTGCAGCCATCTGTTCCTCCAGGCTACCCTTTCCTGGGTCTCCCTGTACATCAGTAACTCCCCTCCTGTGTCCTACCCTCTAGGGATTCCCAGGAAGGAGGAGAAGGGGACTCAGAATTCTGACCTTTTACAGCACGAGAGGTAGAGACGCTGAGCCAGGAGATGCGGCATCTTTATGGTCATGGGCGGGTTCCTCAGCCTCTCTGGCCTGTTTTCTCCTATGCAGAGGGAAACAGTGTGCCTCAGTGATGCCCAGGATCCCGTCACACTGGTTTCCCCATGGTTCTCCAGCCCAGAGCCCTGCAACATCTCCTCCTCCTCCTCCTCCTCCTCCTCCTCCTCGTCCCCCTCTCCCTCCTCCCCTCCTCCCCCTCCTCGTCCTCCTGCCCCCTCCTCGTCCCCCTCCTCCTCCCCCTCCTTTCTCTAGCCTCTGGGCAGAGACTCTGGCCATGGTGCTGAAGGCGGCCATGGCGTCTACAGGGGCCCGGAGGTATGCAGGTGAGCCATGCACTCACCCCGAGATTGGTGAGGGCAGAGGAGAACTGCCCTAATTGAGCACCTGCTATGGACCAGCCTCTCTCTACTCTTTCCTTTACCTGCGCTGTTGCGCTGACTGATCACAGTATCTCTCGGAGGAAGAGATTATCCCGGGGAAACTGAGTTTCAGGAGCCGTGGGGCCCCACACCTTCCAGGAAGCAGAGAGCTGCTCTCCTGACTTCGGATTTCAAGCAGTCCTGGTTCCCAGAGATGGTCCCGGGACAATTAAGGGCAGCTGAAAAAACAGTGACACGCAGAAATGGTTGATAAAACTGTGAAGGAACGTCTGTTGGCATTGGTTCTGAGCCCGCGGCCAGAGATGAATGATTGAAACACCAGGCTTGTTAAAGCGAGAGCACGTTTGATTTCTCTCCCCTGCACTGCATGCGATTTCGCTGGAGGGAAGTTAGCAATCAGCTAATTGACATTGAATTAACCATGAAACTCAGCCCGTGCCTTCCCTCTGAAGCGCTCTCCAGCAAGACTTTATCAAGGCTTTGAATTATTGATTATTACTTATAGCTCTGATGGGGTGATTTACTTTTATTTGTTTTCATGTTGGGTGTCCTTCATAAGTGTCCCTGAGAGCAAGAGGCACCCAGACGGCCTGGCTTCTCACCAGAAGAGCAGTGGGGAAGAGTCCGGGGACAACAGGTCTGGACAGTCCGTCCTCTGCCCCCGAGAAATGAGCTGGTATTCGTTAAGCCCTGGGAATTTTGGGCTTTGATTTTGGTGCTGTTCTTGTAGCAAAGCCTCGCCTAACCGAACAGGGACTCAGAGGGCTGGCGTCCTTCCTGATTCCTTGTGAGACTAAGCTTAGAGTCTGAATGAGCTGTGCTCCCTACCCCTGCCATCTAACCTCCATCTGTAGGGACGTCTGGGTGACTCAGCGGTTGAGGGTCTGCCTTTGGCTCAGGATGTGACCCGGGGGTCCTGGGATCGAGTCCCGCATTGGACTCCCAGTGGGTAGCCCGTGTCTCTGCCTCTCTCTCTCTCTCTCTCTCTGTGTCTCTAATGAATAAATAAATAAAATCTTAAAAAAAAGGGATCCCTGGGTGGCGCAGCGGTTTGGCGCCTGCCTTTGGCCCAGGGCGCGATCCTGGAGACCCGGGATCGAATCCCACATCGGGCTCCCGGTGCATGGAGCCTGCTTCTCCCTCTGCCTGTGTCTCTGCCTCTCTCTCTCTCTCTCTGTCTGTGACTGTGACTATCATAAATAAATAAAAATTAAAAAAAAAAATCTTAAAAAAAAAAAAAGAATGGGAAACTAGATAGCTGAGGCCTCTTCTCTTCCAGGCCAAACATCTTTTCAACTCTTCCTCACAAGACTAGATTTCAAGCCCCTGACTTTGATTTGGTAAACCTTCCTCCCCCCTCTCTCCGCCCCACCCTGTGTCTGGAGTTGGGGGAGTGTCTCTGAACATACAACACCCAGAACCGGAAGTAGCACCCTAGATACGGCTTGACCGAGGTAGCGTCCTCAGAGCCGTCAGCTGCTTCGGGTTGACGCGGCCCAACTGGGATGGATAGCCTCATCTCACGGCACAGATATGTATTCTTATTGAATTTGTGTGATCCTCCTGTTTCCCAATTTTCTTGTGGCCGGACAGAACCATGTGCCCAATCTGGCCAGTGGTCTGTGAGCTGTATGTGACATTCTGGGGTGAGACATTTGAGAGCCGGCGAGTGACATTCCAGCTCTTTCTCCTTGCCATGGTGACCTGGAAGCCATGCGTTCCAGATGGTGTTGCTGTAAGACGCAGGCCAGCTTGGATCAGACGCCGTGTTAGAGAGGGACACCACACGCGGGCAGATGCCATGTGAAGATGGTGCGCTATACGGGGGTCACCCCTGACAGATGTCACTGAGAAAACGCGCACCATGTTGAATGGCTAACATTGCTGTGGGAGGAAAGAGGAGAGGGAGCTTCCGTTTTTGAGCACCTACGATGTGCAAGCTGTAGATGGCATCTAATTTGATTCTCGCAGGTCTCTGACATAAGGGTTATTATTCCCACCTGAGAGATGAGGACACTGAGGCCCAGAAACTTCTTGAGCTGGGGATATGACCTCAAAGCCCGCCTACTTTTTATTTTTTTATTTATTTAATTATTTAAAAAGGCGATTTATTTATTTTTTGAAAGATTATTTATTTATTCATGAGAGACACAGAAGGAGAGAGAGGCAGAGACACAGGCAGAGGGAGAAGCAGGCTCCATGCAGGGAGCCGCCCAACGCGGGACTCGATCCCGGGTCTCCAGGATCACGCCCCGAGCTGAAGGCAGTGCTAAACCGCTGAGCCACCGGGGCTGCCCCCCGCCTGTTTTTTAATCGCCATCTGACTCCCAAGACCTGTCCTCTGCTCAGTCTCCCACTGCCCTCTGCTTTGACACACAATTTCCTTTCCTTCCTACAATGTTTCAGAATCACGAGGCACGGTGGTAAGTGTAGAGCCTCAGTTTCTTCTGCTGAAATTGGGGATGATACTAGTACCTGCTTCTTAGGGTTGTTCTAAGGATTACTTGAGTTAACATACGTGGAACACTTAGCACAGAATTAACATTATTTACGTGTTGGTCGTTAATAGAGTAATAGCCAATATAGATGTTTCCTGTGTCCCAAATATGGTGCTAAGTGCTTGGTTCATTTTATTTGATCCTCAAAATGACCCTTGAGGCAGGTGTTAGTGTTCCCATTTTCAACTAGGGGAACTGAGGCTCCAGAGAACTCGGGTGAATTATCCAAGTTCACACGTATGGAGGCGGTGGCAGTGTAGGAACTCTGAACCTTGGTCATCTGAGGCTGCGCTGTGTGAGGTCAGAGCCAAGGAATAATAATAAGATACGAATAAGTTCTGTGTATTGAGTGGTTATTACATGCCAGGCACAGCAGCCCTATATATTATCTTAATTTTCAGAACTGTCCTCTCTGAGGCAAGTCCTCTAATGAGCTGAATTTTTTACACAAGAGACAGGGGAAGCAGGAGTCGATAACTTGCTCAAGATCTTACAACCGGCAAACTGCAGTGGGGACTTGAACCCAAGTTGTTGACAGCTCCTGCGCTTACCCAAGTAATCACTTTAATAGCAGGGGAGATGTATGTGTTACATCCTCCGACTGTGATGTGATGCTTGGATTAAAACATTCATTATAACGCTGTATGTTAACTATCCTGGAATTAAAATAAAAACAAATCATCCGGAACACAAAAGGATCTGAGCAGTTTTCAGAGGAGGGGACACGTAAAGCTCCACCCCGCAAAGGGCTGCACAAAAGAAGTAGGTGTTGAATTGCTGGCCTTCCCATGGCTCTGGGTGGTGTGAGCAGGTCACAACCGGTTTGATTCAACCTCGTTGAGTCTTGGCCAGCTCCTCGCATTTCGAATTGGCCCCGACAGGTCTGGTTTGAGTCGAGCCAGCTTGGATCAGTTAGATCTAGTTGCAGCCAGTTGGGACCAGCCTGAACTGGATTGACCTAGTTTACGTCTGTATGTCTCTTCAGCCTCAGGGTTTTGGCTCCCTGTGGAGGTTCTTCTCCATGACTCCCTGGTCCAGGGGCTTTGGTTGGGACACCACTGAGAGGGCAAGTGTAAGTAGATTGTTCTTAACCTTACCCCTGGGGGGTCTGCAGCTGGAAAACCTCAGACGGTGCACCCTGGGGTGGCCAGCTCCATCAGAGCACCTCGTCATCCATCTCCCTTCTCTGTCCCCGGCGAATCCTCTTGCTGCAGGCACTTCCCTCACCCTTTTCTGTTCTGGAAGGTGGCTCTGCCCTCAGTTTCTTGCTAAGGGTACGAACCCAGGGAACCTGAGTGCACTGATCTAGAATGGTCTCCGAACACGGGCTTGTCTGGGATGGCGAGGCTCAGCGTGTGGGTGGTGCCCCCTGTAAGGGGTGACCCTCGAGTGTTGCTCGCTTCATTCCCAGACCCAGAAACAGATGGGACTTGCACCACTACACTGGCAATTCAATTAAACATTGATGTGCGTGGGGGCTGGGGGAGGAAGGTGGGCAGAAAGGGCAGGTGCTGGCTAATGGGATGCCAGGTCATATTATCATCCTGCAGAAACCAGGCCCCCTTCAGAGAATAACATGGGCTGGAGGGAATGAGTCTTGAATGGGCCTGGGGTCACGGCGTCCATGGGGGCTGGAGCCCCACCCTGGGGCTTGCTGCTCTGTTCCCAGCTGGACTGGGTAGTGATGGAGCTGCGGGACCCAGGGAGAGTCAGAAAACCAGCACCCGGGTTGCCCAGAGCTGGCAATACCCTGGATTGGCCACCTCCCCCTTCCCGGTCAGTCCCATGCCCAAGGCTGTGAGTATACTGGTTGGTGAACAGGGACGGCCACCCGGCTGGGAACAGCTTCCTCAGAGCTTGAAGGGATGTCCATGGTCATATGGACATTCAGTAGCAGGCCAGCCCATGCTCCTTCCACAGGCCCGTGGCATCCGTTCTGTGTATCTAGAGGATACAGAGAGCAGGGGAGAGAGAGGAGGGTCTCCGGCTCCAGGCCAATGCCTTTTCTACCATGTGTTCTCCCCCCGCTCCCCTGCACTGAGGCAAACTACTGGAGAGAGCTAGTTCTCTGCTTTTCCAGGCCTACTTCTCTCCTCACCATCCTCCCATCCTGCCTCATCCACCTGCCACGAAGCAGGCCATGCTGGGGCTCTCGGACCCCCAGAGGATCCTCCCCCCTCCTTTTTAAAAGACTTTATTTATTTATTCATGAGAGACACAGAGCGAGACAGAGAGAGGCAGAGACACAGGCAGAGGGAGAAGCAGGCTCCATGCGGGGAGCCCGACGTGGGACTCGATCCTGGGTCTCTGGGATCACAACCTGGGCCGAAGGTGGCTAAACTGCTGAGCCACCCGGGCTGCCCCAGAGGATCCTTCCTACCCCTCTGTGGGTCCCAGATCTTCAGGCCCAAGAGGAGGGATGGGGCCACAAAGCAGAGGGGCGACGGGTCTATGCATGTCAATCAAATGGGGGATCTCAAGGACTGGTCGGGGTCCAGTTTATCATAAGGTCAAAGACTGACTGTCTCCAAGGGACCAACTGAATCCAGAAACATCTATGTCCAGAGAGAGACCGCTGTCCAAGCCTCGGGGTTGCTGTGGCCAGGGGTGGGGCAGGGCGGTGGGGGCGACTGTGCCCTGGAAGCAGCCATATCCGGGGGCAGACCCTGCCACGGAATGACAATGCCAAGGGACCCACAGTGCCCGAGGACCAGCTGAGCCCAGAAACAACTGATCTCAGGGGAACAACTGCTCTCTGAGACCCTTGGAGGACTTTCTCTGTCTGGGCCTCATCTTTGCCTTGGGATGGACTTGCTCGACCATGACTGCCCGAGGGCTGACTGGCCCCACGGGCTACTCTTGCCCAGGGACCGATGACGCCAGAGAATCTCTGTGCCCAGGGACTGACAGTGTGTGGTCTCACTGTGCTCAAAGACCGTGTCCAGGGACCATCTATGTCCAGAGACTAACATTGCCCTGTGACTGACTGTGTTCAGGACAACACTGCCGGGCAAACCAGCTGAGCCCAGGGACTGGCCCTGCCTAGGGCTGGACTGGGCATGAGGATGGTCTGCATCTGGACGTCCAGGGCCCGCGGTGCCCAGAGACCATGAAGGGGAGCAGAAACCTTTCTACCTGGAAAGACTCCTATGCCTGGCATACAGGCTGCCCAGCTGCATGGCACCATGCCTGGTGTGGGGGCCTCTGGCAGCAGCTTTTCTTCTGGGACCGTGGGAGGAAGGAGCCCACACCCTCAGCATAGGCAACCTCAGATCCCTCATTTTGGAGCCCAGTGAATAGACAAGGAGAACACAGAGCCAGTGAGGACCTATTATGCATCAGCACATGCTCCATCCTTCCTTCCTATTATGTCATTTCATCCCCAGGACAACCCAGGAGGCAGTAGGTATGACCCTCATTTGCAGATGAGAAACTGAGGTCTGCAGATGTGAAAATTCTTTGCTGGTCTTCCTGACTCCGGAGCTCTTAGCCACGCATCCCGACCCCTGCCCCGAGTGGAGGGAGAGATTGGGGCCTCCCCTGGCTTCCATAGGAGGAAACTGAGGAAGGACCAGGACCCGGGTATTTAGTCTGCACTTGGCAAACTAAACGCACTCCTGGCAGTGGCCCTGACCTCTCAGGCAGGAGAAGGGCACTTGGCAGGCCCTGTAGGAAGGGCTTCCTGCGGGCTGCATTCCTGCTCGCTGTCCTGGAGGCAGGCAGGCTGGGGCGCGGAGGCCGTCTGCCTCACACAAGCCCCCTTTCATGATGCCCAACAAGGCTCCTTCTGAGCCCGGACTCGGCTGTGCAAACACGCACATCTGGGCTGCCGGCCGGAGCAGGGCAGCGGAACTCCCCCGCAGCTGGCCAGCTGCTCCTGACCTCTGCACAAAGGGAGCTGCGGCCCCGTGGGGGCTCCCAGGGAACTTGGGGCTCTGGAGGGTGCAGCCCGTCCGCACCCTCCACGGGCAGCCGTCCTCTCTGGCTGCTGCCTGCCATGTCCATCGGGGCTGGAACTCGAGGCTGACCGCATCTCCTGCTGAGGGCATCCTCTTCTCCCCCGCCCCTGCCCAGGGCCCGCACCCTGGGGCCCACACTCAGCCAGGACGGGGAAAATAGCACGGAGGCTGCAGGCAGCCAGGGCCTTGGGTGGCTTCAGCGAAGCCTCTGCAGAGCCACCCCATCCTCACGGAGCAACACAAATCAAATCACCACCAAACCCCATCGTTAATGAGAACCGGCTCTGACATCTGTGCCTTTAAGATTCTAGGCACTGTTTTGGGGTGCCTTATACATCTCCACTCATTTCATCCTTACAGCGACCCGTGGGGGTGCGACATGGTGATTATGCCGCTTGCATAGATTAGGCGGGTTGAGGCACAGAGAGATTAGGTGACTTGCTCAAGGCCACACAGCTAGGAAGCGGCAGGGCCAGGGTTTGGACTCGGTGCGCGTTCTTACCAGCAACACCCGTTTACTGACTACTTTAAGGGCAGTGACAGAGGGTTCAAGTGGGGAGCAGGGAAGTCGCTGGAGAGGGATGTAGGATCTGAGTTTGGGGAAGATCGCTTTGGGCAGAGGGCAGATCTGAGGGTCTGGCCTGGAGGCTGTCACAAGAGCATAAATGAGAGATGGTGGAGGTGGCGGCCTGGATTAGGTGCGAGGAGAAGAGGGCTCGGGAGAGATGGGGGCACCTGGAATGGTGGCACCTGGGGTGTGGGTGTGGGCATGAGGATGCCACCTGTGTTTGGAGGCGAGCCACCTCGGGCCTGGTACCTTCTTCACCTGCCTGGAGGGACCCCCTAGGCTCTCCTGCCTCCTTGGGGTGGGGGGAGGAGTGGTCTGTGAGGTGTGCGTGGGCCTTCCATCGCTGGCGGGCTCTGGCTGCCGGGAGCACCCCCGAGGGGGCAGGGGGAGAGCTCAGTGGCCCCGTGGAGGAAGCACCGAGGTGGGCGTCAAATGTGGACTTCAATCCTGGCCTCCTTCGGCAGAGCTGTGGTTCTCTGGGTGCATCGCCCATGTCTCGGAACCTTAATTTCTTCCGAAATTGGGGGAATGGTGCCTCCCGGGCAGGGCTCGCGTGAGACGGGATGTGAAAGTAGCTGCAAACGGA
Organism: Vulpes vulpes; assembly: GCF_048418805.1. Lineage (NCBI taxonomy): Eukaryota > Metazoa > Chordata > Mammalia > Carnivora > Canidae > Vulpes > Vulpes vulpes. The sequence goes on along the minus strand of NC_132789.1, from coordinate 42,421,868 downwards.
GAGGCTGTGGAGCTACTTGTTGCAGCTGCTGAAGGCATCACTTGAGGCTCCCTTCACGTGACGGGGGACAGGGAGGGCTCGGGGGGCCTAGACGCCGGGCTCCAAGACGTCAGGGATGCTGGACGTGCCCGCTGCTCGGGGACACGCAAGCCCGCGGCGGGAGGAAGAAGGGCCAGGCCCAGCCCGCCGGGCAGGTGCAGAGACGGCTCCTGAGTCCGCCTGTGCAGCGGGGCTGGCTGCAAAGGGCATCCTTACTCATTCCAGCTCATTCTTTCATTAGCCAACCATCAACGGCACATCCACTAAGTGGCCAACTGTGTCCGAGGGGTGGCCCCGTGGGGCTGGAGCAGCCAAGTCCTGGCTCCCCTGGTTCCCTTGACGGCGGGGGCGGTGTGCAGCACGGAGCGAAGAAAATCAGCGAAGAGGGGCCGATGTAAAGAGGGTGATGTAAAGAGGGTGACGGGAGAGAGGGGGCTGCTCCAGGTGGTGTGGTCCCAGGGGATCCCCAGGATGGCGGCAGAAGAGGGGGCCTGGCTAGCTGAGGTGTCTGGGGGGAATGCAATGGCCTCAAGAAGTAGAGAGAAGTGGGCACCGCAGGCCCTCCCGGGGAGTGTGACCTTGACTCCAAGAGCCACAGGAAGCCTTTGAAAGGATTAGAGCAAGGCCAGGACGTAGTCTGATGCACTGGTTTAAAAGGTTACTCCAGGTGTCTTGCAGAGAACCAGCTGAAAGGAGGAAAGAATCCTGATGGGCTCCGACTCCTGCCCCCAGAGGACCGCACCCCTGTCAGCTTAGGTGCTCCCTGCCCTCCACACCCCCTCCCTCTTCCCGACTGTGGGCTCCAGAGGCCCCCCCTTCCCCGGGAGCACCAAGCCCCCCGAGGCCGGGGACTGGCAGGCTGCCCCTGGCAGGCCGGGCTGGAAGCCCACAGGCGGGGACCCAAGTACAGGGACAGTGGGCGCGGGCACGGCGGCCCCGCGTGTTTCCACCCACCATGTGGGGCAGGCCCCCCGCCCCCACCCCGCATGGGGCTTTTGAATTAAAAAGTCTTAACTTTTTCTTTTAAATGGCAGCTCTGTGTACTGTACATGGTAATTAATACATTAGCATTTATGCAAAATACCATCACAGCCGGGCTGGTATGTCAGCTGCCTTCCTGAGCTGCAAAAATGTGAGCGCCCCAAGGTACCTCCGACAGGCCCCCCGCCCCTAGCAGACAGCTCCATTTGACCCGTGCGGGTTCCCGAACGTTCCCTAGCGTGTCTCTGTGATCGCCGGCCAGTGTGCGCGCCGCTTACGAGGGCCTGCGTGTGTGCACGTCCGTCCTCGTGTGGGCGCATCCCCGTGCCCGCGCTCCTGTGAATGCACATGTGTGGCCCCCGAGGGCGTCTCCGTGTCTGAGTGTGCCTGCGTGCTGGTCGCACATGCGCGGTCTTATATGTGTACGCCTCTCTGGGCGCCGCGTCTGTGGGTGTTTTTGTGACCGGGTATGGGCGCGTGAATGCATGTATCTGTGCACATCTGTCTGTCCGGTGTCTGGGTACATGTCAGTGAGTGTCTGTGTGCACCCGTGTGGGTTATGCACGCATGGGCTTGTGTGTGCACACGTCTGTGTGTTCGTGTTCGTGCGTATGCACCAGTGGGCGCTGGTGTGTAGGTGCCTGTGCGTGGGTCATAGGCATGCCTGGGGGTCTGGGTATGTGCATCTATGTGTCAGTAGGGCTGTGTGTGTGCCTCTGAGTGTGTTTGGATCTACCCATGTGCATTCCTAACCATGTAGAAGTGTGTGCATGTGCGTGTGCGTGTGAGATGCCTGCTGGGAAGAGCAGCCCACTGCCAACAGCTGGGGTCAAGCTGAGGCCCCACCGCTGGCTGGCTCTGAGGCCTTGGCAAAGTCACGCCACCTGCCTGCCCCTCACTTTCCTCGTCTGCCGGCTGGGACTAAGGAAACCCACCCTGCCCCAAATAACAATAACAAATATTGCCCGCAGACAGGAGCTCACAGTGCCGGGGGTGGGAGACTGGGGGGTGAGCCCCTGAATAGGTGATGGCACAGGGTGATGCAGGTAGCCTTGAGCAGGAGCTGGGGTGGGACGGGAGGTCGGGGTGGGGAAAGGGTCTCTGAGGACGTGATTGTTGAGTGAATCTTGAAGGATGAGGAGGGGTTACCTGATGAAGAAGCCCAGAGGGTGAGCTAGCCTGAGGGAGTGCAGACGCGGAGCCCATTCTGACCCAGTGGAGACCCTGGAGACCAGCAGGTGCGAGCTGGCAGGGGCTGGGGGCCTGGAGTAGACCATCCAGGGCTGCACCTGCCAGGGCACTGGGGAGCCAAGGAGGGCCTTTCAGGAGAGGGTGGGAGCAGAGCATCTCTCTGGCTTCTGCAGGGAGAAAGGGCTAGAGCGAGAGGCGGTTCTGGAGGGAAGCCATGGGTGCCTGGCTGCGAGGGAGGACCCTGAGCCCAAGCAGTGGGAAAGACGGAGAGGGGAAGGGTCAGAGGCAGTTGCTGAGTCAGAATCAATAGTAGGCGGAAACTGAGTGGATGATGAATGAGGGGACGGAGGGGAGGAACTGAGGTGCCACCCGGTCTGTGGCCCCCGTGATGGGATGGTTGGTGAGGGTGTCCCCCGGGACGGTGGTCACAGAAGGAGGAGGGACGGGGTTCTCTCTGGAGGGAGGGTGGTGAGTTTTGGACGTCTTGAGGCTGCACCGGCTGTGAGATAGCATTCATTAATTCATTTGTTCATATGCTCACTAGGTATCAGGTGTTTGAGAGACCAAGATGAACAGGACAGAAGAGGGTCGTAGGCAGAGGTAAAATCACGTGCGCAGGCCCAGCAGGAGGACAGGTGGAGTCTGGGAAGAATGATAAAAGGCTTAGGAAGGCAGGAGAAGGCAGCAGAGGGGAGAGAGCGGGCCTGTCCTTGCAGGGGCCTGTAGGTGGGTAAGCGGGGTGGGCAGGTGAGATGTTTGGGGCCGGCGGAGGGGGGGGCTGGGGGGGTGGGGAGGCACTGACAGTTGGGGGGTTTGCATTTTAGGAAACTTTCTTTTCTCCTCCCGCCCCCGCCCATGGCCTGCCGAGGGCCCCCTCATCTTCGGATTTGTGAAGCGGGGCTGATGCTCCGAGCCTTTAGCATGCAGTTGAAAATAGGCTGAGGTCGGACTCTGGTAATATGTTCCTGCCTGTAAGGAACTTCCAGAAACAGGTGCTGGGACGTGTAGTGGATGCCACGAGAGGGGCCAGTATGCAGGAGGTAGTCAATAATGAATATTTGTTGAATTAAGTGTCAGTTGGATGAAATAGTAGTGCGGCAGCGGGGGTGGGGGGTGGGGGGTGTCTGGGGCACGGAGGGAGGCGTGGACCCAAGGGCTGTGCCTGGGAGCAGGGGCGGATTAGAGAAGACTTCCTGGGTGGGGTGACGCCCAAGTCCTGGAGGATGAGCAGGATTTATCCAGGGGAAGTGGGGAGGGAGCAGCAGGGGCCAAGGTGTGGAGGTCGGACAGCAGGTGCAGGGGCGGGTTGGGGAGGAACCTGATGTCATTCAGTGTGGCTGGAGCACAGTGTGCAGGGGGAGGGCTGGCGGTGGCTGTGGTTGGAGTGCTACTGAGGCCATATCACAAAAGATCTTGGGCGTCAGGCTAAGGAGCTTAGATCCACCCCCCCTCCCATCCCCCAGTAGGCAGCGTGGAGCCATAGGGGCCTTATTAAGCAAAGGAATGGCTGGTCAGTAAATCTTGTAGAAATCATCCCGGGTACTGACTGAGGGAGGGCAGGGCTGAGGACGGGGAGCCAGTAATGGGTCTTCCGTGGCTTCGTTTGGGGGTAATGACCTCGCTAACCGTACCTCTCGGATCTATCTTAGGAACGGGGCACCAAGCCTTTTAAAAATGAAGGCAGGCACTGGGCGAGCAGCAGGAGCCCTGGTTTCCATCCTGCACCTGCCATTATCTTGCCCTGTGACCTTGACTTGGCCAAGTCAATTAGCTTCTGAGGGCTTTAGGTGGTTCTCAGGTCAGGGGACCCGCAGGAGGTGATCCAGGTAGGAAGGGAGGGGTGTTGGCAAGGGCTTTGTCTGGCTCACCTCCTGGAGGGAGAGTCCCTGCAGGCACCGGAGGGCAGGTGGGGGGGGGGTCCACCTTCCGTCCTCCTTGCCGCTCCTCCCCGGCAGGAGGGTGAGGACGGAGACAAGGGCGAGCTCATGTATTTTCATGGCATGGCCTCGACACTCAGCCCCACGGTCCCAGCTCCTGGAGGACGGGGGGGGGGGGGGGGGGGCTGCTCTGGGGTGGGCTCGCCCCGCCTGCAAGCAGACACTCTGCTATTGTTCAAAATGGAATTGGTCCCAGGAAGCTCGGAGCCTGTGAAAACCGCTATGAATTTTGCAAAACAGCTCTGAGGCGGTAAAGCATGTCAGAAGAATCAAATGTGGAGATCCCTATTTAGAAACCCCGCTCTGGACAGGCGTGGTGTCCCCCTGCAGGGGGGCCTGCGGGGTGTGCCCAGCCCACGCCACTGGAGCGGGGGTGGGGGGAGGCAGCTCCTCGCCGGGGCCTCGGTCCAGTCCACCCAGCCTCGGATGGAGCCCTCCATCGCGAGGCCTCCCCACCCCCCCAACCTTGCCCCCCTGTACCTATACTCTCTTTTTCTTTCGAAAAAGCAGCATTATCAGTTTTGCAGAAAAGGATGCATATGCTCGTTGCAAAAAAAAAAAAAAAAATTCAGACAATATGGAAAAGTTCAAAGAAAAATGTAAAAATCACCTCAGATTTCACCATCCAGAGATAACCACATAACATTTTGGTGAACGTCCTTCCAGACTTCTCTCTGTGCATAAATATACACAAATAGATTCCACGTATGCAGTTCCACCCTGGGTGAGATCAGACGACACATGCTGTTCTGTCACCTGTTTCTTCCCCCCACTCAGCAATATGTCACGGACATCCTCGTATCGATACGCGTGGATCCACCTCTCGCTTTTAGGGCCTGCGTGATGGGTGTGGGGGTACCCCCCCTTGACTGACCCAGGCCCCAGCTGGCGGTGATGTGTGTTTTTCCAGCTGTTTTGCTCTTATAAATATCCTCGCAACGAGCTTCTACAGGCCTGTAGCTCTGTGATCATTCATTCATTCATTCATTCACTCCTTCATTCCTTCATGCCACAGATGTTACCGAGGGTATGCTCCACGCCAACTCGGGCTAGGGATTCAGAGGGCGAGTAAAACAACGTGGTCAGTCCTTGCTTTTGCGGTTTTTACGAAGTAGCGCCAGGAGATGGGACATCCAGCCCCTGCCAGCCGGGGAAGACAGCAGTTTTTAATTTTTTAAATTTTTTTTTTTTTTTGCCACGCGCTTCTGTCTTCAGCACTTACACAAATAATGATCTGATCAGCACGTGATGCGGAGTACAAAGGAAAAAAAAAAGTGCTCGAAGCATGAATGAAAAGTTCCAGCTGTGAGAGAGTAAGTCAAGAGAGGGTAACCTAGACTTGGGAGTCAGGAAGGGCTTCTCTGAGGAGGTGCCAGGGAGGTTGAAAGATGAGTGGGCACGCGGCAGGGTCAGGGGAGGGAAGGGGGAAGGGCTGGGGGGGGCAAGAGGATTTCAGTGACGGGAAGCAGCAGTTCCAGCTATTAATGTGCAGGTATTAAAAATGGGATCGCGGGGACAGAGGGGAAGTGGGGTCTCCGTCTCCCGTTGCACCTCGCTGCCCCCGAAGGTGTTGGGGTGAGAGCAGGCTCAGGGGGCTGAGCACAGCGCCCGTGCACAGGAAGCAAGCCGATTGCTGCCGCCATTATTATTATAATTATCTTTGCCAATCTAATGGGTGAAAAATGATATCTCATCTTTGTTTTTAACCTTCGTGTCTTTTTTTTTTTTTTTGACTCTGCAGGAAATGAGCCCTTGGGGGGGTGGGGGTGGAAATGAACTATCTTTCCTCCTGAAAGCTGCCTTTGTCAGCACCTTCCTGTGCCCCTCTCTGTGCCATCCTCACAGCAGAGCCCCCGGGACTCTGAGATGACTCCAAACCCCGCGTGACTCTGGGTTTCCAGAAGCAGGTGCCGATCGGGGAGAGGAGGGTGGTTTGGGGCCTGTGTCTGATGGGTGGTAGGCCCATGGGGAGGGCCAGGAAGAGAGGTGGGGGCCCTGCAGGAGAAGCCACATGCCATCAGAAGTGCTTAGAGATCCCAGGAGCTTCTGGGTGACGGTGATGCAGCTATGTGCATATTAACGGAGTGGCCATTAATATTGATGACAATAATAAACAAGAGTGAGGATTATTTTTAAAGAGGGCCGCTGCTCCAGCTGTTGCCTCCCTTCATTAAGAGGCTTCTGAGGTTCTCGGCCTTCCTCTTCCCAGACCTCGTGCAAGACTCAGTGGCATGCCCACTGAGTGGCTTCAGGGACTGAGCCAAAAGGGCATCTCTACACACTTTGGATTGGACGAGAACCAATGCAGGAAACCTGAGCATCTGTCCCAGGTTCTCTGGGCCGTGAAGGGTTGGGGGGCAAGACCAGATGAATCAGCTTGTGTATGGCCGGCCAGCTGGGAAGACTCTGCTTCTGACCCTTGCAGGAGGCAGGCCGCCACCCACTACAACCCCAGAGGGGCACGGGCAGGGGGCTTGCAAGGGGCCGGTCTCCTGCAAAGGTGGCTGAAGGAATTACCCTGCTAAAGTGGTCATGAATTATAGAAAGGAAGAGGGGGGAGGAAGGCCCCAAATATCATATGTGTAAATAAACCAGAGTGGCGGCCAGACATGCAAAGCCAGCCAGCAGGCTCTTGTACCCGCAGCGCCCCTTCTCTTCGCCGACCCACTCGTGCCAAGTACCACAGCGAGTCGCTTACCACCTCCTTCTTCAAAGGGTTTGTTAATAAGTCAATGACGGAACATCTAAAGGGGAAAAATATTTCTCTTTATAGTTAGAGATAATTGTCCCAGGAAAAAAAAAACAACAAACCTTTAATTACAACTCACATGGAGAAAGCTTGATTTGTGGGCAGAGCCCAAATGCTGAGGAGCTGGATGTAAAATATTTGTAATATTTAGGGAACCTAGAGTTTTACATAAAAGTAAACAGCATTGCCTGAAGGCACAATTTTCAGCAACACAATAAAATGTGCAGTGAATTTATGGCGGCCATCCATTAGCTCTTACCAAGGCAACGTCGGCCCTATCTGTCGTCCATCATTATAATAGAGGGTTAATGCACCGAATTTACATAAAAAAGTCATATTGTCTGCATGAATTATTTACACTCGAAGCTGTTTTTACAGCTTGGTTTCAAGCTGGATTCTGGGAGAGATTTTGCCAGTAAATTACTCTGTGGAGACCTGGTTCTATAACTGTGCGCAGAGCCAGCAATGAAAAGAAAGGAAAATGGGCAGGCCCTGGCGGGTCGTTGGTGCTGACGCCCCTCGGGGGGGTGGGGGGGCCTGCAGGCGGTGGAGGCTTCGGGAGGCTGTTGGACCTTGCCGCGGATGGGGCTCGGTTTCTGGGCCCAGGGGTGTCATGGTGGCCGCCCAGCTGCCCACGTGGCCAGAGCCACTTTGGGGTTCCCCCCCGCCCCGGGGGAGCATGGTGATCCTTCAGAGGCGGCCCACCCAGGGCTCTTGGTGGATGAAGTCAGAGGGTCCCGGAGAGGAAGCGGAGCCGCTGTGTGTTAGGTGCAGGGGCCTGGTTCAGCAGTGTGAGCAAGACCCAGGGTCCCCATTGCACAGATGGGAAGACCGAGACCTCGCGAGGCACCGACTCAGGAAGCAGGAGGCCCATCCATTCCAGGTGGGCCCAGGGAACGTGGGGCTTGCAGACACTTCAGACGGGGTGGGGGGCAGAGGCGGGTGGTGATGGGGCATCCGTGGGATGACACGCAGCGGCCCCATGCCTCCCATCCCCACTCTTACATTTTCTACCACTTTTCATGAGTTCAAGGCAGTTTCAGTGCTTGGTCTGGGGATGAGCCGTCTTCGGCACCGAGTTCTTGAATCCTCTTCGCTTTAGGGTTTGGGGCACTGGGGAAGAGCCGCTCACGCTTCCAGGTGGTGTGGAGTTAGGGCAGGCCGGCCACACAATGGGAACACACCTGGAGTTTTCATTTCAGGCCTGCTGTGTGGTGTCGGGCAAGCCTCCCAGTTTCTGGGGGCCCAGTGTCCTCTTCTGTACAATGGGATTCCCAGTCCCGGCTCGCTCGGCCCATCCCCCAAGGGACGAGAGGCTCGAATGGGATGACACGTTCTGGGAGGCGTGTGATGTGTTGCAAGCACGGCCACGGGTGACAGCGCTTAGCAGAGGGAAGCCTTGATGTCAGAGCCGACACAGGGCCTGGAGGGGTGCAAGACGGGCCAGTGGAGGGGGAGGCCCGGGCGGTCAGACCCAAAGAGATGAGGAGAGACAAAGAGCAATCACCCAAAAAACAAAGAGCGAGGGGTCGAGATGGAGACGGGGAAGGGGTGCCGACACAGTTTGGAGAGAATGAGGCAAAATGCCTCCGGTCCGACTTCCCGGAGCCCCGACGGTGTTTTCCGGGCCAGTGGAGACATTGGTAGGGTGGGGGCTGCCCTGGGGCCAGTCCTACCCTTCGCCCGGACCCTCTGTCCACCCAAGGCCCAGAAGGGCCCAGGCTTCTCTCAGGCCTGGAGATTCCTGCCTGGTCTCTGCTTTTCTGTAGCCTGGAGAAACCTGAGCCGGATGGATGCCAGCCCCCCACACCCCCACCCCCAACACCTGGGACAGGCAGGAGCTCCTGGCCGCTGCACTCCGGTCTCCCGCCCCTGGAGCAGCCACAGCAGGTCCCAAGGGCCTGGAGACAACAAATGACTCCCTGCTGACAGGTTGCTCGCCGCCTCCTGCCTGCCAGCCCGTTGCGCCGCACGCCGCACGCAGATAATCATGTAAGGCAGGGGAACCCCTCCTGCCCGTGCTGGTGTGATTTAAACCTGAACTTTGCTTTGCTTTCATCCCCCGGAGGAGCGAGGTTTGGATGATGGATTTCTCTGTCTTCCTGGGAGCGTGTACACGCATGTGCATAGACGTGCACCTGCACATACATATAAAGGTGCTCGCACACGGCACCCCCCCAACCCCCACCTTGCGTGAAGAGTTACAAAGGCGCCCACCCCCGTTTGCAAACCACACGTGTACAGCATTCGCATATGATGCATTTGTATGACACACATGCCACCCGGGGAAGCCATGGCCACAGGTAAGGGCGGGAGGAAAATGCGGTGGCGGCGGTGCAGGGTGGGCGGGGAGGGTGAGGATGAAGGCGACGAGCTGCAACTGCGAGAAGCTGTCCAGATCGCACCCCACCTTGCTGCCCGGGAGAGGGGCATGAGGTTCGCGTTTCTGTGGGAACGTGCGTGTCTGCACGTGTGTCCCCGTGCGCGAGTCCGTGGGCTTCTCTGTGGATATCGACAAAGGTGACGCCCCCCCCAGCCCATTGCGCGCTGAGGTTGGTGGCCTGCACCCAGGGGGAGCGTGGGGTCCTGGGAGGAGCCGGGGTCATACCTGGCCTGCTGCCCCTGGCCCGCTGGCCTAGGCCATGCCAGTGCCCCTCTCTGGTCCTCCGTCCCTTCTGGCCACGCAGGGAAACCTCCCTGTGTGACCTCGGGGTGTGCGTGGCCCTGGGGAGGGGGTGTGTGTGCCCAGCGCGTTTGTATGTATGTTCCTGTGGGGGTGCGTTGTGTGTCTGTGCATGCGTGTGGGGGTGTGTTTGTGTGAGTGGGTTTTTCACAGCGGAGGGGACACCTGCGGGCTTCGGTCTGTCTGTGTGAGGCTAGTGTGAACATGTGTGGTGGGAATGTGCACGTGTGCGTGTGACTGTGAGTTTGAGAAATGATCTGTGGGTGTGTTTTGCTTAGTAGAAGTGTTTGTGAGAGTGGGGACATCCTTGTTTTGTTGTTTTTAAACTTTTTAGAAAAGATTTTATTTATTCATGAGAGAGAGAGAGAGAGAGGCAGAGACACAGGCAGAGGGAGAAGCAGGCTCCACGCGGGGAGCCCGAGGCAGGACTCGATCCCGGGACCCCGGGGTCATGCCCTGGGCCCAAGGCAGGTACCCAAGCGCAGAGCCCGGGGGGCCCCCGACATCCTTGCTGCAGGCTGCACCCCCTGCCAGCCCTCTTCCGCTTTGATCTCTGTGACACCGATCGTGGCTGTGCTCACCGATTGATGCCGTGTCCTCCGTCTCCTGCCAGACACATGGCCTTGTGAACATTCCACATGCACTCCCCGAGTGAGCACACCAACGAACCAACTGTGTCACCTGCTTCTAGTGTCCTCTTGATGTGTTTCCCTTTCTTTCCTTTTTCCTGGAAACGCGGTTAATAATCCTCAAGCACCGCCCGCTGACCGGTAGCGGCTGCCGTCGGGGAGGTGCGCGGGGTGTGGACCGTGTGCGGGCGGGGTGCGGTCCGGGTGCGTACCAGGTGAGGACCGGGTGTGGATGGGGTGAATGGTGGGGTGCGGACGGGGTGCTGGTGGGGTATGGACCAGAGGTGGGCAGAGTGCGGACCAGGTGAGGACCGGTGTGGGCGGGGTATGTGTGGGGTGCGGGTGGGGTGTGGGCCAGGTGCAGATCGGGTGCTGGCTGGGTGCGGATGGGGTGCAGACAGAGTGCGGAGGGCCCGGCCGGAGGGAGACGGTGCTTCGGGGGAACCAGGTGTTGCTTCCGTTCAGGGAGCAGTTCCGGTGGAGCTCTGAGCATGGAGGGCCGGACTTCAGGGAATCGGGGAGGGGGGTGAGGAGCAGGTGAGGGGGGAGGAGGGAGACGAGTGGCTGGAAGGGGCTGCAAGGCCTGGGGTCATCCCCACTAACTTGGTGGCGTCTGTCCACCCTCCTGCTGGGAGGGCCCAGGTTTGTGGGGCTTGGTACCCTCACTAGGTCCTCTGGGATTCCCGGCAGGGAAGACCTACCTGACCGTCGGAGGGAACGTTAACAGAAATGTCTGGAATGTGCTGTCTGACCCGGGAGCCGCTGGCCTTGCCGCTGCGGCTGTGGGGCACCCAGGTGTCACTTCTGCAAAGGAGGCCCTGACTGCCCTGCTTAAAGTTGCTGCTCCTCCTCCTCCTCCTCCTAGGCACCTGATCCCCTTGTCTGGTTTTAATTTCTCTCTTGTCCTCATCACTCCAAATACAAGTGATTTACTTGTTTAAGTTTATTATTTATTTATTTATTTATTTATTTATTTATTTATTTATTTATTACTGTTGGTGTCCCCATGAGAACGAGGGACCTCTCAGGGGGCAGGACCTTTGGGTTGGCTACTGAGGTATCCCCAGTGCCTGGGAGAGTGCCTGGCAGGTGGCAGGTGCTTGGTCGGTGCTTCCTGAGTGATTGGATGGGCTCCTGTGCCAGGGGATTCGCCAAGTGTGTTTTGTGAATGGGAGTGTTTGCAGGATGTGAGTGTCGAGGGGCTAGTGTTTTTGATTGTGGGGTGACTATGTTTGTGGGTTTGCTTCAAAGCGCCATCCTCTGAGGCCTGAGGGGCAGTTCTCTGATAGAGCCTTCGGGTTCTGGCATCGTCAGGGGTCTGCCAACACTCCATGATGGCTCCCCTGGAACCTCCAGGGGCTTTTCCTGACTGGCTGCCCCCTCGGTGGCCATGGGCCTCAGCCCCAGCCCTGCCAGCTTCCTGGGTCCGTTTCCTCTTTTTCCCGTGGGCAGACAGGGCCCCAAACTTAGGGAATGCCCTCACCTTGCAGCCAGTCTGCCCCCGGGGCTGGGGGTCGGCAGAGTGGGGAGCAGGTAGTGAAGGCCGGAGGATAGCTGTGCTGGGTGGTTGGACTTGGCATCTGGACACGCAGCTGTGAGGAGGGGCCTTCGGGTACCCCTTGGGCAGGTGGGGATCCTGGCCATTGGGAGTTCAGGAGGCAGTGGTCAGTTCAGAGGTGTCAGGGCCAGGCAGTAGGTGGCTGGGTCCTGTGAAAGGCTGGGGAAGGGGGACCAAGGGGGTCCCATGCTTAGGCTGTGGGCGAGTCTGGAGCTTAGGATGCACAGGTGGAGATTAGCCCCGGGGGGCCAAGATGAGGACCCCACTGGTCCCAGTCTTCAGGGAGCAATGGGCTTGGTGCCTCAGTCCTTTTTTTTATGTGACGGTGGTGGGCACAGAGCTGCCGGGAGGTGGGGGTGAGGCGCGGCCACCGCTGTGCAGACACCATCAGGACCCAAAGGTGCTCAACCAAGTGAACGCAGGGCCGAGGCCAGAAAAGACAAGTGGGAGAGGGCCAGGGACAAAGTCTCCCCCCTTTAGACTGGCATTTAGGAACTATTGTGTAGTATTGAGAGCGCGGTGTTCGGAGTCCGAGCTGTGCTTCGCTCACACTCTCCAGCTGTGTGACCTTGGAAAGGTCACTTAGCCTCTCTGCACCTTAGTTTCCTCGGAGGTAAGACGGAGATACTTTTTATTTCATAGTGGGATTGGAAGGATTAAGCGGTTATTAATACTGTTACTGTTTTATGGAAACAGTTGCACAGGGGCACCTGGGTGGCTCCGTCAGGTGAGCACCTGACTCTTGATTTCAGCTCAGGTCATGATCTCAGGGTTGTGGGATCGAGCCCCGCACTGGGCTCCGTGCTCAGCAGGGAGTGTGCTGGAGATTTTTTTTTTTTTCTCTCTCTCTCTCTTTTTCTCAAATTAATAAATAAATCTTTAAAAAGAAACCCCAATAAACTCCACAAACAAGTGCACAGATCTGGGAAGGGAAGACTGCCTTGACAGGAGTTCACATCAAAGAGACCCAGGGCTTCGGCTGACCTCGGTTTCGGGTTCGGGCCTGGTTTGGAGGGTGACGCCGGTGATACCTACGGAGGAGAAGGCAGCGGTCCTTAGAGCCAGCATGGGTCACCAGGAGCTGGCAAATCTTTCGGATTCTCGACAGCCCCATGAGGTGGGTGAGGAAAATGGGCTCGGGTGTTATTCTTCAAGCACTGTCGTGAGCCGGGTTATGTCACACACGATCCTGCTCTTCACCTGTTGGGCCCTGGAGGTGACCGTCCCCGTGTTACAGACGAGGCATGGAGGGCCCGGGAGGTCAGATGACTTTCCCAAAACTGATGGGGCTGGGATTCAAGCCTGGAAATTCCTGTCATTTCACACCGCCTCCTGAGACACCAGCTGGGGTCTCTACGGCTCTCGAGGACCTGACGGATGGCCGTGGGGGGCCTGGAGGGGGCTCCCCTCTGGCTGAATGGCAGCCTCCGAATGTTCCTGTGGGTCTTTAGAGGCAGCTGTGGGGCTCTGCTTTCTACCCTTTTCTGACCAGTATATGCCAGGGACCCAAAAGGAGATATAAAGGGTGTTGGCCTGTAACACCCGGAGGTGATGGAACAGAGAAGAAGGACAGAGCAAAGCTGGATAGCAAAATCAGGATCCTGAAAGATCTCAACAGTGTGGAGTGATAAGGTGGATGCTGGGGCCCATCCTGACTACTAGACAATATGAGAAAGGGATTTATTTAAGAGTTCAAGGGACAGTAAGCTCAGTATGAGTCACGAGGCTACATTAATAAAGGTATGGGTTTGGGGCAAGGGAGGGGGACCACCATCTGGGCCCAGCCAGCTTTTGCCCCCTGGGCAGTCTCTGCTGTACGTACTTGAAGGTCAGGTTCTTCATCTTTTAGGGGAGTGTTGGGGAGGGGCAGTGCCCTCTGGGGTTGGACCCTTGCACTCCATCCGGAGCAGCCATCCAAAATGACAACCCTGAAGATGGGAAGATAGCAGCAGATTTTCTGAACTTTCATTTGAGCAGCAAGTCCTGGATCTGATCTTTCTGCTCAACTAGCCTCATCTGGGGAGAGGAAAGCACTGGTCCCTGGATGTTCAGGCCCTGGGTGGCTGGGTGGGTGGGTGGGAGTCCGGGTTCCCTTGGCCACCGGCCAGGTGTAGTCACTGCCTCTCCAGCTCTCTCCTTCCCCTCTCAGAGCCTTATCCTGCAGGTCAGTGCTTTGCCCGGGCCTGGTGGGCCAGGTCCTTCCACGCTGGAAGGTGGGCAGGAGCAGAGAGCCTTGCAAGTTGCTCATGTCGGGGCTGGATCCCTGCTCGAGCTGGGGTGTCACCTGCCAAGCTGAATTCGGCACAGGAAGCGCCTGGCTGGGAGACATACTGTTTAATTTGGAGGTTCTGTTCCACTCTGAAATGCACTTCTTCTGGCAGCTGCAGTGAAGTGAAGCTGTTGAGCTTCCCTCTCTCATGCCAGAATCACAGCCACTTTTTCCTGAGAAAGAAACAGGGCTGCAGACAGTTTTACTCATTAAATACTTCTTTTCCCTTTTAAATCTGTTTTTATAAAAAAAAATTTTTTTTTGCATGAACAGAAAAGTGAAACGGGTGATATTAAAATAAACAAGGCATTTGAGATAGGAAGGTTAAAGCAGATTGTTGGGGGTGGGGAAGGGGGTTGGATACGCCCCGCGTTTCTGCACACAGGCTGCTCATAGCCTGTTGCAAACGGGAGCGAGAGAAAATGTCCACGAGTCTGCCCACCTCCCAGCCCAGGGGAGCTTTTTTCTTCTTTTTTCCTCCGAGTGTCTTGGGGAGTCCGCGAGAAAGGCGGTGGGGAAGGGCGCTGTCATGTATCAAGGACCCACTGAGTTCGGGGCCTCCACCATGGGTGACATCATTCAGTTTCAGGGTGACCCCGGGAGGTAGGACCCATTTTATAGATAAGGAAGGTGGAGGGACAGATGGATTCAGAGCAGCGGTCAGGCAGGTACAGAACTGGGATCTGACCCTGCATGCGAGACCCGAGACCCCAGATACCATGTTGTTACCCCGAGCAGTTAGGCAGGGAGCTGGAGGTTGGAGGAGGAGGAGGAGAAAGACGAGGCACTGGCCAGCCCCGAAGAGTGGGGGTCCTACCTGGCGAGACAGAGGAGCACACTGACCGCTGGGAGCGAACCAAACCCTCGCTGCTGGGTTCTGGCCAATGCAGGGGGTTTGGGGGAGGGTGTGGGGCGTGGGTGGGTTTGACGTGCTAACCAGGATGGGCTGCCTGGAGGTGCGACACCCTGGGAGCTGAATGGAGGTGATGGAATGGCCTCGTTGTCACGTGAGCAAAGACAGGGACGGTGCTAACGTAGCTTGGGTGTGAGGAGGTGAGTCGGGGTGGGGTAGTCAGGGTGGTTGGGTTGGAATCAGGGGATCAGGGTGGGGAGTGTGATGCCGAGAGGGAGCCCTGGGCTGTGATGCAGGTGCCTGGTTCTTGTCCTGGCTCTGCCTCTGCTGGCCTCCTGGGTGATCTGGGGCAAATCCCTTTCCCTCTCTGGGCCTTCGATTTTCTTTCCATAAAATGATGCACTGGAGCTGGAAAGCCCCTAAGCACCCTTTTAGGGTCCCATGAAGGGAGAGGGGGACTGTAAAATCCAGAAGGCGTAAACTGTGAGGACTTGGCATTAGAACCGTCACGAGATATTAGTCTCAAAGGCCCCCAGGAATCACCTTGTGGATCATCTTAGTTCAGTCTTAAAGAAGTTTTCGGGATGAAGGGAAGGGAGGTGGGGGCGGGTGGGGGTGTGGGGTGAGCAAGGCCTGGACGCCGTGTAGAGGACACCGAGAAGTCTGGTGGTGTTCCAGAATTAGCACCAACATGCAGCAAAGAGGTGAGGGATCAAACGGGAGAGGGAGGTGAGGCCAGATCTTGGAGGACCAAGCGCTCCCCGTCCATCCTCTGGGTAGTGGGGAGCCCTGGAAGGGAGGCGAGGGACGTGAGCTCAGAGGGGCAGCTTTGACAGGTCAGGTGGGCAGCGTGGATGACGCGTTTGGCAGAAGGGGTTGGAGTGGGTATGAGCCTGGGGGCGAGGCGGAGGGGCAGTAGGGTGCGGCAGGTCCGCGCGGGGGGAGAGGGTGACGGTAGGTGGCTGGTGCCTCTGGTCAGGAGGCACCAGGATGGGAAGGGGATGCAGTTTGTTGATTGCTTGCCTGTGAGGAGCAGGGAAGGAGGGTCAGGGCCCCGGGCGTCTGGGCTGGTGGGTCTCACCGAGATGAGAAACCCTGGGGTGGGATGGGTTTCTGGGGAAAGAAGGTGAATTTCGTCTTGGATTTGGCGAGTTCGAAGTCAGCCTAATGGCTCCATCATTCATTTGATCACTCATTCACTCTCGTTCCTTCATTCATTCTTTACTGAATGAGCGTTCACTGCGTGCCCTGCGCGGATGCTGCCTTCGAGGTGCACGGCCCAGAAAGTTCTTCCTTGTGCGGATCCTCGGCCTGCTGGACTGGGGCTCCCTGGTCTTCTTCTGCCCTTCGAGACCTTGCGGGGGTCTGTCCACCTGCGGGGAGTAGAGACCGGTGGTCCTGGCTCCCCGTGTTGTCTCTGCCTGGGGGAACTTGAGGCTGTGGGCAGAACGTGGATTTAGCAAGTTGTAAGGCAGTGGATATGGGTTCCGAGTGCCTTTTAGTGGGGTCTCATCTGTTGAGTGTGTTTTTTTTTTTTAAAGATTTTATTTATTTATTCATAAGAGACAGAGAGAGAGAGACAGAGACAAAGGCAGAGGGAGAAGCAGGCTCCATGCAGGTTGCCCAATGTGGGACTTGATCCCAGGACCCTGGGACCATGACCTGAGCCAAAGACAGATGCTCAACCACTGAGCCACCCAGGTACCCTGTTGAGTGGGTTTAATAAACCCTGTCTTATAGCAGCAGGAGTGGGAGTGGGTTCCTGTCGGCCCCGGAACCCACGAGGGCCTTGCTTCCCGAGCCTGTGGCCTGTAACATCCCCCAGGCGGCTTGAGGGTGACCGCGGTGGGGACCTGTACACCCCAGGGATGGGCCAATGCTACAAATCCAGCCTCTTCCTTCCTTCCAGTCTGCTCCTTGTAAACATTTACCAACATCCCGCTGCTTACGGACTCACGGCAAGGATGCTGGATGTTAAGCACCTGGCACATGGCACCTGCTCGGCATACAGTAGGAGCCTCATAAGTGCGACTTTCTCCTTAGACATCCTCCTGTATGGGAAAAACTATTGCTTCATTCCCTCCGAGCAATACCTCCCCTTCAGCCAGGGACTGTTTCCTCTCTTTTCTCAAGTGACACGGCTCGGGCGGAAGCTGCCCCTGGCCCCCATGGAGGGGTGGGCTCAACAGGATGGGAATTTTGGAGCCTTCTGAGTCTGGATTTGAATCTTGGCTCTGCCCCCCGCTGCTCGCTGTGTAATAACCCTGGGCGAGTTATTTAATCGCTCTGAACCTCAATTAAGTCACCTGTAAACTGAGGACGGACATGCCTCCTTCATTAAGTTGTTGTGGAGATGAAATGAGGTAATGGGTGTGTGTGGGTGCGCAGGGACCTGGCAGCGAGGCGGCAGTTTCAGTGGGAGCCCGACGGACGCCAGTCTCCTTCCCTGAGAAGTCCAGTGTGGACTGGGGATGGGGTGGGGGTGCTGCTCTGACACTGGGGGTGGGGGTGGGAGGGGGAATCAGGGTTGCAGCCTTGGGAGAGCTCTCTTCCCATGGAACATGCAGGCGGGAGAGGCCGTGGGCTGTAGACCCTCCAAATGTATTCTGAGTGCAGCGGAGGGGAACTCCCCGGGCCACGGTTCAGCTTCCAGGGCCCTCACCTGCAGATCTGCAGATAAACGCCTACCAGCAGCTCGGCTCGTGGGTTTCTGGGGCGGCTGTGGCAGCCCGGGCCGCACTGATTTACCACCCCAGCCCCAAGCAGATTAAATCACCCAGAGTCATTTGAATTGTACCCGGCCTTGTCACACAAATCTTAGAAACTGCTGTCTGGCAAGAAAACTTTCTCTATACTTTTTTGGAGCAAGTCTGAGAGCTCTAGAGATTGAAGTGAAGTGGGAAGAAGGAGGTGATGCCACGGGGGTTTCTGCACCTTGGGGTCAGGCCTGGGATGGCGGTTGGAGGAGGGAGCGTGGGGTGTGTGTACGTGTACGAGAGAGAGAGCGAGCTCATGAGCTTACTGCAGTGGCATTTGGGGCAACATCATCTCTGGCTGTGTGACATAGGGCAAGTCACTTAACCTCTATGAGGCTCAGAGGATTGTTGTGGAGATCAAAGGGCCTACCTTGGGATCCCTGGGTGGCGCAGCGGTTTGGCGCCTGCCTTTGGCCCAGGGCGCGATCTTGGAGACCCGGGATCGAATCCCACATCAGGCTCCCGGTGCATGGAGCCTGCTTCTCCCTCTGCCTATGTCTCTGCCTCTCTCTCTCTCTCTCTCTCTGTGTGACTATCCTAAAAAAAAAAAAAAAAAAAATTCAAAGGGCCTACCTTGTATAGAGTGTTTTGTACAGTTTATTAACCAATTCTGTGATTACTAATTAAGAAGAATAGACAGATGATTATATAAATAAGTTCTACACGGCGGTGCTAACCATGTGTTGAGCTGAGAGTTAGGACTCTGGGAGCTAAAAGGGAGCGGGCACATTATCAGAACTCTGGGGGCTTGACTTAGGCCTTCAAGGAAGCCTGAATGCCAGGAGAGTGACTCAGAAGGGGTTGTAGTGCAATTGAGGTTGTCAGCACCTGACCCATCTCCAGTGGTGTGTACGGCTCTGGAGAGGAGTCCTGATTGGCATTCAAGATAACTTTTCTCCCCCAGACCCATTTTTGGCACATGGGTTGGTTCTAAAGCAATCAACACACACATTTCCCCAGTCACAGGGATTGGTTTAGATTGGCCCAGTGAGGTGAAGGCCAGAATTTTTGTTAGATGACTAGAGAAAGACATCCAATCTCTCTATCTGGGTTTGGATGAGGTAGCTTGTGGATTTAATTTCTGGCAGGCATCTGGTGACTGGGAACACAACCGGAGACGACTGTAAACATATGGAGGTGGGAAGAGCCTGAAACATCACAGAAAAATGTTGTCCCAGCCCTGATCAAACTGTGCCTGACGCCTGTTGAATCTCTACTATTCTATTAAGTGAGCTGCCAACTCCACTTTATTAAACCCATTGAGATTTTAATTTTGCATTCCTTGTGACTAAAATCTGTATTAGGGATCTGGGTGGAAAGTGAGGACCTACCTGGTATGAGGCAGCCACCAGTGAGGAGGACTTCTAGGCTGGAGCAAAGGGATGGGAGTGTGTGTTGGGTGGGGGTGGCAGGGGGCTATGGGAAGTAAGGCTGGGAGAAAGTTTGGAGTTGAAGAGTGGAAGATCTCAGACACAGGTTTAGAATTTGGGCCTTCATTCTGTAGGCAGTGGGGGATAATTGAAGACTTGTGAGCAGGGGAGGGCTTGGTAGAGTGCTGTGAGCCCAGTGGTATTGGGGACGGTCAACCTAAGAGTCAACCTAAGAGTGGGTATCGATGGGACTGGAAGGAGGAGTTGAGGGGGCTAAGACCTAAAAATCATCATTTACGATACTGCCCATAGTGTGTGGATTACCTCGCCTAGTCCTTACAAGACTCGCCCCCCCACCCCACCTTTTTTGAGTTTCAATAATCTTGAATAACTTGACAAAATTGTATGGTTGCTAAATGACAGTCGGAACCAGAACACAGGGTCATCTGACTTCAAAGCCTGTACCCTGGTTCATCCTGTTTGTGATGACACAGATGACAATTTAATAGGGGCTGGACCAGAACAGTGGTCACAGGAGTAGACAAGATACTCAGGAGACATTAGGTTGATGAAACCCTAGATATATTCTTATTAAAGTTAGAAGCTAGACCATGGCAGCTGTTGTTATCAGTATTTTTAAAAACACTTTTCCTAAAGTGCTAGGCATTATAATTAGACAAGAAATAAAAAGGATACATTTTGGAAGAGGAGAGCAAATAATCATAGTTTGCAGATGAGATGGTTATTTATCTGGAAGACCCAAGACCATTTCTTGAAAACAGTCGGAAAACATAAATTTTAGTAAAACGGCCAGTAACAAAACAATATACAAAAATGAATAGCTTTTCTATTTATAAAATGACTGCCTAGAAGGTAAAATAAAAGGCCTCACCCACACCATCAAGAAGAAAATAATAACACAAAATGCCTAGAAATAAACTTTTTGGGAAACATGTAGAATTTGCATGAAGAAAACCGGAAAACCCTCCTGAGGGATAGAAAAGAGACTTGGATAAATATCCCTAGTTCTTGGGTGAAAAGATTTAATGCTGTAAGTCTGTCTGTGCTCCTTAAGGGAATGTGCAAAATTAAGATAATCCAATCGATACCTCAATAAGAGTTTTTTAATTTGACAAAAATTACTATAAAGCTAACCCAGAAGAGTAAAAAAGTAGAGTAGTTAGGGAAATTCTTGAAAAAGAAAAATGATGAATATGTATTCTCTCAGATATGAAAATGTTTTACAAAGGGACAATAATTTTTTTCAAAGATTTATTTATTCATTCATGAGAGATGCAGAGAGAGAGAGAGAGAGAGAGAGAGAGAGGTAGAGCCACAGGCAAAGGGAGAAGCAGGCTCCATGCAGGAAGCCCGATGTGGGACTCGATCCCAGATCCTGGGATCATGACCTGAGCCAAAGGCAACTGCCCAACTGCTGAGCCACCCAGGCATCCCAAGGGACAATAATTAAAACTTCTTATGTAAGAATAGATCATTGGGACAGAATAGAGAGTCTGGAAAGGATCCAACTATTTAAGGGAATTTTGTGTATGACAAAATGGCATTTCTATCATGTTGGGAGAATATGGCTGTTTTATCAATGGTGTTGGCATGGGCCAGCCATTACAGCGCAAGCTGGTTTTCTGTTTTACTCCAATAAGACCAACCATGAAGACGATGGAGTCTTTATGAATATGAATGAATACATATGAATGACTATTTTGGTCATCTTAAGGTGGGGATGTTCCTTCTAAGCATGATGGGATATCCAGAAATCATAAGAAAAGATTGATACATTTGAATATATGGAGATTAAAAATTTAAGTACCTGAAAGACCATTAAAAGAAAAGGAAGAAAGGGAAAGCGTATACGAAAGATAATTATTTAATGTGGTCTCAAATGTGCAAAGAACCCTTACCACTCATTGAGAAAAAGATAAATAGTGCGTTAGAAAAATGGGCAAAAGACACGAACAGGCAATTCACAAAGAAAATCATGACAAATGACCAGAAAGAAACCATGAACAGATACTCATTTACGTTCACTAATAATTTAAACAATGACAGTAAAAATATGTGTCTTTTGCTGTCTGTTGATTTGAGACGACAAACAGCAAACATTGAAACCCGGGGCTGGAGAGGGTGTGGGCAGACGTGCTGGGGCACTGTGGATGGGAAGTGCATTGTTGTACGTTTGCAAAAGGGCAGAGCAGCACAATTGGAAATAGCATCCTCTTATTGCAGCAATTTCGTCTGTAGGATTTTCATCCTAAGGAGATAATTGCAGAATTAAGCAAAGAGATATGCACATGGATATTTACCACAGTATTGTTTATGAGAGTAAAATCTTGACAACATTCTAAAGGATCAATAGAGACCCAGCTAAATAAAATATGATACATACATACAATGGAATACTATGAAGTAATTAAAATAATTTTGTAGAACTCTATTTATTGACATAGAAAGATGTCTATGACATATTGTTGAGAGAGAAAAGCAGGTGTCAGTGAGAACAGTATGTATAATACAATCCCTCGTCTATAAATTATATACATAGATCTCTGTGTGTATATATGCATAGAGATATGTCTGGAAGGCTGTTCACCAAAATGCTGGAATGGTTATATCTGGGTGGTAGGATTTTGAGTGATTTTCACTTTCTTTTCATACTTTTAAGTATTGGTTTGATTTTTTTTTTATCTACTGACGAGCAGCAGATATATGAGGTGCTTCAGTCAGAAAAAAATAATACAGCTATTTTTATTTTGGAAATTAGGTAAATATTAAATAAGAGGACTCGGCACATGGTGGTTTAATGGATGCAGATCAAGAGTCAAGATGCCAAGCCAAGAAAGAATTTGATCCTGGAGCCTGGGAGGATTATGCATTGTGGAAAACCCAGAATGAGAGCTGATTCTGGAGGAGAGAGGAGGTACTGGGTTTTCAGAGCTTTGGCTTGTGTCGGCCGCCTGTAGGCCACAGGGCTGCCTCTTAGGAGGCTGATCCTAGGGGCGCACGTGAGGGGCACAGGGGGCTTCTCCCAAAGACCAAGCTGTGGATGAGATCTCACAGGGAGGGAATGCATGGGCAGGAGGAGCAGGAGAAGGCTGGAGATTGGGCCCTGGAATGTGGCCACATTTATGAGATGGAAGAAGAACAGCATGAATGGTCAGGAAGGCGAAGAGCCACCAGGGGCATAGATGGTCTCGGAATTCCATGGGGTGGGGGTGAATTTCCAGAGAAAGGTCAACCATATCTAATGCTGCAAAGGCATTGACACCAGGGAGAGGGTACAGGACTTGACAAATGAGAGTCTGTTGGTGACCTTGGAGGGAGCAGTTTGGGTGGGGGAATGAGGCCACGCATGGGCATGTGTGGGAGTTGGGGTGTTTGTTCTGGGAGAAAGGAGTGTTGTAGCTTGGGGGAGTAGTTTGGAGGAAAAGGGACTGAGCTTGGTTGGGGATGGTATTAACAGGCCTGGGTGCCACGCTGCCCACTCTCCAACACTAGTTCGCATCGCTAACCATTCTACAGAACCCAGGGAAGCTTCGATGCCTTTTTCTCAGTAGCCACTCCAGGGAACCCCTCGAATCTACTGGACTGGGCCAGGGAGATGAGCCTCTTTTCCATGCCTGGGCTTGACCACATACTTGAAGGATGATGAGAAGGCAGGCATGGAGGGAGTGATTAAAGGTAGAGCCAGGGCTCCCTCATACAGGTATGGACTATGGCCTTGGCCCCAAAAGACTCCCAGGTCTGGAGCTCAGGATGATTGGAGTGCTCCCTCTGTGACTCTGCGGGGACTGGATGCTAGAACAAATGTATGCTTTGCATGATACTGTGCAACAGCCTCGACTGTGTGTGAATCCCTGGTTGGTGCTCCGATACTTTGGGGGCTCGCCATGGCCCACCATCTTGTTGTGCAGGGAAGGCATAGCAGGGACCCATTGTCTGGAACACCTGGTTGGGCGTCTACCTGTAGGCTCCAAAACACCTCTGGGCGTCTACCTGTGGGCTCCAAAAGCAGGGTCTGAGAGCAGAATGAGGAGCTGAGGCTCAGTTGTGGCTTGTTGGGGGGACTTTCAGAGGAGATGCTCAGTGGGATTCAGCTGCCCATCCTCCTGATGGTGTTTTGACCACATCAAAAATGGAGGAAATGGGGTCTTGGACAGTGAAGGTAAAGACTCTTCTGGACAGACAATTGGTGGTCAGACCTTGTCTGGAGCAATGGAGAAACAGAGGCATACGGCAGAGCTTCACTTACAGCAGAGGACCAGAGAGGGGACAGGCCCAGGCATCAGGACCAATGGAGGAGAAATGTTGAAGGAGCTCAGGCCAAGGAATTAGATATTTACTTTTAACATGCTGGAAGCAGTGTTTCCTAAAATGTGCTCTTTAGGACCCTGGTTTCTTGAGGTCGCTCTACAGAAAAGGCTTCTGTGAGCAAATAGATGCCTGAAATGAAGCACCTTCTCAGCTCAGTTTAAGTGTGAGCACAGGAAAGGCTCAGAGAAGTCCTGCAACAAAGAAACTGATATAGAATCTTCCCAAACTTATTTGACCACAGCAACATTTTAAATTCAGCACCCATTTCCCTTCCGCAGGACTGGTGGCTGACCTGGGACAGAGAGGGCGACATGTCCACGCGGTCCCAGGGACGACGCCTGGGCCGGTTCAGGGATGTCGCCAAGAGGCAGAGTCTGGCTCCGTTCGAGGAAGAACTGTGCACCGATTGCTGATATTCTAACCATGAAGGAGGCAATAAAGGAGTTTCCGTCCCCGGAGGAGGCCTCGAGCAGAGGGTGGACTTGCTGAAGATGCTGCAGAAGGGAGCCAGGCTCCAGGTGGGTGTCATCCTTGATTTCTGGGGCGGAGAGAGGGTCCATGAATCCTGAGAGAGGGGCTGTGCGGCTACCCAGAGGTGGTGCTGCTCCCTTGGAGCCTGTCCCCCGGCTTGTATTGCTACGTCCTCGGCCCAAGAGTACTTGGGATGCTTGAAATGAGCAGTCTGGGAAGGTAAGATGTGAACACATAAATATCCTCATTAAGTCCCAACTACACATCCCAAACTTTACATAACCAGAGCAGCAGCTGGAGACGCCCACAGCCCTAATTGGGTTTCTGTACTAAGAGAACGTCTTCTCCCTGGCTCTGCTTATCCCATTCACGTAGGTAATTACCAGAGGGAGCCAGCTGTGGGGGACCGGTGGGCAGGTGGGCACCCACCCTCGTGGGTGCACCATGAGGATGGGGTGCCGGGGGGGCGCTGAAACCCTCTGCTCTCTTCGTGGGGGGCAGGGCCTGGGGACGGGACGCCCAGACTGAGCTGCTGGGACAGGACGCCTGACCCCCTGGGGACCTGACAAGCACGTTCAAGGCCGTGGAGAAGGCCTGGCGATGGGAGTGGATGGAAGGAGATGCTTCTGTTTGCCCAATGGCTCAAGGTGCCCTGTCTGAGTCCGTTGGCCAATCAGCCAACCGCAGCCCCTGCCCCCAGAGCTCAGAGCCGGGCGGAGGAAAGAGCTATGGGCAGGACAGGCTGGCATCAAGGCAGGCTGTCAGGACTGGGAGGGTGGGTGGCACGGGGAGCCCGACTCTGTCGCAGAGAAAGAGGTCAGAGCAGACCTCCTGGAGTGAGAGCCAGTGGGATTGACCCAGAGAGAGGAGTCACCTGCATGTGGGGTGGGGGTGTCCCCTTCTGCTAAATGGGGGCCAAGGTGACCGTGGACCTCTGGGCCCCTGCATCACCCCCCCCCCCCCCGCATGCCCTCCCCCAGCCTCTGGTCTCTGGTCACCGCCTAGGAGTCGCAAAGCCCCTCTGGAGACTCCTCCAAGGCAGTGCGAAGCGTGGGAGCAGGGCGGGGGGGGGGGGGCGGGGTGAGCCCCTCTTCGGAGGGGTGCTGGTGGGGGCTGGGGCCCCCGGCGCGCTGCCCACCAGGCTTCCCGTGGGTGGCGGGTGTGACTTCTCTTCTCTCCGAGCAGCCAGCTCCGTTCCCCCAGCCCCGAGTGGCAGCTCCTCGGGCCGGAAACAATGTGCTTTCTCCACGCCTGGGAGTGGAAGTCAGCAGTTTGGCACCGTCTGGCTGGCAGCCTCCACCGGCTTCCTTTGGCACTTTATTGGCAAAGGCGGTGACATTTCTTTCAGTTGGGTGGGTGGAGCTGTTATGCAGACTCCCGCTCTCCTCATTCGCCAGATGAATATTCATGACTCAGGCAATCTGTACCAGCCAGACTTTCCTGAGGGCGGCAGCTTTTCTTCTCTTCCTCTCTCTCTTTTTCTTTCTCCTTCTCTCCTTCCCAGCTCTTTGGAAAGCTGGAGTACAGCTATATTTAATTTACAAATATGGAGCTATTTAGCTTGCCTTTTGGGGTGCAAGCCCTGGGGAGGAGATGCCGGTGGGGGGGTGGGGAGAAAGGTGGTGGAAGCACTGGGTCCCTGACCTCGGGCTTCTAGGTCCCCGGGGCCCAGATCATGGGAAGCCTTATGGGCCTGGGAAGCTCCCTTTGAGCTTGGCATCTTGGTGCCCACACGCCTGAAGATGCAGCAGCTTGTGGCACCTCGGTCCACACCGGCCGCTGAGGTCGACGTGGAAGTCGGAGGAAGCGTGCTGCTTTCCCGCTCAATGCATGGCAGGCCCCAATGAGGTATCATGGGTCCCCCGACCCCCCTACCATGCTCTCCTGCTTGCTCAGCTCCACCCAGACCCCCTTCCAGCCCCAGACAAAAACCCAGAAGGCACCGGGGCATTTGCTAGTCCTTGCTTTTCGGAGAACCAGTCCCTGCTTGGGGTCCAGTTCCCTGCGACACACCTGCTCCCTTTCTAGGAAGGATGGCTACCTAGCTCCTTTTCTCTCCTCCCGCGGAGGCACCAGAAACTCTGGCAAAGGGCTCAGGATTTCCAGAATTTGCCAGGGAATTTGGTCCTTAGCGAGGATGTTCTCGTGTATGTCTTGTGTGTGTGTGTGTGTATGTAAATATTTACACACAGCTTAAGTGAGTCTGTATGCCTACATCTATGTTCAAGTGTTTGAGTGTGTGTCTGTATGTGTAAGGGCGTGAATGTGTATGTGGCGGGAAGTCTGGGAATGTCTGCATGTGTGAATGTGCCTCTCCCGTTAGAGTTGCGCGTGTATCTCTGTGGGTCTGGGGCGTTGTGTGTAGGGGTACTTCTGGGGGGTAGAGACTTGTGTGCGTGGTGTGTGTGTGTGTGTGTGTGTACGTGCAAGTGAATTGTCGATGTGTGTACAAGTGTACGTGTGCATGTGAGCGTCTGGGAGAGCGTGTGTGTGCATGCACGCGTGTGTGTGTGTGTGTGTGTGTGTGTTGGAGAGAGGGTGTCATTCCCCCTGACCTCCGTTCCCTCCTGAACCTCATCCTCTCTAGGGAGGTGGAGGGAGACGTCCCCCCGCCCCTTGCAAGTGTTACAGATTCTATCCAAGGACGGGAACAGAAGGCTTCCCAGCACAGAGCGTCCTGAAATTACTTTATATTCCCCCCTCCTTGTTTCATCTAATCAAAATAGCAGTGTTAGGCTCACCCATTCCCTCTGCCCACCGCGTAGCCCCAGGGCGGGAGCGAGGCGGGCCATCCTGTCTGACCTCCTCTGAGAGCACCTTGCAGCCCCAAGCCAAGGAGCTGTCTTCCAAATCTCCTCGTTCCACGGCCCATGCTTAGTGGCAAGAGCCAGCTGCCTCCCTGCCTGCCAGCAACCGCCAAGCGCTTCCAGAACCCACATCCAGGCTCAGCCTCATTTACAAATATGCAAATTTGCATCTTTTCTGGTATGCAAATGGAGACATGACAAATAGCTAATTAGGGTCAAAAGAAGCACTCTGAACCAATTAGTTGTAGGGTCGATTCCTTTCTGCTGGGAGGAGACTGGCCCCTCTTGCCGCCCTCCATCCCTGCCCGCCCCCCCCCCCCCCAGGCCCGCACACTCTGGCCTGGCCTGTCTGACCAGGATGGTCAAAGCACTGAGATGGGAGTCGATGCTCGAACCCCAGGCCCACGGCGGCTCTTCGCTGTGTGACCCTGGATGACCTTGGCGGAACTTCAGCGTCCCCCCTCTGTGAAATAGAGCAACGGCAGTGACCTGTCCCTAAACCTCCGGCCCAGTGTAGTAAGACCCCGGGGGCAGGGAGGGGGTGGCTGAGAAGTCAGGAGCCTTTGGAAACAGTAGGGAAATTCCTCTGATAGGCACATTGCCTGTGTTCTCCCGAAGCATCCAGTCACCCCTTCTGCCCCCCGAATTAGATGAATCAGAGGTGGCGACGGCATGGCAGCGAGTCTCCTCCCGGCTGCCAGCTCTGGCCAGTTTTGAATGTCGGCCTGCAGCGGCGCATCGAAAGGGATTTCCAAGCCAAGTCTGGATTCCCCAGAAGAGACTGTGATCGATTACTGATGTCTGTTGTGGGCAAGCAATGGGAGCCTGGCCGCTCCCCAGGTGCAGCCTTACCGACCGGCCCCTGGGTTCTCGTCCTGGCTGCTCCCTGGAGGAATCGACTTCCCCTTTTGAGCTCGCCACCTGGTCGGGATGACACAGGCGCCATCCGACCCGGGTCATCGTAGGGAAGAGGCGAGAGAAGGTGAGGCGAAACCTGCCCTTTGTCCGGGGGGTGATAGGTACACTTAGGTGACACAGTTGGTGGGACAGGTACGTTGCCCCATTTCGGGGGTGGGGAGCAAGGGTGGATGACTTGTAGTAGAGGCATCGGCCTCGCCAGGCAGGCCTGCATGGCGGCTGGGTTGCTCTTCTCTCTGCCCCTGCAGCATCTTGGCTCCCTCCCGCCACCCCCGCGTCGATGCCCCATGCACGCTGCAACAAGCCCCACTGGCCTGGCTCCACAGCTGGGTGTGAAATTTGGCTGAGTCGGCACCTGGGAGAATTGGAGCAATTGCAATCCTGGAGCCCGGGGCCTGGCCCGGGGCCAAAGGGCAGACTAGAGGTGGTGGGAGGGAGGGCCCAAGTGCCAGGGAGCCAAGCAGGGCTGGGCGGCTGGCAGGGGTGCGTCAGGAGAGCACCTGGCTTGAAGCTGGCTGGCCTGAGGGTGCTGAGAGCCCCAGGCCTGAGCTCGGAACAGCGCCCAGCTGTGTACGTGTGCCTGGCCATTGGCCGTGCCCGAGCATGTCCTCGAGCGTGCCCTTGCGCGTGTGCATTCACCTCCTCTGGGAACGTGTGTTCTGGTAAATGTGTGGCTGTGCATCAATATCGATATAAGAACAGGCATGTCTGTGTAGTCGTGCACACCTGTCCGTGTGCGCGTAGCCGGGTGTGTGCCTGCACATCTGCGTGGGGGTGAACTCCTTGCATGCACACATCTGTCAGTATCCAGGTACATGTGTCTAGGCATTTCTTTTTTTTTTTTTTTTTAAGATTTTATTTATTTATTCATGAAAGACACACAGAGAGGCAGAGACACAGGCAGAGGGAGAAGCAGGCTTTTGTGGGACTCGATCCTGGGACCCCGAGATCATGTCCTGAGCCAAAGCCAGATGCTCACCTACTGAGCCATCCAGGTGCCCCGCGTGTGTCTAGGCATTTCTGCCTGTATGCACAGGTGTCCTTTCAATCTCTGTCCCGGTGTGTGTGCCTCCTGGTGTGTCCACACGGGTGCGTCCACACGGGTGCATCCCTGCCCACCTCTGTCGGTATCCATGGATGTGGCTCCACGCCCTTCTGTTGGCACCAAGGTGTGCATCACTGTCAGCATGTCTATCCTCTCCAGGGCCTCTGGGCGTCTCTGGATGTTGTATCTGTTAAGTCTGCCCCGTACGTGCATTAGCGAGTGCTTCTGGGGCTGTGCCCATTGCCTGGTGCATTTCTGGGGGTGCACCTCTACCTGCGAGGGTGTTGGGATCTACCTCCGCCTGCAGGCGTGGCTGTATCAAGGTGAGCATGATGGACTCTCGGATGTGGCTGCCATAGCTCCCTTTTTCTGTCTCCATCCTTCTTTCCTTTCCTCCTTCCTTCCCTTCTTGCAACTCCCTCTTGCAGAGCTGGCCCAGGCTGCGGTGGCGGTGACAGATGAGCCTCGGAAGCCCGCTTCAGCCTCTGAAGGGGGGCTCCCTACGTTCCTCTCCCACGTGGACTCGGCCCCAGAGCCCCAGAGGCTCCCGGCTTTCTAAACGCGAGCTGTCGCCTTGCCCGCTGCACGTGAGTCCTCACCCCAGCGGCTGCGAGAACCCGGGCCGCCTCCTCCTTCCCCTCGTGGCGCCCCTCCCAGCCCTCCTACCTGCTGGCGGGCAGCCTCGCCACCTGCTGGGACAGCTGCCGACTTGGACTTCAGGGCACGTGTGCCCCCGCTCAGTGGTCTGTGTCTCGACGGTCCCTCTGCCATCTCTGGAACGTTCCTGGGATTTGACTGGGGGCCACTCTGCTCTTGCCCTGGCGAGACCGCCCTGCCCAGGTCCCCGGCTCAGTCCTGGGCCACCTCACTGGGATGTGGATCCCCGCATGGGCCGGTGGCTGTGCAGGGACGGGGTTCGGGGTCGGGGGTGGGGTTGGGGGCTTCCCTGTCTGCCCTGGGCTCCTGGGCCCTGGACCAGGACTGTGGTGCATGGATCATTCCAGGGCCTCCGCTCTTCTCTTGCCATCATCAAATGCCTCCCCCTCCCCTTGCCATCTCTTCCCTTCCCTGATGGTTTTGAATGGAATGTCAAATAAAATAAAAAAACTGATTAAAAGTTGCAAACGGTGTGAGTGAAAATAAAAGCACGTAAGACCAACAGGTATCACGTGAGCTTGACCGCACAGCGAAAGCAGGGTGAGCTGGCGTTTGAGGGCTGCGTCCTCCTGGCTGCAAGTGGACAGGGAGGAGCCCGGGCGTGGGTGGGATAAGGCTGCCTTGACGCCCTCCCCAGCTGCGTGGCCTTTCGGGACCCGAGCTTCCTTTTCTGTCCTTTTCTCCCAGGGGGACGAAGGACCTGCTTCCCAGGTGCGCTGTGCGGAAAGTGTGCCAGGGCACACTTGTGTGTTTGGCCCCAGAAGCAGCGCCAGGTGGGCCATTTTCCCCGTGCAGAACGCACCCAGCACCCACTGTCACAGCACAGGGCAGCGCACTGGCATCCTCCCTGCTCCCCGGTGGCCTGGTCCCCGCGTGGCAGCCACACTGATCCTGTTAACAGACACTCAAGTCCTAGCCCGTCGCTCGCATGCTCAGGACCTTTGCTGCTTCCCATCTCCTGGGGAGGAGAGCCGAGGTCATCACTGCAGCCTCAGGGCCCCAATGCTCCATCTCCGTACCTGTGAGGGTCTGTTTCTTCCCTTTCACTTTCCTCCAACCACACCACCCTCCTTGCTCCCCAAATCTGCCAGCCTTGTTCCTGCCTCAGGACCTTTGCGTGTGCTATGTCCTTTGCTGCAATGCTTTCGCCCCAGACCTCCTCACGGCTCCCTTCGCCATCCCCTTCAGGTCTGTACTCAAATGTTACCTCCTCTGCGAGCAACGCCCTGCTCTTTCTTTAGTTTTATCTACGGCACTTAGGACACCCAGGAATACTAGACTTTTTACCTATTCGTTTCCTCTGTTGTGTGCCTTCCCGAGAGAATGTAAGCTCTTTTTTTTTTTTTTTTAAAGATTTATTTATTTGAGAGCAAGCAATCGAGTGTGCGCACACACGAGTGTGTGTTGGGCGGAAGGGCAGAGGGAGAGAGAGAGAGAGAGAAAGAATCCCCAAGCAGATTCCCTGCTGAGCATGGAGCCTGATGCAGGGCTTGATCCCAGGACCCTGAGATCATGTCCTGAGCCGAAATCAAGAGCTGGTGGCCCAAGTGACCAGCCACCCAGGCGCCCTGAGAATGTCAGCTCTTTGAGAGCGGGGATTTTTGCCTTTGTTTCCATCACCTGGCAAATAACGGGCACTCAACACGTTTTTGCTGAATGAACTCATCGTTGGGCAGTGTCGAGTGGCTGTCCACCAGCGCGGGCAACCAAGAGTCATCATTGTCCTGCGGCTCCGGAGGGGCCGTGGCTTCAGAATGACTCTTTAACAAGGCAGTGGGGGCTCCCCAGCCCCCCCCAGCCCCGTGGTCCTCTTGCTTTGAGGGGAAGCGCCCACTGGTTCCTGATGCAGCCTGAGAGCCAAGGCTGCGTCCCCTTGGGCCAGCCAGGGGACAGGGCTCCCAGCCAGTCGCTGTCTTGTCTCCCTGCGCCACCGCTCCGAGTGCATCCAGGCCCACGGTGGCGCCTCTGGGAGGCTCATGCTCAGCTGCGGCCGAGCCTGAAGCGGGGGGCCAGCCGGGCACTGGAAGGCTGGGGGGGGGTTGGCTACTAGAAGGGCGCGGGGTGGGCCGTCAGGCTCAGGGGGCAGTGCCTAGGAAGCTCTTGGGGTGCTCAGGAAGGCCGGTGCCGGGGTGTGGCTGGAGCGAGCCTGCTCCCCTGCTGAGAACTTTCTGAAGCCAGGGTTGAGTCCGGGCTCTCTATGCTCAGCCCTCGGCAATGCCATCAAGGTCGGCTTGTCCCGGAGTCACGGAGTCACGAGTCTGGCCGTGTAGTCACCTCAGGGCACAGAAAACACACAACGGTGGAGGTCAGACCTGGGTGTGGGTCTTGGTCTAGCTCATCTTTAGAGCAGTTTCTTCAAAGAGGGCCGGTGATGGGGGTGGGGGCTCCTCCAGGGGTGGGAGACACACCCAGGCCAGCAGATCGCTCCAAACAGCACGTTCACGGCTAATTGTCTGGAGTCTGCAACAGACTTTTTAAACTTTTTTTTTCCTCCCCCAAATGCCATGGACTTCTTTAGCTGGTGAAGCCTGTGGAACCTTCTCAAACCGTATTTTATTTTATTTTTAATTTAATTTAATTAATTTATTTATTTTATTTTATTTTATTTTATTTTACTTTACTTTACTTTATTTTATTTTATTTTATTTTATTATTTTTTCGAACAGCGTTTTAAACGCACGAGATACACAGGATTACAGAGGAAACTCATTCTCCTGAGCTGCAGTTCTAACCACGGACCCCAGGTTAAATGGCCAGTCTCTTTGGAGAAGAACTGGAGACAGTTCTTCGAGAAGAGCACAAACCCTGGCTTCTCCCCCTGCACCCTGGGAGGGTGTGTGCATATCGTGCTCAGCAGGGCTGTCCCACTGTCCTGGGGCTGAGGGAGCAGCCCTCTCCCCGCAGGCCCACAAGGCAGAGTCTGGACCCTTGGGGGGTGGGGGCAGGAGGCCACAGGGAAGGAGACGGTGGGGCTGCCTGGGGGAAGGAATGAGCTTCCCGCCTCTGGGGCGGTCCGCTGGAGGCCCATCTGCCAGGGACTCTGGGGTCAGGGTGTGGTGGGTGGGTGCTGCTCGGGTGGGAGAGGATTTTTTGGTTGATCTAGCCCGAGGTCCTTTTGCAGGTGGACCTAGGAGGAGTGCCGGGGGCTGGTGGGTCTTTCTCCTTTGCGGAGCCCTGACCACGCGTGCCACCCTTGGGTGAGAGGATGGGCACGGCCTGCTGGCTTCTGCTCACTGGGCCCAGGCAAGCAATCTGTACCCGGGCCGCCCCAGCCTCTCCTTAGGGTCAGCAGCTGGCCTTGGTCTTTTGAAGAGCTGCGATTCGGGCTAAGGAAACCTCTTGCTATTCTGAGTCTGCGCCCCGGGGCCGTTCGTGGGAGTGGGGGGCTCCAAAACCATACCCTCCAGCCTCCCTGCAGCTGCCTAGAGTTTCAGGTCAGAGCCTAGGGTGGGGTCCCTCCTTCTTGCCTGTGTGACACTTTTGCCCTCCCCAGAGCCTCAGACAGTGTGAAGTTGCCTGGGCCAACCCCCTGTGGTGTGGAAGGAGTAACTGAGGGTGGGCCTTGGCCCGAATCACATAGCCTCCGGGTAGCAGAGTGGGTTGTGGAACCTCGGTGCCGGACTGCCTCCTCCCGCTGCTGAGCAGGCCAGGCCGGGGCAGGAGGGGTGCAGCAGGGAGGCAGCCCTGGGTTCCTCTTGACAACCACATCATGCTTCCCACCTGAACCACTCCTCGGGGGAGGGGGGGCTGGAGGGGAGCCGGGGACCGGTCTATTAGCTTTCTCCCGCTGTCCCCCGAGGGTGCATTTGTCTGTTTTGCATTTTTTTTCCAGGCTGTAGTTAGACAACTCCAGGTCCTGGGGGGCAGCGCTGCAAAGAGAAAATGTCAGGGCGACACGCCGCCAAGATAACATTAGCGAAATATCAAGTCCTTTATGATGTCAGGAGGGATTCCTGCCTGCGGCCGGAGCTGCCTAATGACATCATAAAATAGGCCTGCGGCAGCCACAGCCCCCCTGAGTCATCAATCAGGCCTGTCTGCCCAGAGCCCCAGCACACGGGGCGGTGGGGGGGGTGCAGGGTTTGAAACTCAGAGGGGCCCCCCACGCAGCCGCGCGGGGCTGAGCTGAGGGGCTGAAGGCACCCACAGCCCCTAGGATGCATCAGCCCCCTGGGGGCAGGCGTGTCCCCTACGCCCCCGGGATATCCTGGGGCTGAGCCACCCATGGGCTCCCCGGGAGGCCTCTGTCCAGGCCACAGTACTGCAGTGGTGCTGAGCGGGAGGTACTGAGGGAGAGGAGGGGGCCTAAGCCGGGGCTTCCCATTCGCTGGTAGCATTAGGGACAGACAGGGGCCCTCTCGTCTGGAGCAGTGATGGGACCACGGATGGAGACAGACGGATGGAGGAGGTCTGGGACCCTCCTGCGGCTGCTGCATGTGTCCGTCCCTCTCTCCATACCTGCGGGTGTTTACAACACATATACCGTGCAAATGGATTATCCACGTCTGCGTTTGCCTGGGGGTGCCAGCCGACTCCCGCCTGCTTCCTCTGTGTCAGAGTCTCTATCTGTCCTTACACCTCTCCGTGTGTCCACGTGCTCATGCTCATGTGTGTCAGATGTCTGCGGGATGTGGGCAAGGAGATGCAGAAGGGGATCCAGGAGACCGAAGAGAGGAGGACCCCAGAGGGTGAGGGGGTGTGTGTGTGTGTGTGTGTGTGTGTGTGTCAAGCACTTCTTACCACCCTTGGCTGAGAACTTCCGATTGTACTAGAATCGCCTGGGGAGATTTAAAGACCTACCCATGCCCCAGTCTCACTTCAGAGCAATTAAGCCAGGATCTCTGGAGACAAAGCTCGGGTAGTGGTATTTTTAAAGGCTCCCCAGGTGGTTCTAAAGTGCAACCCGGGTTGAGAATTGGGGTGTCGAGAGCCTTGCTATTCCAAGGAGGGGGGGAGGTGTCCATGGACTAGCACCTGCCTCACCTGAGAGCTTCTAAAAAATGCAGACTGTCAGGCCCCTCCCAGACCTTCTGAGTCCTACCTACCCTGCCTCCCCTCCACTATCTCTGTTTAGTGGCATCCCCAGGTGATCTGCACATGAAAGGTTGGGGAGGGTAGAGCCGGGCTTCTCAACTAATGCAGATCTAAGAGTTTCTGATTTAGTAGGTCTGGGGTGGGGCCTGAGAATCTGCTGTTTTAGGGAGCTCCCAGGTGATGCCAATGCAGCACCCTTGAACCATTGGCTTTGCTGTCGTGTGTGAGGGAGGCAGACAGAAGGAGAGCGAGTGGGAGGTGTGTTGGGGGTATGAGGATGGGAAGGAAGGGGAAGTCACCAGTCATCCAGGAAGATCATGTCCG
Source organism: Vulpes vulpes (assembly GCF_048418805.1). NCBI lineage: Eukaryota > Metazoa > Chordata > Mammalia > Carnivora > Canidae > Vulpes > Vulpes vulpes. The sequence goes on along the minus strand of NC_132789.1, from coordinate 42,387,268 downwards.
CCCCCCCAAAAGTGAGGCCTGCCATCATCTTGGGTCCTGGATTTCCCTGGCTCAGGGACTAGTCCAGGGATGAGGACAGTAAGGAGGAGAACAGGGCACATAAGCAAGTCTCCTGGTCTCCTGAGAGCTGCTGGCGTTTGTCCTTTCTGTTTCCTAAGGAGCCCCCTCCCTACCCCACCAGTCTGTCAAGGAAAAGGGTCCAGGGCTGAAGTAAAAATTATTAAAAAGGGGTGCCTGGGGATCCCTGGGTGGCTCAGCGGTTTAGCGCCTGCCTTTGGCCCAGGGCGCGATCCTGGAGTCCCGGGATCGAGTCCCACGTCGGGCTCCCGGCATGGAGCCTGCTTCTCCCTCCTCCTGTGTCTCTGCCTCTCTCTCTCTATGTCTATCATAAATAAATAAATAAATCTTAAAAAAAAATAAGCCTTTAAAAAAAAAGGGGTGCCTGGCTGGCTCATTAGTAGAACATGTGACTCTTGATCTCGGGGTTGTGAGTTCGAGCCCTGTATTGAGTGTAGAGATTAATTAAAAAATTAAAAAAAAAAAAGCATCCAGAGTGGGACACTTCTTTGTTCCCGAAAATCCCAGGCCAAAGAACCAGGTTTTCTCAGAGCCGAGGCTCATCAAATGCCCTTTCTTGGGGCTCCAGCAGGCCGCGGGGACGCACCGTCACCAGAACAGTCGTATCCAGTTTGCCTGGGACGAGCCCCGAGCCTGATCTCAGCCGTGGGATTCTCATCCTTTCGTTCTCAAAAGTTTACCCTATGGTTTCCCGTGGGTAGAGGCGGCTCGCATGACTTAAGTTTGGTTGAGGTCGAGGTGAGCCGGCCTGGAGGGCCCGGCGGGAGGTGACTGCGTGTGTCCCCTAGGGGCAACCCTCTGGAACCTGCCCCCCCACCCCTGCTCCCACCACTGCCAGGTCTGGCTCCCTGGGCTCGGGGAGCAGTGGGAGGGCGGGCAGCCAGCCAGGGGACAGGGTTTACCCTGGTGCAGGTGGGTGCTGGGGAGCAGACCTCGCTCCCACGGGGCAGCCGGCCCTGTCCATCGGTCTGCGGGCGCAGGAGCAAGGGGGGGGCGGTGAGGCCCGCAGGCCAGGCCCCCCTCCCTCTGGCCCGCGGCAGGCTCTGCACTTTCCGCCCCTCTTTGGGCCGCAGCTGGGCCGAGGCCGCGGAGTAACCCGAGGACTGGGGGAGGAGATAGCGATCGGCGGGAATACCAGAGGTGTGAGGCAGGCATGACCTCACCCAGGGTGTGCCCGGCTCTCCGAGCCCTGTCAGGCCGCCCTCCGCCCCAGCGCCCCCAGGCTGGCTTAGACAACAAGCTTCAGCCAGCCACAGCAGGGGCGTCCCTACGCGCTAGGCTGGGTCCCAGCCAGGGCTCAGGCCGCATGCCTCTCTGGGAGCCTCCTGTAGGCTGCCTGGGCGGGGGTACGATGTGGTCTCTAAGGGGAGGGGGCATCGCGGTGGCCTCTGAGGGGATTGGGGGTCCTTACACTGTGGTCTCTGAGGGGATTGGGGGGGCCGACGCTGTGGTCTCTAAGACGATTGGGGGGCCTACACTGTGGGCTCTAAGGGGATTGAGGGTCCTTACACTATGGTCTCTAAGGGGTTTGGGTGTCCTACACTGTGGTTTCTAAGGGGACGGGGCGGGGGGCATCACTGTGGTCTCTAAGGGGATGGGGCGCGTTGCTGTTGTCTCTTGAGGAGATGGGGGGCATCACTGTGGTCTCTAAGGGGATTGGGGAGCCTACACTGTGGGCTCTAAGGGGATTGTGGCGGGGGTGGGGGACCCTTCTCCGGCTCCCTGGGGATGCAACATTTGCAGAGGAGAGGCAGGGAGGGAGGCCTGAGGCTAGGGAGCGCTGTTCAGGGCTGAGCTGTGGTCAAGAAATAAGGGAAGGTGTTACTGCCTGGTGGCCAAGGGAGCTTAGAGACCTGCCTCAGCTCGGGGCAGGAGGTGAAAATCAGGAAGAGACCCGTCCTGCAGCAGGACAGCGGGGGCGCCCACTGCTGGGGCAGGCAGCTGGCGAGAGCTGTCTCGGAATTCAAAGCCGCGAAAGCCCGGAAGAGACCGTGGGAGGTATTCACGGAGCCAGATGTATCCAGCACCTCGGGGGACTTGGGACTGGGTCCATGTGAAGCGGGCAGCTCACGTCAAGTCGTCAAGTCGTCAAGGGCTTGCAAAGGAGGGCCCCTCCCCTCCGGGCGGCGGGGCCCTGCCACATCCTCGGTCAAGGTCTCCAGGAGGAAATGCCCCCCCACCTCTGGGCTAACGCACAGCAGCCGTGGAGTCTGCCCTGAGGCTCGGCGTTGGGGGCTCCTACCCCGGTCCAGCCTCTGTCCAGGCCCTTGGCTGTTCCCACTTAGGCCTGCAAGCACGGCCAGGTCCTTCCCACACACGCGCATCGTCCCACTCGGGCTACGGCCGCACCCCTCCCCATCGACCTGCACGTGTGCCCACCAGCTCTATGCACACCCCACACCACACCCTCACCCACACTCAGGGAGGCGAGTGGACCTCACCAGGAGCACCGCACAAACAGCCACCCTGAGGTACCCGGGCACAACGAGTCAATGCACCCGCCTGTGAGCTGCTGCCTTTTCCGGGCAGGCCAGGTGTCTGGGCCCAGAGTCGCAACCCGGGCAGGGCCCACCGCATCGGTTCCGGTGCCCAAGGCCCTGCCGGGCTTCCCACAGTGCCTCCTGGTGGCTGCCCTCCTCTGGCCTCGAGGATGGGAGCTGCCGTCTGGTCCCGAGCGCCCCTGCTGCACGTGCTGAGAAGGGCCTGAGAAGGGACGCGGCTGTATCGGGCACGTTGTTCTCTTACTGATTCAGCTCAGCAAATGTTTCCCGGGCTTTCCATGGGCCTGGCCCTCTGGCGAAGCTCTGGGGCCCAGAGACAAGGAGAACAACTCCCCACTTTCAAAGAACATCTGGAGCTTAGCAAGACCCCTGTCCGTCCCAGGGTTACGTCCTCCCTGGGCCCTCCCCGACCTGTTGGCTCCCATCTACACCCCCCCTTTTGTCTGCCGCCTGACAGCCACCCTCTTCCTCCCTCTACTCTCTTGCACCTTCTTGTTCTCCTCCTTCACACTGGCATGACATCACTTGCTCGTGCCCTTCCGGTTGTGGGGCAGCACGAGGAGAGTGGTGGAGAGGCTCCCATTCCTCCCTAGCATCTCCCCTCCCTCACTTGCCAGCTCTGGAAAGTGCTCTGGGCAATGCAGAGCCGGGCATGAACCCGAGAGGGTCGCAGGGGTGGTGGTGGGGGGTGATGGTGGGGTGTCCTCACTGTGTTCTGGGGAAGGCTCTTGGGATGGACGCAGGGAAGAATGAGAAGGAGGAGAGGAGAGAGAGAAGAGAGGAGGGAAGGGAGGCAGGACAGAGAGACAAACAGGAAAATGTCACAGGGACCGGGAAATGCAAAAGAGGGACAAACAGATCAACACTGAAAGACATTCTGACCTGGTCACCAGGCCCTTCTAACAAAATCACCCTCTTCAGGGTGGACGTGGGTCTCTCTGGGTGCATGCTGGGACGTTGCACACACGGGGTAGCCCTGCAACGGGGCTCAGAGGTGGCTGGGGTCAGCCCTGGACACCTGCCGGCCCCAGCTCCCATGCTGCTGGGAAGGGCTGAGGCTCCGGGACAGCGGTGGTGAGGTTGGCTGCAGGACAGTCCGGCCCGGGATCCTCCCGTCTCCCCTCCACGGGCCCCTGGCTTGCTGTGGTGGTCTCGACACCCTTAGCTCGAGCCTTCAGGGAGCTATGTCAAGCCGGGAAGTCAGCTTTTGTGGGGGTGGGGGGATTTTGCAAATCCCCAGCAGCCTCGGCCCCACTTCGCGTGGGCGGTCTTCAGCCTTTTCTTAGAAGCTGGATCCCCAGGTCCCCCTTCTTTTGGCCCTTGGTGCTAGCTGGGACCCCATCAGCTCCCTTCTTCTTGCCCCTGTGAGGCAGCCTGGCCTGGGAATGGGGGCCCCGAGATTACAAACCTGACCTCTCCTCCTTCCCAGCCCAACTGCCAGGAAGCTCCTCGGCAGGTTCTGATCCGACCCAACCTGCTCTGCAGGGCCCCTGGGCCCCTCCCCTTTGCCCTTGGCCTGGGGGACCCCTCCGCAGCCCTGGCCTGGGCTGAGAAGCCTAGTCAAGAGCCACCAGCGGTCGCAGGAACCCAACAAGGGATCGTGTCAAGGAGCTGCGAGTCCTGTTTTGTCCCCGCAGGCACGCAACCGCCCCAGGACAGAGGGGCCTTGGCAACCTCCAGGCTGGTTATCTGATTTGGGGGCTGATGGGGTTTCTAATGGAAAACAATATGGTAATTTCAGAATGTTCCTGATTAGATGAAAATGATATTGCATCAAAGTTACTTCCTTAATTTATTCAGAAAATAACAAGAGAGAATTCTCTCCTAAGATCCTTAATTAAACCAGAGCTTCCACTGCACAGGCAAGCAGGCGCTGAGCTCCAGGTGTGGACGGGTCTCCCAGGGGCTGTCCTTCAGGGGCAGGGACTGGGCAGGTCTTCCCCCAGATAGGCTGCCCGTTGTGCCTGGAGGGAGCACTGGCAGCATGGGGAGGGCAGGAAGCTCCTTCCCCCTGCAGGGGATGGTGGGGCGGCCATCCTAGAATGATTCCAGGCCCTTCCTTCCTTCTCTGACTTTATCCTGCGAGTCCTCGGTGACCCAAAGCCACAAGAGGCCCAGCAAGTGGGGAGCAGGGAGAGAGCTGTGGGCCCAGGGTGTCTTTAAGACACAGAACAGCTGGAGCGAGCAGGGAAGGTGCTGGCAGGTCCAGTTATGATGGGCACTGGGATCAGCATGGGGACACTGGCAACACCCCAGTGGCTTGGCTGAGGGTAGTTTGATTTGAGAGGGAGACGCAGGTAGAAGGGAAACGACAGGGACAGTGAACCCTCTGCACGTTAGTAATTGGGAGGGCAAGCCGTGGTGACCCTTAGGCCTGAGCAAGAGGAGGAGGGACAGAGAGTGGGGCCACTCGACAGAGCTGGGGCAGGTGCCCGGCAGCAGCGAGCCTGGGAAGAAATGGGGACGCATCCCCAGTCTCTCTCTTCTCCGGCCTTCCCATCTCCTGCTGCTGCTGAACATTAGCTGGACTGGACTGGAAGCCAGTGGGTGGGGCTCCTGGGTGACACCCGTCGTGCCGGTGAGGCTCCAGGGTGACAGAGCAGGGCAGAGGATGGGGCTGGGCGCTGGGAGCAAAGGGAGGATGACGAGCGCAGTCCCCAAGGTGATGGTGAACAACCTTCCATGGTCTGGTGCTTCAGAACTCTCTAGCACATTCTTATTTATTTTCCGTGTCACTCCCCACAACAGACCTAAGTACAGATTCTTGTCTCCAGGAGGGAATAGGCTCAGAGAGATGGAGCGACGTCCAGGAGGTCACACAGCAGGCAGGCTATGGATCTGAACTCACTTCTGTCCCCCTCCAAGTCCTCCCTCTCCGTCCCCTGCCTCCGACCCTGACACAGAGGCGTGAGTGAATAAAAGTGAGCCTCGGCTGGGTATTAGGCAAGGTTCCTGATGTGAAAGGGCCCTGTCTGGAAGCTTCTGCGAGGTCAAGAAGGGCGTCGGTGAATGAGGAGCCTCGGTGCCCTCAACACTGTGTAGAGGAGACCCCAACGGACCGCCCAGGGAACAGACGTTTCTAAATCTGAGGGCATCTGCCACCCCCGGGTCTGATGCAGAGGGCTGGCGGGACACACCAGAGCAGGAGCTGGAAAAGGAGGCAATACTGCAGAGTTGGGATCATTCTGGTAGGCACTCCCCGTCGCTCCGGGGACCATCCCCACCTGCCCATGTGTCCGCTGATCACGCTGTACCAGTGTCACTCTCCCGCCCACCAGGCACCAGCACCCCGGGCACGGAGCGGCGCCGCTGGCCAGGTCCTGGCTGGGGACAGGCTGTGCCCAGTTCCCTGGGCCCTGCAGGAGCCTGCGCAGGGCTGTCAGGAGCTCCTGATTTAGGATTCCGACGTTAGGATTAGACCAAGGCATAGATCGAGAGGTGGCCCTGGGGCCACAAGGGGCCTCAGTGTGCAAGAAGAGTTCTGCGGGTGGGGGAGCTGGCGTGTGAGCTTGTGGCTGCTTCCACACATGCGTGCGTGTGCGTGTACGTGTACGTGTGCCTGTGTGCATCTGAATATATGGACCTGGGTCCATACGCGTGTGAGGATGTGCATATGACAGAAAAAGAGGGAGAGACAGGGAAAGGAGGGGGGAGAGAGAGAATTTGTTAGGAAATCATCAGAGAACAAAATCAAAGGAAGTGGGGCTTGGATGGGCCATGTGAGATGACGAGGATGATGGCGAGAATGGGGATAATAATAATAATAATAATAATGACAGCTCACATTTATATGATGCTTACTGCATGCTAAGCCTGCTCCAAGTCATATATATATAAATATATTTATATATATATTTATTACTTATTTTAATTCTAGGTATAAACATATATTATATTTATAAATAAATAAATAAATAAATAAATAAATAAATAAATAAATATTTATCACTTATTTTAATCCTCACAACCAGTTTAGGAGTTAGGTATTATTATCATCCCATTTTACAGATGGGGAAACTGAGGCACGGGTTTTTTTTTTTAATGGTGTGCCCAAATACTAGAGCCGGGAATTAGGCCCAAATCTTAACAACCGCCCTCCCTGCTTGGCCCCGAGAGGTCCTGCTTGCTGGACTGGGAGGGTGTGGCACTGGTCTCTGATTCACTCTGGAAGCCTCGGAACTACTATTTTGATTCTCTGTCTCTGGGTCATATTCTTTGTTCTCAGCAGGACTTTTTGTGGGGTGGGGTGGGGGGGTATGAAGTTAACCCTATAAAGCTTGAGTATCAGGCAAGTGGTCCTGACTGAGCCAAAGCAGGGAGGCGTCCAAGGAGCTTGGGTTTGGGAGGGCCAGTTATTCTGCATGGTTGGTGTGGGGAACGCACCGGGGTGAAGCAGAGAGGTGGGTAGGGTGGCTCATGAAGGGTCTTTGCAGGCCAGGGGAAGGTGGAAGGCCTCCAGCCTCCAGCGTGGGTGGTGGGAGCCCCCCAAGAGGGTTGTCCGCGGGAGGGTGGCACGGTTACGTGGCGCACTCTGGCCACCGTGTGGAGCAGAGAGAGACTGGAGCCAGGGAGGCCGATGAGCTGAGTGGGGCAACCCTCCAGGTAAAAGGGTGGTGAGGCCCAGGCCAGGATGGGGTGGGCGAGCAGGGAGACGAGGGGGGAGCCCATGAGGAGTGGCCAGGGCATCGCTTGGCCCTGGGAGCTACGGACTGGCCCTGTGTTCTCTCCTGGTGGACACTACAGGCTGGGGGGGGCAGGAGGCCAGAGGCACGGCCAGTGGACACGTTGGGAAATGGGGAATGCGGACTTCACCTCACATCCTTTCCATTTTCTTAGGTGCCCCCATTTCTAAACATGCCACATGGGAGTATACAAGAAATAGAGCTGTGCACGACTCACTCTGGAGTCTCGAGTGCTGGATGACTGGGGTACGGTGTGGTTAGAGCTCTCCTTCGGTGGTGATTTGGGGTTCAAGTTCCAACGTCACCGCTCTGTAGCTGTGTGTTCTTAGGCAAACCACTCCGCCTCTCTGAGCCTTAGTTTCCTCTTCTGATCATTAGGGATCATTACAGCACGTATCTCAGGGGCTCGTTGTACAGATTGCATTGGTTGGGTGCTACAGGGCAGCCCTAGCTGTGATTGCCCAGATCCTGGCAGGATGACATATGGCAAGGCTGTTTTGGCATTTTGTGTAGGACCCGTTTCCCCCTTATTTCAACCCTCCCCACAGGTAGGGGACTCAGCCTTCTTTGGGGTCTGGGAGGGGGTACGAGAAAGGGGAGGTGTTCCTGGCCAGGGAAGGTTGCCGATGAGCCTTTCCTGCTTGGCACCCTCCCCCGGTCAAGCCTCTTCCCCTTTGCAGTGTCCAGGCCCTGCCTCTCTCCTGCAGTCCTGGAACCCGACGGAGGCTGAAACTCAGGGGCACATCACCCCGCCTAGACGGAGCCTCCCCACGTAGGGTCTGGGCCTGCCATTCCTCAGTCCACCTTCTCTTGCCCCAGCACCGCGTCTCAGCCCCCAGAGGCCCCCTCTGTGCCAACAGGCCCCCATCTTCATGCTCTCTCAGATGTCCCAGAGGGGTTCTGGAGGGGGCCCGCAGAACTCCCAAAGAAGGCCTCGGGAGGAGATGGTGACCCCCTTTCTCCTGGCCTCTGCACCCTCTGCTTTGCCCAACTAGGCGGCGGGGGCCTGAGCCCCGGGCTGAGCTCAGCTCTTACCCCAACCCCAACTCCCAGAGTTTGCTGGCAGCAGCGTAGATGACTTTGGTGTAGTTTCTGTGGTTTAATAAGCTACAAAAACGGCATTATTTTAAGCCAATCTGGATATAGCACAAAAACTCTCACCCCGTCTGTTCTGTGAAACTCAGATACCCTGACGAGAACACAGCTCACAACCAACTAATACAATATTCCACCGGGCTGGCTGTCAGCGGGCCCCACGCGGGAGCCCGCTCCCCGAGGACTGCCCAGGCGCGCTCCCCGCGGCCGGCAGGGAGGCGGTGGCCCAGGCGGGGGGCGGGAGGGCCGGCTGGGGAGGGGGCCGCCTCTCCCCTCGTCCCCTCCCCGGGAGCTGGGCCGGCCGCAGCCCCCACCGCGGGGACGGGAGAGGAGAGGAGTGTTTCTGGCCTGCTGACAGCAGTTTTACTCCCACCATGGGCATATGTCTGATTCCGAAGCAGGGAAGTGTGTCCAACACACCCAATGCAAAGACAGGTTGTTGAATATTTTTTCTCTCATCACTAAAAAGGATTCCCTGCTGGGTGCAATCAAGATCCATAAACTCACGGCTCGAGTCGGTGTGAAAGCAGCGCTCCAGCCCAGACTCCCTCGCTGGCGCTAAATGCAGGCTCCGGGCGGAGATGCACAGACATCCGCTAGCAGTCTGGCCTTGCGACCGCCAGTTCCCGGCACATTAGGCAGCGCGCTTATTTTGGGCTACGCTTCAGCGGATTAACTTTCAGTGTAAAGTTTCGGAGCTCGGGCACCGGCCCTGTGGCGCCGCCCCCCTCCTCCTTGTGTGTGGGGGGGCCAAAGTTTGCAGAGCCAGAGGCGAGGGGCTGGCTCACGCAGGTCCTCGGCAGCCTCGGGATCCAACCCTGGGTAAGGAGGGCAGATGGGCACGGCCCCCCCCCACCCGGGGGCACCTGGCAGGCCCCCCCCACATCCCCCCCGCAGAGCCCAGATTGCTGACCCGGGGTGCCTCGGGGTCCACCAGGTGCCAGTGCCTCACTTCCCCAGAGGCTTTGAAGAGCTTGTTTGCTGGGAGGGTTGGTGCCGGCGAGGGCTTCCCCTGTTCTGGTTGAGTGTGCCATCCCCCCACCCTTGGTGCTGGGGGCTCTGTCCCCTCCCCCAGAGAGGATCCCAGGTCACATACTGGAGGTTAGGACCCTGTTGCTTAGGTTTCTTTCTCAGTGCCCCCCCGCACTCCATCCCATCCCTCAAGCAAGTGGACTGAGGCAGAATGGGAAGCGGCAGGGTCCTCACCAGGCCACAGGGGCACCTGCTGGGAGTTGAGAGGACACAAGAGAGGAAAGGGAACACCACCAGCCCCCAGACTCCCTCTGATGGCTCGGCCAGGAAGACCTCAGTGCTCCTGCGGACACAGAGAAACCGCCCCCACCTCTGCTCCCCCACTAGAGCCCCCCCCCCCACCACTGGCAGGTGCTTTTCGGATCCAATGACTTAAAATTCTCATTCCTGTGGATTTTTAAGAGACGCAAGAGCACCAAGACCCCCCCCTTCTCGCCCCAATATCCCCGTTTTTCTGGGGGGCATATGAGGTATCACTTAAAACCAGAATGAACTTCAGGAACAGCGTGCAGGGCTAAGGGCAGCTTCGCCGGCACGCGGAAGCCAGCAGGGTGTGGAAGCTGGCACTGGCTTCTCCATTTCTCCAGAACATATAATCTGGGCTGATTTTGTGCAAGGTCCTGGCCGGGGCTGTGGGGGGGTGGGGGCACGGGAGGTCTCAGCCCGGGGAGGGAGGACAGACACGGAGCCCTTCTCGCATTCGTTTGTGTCTTAGGGTCACTGTGAGTTGGGCATTGTGCTTGGGCACCGAGGAGTACAAAGCCGGTGGCGGGAAGGCTGTGCAGGGGAGAGGGGGGCTCCGGGAGTGCTCGGGTCCCCGTCCTTCTAAGGTTTCCACCTGCTTCCGGAAGCCCGGAGGGGTCCTTCTGCTTCAAAGTTACACGAAGGCAAAAACAAATGATGGGGAGGGAGGGCATGTTGAGGCCGTTTTGGGGAACCCTGGATTAAAAAAAAACCCAAACCCCTCTCTCATATTGCATAAATCCCTCTCTCTCTGCATCCCTCCCCCACCCCTCCCGCTCTCCCGCTCTCCCTCTCTCCAAGAGATCAGCACATTGCAAAGACAGGTTGTGGAATATTTTCTCCTCATCACTAAGAAGGCCTCCCTGCTGGGTGTAATCAAGAACCATAAACTCGCCTACGGCTCCAGTCGGTGTGAATCGAGCCCCGCTCTTCCAGCCTTGATTCAGACACGCTCAGGCCGGCCGACGGCGGCCAGGCTGCTCCCCAGGGCGCGTGCACCCCATCCCGGAGGGGCGCTGGCCAAGGCGAGGGGGCCAGGCTCTGCCCTGGCAGGGAACGGGGCCCCTGTCCTGAGAGGTCATGAAGGGGGGCGAGCTGTGCCTGCAGACCGGGAATCAGGCTGTGGGCAAGGCCACTGGCGCTCCTTGGCCTTCACCCCCTGTCCCCAGGTCCCTAGGAAGAGGAGTCCGGCGGCCGGGTGGCCTCTCAGGCCCAGCTGATATCTCCAAGGGGCTCCCTGGCCAGGTGGAGCGGCTTCTGTCTGGCTTTCAGGATTGTCCTTTTTATGTGGAAGAGGGCGGGGACCTGGTATTGCTCCAGAGGGCTGGGAACAAGTGGGGGTGCAGGGGGGACCAGAAGGAGACAGGAGAGGGAAGGAGAAGCCCCAGGGAAGCTGGGCTGCTGACTGCTTGGCTGCTAAGTGCGCCATCCCGCTCTTTGTCTGAAAATCCATTAGCCGGATTGGGAGCTTCCCTCGGATGCAAAGCTGGGGAGGAGCCTCTCCCACCTTTCCTGGACTTTCTACCTCTGACGTGACTCTGTCCAATGTCACTGCCACTGGCTGAATGCCTGCGCTGGGTCACCCCTCCGCCCTGAACTCCCTGCATCTACCGTGACCTTTCCAAAACAGGAATCTGACCGGAACATTTGCCTCCTCCCCACAAAGTGCTTCCAGGTGGCTCTGTTTCCCCCAGAAAACGAGCCATGGTGAACAATCTAGATCCAGCCTCAATAGTCCTTCCAAACACCCCCCGCGCCCCGCCCCGGGCCCCCAGCTGGCCATCCTTCTGGACACGGGATCCGGCTCCTGAACTGGTCTGTACTTTCTCACCTACGCCCCAGCCATTCCCCTGGCAGGCTCGCCCTTCCTTCTCCCCCTAGTGACTTCCTTGCCCTTCCAGGCTCCACGGAGACCCCCCACCCCTGTGCCCCCACCCCAGCCAGAGGTGTTCCCCGTCCTCTGGGCAGTCTGTGCAATTCAGCCCTTAGCATCTGTGATGCACCTGCCCCCTTCAGTGTCCCTCTGCCCACTGGGCGTGGGGCTCCCCTCGGGGCCACAGCGCTGGGTGTCCAGGGCCCAGCACCCCGCTCGCTGGGCTGAGCAAAAGCAGAAGTTGCAAGGCCGAGCTTCAGCCCTGCTCTCCGTACCTGCACACCCGTGTACCCGCATACCTGTGGGCCTGTGCCCCCGCCTACGCGCCCCTTCACCACTCACCCCCACCCCCCCAACCAGAGAGGTTGCTCCTTGAGGGTAGGACAAAGTCTTGTTCGCCCCCTGAAGGACCAATGAGAAATAAGTGCTGGCACAACTTTGTGGACGTGGCTTTGAATTCTGCTGCAGAAGAGCAGGCCGGGCTGGGCCTGGGAGCTGCGGGGGCTCGTTCTGCAGGGTGGGGGGACGGGGTGATGCTGTCACTTTTCATGAGGGGTCTCCCCCAACGGGGGCCGCCAAGCACGACTTACACGCGTCGCCTGCCTCAGTCGGAAGGGGGGTGGTCTTTCCATTCGGGCTCAGAGGGGGCTGCGCATGCAGGCCCCGCAGGGTTCACGGACGCCGTCTCTGCTGCAGAAGAGCGGGTGGCGCTGGTCCCGTGGGGAGGCCAGTGGGGAGGCCAGTGGGGAGGCCAGTGGGAGGCCAGGAGCCGGTGCTCCGAGAGCTCGGCCCTCCTCTCCGGCAGGCAGAGGCCCGCTCGCCCTCCCGCCTTTGCAGAGGCCACGGGGATATTGCCCACCCGCTTCAGGGCTCTCGTAACTCTTTCAAGACAATCACTTTATTTATATGAGTTTGTTTTAAAAAACCCACAGACGACCCACCGTGGGGACCTCTCCTGCCGCCTCGGCTTGCTTCTCCCCTACCCTCCGGGTCCATAACTCTTAGTTTTTTGATTCTCTCAGTCCACAAACTATAAAAATCTTATTTCTATAAGGTCTTTTATGGTTACCAAGATAGTCAATAGTGTCATTTTCATTCATATCATTCTGCGGGGAAGTTGGAGGAAACGAACCAGACAGAGGAGAGCTATAAATAAGGCTCAGCTACACAGGGCCCCGAGCGGATCCCGCTGCGTTCTTTTAAAACGACTCATGCACGGAACACACACACACATACACACGCGAGAGCACGCAAGCACACAATATACACACATACACACAAATATGTACACGTATGCCCACTCATGCACAGACAGGTGCACCCATGCACGCAGATGCTTCTGTGCATGGTGCGCTCTCTCTCTCTCTCTCTCTCTCTCTCTCTCTCACACACACACACGCACACACACACACACACACGTATGCATGTATGTGCTTACACAATTTGGCAGGCTTAGAAAAGAGCTCTTTTGGAATTTGCCTGGCTTTGAAGGGCCAAGAGCAGGCAAGAGCACTTGCTATGGCGAGATGGGGGGACCGAAGCAGGCCAGCCCAGAGAACACATTCCAAAGCCATGAACTGCAGGGTTGGGCGCCCCGCCACTCATGAGCTCATGTGAGGGAGCTTTCGAATTACCACCAACACAGGAGCCTGTGCTCCTGGCCGAGCGGCAGGGGCAGCCACTCAGCCAGCACTGGGAAGGCCCAGCCGGCTCTCAAGGCTCTCTCTGATTGACTGGGGGTGTTGTCTGGGGACCCAAACCCTTGTTCCCGGAGGACGGCCAGTCAGCTTCATGCTTCTGGAGGACGGCCAGTCAGCTTCATGCCCACAGCCCTACTGTCCCTTAGGGCAGGACCCCAGAGGAAGAGCCCAGGGCTTGACGTGGGAGCAGAAAGCAGGAAGTCTTGGGCAGAGGGAAACCTGGCAAGTTAGTGTGCTGGGGTGAAAGGGGAGAGCCCAGACCAGGGCTGGCGAAGGTGGAGGGCCAGGCCCAGGTCTGAGCAGGGGGGACTGCTAACCTCCCTCAGGTTGGTACAGTCAGGGCTCAATCTGTACGTCTCCAGAGCAGGTGGGGGAAGGAAGGGGCCGCATGGCTGGTGCAGAGAACCATACTCTCCTCAGAAAACCCTAGACTCACTGGGCAGGGGTGCACAGGAGGGGATGTCCACTGGAGTCAGGAGGCCTGGGTTCAAGCGCTAGTTCCATTTGGTTGCCCTGAGTGATGTGGGGCAAATACCTTCCCATTTGTGGGTCCCCGTGTCCCAGAGAACCATAAGGAGGGATGAGCTCTCGACCCCTCCTGGTTGTGGAGATGCAGGTGAACCAGCTGTACCCCAGAGCCCGAGGACAGGCATGTCTCCAGGGTTGCCCCATCTGTGGAATGGGGACGATAATATTTGCCATTGGCAACATCCAAGGGCAGTGTGAGGGGGCGGGGGGCAGACAAAGGTCCAGGGGTCTGGATGAGCTTGTTTGGGAATCGGCAAGTGTGGGGCTTATAAAGGACGCAACCCATCGGGGGCCCCCCAGACACTGAAAAACCTCCTGTTTCTCCTCCCTCCTTACCTCCCAGAACCCCCCAAACACTCAAGAGCGAGGATGGAGCCCAGGGCTCTGAGCTCACAGCCTTGGAATTCTCTGTTTCCCCTCCTGCCTTCTTCCAGGGAACTATTAATTGTAATTTAAACCTCCTAAGTTAAAAGCAGCATGCAGATTTAAGGGTTCTTTCATCCCAATTACACATCGTTTCTGGCTGCACTTTAGTGCCAGGCTTTTATCTGTTGTTCCGGGGAATCACTTCTGGGCCAGAGCAGTGGGCTCCACACAGACTTTTTCCTGATTATGTTTAATGGCAAATGGAGAGTTAACCACCCTCCCTCCCCTGAGCTGCGTAGGCAGTTTTCCCAGCCCCAGCCTGATTGCCGCCCCGGAGAGCAGGAGGGCCCAGAACAGGGGGGACCTGCAGGGCTTCGAGGGGACCCGTGGGGCGCAGGGCGGCCAAGGGGGCACTCCACCCCCGCCCCCTGGGTGACCCACGGGCTCTGTTCTGAACACCGATGGAGGCTGTACCACAACTATAGGTGTCGTTGGTGTGCCAGGCCCCGAGCTGGCATCTTCTGCTCGCCTGTATCAGCCTGTGCCCAGCCACCACAGCCACTGTGACGTTCACATACACAAGTGCGCACTCCAGGGTGTGCCGAGGCCCCTGGGCTGCACTGTCACATGTACACACACTCATAGGAGCACACACATACACGCACATGCACATACTCGTAGAAGCATGTATGTACGTGCACACACTCCAAGAAGCATGCACGCATGCACACACACGGGAGCATGCATGCACACTTACAAAAGCACACACAAGCGCTCGCACACACTCACAAACACCTCCATACCCAGGGACACACTATTTGCACAGATCCCCTCTCTTACCCCCAAGGACACTCTCAGCCCCACACACGCACGCAGTTTGACTCTTCGTTGTCACGCGGAGACTCCTCTGTCAGGAGCTGTGTCTGGCGTGCCCAGGTCAGGCTTCAGTCGTAGCTTGGAGTGGATGTGCCACCCATTTCCACTCTGTCCCTGGACCGTGTCGTGAGCCCGGCTGGCCCGGGGTTGGCTCTCTGCAGCTCTCAGAGTGGGCGAGTCCAGGGTGGGCCTCACGCTCTCCCCAGAGAGGCCTCACCTGCCTTCTTTCCCCCTTCAGTGCTTGGCGAGTCTTTCCTCCCACTGCTCAGGATGGAAACACTGTGACTCTCACGCCCACTGCGACTCATGTTTTCCCCACCCAACCAAGCAATTCTCTGACACTAGCTGGTGTCCTGTGGCTCAGCGCGGTGCTGACACTGTCACCCTGGAGATAGCGCCAGACTCTACGGGCTGAGGGCTCAGTCCTGCCTCCACGACGGGTGCCCAGCACTCGTCCGGGTGTCACCCATGCTTCTGAGCAATCAGCTACAAATCAGAGGTTCCCACTCGCCCCCCTTTGATTAATTTGCTAGAGCAGCTCACAGAATTCAGGAAACCAATTTACTTACCAGATCACCAGTTTATTATAAAAGGTTATAACTCAGCAACAGCCAGATGGAAGAGATGCGTAGGGCAACAGAGGAGGAAAGGATGAGGGGCTCCCACACCCCCTGCTCACGCCCCACAGGTTCACCAACAGAAGCTTTCTGAACCTCATCTCCCCCCCCCCCATGGAGGCTTCATTACGTAGGCAGGATTGATTGATTAAATCATTGGCCATTGGTGATTGAATTCAGGCCCTAGCCTCTCTCCCCGCCCTGGGGGTGGGATTCAAAGTTCCTATGGCTTAATCCTGGGGTTGGTTCCCCTGGCAACCAGCCCCAAACCTGGGGTTACCCTGGGGTTTTCCAAAAGTCACCTCATTGACATAATAAAGGACAGCTTAATGGCTGTCAACACTTAGGAGATTCCAAGGGTTTTAGGAGCTCTGTGCCAGGAATGCGTAAGAAGACCTAACACATATATTTCTTATTATAAATCAGAATATCACAAACCCCTTGGCATTGTTCGTGACTCCTCCCTGTGTGTCACTTCCTACCTGCAGTCTATCGGCAGGTTAAGCTGGCTGGATTTGAGAGGCGTGTCCCTACTCTGACCACTTCTCACTACCTTCCCGGCCACCACCCTCTCTAAGTCCACTAAGCCCTCTACCTATTTCACTGAAAGGACCTCCAAACCGGCCTGCCTGCTGCTTCTGCCCTTCTCTACGTGGAGCTGGAGGAGGTTTCAAGTCAGGTCATGTCAGCAATCTGCTCCTTTCAGGGAAAGAGTTGAGGACCTCGCTCCCTTTCCTTCTTCAAGTCTTTGCCCCATTATTGCTTCTTCATGCCAGCACCGTAACTGTTGTATGGAATTAAACAAAATGCTGCACTTTCAGCTCCCACCCTCCCTATGTCTCTTGCTCAGCTCTGTTTTTTTTCTTTTTTTCTTTCCTCCCACAGAGCAGAGGCCTTCCTCCATGGGTTGGGTGCACAGGAAACAGCCGCTGCCATAGCCTCGCTTGCAGGAAGTCTGCTGGGGAGGCTCTCAGACCAAGACCTGTTGGGAATGCAGGAGACAGAGCCAGGCAGAGGGAAGGGTTAGGGCTGGGATGACTTTCTCCAAGTTGCTCTGTGTGGAGGACGGAGCCCTGGTGCCTTTAGGACCCTCTATGGACTGGACATTGGTTGTGGGCTCCCCAGGGAGGGGAAGGATCTTGGGAGGGGCAGCTCTCTTCTCAGAGGGCACTCTGGAGGAGAGGCACCCAAGCGACTGCTGTGGGCCACCCGCACCCCCAGCAGCCGGGGTGCCACAGTGGGGACCCTGGGAGGCACACGCAGCGTGCACAGAACCTTTTAACATACGTGAATGAGTAAACGTTAACTGTGTTGTGTTTATAGCTGTCTCTCTGCTAGAAAATGAGCCCCAGGAGGGAAGGGCTCTTGATGGGCATCTGGAGGGCATAGCTCCCTGATAGGTGTCTACAACATTTTGGGCCCTAAATATTTACTGAATGAGTGAATGAGCCTGTCCATTCTCAGTGTCCTGCTTGTCTCAAGGTCATCAGTCTCTCTGGAATCAAATCCCCTGTTCTGCTGCTAACCAGTTGTGCAACCGTGGGTTGCAAGTTGTCTAACTTCTGGGAGCCTCTGCTTCTTCATCTATAAAATGGAATAGTAGAAATACCCACCTCAAAGGGTTGGGAGAGGATGAAATGGGCTAATGCTTCTAAAGTACTTAGCAGGTACCGAACAAAGCTGGTCATCAATAAACATTACTGTTGTTGGTGCTGCTCGTGTCTTAGGATCTCCCTGCTTTGGGTTACTGCCAGGATTCTGATCAGGCTTCATGACAAAGCTGGGACCCTCGACCTTCCAGGTGCACAGGACGAGGTGAGCTCTGCTTCTGCAAGTTTGATGGGCAGAGCTCAGTTTTGGGCTAACGAAGATAGAGACCTGCTCAAGCTGATGGCTGAAATTCCTGCCTCAGGAAGCCTCAGCGTGTACCTGAGTGTGGACACGTATCTGTATACATGTCTGTATGGAGATAGTGCAGGCCATACTCAGAGCCATGCTTCCTAAATGATAACTTGTTCTAGGCATTAGGCCCTACGTGGAAAGGTAGTCACTAGTGGGATCTGAAGAGGTCAAGAGTCATCTCCCCTTCCCTACCTTCTGTTCACTCTTTGGCTCCTGATGGGCTTCTCCCGCCTTGTTCCACTGAATGAGCTTGCTTCCTGGTCCCCAGAGACCACCTCAGGGTCAAATACAGTGGACACCTACTCAACCTCAGTGACAACTGACGCTGACCACCACTGTCCATCTTGTGTTGCCTAAGATCACTCTCTGGGTAGAGCGGATGCTGTGGTGTGCTTTCAGGTTCCTCCCTGAGATTGCCATACTCATTGTCCCAGCCAATGGGAGCACTGGTGGCCAACAGCATTCAGCTGATCTCTCCCTAAGAATTGTCTTTGGCCAAAGGGAACGGCCCCTCCCAAGTTTAATGCCCCTCTCTGGAGGCAGTTCAAATTCAATGACTGAAAGAATTTTTCTCCCTTCATTTCGGGACATCTCTAAAGGGCCATACCTGTCCTAGAGAGTTCCATGGGACAGACACATTTCTGTTGCAAATGCATCAGAGTTCAACTTCTCCCTCTGTCCAGTCCTACTGTCCTCCCTCTTTCGCAGGTGTTGTTACCGAGATCCCAATAAGCCCTCTGCGTGCCAATCCCCATCTTCCATCTGTTTTTAGAGAACCCAACTTACTACAGTTAGAGCTAGGAGTGGTTCCTAGGAAACAGACTCTCAAATGGGATTTTGGAGTTGTATCACCCACTGGCCAGTTGGTAGTGGGAACCCTCTCACTGGAGGTGGGAGGAAGTACTAACGGCCCCTGACATGCACTAGCAGAGCAATTGTTAAAACATTTTTCCAGTGGTGAACTGGGATGGGAACATATGGGTGGGAGTATTATCACAGGCATTTGAGAGTCTCAGAGGAAGCAGCAATTATGAAGACTAGGGAATCAGACGATTGTTTCTGGAGGCTATTGGTGCATTGGAAAAAGACAACTAAAGTCTGAGGGTGATTAATCACCAATTTAAGGTGCAGTGTGAGAGCCAGAGGGCCTCCTTGTCATCAGATAAAGAGACTTACTTCTGCAACTGGAGGACAGAAAAAAACCTAAGGTTTGACCCAGGAATTAATTATAAGGTTTACAGATTTCCAGAGAGAAATGAATTCCCAACATAGCAAGTTGGGCTATGTCTTGATTGGTCAGGGCCTTGTTTGGGAAGGAGTAGGGTTGGGTTGGGTTGATGTACTTCAATGCCTTGAAATCCCAGGTTACACTGAGCCCTCTCAGGCAACAGAGTGTCCCATGCCTTCCCCGGGCTTGAAGGTAATGCAGAAGCTTCTACCTCACAAGGTGCCCTGCGTCACATGATGGCCATGCCACCCCCAAGCGCCTCTCCAGGATCTACTCTCCTCAGTTTCTGGCAACTGAATATAACCTGCCCCTGGGCAAAGTCTACAATTTTTGGGCTTGGTGTTGCTTCATCTCTTCCTCCCTATTCTACGCATTACTTGCTTTGTACTTGCCATGTATATCCCCACATATGAGCCTTGGGTTTTGCTGTTTCCTTTGCTTACAAACTTGCTCCCCTCCCTCGTTTCACCAGGTACTTCCCTGTCCCCTTTCAACTGCCACCGAATCACTTCCTGTGGTAAATACCGTGTTCTCCTCCTAGTTCTCCTCCTAGCTAGTGCCTCTATCCTCAGCTACTGAGAAAACTGGCTCTGAGGGCTCACAGCTGCATCCCTCTGAGGGGAATGTCCTCAGCTGCAGAGAGATGTCTTGATTAAGGTTATGCTTCCCAGCCTGGGCCAGCCTATAGTGGATGCTGGCTGAGGAGAGGATACAAGACCTAGCCCTTTTTGTCTGAATTTGGGACAACTCTGATTTTTCCCACTTCTAGGACATCTCATAGGATTGGCTGGGGCTTCAGATGCAACCACATTGCTGGTCCAATCCTAGTTTCCTTGCTTCTATAGGTATATTTCTCCAGGGGGACTCCAGTGACCCAATAAATCTTATTCAACTCTATTTCAACATCTGTTTCCAAAGAACCCAATCTAAAATATCTCTCAAAATCCTCTTTCTCTGGGCTCCTGCCAGAACTGTGCATATACACCTGATAATTGTGTGTTTTTCACTTATCTGTTGCTGTGAAACAAACCACCACAAAACTTCGGTGGCTATAAGTAATGATTGACTTTTGCTCATGCTTTTAGGGACTGGCCAGCCTCAAGTGGGCAGTTCTGCTCCATCTGCTGTAGTTAGGTCACCTGTACGGCTGCACTCAGCTGGGAGCCCCACTGTGACTGGATTGTCCAAATGGATGCTCTCCTCTGGCCTCCAATCATTCAGCAGTCTAGCTTTGGCCTCCTTACAGTATGGTGGCTGAGTTTCAAAGGGAAAAGACCTGGAAATGGCCATTCCTCTTAAGTCTTGGGTTTATAAAGTTTAGAACCTCATTTCTCTTGCTGTCTATTGATCAAAGCAAGTCACAAGGCCTGCCTGATTCAAGGAGAGGGGGAAATACGTTCCACCTGTTGAAGGGAAGAGCATCATTTGTGTCTGGAATGAAAGGAAATGGTTGATGGCCATATTTGGACACTATCTACCATGGCACATAAGAGTCATTATGTTGGGAGCTCCTTAAGGGCAGGGATTCAACTGTATAACCATTGCCCCTAAGCCCAGGCACTTCCAAAAGCTGTCAGAGATTTTTTGGTGACAGTGAGCTCCAGCCCCAATAAATCTCATGCTGTGTTGGTCCTTATAGAGCCTGAGGAGGGGATAGGGAGGTAGTCGAGCCAAGACCCAGGCTGTCAGCTGCCTCTATTGGAACATCTCTTTAATTTCCAAGATAGATGATTCAAATGCTGTTTGGGAGTCTATTTCTGGGAATAGACTCCACCCCCTGGGGCATGAGTGGGGCACATTTTATTCAGCCACATGGTTGCACAGGGCCTGGGATCCAAACACAGACTTAATAATTAAAGCTCGTATTTCCTCTCTCTTGTTATTGTACATTTAGAGCATGTGGAAGTCATTAGTGTTGTTTGTCAAATATTTCTGGCTATGCACCTGCTGAACACATGGAAGAATTGTACTTCTTGGCCCTCTTGTGGTTGGGTGAAGCCTGGTGATTAATTCTGGCCAATGAGTTGTAAGTGGAAGTGACTCGTGCCATGTCTAGGCATTTAATTGCTGTGTTAAGCCCTCTCCAGAGCTCCTTCTCTCTGCCTTGGTGACTGGAAATGTTGGAAATGATGCCTGCTCCATTAGTTGAGTGAGGAGACATAGAAGAGAGCCCAACTAACCCATAATATGCAAATGGTTTGTAAAAGAAACAATCTTTGTTGTTTGAAGCTACTAAGGCTGGGGGGTTGTTCGTCACAGTAGCATGACCTTCTATCCTGACTTTTACCAGAGTCCTGGCTTGATCAAGCTGAGTTCATCTTAGCAGTCAGGTAGGTCTGGAGTGGAATGGGAGCAGGTCTCTTGGGAAAGAACTCACTTTCAGGGGAGGAGTATAGGTTGGAGTAGATTGATGTGTGAGTCCTACACACAGGCCAACTAATATAAGACACTAATATGTTAGTATGTGTTAGAGTTATAAAGCCTTGCTATTAAAACTGAATGAAATAAATTCAGGGAAGTGGGAGTGTTTTAAAGATTCCTACCCTTTCTTCCTATATATTAATTTCTCCCCCATACCCCCAACCAACCCCCCACCCATTCACTGCTAGGGATTTGAATAGTTGTCTTAAGCACAGAGAGAAATGAATGCACAGACATTTGCATATGGGCTTTCCTTCTGTAGCTTTCTTTATTCTAGTTCAATGCCTCTCTACCTTTAGCATGCCTAAAAATTCCTCTTCGTGGCTGTGTAAATGAACCCATGGATATTGGACTTTGTGAGTGGTTTCAGAGTTTTACAATGATACTTTTGACTATATGCAATTCTTGTCTTACGTGCAGACTTAAAAATCTCACCCCTATGTAAAATGAGATTCCATTGTTCAAAACCAAAAGAACCTTGCAAATTTCATGAGACTCTGAGAGCACAAGATGTCAGCAGCAGCTGCTCTTAGCCCATTATCCACCCACCACCCAGGTCCTGTTGATTTTACACCCATGGTCTAAGCCTTCATCATCTCCTGCCTGGATTACTATGAAGAGCTCCTCACTTACCTCTGTTTCCATTCCTGCTGCTTCCAATCCATTGTCTACACCATAGCCAAAGTGATCCTTTCCCAACACCAACTTGGTCGTGTTACTTCCTCCTGTCTAAATCCTCCACTGGCCTCTTATTGGTTTTACCAGGAAGACCAAACTCTTTAACAATGGGTTTGAAGGCCCACAGGACCTGGCCATACCTGCGTTCCAGCCTCACTTCATGGCTGTCCTCCCCTTGGCCTCTATGATCCCTCCATGCTGGCCTTTTATGTCCCCCAATCTTTTCATGTCCCTGTCCCCTCACTGCAGAGCCTGAGCACCTGTTATACCATCTGCTTGGAATGTTCTTCCTCCACCCTCTCTCTTTTGCCTGGTTAACTCCTACTCATGCTTCAGATATCAGTTCAAGTGTTATGTCCTTAGAGAAGCATTTAAACCAACTTATTCTTTACTTGCTCTCATAGAATGGTTTGCTTTCCTTCAGAATATTTACATCAGTTTGTAATTATACACTAATTTATTTGATTATCTGACGAGAACTTGTTTCTTCCACTAGAGCAGGGGCTGTGACTTCCTTGTTATACTTGTATCCCTGCACATGCAATATATATTTGCTGCATGAATGATTGAATAGTGCTGATAGGGGTTCAATGACAGCAACAGTGGCAGTGACATTGGCATAGGTGATGGCACATCCATTTCTGTCTCTTTTGGATTAGTATTTGATCTAATTTTTACCTCTGGCTGGTGTAGCCTGGAAAATAAGAATTACCTCCAGATGCAAAACCCCAAACCAGTGAGTAGACAAGACGAAGGGCCAGTGAACAGCTGATTCAGGTCCAGAATTTGTCCTCCAGACCCCAGATATCACATCCCTTCTCAACCATGATACTACCTCTCGGGCCTGACTGTGACAAAACAGGAGATGCTTCTGAAGTGTCTAGTATAGGTAATTTGTGGGATGGAGAGCATGCAGTAGCATCCTTTACAAACAGTACTCTTGGCTCTCCTTCTTTTTCTCCTTTTCATCTTTTTCTTCTTCCTTCCTTCCCTTTTGATTAAAAAAAATTTTTTTTTAATATGAGCACAGGTAAAACCTTTTGAACTGATGCAAGAATAAAAAGAAACCAGGCTGAGTACAGCCTTGCCCATCTTGTGGGCCAGTGAGGACCCATAGTAACACTGAAAGCTCAGATGTTGAGGAATGTATAATATTATATTATTTTTTATTTTTTTTTAAATATTTTATTTATTTATTCATGAGAGACACACACACAGAGGCAGAGATGCAGGCAGAGGGAGAAGCAGGCTCCATGCAGGAAGCCCAATGTGGGACTTGATCCTGGGACTCCAGGATCACTCCCTGGGCTGAAGGCAGGTGCCAAACCACTGAGCCACCCAAGGATCCCCCAGATTATTGTTTAATCATATAATTGGGGCTTTAGGCTTGATCATATCTCTGTGGGTGTCTTAGAGGGGTGATATTTCTTTTGGGAGGGACTGACATTCCCAGTTTCAATCATCCTGGGAGGAGGTTAATCCTGGAGCAAAAAATGAAGAGGTCTGAAATAGAATTTAGCTTTGAGGAAAAATTTCCTCTTCTCTCTTGAGTCTTGAATTGGTTTGTTCTGGGCTTTAAGGCATGGGGGTAACTAGAGCATTATATTAGTTAAGGTTATATAAGTCAAGATAACTAATATTATGTTAGTTATAGCCAGCTGCTGTAACAGATAAACCTTAACACCTCAGTATCTTAACAGAATAAAAGATTATTTCTTGCTTCCAAAATAGGTGTTCTTGATCACTGGTGACTTTCTACCAAGTGGCACGTAGGGGCCCAGGCTCCTTCCATCTTGTGGCTCCCCCATCTTTAACATGTGACTCCCAAGGTCGCCATGGAAGAAGAAAAACTAACTGAGGTCAGTTCTCAGTGTAGCCTGAGCAGGGGAGTACAGATTCTGAGCCAGTATGAAACAGCTTATTTAGCAGAAGAGCTGTATAAACTGTCATTATGTATACCAGTATGTACCAGGGGAATACACATAGAGGTGGATCCTGAAGATTTTGAAACAGGATGGGGGAGGGTGGGAATATATCTGGATCAAGGAGTGTTTATTAATATGGGAATGTTTTCCTGGGAATTGGAACTTAATGTCTGGCAAGGACATTAGAAACAGTGCTAATATACTGACAGAATGGCTTTGTGAAGCTTGGACATAATGGTTGCCCAGAGTAAGTTAGGTGGAGATGCTCTAATGTTCTGGTAGAGTATTGAAGGAATGGTTAGAGGGTCGAGAGATGTGGTATGAGACTGAGGCCAACTGACTGAGTTCTCTGAAAAGGGTCAGAGGATACTTCCTTCACTAAAGCAATAAGGAATGTGTTAGTTAAGAGCATACAGCTTGGCTGAGGAGCTCAGCAGTGGCTATCTTCTCAAGGTGAGGGTTGATGGTAAGAGGTGCTACCACAGAACTGGGCTCCCTGATTACAATGAGGAGGATAGAATTTTGAAATTGCAGAGGTCAGGTGCCAGTATGTAACTGACAGAGGAAAGTATCAATATCACAATCAGCCAGCAAAGGCTGGAGTGGCAGCCCTTTGACCCAAAGGGATCTTGCTGATAGTTGATAGATAATGTTCCTAGAGGCTAGCTATATGGGCAG
Source organism: Vulpes vulpes (assembly GCF_048418805.1). Classification (NCBI taxonomy): domain Eukaryota; kingdom Metazoa; phylum Chordata; class Mammalia; order Carnivora; family Canidae; genus Vulpes; species Vulpes vulpes. The sequence continues at coordinate 42,362,845 of NC_132789.1, read as the reverse complement.
CCAACAAGGGTATTGCTTGGCTTTGTAACCAAAAAAAGAACAGATGAGTAAAAAGCTTATGGCAGCTTCTGCAATAGAAAATAATGAATCTTTACCCATTTTTTATATTTTTATTTTTATTTATTTTTTTCTTTACCCATTTTTTAGATCAGAGTCACTTTTCAGACTAATTCTATTGATTGGAGAAGAGGCCAAGTCCTCCTTAGGAAGGACATTACAATATCACTTCAAGTATATACAGTAAACATTTCCCCAATCTTCCTCCAAAGGGCTGTATAACTATTCTTTAGAGTAACATTTTGGGGAAAGGAAGAACATGAAGTTCTTTTGAGGGCCTTTGGTTTCAGGATCTGAGCTGGGAGCCCAAATGGCTCCCATTTTTGAGGTAGGGCATATTGAGAGTCCTAGCTTAGATTCTTAAACCCACATAGACTCTGTTCATTTTCTGGCTTCCGAGTGTGTAATTAGAATAGATATACTTAGTAGTTGCCAAAACCTTTACATTGGTTCCCTGAACATTATGGTAAGAAGCCCAAGTGGAGGCCTTTAAAAATGCTCTCACTTCTTGGCCAAGATGTTAAATCTGAAGGAATTCCATATCTTAGATGGCATTGTAGAAATTAGGGCCACTAACAAAGACTTAAATGATTCAGGGTTGATTTTTCCCATTACAGTCCCACTCAATTCATTGGTATGGCCTCTGAAAAATCCAGATTGGTCATAGATGGTGACAGTGGACTACCAAAACAAGTGGGACCCCCAGTTGCAGCTGCTATGCTAAATATGGTATCTTTACTAGAACAGATCAACATAGCCTCCAGCATTTAATATGCAGCATTTGATCTTTTCAATTCACATCAGGAAGAAGGATTAGAAGCAGTTTGTATTCACATGGGAAGGACAACAATATATATTCACTGTCTTGCCCCAGGGCGATGTTCCTTTTCTTGCTTTCTGTCATAATATAATCTAAGGGCACCTTGATTGTCTTGATAGTCCAAACCACCATTCTGATCCACTATGTTGGTGGCATTATTCTCATCAAACAGAATGAATAGAAAGTGCCAAGCACTCAGGATGCTCTAGTAAGAGGCAAGCATGTCAGGTGGTAGGAGATAAATCCTAAAAGGATTGACACATTGGTAAATCTTTTAGAGGTGTTGCTCCTTGAATCTCTTATCACTAAGAAAGAAGCACAGTGCTTGGTGGGACTCTGGAGTTTTGAGGCAGTGTATGTGACACTTGGAAATAGCATTCTAATCCATTTGTTCAGGGGCTCAGCAGGTTGCCAGTTTTGAATGGGTCCTAGATCAAAAAAAGGTTCAACAAGTTAGGGCTGTAGAGTAAACCACCCTACTGCTTGGGACATTTGACCTGGTAACTGCAATAGTGTTAGAGATATCTATGGTGGATTCTGGAAAGCCCTATTAGGAGGAACACTGGGTTAAAGTTATGGAACAAGGCTATGCCTTCTGTTGCAGAAAACTACTTCAACTCCTGGGGTGTTACTAGGTCCTAGCAGAGACAGAGCAGCTGATCATGGACTATCAAGTAACTATATGGCCAGAGCTCCCCATCATGAGCTAGGTATTATCAGATCTGAGTCATAAAGTAGGGTAAATGCATCAGCAACCCATTGTATGTAGAAATGGCTCATTTGAGTCAGATCTGAATAGGTCAAGAGGGCACAACTAAGTAGAGGTCAGGTGGCTTAGGCTCCCACGTCATCCATGTTTGTTGAACCAACACTCTCAGCTTGTGTCTATCATCTTGTGCGAGTATTCCCATCACCAGCTGATGGAGAAGGGAAAAATCCTGGGTTGGTTCACAGGTGAGTCAGCTCAATATGTTGGTGGTCCTAGAGGAAAGAGGCTTCAGGTAATGTATATTGGTTGTCAACTTTTTATGGAAGGTCATGTGGTCTCAGGTGACCATACACATAGCTGATTGTGCAAGGATGAATTGCTTGGGTAATTGGACAAAGGCCTAGAGGAAGCAAGATTGGATATTAAGAGATTAGAAGTCTGGAAATAAGAGGTGTGGATGGCTCTGTTGAAATGGACACAAGATTTTCAGATTTTTGGGGTGCCTGGGTGGCTCAGGAGTTGGGCATCTGCCTTTGGCTCAGGTCATGATCTCAGGGCCCTGGGATCAAGTCCCATGTCAGGCTCCCTGTGGGGAGTCTGCTCCTCCCTCTGCCTATGTCTCTGCCTCTTGCTCTGTGTCTCACATGAATAAATAAATAAAATCTTTAAAAATTTTTCCAGATTTTCGTATCTCACATTATTGCTCATCAGATAGTATCCAGTGTAGAAAAAGCATTAAACAACTGGGGGACAAGAAGACTTATTCATTGAGTGTCAGTGTCTGTCTCAAGCCATTCCACACATACCCTATGGGCCCACGTCAAAAGTAGCACTGTGGTGGGGATGGAGCCTGGGCATAAGCCCAATAGCCTGGGCTCTCTCTCACCAAGGCTGATTTAGCTAATGTGGCTGCTATAGTATGACCCATCAGCAGCAGAGACCAACACTGAACTCTCAGGATAATACTGATCCTTGTGGAGAATGACTGCCTACTGGGTGGCAAGTGCCCCTACAAGGGGCAGCAATTTGTCCTTACTGAGAATGATGTTCTAGACATGGGTTTGTCTTCTCTGCCTGAACTATCTATTCCAACATCGCTATCCAAAGTTTTACAGAATGTTTGACTTATGACATGGGATTCCACACCATCTCAGATCAAGGAACACACTTTCAACAAAGGAGGTATGACAAAGGACACATAACGTTGGGATTCATTGGTCCTATTATATATTATATCACTAGGAAGCTGTCAGCCTGATAGAAAGATGTAATGGCCTCTTAAAAACTCAGTAGGGTGGCAGCTTGAGAAGTGGTACCCTGTAAGTTTGGGATTGTTTTCTAGGATGCAGCATATACATTACACCAATGGCTATTAAGAGGAGTTGTGTTGTAATAGAATATATGGATGAAAACCATAGGGGTGAAAGTGGGATTGGGCCCTTTCACCAGGGACCAACTTGGGGAAACCTGTGCTTCCTGTCCTAGGATCTTGAGGCTCTGTGGGACTAGAGGTCCTGGTCTCTAGAGGTGAATTACTTCCACCAGGGAAAATGACAAAGATTTCACTGAACTGGGAACAAAGATTTCTAGCTAGTTAGTTTGGATTTTTCATGCTGTGATAGACCAGCATACGAGGAAAGGAGCTAGGGTTGCTGCCACATAATGGGGACAACAGGGAATAAGTCTAAAACTTCTACTTCCAAAAAAAAAAAAAAAAAAATAAAAAAAAAAAAAAATAAAACTTCTACTTCCTATGAATTGTTCCTATTTGCTACTTTACTTGTGCTCCTTGAGACTATCTCCTGCACCCAAGTCTATGTCTCAGGATCTGCTTTTGTGGAGACAGTAGGATTTTAAATTTCGTCCTAAGTGCAATGAAACCCACTGAAGGGTTTTAAGCAAGGATAGGACATGATTAGATTTGCATTTTACAAAGATGACTCTGGTGGCTGCATGGAGAATGGATTGGAGGGGCCAGAGTGGACTGGAGAATCTAGTTAGGAGGCAATTATAAGAGTCTTAAAGAGATGGTGGTGGCTTGAACTCATATGATAGTGGCGGTAGAGATGGAGAAATGGGTGTATGGACTTGAGATATTTAGGGAAAAGAATCAATAGGACAGTAAGTGTTCTCTTATCTGGTTCATATCACTTTGTTAGTCTTAGTGCGTGCACTTTGTTAGTCTCTGTGCACTCCTTGTTCTTTCCACAATTGGTCAGTGGCTCCAGGATAAGCCCTGCTGAGATCTCTTGTTGGCAGTTATCCTCTGGGAGGAAAGGGCTGTATATGTGAGTCAAAGACATTTATCATCGAATATTAGCGACATGATGCTCAAGAACTCTGTGGTGGGACCTTTCTAGCTCAACATAACACAGTGAGACTGTTCTCTTTAGTAGAGCAAAGCCTCCGAGTTCTAGTTCTGTTCGAGTGGCTCTACAAAACGCTTGAGTCCCAAGGCTGTGTGGTATTTAGCTGATTATCACTGCAATAAGGAGGAGACAGGACAGATTTGTGGGAAGATGGTGGCAGCCCTTAAGATCCCCAGAAACACTTGGTAGGGGAGGTGCAAGGAAGTAGAGTGGAAGATAACTCCTCAAAAGACCAGATTTCTTGCCATCAGCCAGCTGAGAGATTCAAATTAGCAAAGTAATGCGACTGTATTTGTACCAGGGGCAGGAAATGTATGCTGGACCAGGTAAGAGGTGGGGCACAGTCTGATGATTTCCCAGGTTTCTGGCTCTGGTGACTATTTGGTGGGATATAGATTTTAGTTTTAGATATGGGGAAGAACACCAAACTAGTAATGTTAATTTGTTGGATATATTTGTATTTCCGTTGTCTAAGATAATGCCTGGCATGTCAAGAACTCAATAAATATATGTTCAACAACATTAAATTCTTCTCCCCAAATTCCTCCAGCAACACCCAACCTCAGCAATAATCAGGACTGTCGTTGTTACTCTCTATTTGAGATAATTTAGTCTCTAGGTGAGAGACTTGTTAGCTATAATGCAAGGTCTCCAACTGAAGGGGTGTGGTTTTGGGTAATGTCCACAAAGTAACTGAATTACTGAAGACTTATTGGATGTTCAAGGATATGGAGACCTAGAGGTGGGAGATGAAGACCCACGTGTACCCAGGGCCCAGCTTTTCTGAATGAGGTGGCGACTGAGGCCTGGGGGAAGGCTGAAGAAGGCAACTTGCTCCTCTGGATCAGGACCTACTATAATCTTGATTATAGTGGTTACAGGACAGGCTTTGGAGTTGGTTACCTTGGGTTCACATCACCACCGTTTCCTAGCTTTGTGACCTTGGGAAAGTTACTTAGCTTCCAAGCCTTATTTCCCATACTTGTAACATGGAGATATTCATGTCATCCTCTTTGTAGGTTGTTGTGAAAACTCAATGTGATAAAACATGTATCAGCTCAATGTGTGGCACGCAGAAAGCATTCAGTGTATGCTATTAATAATAAACAATGAAGCATACACATAATTATTTTAATCTGCCCAGCAATATCATATATTCCTTGTACTCCTTCTATCTTATGAGTAAGATGTCATCATTGTTATTCCCATTTTACATATCAGAGAATCTTGGAGAGGTGAAATGACTTCACCTAGCAAAGAATATGGTGCAGGTGAGCCACCTTGTCAAGTCTTCCCTTCCCAAATCCCATGTCCCCCATGACTCATTTCATGCAAGGTTTAGGTATAGTTGGGTGAGTTCATCCAGCCCATTCCTGAATCAATGCCTAAAGATGAGACTCAAGTTCTAGGAGAGAGGACACACACCCCAACCCAACCTGGGATGCATATGTGTGTGTGTGTGTGTGTGTGTGTGTGTGTGTGTGTATGCATGTGCATTCGCATTGGAGAGTGAGGGTAAAATGGTGAAATATCTCCCTTAAATATCCACATCTCCAGGAATCCCCAAATCACAGAAGGTATACATATTTCTCCTCTGTCCTTTCCTTTCCTTAATTAATTAATTAATTAATTTGAGAGAGAGCAAGAGCTAGCATGAGCATTGGGGGAGAGGAGCAGAGGGAGAAGGAGAGAGAGCTTTAAGCAGACTCCACACTGAGTGAAGAGCCCCACTTGGGGCTCGGTCCCATGACCCTGAGATCATGAGCTAAGCTGAAACCAAGAATTGGACATTTAATCAACTGCGCCGCCTGGGCGCCCCTCCTCTGTCCTTTCAATACTCTTCTCAGACCTACCTTTACCGTGTTTTGGAAAGCTCTATTCAATGAAGCTGAATTCAAATGAAAGAGAAAAACATTCTTTCTCCTTGGGTCTCTGTATTCCACTGTTCAACCTGAGTCAACTGAACAACTCAAGACCTGGGAGAAATCTGAGATCAGAATATCTGGATTTTAGATCAGATTGTGTTACTCAGTGACTCTGAGTAATTCTTTTTATCTCTCTGGGCCTCAGTTTTTTTTTTTTTATCAGTGCCAAATGGGGACTGCTTCAGCCTGACACTCCATAACTCAATGTTGCACCCACATCTCCTACTTCTGGTGGAAGGAGGGAGGGATTATGGGGCAGTGGCATCAATCTCCTTTCTGGGATGGCTCCTCTGAGCTCTATATTTCTTGCCTATAGTGACCAGGGAATTTTCCCCTATTGATTGCTTTCTGTAATCGAGCTTAACAAATAGAACTTCCCTCAAATGATTCTTCCAACTAAACTGATAGAAAGCTAACCTTGTTATATTTATTGACAGAACATTGAAATAAATATTATAGGTCTAGAGGGAATGTTTCAGCCCATTGATTTTTTTAAGGAAATAATAAATGGAGCCTATTCCCTTTGGCATATTATGCTGGGAATAATCTGAAAAAATGCTTAGCTTGTTCAACACAGAGCTTAGAAACCCTCCTTCCACTCCCCATGGAGCAGGGGCCCTTTGCATAAATCTGTTCTGGCCCAGACAATCAATTTTCAATTTTAATTATTTTCAAAACTCGTTTATTATTTGCTTGTTCTGTGAGTTGGAAGCTTTACTTTCTTGGTGAGTTTGTAGCCAGGAGTGGTCAGACCTCTGGTCTGGGTCTGGAGGCATGAAATTTCTTAGTTTTACCCACCAGAGAGGAAAACTCACCATCCCTTTCCCCAGGGTCCCTTGTTTGAGAATAGGGGTCTGCAAATTGGGCCCACTGCCTATTTTTGTAGATAAAGTTTTATTGGAAAGCAGTCACATCTATTCGTTAACATGTCTGTGGCTGTTTTCTACCACATAGTAGAGTTGAGTTGTAAAGCAATAGAGACCAGATAGCCCACAGAACCTGAAATATTTACCATCTGGTCCTTTACAGAAAAAAAATTTGTCCGCCTCTGTTCTAGATTCTCCTTTTTCCTGCACCTCCCTCCCTTTTGAGAGTTTTTATTTTCATCATCCTGTGCTCATCACAACAAGTGCACTCCTTAATCTCTATCACCTGTTTCACACCCCCCCCCCCCCACTTCCCTCTGGTAATCATCAGTTTGCTTTCTATAGTTAAGAGTATGTTCGTTGGTTTCTCTCTCTCTCTTTCTCTCTTTTCCTTTGCTCATTTGTTTTGTTTCTTAAATTCCACCTATAAATGAGATCATACAGTATTTGTCTTTCTCTGACTCACTTATTTCACTTAACATTATACTCTCTAGCTCCATCCATATCATTGCAAATCCTCCTGCCCTTTTTAATGAGACCAGAATGTTTCATTCACTCACTGGGGGTCTCTCTTGGGCCATGTGGCTACCATAATGATAACATTAGTCAATGCCTGTATGGTGCTCTTCTAGGTCCTGGGCACTCTCCTAAAGATGTTGTATATATTAATCTTCATTTCATCTTCACAACAACCCCAGGAGGTAGAACAATTATTAGCTCTGTTTTAATAATGAGCAAGTAAGGCACAGAAAAATTAAGTAATTCACCCAAGTCACACAAGTAGAACATAGCAGAGCTGGGGTTTAAATCCAGGCAGACTGACTTCAGAATGAGTGTCAAAGATGGTGGGTTCTCAGAAAAGATCTAGGTCAATGTCCTTAATGGGACAATGGGGAAATTGAGGCCTGAAGAGGGATCACATAATTGGTGATAAAACTGGAAGTAGAATCCAGATAACTGTTGCAGTGTCTTTTTATTATTATTACATTGTTAGGCTCAGCTTCTGTTTATCTGAGCCAGGGATGGAAATTCAAAGACCATTAGAGCAGAGTCCTGCAGCACACACCCTCTACCCATCTAAGAGATTGGTGGTTATATTATCCACAACATCACTCAGTACCTCTTTCTCACAGTCATTTGCTCCTTTTACTTTCTCATGTTGATGGAGGAACTTGGTACGTGGAATTTGGAAAAGAACTTAAACCACGTTATAGAGTCATATACGATCAAAGATTGGGCCACATATATGCCAGTCTTCCAATTAAAAGTCTTTTTTTTTTTTTTAAGTAGGCTCCATACCCAAGCATGGAGCCCAACATGGGGCTTGAGATCATGACCTTGAGATCTGAGCTGAGACCAAGAGTTGGATGCTCAACCTACTGAGCTACCCAGGTGCCCTCCAATTAAAAATCATTCTGTGACCCTTTGTCTTCCCTGGCTACTACTGTATCTTTGACCTTCTTTGTGAAGCCAGATTGATGGGAGGATTTCTGCTCCATCATTGTCTCTGCATATTTCCCTTTTATTCACTCCTCAACCCATTCTAGTCTGGTGTGATCCAGAGCCCACCACTACTCTAAGGAGGCTCCCAATGATCCTCAAATTACAAGGGTAGTATTTCCACTCCGTATCTTAAGGATCTCTCTTGCCTTTGAAACTGTTGACAACTCCCTTCTCCTTGACCTGTTTCTTCCGAGCAACACTCTCCCAGCTTTTCTCCTACCTCCCCAGACACTCCTTCTCAGGATCCTTTACCACTTCTGCTCTGTCTGCTCTGTTAGATTTTGAGTGGCATGGAGTTGCATCCTAGGTCCTCCTCCTATTGTACTCAGGGTCAGGCCAGGCCAGAGTTCTGACTATCTACACCTCCCCTTCCTGGCTCTGACAATGCTAGCTCAGAGAGGGGCTAAGGATCAAACTTGTTTTGTGTGGAGGCAGCCTGGCCTAGTTCTGAGCTGAGTGAACCCTGATCATGACTGAGCCATGAGGAGGGGTTGGACCCAGCTAGGCTTATTTCCATCTTTCCACCATACCCTCAATGGCCCTTTTGTTGAGAGCAATCAGGCTGGAGAGCCATCAGCCCTCACCCCTATTGCCCTGTCTTATCCAGGCAAGTGGTGGGAGGTGTTCCTTATGTGGCCTTGAAGGCTGAGGAGTCCAGTGGTGCCCACGGGGCTGTGATTACATCACAATGTGGTAGAATGGGAAGGCCTGTCCTCAACTAGTTCTATTTGGACTTTGGAGACTCTGGGTGTCCGAATTCCCTCCCTGGCCTATTGGGAAGGACAGACTTGTGTCTCTGCAGGCTAACAGAGAAGAGAAGAGCTTGGTTTTATTTTTTAAAGATTTTATTTATTTGAAAGAGAGAGAGAGAGCGAGCACAGTGGGGGAGAGGGAGATGGAGAGAGAGAGAATCTTAAGCAGACTCCATGCTGAGTGCAGAGCTCAAAATGGGGGGTCAATTTCATGACTCTGAGATCATGACCTGAGCCAAAATAAAAAGTCAGATGCTTAACTGACTGAGCCACCCAGGTGCCTCTTGGTTTTAGCTTCACAGAAGCAGATGAGTCCCCCAGGGTGGAAGGTAGAGATGGAAAGGAGAAAATCTACTTTTCCTATGACTGACTAGGATACTCTTGAATGATACTCTTGAAACTTCTACTCAACAGCAGGACACTGCCCTTCTGTAATACCCCTACCCAGCCATCTTTCCACCTGTAATGACCAACCACAGTGAACAGAGACCAAGAGTAGTAATGTCTTCAGGGGCCAAGAAGGTGATGAACAAAGCCGGCTTTGTGGGGACTGCAGAGAGTTTATGTTCCATAAAAGGCTTGAGTCACAGTTTGGGGTGGGTAGCTGGGCTTAGTTCCAGCAGTTGGTTGACATGTAAGGAATGGAAACTTGTGTTGCCAGATCCTCTAGGTTTTTAAGAAAAGTCTGAAATCTGGAATTTTTTTTGTGTAATCTGATTTTTAAATGTTGGCAACTACTAAATTAAAAAAATACCAGTGTGGACCAAACAAATCTGCAGGCAGCTTATGAAGGCTTTTGGGAGGCATTTGGCCCGCGGGTGGCCAGTTCATGATGCTTGATATAGAAGCACAGAGGGATCCAAGGCATGCTTGGATCTAATAATAGCCAGATACACCAACTAAGGCTGAATGCACTAGGAAATACCTACAATTCAACATCCATGTTTTCCCTACTGACCAGGACTACTTCACTGTTCACAGCTGCAGAAGATGGAAACACTGTGACTTTTCATTTGAACTAAATACTGAACAATAACCAGTGTCTCTGTTAACACTGGTTAATCAGTTGATGGTTGAACACAAAATATGTTATTCCTAGTCTCACAGATATGCATGTTTGTTTATTCATTCAACAAGCAGCCATGATTATGGTGTAAGACACGACTCTGGCTCTGTGTCATGTTAAAACTTACCTACCGTACCAGGCCGTAAGAAGTATAAGCTGTGAGTGTGACAATGAAGCAGAAAGATACTATCTATTATGTTTAGGGTACCTGGGAAAGCTTCAGGGAGGAGATAACATTTGACCTGACCCTGGAAGGATGGGTGAGTGGGGATGAAGTAGCTTTCAGTTAGGATTCTTGTGTGCAAGCAACAGAATTAACTCAGTATAACTAACCAAGAGGGAGCTGGGAGACCAGGCCGGAGGAAGGTAGGAACTGAGTTAGCTCTGGAAGCTTGGGATTCTGGAAGCCTGGGATTCTGGAAGCCAGGAGCTGAGAAACTGGTTCTCAGCAAGAGCAGATGGGAAAGGGAAGGGCTGCTGGTGACATGTTTTTTTAATTTTTTTTTTTCCTGACACTGTTGGAATTCACCCCCAAAGTGCCCTGTGATCCTTGTGGCACTCAAGAGTGAGTGTCCTGGATGACAGTGACTACTGGCAGACTTTAGGTAATGTCTCCCCCCTCAAGTCCCTCATACAGATGAAGGGTATGATGGTCTTTATGTGCATAGTTGGTGAAGAGCAGTGGGCAGGAGACACAGGCATTTCCTTCCTGTCATGACTGTATGCAGTAATGATTATCTCCAACCCATGCTCACTGGAAGGAAGACAGCCCCAAATTCTTCAGGCTGAGCAGTTCTCTGATGGGACATTGCAGGGCCTCCAGAGGACTCCAGGTTCCGTGGGAGAGGAGATGTGTGGCAGAGACTGATGGGGAAACCTTACGGATGTCAGTGTCCACTGGTGCCAGTTACTGAGTGCTTCTACCTCTGCTCCAAGCTACAAGCAGGAGCATAGTGACTTCCTGTGTTCTGCGGGACACAGCACTTTGTTCTTGCCTCAGGCTTCATTCCTCTTAGTCAACTGGAAAAATAAAGGCTTATTTTCTCAAGTTAGGACTTTTTAGTTCAACTTGTAAACAAATGAACAAAACTGAAAAGTAATTTAATTAGCATTGGAAACAATCTAAATATATGGTAATAAGGGACTGAGTAAATAAATTTCAGTACACACAATAGAATATAATCTGCCGCCATTGCAAAATAGCCTACATATTCCTACCCTATTAAAAAATGTAGACACACACACACACACACACACACACACACACACACACAGAAAAATGACTGGAAAGATATATACCGAAATGCTAACAGTGATTATCTCAGGATAGTAAGATTCTGGGTGGATTTTAATATCTTCTTTTTGCTTATCTTGCCTTTTCTATGGCTTCTGTAATTAACAAGAAATACTATTTAAATCAGAAAAATGCCTTTCTTAGAAAAATAAAGCTGGTAAGTACAATTGTCAATTATTGTGAACAAGCTACCCTTTTACTACCAGTCATGAGAATTGGCTTAGCAAATACTGAGTAACACGTAGCAAGGTCTGAACAAAGTTAAGAATGTGGCTGAAAAATGGATTGGAGGATGTCACCATTGTCCCATATTTTGACTTCCCTTGCCCCCATTAAAGATAGCCGTCTGCTTGACAGCCCCTTTTAGGGAATCGGGGAATGGGGTCATGGTTCCATCAGTCCAAGGCCTATGTCTCAATGGTTTTGCCCATGAGATTTAGGACACTTTTACCATAATATTTATTCAGTTTTATGGCCTTAAATATAACACTAACTCCTAATAATCAATATTGATTTAACTATAATATCTTATTTATAGACACAGCCCTCTGGTTTGCATGTGGACTCAAACTGTAATGCAACAAAAATGAGCCACTCACTCTCCTGGCCCTGGGCCAACAACGAAGGAAGTATCAGCTTCTGATGAATGGCTTTGAAGCCAATATAGGATTTTGGGTTTCCAATGCCTATTTCTCCTCACTCCCTCTAGGCTGGCTACTTCCCACACCAGCCAGAGCCATCCTGGGGCTGTTTATTTCATGCAACATAATTGTCAGTCTTATGAAGTCAGGTCTTCCAACTGATCTCATTAGTGGGGGGGGGGGGGGGGAGTTACAACAAGTTCTCAGTGGGAATGTCAAATAGAAAGGGGGGACCTTGAGGGGAAGAGAAACAGCCAGAAGTACCCAGGATAAGGTAGGTATTGGGGAAGTAGAGGCTTGCCCTCCCCCACCCTCCTACCTAATCCAATGACTCTGACAGGACAGTGTGGATTTCTAGGGAAGTTTTTATTGTCGCTGTAATTTGTACTGAAGAGGCATCTGGGCAGTACAGCTGGTGGCTGCCCCTTGTAGGAGCAGGACACTGGTCTGGCAATCATGCTGTGGTATGATAGAGATCCATGAAGTAGGGTAGAAGCAGCCAGAGTTTAGAGTCTGGAGAAGACAAGACTGAGACTGGTGAAAACTGCCTAAGACCAAGAGGCGAAAGAGGTGACCAGCTCTTGCTTACAAAGGGGCTATGCCTTCCAGTGACCAGCACACACCACCCATTGCTGAGAACAGTCCCCTCATCCTCTTGAGGTTCCTGGAATATTCAAATCTGGTATTTGGTGAGTATAGAGTTATTATTTATCCCCTTGAAGCCCCAAACACACACACACACACACACACACACACACACACACACACACACATCAATATCCATTTACCTTTCTTTTGGAAACAGTTTAAGTTTCTATGATCCAGGCCTATCCAATCAGATCATGTCTTGTCCTTGATTGCAGACCGGCTTAGGACTTTTGGAGGAGCTATCAGAGTCTGGTTCTCTTTCACTGCACTTGAATTCAAGAGGATGTAGTGGCTGGAGCTGCTGCAGTTATCTTAGCACCATGTGGAGCTTGAGGGAAAAAGCAACATAGAAGAAGTGAGCTGAGAGATACCTTGCAAGAGATGCCAATTATTTCCTCCGTACCCACAACCTTTCTTAGGGAATTCTGCACCCCACTCCCAACAGTATTATGCAGCATGTGACCGTTATTCTTCATTAGAAATAGTTTTTATCAGGGGTGAACACCTAACTTAATATGACCAATCAGTTTCTTTCTCCTAGGCATTTGGAATCAAGACACAGACACAGAGACTAGAATTAGTAAGATGGCACTACTTGGGCACTAGAACCAAAAAGCCATGTGGAGTTGGGGCCAAAGATGGATGTCCCAGCTTGTCCATTTGCTCTTGGATACACTCCTTTCACATGCAAGTTGGAGTTAAAGAGAAGTACATAGAAAGAGAGAATAATAATTATATTATAATTATATTAATAATGTCTTAGTTACTTAATGTAACAGGACAGCCCAAAACTTAGTGCCTTAAAACAGTTTATTATTATCTATCATGGTTTTGTGGGTTGACTAGACTTGGCTAGGTGATTCTCATTGGGGGTATCTTGGTATCTCAAGATGTTCTAATCTTGGCTAGGGCTGTTTTTTTTGTTTTTGTTTTTGTTTTTAAGGACTGGTCTTATTTCAAAACTCAGCTGAGCTGGATGTCCAACATGATGCACATATTGGCCAGCCATTGATGCTGAGCAGCAATTAACATCTCCTCTAGTGTTGGCGAGGTGGCTATGGCAGCTAACCCACCTCTGCTCACTGATGATTGGATCAGGGGTAAACACCTGACCAGTCTAGACCAATCACATGGCAACAACCTCACATGGCTCCATCTAAATTAGGAAGGAAAGGATTAGCTTATCCTTGTGGGTTTTTTTTTTTTTTTTTTTCATTGAGCTCCCTGCAGACTTTTCCTTCCTTATCATTCCCAGAACTGGAATAAACCAACCACTGGCAAAGGGGAATACGATTATTCAGACTGGTTAAACAACATGAAAAACAGAAAAAGACTCATAAACATAGAGAACACACTGGTGTTTGCCAAAGGGTTGGGGAGCAGGTGAATGGGTAAGGGGAATTAAGAGGTACAAACTTCTAGCCATAAAATAAATCACAGGGATTAAAAAGTACAGCTTACAGAATTTAGTCCATAATGTAATATATTTAGGGTGGCGAGCATTTTACAATGTATATAATTGCCGAATCACTGTGTTGTATACCTGGAACGAATTGAATATTATATATCAATGACAATTCATTTAAAAAGTAAAAATTAAAAATAAACAAAATAAGTAACCAAGATGAAAAATACAGTGTAGGAAATAGAGTCAATAATATTGTGATAACATTGTATGGTGACAGATGGTGACCACACTTCTCACAGTGAGTGTTGAGAAATGTATAGGATTGTTGAACCATTCTGCTGTACACCTGAAACTAAGATAATATTGTATGCCACCTATACCTCAATAATAAAAATAAATTTAAAAAAGACTGTTTTAGATGAGTCGTGATACATTCCTTGGGCAGGACTCAATACAACCTAATTTTGGGGACAAAGTCTGTGTTCTGCTGGCAAGGAAGAAGGTGGGGGCTTAGCTATTGGATAGGGCAGCCAATAGTTACCATATGTATTTTTAAGAAGCAAAGAGAATGGCCTCTGTCCCTGAGGTTATGGTTCTACCTCTGGGGCTCTGGTGGGCTGGATGCACTGTTTCCTGTCCTGGAGGGTCTATGAGATCTCCTGTTATATCCTGACAACCAATTCTCCTGCACTTAAGCTAACTTGAGAACGTTTCCAGCTTTGCCAGCCAAAAGTGTTAGGCCTAAGACAACCACTGAGACATTTTGAGACACCTTGTTTCACAGTTTTCTAGACTATTTCCTAATGGACTAGTATGCTTGTGCCTGATGGGTGTTGCCCTTGCAATCAGGAGACCTGAGACTTAATCACGGCTTTCATGCAGGGCTGATGTTACCTGACATGCTTGCTACCACAACTTCTTCCTGAAACTGTGGAGGTCACTGACAGTTAACTAGAACACCCGTTCCCACTGAACCTAGATGTGGCTTCAGAATTCTTGGCACAATGCTCAAAGCCAGCCACCTGGTAAGAGCTGGTGTATGAGATGAAACCCATCACCACTGTTCCTCTAAGTGGCTTGGTGGACCTGAAGAGCCTCCTTTCTAAGTCTAGGTTTCCCCGTGTGTAATAAGGGGGGGTTAGATCAGGTGATTTCTTTCCTTGTTGACCTTCTTCTCATCTTACTACTCAAATTCTGTTTTTAGACTTGGTGTGGCCATGGTTTCTGGTCACACCCTAGGGAGCCCAGCGATGTTCAAACGGTCAAATGACATGACCTTGGGTTTAGGCACTAGGTGTAGATCAATCCTGTTCCTATACGTGGAGATGCTTTGTCTCTTCCCAGGATTTCAGAGAAGCCCTAGTCTCCAACTGGAAGCCTGAAACTCCTATCCCCACAGTGTCACTTAGAGGGGTCCCCATAGGCAACTGATTGTTGCTTTAGGAGGATTCTATGGGCTGTATAGAATTGTGGTTGAGGGAAAGATCTGGATTCAAAGCCCATTTTTACTTCTTGCCAGCAGGGTGACCCTAGGATAGTTATCCAACCACTCTGGGCCTCAGTTTCCTCATCTGCAAAATGCTAACAATGCTACCTTTGTTATAGTAAAGATTAAATAAGATCATGCATGTAAAGCAATCAGCTGAATACCTGGTGCACAGGGAGTATTAAACCAATGGCAGCTGTTATTGCTATGCAAGGAGGAGGGGACATTTTTTCCTGTTGTAACAGTGTTACAATCCCTTCCCAAATACAGAGTCCAAGAAGATCTCTTTGCCTGAGTCCTGGGCAGGCAGGAGGGAGGGAGGACACTCTCCTAAAATGGCTGGAGCCGACCATGACCTGCTCTTCTGGCTGGACACTGAGCAGATCCCACTGTGTCTCATATTTTAGGTGACAGTGGCATGTGGGCTCACTTGGAGGACACTGTCGGGGGACTGGAGTCATTGGGACGACGGGAAATACTGTCCCATTAAGCAGGGTCAAGGCAGCTCGGTTGGGAGAGGATCCATGCTGGGGACTCCTTGTCTCTTTAGACCACTGAAAGGCTGTCACAGGCAGAGAGCAGACACTTTGCTGTAATCCTGGAGAGGAGGGAGGGAACCACAGAAGGCTTTCTGCCACAATGCAGATTCGGATGCTCGCAGCCATCCAAAGCTTGACGAGTGGGGCTCTGCCCTCCGTTTTCTTCTCACTTCACACCAGTGGCTTTCAACTCTGGCTGAACACCAGAATCACATGAGAGATTTCTAAAAATACCACTTCCCAAATCCCACCCACGAAAACACTACTGATTCAGGAGATCTCAGGGGGTGAGCATAGAATCCCCATATGCTTCCTTCAAATCCCCTTTCCCTTGAATTATTGGAGTAGATTTTGCTTTCTTAAAATCTAATGACCCACACATTGGAGGTGCCTGGACTTCTTCTGCCCTGACGTGGGGGCCTTAGTCCCTTCTAAGGGGTGACATTGTGCCAGCTGAGGGTTGGCACATGTAGGCCTTGGCTCTGCCCCTAATTCCTTTTTGACCCTGGCCATGTTGGCTAGGCACTGCTGGTGAGGAAGAAATCCCTGACAAGCTCTGTGTGTGATGCTACTTGGTGGCTCAGACTTTCACCACATAGGGGACATTCACGCGCCTCCTCTCTACCTAGGGGAGCATTAAGAAGCCCATAGGGTGTCCTGCTGCCTCTGGCCACCCTATAGACTGGGTGATGGGGGGGGGGCAGCCCAGGGAAGAAAACAACTTAAGAAGACCCCAGACTCTCACTATAGCCCTTCTGATACCCATGAGTTTTCAGAAGGCACTGACAGTTGTTGGTGGGGGCTGGGGGGCAGGTAGAGGGAGAGGGAAATACATTTTTAAAGATAACCTGGAGGCAAATATAATATTTATACTTATTTATCCTCAGAGCTCACTCGCAAGGCCCCAGACATGTCTAATGAGCAGGAATTGCAAAATGGCCACGAATTCTACTTGTTTGCCTTTGCAGAGTCTCTGAGCAGGCTCACGGACTCCGATTTTTCAACTGTGTGACTGCTGCAGGCAAAACGGCTGTAAGGAACACCAGGACATGCAGTGAGCGCCCGACCCCCAGAGGCACTGAGCCATGGAACTGCCGACCCAGGAAAATGAGGTGCTCCCCTCCACCCCCTCCTTGGCAGAACACAAAGCATTCACACACACACACACACACACACACACACACACACGAGCCCACATGACGTAAATATGCACATGTATGTGTGCGCGCACATGCATACACACACCCTCACAGAGTGAGGCATGCAGAGATCCTTGCATGTCTTTCTTATGCCTCCCTTACAGGCTGGTAGGCACATCCCTGTCCAAATTCATACACACTCCCCAAAGTGGGTATAACATATGGTGTCTCTGGACAGGATGCTCCTTGGCTAAAGTCCTGTTCTGGGTGAAGGCCCTTACCTGCTGTGCTCACTCTGGACACCGATGATGGGAAACAATATCTGAAGGGGGTTGTCATATATAGAGTCAACCACAGGATTAATTGAGACCAGCACAGTCTGTTCTGGAATAAGAGCAACGCACAGGTTACTAAATGCTTAACTCCCACATCTATGCATAGTGTACGTTGCGGTATTTACATGAATACATACGGAAACATATATGATGCATGTCAACAGGAAGATATATGGGAGACCCCTTAGCTAAGTGGAGTGTGTCTCCCCTGGGCTCTGACTCCCCAGGCTGGGCCAGGCTGCTGCTGCTGGTTCTGAGCCCCTGGTGTGCCTTCCCAGAGCGCTTACTACAGTTGCCTTTCTACTCTTGTTTGGTATGTTAGTTTTCCAGTCTATGTTACCTGAGCTGTGTGCTCCAGGAGAGAAGGGCCACGTCGCTGCTCACCATTGCATTCTGAGCGCTCAGCACACTGGTAGGTTCTCAGTAACTAGATGGTTGAATTAGGCCCAGTCCTTTCCTTCTGTGGTGTCTCTCTCTGTGTTGCTGACAATCAAGTCTCACACCCTGCCACCAGGAGGGTCACTTCTTTTAAATGCTAACGGCAGAGAATTCCCGGACTTGATCCAAAAAGTTCAAATTTCAAAAATAGCACTGAGGCCAACTATTTCTAATGAGGTGATTTTCCTCCTCCATGTGACCAGCGGCCTGTTTACCTGGGGGTGGGGGGGAGCAATCTCTGTTTCCCTGGGGGTCTAGTTTATATACAAATGCCTTTCTCATGGTTGAATTGTGGAGAGTGTGGCTTGCAGAACCACGACCTGCTCAGGTTTTCACAGGACAGTGTCATTTCCAGATACCATCTGGCCTGAAAAACATCCTTTTGCTTCCCAAAAGGGGAACTGCATGTTCTTAAGGCCATGGTCTGAAGTCTTCATATACAACCATTGCGCTGGGTCAAGCCTGACCAGTTTTTGCTACACGTGAAGAGGGGAGGGTGGAAGGGATCAGTCTCTTGACTGATCAGGGCTCGAGCAGTAAGTTCTGACCCACTCCACTCATTATGCTAATTTCTATCAAAATGCTTGCTCCAGCTTCTAGGCGGCAGGGTGCCTGTCCTCTCACCTCCAAAGGAAAAGAGCAGCAGTTTCCTAGATGCCACTGACATGACTTTATTTTAACAAACCAGGAGCATCTTTGATAAAGAGCTGGCTTTGATGGCTAATTACTGTTTAAAAGCAGGGTTTCTGGCTGGCAGCTGTAAAACCCACATCCCCCTTTAGGGGTAGAATACTTCCGATATATTACTGGCTTATAAATCCCAGTATCAGGACACCTTGTTTCCTTACATAACAAGATGAATTTCCAGGTATCACTAACTTAGTGGGAGGAGGGGGAAGTCCTTGATGAGGATGCTTAAGTGGGGTCACTCAGGCTCTCCTGACCACTTCTATGGGTTGTGGTTTGGGGGAGGCCATGTCCTGGTTCGAATTCTGCTTCTGCTCAGTTCTACTCTCCTCACTCCCGATAAGTGCTAGATTCCTCATAGACTCCCCATCCTAGAGTCTTTTTCTGGGGAACCCGACTTATATCAGCCACCTTGGCCCTTTTCAGCATTTTGCTGTTTGGATGATTTTGGTGCACATTTGGGACTATATTTCATACTGAAGAAAGTTTGCCATGGCCTGGCTGGTGCTCACTAGCTAAGAGGTAGGGATTGAGGGTGGTTCAGGGGCCCTCTGCCTGGGCCTTGCTGGGTTTTAAACCCAACCCACAACTTTCACTAAGCTCAGAGCTCTGGATTGCAAGCAGGTAAGGCTTTGGAAGTGGCGTGGTGACTCGTGCAGGTACACTTTGGTGTTTCGGCCTGTGCTCAGAGGAGGGACCTGTCTGCACCAGGGGTAGTCAAGTTGGGGCTGAAGGATCCCCAACATCCACTTCCTTGTGGGGGCCTTTGGGATGAAAAAATGAAGCTCAAGAGTTCATGTGGAATATTGATTGGGTCCTGGGATCCCAAGGTGTCTGGGGTCTGTGTGCTGGGAGCTGACCCCCTGCCGGCTGCATTTATTTCCCAGAACCTCTGGATTGGACCAGTAAGAGGCATTGGCAAAAGACTGGATGGTGGAGAATCCAGGATGCCCGTCTTCCCTTTCTGCTTCGGTGGCTTCTCTGGCAGAGGTCACTTCTCTTCCATGGCTCCAACTCCTCCACATTTTGTGGTTCCAGTTCTGCTGGTGGCCCTGACCTCTGAGCTCCAGAGACACCACTCCTCCTTCTTTGTCTTTCCAGTCCAGAGGTGACGGAGGTGACGGTGGCTTCCTGTTAACCTCTCATCACCTCCCTGCCACCTGGTTGTGTTTCAGCTTTTCTATCATCCATGTAAACCAATTCTTGGCACTAAATTCCTATAAATTCTTTTTTTAAAAAAGACTTTATTTATCTATTTGGGAAAGAGAGATAGTAAAAGTGAGAGAGAGAGAGAGAGAGAGAGAGAGAGAGAGAGAGAGCAGGGGGAGGAACAAAGGGAGAGGAACATGTAGACTCCCCAGTGAGTGTGGAGCCCAATGCTCATCCCACCTCATGACCCTGAGATCGTGACCTGAGCCAAAATCAAGAGTGGGTACTCAACCTATTGAGTTGCCCAGGTACCCCTCCTGATTTTCCTTATTAGTCTCTGGCTTATACAATCATTTTTATTGTTCCAGATGGGTTGTGATTTAAAAAGGGGAGAATGGTCTCAGGACTGACTAATTTCCCTGGACCACCCTTCTTCCTCTCCCTTATCCCCAACTCAGGATCTAGCTCAGAAGGGCTCTTTTCCCTTTATCTGCCCTTCCCAGGGGCTGGGGTGAGTTCATGTCTCCATCTGACTGAGTTTTAGTCTGTCCCATGTGTTGGGAGGACTTTCAGTGTGTAGGGTGCTCCACAAGCTAGATTTGCCCCACAGGCTACAATGATGACTCCGTAGCAGGACTCTCTGAAGGTGTTCCAATACATTATGGCTGGAGCTTTAAAAAGTGTTATATAAGGAAAAGGATTTGGAGGGCAAATGGTTTTGGGAAGCATTGGGTTGAACGGGATTGGGAGGCTTCTTTACTCTAGGACTTTCTAGAGCCTACAAGGTGCTAAGGTCCCTTGTGACTCTCCAAGAGAGGGAAATGGTCTGTGGTGTTTCTAAGCCCATTTGACCCCAGAATCCCCTTTTTAGGGAAACACATCCAATCAGACCCACTCTGGAAAACTTCCCCTATGGCCTGTACTTGAATTTTTGATGGCCCATTTGTCCATGGGCGAGGTTAGAGCTGGTGCTATTTTCAGAGGAACAGAAGTGACCATCCATTTGGGTCAAGTCCTGGTTCACTGTGCTTCATAAGCTAGACACCATTTCTGTTTTACTTAGTATTTCCCTGATGTTTATTTGTCCATACCCAGCCAAAGGAGAAGGATGGTCCATATCCTCTGATTATAGTTAAAGAGCACAAGCAGGACTTCTAGTAGAACTGAAAGGGTTAATGCATGGAACCCATGCTTAGCACAGTGCTTGGCACTTGGGAAGGGCTCAATAAATATTCATCTGCCATGTGCTCACAGCTGCACTGGTCTCATCTTTTTATTGTGTCTGCACTCAGGTTGATGAGGGTGCTAGACCCTACCGAAGACTCAGTGGGTCCCACAGCTCCCTCCTCTGGATTCTGAGATATGGCTAATATTAGCCTCAGGGATCCAGGCTGTATGGGAGCCTCCAGGAGCCGCTTGGGTGGGTGAAAGCCCATGACGATCCCTCCCCTCCGCAGAGCTTATCTAGGCCCCATCTGCCCTCTTGCTAGGGGCCTAAACCACTCTTCAGTCTTGTCTTCTGGAAGCCCCCGAGTTGAGCATCCCCCAAGTTGTTAGCTTTGTTCTTCCTGGCCCAGCCCATGCAGTCTAGGAACCCCTGTGATCCCCAAACATCCCTCTGAATCCCTCAAATACCTCATGGCCCAGAGAGCGGCTCCCCCATCATCCAGCAGAAGTAAGGAGGTGGGGGAGAAGTTGCTACAGGAGCATTTGGAAATGGGAACCAATAGCAGTTCTTGCACCAGGGACCAAAAGCTCAAAGTGACGAAAACAAAAGCATGTTTGTCCCAAGGGGCTGGTGACCATGGTCACCTCCCGGCCAGGGAGCCTTGAACTTCACAGAATGCTCCTTGCTCCGGCCTCCCCAGGGACAGGGCCCTCCTTGATGCTGGAAAGCTGACCTTTCCAAAATGGGTGGTGGTGGAGGATGTAGGGCTGCAGCTGGTCCCCCAACCCCTTGCCCTCTTGCCCTTCCCAGCTTGAGCCAGAGCCGGAAGGATCATTTCCAACAGTGACTCAGACATTGTCCTCTGATGGCCTGGCCACACAGTGCCAGGAGGGCCTCTGCAGCTGGCTGAGTTTGCTTGCCCAGCTCTGGATCCACTGTCTGATTTTCTTCCCCTACCTCCAACATTTTATTTTGGAAGTTTCCAAACTTACAGACAAGTTTAAAGAATAGTCTAATTATTATCATATATGCTCCTGATTTAGCATTTGTTAATGTTTTGCCATATTTGCTATATCTCTCTTTTTGATATGCTATTGGACAATGTTCTGTAGACATAGCACCTCATCCTTAAATACTCTTCATGCTTTACCTAAGAATAAGGATATTCTTCTTCATATCCACAGTGCCATTATTGCTCATGAGAAAATTAACAGTAATTTCAGAACATCAGGCAATTTCTCGTTCATATTCATGTTTCCCTGTTGTCCTAAAATGCTCTATATAGCTATTTAAAAATTTTTTTTTGAACTAGAATCCAAAGTATGTTTTACATTTGGTCTTTCAAAATTTACAGTAATCTCTTAGCTTTTTTTTTTTTTTTTTTTATCACATTAACTTTTTGGAGAATGGAGGCCAGTTTTTCTTATAGAAGATTCTAGATGCCAAATTTACCTGATTGTTTCTGTTTGGTGTCATTTAACTTGTTCTTCCTCCCCTGGTTTATCCTGGAAACAGAAACTTAGTTCTAGTTGCTTAATTAGATTCAAATTAAACATTGCTCACAAGTATACGTACCGGGTACACTTGATATTGCCATACGAAAGCAATGCATCCTAGTTTCTTTGGGCCTTTCTTGAAGTTCACCTTAAAAGAATGAAGTGTGCCTTAATGATTGCTTATTATATGCCAAGAACTTTGCAGGGTTATTTTATCTGGACTCATAAAATAATTTTGAGGCAAGGATATTGACATCCTTATTTTATTGTAGAAGAACTGAGGCTCAGAGGTGACAGTGGTGGGGGAAAGAAACACATATTTGCTAAATAACTTTTGGGTGCCAGGCATGGAGCTGGGTATTTCCACGTATGCTATGATGCCCACTTTATGCAGGAAGCAGTTCTGGAAGTTAAGTGAGCTTGTCTATGGTCATAAATTCAATGGAATTGCAGAGTTAACACCACACTTACATGTTCTTGTCCCTAGAAAGTCCTGAGCTCTGTCTCCCCAACCATGCTGCCCCCCCCCCCCATCTTGGGTCCCTCACCTTCAGGATTCCATTCCTCCAATGGATGAACTAGTCTGCTGCCCAGATTTAATTGTACTGGGTGTGTACAGTGAGCTCATGTTCCCAGAAGGCCTTGAACAATGACTCTGAGGGGCTGGATGCTGGGATGGGCCTTGGAGGAAGGAGGATGTTTTGGTCAGTGGGGAAGAGTGGGTAAGTGGCACGTCTTCTGCCTCTCCTAAAAATTCAAGTATGGATGGAATAAGGTCGGAGTGAGGCCTGAGGAGGCCTCATAATCCTGGGAATCCAGAGTACCAGGTCACAAACCTAGAGTCTAAGCAGAAGGCATTTGGGGAAACCAAGGCTCAAAGAGGAGCAAAAGCTTGCTTCAGGTCAGACAGCCGGTAGGAGGCACAGCTGAGAATGGAGTAGAGGTGAGATTCTGGACTCCTTGTACAGTGCTCTTTGCAGCTTCCACTCTGTTGCCTCCATTATGTATGTGATCCTGTCTTGGGGTGGATAAGGGTCTGGTGTGGAAGAGTAAGTAGAGGGGTGAGGAGGTGGGATGATGGAGATAGAGGTAGGCAGAGAGAAAACACCATCAGGAGGTTGGATGTGGGGCCTCTCTCTGGGTGTGGGACCCCCAAGGTAGCCAAGGATGTTGGGTGTGTGTGCCTGTATCTGTGTCTGTAGGGAGTAGCCTCAAAGAATGCTCTTCTGACATCATCGTGTCTCCCTGGGAGACCGTGGGACGAGTCTCGTTCTGTTTATCCCCATGCCTTGATGGGACCATCTTCTCAGTCAGACTCTGATGTCAGCCTCCTGGAGGGTCTCCAGCTTCCTGTTTTACCACTTCTAACCTGTCCTCCACATTGTGGCTACACTTACCTTCATGAAACAACTTCTGGTTGGCGCGTCCCTGTTGGAACTCTTGTGTCTGTTAGCCGTCGCTGCCTGACAAACTACCCTAACACATAGGGGCTTAAAGCCACCACCATTTTATTTAGCTTATGATTGTCTTGGTCCACTGGGTGGTTATCCTGGTCTGGGTTGGCCCGCTGACCTGGGCTCTCTCACGGGTCTGCTGGCAGTTGGCTGCCGTGGTTCTACGATTCAGGATGGTCTCCTATGTCAGCCTGTTGGCAGGCTCGCAGCAGCTTGGGCTGGGCTCTTCTGGGACACCTCACTTCTTCCGCATGTGACCCCTCGGGTTTGTTTCCATGGTGGCTTCTGGGGTTCCAAGAATAGCAGGAGGGTGAGCCCCGATACGTGAGCATTTTACAAAGCTCTACTTGGGTCACCTTTGCTGAAGTCCTGCTCATCAAAGCAAGTTCTGTGGCTGAGCTCAGAGGTACCTGGGGGCTGGGGTAGAGCAACTGATTCCTCTATGGGAAAGGACAGTTAATGTCCATTGTCATAGTCTGCATAACCTTATGTGATCCCCAGTGTTCTCAGAATAGAGCCTAGACTCCTTACCTCGCCTTCTGTGCCCTCTGTCATCTGCTCCCACATTGCCTTCCCATTACGTGTCCCGTGCAATCTTGCCTTGTGCTTATTCCAGAATCTCACTAGTTTCCAGGCCTTTGCATGTGCTGATCCCTTTGGGATGCCTTCTCTCCAGTCCCTGCCTCACCCCCAGCCCCAGGCCTATCCATTCATCCAGATCCAGCTCCAGGGAAGCCTGGGTGGCCCAGTGGTTGAGCGTTTGCCTTCGGCTCAGGGCATGATCCTGGAGCCTGGGATCAAGTCCCACACTGGGCTCCCTGCATGGAGCCTGCTTCTCCCTCTGCCTGTGTCTCCACCTCCCTCTCTGTGTCTGTCATGAATAAATAAATGAAATCTTTTTTTTTAAAAGATTTATTTATTTATTTATGATAGACATAGTGAGAGAGAGAGAGAGGCAGAGACACAGGAGGAGGGAGAAGCAGGCTCCATGCAGGGAGCCCGATGTGGGACTCGATCCCGGGACTCCAGGATCGCGCTCTGGGCCAAAGGCAGGCGCCAAACCGCTGGGCCACCCAGGGATCCCCTAAATGAAATCTTTTAAAAAGAAAAAAAGATCCATCTCTAGTGCCACCTTTCTCTAGAAGCCTTTCCACTTTATCTGCACCTGAAATTCAACCTCACTTCCAGATCGCAGAACCTTTTGCTTGTGCGTCTGTCAGACGTCCTTCCTGTTTTCTGGGGATGGAGCTTGGCTGCTGACTGGCAGCGTGAGGGCCCTGGAGTGAGCTGCCCAGCTTTGTACCCTGGCTCCGTCACCGGCTCTCGGACCTCACTGATGCCACCCTAGGCATCTTAGCTTTGGTTTTCCCATTTATAAGAAAAGGGAGATAGTAGTGGTCCTGGCTCCATAAGGTTGTTCTACGAATTCACCGATGCTCGTGTCTGGTGCGTGGCAGGGTGACCGTGAATTCCCACAGGCTGTAGGCACTTTGTGAAGAGACTACGTTGGGTAAATCTCTTCCCTGAGACCCAGCACATGACTTGACATGGAGCAGGTCGGGGAGATCCTGGCAGTGATTTTTGTGAATGGACACCTCCGCCAAACGATAACAGGCCCCTGCAGATGCAGCGGACACGGGGCTCGCCTGGGTTTTGACTTTTCCCCGACTCCCGTTAGTGTGGGACAAGGCTAAGCTGGGCCCACAGCCAGCAATGAAGTGGATGCTAATAATATCATTATATGCTGAATAATTAACTGTCATTTAAATATTCATATGTTGTTGGGGGCAAGGCCTTTTATCAGCATCTGGGGATGCGTTGGCGGAGGAAGGAGATGGATGTTAGCAAGGCTGACTTTGCCTGTGAAGGGCGACCCGGGGTCCAGGGAGAGCTGTTGGAGTGGCCACCAGACAGTCAGCTAATATATAACTGCAATATCCCCACGTGATAAACTGCAATTTCATAAACGCTTGATGCATATGAGAAAGCCTAAAACAATATTGAAAGCATTAATTTCATTTGACTAATGCTTATCTATATTTTATTCTGTTCCATCTTTAAAGAAGTCCCTCTCTCTCTTCTGCCAAGGGAGGTG
This sequence comes from Vulpes vulpes, assembly GCF_048418805.1. Lineage (NCBI taxonomy): Eukaryota > Metazoa > Chordata > Mammalia > Carnivora > Canidae > Vulpes > Vulpes vulpes. Next base: position 42,336,801 of record NC_132789.1, on the reverse strand, counting down.
GGGCGGGGGACCCGCAGATGGGCTGGAGCAGAGGGGCACTGGCCTGTCCCGCACCCAGCGTCGCAGGCCTGGGCTGGGGGCGTGTGGGGTGGGCTGTCCCTGGGCCTCGGAGCCCCGCCTCGGGGAGGCCTGCCTCTGGCTCTTTGGAAGAAGAGCTCAGGCTCTCTGCAGAGGTCAGGGGAGAGTGGGGTGGGGATCTGGGTCCTGGTCAGGAGAGGCTGCCCTAGATGGCCCACTGTTTCTGTTAGGATGTGCCTGAGGGCTCTCTGCAGGGAGGGGTTTGGGAGGGCAGAGAGCACTCCCCCAATGGGGAAGGTGAGGGAGAAAGATGAGATTGGGGGAGGATGGAGGAGAGAAGGGAGAATAGGAAAGGTAGGGAGCGGAGGGAGGAGCCCATGCCCAGCCAGTGGCCACCCCAGAGGCAGGGAGGCAGCCTGGAGTGGCGATGGAAGGCAAGGGTTCTGGATGTAGAGCGTCCCGACCTTGAGCCCTGGCTGTGTCTCAGCTGCTTTGTGACTTTGAGCCAGATCCTCACCTCCCTGGTCCTCACCTTACAAGGGGGAAAACAGTAACACTTAACCCAGGTCGGCTTCTGCACAAATGCTAACAAATTGCCACAAACTTAGTGGCTTTAAACGACATGCGTTTCTTATAGTTTCAGTGGGTCGGGAGTCTGAGCACGATCGGGAGTATGATGCAGCGCGGCTCATGCAGTGCGTGAGATGGCATCGCCTAAGCCACGTCCTGTTGGTTAGAAGCAGGTCCCAGGGGCAGCCCTGGTGGCTCAGCGGTTTGGCGCCGTCTTCAGCCCAGGGCGTGATCCTGGAGACCCAGGATCGAATCCTACATCGGGCTCCCTGCGTGGAGCCTGCTTCTCCCTCTGCCTGTGTCTCTGCCTCTCTCTCTCCCTCTCTGTGTCTCTCATGAATAAATAAATAAAATATTAAAAAAAAAAAGAAGCAGGTCCCAGGCACAGCCCGCCCTCGTGGGAGGGGGCTGCCTGCAGCGTGAACACCAGGAGATGGGGGTCACCTTCCACCGAGAAGGACCTTCGCCGTCTGGAAACACTTAGCGCCAGACACTGTTGCAAGTCCTTTGCAGGGACCATCTCATTTGACCTCCCACAACTCCATGACGTCATGTCAGGACCACCCCTGTACTAACTAGGGGACGGTGGCACAGAGGTTAAGTGCCAACTCTCCGGTGAGTGGCGGATAGAGTTTGCATGGGAATCGGTCCCAGGCCCCAGGCTCCCAGTCACCCAGCGTTGCTTGTGCAGATAATCCACGTAAGATGTCCTAGTACAGGGGATCCCTGGGTGGCGCAGTGGTTTAGCGCCTGCCTTTGGCCCAGGGTGCGATCCTGGAGACCCGGGATCGAGTCCCACGTCAGGCTCCTGGTGCATGGAGCCTGCTTCTCCCTCTGCCTATGTCTCTGCCTCTCTCTCTCTCTCTCTCTCTCTGTGACTATCATAAATAAATAAAAATAAATAAATAAATAAAAAGATGTCCTAGTATGAGGCCTAAAAAGTGTTACCCCCGAATGGCTGACTTGTTGGCTGACTTGTCCGTGGCTTGTCCTCCCTTGGCAGGCTCTGCTGGCACCCTTCCCCCAGTGGAGGCCACATCCACCAATGCCTCACGTGCGCAGGAGAAGCAGGCCCAACCCCAGAGCCCTGGAGAGCAAGACCGGGAGACGCAGGAATGACAGGGTGGCTGTGTTTCCTTCAGCAGAAATGCTCCCAGGCCAAATCTATTGATCTCTTAGGCCTCGGCTTAAAAGTCACTTGTTTCCTATGGCTGCTGTAACAAATCACCATAAACTCAGTGGTAATAAGCACAGATTTATTTTTTCACAGCCCTGGGGGTGAGAAGTCCCGGGTGGGTCTCATTGGGCCAAAGTCATGGTGTCGGCAGGTCTGTGTTTCCTTCTAAAGGGTCTGGGGGAGAATATGTTTTGTTTCGGTTTGGTTTTGGGTTTGCTTTGTTTTATCTCACCTATGCCAGGTTCTAGAGGCACCTGCACTCCTTGGCTCACGGCCCCTTCCGTCACCGTCAAAGCCTGGAATGGCCAGTGGAGACTTCCTCACATCGCATCCTTCTCGCTGGACTCTTCCTCTGCCTCTCGTTGATACTGGGCCCACCCACCCAGGTAATCCAGGATAATCTCCCTGCCTCAGAGTCAGCTGACTGGCAACCTTATTTCTACCTGCGACCTTGGTTTCCTACATGCCACATGACATCACATGTGGACAGAGCTTCAGGTGTTAGGACATTGTTATCCACAGGATGTTTATGTCCCTCCTAGAGTCACCTTTTGAGACCCTGCCTCCCCTCTCAGTGTGATGGTGTTAGGAGGTAGGACCTTTGGGGGCCGGTTAGGATTAGATGAGGTCATGAGGGTGGGGCACTCATGAATGAGATTAGTGCCCTCCTAAGAGACCCCGTCCACCACGTGAAGACACAGCGAGAAGACAGCCATCCACGAGCTGGGAGGTGCGCTCTCACCAGACACCCAAAGCTGCCGGCACCCTCGTCTTGGATTTCCAGCCTCTAGAAGACCTGAGAAATAAATTTCTGTTGTTTAAGCCCCTCCACCTCGGATGTCCTGTTACAGCAACCCAAACAGGAGAAGACAGACACGGTTACCTCCGGGGCCATTCTCCCGCCCACCACACCTCCACAGGGGGTCTGGGCTGTGCCTGGTGCTCCTGCGGCTTCCTTTACTTCTTCATTGTCACCCACTTCCCGGGGTGTCGTGGAACTCATGCCCTGAGGGTCCCAGAGCTAATGTAGGGGAGTCCTCTGGGGGTAAGAGAAGAAGTGGTGGCGCTGTGGCCAAAGAAAACTCATTTCCAATTCAAGACTTTTAAAACCCCCCCGCTGGCCAAGCAGCACCTTCGGTGGCGCGTTCAGCCTGCAGACTGCCGGGCGCTCCCTGGGGTTCTGTTCGCCTCTGAGCACATCCTGATCAGATCCAGGCTGTGGGGGTGGGGGGCAGTGCCTCCAAGCTGGGGGGCAGAGGACGGCCCACCCTCGGGTCTCTTGACAGGTCCCTGGGCCGCACTAGAGCCAGCGCAGTGTCTGTGATCCTGTCCCCAGCGCCTCCTACGGTGTGTGACCCACAGCACAGGTGTGAACTAAGTATCAGAACAAAATCCAGCGCCATTTCCCGTTCTGGGATATACGAGCCCCTTCCAAAGAGCTCAGCTTCCCTTGACAGGCACCAGCCACGGCCATAGGCTCGGTGCGTGTGTTAGAAGTGTGTGTGTGTGTGTGTGTGTGTGTGCACGCACAGGCATCAATCAGGGCCTTCGGTGACTTGGAACCCAAGGTCTTGGAACCTTTGCAGGAAATTGCCATGGCCTGGGACCCCTGGGCCGGGGTCAGGGGCTGGCACCCGGAGGGGGCTCTAGTTGCCCTCGCCGCTGACCCCCTCTGCCCCCCACCCCGGCAGCTGCCTCCCTGCTCTGCCCCCCGCCCCCTACCCCCTCGCACTCGAGATTCCCTGGAGGTCGGGCCTGGTGTAATTACAGGGTATCTGCTGCCTCCCTATAAATCGAATAGACTTTTTGGCCTTGTCAGATTAAAACTTACCTATCAACCCGCCGCAGGCCTCTAGATCTCCCTAAATCTGTACTTGGGAGAGAATTTATGGCCAGGAATTGCATTTTGCAAAATGATTAAAGTTGCCAAACAGCCATAAAAAGTTGCAGGAGGAGATATGGTTTTTTTGAAAGTCTGCTTAATTTATAAGGGGTGGAAGGTTTATTGTCATTTAGAGTCCACGGCGAGGCAGCCATGGAGCGTTCGGCGGCAGCTGTGCACAGCTGCACTCGCTTTATGCCTTTTACATGTTTTTAAATTGCCCTGTTTGACGCCGGCCTTCTGCACTAGCAGAAACGCCCTGGCGGCCCGGCCCGGCTTGCAGGAGAGAGGCTGGCACCCCCACCCTGTGCCCCCCTCTCTGAGGCTCAGGCCTCTGTCACCCCCCACCCCGCCCCACTCCACACCCACCCCAGGCTCACCTTCCTGCAGCTGACCTCACCTCCCACCAGCCACCCCGTCCCATCTCGCGTCCTCTGCTGGCTCCCCCTGAACTGGTAATGGACACTCACCGGTGCAAAGGCTTTTAAGTTTATAGGCGATTTCATGTGTTGTATGATGGTACTTATCACCCCAGATTAAATGATTAAATGGGGCAAAACATGGAAAGCTCTGAACCTAAGGCTGCTACCTAGTGAGCTACTAAATAGAATCACGGCTCCCATTTACTGACCACTTGGGAGCTACCGGGACCTCTGCTCCGAGCTTCACGTGCATTAATTCATACACCCCTCCCTGCCGGCCTACGAGGTAGCTGTGAGTTATTTCTGTGCTTTAGAAGAGCTTAAAGAGCTTACACATCAGGTCACACACTAAATGCTCCATGCATAGTAGCTATTACTTTTAATCCTATTAGGGCAGGAGCCTTATCTGATAGCTTTGTTCCCGGTTTGTATGTAGTAGGTGCTCAATAAATACCGCTGGATGTAAGCGTGCTTGAGCTCTAGCCTTGTCATTGCATAATGGTCCCAGTGCCTCCACGAGTACGAGGGTCAGGCTCTGTTCACCTTGCATCTAACCCTAGTACTGAGCCCCGTGCCAGGCACACAATAGGTGCTCTCTACATATTTGAAAAAAATGACCCCATAAGCCTAAACCTTACAACAATCCCATGAGGAAGGCATTAGAAATTCTCTCTTGCAGAGGAGGAATGGGAAGCTGCAAGGGAGTTCCACACCTACTCAGCTCACACTGATGGTGGCAGAGCCAGGGTTTGTTTGTTTGTTTATTTATTTTATTTTATTTTATTTTATTTTATTTTATTTTATTTTATTTTATTTTATTTTATTTATTTTATTTTAAATAAGCCTAAACCTTACAACGATCCCATGAGGAAGGCATTAGAAATTCTCTTGCAGAGGAGGAATGGGAAGCTGCAAGGGAGTTCCACACCTACTCGGCTCACACTGATGGTGGCAGAGCCAGGGTTTATTTATTTTATTTTATTTTATTTTATTTTATTTTATTTTATTTTATTTTATTTTATTTTATTTATTTATTTATTTATTTATTTATTTATTTATTTATAGAGCCAGGGTTTTGGATTCCAAGTCCTGTGGATGTTTGTTTTCTTGGTTTTGTTTTGTTTTATTTATTTATTTATTTATTTATTTATTTATTTATTTATTTACTTATTTTTTACCACAACCCATTGGGTACTTGGGATAGATTTGGAAAATTTTCTTTCTCATTATTATCATGCCTAATATTTATTAAACTCCTATCATTTGCTGGCTACAGATATCATGCCAAGCGATCCTCCCCACACACTTGCAAAATACATATTATGGCTCCCATTTTATAAACATAGAAACTGAGGCACAAAGAGATTGAGCAGCAATCGGCTGAGCTGAAGTGTGAGCCCGGATGTGTGTGACCCCGGAGGCGGGCAATGGCAATCCAGGGTGACAGCTGCTCTGATGGGGAAGATCTCCAAACCCGGCCTGACAGGGGGCAGAGGAGAGTCAGGGAAGACTTCCTGGAGGAGCTGACTTCTCAGCTGACATCCGGAAGATGAGTAGGGATTTGCCAGGAAACACGGTCCTGGAAGCAGGGACAGCGCGGTGGCAGGAAAAGGCAAGGCCCGTTGGAGGACGTGGATGTTTCAGTCCAGCCAGGGGCAGGCCTGGATTGTCTCTGGCATCAGAGGCACTCAGTCCTGACTCCACCTCCCTGGGCTGCAGGGATGTTCAAGGTCAGGGAGGAGCCCCAGGTCCCCATCGCCTTTGCCCACATTCTCTCTCTCTCTTGGGGTCACGCTCCCTCCCTCCCGGGAAGTGGCTGCTACCTGCTGGTCTGTGGGGGAGGGGGTGCATCGGGCCCACTGGGGTCTGGCCCAGTGCTCTCAAACCTGCCTCTGTCTTTGGGGACTTTCCCTTCCTCTGTCTTTGGGGACTTTACCTTCCCTCTATCTTTGGGGACTTTCTCCTTCCTTCCCACAGCCAGGCATGGAGATGAAGGAGCTGCCTCTTCCACTTTCCGGACCTCTCAGATGTCCCGGGAGTTAGAGCACAAGCCTCCTCCAGGAAGACTTCCCTGGGCTTCCCTTCTTTACTCATTCATTCATTTATTCATTCAACAAATACATTTTGAGACCCTAATATGTTCCAGGTACTGTTCCAGGGACTGGAAACAAAGCAGTGAACAGAGACCAGGCTGTTGTCCTAGGCCGAGGGGTGACCATGAACAAATGGATAAACCAGATGACCTTAGATAGTGACATGTGCCTTGATGTCAGGAAGGCGAGCTGGTGCAGTGGGAAGTGATCAAGGTCACGGGGTCGGTGTGTGTGTGCGTGTGCACGTGTGGGCACACGTGTGCTCCGCTCTGGGTGGCACATAAGGACTTTTGAACCAAGATTGGAATGAGAAGAAGCCGACTGAAGGAAGCGCTCGAGGAAGAACAGCCCATACGGATGCAGGGAGTAAGATGTGCAAAGGCCCAGAGGTCGGAATGAACCACACTAACTCAAGGAACAGAAATGGGGCTGGAGCTCGGGGAGTGAGGTGCAGGGTGGTGAGCAACCAGGGGAAAAGATGGGCAGGGGTCAGATTGTGCAGAAGCTTGGCGGCCATGGTCAGAATTCGGATTATGATTATTATTTTTCTCTCCTAAGTGCAATGGGAAGCCCAAGGAGGGCTGGTTCAGGGGAGAAACATCATCCAGTGTTTGGCCGGCCATAGGGGCTCTCTCTCCCTTCTGCGCCGACCACAGGACATGGGTTATCAGCCCAAATCCTGCCCCACGCCACACTCTTTTTCCAGATGGACTGCACACCGTTGGACCTAGTCTAGGCCTTTGCACCCACAAATCCTTCTGCCAAGGACGCCTTTCCCCGTGCTTCCCAGAGCACCCGGACTCATTCATCGGGACTCAGCTCCCGGACACCCTCCCCGTGACTCCTGCCCCTGCTCCCATAGGCTGTAAGTTCATGTCCTCCCTGTGCTTCCTGAGGCCCGTTTCCCTCTCTCTGCACTGGCCCAGGCCGCCCCGAGCCCCACGACAGCGGCTGTCTTAGCTCCGAGAGCCGGGGCCCCATGCGCGGCCCAGCCCGGGTGGGTGCCTGACAAACGCTTTCTGGTTGGCAAGAGCTCTTTGGGCACCCAAGTCGTTGACAAAAGTGCTAGATGGGCGAGCACCCCCCGTTTAACTAGATAACAAGGTTACAAGTGTGGTCGTTGGCTGTCCGCCGTAACGTTTACATTAAATCTGTACTTACGAGGATTTTTGGCACTTGTAGGTTAAGTTTCTGAATATTTACTAAAAGCAGGAATCGTCTACTGTAGTCACATGTGAATAGCTCTCTCTCAAGGACTGCTCCCTTGCTACCTCGGGCCCATGAATGTTGGTTAAAGAATACATTTGTTAAAATACTTCTTGTAAATACTTGGGTTCGAAAGAACACATTTATTTGGACGCTTTGGTGTAAATACTTGGTTGTAAACCCGAGTTTGTCACCGAATGTCACATAGGCCCCCACCTTGGTTCTAATTAACCTACCGACATAGAGGGTCTCTACGACATAGGGGATCTCTACGACATAGAGGGTCTCTACGTTTCCTTACTAAGCTAGGAACGTAATTTAAAAGCTGTCTCCCTTGTTTGAGGTTCATGCAAATAAAAGCTAGAGAATTTTGAAACAACGCAGTGTCTCATTCTCCTCCAACCATGAGCTGGGCGAGAGGGCGAAGGCATGGGAGCCTCATTTGCTGAAGTGACCCTAGGGCAGCGCAGGATTCCGGTGCTTGCTGGGGGGTGAGGGGTGAGCCTTCGGTGCTCCCAGGCCAGAGGCCCCACCCCCCCCCCTGCCACACTCAGCTGCCTCTCCCGCCAGTGCACAGAGAGCGTGGCCTACACTGGGGCCCGTGGATTTCCCTGGAAGCGGCCCTTAGCTCACCCCAGGCACCCTGCTGCCTGCGCACCCGCAGTCTCTAGGAAGTGCCCGCCAAGGGCAGCGCTGTGGGTGAGGCATGACCGGGCCACGTGTGCCACACTTGGCAGCCTCCAGGGCAAAGCTGAAGGCCGTGTCCCAGGATTTGTATTCTCTACCCTTGTGATGCTCAGCTTCGAGATGTGGGGAAACAATTTGAAAATTGAAATTGCAGGGCAGCCCGGGTGGCTCAGCAGTTTAGCACCGCCTTCAGCCCAGGGCCTGATCCTGGAGACCTGGGATCGAGTCGCACGTCGGGCTCCCTGCGTGGAGCCTGCTTCTCCCTCTGCCTGTGTCTCTGCCTCTCTCTCTCTCTGTGTCGGTCGTGAATAAATAAATAAAGTCTTAAAAAAAAAAAAAAGAGGAAAATTGAAATGTGCAGTCCTCACTCGACTACAGGGTGGAGGTGCCAAGTCCCTGAACAAGGTAGGCAGCTTTCTTGAGCCTCGGTTTCCTTTGGTGTGAAATGGGGATCATTATACGTGGAAGGTGCTCCCCAAAGCCCAGGGATGCTGACTGCCACCTTCAGCCTGTCTTGGCCTCTGACATCTGAGTGTAGGGAAACAAGCAAAGGGACCTGTCCCGACTCAGGTTAGATCCCGTGACTGCTTCGCTCAGACATCTCAGAGCCCAGTGAGGAGAGGTTTCCAGCCAGACCAGAGTCTGTAGGTCTTAACCGGAATGTATATCTGGCTTGAGCGCCGCAGCTACCTGACTTGGTCCTCCCTTCACTCCTCCAAGATGAAGGCAGCCTGGCAGGCGGCTCTATGGGACTGGGTGCCAGACGGTGACCTATCCCTCTCCAATGATGATGCTCAACTTTACCTCTTACTGCCTCTCTTGGCACATTGATTTGGTTCACACGAGGCACCTGCCATGAGCAAGCTCCGCGCTGTCCCTGGGAACAGAGCAGAAGGGGACAGACATGTACCCACCCTCATGGAGCCTGCCTCCCAGTGGAGAAGGGTAGAGGTTTTGGGGTGGAGACACACAGGCAGCTGAGGTTGGTGAGGTCTGTAGGTGCTCAATCCTGAGGCCCAGAGTTTTGGGATGCCCACTCCTGAAAGTGAATGTCCACCTTTAAGTCTGACCCCACAATGCCAACCTTTCAAGTCTCTGGGAGTCGGTGAACACAGCTCTGCACGTTGTCTGGTATGGCCCCGGGCGCATCCGGGGTGCTCTGTAAGTTGGACATACCCCCTCTTTGTCCAGACACAGCTCTTCTGGTGTCCCTCTCCCTGTGTCTCCCCATCACTGCCCTGATTTTCAGGTAGGACAAGACATAAGAGAGGCTTTTTTGTGTTCAGGGCCGAAGGTGAGACATTTCTTCTTTTGTAAAAGACCTATTTTTTTTGGGGGGGGGCAATTTTAGGTTCAGAGCAAAATTAAGAGGAAGGCAGAGAGATTTCCCAACACCCCCTGCCCTACACATGCACAGCCTCGCTCAGGGCTGGTACATTTGTTACCACTGATGAACCTACACCGAAGCATCCTTGTCCGTGGTTTACCGTGGGGTTCACCCTTGCTGGTGCACGCCCTATGGGTTTGGACAAATGTGTATGTATCCGTCATTATAATATCATTATGGAACCTTTTTGCTGCCTTGAAAATCCCTGGTAGGTGAGCCACTTCTTTGGGTTCAGGGACAGCCTGCCGGGCAGTGTGAGAGGAGGACAGGAAATGCCTGGGGCTGTCGGGGGAGGGGGGAAGGTCTGCCTGGTGCATCCTAGGCCGAGGGGGCAGGGCCCAGCCTGGGGGCGACTTGGAGCAAGCCACAGAAGGGTGACCCGCGTAGACCTGAGCGAGGGAACACAAGCCAGACGAAGCAAGAAGCAGCGACAGCATTTATACCCGACGTCCCACCCCAGGGCCATAGCATCCCTTCCTTGCTGGGTAGCCCAGCCAAGTGGCTCTTAGGGAACCGACGGGACCCCAGCTCGAGACCCTCAACCGGCAAAGTGGAGCATGGCATTGTTGTCCATCATAAAAATCAATGGTTCTTTTGCTAAGTGGTCAATATTTATTTGGCTTTAGCATTGTTTAATTCAATGCATCAATTAAAGATAGTGTAATGTCTGCTCTGGTCTGCAGCCCCGGCTTCTGTGTGTCGTTACCTCATCTGCTTGAGATCACTCACGTCCTTACGTCTCTGCTCCTTTGTCCCCTTGCATAACTCAAGGACAGGAGTAATTGACGTGAAACTTTTAAAAATTAATTTCGCTGCATATGCCACTGAGGGGGAGCGCAAGTCCTCCCAGCCATTTATAACGTCACGGTGATTGGTCCTGACAAAACAATACCTTAAAAACTCACCAAAGTAAATTATGGCCCGAGCAAATGGCTGCTCCGCGGCAGGGCCGGAGGCTTGGAGGGGAGCCAGGCAAAAACAAAGTAATGTGCTTTTGATATTAATAACAGAGATGATATTGATCTGCAAGCTAGTGTCACTTTTCCACTCTGGCGAGGAGATTGCTCCCGGCATTTAGTCCACTGAAAGCCACTTTCCATGCAGGCCATTTAATTTTGTGAGTCTTTAATTATGTGAAATGGAGTCTAGTTAAAGGGCCAGGTCCCAGTTTTGCCGGGCGGGGACGTGGGCTGTGATTCAGGAAGCTGTCAGAAATGAATATAACTCAATTCTTAGATCTGCAAATGCAGTTGTCTTTCCAAATGTTTATTTCATGCCTGCACTCCTCTGGCCCGGTGCCACTGTGCATCAGGACAGACACAGCCTCTGATTACAGGACCACATTTTTCAAAGGACCTGAAGTTAATGTGCCTGTTTTCTGCATAATAAAAGTCATAACTCACGGGGGCCGTCGATGCCTCTCTCCCGAAAGGGGGCCTGGACGGGCTGCGGGAGGACTGCGCCTCCCAGCCCCGCCACCCGCATGTCCCGCGGCAGGCCCGATTTTGGACAGTCAATGTCGTGGTGCAGGTGCGACAGGCCGTGGCGGCAGACCACAAGTCAGACCACAGGCCGGTCCGGGGGTCCGATTATGTATCAGATCGTGAGTAGGATTGCAAGACAGACCGGGGAGAAAGCCACATGTCAGACCACAGAGAGGGCCACGGCTCCTGACTGGGGATTCAGGAAACACCAGCACTGTGGCTCTACGCCTTGGGTTTATCGGCGTGCCCTTCCTCCAGGCAGGCTGGGCCAAGTCTCTTTCTGCCTCTCTTACATGCACACAGACCTCCCCCTATGTGCCCATGTGCTCCTCCAAAGGCACCTTTCCTGTGTGCACATACATGCTTGTGTAGTTGCGCACACCACACACACACAGAGCTCCAGGATCTCTCTTGGCCTCTGCCTTACAATTGTTCCTCCTGTTGATTGCTCTGTCCCTTTTCCAGTTAAATCTCTCCTGAAACTGGGCTTGCTATTGCATTTTCAGCATTTCGAGGTCAGCCTGCCTGGGGATCCCGTTCTGTTCTGGCCACCAGCTGCGTGTTCCATGGTAGTTGTTCAGGTTGCCCTGCTGTCTCCCCGCCCTGCAACATTCTCCTGGCTTGGGTCCTGCCACTGTATTACAAAGAGTGGCCAGTGTAGAATAGCGGTCTTGGATCTAGAACTCAGCTCCGAGGCAGCCCATCTTCCCCGAACATAGTCAAAACTCAGTGGCTAAAATAATGAGGACCACAAAGACAAAACGCATGTTATCCACAGGAAGATGTACCAGAACCTTGCTTGGAGCTCCTTTCTCTTACTTTACCAGTAGTCTTGATGGTGCCTCTTATTGTTTGTTCAGCCCGTAGAGGATTTAGAAGCAGAATGAACAGGTGCAGAGTGGATTCTAGAAGCAAAAGTGCCAAAAGCAGCAGGCAATCACAGCTGAAAGTGAGGGAAGAGAGAAAAACTCTAAGAGCAGACAAAGGAACTCAATGCAGTGAGGTTTTTCGAAGTTAATTTCATAGTATAGTGTGGGGGAAAGAGGTGCACACCCAAATATATTTCGGAAAGTCTGGGTAAAGGAAAGCCAGAGTGGTTCCTTGGCTGTAGGAGATTTCCGTACCCTTAATATGCTAACGTGCACAGTGCATCTCTAAAGCCAGCAGGGATAGAATTCAATTTTTCCCAACCTTATTTACCCATGAATATCTTTTCTCCCCTAGCCCTTATCCCAGAGGATTTTGAGAAGTTAATATTCAACTGAACACACTCTGGGAAATACTGATACACCACGACTGATGTTTGTACTGGTTACTACAGTAGACACCATCTGTTACTGCAGCCATTGGTTCTGCCCATAGAAATAGCCATTTGGAGAGCCCCCCTTCCTCAACTTCTTAAAGCACGTGTGATTTATCTGGGGGCCTATTCCTCAACTCCAAGAGTGGGCACATAACCCACGATAAGCCACTCATGACGTTGCATCCTCCCTGGATAGCATAGTTGGGTTTCAGGATAGGAACGTGGTCAGATTAGAGCTATTGAGATGCTATGGAGCTTTGCAAGGAGTTCTGGATAAGAGACAAGTGAACTGAAAGGCAGAGGATGTGCGGCTTGGAGCTGTGGCAGCCACTCTGTTACCACCTGGTGCCCAAGAAAAAGTCAACATGGAAGATATCAGGGCTCAGAGGTGGAGAGAAATAAGATTTGTCTTTTGAGAAGACCACTCTCTGTGCTGTATGAAGATTGGAGTTGGTAGAGGGGTCCAGTGTGGAGACCAGTTGATAAGCAAGTATTGAAAAACCGCCAGGGTTGCTTGGATTAGAGAGAAGGCAGTGGAGGTGGTGACAGCTGTTTAGGAGGTGATATGCACGTGGAGAGTGATTGGTGAGGATGGAGAAGAGAGGAGGAGGAAGGATGGCTGCCGAGTTTCTGGCTTGCAAAGCTGCATAGATGGTGGTGACATTTGAAAGAGGACCGGGTTGGCTGTGGTGGAATGGGGTGAGCAGAGGACCACAAGTTTATTTTGCTTATTTATTGGATTTCAGGGTGGTTGAGAAATCGAAGTGGAAATGTGGAATAATTCATGGACTAGAAGGTCAGGGGAGAGCCTTGGATTGGAGGTATAAACTGGGGAAACACAGGTTCATGGGGGTAATGAGTGACCCATGGAAATGTCATCCAAGCCTGCGTCTGGGACAGGAAGAAGAAACTTCAAAGGAAACGGGAAAAGAATTCTCTGAGAGGTAGAATAAAAAGAAGGTTTCAAGTAGGAAAGGATGCCAGCTTATTGAGAGGTCAAGGAAGGCGAAGGCTGGAAGGTGCCCTTTGGGTTTAGGGACAAAGAGGTCATTAGTTTCTTTGGACAGAACTGTTGGGGGTGGAGTGAAGGAGCAGAGACATCAGACCATCAGGTGGAGGGATGAGCAGGAGGTGAGGAAACAGCAAATACTAATAGTGAATGGTGGTGAACAGGAAGTGAATACCTACTATGGGTATCCACTACGGGTAGGTATTCTTTTGAGCACTCTGTGTGTATGAACACATTTTGTCCTCACCAACACTTTGAAGTGGGTACATTCATTTCGATGTTACAGATGAGGAAATTGGGGTTAGAGAGGTTAGGCGATTTGCCTGAGGTCACACAGCAGGTAAGGGATGGAGCTGGAATTCCAACCCATACTCCTAACCATTAACTTATATCAAAGGAATTACTTAAAGAAAACTCTTTTAAGCAGTTTCTGTGAAGGAGAGGAGAGGGGAGGGGGGAGAGAGAGAGAGAGAGAGAGAGAGAGAGAGAGAGAGAGATCTGTAACCAGAGGGGGACGTGTAGCCAATAGAGAGTTCATGTTTAGATGGGGAGATTTAAATTTTAAATGTGTGGAGAACATACTCTTAAGAGGAAGTGATGGGTACAGAAGAGAGAGCAGAAATCATGGATAAGGCAGGCTCCTGAGAAGGTGGGAGAGAATGGGTTCCAGAACACAGGGAGAGCTAGGAGGAAGGGCCCTTCTAGCACAGGACTGGGGAGAAGGGGGACTGATGGAAATAGGTTTGTTGGTGGAATTCCTTGGGGAGGGTCTCCATTTTCTCTGTAAAGAGGGAGGGGAGGGAGGGAAGAATAAAGCATCTCAGAGGTTTGAGGAGATCAGGGAAAGTTTGATACAGTCATGAAGAGCAGAAGAAGAAGCTGATGGAGATAAGCTAAAGAGTCGCGGAAAGCTGGTGATCATGCCTTTGTAGGTTCGTGGGCAGCCCAGTGAGAGCAGTGGTTTGGGGTCCACCTGAAACTTGGCATTTTGATTGACAGGTAGAGAAAAGACAGTGGGGAAGCGAGTTTGGGGTACTGGGAGAGTCAGTAAAAGGGTGGTATCCCTGCTGGAGCATGGGGGAAGTGAAGAAAGAGAGGGCTGGCAGACTGGGAGAAAGCTAAAGAGGTCGGAGGCTGGATGAAGCTAGAGAAGGATCGTGATGAAGGGCGGCAAAGGAGAGGGGAGGGTCTAGTCAGAGAATGGGATGCTTGAGTTAGTGGTGCTGGTGGGAGAAACGTTGAGGTAATGGCAAGGCCGGTGGGAAGGCATGGGAATGAGCGGCTGGGGGAAGTGGGAGGAAATGTCATTGGAAAGGAGATCAAGGCCCTGAGCAAGCCTGGGTGTTGGGTGGGTATTTCCTGCGGCTGTTGAATTCACCCAAGATAAAGGCACAGCTTAGAGTAGGGAGACTTGAGCTAGGTATCAAAGTCTCCGGTGCCTGTGGAGGCTGGTCAGGACGTCGGCGGCGATGCATCAGTCAATATAAGGCAAAGGGCGAAGGTGGTCCTCCAAGAGGCGTGTTTTTTAATTTAATTTAATTTTTATTTATTTCTTGATGAGAGACACAGAGAGAGAGGCAGAGACACAGGCAGAGGAGAGCTCCAGCACTGAGCCACCCAGGTGCCCCAAGATGTGGTTTTTAAATACGAGAAGAGGAGCAGTAGCCTTGACTAGCATCGGAGAGCAGGGTGGACACATGAGGATAGGACCCAGAGCAGGATAGGACCCCGTCCTAGCCCCGGGGTATGAGAGTGCAACCGGCAACCTTTGGAGGGAGTCAGTCGCGAGGGAAGAAGAGGTGTCCTCGAGAGACAGCCTGGTTTCCTTTCAGGCAGGAGGAGGAGGATGCCTGGAGAAGCTTCTCTGGTTGGTCAACACCACCAGGGTCTGGGGCCCGGGTGGGAGAGCAGAGCAGGAGCAAGGACGAGCAGCATTATGAGGTGTCAGGTGTCACGAAGACTAGTGGTGGCCTGGGGGCTCACGCTGTGACCCTGGCCACAGGTCCTGGGCACGGAAAGTGGGCCTCTCTGGTCTCCCTGAGGTGGGTTGGCTCCAGGCTTGTTGCCAGGGGACTTGGGGCAAGGCTGCCACTCTAGCCTTTGAGTCCCTGAGGGGAGCTGAGTGGGCCACTCCCTCTAGATGGGGCATGAGAGCTGCACCTCACCACCCCACCCCCTGTGGGTGCCCTGTATCCACCCAGTCTGATTCCTCGTTCTCTGGGTGGTCCCATTAGTGCTTTTGACCCCCCTGAGTGGGAGTTTCAACCGTGGGATTCCTCCCAGAATTCCTGCTCAGCCCCTTAGGAGCCATGGGAATTCAGGCAAAATTGCTTGTGCTGTGCCTCAGTCCTCTCATTAGCAAAATGAGGCTATTAAAGCACCTGCCTCCTAGGTTGTTGTGAGGATTAAGGTACGTGATGCAAATGACGTGCTGAGTGCAGCGGCTGGTTGTAGCAAGCGCTCAACCATCAGTAACACACCTTTGTGGAGCGCCGTCCACGGGCCAGGTGCCATCCCAGGACTTTCCGCGTAATAACTCCAGTAATTCTCTGCATTCCAGGGGGTGGGAGCTATTACTTCATCATTTTCCTTTTACTGATGAGGAAACTGAGGCACACAGGCCTAATGCTTTATTCAAGATGGAACCCACACCTGCCTAGTGGACCTGAGGTCAAGCCAGGTGGTTGGAGCTCAGAGCCCTCACCCTTCAGCATCATGCCCTATGGCCTCTCCCTACACCACAAACGTCAGCCGTCAGTGACTGTTATCACCACAAAGCCACGTGGCAAAGGTGAATTAACCAAAAGTGGGGACCGGTGCCCATTCTGAGTTGGCGGGGTGCACAGACCCTGACGCTTCCAGGGTGTCTTCAACCTGCCAGCCCAATCTGTCCGCATCCCCCGGGCTGAGCCCAGCTGCCTCCTGGATGGCTTAGGCTGGGATGTCTGGGCTCTCCAGAAAGGCCCTGGCTGCCTGACCCCGGTCTCCTGTCCACCCAGCCACATCTCCATCAGTCCCCTCTCTTGACACAGCCTCGGTTGGGGTGCTTGATCGCAGGCACTCAAGATTCTTATTAGTTTCCCTCCTTCCTCCTCTCTTTCTGATACCATCTTGGTGACAATGTCATTTTCTGTCTTTGGGGTCCACTCAAGATTCTTCTACCACTTATCCCCGCGGCCCACCCGCCCTATCCCCCTAGGTCTTGGCGTTACCTCTTTGACACGTTCACAGACCTGTGTTTTCTAGAGTCCTGGGTGAGAGCTGGGGATGTCAGGTTCAGGGGCGACGGGTGGGTTCTTAGAGCCTGAGCAGCAGGCCACCCGCCCTCACTGGGCGTGAGCCCCCGGGGACAGAGCACAGCAGGTGCATTCCCCAGTGCGTCGCAGAGTAGAACACAGAGTAGAGACTCAATATTTGTTGAGTATTTGACTCTATCCTCCGGATTGGGGAAGAGAAGGGCAGGGCAGGGCATCCTAGCAAGTACTTACATCCTAGCAAGTACTTACAGCGTTTGCCACCTGCCAGGAATTGTTCTAAGTGTTTTATGTCATTGGGCTAATTGAATTGTCACACCAGCCCCGAGGTGGGTACCCATATCATCCCCATTTTAGGGATGAGAACACGGATGTGCCATAGGGTAGGGGAGCAACCTGAGGTGTAGGTACCACTGAGATACAACCGAGCTGGGATTTGAACCCCAGGAGTTTGGCTTCAGGTCAAGGCTCTTGACCGCAACATGCACTTACTCTATTTCTGAACCTTGTATCCAGGGACAGAAGCCCAAGACCAGCAGCTTCAGCTAAAGGGCATTTGCTGGCTCAGGGTGAGGTCTGGCGCAGGGATGCCAGAGGTTCTGTGATGTCAGTAGTGTTGCCATTCACTCATTCTCTTGGCTTCTCTCTGCTTTTACCTGTGAGACAGCTTGTGCCCACTCTCTGGCCATGGGGGTCAGGTGTTGGGAAGGGCGCCCCACCAGACAAGGACTGGCTCAACATAGGAAGGGGGTGCTCTGGCTAGGAGAGGCCAGGGGGCTGCGCGGGCCCATATGGCAGGTGTCCTCATGGGCTCCTTTCCTATGCCAGGGGCTTTACACTTTTTATTAACCCTCATGCAGCCTATAAGCTAGGGGTTATTATGCCCATTTATGAGCAAGGAAACCAAGGCACAGACTAACTTCTTTAAGTTTGCACATCTTGGGATGGCACTGCTGAGATTCCAACTCTGGTCTATTAATTCTGCAACTCCATGTTTCCTGGAGCTTCTCAGATTCCCTGGGGGAGCATATCAACCATGACTCGCCTGGGGTCCCCCAAGTCCCCTGGGCAGGTCCGTGGTCAGAGGATGAAGGCTAATGGGCACCTGGTGGGAGAAAAAGCCAGGTCTCAGCAGGCCAGGGTCGGAACTGGAGGAGATCCCTGGTTGGTTGATGCTCAGGGCCCTGGAGCTGGAGCCGGTGGGTTCCCTGCCCTTCCCCGGCCCTGCCTGGCCCCCAGGGCTGTGCGTCTGGGGAGTGGGCACCTCCCTTGGGCCCCTGGCAGGGAGCGAGCAGTGCCTGAGGCAGGAGGTAGGCAGGCATGGTGCGGTCCCTGCCCATCTGGGGAGTGCTTGGTGGCTGGCTGGAACTGAGCAGTGGACGGCGTTTGGACTCGGCAGCGTGCGCCCAGCTCGGAGGCTGCGAGGCAGAGCCGTGAACGCCAACAGTCTGGAGGCAGGCTCCGGAGGGAGACAGGCTCGGGCCCATTTGCTGAGCTCGGTTCCCACGACAGCTCAGCAGACAGATGGACCTGGGGATCCTCGCCGCCTGGGCAGGAGGGTGTACACATGAAGAGGAATGCAGGCGCCCCAGTGGGGAGGGATGGGCTGGTGGCCCCTGGAGGTGGCCAGGATGCTGGTGCTAAGTCAGGGAGGCAGGTACCGAGGCCTGGGCTGGATTGTGAGATAAGCCACATGGCTATGCTGGGCCCCACGGTGACACAGACCCCCGGACCTCGGCCCTGCGCCGCTGACCCCAGGATTTGCTTGACTGAATCCTGAACCCAAATCCGGGCTAGGCCCTGATCCCCCACCCAGTGCTGACCCCAAACCCAGACCTGAGGGTAGAGTCCAAGGGCCTGGCCTCTGGGGAGTCTGAGGAGGGGGGAGGCACAGGGGACCTCGGGGAAGAAGCAGCAAAGGCAGTTTCCTGAGTCAGAGCTGGCAAGGGCTCAGCGCAGGTGGAGCTTTGACCGGACGGTCAGAATTCTCCCCGCAGGACCAGCGTGACCGTGGGCTCAGAAACTAGCAGCGCCCTAGCAAGAGAGGCGGGCAAAGGCCCAGGGAGCAGGAAAAGGCTGATCCTTTTGGGATGAGCCAGGAAAGGCTTTGGTTGGGGACTGGTAGTGATGATCAAAGTCGCCTAATATCCCGGGACGTTCCCTGTTCTTGGCGCTCCAAGTGTCCTTGAGCCTAGTTCCGGTCACAGCTCAGTGAGATGTTGGGGTCAGATGCTCTAGGTGCTCGGCCTTGGTCGCCCCTCAGCCTGGGCTCTGCTGGAGGGGTCCCTGTGGCTGCAGGAACGTGCTGCCCCAGAACTGTGTGCGTGTGTCGGACGGGACCGGGGACGGGGTGGCTTTTGAGGATCCCAGGAGCAGTCACAAGGGGCTGCTCTCTGTGGATAAAGAACCCACCTTCCTCTCCTTCAAGAAGGTGGCCATGAGGCAAGCTCTGTACTATGTCCTGGCCCAGGGGTTGGCAAACCTTTTCTGCAAAGGACCAGAGAGTAATTATTTAGGGTTTTGAGGGCCACACGGTCTCTGCGACAACTAGTCAACTGTCGTGGCCAAAAAGCAGTTGCCGACAACACGTAAACGAATGGGCCAGGCTCTGAGGCTTCAACTAGAAGTTCTAGTTATGAAAACAGCAGGCGGGCTCCAGTTTGCTGACACCCGAGAAGTCTCCAGCAGGACCGAGCCCTTGGTGGCCCCCAGGGGTCGCCTGCTTGCTGACTGATCTCTGATGGCCACCTCCCCTTCTCTGCATCATCCCTGGACCCCCTGCTCGAGCTTCTGGATCTCTTCTGGAATAAATAGCTTGCTCTCGAACTCCTGCCTCGGGATCTGCTTGTGGGCACCTCAAACTCCGGACAGGGTGCCCGTTTTGCAAATGAACACACTGATGCGCTTGGAGGGTGAACGGCATGTGTAGAGTCCCGCAAGGAGAGGCAGCACTGCCTTCGTGCACGGCCATGGTCTTTTCCAGAGCCACCAGACTGCTGTCACCCTGGGGAAGGATGTGTCAGCCCGTACGGGTTGAACAACCCCCAGAATGGGTCCCTGGGGTGAGCAGAACACTTGGTTTATTCATTCGTTCTTGGGGGGGATCGGGCACGAAGGACGAGGGTGTCCTTGTTCTGCTGCCAGGACCAGCAGGCTGGGCGGGGAGTGGGGGCTAAACCCAGGGCCGAATGGGGTCAGTCATCTGGTCCCACCCTCCTGTGGATCTGCCCCGGGAGGCCGGTGGGACGTGGATGATCACCACCCAACTACCACATTGCACCTGGGTAAACTCAGAGACGGGGAGGGATTTGGGCTGGACTACACGGCTCGTGCCCGTTCCCGGGCTCTGTGGGCAGCTCGGGGGTGCGGAGGAGGGACAGCACACCTGTGTCTGAGGGAACCAGAGAGAGCTCCATGGCTCTCACGGACTCTCAAGCTTACTCTTTTAACGGCTTCTATATTTGCTGCCTTGTTGGATCATAGCGTCTTGAACGAAAGGAATCAGCTGATCTAATTCCCATTTTACAGATGGAAAAATCCAGGAAGACCGGAGAGGAGAAGGAAGGCATTTCCCAGAAGGTTAGCCAGGAAGGCAGGCCAGACAGGAGCAGGAGCCTCTGATTCTCAGGAAAGCAACGTGGGTCCCCAAGTTCCTCCCGAAGCCAGGGGGCATCTTTGACACCCCGATGCTCAGAGGCCAGCTCTCGAGTGGACGACGGGCTCTGAGCCAGCCTGTCCCTCTCCCCTCTGCCGAGGCTCCACTCTCTGGGCTCCGGCATGGTCGGAAGACTCCTCCTCCAGTCTGCTCTCGGCAGAGTGCAGATTATCACTCTTGTGCTAATTATTTTTATGATTAAAAGATGATAAATTATTAAACAAAGTCTGAAAAATGTGCCAAGATCTGCTCTGAGGCTGGGCCTGAGAAGTTGCCCCCTTGGCGTCCACGTTAATTAATAAAGGAGGCTCTCCATGGAGAGAAGCCACAGCTGGTACATCTGGCAGCCAGGCAGGGGCTGGCAGAGGGCAGATGCTGGGCAGGCGGGGAGGAAGGAGACTTCCTGGGAGCACCCAGGCCGGGTTCTGGTCACGAAGGCCCCTCCCTCCCTGCACCCAGCCAAGGACTCAGCAGAGGGCCCTGTGGCACCAGCCTGACATCTGGTCCCTGGAAGGAGCCTAAGACTCTAAGCTGAGAAGCCAAAGTTAACCCCTCAACCCATTTCCGTTTTCCAAATGCAGACTTGGGGGAGGGGGATCCCAAATGTCTAGAGGAAGGCAGGAGATCAGGATCCAAATCCCCAGCAGCCATTTCTTCTGTGGGTAGTTCTGCGTAGGTCGCTGAATGAGGCTCTAAGCCTCCGTCTCCACATCTGTAAAATAAGTGGAAATCACCTCGACTTTGCAGCACATGGATGTTAGGGGTATTCAATAAAATGATGTCTATAAAGGCACCTAAGCTTGGTCGATGGTCCATAAACAATAGTTGTAAGCCAAAGCTTGGGATTTTTCCTGCTGTGCCATCGCTAGCCATGAAGTCCTGTTCAGCTTAAACTTTTCCGTCTTCAGTTTCTTCTTGCACAAAACGGGGGGTGAGATTTCCTAAATCTCAGGATCACGGGAGAAACCATACGTGCAAGTCTAACACAGAGTACGTGCTCAGTTAATGGTAGATATTTTATTATAATTGCTTGGACAACTCCAATACGCTGACATTTCAACACAAGACTTTTCCTGCTAGCCCACAGGTCGTTCCTCTGCCTCCTTCATTGGCTCTGCTTCCCTCTCTGCCTCCGTTCACCGCTGCACCCATTATGCAGGTGCATTATGCAGGTGCATTAGGTGCAGGTGAGAAGCCAACGACCCCTCTCTCCACCTCCTCTGCTCTGACCCTAGGGCAATGTGCCCTCTTGTCTTGCCTCAATGTTCCCAACAAGGTCCGAATAGGTGTCCAAGCTCTGGAAGTTGCCTCCCTGTGTTCTATGCTCCACATGGCAGCCAGAACGATTTCCTTCAAACAAAGTCTAAGAGGCACAACTATTTACTAAGAAACACTGTCCAATTAAGGTACACCGTGGCGTTTAAGACCCACGTGAAAAACATATGCATCTACAAATTGCTGCTCTAGAACCATAAGGCAGTAGTGGGGCCTTGCTGTGGGCTGGGCGCTGTACAAGCCCCCTTCAGATACGCTGTCTCATCGGATTCTTACAGCAAAACCAACAAGTACCTTTGAGATAAGTCCGTTACTTCCCCATTTTACAGAGGTGACAGCCGGAGCATGGGAAGATTGAGTAGCTCTCTGTCCAGCCGGTGGACACAGACTCCAGGCTGAAGCCCCAGCAAGCCCTGAAGCCTTGTCTCCCGACAGGAAGTGAAGTGTGAAGCTGTGTGAGAAACCAGCAGTCAGCCTCGTGAAACGGGAAGCACCAGACCTATTTGTTCAGTGGGGAGACTCCCACCGCTGCATTCCTGCAACCTGAGCCTGTCCCCGCTACGTCCCTGTCGTGCCACTTGTCTTCCTGACCCCAAGCAGGTCTCCCAGGGCGAAGCAGACCTACTCTTCTATCTCGGGTCTTGCAAAGCCCAACCATGCTTGAGGCCACAGACTTCTTGTGACCGAGGGAACAGCTAGGGAACTTTCCAGCTTTTCTAAAAGGGGTCTGGCTCATCATCTCCTGCCGGGGGTCCCCTAGCTGCCCTCACAGCCTTTAATGCCAAAGCTCTGGAAGTGGCTGAAACCAAGGGGTTAACTTGCTTTCCCTATTAAATATTTACATAAACACGCTCGGGAAGGTGTGTGTAAGTTATCAATAATGCAAGGCCAGCCTAGGCTCGGTGAGAGCTAAGAGACCCAAATTGTATCATCATAATCCATTATTCACATATAATGCGTCTATTCTCTTCCATTAGCGCAGGCAGGAAATGCCCCTGAGTGCTGGGCAGGGCTTTGGAAAGCGCAATAAATGGTGGAGAGACACATGGCAGGAGGGCGGCAGCTGTAGTTAAACAAGTGTAAATTAGCGCCCGGCCGCCTCCCGGCCCGCATCCGGAGCAGTGGGCACACGCCTGGCAGGGAGGGGGTGACATCAATCCTGATGCCCGGCCTGGCCCCCGAGCCCGGAGCCTCCCTGCCCACCACGAAGGATGCCACACCTTGCAGGGCAGGTGCTCCTGCCCTCCCGGCCTGGGCCATGCTCTTTGCTGTGCCACCGAATGGTGACCCCCGGCCAGCAGGTGCATCTAACCGCTGGACAGCTGCATGGTCTGAGGGCCCGGCACCTTCACACAAACTTTCCTCCTGGTCCTCCCTCCTTCAGTCTAGCTCATCACTTCTCACACTTGAGCGCGTGTAGCTGGGATGTACCAGGATGTACGAAAGGGAAGGTATGTGGACAATCGAAGAGATCGCAAGGGCAGCTCAGGTCTGCCACCTTTGCCTTTGCACCTGTTTTTTAAAAAAAAATTTAAAGAGATTTTATTTATTTATTCAGGAGAGACACACACACAGAGAGGCAGAGACACAGGCAGAGGGAGAAGCAGGCTCCCTGCGGGGATCTCGATGTGGGACTCGATCCCGGGACCCCAGGATCATGACCTGAGCCAAAGGCAGACGCTCAACCACCCGGGTGCCCCACGCACCCGTTTTAGAACCTGACACCCATAGGAGATGTGAGTTCCTATACTAGCTGGCTCTGCGGCTCTGGGCAAGTTATTAGCCCCCTGTGAGCCTCAGCCTCCTTATCGGAATGTGGGGATGTTACTATCTGCCCTGCAGAGCACAGGGGAGGCACGAGGGGAGTTTGAATTTTGAATTCTCTTTTCAGCATTTTCTGGCCATGGGATGTTAGGCAGCTTACTCACTTCCTTTTTTTTTTTTTTTTTTTTTTAGATTTTATTCATTTATTCATTCATGAGAGATAGAGAGGCAGAGAGGCAGAGAGGCAGAGGGAGAAGCAGGCTCCACGCAGGGAGCCCAACGCAGGACTCAATCTGGGGACCCCAGGATCACGCCCTGAGCCAAAGGCAGGCGCTCAACTACTCAGCCACCCAGGCGTCCCAGGTTACTCACTTCCTTCTGTGCCTCAGTTTCCTCATCTGTGAAGTCGAAGCTCGTAATAGGATCGGTTTTTTAGTTGGCCTGGCCCCTGCCTGCTTTCCGCTGTGAAGTTGAGCTGGGTGGTGGCTCCCAAGTGCCCTAACTGTGGGTTAGGGTCCGTGCCCTGGCCTGCGTGGAAGTCCTTACCCCCGGGGAAGGTTCTGAGGCAGGCTTCCTGTGGGTCAGCAGCCAGCAGGCGGTCCAAGAAAAACCTCAAAGAGGACGCAGGTGGCTAAACTTGATGGAAGCGGTTCTAGGAGAACCTTACCTGGAGGAGCCTCCAAGCGTCCTGTCGCCCGAGGCGCTTTGTCCGCGACAGGCCCCTGCTCCAAACCAACGCATGTGCATTTATTCATTTGTCCAACCGATTGGTGTTGAGTGCTCGGTTGGGCTCGGCACTTCCAGGTGGTGGAGAGAACAAGTCAGACACAGTTCCCATCCTTCTGGAGTGTTTAGCACCTGCGAGGGTAAAAGCAATAGCGATAGTTGTAATAATAATGACTCACACCTACGGAGTACATGGTAATGTGCCGGTCAGGACTACGTGCCTTCCGTACAGCACCTCATTTAATCCTCACGGTTCCACGAGGTTGATATCCTGATTTTATGGGCCAGGCACCTAAAGCTCAGAGAAGTTACGTGACTTTCCCTAGGTCACACGGCCAGCAAGCGGCAGTGGAGACCCTTGAATCCAGGTCTGTCCGTCTCCATCACTTTATTGAGAGAGAGAGAGCACGTGTGTGAGCTGGTGCACGAGCAGGCGAGGGGTAGAGGGAGAAGCAGACTCCCTGCTGAGCAGGGAGCCCGATGCGGGGCTCCATCCCAGGACCCCGGGATCATGACCAGAGCCGAAGGCTGATGCTTAACCCACTGAGCCACCCAGCTGCCCTCATTATGACTTTTCCCTCTCAAAATTAGCTGCCGGGAAAGGAGAGTCCCCTGGGCTACCTGGGACCTTCTAGAGGAAGGAAGGGGCTGAAGAGGCTAGGACAGGGTGAGTGATCCTGAAGTCCCTTGTTTGGTGCCACAGCGAGGAGAAATCCTGTCCTGACACGGATGGCGGGAGTCCTGGACACGGTGAGCGGTAATAAGTCCCAGCTCAGCGTGCAGGAGGCAGGGCCGGCCCAGGGCTTGCTTGGGCAATGGCCCAAGTCGGTAGTGTGACATCTTTACTGTCTGATTAATAGAGCCTTGGGGACAGGAGGCATCTGAGGCAGCTCTGAGGTTATGGGTCTGGGGACTAGGAGAAATAAATAGTCTTCAAAGGGCCAGGCCTGCTGGGGGGAGGATGTGGGGCCAAGGCAAGATGTCTGTCCCTGTATCCTCTGAGGGCTCCGTGAGGACACTAGGGAGGAGTACATGTCCCTGGAGCCTGGCAGCGACGATATTGACGGTCTGGGGGACGGGTTACACTCAGGATTTTCCCTCGGCCAGCAGCCTGGGGAAACAGCTCTAAGTCTCCCGGCTGCGTGGATGGAGGCAGTGATCTCAGAGCCTGCGGCCGAGGCTCAGGCGGTCTCTCTGGCTTCTGAGAGTGGCAAGGAGTCAGGAGCAGGGCCCAGGACCTGGGGTGCTCAGCCCTGCAGTGAGCTCAGAGTATCATATGGAGCCCTAGAGGAGGGACCCACCAGGCGCCGTCTGAGGGCTGCGTGCTGGGGATGAGGCCTCTGTGATCATGGGAGCCGGCGGGCCGTGATCCCAGGCTGTGCCCATGGGTCCGCTCCAGGCCTGGGGTCAGGGGGCCTGGCACATGAAGATCAAGGACGGAGTCAGACCTGGACGGGTGGCTTGGGACCCGCAGGGGCGACACGCTGAGATATACATGCACCTCTTCCTGGGACCCGGCTGGTGTCCTGCTGCCCCCAAGCCCCCCGGCTGATGCCATGGGTGATCTGCAGAAGAACTGGCCTGCTTCCCAGGGTGCTGCTCACAGCCAGGCCCAGAGTCAGGGAACCCGAGGGGGGAAGCCCCGTGGGGCCTGGAGTTGACACGGGCCTGGTGTTGTTCAACAAGGTGGACAGCAAATGCGTGAGCTGGGCCACTGCCTCATCCTGCGTGGACCTGAGTACCAGGGCCTACCTTCCCCGGTGGCCTCGCCTCACCCAGAACCACGTGGGGAAAGGAATTCTGGGAAGTGTAGTTCCCGCTTCGCTGGGTGGCTGCAGCACACAGGCCTCACCTGCCCTGGGACTTGGACCCGGTACTTGTCTCTCTCTCTGAGTTTCAGGTCTTCACCTGTTGGAGGATGGACTCTACTGCTTCTTCTAACACAAACACACACGTAGGCACATACAAACAAAAAACAAAAAGCAAACAAGAAAAGCAGCAAGGAGGCATGGATTCCCTTCTATCTTTGTGTGCACATGGACCTGAGGTCTCCTTGAAACCAGTCTGCAGATCCTGGGGCTCCGAGGCCCCAGGGGTCGGCACCTGCACAGATCAGCTTGCAGAGGCCTCTCCGCCTGGCAGTGTGAATGAGTATAAGGGTGTCCGGGGGTGCAGTCGGAAGACCTGAGGCCTTGCTTCACTGGGAACCAGAGCAAGGTTAGTTTCTCTGCTTGCACCATGGGGACAATTCTTTTTTTTACCTTGTGGGTGACTGTCACATTGTCAGAGGCTGGAGCAGGGCACAGAGTGTCTGCTGGGCTTCTTAGGTGGTGACCCAGGGCTCCCACTGGAGGACCCCTGTGCTGTGCTGAGGACCAGGAGATGGTTAAGGTTAAGTCCTAGCCTCCTCCTCCTCCGGGGAGCCCACCAGCCTGTGGAGAGACCAGGGGGTTCGTGCTATGGAAGCAATTTACATAAGGGGTTGTGGGGCTCTGGGGAAGGAGGAGATACATCCCTCCTGTGAAGGCTTGTAGTGGGGCAAGCGTGCGAATCGGACCTTGAGGGATGGATATGGCTGTGATGAGCCTGGGTGGGAGGGACGAGTCTGGGGTGCAGCATGCGTGGGGCTGGGGAAGGAGCGTGGGGCAGTGGAACGGAGGCTGTGGGGCAAGGAGGGGGGTAACGGTGGACAAGAGTGAGGAGCGGTGTGCAGAGCCTCCGACACCACACCCGCCGAAGATGTTCACACGGTGTTAGCTGAGGCAGCAGGTGTCACCCCAGGGAGGCACCAGCAGGCGCCACGCCCTCAGCCTCCTGGGGTCACTCCTGCACAGCGAATCCGGGGAACTCCCCGCCTTCCCACAGCCAAGTCCCCGAAGGATTCCCACGGTTTCCGGGGGGGGGGGGGGGGTGCTTCACAACCTTCCTTTCAGTCTACTGCAGGTGGTTTCCCAGGCCACCCATGGACCCGGTGCCACCCTCCTCACCTGGTGGCTTCACAGTGCATGACTCTGTCCGCTTGCTTCTATCCCCAGAGTTCCACTGGCCCAAGGCTGTTGGGGGATCAGGGCGCAGACTTTTGCCATCAGTTTACGGGCTAATTGTGGTGCTCCGGAACCAGCTCACACCAACGTAGGAATATTTACACCCAGGAAATCAGAAAACAAATCAGCTGGTAGTTGAACCTCCTTGGCCTGCGTAACACTGACTACCAGGCCCTCCGTAAGTGAGGGGACCCTAAGTCCGCTGCTGTACCGCTGGCATTCCTCTCCTCCGTGAACCCCCCATACCGTCCCTTCTCTCCCAGATCCTCCGGGCAACTCTAAATCCCACGCACAATTCCGCTCTGTCTTGGCTTTACCAGCTCTTCCCAGATGGTCCCCCGGGGTGGGGCCTTTTTTCCTCCCCCAAGTTCTTTTTCATTTCTCTGTGTGAAGACAGTTGCAGACAGGATAGCTTTAAACAGATTTTTTATTTTTTTAATTGTTTTATTTTTATTTTTAAAGATTTTGTTTATTTATTCATAGAGACACACAGAGAGAGAGAGAGAGAGGCAGAGACACAGGCAGAGGGAGAAATGGGCCCCATACAGGAAGCCGGACATGGGACTCGATCCTGGGTCTCCAGGATCACACCCCAGGCTACAGGCGGCGCTAAACCGCTGCGCCAACGGAGCTGCCCAATTTTAAATTTTTTAATTATTTATTTTATTTTATTTTATTTTATTTTATTTTATTTTATTTTATTTATTTTTTTTGCTGCCGTGTGAGTTGGCTAAGTTGGATTTGAAAGGTTGTCGCACGGGACGCCTGGGTGGCTCAGTGGTTAAGCATCTGCCTTCGGCTCAGGGTGTGATCCTGGAGTCCTGGGATCGAGTCCCACGTCGGGCTCCCCGCATGGAGCCTGTTTCTCCCTCTGCCTGTGTCTCTGCCTCTCTCTCTCTCATGAATAAATAAATAATATCTTTTAAAAAAAAAGTGGTTGCGCAGATATTAAAAGTGCTGATGGAGATGCCTGGAGCAACATGGAGAACGTTCTAGGTCACATGCTAAGATCCCGCACGCTAGCTTCCGCGAATCAATTCTGCAGGAACATTTGCACAGATGTATGAATATATATGTACGATGGCACTGTAGCACGACTCACAGTAAACATTGGGAATACCCTAATTGCCTGGCAATGGAGGGATGAGTAAAATAAGCAATGGGATGGATATAGTTGTGAAAAAGATAGAAGCGGGTCTCTGTATGTACTGACGTGGAAATATGGACACAACATTGTTAAGCGAAAGAGTTGCAAAACAGGATATATATATATATATATATCTTGTAAAGAAGTCTTAAAGTGTACATGTATATGTGTGCGTGCGTGTGTTTGTAGATCTAGAAAGATAGCTAGAAGGACGTGCCGCAAGGGGTTAATAGTGTCAATCTCAGAGGATGATGGGTGTCTATGCGTGGGGGACAATGTTCTGTTTTTACATCATGTATTCCTGAATTGTTCTCCTTTCTTTCCATGGGCATGCATTGCTTATATAATTTGTAAAAACCCAATAATTTCTACAAAGAGAAAATGTTTACAGCACA
Organism: Vulpes vulpes; assembly: GCF_048418805.1. Lineage (NCBI taxonomy): Eukaryota > Metazoa > Chordata > Mammalia > Carnivora > Canidae > Vulpes > Vulpes vulpes. The sequence goes on along the minus strand of NC_132789.1, from coordinate 42,308,303 downwards.
ACGCCGTACACGATTGGTAGGGTATCAGTCAGTGGCCGTGACTCCACAGAAATCTGCATCTGGGGGAGCAGGGGGGATGGGAATGGAATGAGAAGGAACATTCCAGAAGTCACTGGTGGTTAAGGGCGGGGTCTGGGGAGAGTTCCTCCTCTTCCAGAAGGCTGGGGAGGGCTGAAGTATGGGACCTCTCAAAATCTGCCCGGGACCTCCCCTTGGCTGCCCCCCAGCTCCCCAGCCCATGTTCCTATCACTTGCAAGTGGCAGTGGGTATCAACTATTCAATTATTTTCAAACAGTTGAGCTTGGGTCTGGATTGAATAAATCACATTGATGCCAATTTCCAGGGAAGTCCTTTCATATTTTATGATTCGCCCCCCCTTCCCCCTCCTTCCTTCCTTGTGCTGCTGTTAATGAACCTGGAGACTGTGAATGCTGCTCGGCCCGTCCCCACTGCTAAGCCCCAAATGGAAATGCTGCTGCCGAAAGCATCGTGGCTCTGGGTTTTTTCCTTTCCCTCCTCACAGTCCTGGGGAAATTGATATGCAGGCAGGATTATGCTTTGTTTAAATCTCAGCCCTGGCTTCTGAAAGAATACATTATCCAAATCGGTGCATGTGGTTGAAATTCTGCAAAACTCAGTTATGACACACGTGGGTTGCCAATGAGTTGTCCGGCCGGGTCTCAGGCAGCAGAAGATGCCCAGACTCAGGGAGTGAAAACTGCAGAAAAGCATCCGCTAGGGAATAGTCCTGGAGTCAATAATTTATCCTGTGGCTGGTGGAAGGTAGGCCTCTCACGTACCTCTGCCACCAGCGTGGCCACCCCAAGTGCCACCCAGCTCCCACTCCCGGGGACAAGCCACTCTCCCTTCTCTCCAGCTCCTTTAGAATTAAGATTTGTTCGAAGAAGAACCCATTGAATGTGCACATGGAAACCAGAGGACTGTTTTTTTTTTTTTTTCCTTCTTCTTCTTTTTCCTCTTTTCTCTTTTTATTTTGCAAACAGATTTTTCAAGAAAGCCCATCGGATTTGGAGTTTGGCATCGTGGAACTGGGTTGGCCACGTGCGGGCCAGCATCTCTCCGCCCGCGCTCGAATCTTGTCCGTCGTGACTTGGGCACAGAGGGAACAACTCCTCGGTGATAATTTGGGAGCCACTGTGGACCCACTTGCTCTTTAAATGTTAGACTTTTAATGATTTAGGAACCAAAAGAATAACTAAGGAGCCCAGCAGTCATTATCTCAAATAATGAGACTTTTTAATGCAAAATCAATGTTTGTTATAATGAAAATAGATTCCTCAGCTCCTGCAGGGCCAAATGTACAAATCTTTTCTGCTGTTAAATAAAATGTGACGGCTCATTTTCAGGAGGATGGTGAGCATTTTTATTCAAGAGTAAAAATAAAATGTCAGAACTTATTTACTTTTATTAAGTGCTCATTCTCAATCAGATACTCTAATCAATATCTAATTGGAGGCGAGGAAACGGAAAATAATTTTTATGCCAACTTGGGGACGGGAAGAAAAGCAGAAGGGAAAGAAGGGGAGAGAGGGCTGGAGAGTACATCTTCGGTTATCCTAACAGCAAATACTGAGCAGATGCGTAGCATCCGGACTGCACTCAATTCTTTAACCGGCTAAGGAGGGCACCTCGTGGGCTGAGCACTGGGTGTTATACTTTATGTTGGCAAACTGAATTCAAATATTTTTCATAATATTTGAAAATATTTGAAAAATTCAAATTGTTTTTTAAAAAGAAAAAAAAATTCCTTAACTGACATTAATCCTGTGAGATGGGCACTCTGCAGTCCCCAAGTACTGATGACAACGCAAGATAATTACCCACAGGCTCCTGCTTATTGTGTGATGGAGCCAGGGTTGAAAGCCACGTCCGTCTGACCCCTCAGCCTTAGCTCTTAATCACTCCATTTATCTGTCCTCTCTACCTTTTTAGAAAATGTCTTTTATTTTGTTTTTAAAATTTTTTTAATTTATTTTTTAAAAGATTTTATTTATTCATTTATTCATGAGAGACACACAGAGAGAGGCAGAGACACAGGCAGAGGGAGAAGCAGGCTCCATGCAGGGAGGCCGACGTGGGACTCCATCCCAGGACCCCGGGATCATGACCTGGGGCAGATGCTGGATCGCTGAGCCACCCAGGCGTCCCCATTTTTCTTTTCTTTGTTTAAATGAGTCATTCTTGAGAGGTTAGTTTTACCAATAGACGTTTTACTCCTATGACCGGGGAAACTATAAAAGTAAAATAGTTTGGAGGGTGAAAGTTTTCCTAAAATATATTGCATACCTCTCTGTCTTGGGAATCGGGGTAATTTGATTTTTTTTTTTTTCTTTTAGTGACCTCAGACTGAGGTTTCCAGACTCAGCTCTGATGTGAGGAATCTCTAGTGTAACAGGAGAGACAAAACACGTGAAGAAGTGAGCTGAAATCCTCACTCTACTGCCTGGTCCTGGGTACTCTGGGCGAGCCTCTGCTCTCCCTGTGAGAGACTGGACCTTGTAATGCTCTATGATTTTAAGTTATAGGGAGACCGGCTACAGCAACTTGAGGAAGAACCTTCCAAACATTTGAGTTATCTGAAAAATGCCTGGGCTGCCTCAGGAGGAAGAGAACGCCCCATTCCTGGAGGTGGTCCATCACCTCCAAGATTTCGAGGATAAGGAATTAGACTAGCTATCTTCTGGGTGGGTCAGCAAATGTTTTCTAGGAAGGATCAGAAAGGAATGACTTTAGGCTTCGCAGGCCAGATGGTCTCTGTGCCATCCACTCACCTGTACTATGAGGAGCAAAACCAGCCAGAGGCAGTATGTAAAGGAACGAGTGTGGCTGTGTTCCAATAAAACTTTATCCACCAAAGCAGGTGGAGGGCCGGTGCAGGTCATGATTTGCCAACCCCTGTTTCAGACCCTTCTAATTACAAACCTTATGATTCTCTTCTTGCTCCTTTTGTCAGTGTGCTGGGCTGATCACAGGCACCAGGGCTGGCCAAAGTCAATAATACCGAGTTCACTCGTACCTAGTCCCTCCTGCGTGCTGGGCACCTTTCCAAATTCTTTATAGATATCAATTCCTCCACTGCTCACAACAATCTTTTAGTGTTGGTACCGATATTATTATTATTATTCCCATTTTACACATGAGGCTACTGAGGCACAGGGAGGTTAAGTAGCTCCTGCAGGTGCATGCAGCTGGTAGGAGGTGGAGCCGGCTGTAAACACAGGCAATGCGACTTCAGAGTCTGTGCCCCCAACCACTGTACCACCTGCTTTTTACTACATCACCTGGGATAAGTTACTATTCCTTATAAAATGGCAAATCTTGGGATCCCTGGGTGGCTCAGTGGTTGAGCATCTGCCTTTGGCCCGGGGTGTGATCCTGGAGACCTGGGATCGAGTTCCACATCGGGCTTCCTGCATGGAGCCTGCTTCTCCCTCTGTGTCTCTGCTTCTCTCTCTCTCATGAATAAATAAATAAAATCTTTAAAACATAAAAAATAAATTTAAAAAAATCTTTAAAAAATAAAATGGGAAATCTCATACAGGGCATGTGAGGCCCTGTGTGCTGGTAAAGCCCCTTGTTTCAGGCCTGGAACATAGCAGGTGCTGAGAATGTTAACTGCTGCTGTTTCTGGAAAATCTAGGGATTGCTGAGAAACAAAGAAGGTCTTGTCCTGGTACTTGACGTGACACATTCTCTGTCTCCTATAGGATCTGTTAAAAAAAAAAATATATATATATATTTTAAGTTTTGGTAAAATTTTATTTTTATTTTTATTATAAAAAAATTTTATTTTTATTTTTATTATATATATATTTTTATTTTTATTATATTATAATTATATTATATTATATTTATTTTTATTATATATATATTTATATATATATATTTATATATATATATGTTTTTAAGTTTTGATAAAATTTTACTTGTCCTATAAGGAAGTGCTCTGACTCTCGTTGCTGGGTGGTTGGTCTGGATTATGCCCTCATCATGGAGTCTGAATCTCTGGGGTCTGCTTTGGGAACTCTGGCCCTAGGTTCCAGCCATGCCAGCCAAACACGGGGACCAGCCCTTTGGCCATCGCACTACCCGATAAGGACTATAAAGCATTATCTATTACCTGGTGAGCACCCAATCCAGGGGTGGCTACTGTCTCTATTGAAATGTACCCAGTGCTCCCTTTATGCCAGGCCCTACACTTAGCAATTTCCAAATATCCTCATTTTAGCAAATTAAACCTCTGTTGTCATTTCTATGATTATTACTCCCATTTTGCAGACTGAGAGACTAAGGTTAAGAGATAATTAAGATACTTGTCCAAGATCACCATCAGGTAGCCAAGCCACCATGTGGCCCTAAGAAGCCTGAGTCTAAAGCCTGCTTCTTAATCCCCTTTGCTTTATCTGTTATGGCAACAAATCCTGTTGTTTCTGCCTAAAAACCACTCCCCAAACCCAACTTCTTGTCGTTCCACAGCTACTTCCCCGGGCCAGGACTATTGCAGTAGCTTGCCAGCCGGTCTTGCGGATTTTATTCTTGCATCTCCCACCATACTTTAGTCTCAAAATACTAGTCAGTCCATATGATCCTTTTCTTAAAACTCAAGTATAATTTACATACAATAAAACTCATTAATCTGAAGCATACAATCCAATGAGTTTTTGACAAATTTAAAGTTCACCGCCACTACAATCGGGACATGGAACATCTCCGTGAGTGTGTGTTTTATTTTTTTAATTTTTAATTTATATGATTTATTTATTTAATGTTTGTGAGTGTGTGTTTTTAAAAAAATTTTCAGTTAGGGGAGCCTGGGGTGGTTTAGGCCATCGAGTGTCCGACTCTTGGCTTTGGCTCATGTGGTGATCTCAGGGTCGTGAGACCGAACCCTGCATCGGATCCGCACTCAGGGCAGAGTCTGCTTGGGTTTCTCTCTCCCTCCCCACCCCGCTCTTCCCCTCTCTAAAATGAATAAATAAATCTTAAAAAGAAATTACAGTTGGACCATGCCACTTAACATTTTCTAAGGGTTCCTATCCCCCTTAAGTCAAAGTCAAAATTCTTAAAACACCCGAGAGTGCGTGAGCAAAGGCTGTGTGTTTACCAGAACTTTCATTCTCTCCCTGGGCACCAAGAAGGCCATGGTTTCTTACTGTCTGTGTGAAAAGATGGGGCCCTAGGACTAGTGTGGCCACTGGAGAATGGGAAGAAGCGACATCCACCACTGCTTGTCTTGGGGGCCTCAACTCTTCAGAAAGATTTCCACTGTTTCTCTCCTCCCATTGCCAGCAGGATGTAGAAGACCTTATTCTGAGCACTCTGAGTCCTGGAGGATCTGAAATCACTAGAAAGATGAATTGAGTCTACGTCAGTCTGGGACCTGAGAAGAGGGACATCTTACGTCTGGTAACCTTTGAGATTCTGGAGCAGCTAGTGTTGACTCTGACACATATCAAGGCTCTAATTATTCTGATTTACTGATTATTCTGATTATTTTGTCCTGTGCTACACCTCTGACCTCATCACCTGCTGCCTTCCCCTGAATTCTCTCCGTCCTAGCCACACTTGCTCCTGCCTCAGGGCCTTTGCACTTGCTGTTTGTGAGACGCTGGATAACGGTCCCTTAAAGGACATCCATGGAGCCTGTGAGTGTCCCCTTACACAGCAGACGGGACTTTGCAGATATGATTAAGTCGAAACAGAGAGATTATCCTGGATCATCCCAAGTGGGTCCAGTGTCGTCACATGTGTTCTTACAAGAGGGACATAGAGGGGGGCACCTGAGCGGCTCAGTGGCTTAAGCGTCTGCCTTCAGCTCAGGTCGTGATCCTGGAGTCTTGGGATGGAGCTGGGAGTCTGCTCCTCCCTCTGCTCCCCCCAGCCCCATGCTCTCTTTCTCTCTCAAATAAGTAAATAGATAAATAAAACCTTTTTTAAAAAAGACGGAAGTAGAGGGAGATTTCACTAGAGGAGAGGAGAGGGCGCTTGGTGATGGAAGCAGAGCCTGCAACGATGTGGCCACGAGCCAAGGGACGCCAAGTTCTGCTGGCAGCTACCAGGAGCTGGAAGAGAAAATGCTGGAGCTGCCAGAAGGAACCAGTCTTTTGACACCTTGATTTTAGCTCTGAAAGACCCATGTCAGACTTCTGGTCTCCAGACCTACAAGAGAATGAATTTCTGTTGTTTAAAGCCACTGTGTTTGTGGCTTTTTTTTCCTTCTTTTTTACAGCAGCAACGGGGAACTCCTACCTTGTACTTCTGTCTGAGATACTCCTCCTCCGTAGAGCTGAATGGCTGCCCTCTTTATCTCCTTTATGACTTTGCTCAAATATTTGTCACCTCCTCAATGAGGCATTCCCTAACTGCCCCATTTAAGATAGCACTCTCTCTCCCTTCTCCATTTTTCTGTCCCCAGAGAGTTTAATAACACCTGACCTCCCGTACTCTACTGATTTATTTTGCTTATTTGTTTCCTCTTCTCATTAGAATATAAGGCTTTATTCCAGGGAGCACACAGTGAATGGGTATTGAATGAATGAATAAGTGGATAGTTGGGGGCCCATGGGATGGGGAAGTGTCTTCCCTCGCAGGGTCAGCCAGGTACCCAGCGTTCAGGGTCCTTTGGAGAGGTCTCAGGCTCAGTGGCCCCGTCATTCCTCCTTTCCTGAGTAAAGGCCCAAAAAGGGTCACATGTATTGGGACATCCTAGCAATTTCTTTTCATAGAATATATATAGAAAGAGGGCATCTGCCCTTGGCTCAGGGCGTGACCCCGGGGTCCTGGGATCGAGTCCCACATTGGGCTCCCCACAGGGACCCTGCTTCTCCCTCTGCCTGTGTCTCTGCCTCTCTCTCTCTCTCTCTGTGTCTCTTGTGAATAAACAAATCAAATCTTAAAAAAAAAAACACCTCATTCTGAGACTGTGTGTTCAGCTCTCCGCCTGTCCCATTTCAAAGAATCCTCACAACAACCCCACGAGGGAAGTGTTGCATGTCCACGTCATAGATGAGGAAACAGTCTCAGAGAGGTTTGGGGACTTGTCCGGATCACCCAGCTAAGGCAGAGTGAGGATTTGAACCCAGGTCCCACCAGGTCCTAACCACCCAACTTCCTTTAGGATCTGTCTCCTCTTCCTTCTTATTCTCAGGCTTGGGCCCCAGCATCCAGGTCAGTGTGTATTTGACGAGAGTAAAGAAGAGATCCCAGGGCCCCATGTTCCTGATGGTCCTCTTCCCCTCCTGCCCCCACATCCCACCTTCACCACATCATCTGCCCGGGAACCTACCCAGACTCATCGACATGATCCTTTTATCCTTTCCCCATGTTTTTTTTATATTAGTCACCACAAAAATCCCCAATTAGCCTGTATCATCTAATCTCCATACCACCAAACCATCTGCCTCTGATAGTCCTCCTTGTGGCGGCCACCAGTGGGCCCCTGGTCACCCCCACTCCCATCCTTATAAATTCTGACCTACTTTTCTCCAACACAGCCCCATCACAGTTCTTGGTGGTTTCAAACTCCCTAGAGAGGATCCTACTAACAGCCTTTCTTCTCACATCCCTCACCCCCTTTCTCCATCTTATCTCTTTCAGCCTCATGGTCATATCTTAGTACTGACTTTATTTATTTATTTATTTATTTATTTATTATTTATTTATTTTTTATTTTTAGTACTGATTTTAATAACACCGTGTTTCCCTCCAAAAATCTCAGTGAAATCTCAGCCTCCTTTTTTTAGCCTCCTTTTTTTTTTTTTTAAAAAATTTTTTTATTTAAATTCAATTTGCCAACATAGAGAATAACACCCAGTGCTCATCCCATCATGTGCCCTCCTAAGTGCCCGTCACCCAGTCCCCCCGTCCCCCCACCCACCTCCTCTTCCACAACCCTTTGTTGGTTTCCTAGGGTCAGGAGTCTCTCATGGTTTGTCTTCCTGTCTGATTCTTCCCCACTCACTTTCCCTCCTTCCCTCATGGTCCCTTTCACTATTTCTTATATTCCCTGAATGAATGAAACCATATGATGTTTGTCCTTCTCCAACTGACTTACTTCACTCAGCATAATACCTTCCAATTCCATCCACGTCAAAGCAAATGGGGGGTATTTGTCTCTTCTGATGGCTGAGCCATATCCCACTGTACACATAGACCGCAACTTCTTTATCCATCATCTGTCAAAGAACATCGTGGCTTCTCCCACAGGTTGGCTCTTGTGGACATTGCTGCTGTGAACATCAGGGTGCAGGTGCCCCGGCGTTTCACTACATCAGTATCTTTGGGGTAAATTCCCAGCAGTGCAATGGCTGGGTCGTACGGTAGCTCTATTTTTAACTCTTTGACTCTTTTAACTCTTTTAACTCCACACCTTTTTCCAGAGTGGCTGCACCAGTTCACATTCCCACCAACAGTGCAAGAGGGTCCCCCTTTCTTCACATCCTCTCCAACATTTGTCGTTTCCTGTCTTGTTCATTTCCGCCATTCTCACGGGTGTGAGGTGGGATCTCATTCTGGTTTTGATGTGCATTCCCCTGACGTTGGGTGATGTGGAGCATTTTCTCACGTGCTTGTTGGCCATGTGGAGGTCTTCTTTGGAGAAATGTCTGTTCACGACTCTGCCCATTTCATGACTGGATTGTTTGTTTCTTGAGTGTTGAGTTTGGTAAGTTCTTTATAGATCTTGGATTCTCAGCCTTCTTTTTGAACACCATCTTACCTCTGGAGCTCCCTGGGCTTTGGGTGGTGTCACCGCGTGGTCCAAGGTGAGAGGAGGCTGCCCTCCGCTGGCAAAAGGTGGTGGGGTGGGGAGGGGGCTCCTGCTTCGGCACAGAAGGTGCAGGGGGAGTTTGAGGTTCTAGGCTTTTAGGCTTGTCTCCACGAATGTCCTCATCCCATATCCTCATCCCGCATGTCACAGTCCTCCTCTTTATCTGTCACAGACTTTAAGGACATCTGTGAAACTCTGCTTTGGCATGTGTCCTTCTTAATGACCAATCAAAGCTACTCGATCAAATCCTGGGTCCAGTTTCCATCCTGGTGGCAGCGGGAGAGGAGTGTCCTTTGAGGATGCCATGGGACCCTGTTGCTTTCAAAGCATACCTTAAGTTGTCACTTAGCTTCCCTGGGTCTGCCATTGTATTTTTTTGCAAGGCTTTCAAGCCATCCTCACCACAACCCCGATGATTGTCATTTCCTCCAGACTGATCAAGCCCCAAAGCCACCCAGTGCCTCACTTTCCCTGTAACCACAGGTATTTGAGAAGCCCGACCTACCAGAGTTCTCCACTCCACTTCACATTAGCACTTGGGTCCCCGCTGTCTTCAGATGGACAGGCGGTCCAACTGCTCAACCCCACTTGAAGGTCTGCTTTCTAGGACCACACCTGGTACCAACTGCCTGAACTCTGGGGCCCAGGAAACAGAGCCCAAGATGAAAGCTTTTCTGACCTCACTAATGGCAAGTGCAGTCCCAGGGTAGCAAGGGTGAAGGAAGGGGAGGGTAAGGCCGGGAGAGAGGCAGAGCGACACAAAGAAGTGCAGGAGCGAGCCCTGCACACCTTGGTGGCCAGGTCACCCCGGTGTGTGCAGGACTGCACGCATGCTCTCCAAATGGACCGCTCATGGCAGAGCTGAGAGAGGGAACTTCTTGGGCTTCCGCCCACCTCAGAGATTACCCCATGGGATGGCAGGTCTCTTGCACTGCTGGATGGTGTCACCCACCCCTTCAGTGACCCTGAGGAAATTAGAAGCCATGCCTTTTGGTGTGGTTCTTCTCTGGATGCAGAAGTGGCAGGAGGACCCAGAGAATCCTGGCGCCCTACCGTGTATTGAGCACCGCCATATACATTGGGTGCTGCGCCAAGCCTCATCAAGCTCTGTGGGACCAGAGGCCCCGGAGGACGCCTCTGGCTGCAGAACTACCCGGTCCCTGGGATGCACTGGGGCGCTGCCCACCGGGAGAAGCAGGCCATGCGGTGGCCTTGGGGCAAAGCCAGAAGTCAAGGACGCTAGAGACTGCCAGGCCAAGAGGATCTGAGGCCACTCACAGGAGGTCTGAGGCACCCTGAAAGACAAAGTCAGTCATGCCATTCCCCGGCTCAGAACCAGCACCACTCCCCACCTCCCAGTGGCCCCAGAACCTACCAACCCGACCTCCACCCACTCCTTCTACTCCCCGAGTGGCTTATTTGCTGCAGCAGCACTGGGCTCCCTGTTTGTCCTCAAGCCCACCAGGCCCTCCCTCCTTGGTCGCTGCTTTTCTCTGCTTTAAGAGCTCTTCCCTCACCTACCTGACATCCTGTCTCCTCGATCCCCGCCTTGCGTCTCTCAACAGATGTCACTTGGACTGTGAAGTGTCCGACCACCTTCTAGGAAAGAGGACTTTGTTCTCTGACCTCACCCCAGTGCCCTTTCCTTTCACCCTGGGTTGTCCTGATGTCTTACACATTTAGTGGGCTGGTTCTGGTCTGTCTTCCCTGAACTAGAGGCTACACCCCATGAGGGCAAGGCTTTTTCTGTTGCCCCCCACACCTGCCACGGAGCTTGGCACGGGGTGGGTACACCATAAATCCTTTGTTGATTGAATAAGTAAGCCAACGACGGCTATGTGATCTCCGTTCCCCAACCATGACTGATAGACCATAAGAAACCCCGGACCCCAGCTGGCCCTATCAGCTTTCCTCTCCAGATAATTTGAAATTGGGCTTGAGAGCTGGTGAGGTCCTATAAGGGGCAGGAATTCAAGGGCTGGGGCGGGGAGTAGGGTGGGGGGACACCTGCCACCAAGCACCAAATAAGAGCCGGTGCGCAGAGAGGGGGCTCCAGGAGCTCTATAGAGAATGGAGAGAGGCTGGTGCTGAGTCTGTCTCACCTTGGGGTCCAGAGACACCCCCAGGACCTTATAATACATCCCTCCTTTCTGCTTAACAGGAGTGGATTTTATTTTTATTTGCAATTAAAGCCTTAAATATCAGTGCTGCCATTTATTGAGCATTCCTCTGTGCATCTGGAGCTGTGCTGAACCTTAAGGTGCCTCGTGGGACCCAAGCAGGCCACTTGCTGCCACGGGGCCCGCACAGCACCCTGGTTAGCACACAGCCCTCCGTGGGGAGAGTCTTCCCTGCCAATCTCCAATGAAGCTGCTCTGAGGCTGCCCTGAGGTCTTTTTCTGGCACCCAGGGGGTGCCCCAGCTGCCCCTGAGCCCGGGGCCTCTCCTCCTCACCCTGGAGTATCCCACCCCCACCCCCCCAGCTGTCACCACAGGCTCCCTGCTCCCTGTCACTTCCGTGCCTGAGGCTCCAGGTCTCAGCAAGGCTCTGGCTTGGGCCTCCTTACCCCCTCTGCCCACCCAGCGTCTGGCTCCTTCTCCCCCCCTGGCCTTCTGCGCGCCCCGGTCCCCTCCCCGCAGGCCTGACCCCGGAGCCCGGAATCTATTGTCCTCCTCCATCCCAGCCAATCCCCAGCCCCACCTGACAGCTCCCCCATTACGGATGCACATTCACAAACAGCTCATTTACATAGAACACAAGGGGACTGCCTCTGTCTTCAGAAAAAAGGAGAGTCCCGGTCACCTAGACGGGGTGGATCCTGAGATTAGCGCACCTCCTACCCTCCCTCTGGCTTTCTAGGTGATTCGGGCGGCGGGCCCGTGTGGGGGCGGGGAGGGTGACATCAGCTTGACCGGAAAAGAAATGGGATGTTGGACAGGCAGGTGCGACTTCGTCTGCATTTATTCATTTGTTCCTTTTTTAGAACCATTTCGTTTCTTATCTCCATACGTCCTTGTGCAACTGTAGGGCCTGCGTTTTCATCCCCCCTCACCCCCCAGCACCATCCAGTTTGTATTTCAAAGACTAGCGCTCAGGGATCAGAAAGGCAGGGTGTGCTGTGAGGAAGAGGAGAGGCTTTGGACTCCAGAAATCCCCATATGTTTTTTTTTTAAATTTTATTCATTTAATAAAATCCCTGATGTGAGACTCCATCCCAGGACCTCGGGATCACGCCTTGAGCCGAAGGCAGACACTCAACCACTGAGCCACCCGGGTGCCCGTGGAAGTCCCCAGAGCTGAATCTCAGTGCCATGTTTGACAAAGGACTCTTTCGGGGCCTCAGTTTCCCCACTGGTGTGATGGGGGCTCATAACATCAATTCCTTGGAGAGCGTTTGAGGAAAGGGAGGGTCAGGCACAGAAGCACCTGGCACCGTGCTGGGTAGGGGGTAAAGATCTGTGAGCGGTGGCAACATTGCCGAGGTTTTGGGAACAGAAATACTCAACCGCACGCCCCCCGGGGGGGCGGGTGCCTCTCCTACCCTCCCACGTCCACGTCTTGCTCTGACCCCGCAGAGTGGCCGCCAGGACGTATGGTCCATTTGTTCCCCTGCATTTACCAGCTCGCATTCTTCTCTAGAAATGGTCCCTGTCTTCTTGTTCTGTCCTGCACCTGTTAGTTCCTCCTCCCCCCCTCCCCCACACCCTGAGAAGGTGACAGGGCTGGGCCTGTGGGGTTGGGGCCATGATAATGCAACAGTGTTGAATGTGCTACTAGGAGCCAGATATTAGGCTGAGCTCTGCACATCCATGATCCACACTCTTTAATCACCAACCCTGTGCCCTCGTGGCGGGCACTTCCCACTGAGCCCGGGGAAGGTCTCAACGGTGTCGTGATCCGTTAGTGATGTCTGTCATGGGCAAAGCCACACAGATGCCAAAACTCCTTTTGCCTCCTCAGGTGGGTGCATTTGGGAATGTGTAGGAGGAACCATGGGCTTGGGCTGGGGCTGGGGCTCCTTTGGGCGTCCTGGGGAGATGACCCTGACCTGATAGGGCTGGGGCTCCTTTGGGCGTCCTGGGGAGATGCCCTTGACCTGACATCCATAGGATATGGAGAGGGTGGTCAGCCACAGAGGGCTGGCTGAGGGAGCAGCATGAGATATGAAACAAGATGCAGGCTGGTAGGTATGACTGGAGATTAAAACAGGAAGCAGGGAGAGATGGGGGATGGGGCTGGCCAGAAAGGCCATGAATTAGATAGAACATGCAAAGCATTTAGACCACGTAGTAAGTGCTCAGTAAATCGTCTCTGCCATTATGATTATTTTTTATTTTTGTTATTAGGATTGCTGGAGAGTTTCAATAAATGTTTCTTGGCTGACTGGCAGAGGGTGAGGTCCATTAAACTCCTAGTGGATACTGCTTGGTAAATCCCTAGTTGACTTATTGGCAGCTTGATCAATAATCAATTGACTCTGGGGGAGTCAAGCCATGGCAGGTGACAATGTGTCAGGATGAAGACATAAGTGGCAGGTCAGGTAAACTTTGCTTTTTGTTTAACCCATCCTCCGGGGATGTCCCCCTGGCCCACCTACAGCCTACCCCTGGTAGCTGCTGATTCTGGTGGCCTCTCTTTGTGGCACAGCCCTGTCCTCCCCTTGTCCACGTCCTGGAGGGAAGGGCTACCCCTCAAGAGGAGCAAGAAGGGTTGTGGAGAGAAGGAGAGAAAGAAAGTGTTTGCTCAGTCCTGCTGACTCTATAGGGGCGGGTAAGGGGAACAGATTTGGGGGCAGGTGCTCTGAGTCCAGACTGACTTCCTGCATGTGTAGGAACTGTGAGGATCAAGGCTTCTCCTGCAGGTCTGTGTGCTGAGGGGAGAACCACAGAGGGGCCAGGGGGTCCTTGGAAGCCGTTGAACCCTGGTGCCTTCGTCCACTGGCCCCCAATCCAGGGTCCAATCAGCAAGGTATCCCCTTGGCAGAGACTCTGAGCTGTCCCTCTAGAGCTCTTCCCTGGCACTAGGGACAACTCTGAGGGACAAGGGCAGGGGCCAGTGGCTTTCCTCCCCATCAACTTCCAGTGGGGAAGGGGTGCCGGTGACCTCTGGGTGCTTTGAAGACAGACACTTTTCCCCACTGTCACCATTTCTTGTCTCCTCTATTCTGAAGACAGAGCTGGGCCAGACTCCACCCTTGTTTTCCATATTGTGCTTCCTTCTTTTACAGGATGGAGAGGCTGTGCCACTGTCCTAATATCCAGGCTCTCCTCTTGGGAGGGATTTGCATCTCCTTCCTTCCCTTCCCTCCCCGCTCAGGGCACCGGCCCTCCTCCCGCCCTCTCCTGCATCCCTCCCTGCCTAATTGAAGAGGCTCCGCCTGGCAGAGGAGATGAAAGCTTTATCTTCCCAGTCCATCCCAAAGCGCGTTAAGATGATGGATGAGTTTCCAGACCTTCAAGCTCCTCCCAGTAGCATTAACAAAATTGCCTTTCAGGATCCCAACTCCCATGTCAAGATGGGCTGCAGTGGAGACGGGGGGCACAGGCTTTGGCGCTCGATGGTGAGCATTAAAATCATTTTAATGCTGCATTTAGGGTTTGTGTTCCTCATGTGTGAGCCAGTCCCATTGCTGGCATTGGAAAAGGATGAATGATGTTTCCTAAAAAGCTCTTTGGTGCAGCCTGATTGACCATTAGGAACAAGTAGCTTGGAGCTGGGAAGTGTGGGCCCAGCTTCTGGGTCTGGATGGGACCCGTTGGAGATGTTGTCACTGTCAGTCCTATTGGGTCATGGCCAAGTCTTTTCCTTTGCACCTCTCAAACCTCCCCTGGGCTGATGCTGTCAATGGGTGAGAGATAGAGTCTGGAGTTGGAACGTCATCCCTGACACCCAGCCGCTGACTCTGCTTGGCCAATCCTTTCCTCTTGGCTGTCAGCATCCACATTTATGAAATAAGGTGTGTGTGGGGGGGGGTGGCTGGCTGTCATAGGTTGAATTATGTTCCCCTAAATTTGCATATTGACATCCTAGACCTACCAGTATTTCAGAACGTGATCTCATTTGGAAGTAGCGACTTTATAGAGGGAATCAAGTTAAAATAAGGTCATCAGAGTGAGTCCTCATGTATTGTCCTGGTCACCTGGTGTCCTGGTGTCCTTATAATAAGGAGAACTTTGGACACAGACATGCACACAGGGCGGACACCATGTGATGACGAAGGCAGAGATTGGGGTGCGGTATCAAAGGGGCACCAAGTATTGCCAGCAGACCACCAGAAGCCAGGAGAGGGGCATGGACCAGATCCTTCCTCAGCGGCCCTCAGAAGGCACCAACAGAGCTGGCACCTCTATCTTGGACTTCAGACTCTAGAACTGTGACAACAAATTTCTGTTGTGTGAGCCACTCAGTTTGTGATACTTTGCTATAGCGGTTCTAGAAAACGAACACCTTAGCGAAAGCCTCTCTCGTTCTGATGTTCTCTGAGTCTACAGTACTAGGATTCAGCCTTGGGTAGCAGCGAGGACAGGGACACCTGCCTTGGGGCTGACGCCACTGGCTCTCTTTGTCCCTGAAACCAAAATGATTAGAAAGGCTCAGGAGCCCAGGAAATGCTGCTTGTCCTTCGGAAAGAGTGGGGAGAAGGAAGGGCTACTTTCCTTGCAAGTGTAGGAGCCCAAGCAGAGGTCTGATGCTGAGTTTAGGGTCCTCTATGTCTCTGGATGAGGGGCCTGGAATCCCCACCTGGAAACATGAAACAGGGAGTAGGGGTGTCTCTGCTCTGGACATTTGGGACAAAGTGGGTGCGACGGTTCAAATTCAGGTCCCCCCCGGGGTCAATTTGTTTTTCTCCCAAATGATAAGTCAAAAAAAATTTACACGGTAATTCAAGCCCACTTGAGGTAGATAATCGGGTGCATTATAGAAAAATAAAGTTAAAATTCCTGCACAGCTGAGTGTGTGGTCTGGAATACAGACCCGTGAGTATTCACGGAGCACCCAGCACCACCAGACGGTTTGTTAACCGAGTTCCATCGGTCCTGTCGACGACTCTGTTCCTCCGCGTTCCAGGTGAGGACAACTGAGACACAAGGAAGGGACATGACTTACCCAAGTCACACAGACAGTAAGTGGTACTGTTTGGATTGACCTTGCAGGGCACTGACCCCACAGTGCCCAAGGGTGGGTCCCTCAGAGGACTGGCCCCCCAGTGGCAATCTCCTCATGAGAGGGCTAGGAGCTGGCGATCACACAGCGACCCAGGAAGAGTGGGGGCCAATCATGATGTCATCGAAGGTTTGACAAGCTCATCTTGGCTGTACGGTGTCGGTTCTACAGAAGTACCTGGTGATCCGCGGGCTATGTTTATTGCAGGCCCACCCTATTTACCCAACTCAAGTTTTGGGGGCCGAGCCAGGACCCTATGCTCTCTGGTTCCTGGGAGGTGGCTGGGTGGGGGGCAGCGTCTGCTCTCGGGTGATGGGTGATCTGGCTGGTGCGTGACTCCGTCCCGGCCCCTCTCCTACGTGGCAGGTAGCGCCAGGTGTACTGGCAAAGCCGCTGGGGCAGGCCAATCAGCGAGAGTGAGCCGGGCTGTACAGGGGCGCGGGATTGCTGGGGATTGCACTTGCAATCAGGGCATTTCACACAGCAAATTGTGGTCATTTAGGCTTCTCTACAGCGAGCTTAATTTCGGGTCCAAGCACGGAGGATATTCAGAGACACAATGAGGTAATTTCACATTTTAAAGCAGAGAATGCAGCGTAAATTAGTAGAAAAATCATGACACTTATAAACCCGTTCTAAAGATGTATTGTTCCTTTTTCTTCTGGGAGAAAAAAATCAGCTTCTATTAAGATTGAATTAACCACTGGAGGAGAATTCCTCAGACGGCCAATTCATAAGGAGAAATCTATTTTAAACTTGGTCAAAGGCTTTTGTAGAAAGTAGTAGGAAGAGAGTTCCTAAGGAAATGCAGGTGCTCTGGTAGTCATCCCCGCATCTGGGCATGGAGGGCGACCGGCATGCCCGCTGTGGGTTGACCCTTGGGTACTGCCTTGAGCAGTCCAGTTGCTGAGCTCAGATGCCACCCCCTCCCCCCCGGCAATGGGGTCCACCGCCTTCAAGTGCTATGACTCTGGACTTAAAATGTTCAGTGAAATGGTTGGATACACAGATTTGGGAGTCCCTGACTCTAGTTGGCTCTGTGACCCTGAACAAGGACTTGATCTTCCATCCTCTGGTCACGTCATTGGCAATGGAGTAATAAAAGCACTTGTTTTGAGGCTCATTTGAGAGGAGAGATGCATACAAAGAGCCTGACACACAGGAAGCCTTCAGATAGGGTGACTGTCTTAGTTTTGGGATCCCAGCAGAAGAACTTGAACATAAGGTTAAGGCAGGGGAGAGGGGACATGAGGTGCCAAAGGTAGACACCACCAAAGGTACAGCAGCAAGGCAGCTACCTCTGGGTTCCCTGGGTTCCCTCCTCCTCATGTAGGAGATATACCCTAGAGTTAGCCGACATGAATTGCGAGGGAGCAATTCCCCAAGTTGGTCCTGGAGGGCTGCTCCAGGGATTTAATTTCGTGGTGTTTCCCACCTCTCCCTTGAGGTGTCAACGTGAGCTCCAGGAGCCAGAGAAGGGCCCTGGCAAGGACTGGCGGGTCATGGAGAGAGTCAGGGAAAAGGGACACAGGCATCTATCGGCCACCCCGCTGCTGGCACTGTTATTCCAAGCCCCACCCAAGGGCTCTTCCTTGGCTTTAGCATTTCTTTTACTCCAGACAGACATGTGCCATGCTAGCTGTCGGTGTCTCCTGTGCCCATGCCTGGGAGATAAGTTCTGGGTCCCAGTCCCAGCTTTTCCCTGAACTGCACACATCAGCTCCTTCTATCTTTTTCTCTAGGTTATGACGTTCTGGGATGCCCTTGGAAGCCCTTTCTTGCTCTGAAGTCATAGCCTCGATGGAGAAGGGTGGAGAGGTGATGGGCACCCAGCTCTGGCTCGTGGGGCCTGGCAGGCTAGTCTGGCTTTGCTGCACGGGGCTGAAAAGTAGAGCTTGGCCAGATGCACAGGCTCCTGATTTCCTGAGCCAGAGAGAAGCCAGGGGACCAGCCCCACGGAATGGCCCTGCTGCCTCTGAGCATGCCCAGGGTGGGGGCCAGAGAGTGCTGGGGAGAGGTGGCTCCAGGCCAGAAGCCTGAGCTCCAGGCCCAAGACACCAGGATGCTTTTTACCCTTAAAATGACACCCAATTCAAGGCGAATCCGTCAGCAAACGGGTGAATTTGTCTGCACGTGGCACACACAGGAGCAGGAGACCGAACCTCGCTGGGTGTCCCGCTCTTCTGCGCATGCTCCCGCCTCGACCCGTGTCACGCAGGTTCCAAGCACACTCTGCTTATAGCCCTCACAAGCCTTTTTAACCCACCAAACTTTTCATGAGAAAAACCCCCCAAGTACCAGAATATCCCTTGGCTTCCTCCCACCCCCATCCTTTTCCAGCGAGTTTCCAGTTCATTTTTTCAGAAAAATCCATTTTGATCTTGATCAAAAGGCTTTCTCCGAGAGTGGGTGACAGATCCCAAGAAGTCAGTTCTCAGGGCAGTGGGAGTGGGAGCTCCCGGAGCTGGTCCCCAGAGCTGGAAGTAGGGTGCAGGGGTGGCGGGCGGCCCAGGCCACAGGGCCCTCCCTACTGCCACCCGAGCCTTCCTTCCCCTCCCCCCCCCCCAGGCTGGTGGCCTCTCGGGGCCTCATCCCGCCCGGGCCTGCCGAGTCCCCAGCCCCCGTGACAGCCCATGGCAGTGAGATGGCTGCTCTGAGAGTCAGCTTTCTACAAAGACAGAAATAATCAGGTTGACCAAAGGGGAAAACAGGGGAAATTGAGCATTATGAGGGTGATAATTCAGAAAGTGTCAGCCTCAGAATAATTGAATCGGATGACATTTCGTGCTACGGGAAACAATAGCAACTAGCCCGCTGCCCGTCTGATTCATGTCTGGTTCATGTTTAACAAAACAAGGGCAAGGGTCACGCAGCCACGAGCCCCATAAATAACCCGTTAATGGGATTTCCAAACAAGCTGTCCTCAAAGTGGCTTTCCGTCTCACTGAGAGAATATTAAAATGCAAATGGATTCGGGCTGTGTCTTCATAAACAACCGTGTTCATTTAACCTCCGACCTCCCCGCTTAACTGCCCATTCCAGCAATTTGTACGGGCTCCTCGGCCGGCTCCTCGCGGTAATTCAGGGAAAGTGCATTAACGGAAAGGGTTACAGTTGGCGATGCTCAGTTAATCACGCTATTGAGATGTTTATGGACAGAATCACGCTCCTCCTCACACTTGTCTCAGGTCCTGGGCCCCTACCAGCCGGGGGTGGCCTGGCCACCAGTTCCCTTTGTTGTCTTGAGAGTCTGGGGAAGTGGGTGCGGGCCCGGGCCTGCCTTCCCCGCAGAGGGGGCCCCTCCTCAGGCCTCCAGTCACCAGCCTGTCGCCTTCCTTGGTGGCTTTCCCCCCTTGAGGGCTGGCCAGAGACCCCCAGTTAAATGTGCCTCCTCTCAGACCGTCTCAAGGCCCATCCTCCTCGGTGGAAGGGCCCAGATCCTCCCGAGGCAAGCGTCTGTCCCCAGTGTTCTTGCACGGAGCCCCCCGTGTGCGTGTGGTTTCCCGCAAGCCTGCCCAGACTCCAGCCCTGGCATCAGCCTGATAGAGGGCCCCTGCCTTGACCAGCTCTTCGAGGGGCAGCTGGAGTGTGTACGCTTTCTCTGCAGCCTCCGGGCTTTCTCCTCGAGCCCTGACCCTCCATCCATCTAGCCGTGCAGAAGGACAGGACGTGCATGAAGAGAATAAGTGGGGATGTGAGCCAGGGGCCAGGGTGTGAGGTCTGACACCCTGGGCATACATTTCAGGGAATGAGACAGGCGCTCTGCTGCAGGAGGGCCTCGTTATCTCCTTAAATGCCCACGCGGATCACATGCCCACTGCACGCTGGTGTACAGAGGACTTTTCGCAGAGAGGATTTCAGCAGATGTGTTTGGCATTTAGGGGCTCAGGCCTGAGGTTATGCTCCACTCTCAGAGAGGAAGAAAATGAAACTCAGAGGGGCCAGGCGACTTGCCTGTGGGCGCCCAGTGAGTGGAAGGCGCAGCGATTCTGCAGACCTGGCCTGAGTCCAGGTGCGGATTTACCGCTTGCCTGGAGGAGGTTCCCTCCAGGACCCGACGGCCCATGTCCTGCTGAATGTCGGTGCCGTTCTCCGGGGTCAGCCCCTCTGTCCTTCAGCTTTCCCTGCTAGCCCTTTACGAGGATGAATCCCTGAGAATTTTTGCAGTTCACTAAAGGAAACTCCGTCCTCCGGAGCTGGTCAACAGAGGAATATCCAACTGGGCCTTCCTCCCTTGCTTGATCAACTCAAAAATGCTCCCAGTTGCAGATCTGTACGTAAGGCTGGAAGGGCACGTGAAGGCTGGAAGGGCAGGTGGCAGCCGGCTAAGGAGCTGGGCTGAGGCCACGGCCGCTGGCTGCACAGGCCTGCCGAGGTGACCCCCTGCCCCCTGCCCAGGCCTCCCCACCCCGCCCTGGGCCTCATCTCCACCCCAGGCCCAGCACCTGAGACCGAGCACAGAGGGTGGTGGGAGGGCTCCCCTAGACTCCTGCCCCCCACATTTCCTGCCAGGCTTCTCCCACTTTCTATGCCTGGATGGAATTTCTGTCTTTCTCTTCCTCCTCCCATTTGCCTGTCTCTGGTTCTCTCTCTCTTCTCTAAGTCTCCTGGACTCTCTCTCTCATTCCCTGTACCTTTGTCTGTCCCCTTGTCCCTTCTTGCATGTCTTTCCTCTGCCTTTCTGTCTCTGCTCTCTCATGCCCTGGTATCTTCCTAGGCCTCCCTCTGGCCCCACCCTGCACCCCCCCCACCCCTCTGGTTTAGCTCCCTCATGTCCTGCTGGGTTCCCCAGGACATCCCACACTTGTTTGTTTGTCTCCAGGTGCATCCTGTTCCCTGCTGTGTCCACATAGCGATTTACCTGAAGTCTACACTGGACTGTGTCCTTCCCTGACTTAAACTCCTATAAGGCTCCCTATTACCCTCAGGATCCATCCCAGACTCCTTACTGAGACATTCTGGGCCCTGATCAGATCAGTCTCTGCCTCTCCAGACCCATCTCTCCCTTCCCTCTCTTCCCACCCATTCTGTAGAGAGTGTGTATGGAGGCAGAAAGAGAGAGAGAGACAGAGAGAGAGAGAGAGAGACACACATATGAACAATGGCACTCTAGAGGAGAAAGACACTCACCTAGAGAAATAGACACAAGAGAGATGGGGGAGAGAGGGGAGAGATGGAGACAGAGAGGCAGAGGAGCCGCTCTGTTGGAAGAGGAGTGGGCCATTTTTGTCCACTTCAGGGCCAGGCCATAGGTGCAGGGACTTTCCACCCACCCAGACCATCTAACCCCAGAACCTGCGCTCCTGACTACCTTGACACATTCACTGTCCTGGAGTCGCCATAGGTGGGGGAAGAAGGACTTTCAGACTGTGGAAGGTAAGAGGAAGACAGGGGCGTAGGCAGGCAGGCAAGTTTGCAGGTGGCTGCAGGATGTTGGTGGCCCCGTTTCTTGGTGAAATGGGAGGTGACTTCACTGCCTGTGGAGTGTTACAGGGCATTAGTAGGAGAGGAGAAGAGTGAAGGCTTGGACGGGCCTGTGGGCCACGGGACAGGAATCCAACCAGGCAAACACAGAGGCCTGGCGGGCAGCAGTGGGACCTCAGATGACAGCCATGGGTCTGCAGGAGGGCCACCCCTGAGGCTGGACGATCGGCAGTGGCAGTGATGGGCAGCACAGAAGGGGGTGGTGGGCTTGATCCAGGAACGAGGTTTCTCCAAAGGTGTGATGGAAAGACAAGGGCCAAAGGAACTGAAGGCTTTGGCAGAAGAGTAGATGGTGTAACGGGCATGCGATCTGGAGGGTGGGGGGTGGAGGTGGGAGGGAGCAAAAGACAGGATGGGCAGATGGGGAAAGATCAGAGGGAAGAAGGAGTTGGTGATGGCCCTGATGAAACGGAAGAACTGGAGTGAAGATAGGAGGGTGAGGGGCTGCAAGGGAGTCAGGCTCGGGTCAGAGAGTGGGGGACAGATTGCCCACGTCAGAGGCACGGGGTCTCGGGTCACAGAACGGTGGCTGAGGCACAGTTCAGGGTGTTTGCTGCCGCGTAACAAACTACTCACAGACCTGGTGGCTCATTACTCCTTCCAGGTCCAGAGTCAGCGGGGAGGCTCTGCTGGTCTCGGCCAGGCTTGGCTGGTCTTGGTGAGCTCACTCCTGTGTCTGAGGCTGGCTGGCAGGTGCTTGGCACTGGCTGCTCTAGGATGGCCTCACTCACAGGTCTGGGGTTGGGCTGGCTGTTGGCTAAGGTGTTGGGAAGGACCAGACGTGGTGTCTATCTGTCATCACCTAGCTCAGGCCGGCACTGAGAACGTGCGCAACCTCCGTTCTCCTGCATTGTATTGGCCAAAATGAGTCCTAAGCCCTGGCCCAAATCAAGGAGCAGAGAAATAGGCTCCTCATCCTGCAGAGGGGAGCTGAAGAGAAGTGTGGCCATTTTCTAGCGTAGCACAGTTAAGACCCTGAGAGTCCGGGGGGTGGGATGGATCATCAGTCCAGACACAGGGGTCCTCCAGGACAGAGACTAAGATCTGGGTGTTAAGGTGCCAGAGAGTGAGGGGGAGCGACACAGAGTGTCAGGAAGGACAGAGGTGGTTCAGGTCCTCAGGGGGGTGGCCGTGTGTGTGTGTGTGGGTGTGTGTGTGTGCACCTGCACGCGTGCACGTGGGTGGTGGTGGTGCGGTTGAGCCATGGGGGTGTTGAAAAGATGCCAACCTCTGACAAAGGGTGGGGGGCGGCAGTGACAACCCTGGGAAATAGTTCCTGGTACTTTGGGGAATCACAGCATTAGCAATTCTATCCCTTTCTTTGCCCTGCTCCACCCCCACTGCTGCTAACTGACAGAAGGTCACGGCCCATCAAGGCGCTGCCCAGGGGAAGGTTGCTACATCAGCTCTTTCTTATTGACCGGACTGTCTTCACTTTCTTTCACTCAACAAGTAATTATTGAGCATCAGTCATGTGCCAGGCTCTGTGTGGGGGACAGGAAAGAAGACACAGTCCCTGCCCTTGGGGAACTCAACATTGAGGCATTATAGCCCAGGTGTGTCTGCACGCACTGCTCCCCTGGCACCCACACGTGCTTTGTGAATGAAAACACATGCACTTGTTAATTAGAAAAAACAAAACTTCAAAATCATTCCGATCATTTGTCTTTCTCCCTGACTCTCGGATGAGTCTGAGATTTTTCTAGAATAAAAACCAATATTTTAAAAAGTAATCACAGAATCTATTCTGTGGCTTATCTGAAATCTCTCGCATGCAGGCTGATTCTTGCATCTTTTTCTACGAACAAAGGGAACGCCAGGAACCCTCCTTCAAAAATCAAAACGACACGAACAACAGTCACAATAATTGTGATGACCTTCCTATCTGTGACACTCTGATTCCAGAAGCTCAGCCATGAATGTTATGTAGCTTGTCCCATAAATAACAACTTGAGGTTGGTCTTAAGGCCCCTGGGAGGCTTATGGAACAGAGTGTGGCTTGCAATCCCTGCCCTACCCGAAGGGCAGGCTAACCGGGTCGCTAGATGCAAACCAGCTTTGGAGGGTCATGGTGGGCCCTTCTAAGGGGAAGAGATGCCTCCTCGGTCTGCCAGGCTTGCTGCCTCTTTTCCAGCAGGACCTGGGCTCTCAGCAGAAGACTCAAGAGCCAGGGTGAGTATTAGGCTCTACGGCCAGAGTCATGGCTGGTCCCCGTGCATCAGGTTCAGGAAGAGCCATTGTATCAAGGAAACGTTGGAGCTGGAAGGGGTGCAGGAGACCCCTGGGTCTCAGTTACCATCTGTCAGACAGGGCCACCATTCACCTGGACTTCAGGGTTGTGGTGAAGTAGAAATACTACAGGTTGGGATGACGTTGGGACAGATGCTCTAGAGACACTGACTATGAAGTAGTGTTGGGACGGTTGATCCCACCTCCTCCATGTGAGGTCTTCGTGGAACTTTGTCGCTTTGACCTCCCAGTCCATGCTACTTTCTCCTTTCCTCATCTCTGGAGATTTTGCTCAGGCCCCTAACTCCATGCTTTCCAGAGCTACCTGGGTGCTAAACTTTCAACCCATGTCCCAGGGAGCAGAAGATCTTGCCCACACGCATGTGTGAACCAGCTCAGATGCAGAGAAATGTCTCTCCCCCCGCAGCCAGTAGTGCGTGAGCTTCCATACTGGATTAGGTCAAGTGCTGTACTTGGGATAGAGATGAATCTGCAGGGAGCTCACAGTTGGCGCGAGGAGACAGACAATAGATGATCCCGAGGCAAAGGGGTGCAAGAGGAATCAGAGGGGAAAAGGACATGGACCAAGTGCCTTGGTCCTCCTGGGGAAATCCGGGAGGAACTTGCACTGAATAGGAGTTCCCTGAACTGCGAAAGTGGGGAAGGGCCATGCAGGCAGGAGGATAGGGACCAGGTGTGCTGGAGGCGGGGCCAGAGTAGACCTTTGAGGAAGGCACGGCAAGAAGTGGGTGAGGGTCAGGTGAGGGACCACCCGATGGGACTTGCCAAGCAGTCTAGGCTGTTCCCACTGGATAAAGTTCATAGGAGCCATTGAACAGGTCTTAGGACATGCCCAGCCCGTGGCAGGCTGGAGCACAGGTATAATTCACCACCCACGTGGCTCTATCAAAGTGTGAACAGTGGGGTGTTTCCCATTACGAGCTGGGGGGACTGACAGCAATGCCCACCAAACGTCATCTCTTCCTGGTCCCTACACTGTGCCTGCCCTGTCCCATCTCTTCTCATGTCTCGAGTCTTGTCTACCTCCCCCAAGGCTCCCTCATCGCTCAGGCTCAGGGAAGGAATGGCATTCTGGGATGTCCATGTTACCTGTTATTTGGTACTAACCCAGAATGGAATGTTCAGTGATTTCTTTTATAAGCCACATCAAAAATACCTGCTTGAAATGGCTGCATAAAGGCTCCTGAGTCTGCCCACCCGGGGGCTACTCCTGGCAGCAACCCAGATGCTACAGAGACAGAGGCCAACAAGTAGCTTCCGCTCCGTGGGAGACGGACCAGGACCTGTAATTTTATCCCATATCTTAGAGGCTTTGGTAGAAGGGCTCAGAGGGGTTTGGGGGACTCCAAGAAAACAAACCTAACCCAGCCTGGGGTGGAGGGGCATTCTGGGAGGTGTCTCAGGTCAGCTTCCCTGGAGGTGGAGTCTGAGGAGGAGATGACGTGGGGAAATCTTGCAGGGAGTTGTTTCTGGGAGCCACGTCTGCAAGGAAGTGAAGGGAGCAGTCGAGGCAGAGAGAGAGGCTTGACTACTGGGCACGGGTTGCTGCGGAGCTGGGAAGGGCAGGGTTGTCCAGAAGTAGTCAGGGGACCTGGGTCTGGATCCCTCACAGTCGCAGTCTGTGTTCCTGCTCCGGGTATTGGACACCGAGAGCCTTGTCCCGGAGGGTGATGCCCAGGCCCAGACTGGAAGAAAGGGCAGGAGGGATTCAGATGATGTGGGCGGCATAGTGGGAATACCTCGTGCAAGGCCAGGGGCCTTACATTTTGGGACAAGAACAAGTAATTTAATGTGGCTCAAGCCCAGAGCTCGGAAGGTCGTGGAAAAGAAGAGGCGGGGTAGGTAAGCAGGGGGCAAACCCCTGGACGGCGTCGTCTGGCAAAACCACGTTCGGAAACTTGAACTTGTCTCAATGGCAATGAGGAGGCCAGAGGGCTGCAATGTACTCTGTCCTCTGGAGTCACTCTGGGGATATAATGAAGGGGACAAATCAATGGAAGCAGAATAGTTAGGAGGTTTTTGGAATAAGTCCTGAACTTACAAGTATTGACAGTGTGGGATGAAAAGAAGGTTCGGGCAGCATTTAGGGGACAGAACTGATCCAGTTAGTGACGAATTGGATGAGGAGGTTATTCTTCTAACTTTATGTGGATTAACTCATTTGCGGTTCACAACAACTCACCAGGTGAGAACTATTGTCCCCTTTGCAGATGGGGAAGCTGAGGCTCAGAGAAATAAGCAGTTTGCTAAGCTCACACAGCTGTTAAGTGTTGGAGCCTGGATCGAAACCCAGATTTTCTGGCTTCCCGATTTCTGTCTCTGCCAGATGGATGGATGTTGGTATTGTTCGGTGAGACGGCGGGGGGGGGGGGGGGGTGGGGGTGGGGGAACACGATGCAGGAAGACAGCTGGCTGGTGACATTTGCTTTGGACACGTTGACACCGGGTTTCCCGGAAAGTCACCTGAACCGGGATGTTCAAAGGGTGGTTGACAAGCCCTGGCTAGAGTGGGCGATTTGGTGGTGGTGGTGATGGTGGGGTGGGGGCAGTCGCCTGGAGGTGACACACGGAGCCAGAGGGCTGGGCGATCTCATCCAGGGAGAAGGCCAGGGTGAGAACATAGGGTGGAAGCCAGTGGAACACGAACTGTTAAGAGGAAGGCAGAGCAAGAAATCCCTGGGATCTAAGACACCAGGGGCACTGGGCCAGAGATTTTGGAGGAAACTCAGAAGCCAGAGGAAGGGAACATTTTCAAATTAGAAGCGTCCAAGGCTGCAGAGGTCCACCGAGATGAGGACTGAAGGTTGTCGTCGACTGACTGAGGGACAGACTGGACTGCCCAAGCGCCCACGGCCTGGAGGACATGGAGGCCCCGGGCACAGCTTAACACCAACTTTCTCACTCTTGGCAGGAGTAGCAGCGAGGGGCTTTCAGAACAGAATCTCTCTTTGGAGACAGATTGGAACAAACACCCCGTTTATCATCCCCACCCCCCCTGGGATTTCCCTAGCACCTCTCTGCTGAGATAGAAATCTGAGGCTTGTCATCAAAAAGGGGGAGACAGATCGTGATAGCGCGTCCTCTGAAACCTGCCCGCTGCCTCCCGCACCTGGAGAGCCCCCGGAGGCTCGGGCGCCGGCAGGCGGGGGAGCTGCCCCCCCAAATCTGCTCCCCTCGGCTCCTGCAGGCAAACACCTGCAGCTCTCCTAGCAGGCCCGGGCTGTCCTGGGACAAAGGCCTGCATCTGACGGTGCTGCGCGGCTGCACCGTCCCACCTGCAAGCTCGCATATGCAGGCGCACACACGTGCACACACACATGCACGTGCACACGCACGCCCCCCTGGCTGTTGTGTACAATCACCCAGTGTGCTGGGGAGACGGAGAGGAAATGATGCCGGTTTGGGATCCAGGATCTCACACTTCATACTATCTAAGTATGCCAGTTACGTTACCTTTCCACATTTTTGTTTCCTCATTGGATAAAATGAGGGTCCATTTTAATTTATTTTATATTTTATATTTTATATTTTATATTTTATATTTTAATTTTGTTTTGTTTTGTTTTATTTTATTTTATTTTATTTTATTTTATTTTATTTTATTTTATTTTATTTTATTTTGTTTTATTATTTTATTTTATAGTGTCCGATATGCAGCAACTATAGCAATAGTCAAAAGTGCCAGGGATCACGTGAAATGTTTTACAGGCATTTCTCTCGTAATCCTCACCACAACCTCATGAGGTGGTTTCGCTAGTCTTCCCATCTCACCCAGGTGGAAAGTGATGCCACAGAAGGTAGTTTGATCCAAATCTCACAGGTTGTAAGGTCCAGGGTTGGGGTGCGAACCCAGGCAGTGAGGTTTTGGGCTTTCGGTCACTTTCTTTCCCTTTTGCTTATTTCTTTCCATACCCACTCCTTGCATGTGGCTGGAGGCACCTGCTAATATTACGTCTGCCCAGGCCACCCTTGAGCTTAAAGTCACCTGCTGGCTTTCCTACAGCTGCATATTAAAACCCAGATGCCCTAGCTGGGCCTTCAAGACCTCATATATCATCCTCCCTCACACAGGCCTTGGACCCTAGCACCCAGCAAGATGTGCTGTTTGAGAAACCTATTGTGTGCATCGCTGTCCAGGAGGCAGGTGAGGAGTCCTGAGGGGCCGGGCTCACGTCTTATCTCTAAGCACCTCCAACTCTGGTATCTTCTCTGTCATGCCCATGACTCCCCCCCACCCTTCTCCTATCCTAATGTTTGTCAGTAAAAGCTAACCATGGGAATAACAGCAGCAGTGGGAATGCTGGGAAGATGCAAATAGAACGGTTAACAAGCCCTGGGTAAGTGCCATCTATATGCTCAAATCTGTGGTTGGGCCAAGGAAGGATGAAGACACTCTGTCTCTATTCTTAAGGAGACGCGTGTCTATATAGCATGCAGGAAACAAGGAGATGCTAACAAGTGCAGCCCTGATGCTAGCTGGTGGTTGTAGCCTGCCAGGAAAGTAAGGAAGAATCAGGGCAGACTTCCTGGGAGAGACAGCATTGGCACTGAGACCTTAAGGACTGGGGACAGAGAGGGCATTCTGAGACTGGGGAGAGACTTGCATTACTCAAATGCTTCCATCCCTCTGGTCTGCCTTCTCCCATACCCCAAGTCCCCCACCTCTCGCTCTCAGGGCCTCTACCAATCCCTGCAGCTTCATCTCTCACCATCTGCACACAGTAGGTGCTCAATAAATTTATATAGAATCAATGACGGAGCACTTGACTCATAGTAACTAGTCGTCTTCTTAGCATCACCTTGAACGCTCTTCCTGGTCAACACCTCCCCCTCTGCCACTGACCCCTGCCTTGGTCTTCTGGGCGCTGGCTCCAACCCCAGCCCCGGAGTGCAGAGTTGTGTCCAGGCCCCAGGGATGCTGGTGATGTCTTGAGAACAGGGCTGTGAAAGCCACAGTGGGCCTGATCCAGAGCACTTGTCCCTGCTAATTATTACGGACAAGCCTCCTTATTGAACCTCGTCCTCTTATTGACATTCGGATGCATGAGCTGAGGCTGTTGTTTTAAACGCACTCATTAGCCACACAAATCAGTCCTGTTGACAGAGCGCCTTTGAATTAAGCATCTCGCTGTAGTCATTGGACAAGGAGCAATTTATAATGCCATTAGCAACGCTTTCGAAGGTTACAGGCATCAAAAATTGTTCAGCCGTAATTATTCTTAATGGATACAAGAAATAAACTGACGCAGGACAGCTTTTTCATTAGCCTTCAATCAAGGCTGATGGCTTTGAGAAATGTACAGTAAGTGCGTTTTGGGGAGAAATAATGATGTTACAGCACCTTTCCCAGGAAAATGCTCTCGGTACACAGCTTAACTTTTAATGGCCTTAATTTGACATAATTAAAAAAAATTTGAATTTGTTTTTGAAGATCTTGAAATAAATTATTTTGTTCCCATTTTTAACCCTTGGGAGAACTCAATAGCAGTCAGGGAGTGAGGGAGCCAGCCTCTGGGAATGGAAAGGCCATACAGGGAGCTGGGTTTGTAGGGTGCAGGACCCCAGAAAGCCCACGTACCCTGCAGTTGTGAGGTCTGTACTCCCACCCTAGGGTTCTTGAACGACCTTGGAGAAGGGATTGGTTTCCTGAATCCCAAAGGGATTCGAAAGCAAGTCTATACATGCAGAACTCATTTGCATCGTCCAGGAAGTAGGGCCCATATCAGGAGGGAGAAAGGAATCCCACCCCCAGGGCAGGGCAGACTAAGAAAATGCAGAACTAGGAATAAACCCAGGTCCCGAGCTATGGGACCTCAGACAAGTGACAGCATCTCTCTAAGCCTTGGTTTCTTCATCTGTGAAATGAGGATGACAATACCTATATCTTGGGGCCATTGGAAGTTTAAAGGAACAACTGATATGGAAGCTGTGGGCCAGTGCCTGGCACATAGTAGGTAGTAAATTAAATGTTCATTTCTGAGGTCAGGGTTTGATCCACCTTGCTATGGTAGTTCCTACTGGCCAAGCCTAGGGCACCCAAAACACTGGAAATGCACCAAGATGGGGACAATTGTGTTTGTCACAACTTGTCTCAGGGAGGACCCTGGATATGGCTGAACAGAAGCTGCTTAGTGTGGGAATACGATGTCTCCTTGCAGCCTCCCCACTGAAGGCCAGAGGGAAAATGGGTGGCTTCTAACCTGCCTTCTAAGGACAGTGGGTCAGTTGAGTGCTAAAGACATTTGCTTTGCTAAGTGGAAGCATGCAAGTTTGGGGTAGAACGGAATTGCTTGGACAGTGAGGACATGACAGAAAGCAGAAGAGGCCAAGCGTCTGTCCCATCCTTCCCTCATCAGGCAGGACTCAATTTCTCCCCCAAATAAACACTAAATAAACCCTTTAAAATCTATCAGATTGGAGAGGGATCAATCCTGACTTGCCTGGAGAGCTGATGAGTGTGGGTGAGGCCCGGTTGTGCTAAGACCGTCTGCACCCAAGGCTCACTGCACACTGTGCTGAGCAAACAAAGCGAGACATATTTACTGTCATCATTGCTGGCATTGCATAGGCTTCCTCAGTGCCTCCTCAGACTTGGCAGTTGCAGACACCTCGCAGCACCCTGGGCAGGCCCACAGACCTGGCGTCCGGGCTTGGCTCCATGCTGCCCACTGCGGGACCTAGACTATGATGCCCCTTCCCCCTGGGTCTCAGATTCCTCATCTAAAAATGAGAGAGGAGCTGGGAGTCATTCTTCCAGATACCAGGACAGCTGAGCCCACTGCTCGTCAGGATGCCATCTTCACCAGGCCCACCTCAGAGCAGAGGCATGCCCAGACAAAGACTTCAGACTCTTTCATGGCAGAAATGTTGCAAGTGGGAAGCATTTTGTCCAATGGCTTAGTGCCTTCTGGGACTTGGGAGGGGCGGCCCCTGTTGCATCCATTGGGCCGTGGGGCACTCAGGCTAGCAGAAGCCGATCTTGGGGTTCCACTGGTGTGCAGCCTCAAGGCCAAATGGAGAAACAGTGTCTGGAAGCTGGCAGACTGCGATTCTGCTCCCGGCTTGGCCATAAATTCCCTATATGACCCCATGGTTGTCTGTTTACCTCTTAGGGCTCAGACTCCTTATTGTTACATCCTATGGAGTTTGGACCTAATGCTATTTGTTCCTCTCTCTCCCATCCTCTGTCCTTTCCTTTCTTTCTTCTCTCATCTTCCCTTTCTTCTTTTCACCTGTCAAATCCCATTTTCAAGTGGACTCTTATGCAGATATCCAATATAGGAAAGAAAGAAAGATGGAGCTCATCCTGCTGGAATGTGGGTGGGGGCCCCGAAACCTACCCTCTACAGCTCCTCTGCAGACCTATTTGGCTCCTCAGAGCAGGGATGACCGTTCACTAGATGGCTCTAGCCTCCCGGCGAAGCTTTATCTCCACCCCTGCCCCAGCATTGGCCAACTTACTGGTGTCCCCAAAAATGTTCTGCACGGTCATGCTTCCCTATCTTGCTTCAAGTTGTTCCTCTTCCTGGAATGCTCTTGCCTTGTTTGTCTGGCAAACTCCAACTCCTCCTTTGAGGCCTGCCTCAAAGGCAGCCTTTCTCAGGAGGCCACTCCCACCCCTGACCCCATGCAGAGTGATCTCTCACCTGTCTAGGTCCCTATAGGACTTTGTAAGGCAACCCGTAAGAGCTGGCCCAGAGGGCATTTTAGTAACTGGGTCATACATATGTCTTTTTACCCCAAGCTGCAAATGCCCTATAGACAGGGATGATCCCAGATTGAGCTTTAAGGCCCAGCACTTGGCACTGATGGCATGGGAACGTGGGACACCATGGAAGCCTAGCCATCCCATGATCTGCGACCCACCAGGTGCCCACCTGGCATAGGTCCCAGTGTGTGCTGGTGACTCCCCCCTCCGAGGCATGGCACAAAGCAGGCATTCACAGAGCTTAGCTCCCAGTAGGCATGCAGGGCCTGGCTCTCAGGTGCTCTATAAGTATTGCTGAGTGGAATTGCAATGGGATAGAAGGCCCATTTCTGGGAAATCTGTTGGCTTTTCCCTAGTCAACGAAAATGTATTTTCTCTTCCTTTGCCACTGGTCAAAAGAGCGAATGTAATCAGCCCCTAAAGCCAGGAGCAGGCAGGGCTGTGGGTTTGAGGTGGTGGGAGAGGTCCCCAGGGTAATGAGCAGATACTGTTTCCTTATCACCATCGGCATGTTCTCAAGCTATTACTCCCCGTCACCCTCGCGGCTCAGCCTCCATTTGGACTTCTTCTGATAAACACCAATATCTGTGCAAATTCTTGAGGCCGACTGCCTCCCCAGCCCAGGGGCTGCTCTGCTGGAACTCCAGATGTGTGATAAGGCAGGGAAATACATTTTCAGTCCACTAAGTCATCACATTTTCTGACAAAGATTCTCCGACACGCACCGATCTCTGATGACTAATATTGCCTTCACTCAGCAGAGGGCTTCAGAAACCATCCAAACCATCACTAGGCTGTCAGGTGTCAGCTCATCCCCTGCCTTCACATTTTGAGAGGCCCTCTGAGGAGCTCTGAGGCCTGATATGGAAAAGCAGCAGGCTCTCTGCAGGGGAAAAGGGACTGGCCAGCGGTCCGCTGTCGTGGGCCCCAAACTGCTCAGCATGGGTGACTTTGGTAGGTCCGTTAACTTCTCTGGGCCTCAACTTCCCCACCTGGCCAGTGAGGGAGGGATGGATCCCACAGTCTGAGGGACTTTTCAGCTCCGAGACTTGGATTCTCGTACTTTTCTGCCCAGAACGCAGAATCTCAGTGCTGGGAAATGTAACGGAGGGGCTCAGGTCTTGGGGAAAAAGTAGCAGGAATGGCTGCATTCATAGGAGTGGTAATAATAATCATAGAGCTGCCATTTGCATGAGTTATTTCACCTGTTTTTGGCTCTGGACTCAGGCAGCCCTAGATTCAAAGCCCTGTGCATCACCAGCTAGCTGTGCGACTTTGGGCAAGTTACTTAACCCCTCCGAGCCTCAGTTTCCCCCCTGTGAAATAAGGAGATAATAAGAATTTAATGAGACGACATAAGGTACTTGAAGCACAGGGCCTAGGACACTGGGGACACCCCTAAAAGTTGCCTTTTTCAAGATCAACGTTACTAACCATCCTTATAATCCCAATGTTGTGACTCCTAATAATCCTTACGAAGTAATGATCTACTAATCTTGATTCTACCAACGAGGGACGTGAAATGTAGAGAGTTTAAATAACCTTCCAGAAGGTCGGAGCCTGGGTTGTCCCAGGTCTGTCTGGCCCCAGGCTTGTGCACTTAACCCCTGCACTGTGTGCCGTTGCAAGGACCCCTCAGCCCGCCGGCGCTGCACCCCTTGGCCAGCCAGCGCGGGTGCCTGTGGAAGTGGAGGCGACTGGCCGAGAGCCGGTGAGTTGGACAGGATTGTGGGTGAGCTGCCAGCCTTTGGGGGCTCTGGACCCCTAGAGGGGCGGGCCGGGACTGAGGTACGGGAATCACCTGGTCACTGCAATTTGGGCTTCTCTCTGGGGAAGAAAAAAGTTGGGAAGAAAATAGATTGCAGTCTGTTACAGACCTAGTGGCTGCAAATCATTCTGAAAATTAGCTTTCTATGGGAAAATCTATATACTAATTAACTCCATGGCCTCTCTAACGAGTTTAAGCACAATAAGGCCGCTGAAAATATCGAGGCATTTTGCAGCTGCCTTAAATTCTACCTTGGGAGACATGCTCACAGCTCATGAGGCTGTTTGAGAGGCTCCAGAATGAAAGACGAATCTTAAATGATTCATTTCCAAGGGCAGAAGGTGGGGAGTTGGGAGTCTGGTTTATTGCAGAGGCAAGCACAGAGCTCCAGGCTCGTCGGGACGGGATAGAGTCCCTGCTTGGTGGCCTCGGTTGGCATCTGGGTGTGGCCCAGGGTTTCCCACTCCTCGGAACTCTGTCCTCAGTGTGAAGACTGAGAAGTCACCACCAGGTCGAGGCAGAGACGGGCTTCCTGGGACTTGGGCCCAGAAACCAGGTTGGGAGCCTCCTGCCAATGGCTGTGCAGGGGCGACGTGACGTCAGGCCAGGGAAGGTGGCAGCCCCATTCCCGTGTGTGACGCAGGAGAGAGCGTGGCCGTGGAGCCCTCGAGCACTTCTCCTAGGACATCGCTTGGCTCCCGGGCTGGCTGCTGCCCCCAGACCTCTAGCCTCTGCCTGTCACTTCTTTTACTTGTGCAAGGAGCGGCTGATACGGTGCAGCGGAGCGCACAGGCGGGCTCACCCGAGGGCACGTGCACACCCGGGAGTGCCCATGAACAGTCACATGTGTGAGCTACCATGCTCTGTACGCCCCACACTTGTAAAAGCACACATGCAAGAATACCACTCGCACGCACATCTTCATCCATCCCTATACACAGCACTGGGGCAGGATAGATGCCCTTACTGTTGCTCCCTGGAGACCGGCCACCAACTCACAGCCCCAGATAACCCAGCGGGGGGGGGGGGGGGGGTGAGGCTCAGCGTGTTTCTGGGGGGCAAGACCCCAAGCCCTGCTCTGCCTCTGACCCTTCCAGGGAATGCACACTCGTGCCACCAGTGCCCCCTCCATAAAGCGACAGTCCAGCCGGGGTTCTGAACAGAAATCCCAGCAGGGCCTGTCCACGGTCTAGACATCCCTCCAGACATCCCTCTGGGTCTGGCCTGCTACTGCCCTCCAGCCTCTGCACTGTAGGCCTTGCTCCCAACAGGCCCCCAAGGAACACCTCAGGGCGAGCCCACTCCCCGCCAGTGAGGCCTCCTCGTTTCTCAAAGGGAGGATGCCCCAGCCTCCGCCAGCCATTCCTGTTGACTGTGAGTCTGTCCCACCCACTCTCGAGAGGTGGGGACGGCTGTCCCTGCTTCCCGAGGAAGAGATCAAGGCTCAGAGAGTTGGAGTGACCTGCCCGAGGTCCCACCTCTGATCCCCAAGTCTGCTCTTTATGTTAAACTGCCCCCTGGGGGTCTGGCTAAACTGCCCCCTGGGGGTCTGGCTAAAATGTCCTCTCTCCAGCCATGAGGACGAAGGTCTACGAGACCAACACACGCTGTAGTCAGATTGTGGGGCAGAGGAGAGTGGCCCGGCTGGATGACCCTGAGCACCTGGTTCAACCCTGCAGGCACTTTCTGGTCTCCCCTCACTGGGCCTCACAGCACAGGACAGAGCCGACCACTGCCTCCTCCTTGAACCCCTCCCTGCCACTTGGCTTCCTGGACAGCACAGTGCTCACAGCCACTCCTTCCTCACTGGCCACCCGCCTGGGGCTTTCGGCTGCCTTACTCTCACCTGTCCAGCCTTTGAACGTGTAGTGCCACGTTCCTCCTGGTGCTTCTGTTTACCCCAACCCCCCATGACCTCATCCTGGCTCCTCCTGGTGCTTCTGTTTACCCCAACCCCCCATGACCTCATCCAGCCTCGTGGTATTAAATGCCGTCTTGGGCTCATGCCCTGCAAATGCACCCCTCCGTCCCAGAGCCCCCTCCAACCTCAGGCCCGTCAAATCTCTTGGGCCTAATGATGCCTAATGACGTCTCAAATGAACGCCAAATGCTTTGGTTGCTTGGGTCACAGAGACCCGGAGGCCTCCTTACCCCCCTCTTTCCCTCACCTGCCATATCTGCTCAATTGGGAAGCTTCACGGCCTCTTCCTTCCACAAACATCCAGGATCTGACCGCTTCCCACCATGTCTACTGCCTGGAACAGTCCTCTTCCCTGCCTCGAGGTATCGGCGGGGGGCACCCTGGTCCAAGCCGCCGTCCTATCTCACTTGGATTATTCCAACTGCCTTCTTAATGAAGCGCGCTTCTTCCATTTTTGCCCTCTGGAGTGTCGTTTAGCAGCCAGAGAGATCCTGTAAAATACAACTCACGTCATTTTCCTGGGCTCAGAGGCTTGCAGGGGCTCCCCTGTTTTGCTCAGAGCAAAAGCCAAGGTCTATGATGGCTCGAAGGCCCCTACGATCCGGCATCCTCATGATGGGTATATCCCCTTGGCCTTGTGACCCCCTTTCTAGAGGCTTTTCCCTTCACTCACCACGTCAACCACAGGGCATTTGCCCTTCGTGCCCCATTGTCTCCAACACTTCCTGAAATAGCCACAGGGCTGACACACTTACCTATGCCGTGTCACCTTTAGGGTGAGGCCATCCTATCTTAAGCACCCTCTCCCCTGACCCCATGGCAGGTGTTCCCATCCCTTCTTACCTTGCATATACCTTATCTCCCTTCTGACTTGCTCTTTGTTCTACGTACGCTTGTGTTTATTATTCTATTGCCCCTCCAGGCAGAACATCCGCTCTGTCCAAACGGAAGTCTGTCTGCCTGCTTTGCTCCCTGAACATCCCCAGTGTCCGTTCACTGTGGGCATCCAAATCTATTTATTGAATGATGATTATTGTTTCTCAACCTCTACGAGTCTTGGCTCCTTCATCTGTAGAAGTGGGTGACTTTGGGGATTAATTACTGTGTTTAAACCCCACACTGGTGCAGGCACAACATCCCTCCTTGGCTCTCGTGAGTGTGCTTCTCTCTCAAGTCTCTGCCTCATTTCAGACACCACTGTTTTGGTGCCTTTGGCTTTCTTGGGGGGGCAGGGACAGTGGTGTTGGGAGGGAAGGCAGTGTTGGGGCCTTGAAGCCCTTCCCCTGGAACCTCATCCCTGTTCCATCACAGGCTTGGGGAGGGGGGACTCCCCCAGGAGGTTTCTGGGTCCCTCTGGCCATAAGCATAGCATTTGACCAGGATGTGGGGGGAGCCCAGGCCCATGCCTGCCCTGTAGATTCCAGGAGCAGGGAAAAAAAAAATCTATAAGGGTGGGAAAAGCAACAGAATGAAAGAAGAAATTTGCTTCATAAATAGTGAAACAGGTGATTTTAACGCTTAGGAAGGAAGGACTAGGAAAGAGCAGTAAGATATATTTGAGAACAATCTACTCTTATCAGGAAGCTCGCGACTGTGGTGCTGACGGCTTCCTAATGAAGGTGTGCATAATGAAGGCACTGTTTTTCTTGGAGTGTACATTATTGTGGTAACATGGCAAGTTTAAATAAACTTTTTCCTTCTAAATTGCAACGCATGCAACACACTAGCGAAGCAGAAGCCATAACCACTCTTCTTCTTCCATCAGGATGGAGAGTAAAATCAAAGAAAAAAAACCTAGGCAAAACTGTGAATGGCTGAACAGGAGTCACCCGTGAACTAGAGCCAGAGCCATGAATAGTGACGGGTGTGTCTGGCTCTTCCTTCCCTCTCCGAAAATAAAGAATTTAGTCGGGTTATTACTGTATCTTGAGTGAGTGGCAGGTAGACATCCACAGCGGGAGATGGCTACAACTGGCTGCTTATGTTTCTCATAAGGGAAGCTTCTCATCTCTCCCCTCCCCTTCCCTCTTTCTCCTTTTTTCCCTCCTTCCCTTCCATCCATCCTTCCTCCCTCCTCCTTCTCTAAATCTTTTTGAACACTTCCGATGCCCTACTTCGTGCTTGGTGCTTGGGATGCAAAAACGAAAGGGGTGTAAGAGCTCTGACCTCAAAGAACTTTGGTTTTGTGGGAGGGGCATGCTTGGGAGCCAGTGGCCACATCCTACAGCAGATGTTGGTGCAAAGTCCTATGAAAACCCAGAGGAGGGAGGAGCTGGGAAGGCTTCACGGAGGAAGCACCACTGAGTTGTGGCTGGAGGTTCTGGATGAGTGGTTTGAGGGGTGGTGAAGCCCTGTGGGAGGAAAGAGAAGACAGACAGAGGCCTGGAGGTTGGGCTTGTGCATTTGGTCTCGTTTGTATGTGTGCGTGTCTGTGTGTGTGTGTGTGTGTGTGTGTCTGCAGGTGTACATCTGTGTCTCTTGGTGTGTATGTGTGTGTGCATGTGTGTATCTGCGTGTGCATGTCTCTGTGTGGTTATGTGCACGTGTGTATATGTGCATTTGTCTCTGTGTGGCTATGTGTGTGTCTATGTGTGTGTGTGTGTGTGCATATGTGTATCTGCGTGTGCCTGTGTCGGTGTGTGCATGTGCGTGTGTGTCTATGTGGCTATATGTGAGTGTGCATGCGTGTATCTGCACGTGCGTGTCTCTGTGTGGTT
The DNA here is from genome assembly GCF_048418805.1 of Vulpes vulpes. Lineage (NCBI taxonomy): Eukaryota > Metazoa > Chordata > Mammalia > Carnivora > Canidae > Vulpes > Vulpes vulpes. The sequence goes on along the minus strand of NC_132789.1, from coordinate 42,270,501 downwards.
ATATGCACGTGTGTATATGTGCGTATGTCTCTGTGTGGCTATGTGTGTGCATATACATGTGTGTATCTGCGTGTGTACATGTGTGTATCTGCATGTGCATGTCTCTGTGTGGTTATGTGCACGTGTGTATATGTGCATATGTCTCTGTGTAGCTATGTGTGTCTCTGTGTGTATCTGCGTGTGCGTGTGCATGTGTGTATCTGCGTGTGTGCATGTGTGTATCTGCATGTGTGTGTCTCTGTGTGGTTATGTGCACGTGTGTATATGTGCATATGTCTCTGTGTGGCTATGTGTGTGTCTCTGTGTGTATCTGTGTGTGCGTGTGCATGTGTGTATCTGTGTGTGTGCATGTGTGTATCTGTGCGTGCATGTCTCTGTGTGGTTATATGCACGTGTGTGTATGTCCGTATGTCTCTGTGCATGTGTCTGTGTGCGTGTGTGCACGTGTGTGTGTATCGCGGAACAGCGTGCCTGAAGAGGTGACAGTACTGATGGGAACAGCCCTGCCTGTTGCCTCAGGAAGCCCCCCTTCCTGTTGGGGGTCCCCATAGTCATTTTCGGTCACCGGGGGATGCTCTTCCTTGGAAGTCCCGGCGCGGGGAGCACGGGTCATGGCCCTGGGACCTTCTCTGCCCCTGCACCGCATGGGGGGCGCCGTACTCTCCCTGTCACTGGGTTGCCCTCTGGTGGGGCTGCTGTGTGGGGGGCTTTGGAGCCGCACCAGGACACGGGCCATGACTCTCTCAATAGGAGGTTTCGTTTTGAGACGCGGGGAGAGCTCAGCCAGACTCACCAAGGACAGGCTGAGCCATCGTTGGGCTGGCGGCTTGCACGGTGGGGCGCTGGGCCGCGACCCCCGGTGGGCCCCGGTCCTCAGTGGATGGGGCTTGCCCACCTCTGGGTCGCCTCCCCAGAACAGCTCAGGGCAGCTAAGGCACAAGCCACCTGAGTGGCCTGCTTCCTTTGGCCTTGGGCCGGGCGGGGAGCCCTGCTGGAGGAGAGGCGCCCCCTCCCTTTGTGGGAGAGGCCGGGGGCCCCTGAGCAGTGAAATCCGTGGGCACCGCGACAAGATCCCAGGCCTCTGGCAGGCTGAGGACGAGGCTGAAGAGAGCTGAGGCGGAGTTTGGCACTTGGTAGGCACCGGGCGATGGTGGCTGTGAGCTCCGGGAGCGTGGGGACATCTGTCTCTCTACGGTTGCCCAGTGCACAGCCACATGCCGAGGAGGCGCTCGGGTGAATATTTATTGAATGCACGCATGCATACATGAAGGATTTAATGAACCTTTCCACCAGTCCTGCGACTGCCGCTCCAGGCCTCCATCCCACTCCAGTCTGCTTCTCTGAGCTTGAGTCTGGCACGTTCTTTCCAAGGAGCCAGGCTCAGGCCCATTCCTCGTTCCCACCTCTTCGTCCCAGGCTGAAGTTAAGCTCGCTCCGGCCCACGAGGCACCCCGTACCTATTTCCAGCTGCCCATTTGCTAAGATCTCTTCTGTGATTCCCCAAATTTCTTCCTAATGAACAGAAGGGCTTGAGGGACCTTAGATTGCTCGTCTCCATCAGAGAAGAAGCGCAGCTCATGGTGTGATCATGGCCCCAAAGTGTAGACAAATGAAGTGGCTTGCCCAGAGCCCCTAAGCCAGGAAGCAGTGACTGGCTATACCAATAATGTGCTGGCTGAGATCGGGGGAGTCAGGGGCCTACATTTGGATTCCGGCTCCAGGACTTCAGCTCTTGGGGCCTCAGTTTCTCATCCACAAAGAGAACACACTACTTCCCACCTCAGACAGCTGGTGGGTGGAGTCAACGAGTTAATGCCTACGAAGTTCTTAGAAGGGACTTGGGAGCCAGCAGGCACCCACTGAGGGTTGGCTATTGCTGTCACCTGCTGTGTATGTCCTGGCCCAGATCTAGAGCCCAGCGTTTTACTGGAGTGACCCCCTGAAGCCTGACGACAAATCTAAGGAGTCCTACAGGGGAGGCCACTGAGGCCTTGGGAGACGCCACCGCTTGCCCCAAACCCCAGAGCTGGCCCCCGCACAGCCTGGGCAAGTGTGGCCTCAGCCCCTGCTCACTCCAGGGCCCTTCTTCTGATGGGGTGCTTAATCTTCCAATTACTTTGCCAGGCTGAGGGTGCGGGTCGGGGTGGGGAGGACGGGGGAGGGAAAGAGGGGGAGAGGTGTGGGGCTCGGAGAGGGGGCTGAGAAACAACTGCCAGTGTAGACGGTGTGCAGGGCAGGACGGAGAGCCGTGGGGAGAGGAAGCTGTCAGCGCTGCACCTGCGGCCGCCCCACCTGAGCTCCGCAGGTAAGCAGACCGGGCTGGAACGGGGAGCCAGGCCCCTCCCGGCAGCAGCAAGCTTCTTCTTCAAGTCAAATGTTGCCTGGAAGTCATTGCTTCAGCAATTACCTCTGAAACCCATTGTTTCCTCAGCCCCATTAACATGTCAGATCCTGGCAGCCGCTGTCGGGGCAAACACCCCTCCGAGGGCTGCAATTCAATTTAAGATCGCCTCCCCTGCACAGCCAGCCTCGGAGCCGGCCCATCTCCAGATTTCACCAAATCGAGGAGAGGGTCTCAGGGCGCAGTTTGATCATGCTGCTTCCTAAATTAAAAACAAAATTGTAAGTGTTAAACATCTTTAACAAGTCATTAAGCCCCAGCCATAATCCAGAAAAAGTCCCTTAATGAGTAATGACATATGTTGTGAGCGCAGTTATCTCCTAATGCCGGGAGCCGAGATGGCGTGATGAAATGGCACGGCGCTCAGAAGGGATGGATCACCACTAATGGCAGGGTAATTCCAGGCTGTTGGGCGGAGGGCCCTGGAGGGCCCAGGAGGCAGCCCGAGCCGGGAGGCCGGGCACTGTCCCCGGACGGGGCGGTCCTCATGAGGGGCTGCCCTGGCCCCGCTCACAGGCAGCCCGGCTCTGGGTTCGGCTCCGGGAGAGGGCCTGTTGGGGACCCAGAGGTCAGGCTCTAGCCCTCGTGCTCTGTCCCCTGGTCCTCCCGTGCAACCCTCGTGTCCCAGCCCGAGTCCCCTGGCTCTTGGACAAGCCATGCACTTTCTCCCAGTCCTACTGATGTGAAAACATTGGGGTTTGGAGCAAAGAAAGAATTCTTGGTTGCCAGTCCTCCTGAGCAACCCTTGTGTCCCAGCCCTAGTCCCCTGGCTCTTGGACAAGCCATGCACTTGTGTCCCAGCCCGAGTCCCCTGGCTCTTGGACAAGCCATGTACTTTCTCCCAGTCCTACTGATGTGAACCCCTACTGTGTTGGGGTTTAGAGCAAAGAAAGAATTCTTGAGGCGTTCTTCGGTGCCAGAAAAGGGAGATTTTATTAAAGCCCCGGGGACGGAACCGGTGATTGTGAGGCGTGGCTGGTTATGTCCTTTGAAGCTGGGAGGGGGTTGGGGACAGCATTCGTCCCCTAGGAATTTGGAAGCAAGGTTTCCAGGACCTTGAGGGGCTGGCTGCTGTTAGGAAAAGGTCATTTACTCCCGTCTAGTAAAACCTGAGTCATGAGACCCTTCAGATGTATATCGGGGGGCCGTGTGCTTGAGCGGGATTGCTAACATATATCTTGCCGGGCAGAGATAAAGGAAGTTTCCAAAGGAATTTTTATATGTTAGAGGAGGCTTACAGGCTCCTGGAGGTCAGGGTAATGTTAAGCCAAGATTGCCTTTTGCCCTTAGCAAAGTCTCGACGTCGGGGCAGCTGAGCTCCTAGAGGAAGGTCACCCCGCCTGTCTGTCCGAGGACTTGTCAATGAGCTACATGCTGCAAGGAAATTTAATTTTTTCCTTTTGCTTTTGTTCTCCTCAGCGTCTTTACAGACACTTGACCCTGTCCCTGTGTCCCTGCCGGCCTCTTTCTCTGCTGCTCTTCCCTCCCTCCTGGGCTCGGGGTCCTGCCCTGGGTCCACTCTTCGTGACTTGTTGCCTGGGCCTCTGCTTACTCTGTGCCCCGGCCCTGGCCGCTCACCCCTCTGGGCCCCTATCTGATGTCTCTTTTCTCCTGATACAGTTCCAGACACGTGAAGAAACGAACTGGCTGGCCCCCACCCCCAGGTCCCAATTCTCAAAGGAGTGACCGTGTTTGCCCAGCCTGGGTCAGGTGGCCGCCCCCGGGGGTCATGGGATGTCGCCCACCGACGGGGTGATAAACAGCCCTCAGAGAGAAGGGCTTCCTTTTTTCTCATTGGACTTCTGTGCCTTTGGCCCCACACAGTCCACCCACCCACCTCCTCCCTGCTGGGCCCTGCTTCTGGGACGCTCCCTGCATGCGCTGCCCTGGATCCACACCCAGAGGGTGCCCCTCGAGCCCCTGAGTCCTGGGAAGGAAAATCCAAACCAGGCCCGAGCATTGGGTAAGGGACAGGGGAAGCAGGGCGAGGAAAGGGAGGAGGCCGGCTGAGGGGCTGGGGGTTGTGACTGCAGGCAAAACCCGCAGAGGGTAGCTTCAGTCCAGAGATCTCTGGAAGGGGAGTTAGACCCCCAGCGCTCCCCTCCAAGCCCTCCCCCACGAGCTGCAGGTGCAGGTGCTGGGGGTTAGAAGCCAAGCAACCCCACCCCATCCCGCTCCCTCCCTCTCTAATTATTCAACATGTTGTCGAGTGTTTGCTACCCGCCAAACATTGTGCTAAGGACTTTATATACCGAATTGAAAACACGATCGCCCCATGACATAGGTGCTATTATCAGCTGCGTTCTAGGAGACAAGGAAACTGAGGCCCAGAGAGGTTCAGAAAGTGAACCCATGCTCAGGCGGTCCAGAAATCTTGGAATTGGGATATGAACTCAGACTTCACAGCCAGTGCACCGGTGTCTCCTACAGAAGAGCCCTGGAGAATATATATAGCGGAATATATATATACATATATATATATATATATATTTTTTTTCTCTCTCTCTCTCTCTCTTCTGTCCTAAATCTCAGGCCTCTAACGGTTATTCAAGACGGCCCAGCTAAATGCCACCACACCGGTCCCCAAACAAACTCAAATCATTTAAATTTTAACAGCCAATAAAATAGAATTGCAGAGTCGGGAAGTAGTTAAGGGCTCTCCTGGCTTCACCCTCGCGTTGAACAGATGAGTCAAGTGAGGCTGGGAGAGGAATTGTCTTGTCCAGAGTCACTAAGCGAGCGTGCGACGGCTGCCGGGACCCCAGCCTGCACAAGATGCGACGGGAACCAGGCTCCCCTGTTTCGCAGCGGTCGGCAGCTTTCACGAGAGTGTGGGAGAGCTCCTCACTGTGCAGTTTACTTAGAAACAACAGAGCAACATCACAGAAGAGGATCAATTCCTGGCCATGCATTCGAGATTCGACTCTTACAGGGGTTCCCTGCAGAGCGCTCTCGCCTGGTGCCAAAAGGAAGGCGAGCTGCTCATGGGGGGGGGGGGGGGGCTGGGGGTGGGGTGGGGTGGGGTGCAGCCAGGTAAGGACAGAAGCAGGGGCAGGAGCCAGCCTCAGACCCGGGAGGCTCTCAGCTCAGGCTGGCTGACTCCTGCCAGGCCTGTGGACCTTCCACCCTTGCTTCTGGATCTTACACTAAGCTTGACTTATGTCTTTGATCCCTCTGCCTCAGTGGTTCTTTTGTACCTAAGAACTTCTTGGCTATCCTGCCCTCGGGAGTCGCTGCTTTCTAACTTCGATGACCTTCCAAAGCTGGGCCTTTGCTTGATGCTCAGAGATCATCGCTTGGCTACAAATCTAGCAGCGTCAGCCTCTCGGGGACCTTTGGTGTCAGAACAGTGCCTAGGGACCAACTGGTTGCTCTGGCACTTGAAGGGAGGACACTGAGGCTGAGTCACAGGCGTCGGTGCCCAGCAGGAGATGGTGGTGGTGCTTGATTTGGGGGGTGGGGGGAACTGGACTGAATCCGAAATAATTGCCACTTCCAGGCTGATAAAAGTCGGCTGTGTGACTTTGGGCGAGTCCCTGCCCCTCTGAATGTTGAGTGTGGAACAGGCCAGGTTCAAGCACACACATGTCCAGTCCCCTGGAGTGGAGGAAGAGGCTGCACATTCTACAACCTCTGCATGCTCTTTCACATATCGACCTCAGGGGACCTCCCCAGGCTCCAGATGGAAAATGCTACTTGGAGGTCCGCCTCCGGAGAAGGCTGCTGACCAGATACTTCTCTTTCCCAGCCTCGGAGCCTCCAAAGTGGCTGGGAGGGAACGGGCTCTTCTCAGCCATCCCATGCTCGCAGCGTGCTGGGCCAGGGGCTAGTGGGACACCACGGAGCCTTCCCCCAGCGTCTGCCCCATAGCAGTCACTCTCCCATCCTGGGACCCCAGGAGGGACAAGAAAACCCTCTTTGTTCTGGCCAGACAGTACAGAGCCCCGTTGCCATGGCAGCAACAGCCATTTCCTCCAGCTCTGAGTCGGGGCAGCAGCTCAGCTGGGCCGGGGCTCAGGCCTTGAGAAGCCGGGAGCAGAGGTCAGCCTTGCATGTGGGGGGTCTGAGTCCCTGAGACCCCAGCTGAGCACTGGCCGAGGAACAAGAACTTGGCAGGCACCAACCAAGGCTGCCTTCCTGTCATCCAAAGCTGGGCTGGGGAGCGGCCAGGGGCAGGGGCGGGGGCCAGAACTGTAGGAACGGGGTTGCCTGGGTACCTAAACCCAGCACAGCCGGGAGGCCATGGGGGGCTTCCCTCACAGGGGCTACAGACTGGAGGAAGCGGTGGAGACAACCCGGAAGGTGGTATGGGGAGTGGAAGGACGAGACAACAGTCCTGGCCCTCTTGGACCCTGAACCAGAGCCAGGGACAAATCAGGGACAAAGAATTCAGAAATGTCCTGCTCACTCGTCTCTCTTCTTTATCTGTCCAGGCCTGTGGGGTTTGGGGCCTGGGCAGGAAGGTTGGAAGGACTAAGGGAAGATCCTAGGGCTGCCAGTGGGTGCAATGGGCTGAATGGGAAGTGAGCACCTGGCTCAGCATCTGGCTCTTCCTCAGCAGGGAACAGACGTGCTCTGTGCTCTGAAATCACAGAGGGAATTCAGCTCAGTTCTGCCGGTTACTGGTGGACCGTGTACGGGAGGCTCGCCTCTCAAGGCCTCAGTCTCCTCACCTGCAAGTCGGGAATATCCATATACTCAGAGCATTCCTTGAGAACATTAAGTAAGATAATACAGGCAAAGTGCTAGGGGTACTGTTTGCTCACAGGACGTACTCACGAAGTAGGGGTAACTAATAGCACTATTGTTAGGTTGAAGCCGGATCCAAATGCCCCTTTCGTAAGTCAGAAGAGGCTAAATACCAGCAGTTTCATCTGATTCAACCCAGAATCAGTGAGTGTAGTGACCCCCGTGTCTGGGTGAGTCTGGGGGAGAGAGTCGAGAGCCCTGCCGCTTGCTCCCTGGGTAACCTTGGCAAGCCACCTCTGTCCCTCCTCTGGGAAACGGGGATGTGAAAGTGTCACGTGCGTTACATGGATGGATCTGGGGAAAGCACTTAGCAGGGCACCTGGCTCAGAGCTGGGACTGAACGAATGCTTGTCAAGTGAACAAGTGCGGTCAGATGGGAGAGCATGGTTGTTCTTCCCATTTGCACGCGAGTGAGAGAGGGATTGGTGCAGGTTGCATGCCTGGGCTGGAAGCCAAACGGTAGGACTCTGGGTCCAGGAGGGTGCTCTTGCCATTGCACCCACTGCTTGTCCTCTGTAGCCTCCTGTCCTCTACACTCCGGGGATGGTCCGTCTGTCTGTCCAGCTGCTCAGTGAGCTAGTCTGCCAGCCGCCACTCATCCATGGATCCTTCCATGTGTTTATCCAGCCCCTCCCTCCTTTCCTTCCTTCCTTCCTTCCTTCCTTCCTTCCTTCCTTCCTTCCTTCCTTCCTTGAATTTGATTGAGATGAGCTAGAAACCTAGACATCAAACCTAGACAAGTTAGGCCTATAATTTCAATGCAGGAAAGTTCACTCTTCCAAGGGTACAACTTGATGGGTTGTGGCAATCCCTTATAATCACGTGGCTATCACCACAACCAAGATCCAGAACATTTCCATCATCTTGCCTCCCATTCCCCGCCACCAAGTTTCTGAAGCTCCTTTATCAAGCACTTCCCTTATCCTCAGCTCCTGGGATGTTACTGATATGTTTTCTTTCCTTACAGCTTTGTCTTTTCTAGAAAGTAGTATAAATGGATTCAAACATTATGGAGCCTTTTGCGTCTGGCTTCCTTACCTTTGATGCATGTGAGATTTATCCTTGTGGGTATATGCATCAGTAAGATGTTTGTTTTTATTGCAGAGTAGTATTCCTTTGTGTGGATATACCATAGTTTGTTTATCCATTCACCTCATCGGAGGACGTCTGGGTGGTTTCCATTTTTTTTTTTTGGACAATTATAAATAAAGCTGCTGCGAACATTCGCCAGTAGGTTTTGTTGTGAACCTGACTTTTCATTGTTCCTGGGGGAAATGCTTAGGAGTGAGAGGACTGGTACATCAGATATGCTATGTTTAACTTGATGAGAAAGTGCCAAACTGTTTTCCAAAGTCACTATATCATTTTGCATTCCCATCAGCAATCTTTGAGAGTTGCAGTTGGTCTGCAAACTTCTTAGCCAGAGGTATTGCCTTTTTAAAATAGTTTTTAGCCATTCCAATAGGTTCGTGATGCTATCTTGTAGTTTTAATTTACATTTCCCTGATGACTAATAATAATATCCGACACCTTTCAGTGTTGTGCGTGTGTGTGTGTGTGTGTGTGTGTGTACGCTTCCATCCACGGATCGTCTTTGATGGAGTGAACGTTTAAAATTTCTATACGCTTTAAAATTGGGTCATTTGTTTTCTAATTTCTGAGTTTTGAGAGTCCTCTAGTTTTTTTTATATGTTCTTTAGCAGATTTGTGCTTTATGAATATTTTTCTCCCAACCTGCGGCTGGCCCTTTTATTTCTTAACAGTGTCTTTCAAAGAGCAGAAGGTTTTAATCTTGTGGAAGTACAATTTATCAGTTTTTTCTTTTATGGATGATGCTTTTGGTGTCACATCTGTGAAGTCTTTTCCTAACCTAAGATTCACCCTTTGTTTTTTCTAGCCATCTTAGGAGATCATGATCTATTTTGTGTTCATTTTTATATTTATGGCACAAGGTATGGATCAATTTTCTTTTTTTCTTGGCTTATGGGTGTACAATTGGTCCAGCACTATTTATCAAGTTATCCTTTCTTCATTGGATTGCCTTTGCACTCTTGTCAAAAATCAATTGACCATGTATGTAGGAGTCTATTGCTGGACACAATTCTGTTCTGTTGATCTCTGTGTTTATCCTTTTGCCAATAACAAATGTCTTGATTACTCTAGCTTTATAGAAAGTCCTAACATGAGATACTGTGATTTATCCAACTCTACCTTTTTTCAAAATTGTTTTGGCTTTTCTCTTTTCTTTATTTTTCCATATAAAGTTTAGAACCAGATTGGTAGTTTCTATAAAATTTTGCTAGGATTTTGATAGGGATTTTGCTGAATCTATAGATCAATTTGGGGAAAATTTATATCTTAATATTCTTCCAATATATGAACACAGCACATCTCTCCATTGACTTAGGTTATATTTGATTTTTCCTTCAGTTTTTATAGTTTTTAGTATACAGATTTTGCAATGCTTTGCCAGATTTATGACATGTTGGTGCTATTATAAATGGCTTCTTTAACATTTTACTTTTTTTAAAAAAATATTTTATTTATTTATTCATGACAGACACAGAGAGAGAGGCAGAGACACAGGCAGAGAGAGAAGCAGGCTCCATGCAGGGTGCCCGATGTGGGACTTGATCTCGAGAATCTAGGATCACTCCCTGGACTGAAGGGAGGCACTCAGCTGCTGAACCAACATTGTGATGGTCTCCCAACATTTTAATTTTCAATTGTTCATTTCTGGTATATAGACCAACAATTGATTCTTGTGTATTGATTTTGTATACTTTGACCCTTTTAGTAACTTTTGTGTAGATTCTTGGAATTTTCTATATAGATGATTGTGTCCCAGCACACAGAGACAGGTTTATTTCTTCCTTTCTATCTGCATGCTTTTATTTTCTTTTTCTTGCCTTATTGCCCTGGCTGTGATCTCCAGTACTGTGTTGAAGTACTGGATCTACTACTAGAAATCATTTTTGATTCCTCTTTTTTTTCTTTTGCTCCCAACTCCATCTAATCTGTCTTTGTGATTAAGCTTCCAAAGTATATCCAGAATCTGAACAATTCTCACCATCTCTTCTGCTACAGGCTCTTTTGCCTAAATACAGTCACCATCTCCTCACTGCTGTCCCTGTCTCCCTCTTGTCCCCTTTTGTCCCTTCTCCACAGAGCAACTGATGTTATATTTCTGTTCCAATTAGAGCAAAATTCAAACATCTAACCACAGCCTGTAGGGTCCTATAGGATTTGGTTCCTGCTCTCCTCCCTGACTTCATTCCCCTTACTTTCTGCATCTCAACCATAGGAACCTTCTTGCTGTTCCTCAAACATGCTGAACATATTCTCACCTTGGGGCCTTTCTACTTGCTGACTGTTCCTTTTCCTGTCAATGGTGGACTATTGTTTCCTTTTCCTTCTCCTTAAATATTAATGCTCCCTAGGGTTATGGTGTGGACCCAGTACCTGTTTAACTAATGTTTTGATTTTAACTGCCTTTTTACAAACCATGTGGTTCAATGACTCTTTAGGGAGCTCCCAGTAGGTATCAGGTACTGGGAAGACATAAGTGAGAAAGCCAAGCATGGTCCTTGCCCTCTTGGAGCTCATAGATTAGAATGTAAGCCTCATGGTCATTGCTGCCTCTCCAGCATCCTAATGCCAGACTCTCAGCACATAATCAGTGAATGAATGCATGCATGGGGCAAAGAGACAATCAGCGGGAACTACACAATATTTATATAATCATAGTGATTATAAGTGCTATAATGGAGAAATACAGGGTGCTACAAATATGTAAATCCAGGAAATCTGATCTGGTTGGAATTATGAGTCCTGGAAAATCCTCAGTAAGAGGACACATAAGGCTTAGCCATGAGGGATGAGCAGGTGTTGGTGAGTCAAGTGCGGATACTGGCAGATTAGAAGATCTGATCTGGTGGTGGGAAGCTGAGGAAACGCCCAATCTGATGGTTTCTGTGTTTCTATAACTGTAAGAGAAGTTTATCTACTGAGAATGGACGATGGGTAGAGAGAAAGACTGGAGGTTTGCAGAGAGACATGAAGGTGTGAAAAGAGTACGGATGAGCATAAATATAGTAAGATTTCTAGGCATTGCCCTCTGAAGTAAGGGATCATTGATCTATGGTGATTTCTTTGATGCCCAGTGGTGTGATTTCTTTGATGCATTCAACCTCTTGGGTCAAGTCGTGAAGAAGGGACAGTTGGGCTCATTCAAGGTTGGGCTCTTATCATGTGAGTGTAATGGCCAGAAGGACAGGCAGGGGAAGTCAAGGACATTTGACAAGAAGGACTACCATGACAAATTATGGAATTTAAGCTAGATGAACGGGAAAGTAAAGTCAGGTACCCAAAGAATCTTGATTTAGCTTGGGACAGCAGTGTGCTGAGTTTATTATTTTTTATTTTATTTTTATTTTTTTTAAATTTTTTTTTAAATTTATTATTTATGATGGTCACACAGAGAGAGAGAGAGAGAGAGCGGCAGAGACACAGGCAGAGGGAGAAGCAGGCTCCATGCACCGGGAGCCTGATGTGGGATTTGATCCCGGGTCTCCAGGATCGCGCCCTGGGCCAAAGGCAGGCGCCAAATCGCTGCGCTACCCAGGGATCCCAGTGTGCTGAGTTTAAAACACTCGCTTCCTACACACCGTTTCATCTAGACTGGCATGTGAAAGAGTTCTGGCCAATGACATATATGGAGAGGTTGCTGGGTGTGGCTTCTCTATGAGTTTCTTCAAGAGGAAAAACTCACGTAGGATGTGCCTTTTGCTCTTTGTCCTTCTTCATTCCTAGAATGAGATGGAGAGACCGGAGGTGAAGCTACTACCCAGGAGATCATGAGTGTATCTGGTAGTCATTGCCACACTAATGCTGCAAAAAACCCACCCCCAAACTTAATGTGCCATAAAATTACTGGTTGTCTGCAATTCCACTGATCTAGGCAGGGCAGGGTGGCCAGTTCTGCTTCAGACTGTGGCAGCTGGAGTGGCGCTGTTCCAAGTGTCTCTTATCCTCCCTCTTCGGGCACATTCTTCTCATGGGCAATGGAAGAAGACCAAGAGGACAAGTGAAAATGCATAATGTCTTTTTTAAGGCCTAGGTTTAGAGCTGGCACATAGCCACTTTCCTCCTCATCCTATTGGCCAAAGTAGGGCTAAACCCAAAGCCAAAGGGTGGGGACATATTTCTCTCCTGTAGTAGGAAGACCTGCTAAGTCACATGATGCAAGGGAGGAGCAAAGGAGGAGCAAAGCATTGGGGTCAATAATGTAATTTACTACAGAGGAGGTTGAAAGCTACCCTCCAAGTACGGCAGATCAGGAATCTGATGACGTCTTCAAGCCAGCCTCCATATTCTTAGGGAAGAACAAATCAATTCCCACTTGATTAAGTCACCATCGTTGGGTTTCCATTATGTGAATACAATTTCTGAGTTACATAGAGGGCTTAAGGATGGGAAGAAAGTGGGGGACCACTGGTTTGGAGCCTTGGTGAGATCAAAGAAGGGTACTCATGGAAAGAAATTCAAAAGGTAATATGTTTTGATTGGAGAGTGGGTACTTCTAGTTGGTGATTTCAGAAGTGGTACAGTTCCTGGTAGTGACAAGTCCTGAAGTGTGACAGGTATGGAAGAGCAGACACCAGAGGTCAGGAGGTCAAGAATTGACAAGCAAGCATCCCATCTGGATACTCAAGGTATCGTACATGTGTTGGATAGGAAAAGCCTGGGATCCAGGGTGTGAAGCCTTCCCTGTATGAGGAGGAATGGTCAGTAGAGACCTGGAACAAGAGAGGGTGGGATAGCCAGACAGCGAGGGTCTCAAAGGAGCGGGGTGGGGGTGGGGGGTTATCAGAAGATGGGGGAGAAGTGAGGATGCCCAATTTCACATTTGCAGTGCAGGCTGCCCCTCTAGATCTTTGCCTTTCATGATACTCAGGTATTTCCAGCTCAACGTATCTGAGGCCAGGCTCACCATATTTCTCTGCAAATCCACCCTCTTCCTGATGCCGCCCCCATTCAGTGAATGACCTCCCACGCACTCACTCAAACCAGAAACCTGGAGATCCTTCCAGGGTCTCCCTCTCCCTTATCCTACCACTTCATCCTACTAATTTTAAATCACAAATATGCTCCAATCTGTCCCCTCTACTTTGTACCCTATTGCAGACCTCCATCATCTCCTACCAGCTCCTCTGCTTCATTCCCCTAACCATGCTCCCCGCCTCCAGTGTCTCCCCATGAAATCCATTATCTGACACCTCAGGGAACCACTCCAATGTTGGCTGAATCTGAAATCACACTCAGCGCAAGAGACGATCATGAAATACCTGCATTGTCTCTCAGACTCATGAATATGAAAATGGATTCCTGAAGCTAGCAGGATGGGGGAGTAGGTATAGGGCATAAAGGTGGGTTGCCCTGAGAGGCTGGGGCTCACCCAGGGAAGCCCGGGCTTATCCGGTCCTGGGGCAAGAGGAGAGGTGAGTCCTCTCTGTACACCAACTGGATGGCCGCGGTTGTTGTGATGACCGGAATAGCCTGGCATTGCTAGCTGCCCTGGAGGTCCCACAGATGTCTGAGTGTGGGACAGGGAGCGGATGTCTAGCAGAGAGGCCTGGGGGAGGGGAGGCCAGATGGCAAGATGTGAGGGGTGAGGATGGCGGGGAGGGGCCGGCGGCAGCTGGGAAGGATCAATGGCTTTTCCCTTTCTGTGTTTGCCTGTGTTGCTATCCCTGCTCAGATGAAAGAAATTCAAATAGTTATTGATTCGCACTGAGGGGAGAGCGTGGGGATGTGGTCTGGCTTCCTTACAGCTGCACCCAGGCCCAGCGTCCTCCCCTGGGCCCTGCTCCGGCTCCTGCCTCCAGCCTATTCCCAGCCCCTGTCCCCACACCTACCCTGATCTTTGGCTTGGGGAGGCCAGGTGCTCAGCTAAAAATCCTTCCCTACACGCTTGTTCATTCAGAGCAGCCATGTGAAGCAGTCTGGCCAAGGAGACGCCAGCAGAAGTTTCTGGGTCGTTAAGACCAGGCTCCTCTCCACTCCCTCCCACCCCTGCCGCCATGCCTCCCACCCCTTAGCCCGAGGTGATGGCCTCAGATTGGACCAGGGGTCACAAACTGTGGGCACTGAGGGCCAATGCCAGCCTCCCTGACCCCGGAGCTCAGAATGGCTTTTACTCTCTTGAAGGGCGGTAAAGGAAAGCAAAGAGGAGCATGGGGCCTGTGGGCTGTTGCAAGGCCTGGAGCATTTGCTACCCAGCAAAAGCTTTACTTTACAGCAAATTTGTGCTGAGCCCTGGTTGACACTGTTGTCCTGCTCATGGCTTTGCAGACGAATTTCCCCCAAGTCTAAGCATTAGGAGCAGAGAGCCTTGGGCTCCCTCCCCAGGGACCTCAGCCCTCTGCAATGCCCCCTCACGCCCCCACCCCCACCCCAGGGACAGGGAAGGGGTCAGCCTCCTCAGGGAGGGCCTACAGCTGCTTTGCAAGGGCTGTTGTGGCCCTGCTTTCGCCCCACCTCCTCATCCTCTGGGCAGACACACAGGGATGCCTTGACCTGCTGAGGCCAGTCAAGGAGCAGTGGCCGTAGGGCAGACGAGGTCCAGATGTTGCGTGTCCCGGACACAGCTCCTGGCCCGGGGCTTGTCCCGACTTCTCAGCAGCCTTCAGCTCTGTGGGTGGGACCGCAGAACTCCGTGGCGGTGGGGGGGCTGGCGGTGAGGGACAATTCAAGGCCTTTAGTCCCCATGTCCCATGGTGTCGTCATCCTTGCTGGGTGACCAAGGGCAAGCCAGCATGCTCCTCTGAGTCTCAACGTCCTCAGCTTTATAATGGGAACAACCATAATTACCTGCAAGGGCCGTTTTAAATAGTTAGGATAAAAGATTCTGGTTCTGTATCAGTGTTTAGGAGAGAGACCAGGAAAACTGCATGATAGGGACGCTTCTGGCCTTCTCTCTGCTGGCCCAAGGGCTCACGCGCCAGCGTAGAAGGGGAGCCCTGGGCTGGGAAGAGGACTTTGTCACGCTGGCTCCTTGGGCCGGGCAGGGCTCCGCTGAAGTTCCCCAAGTGGGCTTGAGGCCGCGGGGCGGTGGGGGGGGTGGTCTGAATCCCAGGAGGGGTTTGGGGGCCTGGCTGCACCTGATGGCCTGAATGGCCCCTCCTCGGGGGGGTGCTGGGAGGGGAAAGGCCACAGCTCGTGGGAGGTGCTGAGCTCCCAGCTGACCCCACCCCGTGGGCTGCGCAGAAATCAGCAGGACTGGCATCGATTGCCATCGGCAGCTGGGCCACGTGGGTCGCCTATCGATTGCAGGTCTGTCTCCCCCCCCACCCTCCTTCCCGGTGGTGGCAGTGGCAGCAAGGGTCCCTCCTCAGCCGCTTCTGACAGCACCTGGGAGGTGCGGGGCAGGGGGGAGCAGGGCAGGGAGAGACCTCGAAATCCCCCCTGATCCCCCCCCCCCCCCCCCCCCCCCCCCCCCCCCGACAAAGAGATCGAGCAGCTGCACGTAATTTGGGACTCCGATAATCCTTAATCCAGCCCCATTTGCACATAAATGCAGCGCCTGGCTTCTGACCCCGGGGGTCCTGGGAGCCCTTTGGGGGGTTTGCTCCCCTTTATTTACTCTGTGAGTTTTCATTGGCAGAAAGCCCCTCTGGCCTCCTGGCACTGAAAGGAAGAGCATTTCCCAAAGAAGACCCTTTCTTGGGACGGGAAGAGAATCCCTGCAAACGGAGCTCCACGACATCCAGGGCTCCACGAGGCCCCCAGAGGGGCTGGGAGGGGGTGCCCATGGGGCTGGCATGACAGGCTGCGCGTGGGGGGCACTGCCTCTTACCGGAGCCTCCAGGCTGGTGTGGGGCGGTGCTGAGATGGGCTGAGCAGGGCAGGACGACAGGCATCTCAGCATTTGCAGCTGGAGCATTTGCAGCTGCGGGAAGCAGCCCCTTGGTGGTCTTCCTTGGGCGGGACACAGATAGAGATGCGGAGAGCTCCCCCGCAGCACCTCTCTCTCTGACATTTACTGAGAATTTACTATGTGCCCGGTACTGTCCTCAGTGTTTTACAAACATGATGTCATGTCATCTTATGCCCTAACAACGCTTAGCCAAGATGATCCCCGTTTTCCAAGTCGGGACCCTGAAGTTCGGATAGGATAGTCGAAGCGAGTGACTCCGCATCTTCCTGGTTGTAAGGTTTAGCTGTCCGTGTCGGACTCCGAAAGCCGAGCACCGAGCACTCTCGGGCTGCAGGCTGTGTCACTGGAGGACGCCCGGTACAGGCCGGGCCGTCTTCCACGGTCTTCCAGGCACTGGCCAAGTGCTGGGGCTCTGAAGTCAGATCGTCTGGGTTCAGATTCCTGCTCTGCTGAACTCTTTCTCTTGCTTTCAATGGGGCCCTGCTCTGGCCCTCCTGTGGCCACTCCTCTCCTCCAGGGTGAGGAATCTAAGGCCAAGTGCCCCTCCCTGGAGCCCTACTCCCCCTCTAGATGAAGATCATGTTCCAGGTACCTGGGACACCAGGGCTCCCCACCCCAAATGGCCCCACGCCCACCCCCAGGGCCTGTGTGAGCCTCTTCCTTGGGTCTGTCCTCCTGGGGCCAGGCCATGTCGGGGTATTATGTGTGGACAAAGGAGGACGCCAGGCTGTGGCGCGTGTGAGACTCTGCTGAGTCCAAGAATCTAAATGCAAATCTGCCTTTCTAGGTCCTTGTGGATGTTTGTGCGTGAAGGTATTTCATTAGACATATTTATAAGCTTTAAAAATTCAAGCTTATGGTACGTGGGCCTCCCTTCGTGCTCTCTGGATGCTGGAGGGGGCCTGGCTCAGAGTCTAGAGCCACACAGAACCTGCCTGGATTCAAATTCTGGGTTCCGTCTGTACCAGCCGTGTGGCCTTGGGAAAGTTACTAAGTCCCTTTGTGCCTCCTGTTTTTTTCATCTGGAAACCACAAGCACCTGCCCAGAAGGTTATTCCAAGAATTAAGAAAGATTCTACATATGAAGTACTTAGAAACACTGCCTGGAACATAGTTAATGCTGACTTGGGTTTTGCTTTTTTTTTTTTTCCATTTCAGAATGGCTGTTATTTAGAAGGATCTTATATCACTTTGTGCGGCCCCGGTTCGGGGCAAGGATGCGGGGTGGGGAGGAGTCGAGAGGGACGCACAGCACTGCAATCGAGCTCCAGGACTCTGCTGTGTAACCTTTTGCAAATTCATGTCTCTTTCTGCATCTTTCAGATGGGGACGATTTGACCCACATTGAGAGGGAGAGCAGATCGGGCTTGAATGAGAAAATATCTGGTGGTGCCTGACGCAGTACCCAGCACACGGTAGACAGTTGGCAGGTTCCCAGTTTTTCTCGTACAACACCCCTGTCTCATCCTTTGGTCCTCCCTTCCTTCTCCATTCCTCGCTCAGATTCACAGGCACCTGCCTCAGTTCATCTGTGCGACCAGGTGAGGTGGGTGTTCCAGACGGGCGTGTCGATGCTCAGGGAGGGAAGTGACTTTCCCAAGGTCACACAGTGATCAGTGGAGGAGCCAGGGCTTGGGACACTGGCGGTGGAGCTAAGGACAGAGGGACGCTGCCCCTCCCTGCGCACTCACTCTTTGCTAGGTGCTCAGGTACCAGCATGCAGTGCTCATGGGCACCCCAGGAGGTGAGGAGCCTTACAGACCATCCCCCCCTTTTACAGTTGACAAGATGGAGCCTTAAGGATGTGAAGAGACCTTTCTATGGTAGACTTCTCCGCGCCACCAGTTTTCTGTTTTGGCAAGTGTGATAAGTAAGCATTCCTAAAACCTGCTCCAGCTTCCAGCAGGTTCATCTCCACAACCTGATTTCTCACTGTCTCCCAAAGGATGGGCATAACGACTGAGTGATGATTGGTACCTTCCCTCCCCGGGTTGGACACCGGTTTCAAGAATTCCCCGAGGGGCTAACCTCTAATTTCAATATGTTAATGTGTGGAATCTAATGGCGTATTTATTGCTTATGTAGATGCTAGTTATTTACATGGGAAACTGATTTATCTATTAGATAATTAGTAAACTTCAATAATTGCAAAAACCTTTTAGCAATCAGTTGACATTTAATTAACATACAATAACTGTCTTATTAAATCTACATTAAATGCCTATTGGAGTTAATTAAAACTCATACCTATGACTGCACATTCTTTGGGAATCCTCATTAAAGCCCACCAGTAAGAATGCAGAGGGGAAAAAGTCCCAGGAAAGCCGTTTGTAATGGAGTTCCTTGAGGCCATGAATTGGACTCAAGCATTTATTTAGCGCCTATTGTGTACCTAAAACAAAGGCAAGCAAGATAGAAATGGGCCTTGCCTTCAAGGAGCATACAGTCTCGTGGGGGATATGGAGATTATTCAAATGGCCGCACTGACAAACGTTACTCTGGAACTCTGACAGATACAGGGAAGGGCAGGGGGGCAACAGGATGACCCAGAGTAGGAGGATTTGACCTGGTCTTGGGGAGCAAGGTGGCTGCTTGAGCTCTCCAGGGAAGGAGGGAGAAGCATCTGCCAAGGCTCTGGGGAGGGAGGGAGCATGGCCAGTAGGAGGGACAAAAGCCAGTGTTATACAGCAAGGAACAAAGAGGAATGTGGAGACAAGGAGTCTGGTCCTCTCCTACAGGTAATGGGAAGTGTGAGTTAGTGTGTGGGCGTGGGCGTGCACCCGCATGTGAACAGCACGATTGGATTTGTGTCTAGAGAAGGCATCCTGGATGCACCTAGTAAATTGGGTTGGAGAGGGTATGTGCAAACCAGTCAGGAGGCTGTGGCAGTGGTCCAGGCGAGAGACTCCGGTGGATGGATGACAGAAAGTGGTGAGGGGGCTGGAGGGATGTTGAAATGTTTGACCCTCAACAGGACCTGGATTGCAAGGGAGAGCTTCAGGAGGACCTCTATGTGTCCGGCTTTTGCAACTGGCTGGCTGGTGCCATTCACTGGAGGCAAGAGCACTGGAAGGGGTTCAGTTCTGCGGTGAAGACCAGGATAGTCTTGGATATGTTGAGGATGAGAAGACCAAGAAAAGATGTGAGATAGGCCTTGAACTCAGAAGAAAGTTAGGGCTGAATATTTAAAAGATCCTCATGCTCGGGTTCACTCCAGAGATCCTGACTTAATTGGTCTGAGCTGCAGGTGGTTCTAGCACGCAGCCCAGTTTGAGAACGGCGGGTCTAAGTGATTATCGACTGCCTTGATGTGAGCATCTCTGGTTCGATTCACCTCCACCAGAGCCCAATCTCAGCTGCCCATATATATGGGCTCACATTATTGTTGATGCTAGAAATAATAATCATGTCACCCTTGGTACAGGGGGCTGCTTCCTGTGCTCTAAGGCCACGGCGAATGCGCCTCCTCTTTCATTTGATCTTCACAAAATCATGAGCTAAATATTATCTCTATTTTACAGACAAGGAAATAGAAGCTCTGAGAGGTGCAGGGCCTTGCCCCCTGTCACGCAGGTGGTGCTACGTGGATTTGAACCCAAAGGCGTTAGACTCCAAGGTCTCCATGCTCCATCACTATGATCTACTGCCAGGCTCAGAGTGCAACCGGGGGGAGAGGTTCTTCAATATGCCTGTCTCACAGGAGTAAGTCTGACGAGCAGGATGGAAGGATCCATGATTGCCATATATTTCTAAGGCAAGATCCTCATCCTCAGCAAGAAGCTCTTGCTTTTTGCTGGAAAAAGAAAAGAGGCAAGTTTGCCAGCGGCCTTCCCTCTTCCCTAGGAGAGGTCCTGGTTTGGAGGCATAAAAAGCTAGCAGAGTAGCACCTGGGGGGCTCACATGGTTAGGCGTCTGCCTTTGGCTCAGGTTACGATCTCTGGGTCCTGAGATTGAGCCCCCGCATTGGGCTCCCGGCTCAGCGGGGAGCCTGCTTCTCCCTCTACCTGTCCCCCTGCTCATGCTTTCTCTCTCTCTCTCTCTCTCTCTCTCTCTCTGTCTCAGTTGAATAAAGAAAGTATTTTTTTTTCTAAAGCTAACAAAGAAGAAAGAATTCTCATGTACTGAAGAGGTCAAGAAATTATTGTAATGGACCCCACTTCACCTGTATAGTGTCAAACTTTGTTGAAAAGCCAACACTTCTTAAAATACATCCTAAAATTAAATGGTATTACTTGAGGGAACAAAGGGCTTTTGTGGCCAAATAAGTTTAGATAGCGCTGGCCTACTCAGATCCTTTATTATGCTCTCGTGAAGCTCCAAGAGAGGTAGAGAGTATGGGGTTTCCTGATTTTTTTTTTCTAAAGATTTTTTATTTATTTATTCATGAGAGACACACACAGAGAGAGGCAGAGACACAGGCAGAGGGAGAAGCAGGCTCCCCGCGGGGAGCCACATGCAGGACTCCATCCTGGGACCCCAGGATCACGCCCTGAGCCAAAGGTAGCCGCTCAACCACGGAGCCACCCAGGTGCCCCCTCCTGATCTTATTTAAACCAAAGAATGCTTCTTTTCTTTTTTATCTTTTATTAAAATAGAGTATATAGCTCAGAGTTCCTCAAACAGTGGGTCCCCAAACCACCTGTGTGAGAACTACCTGAGGGGAGGGTTCTTAAAAATGCAGCCTTTGGTCCCCACCTAGACCCTCAGACCCTTCATGGAAAGCTCCCTAGTTGGGGCCCAAGAGACCTGCCGTTTGATCAAGCACCCAAGACGATCCTAGTTACCCACTAAGCTTTTATGACCGCTCTCCCGGAAGGCTAATGTTCTGAGAAGCCCACTTTGGGAAATGCTGCTCTGGACTGGATACATCTTTATTTTCCATGAATTGCTATTTCAAAGTGGTTATAGATGCTGTAATAAACAAAATGCAGATCTACTCGAATTGTTCCCCAAACCCAGAGTCCTTTCTGCTCAACACAGGGGTGGAGGCCGGAGGGCTGTGAGTGGTGGTGGCTAAAGGTGCAATCACCCTTCTGTGGGAGATCGCTGGGACATCTGGAAATTAGCAAGGGGTTCCCAAAACTTGGGGTGCAGCTGCAGACATCGCCCTGCCGCAGGGGCTGTCGGGCTGAGCTCTGCATGGCCTGGGATTCGGGACCGTTCGTAGGGGCCTCAGAAGCCACAGAGAGGGGAAGGGACAGGTAACCCTGCCCGTCCCATGTCAAGCAAGCAGAGCAGTTTTACTATGATGTGTTTAAATTTTGTTTGACATCAGGGTCTAGCTGCTTAAAAAAAAAAAAAAAAAAGTAAAGAAAAGAAAAAGAAGTTTGCTGACTGCTGATAGGCTTCCTTCATCTGTCGGGGGAGGGATCCGTGACCAAGAGAGGGAAGGGGCTTGTCCGGAGCCACCCAGCGGCCTAGGGCAGGGCCTCGGAGCCCGGGGCCAGCAGGTGGCCGGAGCGTCTGGGTTGGGATGCAGCGGGCAGCCAAGGTCAGCTGTAAGTCAGAGCCGCCCCCACGTCCTCCTCGGGGCTGACCTCCCTCCCCGGCCTCCCCGCTCCTCTCCTTGCTGCCTTTCCTGAGCACCTAAGCATATGTATGAAGCGGAAATCAAACGCCTGCCTCGGTCTTGACAGAACTGCTGAACTAAGAGCCATCCGACGTCCTCCACTGAAGGACATCACCTTGTCAAGATAAAGCTTGGGAATGTTCCACGGGAACCAGGCTTCCCGGGCGCGATCATGTATATTCATGGGGCCTCGGAGCTGCCCCCTGTGCCCCGCCGCTCCCTGCCAGCCCGCTGGCCAGCCCCGGAGGCTGGGGGCCTGGGGCCAGAGGCCGGGGCGCAGGGCCCTCCGTCCTCCCCGGCCCCACTTGTGCTGGGATGGGAGCTGGCAGAGCTCCTCTCCTGCCTTCCTGGATTTCAAGCCCCGGTTTCCCTTCACAGCTCTCCTGTTAGCTTTCTCCAACTTGGGGGGATGCAGCAAAGGAAACCAGCGAGCCCCAAGTGTGGCCTCCCTCTGCGGCCTCCCCACCGAGGCTGGCCTCCCTCTGCGGCCTCCCCACCGACTCTGTGCGAGACCCACATGGAGCGCTTTCTCTCTTTGGCCCTCCCCTCCAGACCCTCCTTACACAACTGCACCTTGGCCCCCGTGTGGTCCCCAACCCCTCCCCACCCCCGGTCTATGACTCCTTTTCCCCTTTCTTCCCCGCTTTGGAAAAGGGGAAAGGCCTCTACACCCCTGTACGGTCCAGCTCAAAGGTCAGCCCTTCCTGAAGCATCTCCTGGCCCCTCCAGACTGACGGGTCACCCCCTCCTCCTGGCAACCAGACAGCACCTGGCATCCCCATACACCCTCCCTTACACACTTTGAAGGCTGCTTTTGGGTCTCTTTCCCCATTTCTACCCAGAGCTCCTGACGTCAAGGCAGCACCCTGAGAACCCAGCCCAGGGCCCGGTCCCAAGCGGGGCCCAGAACGTGTGCACTGATGCTCCAGCTGCAGTGCTTCTGCGAAGCGGTGTGACCTACCACAGGCCTGAGGCTCTGGGGACTTTTATTGTCTCCATAGTCTGGGGCTGGAAGTCTGACATCAAGGGGTGGGCAGGGTTGGCGTCTTCTGAAGCTTCTGTCCTTGGTTTACAGATGACCGTCTCCTCCATGGATCTTCACATGGTCTGCCCTCTGTTCTTGTCTGTGTCCTAATCTCCTCTGCCTGTAAGGACAGCGATCCCGTTGGCGTGGGTCCACCCCATATGTAATCACTCCTTTAAAGATCCTATCTCTAAATGCAGCTATACTCTGAGGTGCTGGGGGTTAGGACTCCAACATACGAATTTTGAGGGACACAACTCTGTCTACAACACTGCGTAACCCGATTTCCTCCAAACTTAGCATCTGAAGACTGCGATGGCATTATGCTCGTAGATTCTGTGGGTCAGGACACCTTGGGAATGGCTTATCTCTGCTCCTCGATATCTGGGGTCTCGGCTATGACAACTCCAAGCCTGCAGGCTGGAATCCAGAAGTCTCATGTGCTCACGTGTCTAGCCCGTGGGCTGGGATGCCACAAAGATTGGGACTGGGACCCAAGTGCCTACATGTGTCTTTTCTTCCAAGGCGGCTTGGCTTTCTCCCAGCATGGTGGCCTCCGGGGACTTGGGCCTCTTACCTGGTGGCTCAGGGCTCCAACAGCAAGTGTTCTAGTGAACAAGGTGGGGTTGCATCGCTTACATAGGACCCAGCTTTGGGGGTCATACGGCCTCATTTCCCCTCTATGGGGTTGAAGGAGTCCCACACCGACGCCGATTTAAGGGGAGGAAAATTAGGCTCCACCCACCTTTTGATGGGGCAGTGACAAGGCCGCCTGGAGAAGAGCGTGTTGCGAGTGGAGCATCATTGTGGCCCCGTCTTTAGAAAATGCAACCTGCACAACTGAGCTAAATACAAGTCAAAGGAACACCCTGCGGTCATTACAGGGCGTGTTGGAGTTGGTTGCAAGGCAGGGGAAAACAGTGCGGGTCCCTTTGTTTTCCTTGGAACATCATTTTGCACACACATATGTTTTGGGGTTCAGTGTCTTTAATCTTTGTGTCTCCCTGGGGTAATGACCACACTGATCACCTGTCCCCCGTCAGCTGCTAGCTGTGCGGCTTTGGAGGTCAATGAACAAGCGGAGCCTCCAACACGGGGCCTGGAGCACAGTCCGTACCCAGGGTTTTTGAGCTCCCCGTGCATTGAACATTTAGACTCCTCGGTCTCACCTGCACACATCCCTCCAGTGCCCGACACAATGTTTAGGAACTTTTCTATCACTTGCACAGTCAACAGTGTGCAAGCTCTCTGTGTCATTCAGCAAACCCGGTCATTGTTCAGTCATTCAACAAACGCCAGGGCGGCATCCACGGCAGGGAAGCAAAGCGGCTGTTGGCAGAGGGGCCCGCTCTCCACCAACGCGGTGCTCAAGATGCATCGGGCGGGATTCTAACAGCATCCGTGTGTTTCATTTTGCCCATTACGACACCATTATATTTTAAAGCTTGTCTTTCTAACTCACTTATTTTTCTTCTAGACTGCGCGCCTGCTATCTGGCTCCAGTTCCTCTAACCATTAGGAGGGTATTATAGTTACTGGAGATTCATCTATCATTTTATGAGCCTCTTTCAAGAGAGGAAATAACAGGTTGTTTCAAGTGTGAAGTGGCGGCGCACAAAGCCCCGTGGAACGTGCGTCCTGCTCCCAGGGGACCAGCCAAGCGGTGTTTATCTTTGACACAATAAGCAAAAAGATCAGAAATGATTACGACAAATGGCAGAGTAAACACACCATCCGCAGCAAAGGGCACCTGCCCCAAAGCCGGAAATTGGATCCACGCACGGCTGCCAATTCCAGACTTGGCAGGTCCTTGGTGGTCCTGACGGCTCCTCCGGGCCTCTGAGGGAGGCAGGGGGTGGCGGGGCACAGGCTCACCCCGTTCCTGCCCTCAATGTCATGCCCTAAATGAGTCCCTTCAGGGGCTCGTGTCCCCTTAGACTGAAGTCCAGCCTCCTGGGCCCTCGCTCCTCATGATCTTGTCTCTGCGATCCTCTGCTTTGTCCCCGCTGTTTAGGACAATGTCTGGCACAGACCAGACATTCAGTAAATATTTGTTGGCAGAGGGAATGAAGGGTCCGGCCCCTGCCTACCCCTGCCCCACCCCCTAGCTCCATCTCTTGCTCCCCCCTCCCTACAGTCTCTACTGAATTTCTTTCCGTTCTTAGACCACAGTGTGCTCTTCTGATTTTCCCTTCTGTGCGTGTTTTGTCCCCTCCACTTGGAACGTGCTCTTTCCCTATTCCTGGCTGACCTCCTGCCTCTTGTAGATCTCTGCTTAGATCCCCCTTCTTCCAAAAAGCCCTGAGCCCAATGCCCCCAGGCCTTCCCACCCCAATAGCTCTGCCTCTAGCACTTTCCTTTTTGGGGCCTCTTGTCCGTCTCCCCACCAGGGTGCAAGCTCTCTGGGGGGCGGCAATAGGGTCTCGTTCACTGTCGACCACCAGAGACTCATGTCCCCCCTTCCACAATGTGGGGCAGCTGCAGGGAGGCAGCTGCTCAGCGCTTCTCCACGGGACTGCTTTTTGCAGTGGGAGGTGAGTGGAAACCATGTATGTCCCTTCTAGGCCAATGAAGTTAAGTAGGGGGCAGCCAGTCCTTCACAGCATCTCTCCCCTCATTCTCGAACTAGACGCCAAGGAGGAGCTCGTGAGGAGCTTGGAAGGAGCACTAG
This sequence comes from Vulpes vulpes, assembly GCF_048418805.1. Taxonomy (NCBI): domain Eukaryota; kingdom Metazoa; phylum Chordata; class Mammalia; order Carnivora; family Canidae; genus Vulpes; species Vulpes vulpes. The sequence continues at coordinate 42,245,149 of NC_132789.1, read as the reverse complement.
AGGAAACGCCGGGTTCCTGAGCTCCCTGGGGGAGGTGACCAGAGGCAACGTATGCATCGGACATTGTGTGTCAAATGAACCCTTAGTAGGTTAAGCCACTGATATTTTGGGGATGCTCGTTACAGCGGCTGGTGTCAGCTGACTGATTGATGGGCTGCTTTGCCCCAACAGGAATTTGTTAAGAGTTTCCCAGCGACACAGTCTCACACCATGTCTGCACAGCTCTTCCCTGGAAGCCTCTCTCTGGCTGTGGGGAGGAGTTTGGGAATCCATTCACATCATCATTAAAAGCATGAATTTATTGGAGAAAATGGATTGAGCCTTGTACTGTTGAGCAACATAAAGATTTGTTGCTCCTGGACAGAAATGGCATCTTAATTAAAATAGACAAATAATAATGGTGCAAATAATGGTTAATAATAGCATATTAACTAGGGTGAGCATTACCCTTGTCCTCCACCCTGGTCCCATTAAGTCCTGTAGATTCCAGGTTTTTCCTTTGTCCCCTCTCCAGCCCCCCCGCCCCCGCTATGGTTCAGTCCTTCTCATCCCTCCACAGAACCACCCAAGAGCCTCCAGACTGGTCTCTCCCTTGCCGTGGTCAGGTGTGGCCCCTGCGCTCACCTGTCTCGCATCACAGTCAAATTTGTTCCTCTAAAGCCCAGACCCGACCCCTTTGCCACCTGTTGCCTTCAGGAAAAGTCCACACTCCTTACTGAACATTCAAGACCCTTCAAGGTATGATTTCTGCCTCTCTTCCCCATCTTGTTTTCTATGAGTTTCCTTCATCTACACAGTTTCAGACAACCTAAGCCCTTCCTCTCCCATTCATGCCCTGGGGATTTCTCTATCCAAGACTTTGCTCAGGCCTTTCCTCCTATCAGTGCATGGCCAGGCTTCAAGGCTCCACCCAAATGCCACCTTTTCCTGGAAGCCTACCTAGATTGTCTTCTGAAATCCCATAGAGCCTCTTAGGTGTGTCTCTCTTAGGATCTCTCTTAGCCTATGTGTCCCTGAAAGCAGAGCCTGAAGAACAGGCTTTTGTGTGTTTAATTGATTTAGAAAAGGGTACCAGGGAGCAAAATGAGGAAGCACGGAGAGGTCGAACAGCTTGCTCAAGGTCCCATGGTTGTGTGCGGGAAGGCTGGGGTTTGGATCTGGGGAGTGGTCTGATTCCCGCATCTGGGTGCGGGCTCCCTGGGCACAGCAGGGAGTACACAGGGCAGGATGGGGTAGCAGCCAGGGATGTCCTTACCACTCAGACCCTGCAAGCTGGCAGGGGCATGGGTTTGTTGGGGTTTATGTTTTGCGAAAGCTTCGATAAAAGTCTGCAAATGTAACATTTGTATTAGCTCCTGCCTCTGCCCATAGGGGAGGAATGAAATGCTTGATTTTATCTTCTGTTTTGCTCTCTCTCTCTTTCTCTCTGTTCCTGCAAACTGATAAGAAATAAAAATACGGATTTCAATAATAGGCAAAGGATATAGTCACAAAAGAAGAAATGCAAATAATCAATAAGGAAGTCAAAAACTTTACTTGGAATAAAAAAAAAATCAGTTAAAACAATAAGGTGCCTCCCAACAGCCCACCACCACCAAAGGCTGACTTCTTATTTCCTTAAGGCACAGTTGTAGGCTGGGTTGGCCAAGACCATGGGGAACAGGTGCTTCCATTCACTACTTGCAAGTCTTTCCCGGAGTAATTTGGCAATATGATCAGAAGTCTTAAAGGTTTGTACGTGCTTTGATCTAGTGGGTCCTCCTGGAACAGATGGTAAAGAAACAGCCAAGGATGTGCGCAGAGATTTAATTATAAGTGTATTTCCCGAAACATTGTAGATGGCAGTGAAAATGGGAAAGTAACTTAAATGTCCAACAGTCGAGCTGGTTTCATATCACAGTGGATCATGAGGCTGTCAGTAAAGATGATGTTGTGGAATAATATTTAATGGCATGGAAAGATGTACAGTGAGAAAAAGCAGCTTATAAAGCAGATGAACTAGGGGAGGTGATAAGGCATGTGTATAAACAACTCAAACAGGAGTGCTTGGAAGGACTCCGATCAGCCCAGCACTGTAAGAGAGAAAGAGAGAGAGAAAAAAAAAAAGTAGGCTCCAGAGACCCAGGTTGTCCAGATTCGAACCTCAATTCTGCTAAAAGCTCGCTCCATGAACTCAGGCCAGCGCCTCAATCTCTCTGTGCCTTAGTTTCCCCGTGTGTAAAATGGAGATCCTTGTGAGAGCACCTACCTAAATAAGTCAGCAAGTGTGCCTGGGACCTAAGAAGTTGAGAATTTGTGAAGCAAAAAATTGGGGCGGGGAGGGGGTTATGTCAGAAATATAAGGAAAGGCCTGCGGAGGGGGAAGTTCGTCCTCTTGCAGGAGATGAAGGCCAACCTCAGAGAGGCAGCCACACTTGTTTGGATTCTAAATAATGAGAGGGGCTTCCATAGGTGGAGACGGATCAGATCGAAGGCTCTCCTTCCCCAGTTTTCTCCGGGAGGCCAGCTATGAGGCTCCCCCTGAGGGGAGGCCTGGAGGCTCCTCTCCACTGAGCCACACAGGGGGAGCTGCTGTCTCGAGGAGCCCCACTACCCTGGCCCACCTTTTTGTCTGTGCACTGCGTCTCCAGGATTGTGGAATGCAGCAGGCTCACCGAGCAAGTCGTAGGAAAAAAACGTTAAGCCTTTTTTTCTAAAGAAATATGTACACTTTCAAAAGAGGCACATTTTATGAAATAAAATAGGTATGTTTCACCAAAAGGTTCTGCTGAGCCCAAGTGTCAGAAATACATTTATCTTACAGGATTCTTGGATATCAGAGCCCACAGTGACTATTCGAAACGCGCAATTTGGGACACTTGGGTGGCTCAGGAGGTGAGCATCTGCCTTTGGCTCAGGGTGTGATCCCGGGGGTCCTGGGATCGAATCCGACATTGGGCTCCCCGCATGGAGCCTGCTTCTCCCTCCGCCTGTGTCTCTGCCTCTCTCACGAATAAATAAATAAAATCTTAAAAAAGAAACCCCAAAACAGGCAATTCATAGATGGAGAGATGATAGCGAGAGCCTGGGAAGTCCTGCTCAGGACCTCATACCTGAGCTGGGACTAGGGTCCAAGGGTTGGGTTTGGACTCCCGGCCGAGTACGTGAGGGCAAAGCTACAACTGGGCGCTGGAACCCTGGGCCATAAAAGGAGGCAGGTTTTTGGCACAGGATGAGGATGACTATTTTACTGGGCAAGCCTGTCCAGATCTGAAGCGGGTTGTCTGGAGGTAATGAGCTCTCCATCACCAGGGGCATGAAAGCCAAGACCAGAGGCCTCTTGGGAAATAGTGTAGCTGGATTAATATACCTCTGAGTTTTCTTTCAAGTCTGAGGTTCCACTGTGCCATGATCTTTCATCATCTTTTTAAAAAAACACACCATTTTAAGATTTTATTTATTTATTCATGAGAGACACAGAGAGAGAGGCAGAGACACAAGCAGAGGGAGAAGCAGGCTCCATGTGGGGAGCCCAATGCAGGACTCGACCCCGGGACCCCAGGACCACGCCCTGTGGCCAAAGGCAGGGGCTAAGCCACTGAGCCACCCAGGGATCCCCCAAAACACACCATTTTAACAATGAAATACTTGAAATATGCACAAATGAAGGTAACAAATAATATGAGAGACACTCCCATCTCACCACCCAGATTTCAGAGGTTAACATTTTGCTGTATTGTTGTAACCCATTCTTCTTTTTCTAAGGAAGAAAAATCACAGATCTGGCTAAAGTCCCCACCTTTTCTGTTCTCCCTAGAGGTAACAATTAGTTTAAAGTTGTTTCATTTTTTTTTAATCACTCCATACCAGTTTTTGTGCATTTAATGCATCTATCTGTAACCATAAACCATATGCAGTAGTATCGCTTTTTAAAATCAACACCAATTGGATCCTACTGTGTCCTTTTGCAAACGATGTTTTCCATTTAATGTGGTGTTTTGGAGACTTTTGAGGCATGTACTTTTGCTTCACTTAATGTAACAGCTGTATAGTAGTTTGCTCTATGAATGAACTGCCCTGGATTGATTTATGCTCCATTTACTGACATCGAGGTTGCTTCCTACTATTTTTTTCTATCAAAAATCTCTAAAGGTGTAACTGCTGGATCATATTATGTACACATCTTCAACTTTACCAGATGGGAACAATTTATTCTTCAAATGCCCACTTAGGGCCTTGCACCAACAATGAGAGTTCTTCATTTGCCCATCCTCCAAAGCATGAGGTGTTAGCAGCCATCCTTATTTCTGCCAATCTGATAAGCATGAGAAATTATCTCAGTAACGCTTACATTTACTCCCCCCTCCCCTACGTTACACTTACTAGGACCTCCAGACATCTTTACTCTTGACTGGAAAAAAAAAACCTCAAAAACCAACTGCCAAGATTTCATCATTACGTATGATATTTGCTATTGGTTTTTGGTAGAGAGTTCTTACCAGGTTAAGATTTTCTTCCCAATTTAAGAGGGTTTTGTTTTTGTTTTTTGTTTTTTTTAAAAATCATGAATTAGTGTTGCTGAATTTTATTGAATGCTTTTTTCTGAATCTATTGAGATGATCACATGGTTCTTCTACTGTAACTTGTTAATCTGGTGAATTAAAATGATAGATTTTTCTTTTCTTTTTGTTTCGGTATTTTTTAAATAAGTAAAATATTTCAGATATAATTGAAGCTCTCTGTATACTCCGCATGGATCTCATTTTTCCCCCTCCCTCCCCCGAGGCAAATACCACCCTAAATTCAGTGTTTATCATTCTCCTGCATATTTTTATACTATTGCTACATATGTATGCATCATAAACAATATGTGGTGTTGTTTTGCATGCTTTCAAAGTTTATACAAATGGTATGTTACTATGCATATTCTACAACTTGCTTTCCATTTTGATACTTGAATCTCTAGTTCATTCTAGTTGCTATATGACATCCCATTGTGTTGCAATGTAATTGCCTTACTACAGTTTATTTATCCCTTCTTTTGTTTAGGAACAGTAAAATTGTTTCTAATTTTGCTATTGCAAACAATGGCAAGGATAAATATTCTCATAAAAGGCTCCTTCTGCATCATGCAAAACTGGTTTGTTGGCCCACAGGATATACTCTTTTTAAAAGTTGTCAAATATGGCCAAATTGCTCCCCAAAGCACACTCCCCAAAGTGTAGGCGGAGATCTGGTTTTCCATATCCTCACCAATACTTGGTGTCATCAGGCTTTTAATGTTTGCTGGTCTGATGGCTATAAAATGACATCTCATCCTTGCTTTGTTTTGACTTTTCCCAATTTACTATTGGCCAAGAAGTGGACATAAAGTAACCGTGGGGGATTGGCAATCTGGGAGACACCGCCCAGACCAAAATTGAAAGTGTGCTCCAAATTGCAAGGGCAAGTGGGGAGTACGGGCTTCTAGAGACAAGACCCAGAAGATTATAAGACTTTTTTTGAAGGAATTATGATTGGTATTGACAGAGTTAATTAAATTGAGTACCTAATACATGATTGGCTCTTTGACTAGTAGATGTTCCATTATTTCTGTTTCAATCCAAAGTAAAAAAAAAAAAATGGGTTTGAGAAGGTGGTTAAAGCGCCATTGACAAGTTGCAATTTCCAAAAGTCCAGTTCCTGGTGTTCTACGAATTGAAACCTAAGAGGTGTATAGGTTCTGCTTCCCCAATTCTCCTCCCCACTCTATTTTCGATGAGTCTCTTAGCAATGTTTACTCTCTCTTTTTAAATTTTGGAATCTTCTTTCACATGATCATGAGACTGAGAATTTTAAATATATATTAAATTAATTATTTAATAGTTAACATATATTAATTTATGGTTTGTATGTTTAATACATACATTAATTTATAGCTTTTATGTATAATATATATGCTTATATATATTTATAAATATAATATATATAAGTATAATATATAATTACCACATTGCCGTTCATATCTTTTGCCCTCTTTTTCTTTTTTTTTAATTTTTATTTATTTATGATAGTCACAGAGAGAGACAGAGAGGCAGAGACACAGGCGGAGGAAGAAGCAGGCTCCATGCACCGGGAGCCTGATGTGGGATTCGATCCCGGGTCTCCAGGATCGCGCCCTGGGTCAAAGGCAGGCACCAAACCACTGCGCCACCCAGGGATCCCTTTTGCCCTCTTTTTCTTACTGATTTGAAGACCTTATATATATATATATATATATATATATATATATATATATATATATATAAGAATATATATGAATATATATATGACAATTCTGAATGTTAATCATTTGTTAGTCATATGTATTACAAAGATAGTCTCCTAGTCTGTAGTTTCAGCTTAAGACATAAGTGTTCCATATAATTACAAAGCGAATACTCACAGAAATTACCAATTTAAAAAGTAGAAAGTTACCAGCTCCAGAAATCCGTCATATGTTCCTTCCTAATATTTATTTCCCCCTCTCCTAAATGTACCACTGTCTTGATTTTTATTCATCACGTTCTTGCTTTTTTGTACAGGTTGGCTACCCACGCAGAAACCCCTAAACACACGATCGGTTTGTCTTGTCCACTTTGGAGCTTTATAGAAGTGAAATCATTTTGCAGTTTTTCTTCTACTTCGTGTTTCTTTGACTCGACACGGGTTTATTTGATTCATTCTTGCGGTGTGCAGCCAATGTTACTCATTTTCCCTGTTGACGCAATTTTATCCAACAAGCATTCCACAGTTTATCCATCCTGCTGTTGGTTTGTGTTTTTCCATCTAGTTTTTAAATATTTCAAACAATATCACCCGGAACGTTCCTGTATGTGTCTCCCTGTGCACACGTACCTGAGTTTCTCCAGGGACTCTACCTAGGAGACGAATTTCTCAATCATCAGGTATGCATATCTTCAGTTTTATTAGAGACTGCCAAACTATTTTCACAGTGGCTGTTGTAGCTTGTCTTCCACTTTGCTTGTGGTAGCTATTGAACAAAGGTTTTAATTTAAGATTTTATTTTTTATTTATTCATGAGACACAGAGAGAGGCAGAGACGTAGGCAGAGCGAGAAACAGGCTCCCTGCAGGGAGCCCGACAGACTGGATCCCAAGACCCCGGGATCACGACCTGAGCAGAAGGCAGAGGCTCAACCATGGAGCCACCCAGGTGCCCCCAAAGTTTTTAATTAAAAGACAGTCACATTTATACGTCTTTCTCTTCTTTTATAATGCCTTGTCTAAGAAGTCTTTCTTAGCCCTGAAGGTGTTTTCCTAACTTTTGTTTAAATGTCTAAAAATGTTGTCTCTTCATTTGGGAAATACTTCCTGTATATGACGAAAATTGTAAGAACCCAGATTTTTCAGTGGGGATGACCAATTGTCTCGGTGCTGTTGAGCGAAGAATTCATTCTTCCCCTATCAACTGGTGACATTCCCTTTGTCACATATCAAGTCTCTATTTAAGGACAGATCTTTTTCTTGAGGAGGGGTTACTTTTGTTTACCACCTTATTTCTTTAATAGCTTGACTTATAGGAATAGTTTCCTGTTCCTTCTTAAGCTAATTTTGGCAATTTTTATTTTTGAGAAATATGAAATTTCTTTAGGTTTTCCCACTTAAAAACTGAAAGCCGGTCGTCATTTATTGTGATCTTTAAAAGTCTCTATTTTAGTGATAGCTCCTCTTTATTCCTAATTTTGGATGCTTATGCCTTGTCTCTTTGTTCCTTTGTTCCACCTTGTTGGAAGCCAGTTTTATTAGTTTTTTGAAAAGAGAAATAGCTTTTGTCTTTGTTGATCTTTTCTATTGTTTTCTTGTTTTTTTATTTCATTAATTTCTGCTCTTAAATTATAATATTTTCTTTTTTCGGTTCTTGTTTCTGCTTCTGGTCTTTTTATTGGTCCTTGACTTGAACAACGCTGCTTTATTTTATATCTTTTATTTAAATCAGTGCATTTGCAGTTACAAATTCTAAGTACTCTTCTACCTACATGGGTTTAATACGCAACTTTCAATGAAAAGCCATGCTAAATATTTTGTAATTTCTATGGTTATGCCTTTGTCCACAATGAGTTGCTTAGTAATGCAGTCTGAAGTTTCTAACATGCTTGCTTGTTTTGTTTTGTTTGGAATTAACTTTTATGGGTGCTTTCTGATTTGGTTTTATTGTTACAAGAGGAAATGGTCTATAGATACTGATTTCTTTTTGGTGTTGAGATTTCTTCTGTGTCTTAGTATTTATTATATGTGGTTATTTTTTGGTAAGTGTTCCACGTATACTAGAAAAGAATACATTTTCTCTATTTGCTGGCTGAAAATTCTATATACATTTGTTAGAAGATATGTGTTGATTCAATCGTTCACACTTTCCACACTTTAATAACATTTTGTCTGTTCATATATAATTTCTAAAATGGCTTGTTAAAAATCTCCCATTGTGTTTCTCTATGTCATTTTTTTCTTCGTAATTTGCTCTATTTCTGTACTATATACTTTTTTAAAAAAAGATTTTATTGATTTATTCATGAGAGACACAGAGAGAGAGAGAGGCAGAGACACAGGCAGAGGGAGAAGCAGGCTCCATGCAGGGACCCCAATGTGGGACTCGATCCCGGGACTCCAGGATCACGCCCTGGGCATGAAGGTGTATTATATACTTTGAGGTAATTTTGTGAGGCAAATATAAATTCATTATTGTTATATTTCCTTGGTAGATCGATTTTCTTATGTACTATATAAGCATATAATCCATAATAAGTTCCATAATATATTGTACCATAAATTTTCTTTTGTCTGATGCTTGTATCGCGACAGCAGTTTGTTGTTATTGGTGGTGGCAATGGTGATGGTATATGTTTCTTATGCTTTCAACATTTCTAACTGATTTTATTTCAAGTGGGTTTCTTGTAAGTGTTTCACTGGATTTAAATGTAATTTTGTAATCTCTGTATTTTAGTGGGTGGAGGGTTTTTTTGGGGGGGGGTTAACAGTTGTCTTAAAGACAGAACCTGAAGCAATCCCAGGGCATGAGGAGAGAGAGAGAGAAGAGAGAACCAAGGTAGGAAATGCAGAAAGCGCATGTAAGGACCTCACAACAAGCCATGAGACGGTGCTAACACTTGACAGGTGCACTTGCTTGGCCTCTCGGTACATCTCCACACATGCTGTATGCACATATTTGTGCCTTGGAAAAATCCATGGAAGAGAGGACAAGAGAAGGGATTTATCCATTGGCTTCTTCCTAACCCGGTCTCTAATTAATCAGTTTGCTTCTTAGCGATTTACCTCACCTGAACTGCAGGTTGAATTACCTAACCCACGTAGTGTGGCGTAAGATGTCAACCAAGAAGGTAGAGAATGTGGGCCGTGGTCTTTGCTACAGACCCATGCAGAGCTGGCTGTTGCTCGGCCGTGGCTGTAGCAGAGCCAAAGGCCAGGTCTGGAAGACAGATGAAGCCAAGAGAATTTGAAGGTGTGCACAAGACACATCTCCTGCAACATTCATTGTAGTTACTTCTATATTTGTGCTTATTTTTTTTGCCACCTTATTTTGGGTTTTATGTTTTCTGTTCTTGGCTCCATTTCCCCCCCACCCCTTTTCCTGCCTTCTGTGGAACTGAGCAAGGTTTTTCTTTTTCTTTTCTTTTTTTTAACATCTTCTTCCACCCCCAAACCTTTTCTCCCCCTGTAGCAGTTTGGAAAATAGGCTGTATTTTTATTTTTATAGCGTGTATCCTGGAGTTTGTACATACTTAATTACAAAAATATACTTAACCATACATTTTTCTATCAGATTTAAAAGTCATTCAGATTTCTATCCTCTTCCAAAACATGACACAGACTTTAACCCTCTTTAACTAACTGAACACCATTCCCAGCTAGTTACTGTTGTTTCTAATGTTAGTTGTGCTATTAGTAACAAAACCATCTCTTTTTCAGTTAAAATTTAATTAAGTTGATTGATATATTTTTTCTTATCTCATTAGCTCCCCCCCAAACTCACTTGTCTTTCTGTTGAGGTATATCCTTCAATGGTTTAAGTCCTATTTTATTCTTATTTTCTTAGTTTTTATCTAATGTCCTTTTCTTGTTCCGGGACCCCATTTAGGACACCACATTACCTTTAGTCCTCATGTCTCCTTAGGCTCTTCTTCGCTGCCACATTTTCTCAGATTTTCCTTATTTTTGATGACCTTGACAGTTTTGAGGAATACTGGTCAAGTATTTTTGCAGAATGCCCCACTATTGGCATTTGTCTGGTTTTTTTTTTTTTTTCCTCCTAAGACTAAGGTCATGGGTTGATGGGAGGAAGATCACAGAGGTAAAGTGACATTTTCATTACATCATATCAAGGATACATAACCTACTATCAACATGATTTATGACTGTCGATGTTGGCCTTGATCACCTGGCTGAGCTGGTGTTTGTCTGGTTTCTCCACTGTGAAATGTATTCTTCCCCTGGTCACACCCCTTCCCTGTTATATACTTTGGAAAGAAGTCACTATGCACAGCCCACACTTACGAGTGGGGAGTTGTGCTCCCCTTCCTTGAGGGCAGAGTATGTATACAAACTATTTGGAATTCTTCTGCGTGGGAGATTTATCTTTTCTCAATCATTTATTAATTTATTCAATCATTTATTTATATTGACATAGGTTCAACTGACTCTCAAAGTGACTTCGGTCCACACCTTGTTCCCTTAGCCTTTGCTGCGAGGTGGCTTCATGCATTTGTAATAACTAGTAGTTTCTCTTGTCATAGTATGTATTCCTTTCTGGGATCCCTGACTTAAAAATTGAGAGCTTTTTGGCATGGGAGGCACAGAGAGAGAGCTCAGAGAGAGAATCTCAAGGAGGCTCCTTGCCGTAGTGTGGAGCCTGATGCAGGACTCAATCTCATGACCCTGAGATCATGACCAGAGTCAAAATCAAGAGTCTAATGCTTAACTGACTGAGACACCCAGGGGCCCTTTAATAATTGGATTTTTAAAATTGCATGCATTAGGTTTCATTAATTGTGCTGTAAAGGTTTGACAAATACATGTTGTTATGTATCCACCATTACAGTATAACATTGTAATTTCACTGCTCTGAAATATCCCCTGTGCTTTATTGATTCATTGCTTGCCCCTACTCCCAAACCTCTGGTAACCACTGATCATTTTATTATGTCAATATTTTGCCTTTTCCAGATTGTCATAGAATTGAAATCACACAATATGTAGCCTTTTCATATTGTCTGCTTTCATTCAGCAATGTGTATATAAGTTTCCTCCCAATCTTTCTGTGGCTAGACAGCCCATTTTGTTTTTATTATAAATACTATTCTATTATATGGACGTGCCAGTTTGTTTATCCATTTACCTATTGAAGGACATCTTGGTTGCCTTCAGTTTTTGAAGGTTTTGAATAAAACTGCTGTAAACATTCACATGCAGGTCTTGGTGTGAACATGAATTTTCAAAACAGTTGGGTAAATAACTAGGAGTGTGCTTGCTGGATTGTATAGGAAGTCTATGTTTAGCTTTGCAAGAGATTGCCAAACTGTCTTCCAAAGTGACTGTACCATTGGACATTTCTACCAACGCATGAGAGTTTCTGTTGCCCCACATTCTCTCCAGCATTTAATATTTCAGGTTTGACTTTTTTTCCCCTCTAAAAAGTGAATAGTGGTATCTCATTGTTTTAATTTGCAATTCTCTGATGATGAAAGATGCTAAATATATTTTTACATGCTTACTTGCCATTTGTATATCATCTTGAGTGAGGTGTCTGTTCAAATCTGTTGCCCATTTTTAAACTAGGTTGTTGAATTCTTTGCATATTTTGGATCTATAGATACATATGTGGCAAATATTTTCTCCAAGTCTGTGACTTGTTTTTTGATTTTATCTTCTCTGTCTTTCACAGAGCAGAGCACTTTAATAAAGTTCAATAGATTAATTTTTTCTTCTTTGGATCATACTTTTGGTGTGGTATCTAAAATCCCATCGTCAAACCCAATGTCATGTAGATATGTTTTATCACATAGATTTATGTTTTCCTCTAGAAATTTTATAGAATTACATTTTATGTTTAGGTCCATGATTCACTTTGAGTAAATTTTTCTGAAAAATGTAAGATCTGAATCAAGATATATATATATATTTTTTTTTAATTTGGAAATCCATTTGTTCTAGCACTGTTTATTGAAAAGACTATCCTTTCTCCATTGAAATGCCTTTGCTCCCTTTTTCAAAGATTAGTTGGCTATATTTGTGTGGTTTTATTTTTGGGCTCCCTATTCCCTTGATCTCTGTGTCAATTCTTTTCTTTTTAAAAAATACTACCCTGTCTTGATTAGTGTAGATTTATAGTAAGTTTTGAAATCAGATAGTGTCAGTCCCACAGTTTTGTTCTTTTTCATGCCTTGACAGTTCTGGGTCTTTTGCTTTTCCATATAAACTTTAGACTCAGTTTGTTGATATCCATAAACTAGCTTTTTGAATTTTGATTGAAATTGTGTTGCATCCATACATCAAGTTGGGAAGAATTGACATCTTAATGATTTGGAGTCTTGCTATCCATGAACATGGAATATCTCTCCATTTGTTTAGATCTTCTTTGATTTCTTTCATCAGGATTTTGTAGTTTTTCTTATATAGATCCTGTACATTTTTGCTAGGCTTTTTCATACTATTATAAATGATTTTATGTTTTAAGTTTCAAATTCCAATTATTAATTATTAGTATACATAGAAGCCATCAATTTTTGTATATTAGCCTATATCTTACAAACTTCTTGTAATTACTTATTAGTTCTAAGCATTTTCTGGTTGATTCTTTGGAATTTTCCACCTAGACAATCATGTAATCTGAAAAAGCAGATAGTTTTCTTTATTCTTTCCAAATTTGTACACCTTTTGTTTCCTTTTTTTTTTTTTTGTCTTATTGTGTATGTGAGGACTTCCAGTACAAATAGTGAGAGGGAACATATTTGCTTTGTTCCCAAAGTTAGGGGAAAATGTTCAATTTTTTACCACTAAGTTAAGTTAGTTTGTATTTCTTAGTCATATGTGAGCATACATTAATATACTTATAAGCTGCTCATATTTCAATTTTTCTGAAAACACTAAGCTTTTAAGCTAAAAAATATTTCCATCTCCATTGAGATATGGTTGACAAGTAAAAATTACATATATTTAAGAGTCACAACATGATGTTTTGATATATGTATACATTATGAAATGATTAGCACAATGAAGCTGATTAATAGAAGCATCACCTCACATAATTACCTTTGTGTGGTGATGGTGCGATCACTTGTGATCCACTCTCTTAGCAAATCTCAAGTATATAGTACATTATTATTAACTGTGGTCACCATGCTGTATGTTGGGTCTCCAGCACTTATTCATCTCATAACTGAATGTTTTTTGACCCTTTAACAATATCTCCCCTTTGCCCCATCCCTCAGCCTGTGGTAATCACCATTCTATTCTCTGTTATTATGAGTTAAAAATTTTTTTTAAAGGTTCCACATATAAGTGGGATCATGCAGTATTTGTCTTTCTGTGTCTGGCTTATTTCACTTAGCATGATGTCTTTTGGCTTCATCCATGTTGTTGCAAATGGCAGTATTTCCTTCTTTTTAAAGGGTAAATAATATTCCTTTATTATATATATATATTATATATATATTTATATATATATAAATAATATTCCTTTATTATATATATATATAAATATATATGCCACACTTTCTTTATCCATTCATCTGTTGTGAACACTTAGGTTGTTTTCATATCTTGGCTACTGTGAATAATGCTGCAATGAACACAATAGTGTAGATATCTCTCTGAGATAGTCATTTTATTTCTTTTGGATTTGTACCCAGAAATGGGATTTCTGGATCATATGGTAGTTCTATTTTTAATTTTTTGAGGAACTTCCATACTCTTTTCCATAATGGCTGTACTAATTTACATTTCTACCAACAGAGCATGAGGGTTTCCTTTTCTCTGCTTCCTCACCAACACCTGTTATCTTCCGATTTTTTGATAATAGACATCCTAACAGATGTAAGGTGATAACTCATTGTGGTTTTGATTTCCATTTCCCTGATGATTAGTGATGTTGAGCATCTTTTCATATACCCTTTCGCCATTTGTATGTCTTCTCTGGGAAAAATGTCTATTCAGGTCCTTTGTCCATTTTTTTAAATTTAGTAATTTATTTTTTAATGTTAAGTTTTATGTGTCCCTCATATATTTTGGATGTTAACCCCTTATCAGATACATGGTCTGTGAATATTTTCTCCAATTCCATAGGTTGCCTTTTCATTTTGTTAACTGTTTCCTTTACTATGGAGAAAATTTTTAGTTTGATATAGTCCTACTTATTTAATTTTGTTGTATGTGCTTTGGTGTCAAATCCAAAAAATCATTGCCAAGACCAGTGTCTATATATTTCCCTCTATGTTTTCTTCTAGGAATTTTATGATTTTGGGTCTTGTATTTAAAACTTTAATCCTTTCTGAGTTGATTTTGGGCATGGTGTAAAAATAAAGGTTCTATTATGTTCTTTCTCAGGTGGATATCCACTTTTCCCAATGCCTTATTACCCTTCCCCCATTGCATATTCTTGGTGACTTTGTTGAAAACCAGTTGGCAAAAAAAAAAAAAAAAAAAAAGAAAGAAAGAAAGAAAGAAAAGAAAAGAAAATTAGTTGGTCATATATGCCTGGGTTTATTTCAGGTCTTTCTATTCTGTTCCACTGGTCTGTGTGTCTGTGTTCATGCTGGTACCATACTGTTTTGATTACTATCACTTTGTAATGTAATTTGAAATCAGGAAGAGTGATATATCCAATATTTTGTTCATCTCACTCAAGATTGCTTTAGCTATTCAGGGTCTTTTGTGGTTTCATAATTTTAGGATTTTTTTCTATTTCTGTGAAAAATACCTTTTGAATTTTGGTAGGAATTGCATTAAATCTGTAGCTTTCTTTGGTTAGAATGGATATTTTAAGAAATAATTATTTAAATCTATGAACATGGATTTTAAAATTTTGTTTCAGTTTCTTTCATCAATGTTTTATAGTTTTCAGTGTATGTATCTTTCACCTCCTTGGTTAAATTTTTTCCTAAGTATTCTATTCTCTTTGATGCTATTTTGTAAAAAGGGAATGTTTTCTTCATTTTTTGGATAGCTTGTTGTCTGTGTATAGAAATGCAACTGGTTATTGTTTGCTGATTTTCTATCCTGCAAATCTACTAAATTTTTCCATTAGTTTTAATAGTTTATTTTGATGGTGTACTTAGTGTTATGTATATATAAGACCGTGTTATTTGCAAAAGCAGCAATTTTATTTCTTCCTGTCCGATTTGTATGTCAAGCGTTATCAATTTCAAAGAACCAGGTTTTGTTTTGGCTGATTTTCTCTATTTTCCTGCTTTCAATTTCACTGATTTTTGCTCTAATTTTACTTCTTTCGTTATGCTTGCTTTAGGCTTCAGTTTTTTTCTTTCTCTAATTTTCTAAGGTGGAAGCTTAGATTGTTGATGTTTAGATCTTTCTTCTTTTCTAATATATGTATTCAATGCTATAAATTTCCCTCTAAGCACTACTCTTACAGCATATCACAATTTTTGATAATTTATTTCTTCATTTAACTCAAAATATTTTAAAATTTCTCTTGGGATTTCTGTTTTTTAAACTCACATGCTATGCAGAAGTGTATTGTTTAATTTCCAAGTATTTTGAGATTTTCTACCTATCTTTCTGTTATTGATTTTTTTTTTGTTTAATTCTATTGTTGTATTGAAAGCAGACATTGTGTAATTTCTATTCTTTTGAATTTGTTAAGTTGTGTTTTATGGCCCAGCATGTGGTCTGTCTTGGTGAATGTCCCATGTGAGCCTGTGTGTGTTCTATTGTTGTCAGATGAAGTAGTTAATAGATGTCAATTATTCCCAGTTGACTGATAATGCTGTTGAGTTCCACAGTGTCCTTACTGATATCCTGCCTGCTTGATCTGTCAGTTACTAAAAGAGGGATGTTGAAGCCTCAAGCTATAATAATGGATTTGTCTATTGTTCTTGAACTTCTATTGGTTTTTGTCTCACATATTTTGATGTGCTATTATTAGGTACATACACATCAAGGACTGTTAACATCCTTCTTGTTTTAATTGAGCATTTTATATGATCCCATTTTGTCTCTTAGCATATCAACCATATTTTTTTCTTTTCTTGTCCTTCAAACTTTTATGTAATGGCATTGATCTATGATGGATTCTAGATCTTGTGAAAAGCAGCCACATCCATGGACTATATACATAGTCCCAAAAGCAGTGATCCACTCCTCCAGCATATCTGTTCCAACTTTATGGCCTTCCACTACCCACCGTACTTAGAGTTTTTTAAATTCCATATTCCATTGGAACTAGCTTAGATGAGCCCCAGACCAAGTTGTCTGCTTGAATGCTCCTGATGCACTTTTCTAGTTTTGCCCTACCTGTCTCATCTCAGGATTTCACATCTAGTAAGATGGAAGACCTGGCAACAAGTGCAGGTTTTTTGGCTTTCTTTGACTCATAGTGCACAAGGCATTCCTCTCTTAGCCTCTTTGCTTCTTCACTTTCTTCTTCCTCCACAGATCCAAAGGGATCAATGTCATTATCATCTTTACTATCTGTAGCTCCACTTCCTGTGGTGTCTTCCACATTAGCAGGGCCATACTTGCCCAAAGCTTTCTTCACTCCTGGAAGCCTGGCCTCTTTTTCATAAGAGCTGATGTGATTATATCAATGTAGGGCATGATAAGAGTCAGCAGGCGTGGACTGGAAACTGCTTCAAATGCTGCTGGGTGGCTTATGACAGCATACACCCTTTGATGTAGCTCTTGTCTGCTAGGTAATTGTTGAACACCTGGAGGCTGGGGGTGCTTTTCAAGTCTCCAAAACCCCCGGCATCTGCGGATCCAGGAACTGGGGGACAGCGAAGGAAAAGAGGAGTGCAGGTGGTCTGCCAAACACTAAGGGGAAAAAAAGCTCAATTATATTCCTTTAAAAAAATTGTTAGTGTTTTCTCTAGAGTTTGTGATATATGTTTATAACTAGCCTACATCCACTCTCAAATAACACTATATTGCCTCATGGGTAGTAAAGATACATTTATAATAGAGTATTGCCAATTCCTTCCTCCTGTCTTTTGTTACATGGCTGTTATTTACTTCACTTAGCCATATACTATAATCTTCTAATATATTGTTACTATTATAACTGGGAGCAAACGATGACCTATTGGCTCAATTAACAAAAAGAAAAACAAAATATTTTATTTTAACTTCATTTATTCCTTCTTGATGATCTTTCTTTTTCTGTATAGATCAAATTTCTGACCTACATAATTTTTCCTTTCCCCAAAGACCTTCTTTATTTTTTTTATTTTTATTTATTTATTTATTTTTCAAAGACCTTCTTTAAACATCTCTTGCAGAGCAGGTGTATTGGTGATAAATTCTCTGAGTTTTTTGTTTGTTTGTTTTGTTTTGTTTTTGTCTGAGAAACTCTATTTCTTCTTCACTTTTGAAGGATAATTTCACTGGATATAGATTTCTAAGCCATTTTTTTCTTTCAACAGTTTATTTTTGTTTATTTTAGAGAGAGTGTGTGTGTGTGCAAGTGAGGGTGATGACGGATAGAGGGAGAGAGAAAGAGAATCCTAAGCAAACTCCATGCTGAGGGCAGAGCCCAATGAGGGGCTCAATGTCACAACCCTGAGATCATGACTTGAGCCAAAACGAAGAGTCAAGATGCTCAATTGAATGAGCCACTTTCAACAGTTTAAATATTTCCCTCCACTGTTTTTTAACTTACATGGTTTCTTGTGTGTGTGTGTGTGTGTGTGTGTGTGTGTGTGTGTGTGTTTAAGATTTTATTTTTTAAAGTAATCTCTACATCTAACGTGGGGGCTCAGACTCACAACCCCAAGATCAAGAGTTGCATGCTTCACTGGCTGAGCCAGCCAGGTACCCAAGCTTACACGGTTTCTGATGAGAAGTCTGATTTAGGTCTTATCCTTGTTCTTCTATATGTAAAGTTTTTTTCCTGTGTTGCTTTAAAGATTTTCTCTTTGTCTTGGTTTTCTTGAATCTATGTTGTGGTGTCATCAATTTTGGAAAATTCCTGGCCATTACTCCTTCAAATATTTCTTTTGCTCTGTCCCTTCTTTCTTCTCCTTCTCTTCTGGTATTCCAGTTATACATTTGTCATACCTTTAAACTTGTTTCACAGTTATTGGATATCTTGTTTTGTTTTGTTTTGTTTTTTTCTCATTCTTTTTTTTCTCCTTTCATTTCAGTTTGGGAAATGTCTACTGACATATTTTCAGTCTCAATGATTTTTAGCTTGGCCATGTCCTTTCTATTGATGAGCTGCTGTAAAGCATTATTTATTTCTGCTACAATATTTTTTTAAGATGATTTTTTAAGGGGCACCCAGGTGGTTCAGTCAGTTGAATGTCTGGCTCTTGGTTTTGGCCCAGGTCATGATCTTGTGCGACATGGGATTGAGCCCCACTAGGGCTCCATGCACTGTATGAAGTCTGCTGGAAATTTTCTCTTCTTTCCCCTCCCACTCACTTGCTCACATGCTCTCTCTATATATATTAGAAAATTATATATATATATATATATAAATTTTTTTAAATGCGATTTTTAAGAGAAATTTTATGTTCACAGCAAAATTAAGAGGAAGATACAGAGATTTCTCATAGACCTACTGCTTCACAACCTTTCCTACTATGAACATCCTCCACCAGAGTGGTACATTTGTTACAACTGATGAACCTACACTGACGCATCATAATCACCCAAAGTCTAGACTCTACATTAAAGTTCACTCTTGGTGTTGTATATTCTGTGGGTTTAGACAAATGTCTAATGACATGTGTCCATCATTATCATATCATACAGACTATTTTTTACTGCCCTAAAAATCCTTTGTGTTCCCCTTATTCACCACTCCTCAACAATCCCTAGCAATCGCTGATCTTCTTCCTGTCTCCATAGTTTTGCTTATTCGAGAATGTCATGTAGTTGGAATCATATAGTATACAGCCTTTTCAGTTGGATTCTTTCACTTAGTAAAGTGATTTTAAGATTCCTTTGTGTCTATTTTTTGCCTTGATCGCTTTAAAAAAATACTGAATAATATTCCATTGTCTAAAGGAACCACAGTTTATTTATCCAGGTATCTACTGAAGGACACCTTGGTTGCTTTCAAGTTTTGGCAATTATGAAGTTAGAACTTACTTTCTTTCTTTCATTTTAAAAATTCTTTCATACATTTTCTGTCTCTATGCCCATCTGCTTTTGCATACTGTATACTTCTACTAGTGCATCTTTAACATATTAATCACAGTTATTTTATTTATTTATTTATTTATTTATTTATTTATTTATTTATTTATTTTTTTAATCACAGTTATTTTAAATTCTCAGTCTGATAATTCTAAAATTTCTGCTGTATCTGAATCTAGTTCTGATAATTGCTTTGTCTATTTAGATCATATATCTTGTCTTGCTTTTTTAATCATGTCTTGTAATTTTTTGTTGAAAACAGAACATGTTGTATTAGGTAATATGAGCTGAAGTAAATAGCCTTTAGCATGAAGTTTTATGTTAACATAGCTAGGAATTGTGTCTAATGTTTATTGTGGCTGTAGGTTTCAAAGGCTTTAATTTCCTCCAAGATACTTGTTTTTTAATTTATCTTTTATCTTTGGGTTTCTCTGAAAACTCTCTTAAATACAGTCAGAGCCATATAGCTGCTTCAGCTGCAATCCACTGTTAACATACTGGAGCCCTATTGATGAGGTGGTAAGGGGTAGGGGAGGAGAGGACATCTATAATCTTGTGAATAAGTCTTAGTCTTTAGTGAGCTTGTATCCCTGAGCTGTGACCTTCACAAATGATCCTTATGTTGTTCTCTTCCTTTAGGTGAGACAGAAAGACTAAAGGAGGCTTGAGTTGGATAAATTCCCTTCCTCCACATCAGATAAAGCTCTTTGCCATTAACAGATAGGCATTTGTTAAGGAGAATGCTCTGGACATTATTTCAAAACTATTACTATTCCCTTTCCCTTGCCAGAGACATAGGATTGTTGTTTTGACTCTTTATCATGACAACTTTGTGGGATTCCTGAGGGTAAGACCTACAAAAAATGCAAGGTGGCCTATGACTACAGCTCTGAGGTTTCTTATTTACAATAATTTATACTCCAATCTCCAGCAATTCATTAAAAGTACTGTTTGAGTTTACCTACCATCCATGGCTCAAGCAGCTTTTACTCAGGGTAAGTTGATCTGCACTGTGATTCTTTGTATTAACCTGTTCCTCCAGATTTCAAGGTAATGGTTTGCACTTTCCCTTAATTCCTTAATGGAGCTAAGAAAAGTCACAATTTTCCATTTGTTCAGCTTTTATTGTTGTTGTAAGGATGAGAACTATGACTTATGTGTTGGAGATGAAACTTCAAATCTCTAGGAGTTCTTTTAATGAAATGGGAAACTCATAGTCTTTGTATGGCTGAAGAAGTCTTTTCCTCTTTCACTTTGAATGATAATTTATCTGGGTATAAAATTCAAGATTTCCAGCTATTTTCCTTCAGCACTTTACAACTGCTACTTTACTGTCTTTTTGCTGTATATTATTGCTGCTAAGAATTTTGTTGTCACTCCAGGTATCATTTCTTTGTAAATTATCTGTCTTTTGGTATTTTAAAGATAGACTTTTTTTCCTTGACACTTTATACACTTTCTGTAATGTGTCTCTGTGTATAGAATTATTTTCAGTTGATCTATTTTTTAATCTCATGAATTATATATTCTTTAATTCTGAAAAATTTTCAGTTCTGATATTTTCAAATGCTCCATTTCTATCATTTTCTTCATTCTCCTTTTTAGTAATTGTCAATAGACTAATATTAGCTTGTCAATCCCTTCTCCATGTCTCTACAAATCTATTCAAATCATATGTTTATTCTATGTTCTTGGGATATTCTTAGGCATTATTCCCACTAATTTTCTCTTTGTCTCTTTGTCTATTCTAGAGTTTACCCCATTATACTCTTTTTTGTCCATGAGAAAGATGCTCTGTTGAGCCACAATCTTCCTCTAGTCCTAATGTGTCCCCTGAAGATCCTTGTTCAAGTCTGCCTTCAAAAATCCCTTGAAATATTTGAAAACAGAGATGCCAGTCTCCCCCTTTTCCTTAGGTTAAACACCACAGTTAAAGGTCATTGTGAATGTAAGCAGGTCACAGTGAATACTACCTTTCACAATATGGTGATGGGAAATGTGAGAAGCAGATCAATATCTAAATTTTAATCAATAATTATGGAAATGTTCACTAGGAACCTGGAGAACAGCTTGGAAAATTCCCCTGTGGTACCTAAATTAATCCTATGTGTCTCATCTGGGTTTAATTCATTTATTAAACAATAACTTATTATATGTTCAGTTGTATTAATTACCTTTCTAAATGCAGGAGCTATGCTGGGGATCAAGACATGGTCCTCAGTTGGGTCAGTGCAGGAGAAAAGAGGTTGAGATGATGAGCAGGGTGGAACGGGGTGTGATTATCCAGGAAGAGAGTACCAAGTGGAAGAATGCTCAGAGAGCACTCTGAAGACCCTTCTATTTTCAGATTCCCATGCAACATTTAGTAGCACTCCAATCATATTAAGTGGGGCCAGGTGTAGTCTCAGGGACCATCCAGCAGAAGAGGTTATTATCCCTTCATTGTGGAGCTACAGAGGGCCAGGCTCAGCTCTTATAGCATTTAGTCCAGTCCTGATCAAGGATAGGAAGAATAAGTGACCTCACCCCTCTAGCAAGTGGGTTTGGATTTAGTTTTGCTCCCATTGACTTTTGCTTCAAATGCTTGTTGATTCATTCACTGTAGTGGATTAATGACACCAATGGCCCCTCATAATGGTCCTTCTGTATCCAAACTTTTGTCCTGTAACTTTGTAGTCCCCTCCTACCCTGATTCCAGGCTTGGCCGCATAACTTTCTAGGACTAATGTGATGTTTGCAAATATGATACAGGCAGAAGCTGGAAAAGTGCTTGTAGATTTCCATGTCTTCTCTTCTATCTCTGATTTCCCTGTGATAACTAGACTAGTTTTCCTTTGGAACCTTGTCCAAGGCTAGCTCTCTCTTATCTTGGTTTCTCTTGTATCTTGCCTTGATTCCTGTTGCTGATGTGAGAAGATGCTTGGGCTATCCTGATGGAGGGCTGTGAGAGACATATGGAGGAAAGCTGGGCTGTTCCAGATGAGGTCATCCTAGACTATCCAGCCCCCAACTCACTTCCAGTTCACAGAAAATACACAAGCAAGCCCAGCTGAGATCAGTTAAGCCTGGCCCCAAATAGTGGAAAGCAGATTTAAATCAAAAGAGAGCTGGGACGCCTTGGTGGCTCAGCAGTCGAGCATCTGCCTTCAGCTTGGGGCATGATCGTGGGATCTGGGATCAGGTCCTGCATTGGGCTCTTTGCAGGGAGCCTGCTTCTCTCTCTGCCTATGTCTCTGCCTCTCTGGGTATCTCTCATGAATAAATAAATAAAATCTTTAAAAAAAAAAAAAACGAAACAGAGAGCCTAACAACCTATGGGCTTATGAATAATATTAAATGGCTGTTATTTTAGACTACTAAGTTTTAGGATGCTTTGTTACAGAGCATAGCTAACTAATATAGAAATGGTAGTTATCTGATGCTCAATAATTCCATGAATCTTTGTGGAATATCTACTTTGCTCCTGTGGGCTTGTGGGAAACTTTGCAAGGTCTTTTTCTATCTGCTGCCACACTGGTTCTGTTGGCATGACCAAGATTGTAACTCTGCGTCCTTGTCCAGAACTTTGTATCGCTGCTAGGACTGTGATACCCTGACACCCCACTAGCTTGGCTGGGTCCCTGGCCCCTAAATTCTTTTCAGCACCCTTCTCTTCCTTACTAGGTTCATTCTTTGAATGGATGAATTATTTGGAATCCTTATACCTCATGTAGAGCATTTCTTATCACCTAGCTACCTGCTACTTTGCTTCCCTGGTCAGGTTGGACCTGTTTGGCTATGGATAGCACCCTGAAGTATGCGCTTGTTTATTGCCCTCCTTTGGACTGCACTCACAGCTGGATGAAGAATTATCCTCTGCGAGAGTTAGTTCCCTGTATTAGTTTGCTAGGGCTGCCATATGAAGTACTATAAACTGTATGGCTTAAACAACAGAAATTAATTTTCTTACAATTCAGGAGGCCAGAAGTCTGAGACCAAAGTGTTGGCAGGGTTGGTTTCTTCTGAGGCTTCTCTTCTCAGCTTGTAGATGGCCACCTTCTCACTGTGTCCTCACATGGTCTTCTCTTACTCTGTGTCAATGTCCAAATTTCCTCTTCCTATATGGACGCCAATCATAGTGGATTCAGGCCCATCCTATGACTTCATTTTAACTTAGTTACCTCTTTACAGACCCTCTTTCCAAAAAAGTCACTCTCTGAAGTGCTTGCTGGGCCTTCAAGCCACCTGAGCTGTGACAGTTAATCTCTCATGCATGTTGTCCCCAAAGTAGAGTCTCTTGGTCATTGCCGTTTTGAGGTTATAATGCCCAGTCTTCTTCTCTTTACGTTGTTTGTAGCTAATTGGCTGTCATGCATGTTAGCAATAGTAGCTTTGACCAAATGATACCAGCTTGCTGGCTGAAAAGAAAAAGCATTAAGAGAATATTAGCTGCTGAGGCCAAGTCCATGGAGGCACTTTCTGGGGGGTGTTTTATCCTGCATGCAGGAGCTGTTCTTCCCTCATTCAGTCAGTCAGAAGGTTACAGCCAAGGTGGTGTGTGCCTGGAGGTGGTGCTGCAGGGAGAACAGTGCCCTTGTCAGCTCCGGAGGAATGATGAGATCTCCGATAAGGGGAAGACAACACCCAGGAGGCAGCATGGTGTTGCAGAAAAGGCTTTGGAATGAGGCAAGACTATGTTTGATCCTGAGTGCACCATTTGCCATTGATGACCTTGGGCAAGCCATTTAACCTCTCTGGACCTCAGTTTCCTTATCTGTAAATCAGGGAAAGTTACCCCCTACCTCCCAGGGCTGCTGTAGAGCTGGTAGGGCCAAGCGCTGTGCCCGACCCTATCAGGGATCCATATATGTGCTGAGTGAAAAGGGAATGACCCCAAACTGGGAAGCTAGGAGGGGGTCCATCTGAAACTTTTGGGGGATACTGAAATGTCACAGAGTGGCTGAATAATGTCAGTTGGAAATCCTGTCCAGGATTTCTCTTGCCTTAAGCTCCCCTCTATGTGCATGTACTTGTGTGCACACAGGCACACACCCCCACACACAGACACACAAGATGCATACTGAATAAGTAAACACCAGGCCATAGACAAACACTCATGACGACACACAGCACCCCCCGCCCCATGCACATAGGAAATTGTACAGCGCCAGTTGGTCCCTCTCTTACAGATAGACACACATACACAAGTGTGCACACAAAAATACACTCGCAGGCCCTGTGCACCGCGGCTATGTTCCCTCCATGAAATGGGACCTTGAATTCCTCTGACTGGAGACCATAATATATACCTAAATATTGAGGACCATATACTGAGTCGTCCCCCTCAATGTATCTAAAATGAGATATGAAGAGGGGGAAAACCCCAGTGGAGAAGAGGAAGCCATACATACAGATTGCAATCACCACCCAATGTTGCTGGTAGAGAGAAATGGATGTTGAGCATTGAATGTTAAAAATTGTGTTGAATTAGATAAGAAAATCCCGTGTAGACTTTGTTAATGATTCATAATCAGCTAATAAGCTCATCTTGAGGAGAATAATGATCCGCGGACCTGTTGGCTCGTTTATCACTGTGTTTTACAACATTGGCAAAGAAACTAATTAAATCCCCGCATCATTACAGAGAATCCCTTTTAATAGAGATACAATGATGCACTAGAGGCTACAGATTACACTGCAAATTGTACCAAGAGATTTTGGACAGCGGGTTTTAATTAACATGTGAGCCAGAAGCAGCTCGCTTAAATAATAACCAGCGCTGGAACCATCTGCACGGAGGAGTCAGGCCGTAGGAGGAGGAGGTGAGGACAGGCCCTGGAGGCCAGGAGAGCATGGGCTGAGGCTGGAAGGTGTCTCAGAGTCGGGGCTCTGGGGAAAGGAGACAAACTGAGACGGGGCTTGAGTCCCGAAGGGGAGGGGAAGCAAAAGCCGGTGCATGTCAAGGTCCAGAATCAGACCAGGTGAAGGAATGCAGCTGTTTCTGGGGAAGCTGGAGGTGTGGATCCACATTGATGAGAGCAGTGAAGTCATATGAGCTCTAGACAAGTCCCCTGACCCCCCTCCCACCCCCATTTCTCCATTTGGACAAACCAAACCAAGAGAGACCACTTGCAAATGGGCATCACGCACCACTGTCCGGACTCTGGCCCTTGGCAGATGGAGCAGCAGGTTGCTGGGAGCCACTGTGAGGCAGACAGGGCAGGTGCGTCCAGTGGGACCCAGCAGGGGAACCAGGGGTGCCCTAAGCGGCACAGCCAACGAGCCTCTAACAGCTGAGTCCCATGCTCCTCCCATGCTCTTCTGTAGTCGGCTTCCAAGGAGAAACTTCAGCCAGTAGGCCAGGAGACAGACAGAAGGACAAGTGGGCCAGAAGGCAGGCGAGGGAAGAGTAAAGCCGGGAACTCTGCTTAGTCATGAGTTGCATGTGTGTTCTTGGAAACGAGTTCATGGCCAACCTGGGGAGAACTTTATTCCCTCGAGGGCGAACTTGGAGGAGGCCTAAACGGTGCTGGGCCCGACTTCCTGAGGGCACAGGTCACACAGCCGCAGCTTTGCTGCACCTTGAGCAGCTTGTCACCCATTTTCCTTGGCGGTTTCCCAGGCAGGGTGCTTCCCTGTTCCCTCCTTCCTCAGCACCAGGCTTTCCTTCCCAGGCTGAGGCTCAACACTGAGGTGGCCTGTGCCACAGGCGGCATCACAGACTTCAAAGAGGCTTCTCTGACAGTTGTGGGAAGATCAAGAGTCTGTGTAGGCAAGACGCGGGAAAGAATTCTCCCCAAGTTCATGTCCCTCTCTCTGAGAAAATAAGCTGAAGGCTTCCTCCTCTGAGGCCTGTATATTATTATTTTTTTTAAAAAAGATCGGCAGCAAAATGATTCATAAAACCTTGGAAACAGAGTTCTTGTAAAGCCTCAAAGAACAATGGCTCATTGTGTACCGAGACTCCCACCTGATAATCTGCCAAAGGCGTGATGCGGGCTCCTTCGAGATGGAGCTGCACCCAGCAGTCACTTCCCAGCCTGCTCTTCTCCTGGGGTTCCATGGCAACCCTGCAAAGATGCCAGTACCTTCTAGCATTCCCCAGGCAGCAGTCACCTTTGTGCCCGGGGCCGCAGGACTGCCTCCCGGCTGGGGGGCAACTCTTCTCGCCGAGGTGCTGCCAACACCGTGCATGCAGGCTTCCAAAGCCAACCTCACCCCCCACCCCCGTGTGCACACGCATGCACACCTGGGCACGAGTGTGCCCCCACACATGCATACACACATCCAGGCACACTCTTGCCCTCTCCCCAACCCCGAAGCTGGCGGCGCTGAGCCCCTGGTGCTCCCCTGCTCCTCTGGGGCCTGCCGGGGCTGCCGTCATCCAGCCCTCATACCTCGCCCCTTCCCCACCGCCTCCCCCTCCACCGGGTCTCCATCTGGGGTCATGGAGCAAACAGGGGTCAGACACCTGCGGTTCAGCCTCCCCCTTTATGGACAAGGAGAGGGAGGGGCCTGCCAGCGAGGGAGGTGACTGTAGTCCTGAATGTCTCGAGTGCGCTCAGTCCCAGGCGGTCATCCTTGTGCTGTGCAGAAGGGTGGCCACGTGTCACCCTTTCAGCTGCTTCTTGGGGACTCCTCAAAGGAGCCAGCACGATTCCTCCCTCCCTGGTCTCTGCCCCCCGTCCAACACCCTCAGGCTCCCGCCGTGGGCCTGCCACCCTTGACTCTGAAGCTGTCCAAGCCTCCGGCTGCGTTTATGAATGGTGCCAGTTCCAGGGACTTGGAGTCTGGAAGGGACTTTCAGGGTCAGCTGGTCCAACCTACTCATTTTGATGGATGAGTAGTAAATGGAGGCTATGGGAGGTTGAGTGAGGCTGAACCAAGGGACCAGTGGTCTGGCACTTGGGAAACCCCAGAAGTGCTGGGGCTCCCATCCTGGCTTTATTGTGCTTTTATTACAAAAGCTCTGGGCAGCAGAGACAAAGCTTGCTGCGACCTAGACTGAACCCAAGCCTTGTGTCACCGCGGGACAGAGGCCTTGCCAGTGTTCTTCCTTGGGGTGTCTGCCGATCGGCATCCCTCCCTCCTTCCTCCTAAGGCCCTCGGCTGCCCGCTGGGCAGTTCCAGGCAACCAGGTCCCTACCTTGCAGTGCAGGCAGGCAGCAGGTGACAGTGCAGACGCTGCAGTCAGGCACCTTTGGGTTCGAGTCCCAGCCTCGCCCCTCCCCTCAGCACCGGCCCGAGCCGCTGTGAGCAGTGGCGGCTGCTGCAGCTGCCGGTTGGGCTTTAGGACTTCTGTGAACCTGTGGGTTAGATGCAGCCATTATTAAAAGTTAAATGACAGAAACTCCTAATTAAATAAATTATGCTTAAAACAAAGGCAATAAGCCCTAAGACAAAAATCATTTTCTAGTTATTTTAATATCATCTCTACTCTAAAGCTGATATTCCGGGGGCCATTCAAGTCCTCTGTGTCTGGGTGGAGGAAGCACCGCACGCAGTACCACCCAAGACAAGGGTGCCTCCCACCCCCTCCCACTCCAAGTTTCGTGATGTCGAATTAGTAGTCTGCTCCTGGCTGTGGGGTAGGGATGGGGGGGCGATCACGCCATGGAAGTGAGCAGACACCACAAGGCTGGTCCTCCTCCTCTTTTTCCTCCCCCCTCCTCTTCTTCCCCCCCTTCCTTCTCCTCTTTCTTCTTCTTTTTTTTATTATTATTTTTTTTGGAGAGCCAGCCTCTGAACCCCTACCAGCAGACCCCTAATTGTGTTTGACCCTTCCAACGACCCTGTGACATGGGGATTCCAGCTTTAGAGAGGAGGGAGCTGGGACTTAGGGGGTGCAGTGACATCTCCTAGGCAGAGCTGGTGGGGCTCTCGGCCCGCAGTGAACAGAACTCACCCCTGCCTTGCGGCTCCAGGTCCAGTGCTCTCTGGCAACATGTTGAGCTTGTCTACTTAGCAGTAGGTGGTGGCGGCGCCGTCTCCTTCCAGGCCCCAGCGGCCAGGAGGCCTCGTCCGGGTGAGCAGGATGCAGGGCCCGCGGTCCTAGTGGTTGAGGAGTGGCAGAGGCAAAATCGCCCAGGGAGCAGAATGTTCGGGGCAGGGGTGCCCACATGGAGGGAAGAGGGCCCTGGACCACACGCCCAGTGGCTGTCCCCACCACCCCAGCCACAGGGGCGACACCGCCTCCCACGGCCGCCTCAACAGTACACTAAGCACCTGTGTGCCCGCGCTGCACACACTGGGTGTGAAGGAGTAAACGCTGCTTTCCTTTCTCGCCCCTTCTCTCCTCCTGCCTCTTTCCTGCCCCTGCCCCCTTCCTAGCAGTGAAGACCCTCCATGGTCGTCCAGGCTGATGACAGCCCGGGCACAGCGATGTGGCACAGGCCTCTCCCCTGGAGCCCCTTTCTTGGCTTCTGTGCCAACCCTGGGCCTGGTCCTCCCCTGCCCGTCAGACCTCGCTGCAGGCGCTGGGGCTTCAGGAGGCCTCAGAGGCAAAGGGGAGAGAAGGTCAGAGAAGGGACGGGAAGCTGAGCATAGGAAGCCCGAAGCCCCCCCCCCACCCTGCCCTCTGTCCCTCACTTCACAGAGGCCACCGGGGCCTCCCCCATCTGACTGCATCCACCTGGAGGCACCCCCGAGGCTGCCGCCCACCCCTGCCCTACGTGAGGCATCCCCGGCCTTCTGGCCCGTCGGGTCCGGGTAGGCCGCTGGGGCGTCACTCCCTGTGTTGTGGCTCAAGGTCTCTGTCCCCATCTCCCCTCCCTCCAGCTTCCAACCAGAAACCCCCCGGGGCTGTTCCCATGCCTGCCTCCCACACCCCCATCGTCCCCCCCACCCCCAGTCTAGGAGGCCGGGCTGGCCCTCCTGCCCCGGTGCCCTCCGCCAGCCCCTTAGCCTCCCGGTCCATCTTGCTCCACCAGCCACCTCCTCCCTGTCTCACACTTCCTCTCCCTCTCGCCCGGATGTTTCTTCTCAGAATCATGAACAAACTGAACATTTTTCATCTAAAAATAAAACCTCCCTCCCTCAACCCAATGATTATTTATCCTCCCTCATCTGTTTTTTTTTTCTCTTCTGTTCAGAGCCAGATTCTTGGAAGCGGGGGGCCTGTTTCCACTTGCTCACCTCCACGGGTGCTCTCCCACCATCCTTGACTTCACTCCCATGGGAACCCGTCCCACGAAGACTGCCACGTTGCTTTATCGGAATCTAACGGCTATCTTCAGCCTCTCCAGGACCTCTCTGAGCCATCTGACACCTGGCCACCTTCTCTTTTACTGAAACCCTCTTCTCTTCATGTCCAGTGTTCCTGGATCTCCTCTGGTCTTTCCAGTTGGTCCTTCCCAGGCTCCTCGGCCTCAGCCCTTCCTACCCCTTCAATGTTGAGGGTCCTGTCCTCAGCTCTCTCTGTGCATGATAACCACTCTCCCTGAGCATACTCATTGTCCCCCAACGTCCCATGACCCCGGCCCCCATGAATGCTCTGATGACACGACAGCTCAGGTTAATCTCTGAAGCTTCAGACCGGTAGACGCAACCATCCCAGGGCGCCCCTTGCTGACCCTCAGCACCTCAGACCCACTATCTCTGACAGGTGATCGTTTTCCCCAGGAATCTCCACTCCTCCTCTCTTCTGCTCAGCACTGGTATCCCCCCAGGTACCTACCTGAGAACCCTTTCTTTTTCCCTCCTACAGATCATCCACTTCTATTGACTCTACCTCTTATAGATTCCTCAAGTTTATCTGCTTCTTCCTATCCCCACTATAGCTACTCTTGTTTCTCATTTAGAATATTCCAGAAGTCTCTTCACTACAGTCTCTCAGTGTCAAGTCTTACTCTACCTTCAACCTGACTACTGCCTAATTAAAATGCAGACTGTAGCTGTGTGAAGTTGTTCAGTGGCCTTTCTACTGCATTCAGGGTAAGCTCCAGACTCCCTGTCCTAGAACAGAAGACCGTTAGGACTTCAGCCCTGCACATCTCCTTGCCCTTTTCTCTTGTTTTTAACCCTTTCAGACCTTTGGTTCTAATCATGCTGAAAAACATGCAGTCCCCTGCACACAGCATGGTTATCCTTCCTCTAGAATGTATGCAGGATGCAGATAGGGACTTGGGGTGGTTTCGTTCGCAGTTGTAGCCCCAGCCCCTACAACAGTGCCTCACAGAGACAGCCAGGGAATAAATGATTGAATATCTTCTTGTCTTTTCTGGGCATGCCTCTCCCACTTAATTCTACTTGTTCTGTAGGACTCAGCTCAGACTTTCCTCCCTTTTGGAAAGCCTTCCCTGACCTCTTTGGGCTGGATCCTCTCACAACTTTTCCTTCCATTCCCACAATCGTCAAATCACGTTGCTTCCTTCTTTTCTTTGGACCTGTGTCTTGTCTGTCTAGGTACCGCCTGCCAAGCACAGAACTTGACACCCAGTAGTACTTGCTTGATAGATGCTCGTTGAGTGAATGAAGCACTGGATGGGCATAACCAACCCCAAGCCTGCTTCCCCTTGTGCCCACCATCCTCCCCTTCCCCCACTGGCCACAACTTCCATCTCAGACATCTTTTCCGATGCCTCCAACATGGTCCCTTGTGGCTTCATCATCCCTATGGAAGCTTTTCAGAGCCAAAGGGCTGTGACCTCTGGCTGGCTGCAGCTAAAGACATCACTATCCAAATGTTCCTCTCCAGGGGGCTAGGATAGTTCCCAAGATTTGATCAATGGTGTTGGGTCTCACTGGTGTCTGCCTCGGAGGATCCGGTATAGGACCCCAACTCCCTGGGGAAGAGGCCCACAAGATCCAAATAAAGAAAGGGTCAAGATGAGTCTATGCTTACAGGCTGAGATTTGGGGATGCTTCTGTTCTAACAAGGACTCAGGACACTAGCCATGGAAACTGGTGGGAACTCTGACATACCTTGGAGGAATGCTGTGACTTGGGGGAACAAGGAAGTCAAGACTTTGCCCCAGGAATGCCTTATAGTAAGGTTCGTGAGGCAGCACAACTAACTCTGACCCTTGTCTGCTATGAGAAGAGAGGCTGCTTCTGGCTTCCTTTCCTGATCAGACTAGTCTCAGGGAGTGAGAGGAACCCAGTGCTAGAGCAGGACTCTGTTGTTAGTCACCAAGCCAGCCTAAGGTCAATCCTCAAATTCACTGACTCCCAAATTCCCTTGCCTTCCTGTCTCTTGTTCCATTCCTCTGAACTTTCCCTTCATCCTCAGAGGCTCTTCATTCCGGTGCTTCTCTTGATCTCTTCATCTGTCCTCCTCCTCTATGCTCCCAATCCTTACTCTCTGTAGTCAGCTTTTCCATCAAATGTCTCGCCACCTCTGAGCAACCTTTATTATGCCCTTGAATGCCCACGGCTAACCCTGAACTCTGGGGAAACCATTCTGTTGGTTCTTTTCCTTCCTGAGCAGAGCCTGGCAGCCTTGCTGATAGACTCTCCTGAAGACAGTCATTGGGATGCCTGAGTGGACTCTCTTTAATCCTGTTAGGCCGAGTGATCTGAAGTTGAGAGCTCTAGTGTGGCTGCTCCAAATCTTTTCCGCTCTCCTCCAGGCTGAGACCAGCGAGGTCTCCTGGTCTTCTCAGAGAACAGGACAAGGAGAAACTGAAGCTCCCTCTTTCCTCTCTTTTCCACTTCAAAAATGCTGGGCGTCTTCATTGTTCCCTCCTGCCTATTGGAGGTAAGGTCTTGCTCTCGTTCTGAGGATTCCCTCCTCTTCCTCCTGTTACTCTGTTCTTATCCCTCTCCTGAGACATCTGAGACCTCACTCCATCAGTCATCTTACCTTTCTTGCATTTCCAATCTTTCCCTTTCAGTTGACATCTTCCTAGAAACTTATAAACGTGCTCAAGTCCTCCTGACCCCCCTGAGTGACTGCTCTATCTCTCTCCATCATTCAACTTGTCACTGCTGCCACTTCCTCACCACCCACTCCTTCCTTCATCCTTGTGCAATCTGGCTTCCGCCCCCACTTCTCTATGGAAACTGCTCTTCTAATTTCTCGAGCAGCATCCTCATCACCAAATTGAATGTGTTCCTGGCCCACAGGAAGCACTGAGAAGGTGGAGCCTCCCTCCCAGGACTGGCTTAGGCACTGGGAAAAGTCCTGCCTGGTGGGAGACCATATCCAGCAGTGGAGTCACTTACAGGTAGGTTGGTCTTCAAATAGCTGCCCTCTTGTACTTTATACCCAGTGATCGTTGTGTGACCCTATTGGGTCAGCAAACAAATGGCCTCTCTCAGGGCCATCATGCCGGTTCACTTTTCTCCTGGCTTAACATCTCCAGTGCCTTAACATCTCCATAGCCCACTCCTGTTATGGAACGATGCACAGGCTCCTCCCTATTCTCACTAGCCTCGTAGTGAAGATTTGATTGACCAGCCAAACTGACCCCTGCCCTTTCTGTGAGGAAGTGGTCAACAGCATCTTCATCTACTAAAAAGAAAGAGGTGTTCTTACGCTGCCTGCCAGACTGACTGATCAGAAGCATATAACAGTATGTCCGACAAGTATGGTGTCTTGGTATAGAAAGATTATCTTTGCAAGGAGTCTATATGCGATTGAAAGTAATCTACCTCTTTAAAAACATCCTGTAAATTTAGGTTCTCTTTTCCTTCATTCACCTACTTGGTGAGATATTACTAGAGATCTACTTTTTGGTGCATTTAATCTTCAATGGGTATTTGATAAATGCTGAATAAATGGATAAATGCATGAATGAGTGAATAAAGTACCACTATGAAGATTTGTCCTTGATGAATAGAAACATTTGACTAAATCCAACAGTGCCTGGAAGGGTCATCACTTTGTGGACGACACTCCCCTGGGAGGACAACGACTTCTAACCCTGTTCTACAAGTTAAGGAAGGGAGCTGGGAGACAGATCTGTAGAGACATGTCCTGCCTGAACATTCTTCAGCCTCTAAAGGGTATCGTTGGGAAGTCACAGCGCTGCCTGGAGCCCTGGGCTGGTGCCCATTGGAGTGACCAGCCTCCCGTGGAATCCTGCTGCCTTCCTCTCATTGATTTGGCCGGGATCTTTATTGTCTGCTCAAATGTAATTAAAGAGTCCTCTGATGGTGCCAATTAAAGACTCGGAGGGACGGGAGCGGGTGCTCACGGCATCACATGGTGCGGCGCGGTGAAGCTGTAAACATCCATTAGCCATTACAGTTCTCATTAGTCCTTGAAAAACAACTCATTAGTGTCCATAGAACTGACAGGTAAATACAGCTAATGGGCTAAATCTATCAATAAATTCATTGTGTGCAAAATCAGGGTTTCTGTCATTGTGCTGCTTGCGGTGACTAATCAGAAGGTTAAATACTCCTCCTGCAAAAATATATATAAGTTGCAAAGCACTTAGCCTGATAGACTGTGAAAAAATGGCATGTGAGAAACTAATGAAGACATCAAAGGCTTTATTTATACGTAGGGTGGGTTCATTTCAAGTTCAGGTTGCTATGAACTGTCACAGCTGTTTAGCTGAGACTAAATTTTAGAAAGCATATTGATTTGTTTTAATTTAAACGGGGCAGTTTACAAAAGCTGCTTGAATCTGAAGTTATTCCAGAAATGATTGCTCAGTGCATGGTTGGGGGGGGGGGGGGGTCTCACCATGCTTCTGCTGCCCCTTCCATAGGGCATCTTTGGAGATGCTGCTCATCCTGTAGATGTTGGCGTGGAGGAGCTCAGCGAGTATGATGGAAGAGTTGGAAACACTCTTAGGGCTCATCTAGCCCCAGCTCCTTACGGGGCGGAGGGGAAACTGAGGCCAAGGAGAGCTGGCAATAGGCGCAGGGTCATTCGGTACATTGGTGGCACAGCCCAGGTCTCTGAGGCTTCCTCTTGCCTGATGCTGCCTGTTTCTCTCCAGAGGAACCGTGATGCTCCTGGTTGGGTGGCAGGGCCACCCAAAGGTCAGGGCTGTCTCCCTGGGCATGTGCTCTGCCTCCACACCCTTGGCCTTCTCCAGCTATGCTAATTTAATCCAGAGGTGTCCCATCTTCCTCTTTTCTGGATTCAGCTCAGCCTCTGCCCTTGGGCTTCTGTACTTTGGGAAGCAATAGGAGCTCAGCTGCTTCCTCTAGCCCAGAAACTTCTATCTCTAGATGTCTGTTTCCTGGGCCTCTGCTAAAAATATCCCCTTTCACCTTGTTAGATGGAAGGGAACACTTCCTGACCTCAAAAGGATAAAACAGTAGGAGAGGTTATAAACTGGCCCTTGGAAAGTTGTGTCTGACCTCTCTGCCCCGACCTGCAGGCTTTTTAAATTTTTCATTTATAATCAGCATAAAAACCGGGACATTTACATAAAATTTTGGCTTTCTAGCTTCTTCTGGGAAATCGGAAGATTTGGCCACACTGGGCTTGATTTCCAGCCTGATCCAGGTTCGCTGGGGCAGATTAGTGGTTGCCCCTTTAGATGGGGCTGTGCTTTATCAAACACCCTGGTGTCCTCTGGCCCACAGCCTGCACTAGGACAGAAGAGCATCTCTTCTGATGGTCACAGTGACAGTCATGCTGCTGTATGCCACCACCTTTACAGTGGAATGACTTCTGTTTGGCCCTGGTTGCTCTGTGTCACTAGCTCCAGACTCAACCCCAGGCAGGAGCAGCTAGGTGACTGTCCTGGTTCGTCCTCTCTCTAGCTGTAGAGGTCAGGGAGAGTAAGTCCCTGCCCATTTAGCTCCTGGGATGTGGAAGTGGCCCTGCCTCCCCATAGGACTCTCAGAATGATGGGTCCCCAAATCTGACTGGGATCTTCAGAGGTTCATAGAAATTACAGGTATCTATTCCAGCCTCCTCACCTATTTCTTTCAACCTGCTTTGTCCCCTGCAGTTCATATGTTACATGGCTTCTTTTAAAGAAGCAAATCTGAGCACATGGCTCCCCTCCATAAAAACCTTCATCATCCTTCTGTTGTTTTAGGATAAAATCCAGAACCCTCACGAAGTGGCACAGGACTCTGCAGCTCTGGCTCCGCATCCTCCCTCACTCTGTGCATGCCTCTCCCTTTCTTCTGCCTCCCTCCAGCCCCAGTGTCCCCTCGGTCCCTCCAAACAGACTTATTGGCTTCTCCTTCCTGATAACATGGGCGCCTGCAGTTCCTTCCAACTGGAATGTTATTCTCCAGATATTTGCCTGTCCAGCTCCTTCATCTTAAATTCCCAGCCTCCCCCGTCTCCCTCAAAATTGCAAAAACTTATCTTAGGACCTCTATGCTTTCTGTTCCTTCTGCTTGGAATGTATTTCCCTTGATTTTTCCATCACTGGCTTTATCTCATCCATCAGGTGCCAGCTTAATTATCATCTCAGAAAGGCTTTTCGCACCAGCCCCTCCTACCTGTTACTGTGCTTCAGGGCATGGAGCATGGTCTGAATTTACATCATTTACTTGTTGTGTCCTTGTCTGCCTCATCTTCATAAAATACAAGCTTCATGAGAGCAAGACTCCATCTCTATTGTTTTTGGACATAGTTTCAGTGCCTGCACAGGTGCCTGGCCCATAGAGCTCTCCATGAATAGCTGTCACCTGAATTGCATCAGAGAACATCTCTCAGCTTGGAGACCACCTTGTCTTCTCAGAAGGGCCCTGGGGCCCAGAGAGACCAACCCGATGTGACAATGAGCAAAGGTGAAGCCAAGGCAAAGGGAATGTGGAAGGAAACTGGAGCTTCCTAATAATCAGGGATATACAAACTAGAACAGCAGGATACCACTTTCGCCCCTTGGTCCGGCAAAAATTCTAAGTGTAGGAGAGGATCTGGGAAAATGGGAAGGGTCGATGCCAGCCACCTTGGACAGCAACTCAGCTGTCTCTAGGAAAACGGAAAATGCCCCCACTCCGTCAGTGAGCAGTTCTGTTCCTGAATCTGACCCTGAGAAACCCAGATATGCACAAAGATGCTACAGATGTTCATTCACTCCACGAATGTTTACTATGCACCTACTATGTGTGTTCTACACACCAGGGATAAATAGTAAACGAAATGCAACTAACCCCTTCCTTCATACAGCTTCCATTCTACTTGGGGAGAGATGGGCAATAATCAATAAATGAATAAATAAGTTAAAGGGTACGTCACATGGTGGTAAGTTCTGTAGAGGAGAGTGAAGCCAAGTAAGATGCAAAGGGAGCCCTGGGGAACAGGGCTGCTGTTCTTTGGAGGATCTTTCTGATTGGGGGCGGATATCTAGGCAGAATAAAGCATGTGGATATGTCTGTGTGGGGAGAGGAAGTATTTTGGCCTAAAGACTAGCCAGGGCAAAGGCCTTGAGGCAGGAGTGGGTGTGGTGAGTTTGAGGAACAGAAAGTAGGTGGGTGTGGCAGCAGCAAGGAAGGTGGGGGAGAGAAGGAAGAGTGGTTAGAGATAAAGTCTGCGGGGCAGCCAGAGCCCCGCTCATGCAACACCTGTCAGCCAATGTAAGGATTTCAGCTCTTACTCTGAGTGAGATGGGAAGCCATTGGAGGGTTTTGAACAGGGCAACAGCCTGATCTCACAGTGTTTTATAAAGATCCCCCTGGCTGCTGTGGCTGTGTTGAAAGGAGACTGGGGAGAGGGGCAGAGTGAGGGATGATGAGGTTTGGACAAAGTGGAGATGGTGAAGAAGTATCCAGAATTAATACTGGAGATGACAGGATGGGCTGAAAATTGGATATATCATGGGAGAAAATGAGAAGTCCAGCCTGACTCCATGGTTTTTGGCATGAGCACCTGGAGGAATTGTACTGCCATTTATGAGGTAGGGGTGAGGAGGTGGGGAGAGGAGGACTGGAAGCACCAGGATTTGCTGTACATGTGGGGGTGTGTGCATGTTACACTCAATAAGCCTGCGAGACATTCGGGTGAAGGTGTGAGGAGGCAGCTGGACAACTGAGACCACCCTTGAGGGCCGAGGTCAGGTGGGTGGTGGATATCTGGGAGTCTGGAGCGTGAGACAGTATTCAGAGCCGTGGGTACAAACAAATTGCCCAAGGAATGAGTGTGGGCAGTGAAGAGAAGAAGTCCAAAGACTGAGTCCCAGGATCGGCCATTGTTTGGAGCACAGGGTTATCAGGCGAAATCAGAAAAGTGGGCTGAGAAGAAATGGCCCTTCTTAGAACAAGGACCAAGAAAGAGGGAAGTGAAGAGAGTTTCTAAGAATGAGGTCACCATCTGATGTGCTAAATGACACCAATGGTGAAGGAGGACAGACGAACTGGCCTGATTAAAGACAGCTGGATCCAGCCTCATGAGGTTGCTGGCCACCTGGCCAGGTGTTGTTTTGGCAGGCAAGAGCCGGATGTCAGTGGGCTCAAGAGAAAGCCAGAAAATGTGGAGATGCTGAGTAAGAGCAGCTCCTTGAGGAGTTTTGCTGTGAAGAGTGGCAGGGAAGTGGGGTGGTCGTGGAACAAGATGTATAGGGATGGAATTTTTATTACTATTTTTTTTTTAAGGTGGGAGAAATTACAATGTGTTTGTTTGCTGGGATGAACAATCCAGTAGAGAGGAAAAGATCTGATGGTGCAGGAGTGAAGGGATGACTGTTGAATTATTTGTCCAGCAAAAAATTAGAAATAGCCTAAAACATCCATCAAGAAAAAAATAGAAAAAATGTTACATGCAAAATGATGAGATACTCTACAGTTGACTCATTGCCTGGAGGAATAAATTTCAATGGCAAGAAAGGACCTCTGTGATGTATTTGCTTGAGAATCCTTATGCCAAGATCCCTTGTACTGTAGACAGACCTTAATTCAGATCATGCGGGTCCCTCCTCCTGTTGTCCCCAAATACCTTCATATGTCCCAGTAAGAACATGGTGGCACCAGGCTATCTTGGAAGGTCTGCCTTCTGTTTGCCTTGGTCAGATGAATCCTGTGTGACAGTGATGATGCTGGTGGTGATGTTGATAAAAATACAATTAAAATAGCAGGTACTAAGTATGAAGTGTTTCATACACTCCTTGCCCTCAGAGCTTGCATTGTAGATGGACAGTAACCAATATCAACAATTTTTTTAAAAGATTTATTTATTTATTCATGATAGACATAGAGAGAGAGAGACAGAGAGAGAAGCAGGCTCCATGCCGGGAGCCCGACGCGGGACTCAATCCCGGGACTCCAGGATTGTGCTCTGGGCCAAAGGCAAGCGCCAAACCACTGAGCAACCCAGGGATCCCCCAATTTTAACAATTTTTAATTTCAGTTATGGCGAATGCTACAGAGTATCCAAGAGGGGCCTGGCCCAATCTAGAAGGGCCAAGAAGTGTTATGTTGAAACCAGAAGAATGAGCATGAGTATGCTCATGGTAGAGGTGGGGAGAGAAGAGAAGAGGAAAGGAGGGGAAGAGCATGGTAAGCAGAAGGGATAGCGTCCCTCCCTCCACTGATTCACCAGTTGCTGAGCACTAGGGGTATCCTAGGTGGATCCTAGGTGGATCCCTAGGTGGAAAGCTCGGATCCCTGCTTTCTTGGGGCTGTTGTTCTAGTGGAGGGAGACAGAGAGTGAACACGTAAATGATGCCTGATTTCAGTTAGTGGAGTGCTGTGGAGATAATAAATCAGGGTAAAGGTGGAGGTGGGGAGGGATTGGTAGAGTGCTTTGAGATGATCTCAAGAGAGAGCTGATCTCTCACCTCAGACCAGCCAGGAGAGTGTCCCAAGCAGAGGAAACAGATGCAAATGCCTAAAAGAGTGGGAAGGAGTTTGTCATGTTGTGGGAACAGCCAGGCCAGTGTGGTTGGGCCTATGAACAAGGTGGGGCTTGGTGAGATTGGGGTTACAGAGACCAGACCACACAGGGCTTTGCAGCAGTATTTTAAGCTTCAGTAACCTTAGGTCTTAGCGGTGGATGCAAATGGAATATTTCTTGGAAACAGTCCAGGAGCCCCAGGTCCTTGGTGAATAGGTGGGCTGTGGCTGTTTTGGCTCACCTCAGCTGCAGAGGCAGAGTTTCCCAGTGCAAAACCCCCCCCCCACCCTCTTCCAGCCATATATCTTACCTTATCACTCCCGTCCGTTTAGCGTGAGCCATATACTCCACTCCAGAGGAGAACTCTCACTTAATTAATTTTAGATTTAAAGCAACAAGAAGTCCTTATATTAAAAACGGAGTGGGGGGAGAACAGCTTGTTAATTAAAATGTCAGTTAGGGTGTTCCTGGCGAAAACTATGATTAGTGGGTGTTTCCTTTGGTTACAAGCCCTTGTGCTTTGATATTTCATGTGTGAGCATAAAGAACCTCGCACATGTGCCCAACACCCAAAGATGGGCTACATTTCATGGCAGTTGCAGTGGGTCATTCTCTTCTGTGGACTCCAGTGTTCCCCATGGCAGTCTTTCCACCTCAGACCCCAGACCTCTGGCCTCAGAAGGATTCTCTCTCTTTCTTTCTCTCTCTCTCTCACTGCATGCCATTCCCACCCAGAGGCTCCAGCTCTCTGTCTCTGGAAAATCTATGCATCCTTCAGGGATCAGTGCCACCTTTTGCAACTCCTTACTAGGTCTCCCAAGCAGAGATATGTCTTCCTCCCCTTTGCACCTTCATAGCACCTTGCTTACATCTTTGTTAAGAAAAAACAAAATCTGAGAAAGGAGTTATTTATGATTTATCCTATCCAGCTACCTTCCAAGAAGGGTGTGTCCTTTGTTGTCATGGGTGATGGGCATGGGGAGGCTGGACGGGCAAAACTGGTGGAAGCTGGTGCCAATTTCTCTGCTTGAGCAAAGGAATCACGACAGGAAGACCCAGGGGTGGACATGGCAATCTGGGAGGCTGACTTGAGGGGTGGTTTGGGGAGGAGCCTATAGGGAGAAGAGGCAGCTGATGGCTGATGAAGCTTGGTGGGCTGTGTAGAGGAAATGAATGTCTCCTGGGGAATTTTTGTTAAGTTTCATGCGTGGTGTGCTATGTAAACCTTTCTTTTGTCTCCCTATGATATCTTCCGTGAAACATGCGATTCACTAAGCCTCTGTGGAACTGGATTAAATAGTTTCCGGGAGGGTATCAAGAACTGTGAAGGGTCTGAGATTCACCCTACTTGCCAGCTAACAAGTCAGCTTGCCACAGCATCACGGAGACTAGCAGCACGACACAGGGGACTTTTGAATAAGACTCGCAGCGATAGTTGTAGCCAGAGTGTCAGCATTTGTGCTGGTTCTTGAAGCTCCAACTCCCACAGGTTGACACAGGGACAGCTAACACCTGCAGCACATGCAATAGTTTCTGTACAAGTGAGGGACCCCTAGCTTGGGGAACCCACATCTTTTATAATGAGCAGTAAGCCTGTTTGAAATTTGCCCCAGAAAGAGACATATCTTTATTATTTTGGGCAATAAGCAGGCCTTCCCTGCACTTGAAGAGAGACTGTTTCTTCACTAAAAAAAAAAAAAAAAAAAAAAAAAAACTTTAAAGGATAGTCCCAAACAAAGGCAGTTAGAACCTTTGCTTGCAAAGTGTACAGAAATGCAAGAGACCCACGGAGAATTGTCTCCCTGGGGTAAGGTGAAGTGCTGATCCCTGCCTCTAGGTGGGAGGAGGATGAGATGAGAAGGTGTGTATGACCCTTAGTGACATCTGGGTCATGAGCTTTTATAGTATGCTTTTGAAAAGAAGTAGTTTATTATATGCTGAATCAGTTAACATAATAAACCACCCAGAACTTGTGGCTTCATATAAAAATTGCTTATTATTGCTCATGAATATGAGTCATTTGGGAGGTACTGCTGGTTTGGCCTGGGCTGGGCTGATCTTGCTGCACTTTCTTACATCTCCTCAGGCCCAACTGGGACACGGAGCGTGTGGTCTTTCATTTCATGGCTTGAAAAGGTTCCAAGAGACCAAGGGCCTGGGCCCTGATCCTATTGAGGCTTTGGCATGGAACAACCACATTCTCTTTGTCAAGGCAAATCATAAGACAGCCCAGATTTATGGCATGAGAAACAGATTCCACCTCACATAAGAGGAACTATTCATGCCTTCGCAAAGTCACTTTGCGAAGGCTTGTATATACAGAGAAAGGAATAATTGGGACCATTTTACAGTCAATCTATCATTTACCTTCCCTACTGGACTCTGAGTGCCTAGATGACAGGGATTATGTCCCATTCGTGTCTGTGTTTTGGTGACTGTCCGAGGCTGAGAATAGAGAAGGCATCCATAACGTCTCTCGAGGCAGTGATATGTAATAGGATGAATGAATAATACATAATAAGGAGTTGTTCTCTCTGTGAACTAGATGGTCTGCCAGAGAGATCCACAGGGGGAGTGCCCTGGCATCTGCCCCAGACCATTGCTGCCCCTGCCACTAGGGTGGGCCTTGTTCTCTTGGTGTCTCCTCATCCCCATTGCTGTTACTTCCCCTGGGACTTCATCGTATCCGGCCTGGTCTGCTCTGCAGCCTGGCTACTGTTCTGTCTGCCGTCCAAACTGTCCACCGCCTCATCTGTTTTACAATGCACACTTGACTGTCACGCTTCCATATAAATCCGTTGCTGACATCCCAAAGCCCAGAACCCTAGTTTCAGCTCTTTTGCATGACATTCAAGGCTTTTCACATTGAGACTTGGATCCTGCTCTTCCTTGCCACCCGTCATACATTCTTGCCACCCCAGATCACCTGGAGATCTCGAATGTGGGGCAGACACCCCCCTCAAACTTGGTCCCATCCATGACATCTGCTGTACCTACCTACCTTCTCCCTCTTTGCTCAAGTGTCACCTTGACCTTCCTGGGAGAGATAGTGACCTGCACTTTGTTCTCCTGTTTGCCATGTCAGGGAACTTTCCTTGTCACTCAGATCTGGCGTCCTGGGGTGGGGCCTCTCTCTCCTCTGGATCAGGAGCTCTTTAAAGATAAATGTGCCTCTCCCATCTTCCTTGGGAACCCCCACCCCACCATTGCAACTCACCCTGAGGGCACAGTGGGGTCTGGTGTAGAACTGATCCCCATAGCATTTGCTGAACTGAGATTTCAGAGAGGGGGAAAAAAGATGGCAGGGGAGGGAAAGGAGGGGAGCATGGAGGAGGGAAGAGGAAGAGAGAGAGAGAGAGAGAGAGAGAGAGAGATTGCAGCTCAGGCTCAGACACAACCCTCCAAAGCATCTGGTTCTG
The DNA here is from genome assembly GCF_048418805.1 of Vulpes vulpes. NCBI lineage: Eukaryota > Metazoa > Chordata > Mammalia > Carnivora > Canidae > Vulpes > Vulpes vulpes. Next base: position 42,202,706 of record NC_132789.1, on the reverse strand, counting down.
CCCAGCCTGGAAATCTGCCCTGGGGCTCCTCGGGACTTTCTGGAACAGGTCATAGCCTGTGGACTAAAGTCTTTCCACCCTGAGGCTCCTTCCGGGAGTGGAACGGACACTGCTGGGAGGTGGGGGGAAGGCTCTCCCATTGTTTTGGGTTTTTATCATTTTTGTCTCTGTTACTAGCTTTACTTACTTAGTCACTTAATTATTGTTTACTAAGTGTGCTTGTAGCTAACATGTATTTATTTACTGTGCACTTTGTCTGATTTTAGCAGATTTTCCCCTTTTCTCTGTATCTGTATTATTTGTTCTAATAATGCATGACCAGGTTAAAAAATTTTTTTAAAATAAATACAGAAGAAATAAAATCCCTTGGTATTTCATCCTTCAGAGATAACCACTGTTGACAGTTTGGTGTATATCCTTTCAGACTTTTAAAAAATGCTTATATAAATATATATGGATGTGACCCAAATATACCTAAGAAAGCTTTAAGGCTGGTCTCTGCCCAACAGTGCATCCAAAATAACCCAAGTCGGACTCCAGAAGCCTGAAGAGTAATGTGAATGTGAATCTTACAGTTCAGGGGCTTTGCACAGCTTTGCAAGAGCCAGCATTAGACATCTCTCCTCCTCCCCACGTGTCTCCCTCGCCGCTGCTACCAAGATGCTTCTTGCTTCCTCCTACTCATCTCTTCCTTCTTTGGGCTGTGCCCTCCTGAACTCGAAGGCCTCCCATCACGTACAGCCCCAGAAAGCGCTGCTCTTCTGTGACTGCTGTTCTTGCAAGAGTCAGTTCTCCTGGAATTAAAAAAAAAAAAAAATAGTGAATTTTTTTTACTCTTTCATCTCTTTATCCACATAAATAGGATCATGTTAAACACATTGTTGAGTTAGTGAAAGGGGCGCCTGGGTGACTCAGTCAGTTAAGTATCCGACTCTTGATTTGGGCTCAGATCAAGCCTCGAGTTGGGCTCCATGCTCACCAGGGAGTCTGCTTGGGATCCTCTCTCTCGCTTCTCCCTCTGCCCCTCCCCGTGCTCCTGGGCTCATCTGTGCACATGCATGCACCCGCTCTCTCTCTCAAATAAATAAAAAAAATCTTAAAAGAACACCAGAACCAAAACACATTATTGAGTTAACCCCACTCTCTCACGATACTTTTCCAGGCCTACCGTTTTCTTTTAAAGTCTAGGATACAGCTCCATTGAATGGCTGGCCCATAATTTATTTATCAGGTCTCTTGCTCCTGGACACTCCAGTGCCGGCCAGTTTTTTACTACTAAAAACAATGCTGTCATGAACACCTCTGGGACTTTGAGCTTTTATGTTTTTTCTTTCTCTTCCACATGCTCCAATCCTACCCCCAATTTTACTGTTCTAGAGAAATGTCTGACAAATTACAGTTTATGTTTGGTTTTTGCCAGCTCACACTTCCATTGTCTTCCTTCTGGTTCCTTTGGGAAACTCCCCTTCACTCCATATAATCCAGGGGACTGCCATGATGCCCCAATCCCTGGTACTAAGGGTTTAGGGAAGGGAGGAGAGGTAACATGACCAGCTGACCAGTCAGAGTACCCCTTCCTTCTGGCCTAGTTATAACCTCCTCAGTTTACGCTGTCCATCTCCACTGTACCCTCCTAGCCTCAGGTTCATCACCTCTGCACCCAGCACTGCCATGGCCTTCTCTCTACTGTCTCTGACTCCAGGGCTATGCAGTCATCCTCCATCCTCAATGACCACTGATCATCCCTGACTCTGTCCTGCTCATGCCTAAAAACCATCAGGGGTATAAACAAAGTTCTATCTTCTCAATCTGCCAGGGAGGGCCTGTAGGATCTGGCTTCTTCTTGCCTTTCAGCTGGGGGGCTCCTCACTCTCTTTCAGACATACTAGAATTCCCACCAGATTGTACCACTTCCCAGTTTTTGAATATGCCCTGCACTTTCCAGATTCTTTCCTTTGACCATGCACTTTATTCCACAGAAATCTCACCCCTAGGGCAGCCTGGGTGGCTCAGCGGTTTAACGCTGCCTTCAGTCCAGGGCATAGTCCTGGAGACCTGGGATCAAGTCCCACATCGGGCTCCCTGCATGGAGCCTGCTTCTCCCTCTGCCTGTGTCTCTGCCTCTCTCTCTCTCTCTCTATGTCTCTCTGTGAATAAATAAATAAAATCTAAGAAAGAAAGAGAAAGAAAGAAAGAAAGAAAGCAAGCTCACCCCTAAACAATGTAGCTTTAAGGTCCTAGTCCCTAACCTCCCCCAGGACGAACAGGAAATAATATCACCTTCCTAAATGGATCCTTAAACATGTAGATGACCTTCTAACATTTCTGCATTCCTCAGGGATCACTGCTTTAAAAGGAGCAGAACCTTACTCAACCAGCTGAGATAAGGATGGATGGTGACTATTGTAAGGACACGGAGGTCTCAGAGGAACCATCCCAGCCAGACCTCATAGGTTTCAGAAATGAGACCTGGGAAGCCATCAGGGGTTGAGAGTGACTCTCCCCATCTCTCAGTGGGTACCTGCCTTCCTGCATCTACCCTCTCACTGACTTAAACAAGCATGATGGCAGCTGATGTACAGTACTTGTCCCCTCCTTGCCACTCCTCTGGAAATAGTGTCATATTTGTGCCCACCCCCACCCCAGGGTATAACCCAGGGCTTGACACATTGTGAACAGGAAAAAGCACGCTAATATTTGAACACTTACATGTGGGACATACAGAATTTGTGTTTTTTTTTTTTAATATTTATTTATTCATGAGAGACAGAGAAAAAGAGAGAGAGAGGCAGAGACACAGGCAGAGGGAGAAGCAGGTTACATGCTGGGAGCCTGATGTGGGACTCGATCCCAGGTCTCCAGGATCACACCCCGGGCTGAAGACGGCACTAAACCGCTGGGCCAACAGGGCTGCCCTGTGTTTTTATTTTATTCTTGTTTAGCCTCCCAAGCCCTCCCTCCCATAGCTACTATTATTTCCCCTATTATATAGATGAAGAAACTGAGACAGTACTCTGCCCAGGCTGACAGCCTAGCATGTGAGAGAACTGGGACTTGATTCTGGGCCTCACTGAATGAATACACTACCTTAATAATCAACAGAAGGGATCTTGAGGTCATCTGCTTCAGATTTTGGCCTCCAGAGTGAGAATACAGAACCCCTTCCAGAGAGGCAGCCAGCTATTTTCATCTTAAACATCTCCAGGGTGACCCCACCTTCCATCACTCTAGAGATTTCATCACCTCCCTCAAATATCAAGCACTTCTTCCTTATACCCATTCAGAACCTCTCCCTTTAATTTAAAACCCTTTCTGGTTCTCAGGTGGCCTTGGACTTGAAACTAACCCTTAAGAGTCACTTGTTCTTTTTTCAACAACCCTGTGAAATAACATTTAAAATTTTCATTTGATAAATAAAAATCACAAGGCCCAAGTAAGTAAAGCAAGCCACCTAAGGTCATACAGGCCAGACAGAGGGGATCTTGGAGTCTAAATGTCCACTTTAACCACTCACTCCATACCTCCCATGGGGTTTAAGGCCATCTGGTCTGCCTGGGACCATTGAAGAAACAGGCCTGGCTGCTTCCAAAGTGGGTAAGGAAAAGGGGAGTAAATAGCAAGGTTGGAAGAGTGATGCATGAGAGGGAAAGAGCTGTCTCTTAGGTACAGGGAAGAGTAGGGGAGAGGTGAGGTGGAGGAGGAATCAGCCGAGACCAAGACTGGGGAGAATGAAGGAAAAACATGGTGGTGAATGCCCATGCTCTTTACCATGGCTGGAGGCTGAGTGGGTCATACTACTACCCCGGAACAATAAGCTGAAGCCAGGAGCATCACAGGCAAATGGGGATGTAGTGTTGCCTGCCTAGAAGGTTCTTCATGACCTGCCTCTTTCCCACTCCTCTGAACCTTTCCCCTCCCACTCTCTCTCTCACTTACTCCCAGTCCTACTGGCCTTCTTGGTCCTCTGTGAACTTCCCAGATGTTACTACCCCAGAACCTGTGCACTTTCCTCTGTCTGCAATGCTTATCCCTCAGATCTTTTCATGGCTGCTCCTTTTGTCATTCAGGCCCCAGCTTGCCTATAATCTCCCAGGAGATGCTTTCCTAACTTCCTAATATAGGGTAGTCCCTTACGTTCAGAGACTATCCTAATCATCGATTGCTGTGTAATAAATAAACCCAACATTTAGTGGCTCACAATAATAGTAATCATTTTTTAAAAAATCTCTTATGGTTTCTGTGGATCAGGAACTTGGGAGGGGCTTGGGAGGGCAGGCTGGCTCAGAATGTCTCATGCAGTTGCAGTAATGGTGCTTGCAGCTGGAAAAGCAGAAGGCTAGGGCAGCTGGAGTGTGGCTGGGCATCTCCCTCTCTCTGTTTATGTAATCTGAAGGTGTTTTCATATGGTTGCTTGAAGAAGGCTAATTTGGGCTTCCTTACAATATGGCACGTCAGGACAGTTGGTCTACTCTCTCCGCACTAGGGGCTTCAGAACGAATGTTTAGTCACACAAGGTAGATGCAGCATCATCTTTTACGACTAGCCTTGGAAGTCACATGGCTTCCCTTCCATTATATCCTGTTGGTTTCTAGTGAGTCACAAGCCTTCCCAGATTCAAGGGGAGGGGAATTAGACTCTATTTCCTTATGAGCTGTGGCAAGGTTCTAGAAAGACACATGAGATCAGAGACATTATTGTGACCATCTTTGGAAAATACAGCCCGCCATACTGTTGTAGCACCCTGTGAGACTTAGTGCCCCAAATTGCCTTAATTGTGTATTTTTGACCTATTATCTGCCCTTTCTCCCCTGCTCCCAATCCACTAGAATATAAGATCCATAGAGAAAGAGACCTTTTCTGCCTGGTTCACCTCTTGCCTTCCTAGTGTCTACCTTATAAAAGGCACATACAAGTTTCATTGAAGCAAATGAGTGAAATGCTACAGGGTATACCAGAAACCAGAGATGGCCTCCCAGGGTGCCTGAAGCTATAGTTTGTGAGCAGTTACTCAAAAAAACATCATTAGAAACTCTGAAACATATTTTCAGAATTGTTTTGTGAACGTAGGTCCCTGGGCTTCAGTAGATTGGGAGTCCCAGACGCCAGGCTCATCTGCCCCTCAGTGGCCCAGTGGCCCTGGTGCCAGGGCACATACACAACAAGGAGTCCTCTTCACTTTTGAGGGCCCCCTCCCTCCAAGAGGGACCAGCATCCCCACGTATCTGCCTCCAGCCTCACCCTCAATTGCAGACACTTTCTGTGAAATCATTCCTGCTGACCCGTGTTTGTCTACCTTTTTTTTTCTTTTGTTTGTCTACTTTTTTGAGGCCAGAAAGAAAAAAAAACTATTTTACTAAAGCTTTTCTACAAAGCCCGTCTATGAACCCCGTCCTGAACCCATCTAACAAACAGTTACTAATGAGTGTATTAGTCAGGGTTCCCTAGAAAAACAGAACCAACAGAGTGCTAATGTGTGTATATATCTATCTATATATCTCTCTATAAATCTGTATATAAATATATAGATAGAGATCTATATATAAGTGTATAGATAGATATCTATATATAAGTATATAGATAGATATAAATATATAGATACTATATATAAATATATAGATAGATATAAATATATAGATAGATATCTATATATAAATAGATATCTATATATATAAATAGATAGATATAGATACAGAGATATAAAGCTATACAGAGAGAGCTTTATTTTAAGGAATTGGCTCACATGATTTTGGAGGCTTAGCAAGTCCAAAATCTGCAGGTGAACCATCAAACTGGAGACCCAGGGGAGTTCTAGTCTGGATTCAAAGGCATCTGTTGGCAAAATTCTTTCTAACTCAGGGAAGTCAGTCTTTGTTCTATGAAGGCCTTCAGCTAATTGGATGAACTCCACTTATGTTATGGAGGGTGATCTGCTTTACTCCAAATCTACCAACTTAACTGTTAATCTTATCCAAATATATCCAAATGCATATTTCATGGAAATATATCCCGAATAATGTTTGACCAAATATCTGGGCACCCAGCCGAGCTGACAGATAAAATCAACTATCACAATGGACCAAAGGAGATAATAGAACTGGAAAAGACCCAGTCCTTATGAAACTAATACCTAACAGGGAGACGAAATTACCACCTTAACGGTTCTTTTTTTTTTTTTTTAATTTTTATTTATTTATGATAGTCACACAGAGAGAGAGAGAGGGGCAGAGACACAGGCAGAGGGAGAAGCAGGCTCCATGCACTGGGAGCCTGACGTGGGATTCGATCCCGGGTCTCCAGGATCGCGCCCTGGGCCAAAGGCAGGCGCCAAACCGCTGTGCCACCCAGGGATCCCAACGGTTCTTAAGTGTACATTCTATTGCATGAAAATGCAGATTTCCGAGTCCTGTCCTGGGGAACTCTGATTTGGAGGCAGGTAGTCAATAGTTCCTCTCACCTTGTCCTGATATTAGCCTAACCTGGGCTCTGATGAAGCAGGGGTAGGAGAGAAGCATGTGGTTCATTGCAAAGGGGAGAGAAGCTCTTCAGCATGGCCGGTTGTAGTCTGGCACCAAGATGCCAACATGCAAAGGTGAGGTGGGGAAGGATGTTCCAGGCAGAAGGAATGGAGGGAGCAAAAGCATGAGCATGTTAGGAGTGTAGAGGGTAGAGGAAGATGTAGCAGGAGATGTGGGTGATAATGAGGTTGGAGCCCATCGAAGCAGTGTGGTTGAATGTTTAAGGCCATGGGTTTTAGAACTGGACAGATTTAGAGCTCATTGCAGAGCTGGATACTTAGGGGCGTCACAACTCTGGGCTAAGTCAGATAACCTCACTGAGACCTGGGCTCTGCATCTGGGGTAAGAGGGGTGGGGAGATAGCTGTACTGTCTTAGCCTCCTATTGCTGCTATAACAACTTATCACAAACATAGTGGCTTAAAACAGCATAAATTTATTATGATGCAGTTTAGAAGTCCAAAATAGGTCTCATGAGGCTAAAATCAAGGTTTTGACAGAGCTGCATTCCTTCTGGAGGCTCTAGAGAATTTTTCCTTGCCCTTTTCAGCTGTCTACACTTTTTTGGTTTGTGGAGGCCTCTCTCCAACCTCTGCTTCTATCATCCCATCTCCTTCCCTGACTCTGGCCCTCCTTCCTGCCTCCTCTTCCTTCTTCTTTTTTTTTTTTTTTTTTAAAGATTTTATTTATTTATTCATGATAGAGAGAGAGAGAGAGAGAGAGAGAGAGAGAGAGAGAGAGGCAGAGACACAGGCAGAGGGAGAAGCAGGCTCCATGCCAGGAGCCTGACGCGGGACTCGATCCCAGATCCCAGGGCCATGGCCTGGACCAAAGGCAGGTGCTAAACCTGCTGAGCCACCCAGGGATCCCCTTCCTGCCTCCTTCTTAAAAGGGGGATTACACTGGGCATACCCAGACAGTGAGGATAACCTCCCCATCTCTAGATCCTTGACTTAAACACTCCTGCAAAGTCCCTTTTGTCACGTGAGGCAGCACATACACAAATTTGGGGGATTAGGACAAGGACATCTTTGTGGGGCTATTACTCTGCCTACCACACCTACTTCACATTATAAAGATTAAAAGAAGTGATGAATGTGAATGTCTGGCACATGGTACCTGCTGGATATGACAGATGTTGCTATTTTTATAAAGGGTTCTGAATCCACAACAAGAAACTTGGGCCTCATCCTGAGAGGTATGGGGGTAAATGGAGAGCCACTGCTTTTAAAAACCTCCTGGGTTTTAAGCCTGGCAACAAATAGTACAGAGGAGTTAGGCTAGGATGGGAAACAAGGAAGGGAAAGATACTAAATTTTAGTCTTTTTTTTTTCTTTTACGATGAGGCTCAGTCCCTTTAGGAATGACTTACCATCTCTTCCTAATACGTGCCAGACCACGCTGAAGAGGGAGAGCTGCTGAGAAGGTGTTCGCAGAGTTTGTTCTTAACGTTGTCTTTCAGTAAGTGACACAGAAACTGGACATTCTCTGACCCACCCAGCCTCTTCTCTGGTTTCCCACCATTGCTTTGATTTTCAGTATAGCCAAATTTCCAGTCTTCCCTCTTCCCTATGGACTGCTTGGTGCTGTCCTACCTGCCCAGAGTCTCCATGGCCTAAGAATCAGTGGACATCTGTAGATCTGGCCTTCCCCCTGGTTACACACACAGGTGCCCCCAACCAAGGGCACTTGTTCAACAGTTAGCCTCCTACATACAGACTTTGTCCCTGTCACCTGCCCCTAGACCAGCATCCAACATCAGAGAGTCACGAGACTGCTTCAGATCACCAGTTACCTTCACATGGAGCAGGTGAGATCTCAATGTGACCCCGAGAGAGAGCAGTTTCCCCTGGAATTGTACACAGGATTTGAGGAAGGGATGTGCATTTTTTTTTCTAGGAAGAAAAGCCATAGTTTTTCATCAGATTCGCAATTGGATCTGTGAACCCCAACTCTTCATAACCACAGAAATACACGTCATCACTTAAATCTGCGACCTTCATGGATTTTGCTTTTTTAGTTGCTTCTACAAAAGGTTCAGACAATCCTATGAGCCAGTGGTGTCGAGCTGAACCAAATGCTGCTTCATGTTAGTTGGGAGAGGCTCCTGCCTGCTGTGGTTTTTGAGGAATATAATTGCCCAGCAGACCCAGAGCTTTCTCTTTTCTGCTGAGCTCTGCCACTCAGACCCACATTCATTATGTGGGGGCTTATACACGGAGGCCCCGGGAGAGAGGGATGGCCTGACTCCACTCCAGATGCACACGGTCCCCCTGGTCATGCCCTCTATTAGAGCATGGCTGGGCGGACCCCTCGGCCTTTCTCCAGGAATTTGAAGGGATCAGGATGAAGGCTGAAGCTTAGATTTTTGAGTAGAGGTAATTTCAGAAGGTGGAATCATAGCTTAAGGAACCCTCTGGAGAATTTTCCTGATGCAAAGCTAACAAGACATTGTGATAATTTCTCTGGAGCTGGCCTCATTCCAAGTTGGATTTTAAACGCAGATTATAAAGCAAACACCATCCCCCACAAGTATTAAAGGAGGGGAAAATAACAGAATGGGGGCTGCAAAAATGGTCTCTATTGTGGGACCAAAAGCCGTCAATCATGCGGGCTGACAGGCGTCAGAGATTGACAGACAGGCCCTCGCTCCTGACTTCAGTTATCAAGGGGAATGGGAAAAGTGTCTGCAAGAACATGTTAAATTGCCAAAGTCATTACCAGTCACCAATTACCAAAGAAAAGATAACAAGGTGTATTTTAGAAAAATCGATGCAACAACATGCATTTCAATACAGTGAGTTTTTTAGAACTTTTGAAAACAAAACGAACTATTTAGGGAATACACAATGGTTTTCAGTGAATACCAAACACTGGGCTTTGTAAAGTCATCAATATTCACTTTAGATTTGGCTCTGCTGAAGAGGAGCAAAGATCAAGCAGTAAACTAATATACTTCATTTCTTTCCCCCTCTAGTTCCACCCAAAGGACAAAACGATGACTGGAGGGCCAGGTGGCTGTCCTGTAAATTTTCCCAAAGACAGGCTGGCTGGCCATCAAGGGTACCTCCTAAGGCCCTGGCATGGACAGGGCACAAGTCAAGTAGTCAAGTAGGTTCGCTGAGGGGATGTGGGAGCAGTCCCATGGGACCCTTCCACATGACCCAGCAGAACTTCCTAATCATCTGCTCTGAGCCCTACTGGGGGCTGGACCCTGGGGATGAAGAGATGAAGGACACCGTTCCTGCCCTATTGGATCTCTCAGTCTAAGAGGGTGGGGCACATGACCCAAGGGAATTTAGGGGACAAAGCAGTCTGATGAAGTCACCAAAGAGAGATGTGAATGGAGGGTAGCAAGGCAAAGGGAACAGGAGAGGCCACTGTAGCCTAGAAGAATCGGAGAAGGCTGTGGAAAGAAGGGAGCATTTGATCTGATTCTTGAAGAATGAGGACATCTTTCTTTGGATGCAAACACCTAGAAGGAGCACAGCGAGATGTAAGTGAAAAGCCTCTGAGTAGGAGGGGACAGTGAGATGACAATAGGAGGGAGGGGTGGGCTCCACTGTGGCAAGCCTTAAATGACAGGCTGAGGCGGTGGCTGCTCTGTAGGCAAGGGGAGCCATTGCAAGTTCTTGAACCGGGGAGGTGGAATGTGTTGAGGGAGACACACAGGGTCTCTGCAGTGGTGCAGTGGATGGCACCGTGGAGGACTGTGGGACGATATCCAATGGGAAGGGCTGAAGTTCTGACAAGAATGGAGGGGCAGCAGGGAAGACCCAAAGGACTACCATCCATCCCATGCATGAGCCCAAGGCCTCTCGCTGATCTCTGTTCCCAGCAAGACTTCTCAGCTCTCAGACTCTGCCCAGGGACCATGGCCTCCTGCTACCTTTCCCCATTCACTGGTAGACCATCTCCCTCCTTCTCCGAGCCTCAAGGGTCTTTGTTGAGCTGCCCTGTATGTATGAGTTACATATGTTGCCACAATAGTCCAAGTTAGCAGTTCTGCGAGGACAGAACTCATGTGCATCTCTGTGGTTCTTCCAGCAACAGCGAAGCCCCTCCCACCCCCTCACAGCAGAGGGAAAAGTGAAACAGCAGAGAATCTCATGGTAGTGCTCAAGAAAGATAGGGTCTGTTGTAAATTCATCCAGTGGGCCACTTGGATCCAATTTGCCAAAAAGACCTTTCATGACTGGTTAAAATTAGACCTTTAAAGCTTTCCCGAGCCTGCAGCATGAGCAGGACTTGGACCCAGTAGGTTGGGTGCCCAGGGAGAGAGAAAGAGCTGCTGGCCTGGAAACACAGAAAGTAACAGGTGAGAAACAGAGGCACTGACAGCATTGGAAGAAAGCAAATCCTTTCCATATGATTGGTAGGCGGCAGGACCGTATCATTAGTTGTCTCAACAGGGATATTTTGAGGGTGAAAGGGACACCATCTGTAGTTACTACATGACAGCAGGCTTAAATTGGGATTGTCCCTGAAAGAATAGAATGTGGGGTCACTCTAATGATAAGCACTGCTGCTAGCTTGTCTCCCTGTTACCCCTACCTACCCCCACGCTCCTTGTATTTTATAGATGGTGAGAATTTCCTCTCTTTGCCTCTCCCCCACTTCCTCCCCAGGACTTACCTGAATCTGGGCAATTTGGAATAAGACAGAGTGGGGTTCAGCCCCTTCCAGGTGCTCTCTCTTTTGGAGCATCTGTGCTCTGGATTGAGGCACCCCCTCTTTCTCCATGTAATCAACTTGAGGGGCAGGTCTGCACTTGAGGAAGAGGCTGAGATTGTCTAGTAGGCCAGTGACTGGAGAGGGAGGGATAATAGGGAACGGCAGCTGAACTCTAACCTAAGCTTTTATTAGCCTTGGCAAAGCTCTAATCCCAGAATCTCTTTTTTGGTTGCTTCTATTCTCAGAATAGTGTGACTCTCACTCCCCCAAACCAAATAGCTGTCCTAAGCAGAGCCTGAGAATTTGCAGAATCTGATCTCCTACAAGGGTGTGGGGAGCCAGTGCAGACAAGGCCTGGACAGGACCCAGGCTCGAGAATTCCTAGAATGTGAACCACACAAGAAAAAGAAAAATCTGGGCAGAACTTGTGTTCATGTCCATATCCGAGTGTGAGTTTTTACCAGTTTATTTGGGGGAGGATATAAAAATTAATGATCAGAACCCCACAATATGTATGTATTTTTAAAAACAAAATTTATTGAGGTAACAAATTACACAATATAAATGAACCCATTGGAGTTTTGACAAATGTACACCCCTGTGTAACCACCACACCAATCAACATATAGAACATTTCCCTCTCTCCAAAAAGTGCCCTTGTGTCCCTTCTCAGTCAATTCTCTCCCCCAAATTTCCCTCCCCAGGCAACTGATGGTGGGATTTCCATCATTATAGACTAATTTTGTCTGTTCTAGAACATCATATGAACATCATCTAGAACATCTAGAACATCAAATTTAGCATGCATAGGCAGTGCTAAATTTTCCATTGCTGAGTAGAATTCTATTATATGGATGTACTAAGTTTATCCAGTCATCTGTTGATGGACATTGGGGTTGTTTTCAATTTTAGGTTATTTTGAATAAAGCCGCTATGAATATTTCCACATGAGCTTTCTGTGAACATGTATTTTCCTTGAGTAAATACCTAGGCATTTCTCTCTCCTTCTCCCTCTGCCCCTCCTCACTGTGCATGCATGCTTTCTTTCTCTCTCTTTCTAAAATTAATAAATAAATATTTAAAAAAGGAAAAGAACATAGAGTTCTAGTTGCCCTACACTTACTGACACTTGGTATTGTCAGTCTTTTTAGTTTGAGCCATCGTAGTGAGTATGAAGCAGTACTTTATTCAGGTTCCCATTTGCATTTCCTTAATGACTCATGATGTTGAACACCTTTTTATGTGTTTATTGACCATATAAATATCTTCTTTTGTGAAATATATGAAAAAATATTATACTCATTAAAAAATATATATACATAGTTGTTAATTTTGTCAACTTGACTGACCTAATGGGTACCCAGATGGCTGGTAAACATTATTTCTGGGTGTGTCTATGAGAATATTCCTGGAAGGGATTAACATTTGGGTCAGTAGACTGAGTAGGGAGATCTGCTTTCATCAATGTGGGCTGGCATTACCTAATAAATTGGGAGCCTGAATGGAACAAAAAGATGAAGGAAAGGAGAAGGCTGTCTATCTTCTTGAGCTGGGACATCCATTTTTTCCTGGTCTTGGACAACAGAGCTTTTAGTTCTTGGGCTTTTAGACTCCAGGATTTATACCAGTGGCCCCCTGGTTCTCAGGCCTTGGGAGTCAGACTGGATTATACCAATGGCTTTTCAGGTTCTCCAACTTGCAGATGGCAGATTGTGAAGCTTCTTGGTTTCCATAACTGAGCCAATTCCTATAATCACTCTCTCTCTCTCTCTCTCTCCCATTTGTTTTATTTCTCTGGAAAAACCTAATACTATGAAACAGGATACAAATATAATGCAAAGAACAAAATACTTTTTAAAAAAAGATTTTATTTATTTATTCATGAGACAGAGAGAGAGAGAGAGAAAGAGAGAGAGAGAGGCAGAGACACAGGCAGAGGGAGAAGCAGGCTCCATGCAGGGAGCCTGACGTGGGACTCTATTCTGGGTCTCCAGGATCCCACCCTGAGCTGAAGGCAGTGCTAAACCACTGAGCCACTGGGGCTGCCCAACAAAATACTTTTTTTGTGTTCTATTTTATAGTTTATAGTTTTAGGTTACATATTGATGACTATGATCTAGTCAAGTTAATTTTTTCTATGGTGTGATGTAGGAGCCAAGGTTATTTCTTTTTCCATAAACATACCCAGTTGTTCCATTATCATTTGTTGAAAAACCATCCTTTTCCCATTGAATCACCTTGGTTTCTTTGTCAAAAATCAACTGAACATATATAAGTTAGTTTCTTGACTCTATTTTCCCCATTGACTTCTCTGTATATCCCCATGTGAATATCACACTTTCTTGATTACTGTAGCTTTGTCATACATCTTGAAACCAAATATCAGTCCTCCAACTTTAGAACACCATGCTATGTATATATCATTTGTGATTGTTGAAATAAATGTTTGAATTAAATGTGTAATAAACTATTATCCTTTTTTAGTATGGGTTGTTCAAATCAACTCAGGCAATAGGTATGTGGTCTTCTGAGAATCATGAATTAAAGTGCTCATCTGGATTTTGCAACAAATAAAGATTTGGTCTGGTGAGTTCCGCTACCATAGCAGTCATGGTTCTAGGTGTAAACTGGATAACTGGCATCCTTTATAGGAGCTTGCTTTTTAATGAAGTGGGTTTTTGGCTGGGTTTGTTCCCCTTCACACTAGCACTTATAAGAGTGTCAACACATCTGTTGTCTGGTTTCTTTGGCTATGGTGTGATGGAAAGAATGCTGGGCTAACTGGCTGAAGAGCTCCTCTCTCTGGCATTCACCACAATGTTGCCTGGGATTGTCACAAATGGTGTGAAAAGACATAAATCAAAGAGTCACCTCCGGACTCACAAAAGCCCTGCTTGCTGGGTAAGTCCAAGTCCCCAGAAGTTCTTCTGGTCTCCAAACAGGAGCTGCTCTTGAGTAATGTCTGTTGGCTGACTGGACAGCAGATACCCAGTAAATAACTCATCAGAACCTGAACCTGAGTCAGGCATTAGCTGGGGACCAAAGCACTATCATTCCAATCTGAAGGACTGCTTTCCCAAACACAGTTTGACTTCACCTGTCTGATAGTCCTTGCTTCCCTCCAGGTGCTTACACCACAGCCTTCAACTTGGGCTGCAGTGTAAATTTGAAATCAAAAGATCTGGGTTCAAGTTATGGATGTGACACCTACTACTAATAGTGACCTTGAGCAAATACTTCCCATTCCTAGAGTCTAGTTCTTCCCCTACAGAGTGCAGACTCTAACGTCTTCCTCACAGGGCTACCATATGCATATAAAAATGTTTTATCACTATAAACCACAGTGCCGGAATCCATCTAAAGGAATATCATTACTGTTATTTCTCCTTTTAGCCAAAGTATAACAAACAGAAGCATGAAGAACATCTGTGGTTCCTAAAGGAGGAAAAGTGTGTGTATTAGTTTCCTATGGCTGCTATAACAAATTACCATAAACTTGATTATCTAAAGCAACAAAAATTTATTCTCCTACCCTTCTGGAGGCTAAAAGTCCAAAATCAGTCTCACTAGGCTGAAATCAAGGTGTTGGCCAGGCTGTACTTCACTGAAGGCTCTAGGGAAGGAACTGCTACTTGCCTTTTCCAGCTCCTGGTGGCAGCTGGCGGCCCCTCAGCTTGTGACTGCATCACTCCACACTCTGCCTCCCTTCTCCATACCACCTCTCCTCTTCCCTGTCTCTTTTTTCCGTCACCTCTCTCTTATAAGCTTATGATGGTATTCAGGGCCCATCCAGTTAATCCAGTATAATTGTCTCATTTCAAGATACTTAATTTGCAAAAGCATCCCTGTACAGTGCCAGGGATATCTCATGAGGCCATCAAGTCACCCACTGCAGTGTGTGTTGGTGGGTGTGATCCAGAACAGGAAAGGACAGCACACCCTCTGTCACATTTCTACAAATCACCTGCCACAACAAAGCACCCTGTAGTGCAGTCTAAATGACCTTCATGAGAGCTTCCCCGAGGTTCTTCCCAAATCTGGCCCTTTAGAGAAAAAGCATGCTGGTTCTTGGCCTTGACCAAGGCCTCCATCATATAGTGGGGAGAAGGGAGGTCAGAAGAGCAAGTGACTTGCTCATAGTGATTCAAGAGCAGATTCAAGGTCTGTGAGTCTAGGATTCTTGCCCAAGATGACACTCCCCCAAGGACCCTGTCTGCCAGAACATTCTTGAGCATGTAGGGAGTGGAGCCCAGTGCCTCAGAAGTAGGGTCTGGACAGATCCTAGACCCTATAAGGAAAACCTTTCAGCAGGGTCTGCTCCTGCTCCTGGAGGGGTTCAAGCAGATGCTGGATGTCTTCTCAGTGAGTCTTTCCCACATTGTGCCTAGCAAACTAAGAATGGATTGTGGGGTGAACAAATGATGTGATCAGGGTGGTTAAGGGTCCTAAGCTGGCCTAATGCTTTCTAGGCCTGCAGAACACTGGTAGCTTCAAGCTGGGGCAGCAAGAAGTATCCTAGGGACCTGACCCAGTCTTCATACCTCTGCCTTGAGACCAATATGGGGTGTATCCCCCAACTGGTGACCCTTCTAGAAGGCCACAGGAAAACTTGAGCATTTTCAGAAGCGCTGAGCTGGTGAAGCCCACCGGTGACTCTCAGAGAGGTGGAGAGGGACCGTGGGGCCTTTAATGATGACTAATTTGCAGCTTATTAATGCGGTGGTAATTAAGAATATTCATTTTATTAAAAGCCGTTTATTGTAATAGTGCATGCAAATCTGGAGACTGGCATTGTGCTCACGTACCAATCGACATAGGTCTATTGTGGCTCTGTGGATGGCAGGTCGCTGCGTCACTAATTGTTAAGAGTTTAGGGTCTAATTTTAAACCCTTTTAATTCCATTTGAAATAATTGCCCTAATGAAATTCAAAGTACTCAGAGGCAGCCGAGGAAAAGGTGGTTGATGCCCCTCCTCCTGCCCCCAGGGAGCCAGGCTTTGAAAGCTGCAGCAGGAGATGCACTTGTCCTGGGGCTATGCGGTGGCTGTTCTCCTTTTCCCCAGCGAGGGCTGCCAAAGTCCAGTGAAGGTCTGAACCTGTCCGGAGTGCTGAAGCTGGGGAGGGGAGGCCTGCGAGGAGAGGGACTGCAGGAGGAGGATGCCTTCTGAATAAGTCATTTTTGTAAGCCACACAGGGGTGGGATCTGCAGAGAACAAGGGGACCCCCCACCCACCCAGAGACAATGTCCTTTGCTCTCATGGCCTCATCCACTCACTGGGACGTACCTGAAAGCTGCTGAACCTAGAAGTCATCTTTGATATGACAAAACTCTTATGGAGGGCTTCCTGCATGACACACACTCCACGAGACATTTTACTTGTATCATCTCACCTAATCCTCACAGCCACTTCATGACATGGATGGCACCATTTTATCAATTGGGCAACTGAGCCCGAGAGAGAATCAGTATCTTTCCAAAAGTGAAACAGGTCAAGTGGCAGAAGCAGACTTGAATCGCAGCAGCTTTCTCTGAATGTGTCTGTGGTTTACAACCTATAGAAGGGGGTGGGTCTGGAGTCAGCATTGAGCCACTCAAGTGTAGTGCTTATGTCTCTACACCAGTGCCCAGAGATGGGGAAGGGCACATCAGAGACAGGGAACAGCATGAGCAAGGGTGTGAGAGCTCAACAAGTTTGTGGCATCGGGTCGACAGACTCAAGTATGACCTCTGTGATCCCTTCCTCTGGTGTTCATGTCCTGAGAGTGGTTGAGACCTGGGACTTGTTTCTAACCAACAGATTGTGGGAAAGGTGATAGGATGTCACACCTGTGATTACATTATGTTTATAAGACTCGATCTTGGGGCATCTGGGTGGCTCAGCTGATTAAGTGTCCGACTCTTGATTTTGGCTTAGGTCGTGATCTCAGGGTCATGAGATCAAATCCTGTGTTTAGCTCTGCACTGGGCATGGATCCTGTTTAAGATTCTCTCTCTCCTTCCCCCTCTGCCCTTTCCCCACCCCCATACTAACCTACATACTCTCTCTCTTAAAAAAAAAAGAGAGAGAGAGAGAAAGAGAGACTCCATCTTGCTAGCAGCCTTGCTCTCTCTCTCTCTTCTGCTGGCTTTAGGAAGCAGGCGCCCATGTTATGAGCTACCTATGGAGGGACCCATGTGGCAAAAAGCTTTAGGTGGCTCATCAGAGCAGAAAGCCTCAGCCTCAAGGAACTGGAACCTATTAACATCCTTAGTGAGCCCCAAAGTAGACTCTTCCCCAGTCAAACTTCAGGATGAGAACATAGCCCAGCCAACACCTTGGTTGCAACCGCGTGAGACCCTGAAGAAGAGAAGCTAACTAAACCATGCCTGGACTCCAGACCCCAGAAACTGAATCTGTGGTAATGTGTTACTCACCAATTGGCATCAAGGCAACATCTAAAAAAGAATGGCAGGAAAAGCAGAAGGGCTAGGATAGTTTTCAATGTTTTTGCCCACCTGACATATCTCCCACCAGTAATGCACAAATTTAGGCTGCAACGGGCCACAACATGGAAGGTCTTTTGGATCATATTTGGGCATTTTCCTATAAGATCTAAGTGAGGTGGAGTTTTAGGGAGTACAATGGTCAGATCTATGTTAGAGAAAGATTGTTTTGGTGGCCAAAGCCTAGGATGGATTGGAGGCAGGGAGGCCTGGCAGGCTATTCCAGTAGCTTCGGCAAGAGAGAATAAGAGCTTGAACCAAGGGAGAAGCAGTGAAGATAGAAAAGATGGTAACCTGTGATTTGCAGAGAGTAAAATATCCAATAAGATAATATTTCTTCTCCTCTTAAAGATCTTCAGGAAAGGAAATATTCCGGCTCACACTTTCCTTGCGTCCAATACTCTAACAAAAGCAACTTCACTAACTTGGTTTTAGCATCACCTTATTAGTGATGTTGTTACAAACGGGTTCTGTGTTTTGTGGTTTCCTTCCTTTCCCAAGCACAGTATATGGTCGTCTCACTTTCTTTCTTAGGAGCAGCTGGGGCTGCTTTCATTTTACAGAGCCCAGAGAATGACAGCGGTGAAATCACTCCCATAGTGTCATTCTGGTCAAATGCTACTGACTTATCATGTCATCTGTCACCCCCTAAAAGATTTAGCATTTCTCCTCTTCTGCAGAAAACTTATTGCGACTTTAATAAGATCTTGCAAAATGGATGGTGAGTGCAAAGACAGAAATCTCGGCCCCTCATCAGCTCTCCATTCTTTCAACTTACCAGGCCCAGAGAATACCAGAGGTAAATGAGAAATAACCGTACCTTCGAGACATTCACAATCTTTTGAGAAAGACAGATGTGTAAAAGCAAAACTCACAGCAAAAGATTCCCATACTAGAGGCATGCACTGAATGGTTTGGGATTCCCAAAGAACAGATTGATACATTACTTAAGTTGAGGGATTTTCCAAGCAAACAGTTCAGCTAGTACGAATGCATGGGAGCATGAAAAGACACAACAACCTCTGGAAACGAATGTAGCACAGGATTCAAGCTGGGAGGGAAAGAGAGTTAGGGACTTGAGGTTGGAGAAGTCAGCAGAGTTCAGATCATATATGACCTCATGTGTCTAAGAGGCTTGGGCTGTATTTTATAGGCAAGAGAGGAAGCAGGGAAGGGACATAGTCAGAGCTTTGTCCTGGCACGTTTACTTTGTGCGCTGTGATCTGATCTTACAAACTGTGTGCTCCTTAGGGTTCTCCATCTTATTGAATGATGCCAAAAGTCTAACAGTAACCCAAGACACACCATCTTCCTCCAATCACCAAGCCCCAACCACATTACCTCCTCAATATCTCCCAACATTGTTTACTTCTCCTCAACTCCACTGCCACCGCTGTGTCCCAAGCACCATGATTTCCCACCTGGTGTCCTGAATAGCCTATTGATTATTCTCCCAGAATCCACTCAACATTTCTTCAAATCCATTGTCCATAAGCATATCTTCCTCTTTTCTTTTTTTTTTTAAATTGGTAAAATGTATCTACAGTAGACCGCAGATTCTAACTATATAATTTGATGAGTTTCGACAAATACGTGTACCCATGTACCCGTGTACCCATCACCCCAATCAAGATACAGTATACATTCATCACTAAAAGGCTCCCATGATTTTCCTGTCCAATCTCTACCTCCAGGTAGACACACTGCTCTGGTTTTCTTTACCAGAGATTAATTTTTTAAAAGATTTTAAAAAATTTCTTTATTTATGAGAAACAGAGAGAGAGAGAGAGAGAGAGAGAGAGAGAGAGAGAGGCACAGGCAGAGGGAGAAGCAGGCTCCATGCAGGGAGCCCGACATGGGACTTGATTCTGGGTGTCCAGGATCATGCCCTGGGCTAAAGGCGGCGCTAAACCGCTGAGCCACCCGGGCTGCCCAGATTAAGTTTTTTTAATCAGGATTAAAAAAATGTCCTCAGCACATCTTTGAGATTCATCTATGCTGTAATATGTATTAGTAGTCCAAGCTTATTGCTGCGTAGTATTCAGTTGTGTGAATATACTACAATTTATTTATCCGTTTACCTGTTAATGGATGTTTGGGTTGTTTATAGTTTGGAGCTATCATGAATAAGGACATTCACATATGGGCCTCTTAGAAGATGCATGTGTTCATTTCTCTAGGGTAACTCCCTAGGAGTATAGTATCTGGATCATAGGATAGGTGTATATTTACTACTGAGCAGTTCCCTGTCTTACATTCCCACCAGCAATGTGGAGAATTCCAGCATCTCTACATCTCTGTCAACACTTAGTATTTTCTGCCTTCTTAATGTTAGCCATTTAGAGGGTGTAAAGTGGCATCACATTGTGGCTTAAATGCATTTCTGTAATGGCTAGTAGTATTGATCAGCTTTTCATGTGGTTATACCCATTCCCATATGTTACTCTATGAGGCGTATATTCAAGCACCGTGTTCATTTTTAGGAGTTGTCTTTTTCTTATTGATTTCTAGGACTTCTTTATATAGCTAGACAGACATATGTATGTTTTCTCCCAGTCTGTGGCTTAGTTTTCATTTTAGAAACAGCAGAGCAGAAGTTCAGAGTGTTGATGAAGTCTAACATCAATTTCCTTTATGATTAGTGCTTTTTATATGCTAAGAAACGTTTGCCTCCTCCGGTGTTACAAAGATTGTTCCCTATGTTTTCTTCTAGATGCTTCAGTGTTTAACTATTGCACTTAGGTCTATTATCCATTCAAACTAATCTCTGTGTATGGTGTGAGATAGGAGTTGGAATTCTGTGTCTTTTTTCATGTTTTTTCCCCACTTGTTTTTAGCACCATTTGTTGATAGACTTTTATTTCCAAATTGAATTGCCTTGATGTTTTTGTTAAAATTCAAATAACTGTATGTTGGAGGGATCTATTTTGGCACTCTCTATTCTGTTCCATTGACCTGTCTGTCTCTATCTCCACTCTACACCATCTTGAGTACTGTAACTTTATAAGTTTTTGTTGTCTCGAAATTAGGGAAAGTCCCCCAACCATGCTCTTTATTTCAAGATTCTAGATCCTTTGCAATTTATATATTTTAGAATCAACTTGTCAATTTCATTTTTTTAAATGACCATTGCATTTATGATTGGGATTGAATTCTATCTATAGATATTTGGAGGATAGATGCCTTACTAATATTGAGACTTCCAATCCACAAATGAGATAGATTTCTTAATTTATTTAGGTCTTCCATAGCCTCTTCATTTAATATTTGGTGTTTTCTTTTTCCTTTTTTTTTTTTAAGAGAAGGAGAGAGAGAATGGGGGACAGGCAGAGGGAGAGGGACAATGAGAGTCTCCAGCCCAGTGTGGAGCCTGATATGGGCTCCTTAGGGTTCACCATCAATATCATGACCCTGATATCATGACTTCATCCAAAATCAAGAATCAGATATTTAATTGTCTGAGCCACTCAGGGCCCCAATATTTTGTGTTTTCAATGTAAAGGGCTTATAGAACCTTCGTTAAATGTACTCCTAAGTATTTGGTGTGTTTGTGCTATTATAAATGAAATTTTTTAGTTCTTTCCTATTAGTATATGGCAATACAAATGATTTCTGTATATTAACCTTATATAATAGCAATCTTGCTAAATTAATCTATTAGTTTGAGTAGTTTTAAAATTTTTATTACTTAGAGTTTATATGTAAATAGTCATACCATTGGTGAATAAAGACAGTATTACTTCCTTTACAATATTTACTTCTTTTTCTTCCTAATTGTACGGGCTAGAACCCATATGCAGTACAATGTTGCATAGAAATAGTGAGAGCAGACATCTTTACCTTATTGCCAGTATTATGTGGAAATTGTTCAGTATTTCATGCACTGAATGTCGTGTTCGGTATAGGGTTTTGTTGTTGTCATTATTTTTGCTGTTGTTTATGATGCTCCTTACCAGACTGAGGAAGTTTTCTATGAGCTGAATGGGTGCTGAACTTCTCAAGTGATTTTCTGCATATATTATTTTACTCCTTTATTTTTGTAATGTGATAAATTACATTGATTTTCAAATGTTATATCAATCTTGGATTCCTGGCCAATCATGCAGAATCCTTTTTATATATTTCCAGATTGTATTTGTTATTTTTTTATTCAGGATTTTTGCACCCATGTTCATAAAAAATATTGGTATATGGCTTTCCTTTCTTATAATAGTCTGGTTTGGTAGCAGGGTTAGGCTGGCTTTATAACATGAGTTGAGGATTGCCCCATCCTCTATTTTCTGAAAGAATTTGTGTAGAATTGCTGTTATTTTATCCTTAAATGTTTACTAGAACTCACCAGGGAAATCAACTGGGTCTAGGGTTTTCTTTATAAGAAGGTTTTTTATTATAAATTCAAGTTATTTAATAAATAAAGACTTATTCCAATTATCTACTTATTCTTGTGTCAATGTTGATAAGTTTGGTTTGTGTATGTGTTTAAGGAATTTGTCCATTTGATCCAAGCTGTCTAATTATTGACAAAATGTTGCTTCATTTTTCTTTGAATATTTATAGATTTGTAGTGATAACTCTTTTAATCCTGATGTGGGTTCTCTCTCTCTCTCTCTCTCTCTCTCTCTCTCTGAAATTTTCTTTCTGATCAGTTTTGCTAGGGGGTTGTTCAATTTTATTAATCTTTCCAAAGAATGAATTTTGACTTTGTTAATATTTCTCACTTCTTTGCTTTTTTGCTCTTATCTTATTATTTCCTTCCTTTTTAAAAAATTTCTCTTTTTTTCTAGCTTCTTAGGCAGAAACTTGGATCATTTATTTAAAAACTTTCTTCTTTTCTAATATAAGAATTTAAATATACATACACACACACATACATATACACACAAATGTCACTCTGAGCACTGATGAGATTACATCCCACAGGTTTTGATATGTATATTTTTATTGGCACTCAGTTCAAAGTATTTTACAATTTCCTCTGTGATTTCTTTGATGTATTGGTTATTTAGAAGCGCATTGTTTAATTTCTAATTATTCAAAGGTTTTCCAAATACTTCAGTGTTACTGATTTTTTAAGTCCACTATTTTTTTTATTTTTTTATTTTTTATTTTTTGTATTTTTTATTTTTATTTTTTAAGATTTTATTTATTTATTCACGAGAGACACACAGAGAGAGCGAGAGAGGGAGAGAGAGAGAGAGAGAGAGAGAGAGGCAGAGACACAGGCAGAGGGAGAAGCAGGCTCCATGCAGGGAACCCGATGTGGGACTCGATTCCAGGTCTCCAGGATCACACTCTGGACTGAAGGCGGCGCTAAACCGCTAAGCCACCGGGGCTGCCCTTTAAGTCCACTATTATCAGAAAACACACTTCTGTAGGTTTTCAATCTTTTGAAATTTATAAAAACATATTTTATAGTCTAGTACACGGCCTATCTATCTCTGAGCATTCCGTGTGCACTTAAAAAGAATGTAAATTCTTCAGGTGTTGGGTATAACATTCTATAAATGTGAATGAGGTAAAATTGGTTGATAGTGTTTTTCAAATCTCCTATATGCTTATTTATTTTTTGTCTAGTTGTTCTATTAATTACAGAGAGGAAGAATGCTAACCAATGTTTGCTTCATTTCTTTTGAGAATCCATTAATAGATAGATAGACATTTGGGATACTTGTGTCTTTCTAATGATTTAACTCTTTTATCATTATGAAATATGTCTCTGTATCTCTCATAATATTCCTTATCTTGAAGTCTAATTAGTCTGATATTAATATAGCTACACAGCTTTACATAGCTTGCTGTTTCCGTAAGAAAGAAGATACTATATCTTTCCCCCTGTCCTTTTCCTGTCAACCTATCTGGGTCTTTACATTTAAAATACAGCTTTTTGTTTATGAACAAAAGAATAGTTGGATCTTGCATTTTTATCCAGTCTGATAATCTCTAGACTTCAGGTTTTTAAATGTTGTAAAAAGAGGGGTTTAGCCAACTGATTGGAGAGATGCCTTTCAGCTCCTGTCTCTATGACTCCAATCCCCTGGGGAAAGAACCCTGGGACCTTCTTTAGTTAAGGCACCTGCTTGTCATCTGGCTAGCCCTGAAGGAGCCAGGACTTAGGGTGGAACCATCGTGAGTGAGTGAGGCAGGGTGTGTGATGTTGACTGGTGCAAGTGTGTAAAACACCCAATCCACCTTTGACCACCTTCTCCATGTGTCTCATATCCTGCTTTAACAAGGCTTCTCTTCATAGCCATCTTTCCCTAACTGCTGTTTCCTTCTGGTAGAGAAGGTGCCAGTTGGGAAAATGTCTTCAGGGAAAAGATTTCTCTTCTCTCTCTCCTCCTTTGCTCTTAGTCCTTCCAAAGCCCACACGGAGTTGCTTTGAATAACCTGCTGAGGATTTCTTTCAAGGATTTCAAGGAAAGAGAAGTGAAAGCAGGAAGAAGAAACTAGAAGGTATGGAAGGCCTATCATGCTTTAGATCTGTGTTATGAATCCTCTCAACAACCTTGGGAGGTGGTGCTTTTATTGTCCACATTTTGTAAACAAGGAAACTGAGCTCAGAGGGGATAAATAACTCGCCAAAGTCGCTGTAGTTAGCACTACAGTGTAATGCACCTACTGGGTAGTACACACGATTTAAGGGAAGCAGTCCCCATCCCACCTGTATGGATGCAGATCCTGATTAGTCTAACAATCCATGGGTCGCCTTCTCCTGGAGTCAACGATTGCTCCAGGGATGGACAGCTAAACTAATTGGCTCTGTCAGACTGAAGGGAACGATTCATGTCTAGGGGGAGAGGCTCACTCCCCCTTCTGCTGGGTGTGAACCAGGAAACTTGTATTCCTTGCCAGGGGAGCGGGGCACCAGCATTGGGATAAAGCAGAGTGAAGAGAGAAAGAAGACTTAGGTCTTTGGTGATACTCATCCATCAACAGTACCATGCCTGCAGCCTGCATTAGCGCTAGTGTTCCCATGTGAGGTCATACACTTTCCTGTTGTTTAAGCCACTTTCAACAGCATTTTATGTTTCTCGAATTAAGGCGTCCTAACTGGAAAAGTCACAGGACACAGGATCCGAAGCTGGGTATGTCCAGCTCCAGAGCCAAAGCTCTTAACTGCTCAGCTCTAGATGTCCTCTCTTCCAGTGGGGTTGCTGGCCCCTGTCTTCTAGATGAGAAAGCTGAAGTGTAGAAAGGGGAAGTGATTTGTCCAGGGTCACAGAGCTAGCAAGCTACTCACCCCAGCTCAGAACTCATGTTTATCTGACTGCAAAGCCCACGCTCTCTGCATGCCTCTGGTGGCTTCCTACTCTTCTGGCTGCCACCCTTCTGTACCTTTGACTCCAAACAGAGGCCTCTCCGTCACCAAATAATGTGATCAAATCAAACCTTCTTTCCATACAATTAGAAAACATAACAGGTTACAGCAAAAAATGCAAAAACCTCCAAAGCCGCTCAAAGCTAATTAATTTCTATTACTAGTGAGAGAAGAACCACTTAACATGTCTTTTCTTATTCAAATTACCATTGACGGCACCTGCTTTTTTATTCTTGGGAAATCCTGCTACAATGCGGGTAAATTATGTAAGACTGTAGAATTTATGAAGATAAGGCAATTAGCATTACAAAACCGAGTCCGGGTTACAATTTCTGGGGAACAGAAAGAGTTATGATGCTCCCTTAAATGGCCCAGTGAAGTCTCACAGATTGAGTTAATCCTTGTGGTAGTCAGGAAAATTGAAGGCTAAACGGCGCCATGATGGTGGGTAATTAATTGTCTGGGCCCTTTGGTGATGGGGCTGTCTGCACCGAGGAGGAGGCAGCCAAGGCTCTGCCTATTTCTTCTAGAAAGAAAAGGGACAGAACAGGGATCCTGGGGTCGGGAGGCAAGGAGAAGAACTTCTTTCTGAGGTCTCTGGTCACTTGGGTCAAGTAGGGTCCAGCCCTGCAGGACCACCCTCTCATATGTTTTCTGGAAATCTCCCTCCTTTCCTGCAGCCCCAGCCCCCAGCACAGCTGCCAGGCTGTGGAGGCAGCTGCCACTGAGCAGGTGCTTCCTTGGAGTGTTTAGATGCTGCTTCAATTTTGCATCTGAGCTGGGAGGACTCTTGGAGACATGCTGGATTACCAAGGGTACTTGACTTAATAGCCACAGATAGGGCGTGGGGGTAAGTGGGTGGTGTGGGTCCTTGGAAATCATGTGCAAAATTTAAGGCATGTGTGTGTGTGTGTGTGTGTGTCCTTTTCTGCAGAAAGTTCTGTAGCTTCCATTAATTCTGAGCAAGTTTTAGGCTTCCCTACACCCAGTCTAGTTGGAACCTGGGCTATATAGTTAGAGAGGATGAGAGAGGCCAGGGTTTTCCCACCACCCACCTAGCTGCTTAGCATTTGCCTCTTGCTGATTTCCCACTGATAGGCCTACCCAGAACCTTCTATTTCCAAAATCAGGACTTGGGCCATAGCCTGTGACTTGCTTGAAATGTCAACTGTCTCCCATTCAGACAGCCCCTGTAGCTGGGTAGGCATCCAAGCAGGTCTCTGCTTCCTTTGGGAAGATGCAACCCTGCAGGGGCTGCAACATTTCGCAAGCTTAACAAGCAGCACTTAGGCTGGATTCCAGCCCCTATTGGCCACCTTGACTGGTGCCTTTGTGCAGTGTACCACCTACACAACCATATATAACTTGTTCTCAAATTCCTTACTCTAGGGGTTGAATCACTGACTGTTACTGGCTCTTTCTCCTGGCAAGGACCTGAGCATACCCTAGCCAGGCCTGGCCAGGAGATGAGCCAGCTTGGGGTCCAAGAGACCAGTTAATTAGAAACAGAAATTTTTTTATGGCAGGCCAGAAACATCAAGTATAATACTCATGTCTAGTTGACTTTGGAGCGAGGTCAGGCCCATCTAGAGATGCCCAGGCAGAAGGAAGAGCAAGCCCAGAAGCCCTGAGGTGAGAACACATGAGTGTATTTGAGGAATAGTATGCAGGCTCAAGCAGACCAGGGCAGCAGAAAGGCAGTGAGTGTGGGGGAAATTGGTCAGCAAGAGACTGGGGTCCAGGTGTGTGAGGTATTGCAGGTCGCTGCAAAGACTTTTTTTTTTCCACTCTGAATGAGTTGGAGTGGGAAGCACTGAAGGATTCTGAGCAGAGGAGTGACAGAAGCTGAGATGACTTTTTTAAGGAATCATGATGGGGAGTAGGGAGTAGGTGTCTGGGGCAAAAGCAGAAGCAAGGAGATGGTGAGGAGCTTTTAAAACTATCCAGATGAGAGATACTATGGCTTGAATTAACACGAAAACTGGAATTATGAAGATGTAATTGCATTTAGGAAGTATTTTTATTTTATCCTTTTTTAAAAATTTGAAGAACAGTGACAGGATGTATTTTTAAGGTAGAGCCAACAGGATTGGATGATATATTGAGCGTAGGCTATGAGAGAGGAAAGGAGACAAGAATGCACCAAGGGGTAGCCTTGCAAAATGGAAGAGAATGGAGAATGGGTCCACATGTATCTGAGAGCCTAGAAGAACAGACCTACTGAGTCTCTTTTTTATGGCTCGGATTCCAGGCCCAAATCTTTCCATCTGCATCCTCCCCACCAGGCCTGCCCAGGGGGGCTCCAATGGGCTGCCAGCCTTTGCCCCAGAACTGCTGCTCTTGACTTCCTTCTAGAGTGCCATCTTGGCTTTTTCTGCTAAACTGATGTTATCCATCCATCCATTCATCCATCCATCCATCCATCCATCCATCCATCCATTCATCCATCCATTCATCCATCCACGCACCCATCCATCCAGTCATCCATCCACCCATCCATCCAGTCATCCATCCAGTCATCCATCCAACCATCCATCCAATCATCCGACCATCCATCCATCATCAAATATAAGAACCTAATACATGTAAGACACTAATCTAGGTACAAGAGTTACAACGGCAACCAGGACAGCCATGGTCACTGCCCTCAGAGCTTAAGCTTCCCCTGGACACTCATGCTAAGAAAGCAGCTATCTACCTGTATACCTAGTTCCATGTCATTTGTAATTTAACCTGTGAATCATTCAGGGGAGACCTGGATGGCTCTTGGTTTTACCTCTCCTACCCCCATCATGTCTTTGACAACCAGGTACTCAGTTACTATAGTAACTGGAAGAATTGAAAGCCCTCTGAGAAATGCATCTTAGGCACAGAATTGTTTCCAACCCTCTTCATAAGCCATACATTTCATGGGTTTCTACAGGAGGATGAGGAAGACATTTGAGAACACCAGTAGAACTCTTTCCAGCTACTCACCTGTGTTATCTTGGAACCCCAATCAGCATGACCCAGGCTGATGTGCTGACAAGGGGTACTGGGACGTAGAGCTTGACCTATCCACTAGCGAAGTCCAATCAGACAGTAGATCATAGTGGTGGGAGGAAGATTACATTCAGGTAGGTTGTGTGCAGTACCACCCAGAGGGGAAACTGAGGAATACTACCCTTCTCTTAGGACAAAGTCTGACTGCCCGGAATCTCTCAGGAGGCCATCTGTTGGCAGTCAGGGCACAGCTTGGGAAATGCTCAAGTGGTGATGTGAACATTCATGCATGGCTTTGGACTGCTTGTGGGTTTGGGACTTCAAAGGCCCTTTTGAACCATTAACTCATCTCTCCACACACCGAGGGTTTGAGCACAATTATCTCTCATTAAAAAGACCACAAAGCAGGTGCTTTGAGAGCTAGGTCAGAGTTGCAAGTCTTCATAGTCTTTAGTCAAATCCTTAAAGCTGCTGCTTCTGCCAAAGGGAATCCTGTAGGCCACGCTGCCTTGCCGTGGGAACTGGACAGTCTTGGATCTACAAAAGATGGAAACTGGAAATGAGCCCAAAAGCTATTCCCAAGTACTGAGGCCTAACTGCGTGCCAGACCCTCCAGTGATTGCATCAATACAGTATCTCCTTTCATCCTCTGTATGAGGCAGGGCCCATTACCCTTGACTCCCATTGTATGGAGGAGACGGAGGGCCTTAGAGAGGTAACACAGCACTGTCCACTCTCTCCCTGGAATCCACAAACATGGATTTGAATCTTGGTCCAACCATTTACAGGGGAAAGTGAGAAAGTTGAGAAAACTCTGATGCTCAACTTCCTCAACTATGAAACAGGCTAAGAATGCCACTCCAGGGGATTGTGGTGTGGATTAAAATGACTTAAAATATGGAAATTTATGGCATATAGTAGGCATCAATCTACATTTGTGCCCACCCATCCCTCATGGGTTCTGGGGAACCTAAGCCATGGGGGAGTCAATGGGAGGGGGGAAGCATTCTTATTGAAATGATTCATGATTTGAGGGTTGCAGGGCTCATGGGAAAGGGGTGGGTGGCCTGTAGGGCTGCCAGATTTAGCAAATTAAAATACAGGATGCCCAGTTAAATTTTAATTTAATTTTAATTTCAGATAAACAACACACAATTTTTTAGTTAAGTATGTCCCAACTGGCACACCTGTATTTTATATGAGAAAAAAAAATTGGGGCTGCAACCCAGATTGGGATTGATAGCTGGTCTCCTAAAGCCAGCAGCTTGGTTTTGGGTTCCTAAAAGTGAGATGCTGGAGGAGCAGGGCAGGGCCTGTAGGCACAGCCCCCTCAAGGTGTTCTACTGGGCCCAAGGGCTTCACAAAAGAGTAATTGACTAGTAATTATCATCAGTTAGAGGCTCTGTGCAGGCCTTCTTCCATATAGAAGTGATTCTAGTTCTTAAAAGGATTTGCAGACTTGAACAAATGCCTTCTCTAATCAGTACAAATTGTTCCTTTAAGCAGGAGAGAGCTGTGAGTCCGTTCTTTCTCCTTCCAGTTAATGAGTAGTCAGCATCATTTTGGGGGGTTTGGACTCTCGCTCCTCCCTCTAAGGTGCATGGTGGTGGTGGAGAAGGTGGGGTTGGCACTGGGGTGATCGAGAGGACCTCTGGAGTGTCCTGGCCCGCCCATAGGCTCAGGACTAGAGCCAGCTGACTTAAGTAGAGGCCCTGTCTTTATAAACTGTGTGCCAAAGGACAAGTTTTTAATCCCTTTGGCCACAACTTTCTCCCCTGTGAATGTGAATAGTGAGCAATCCTACCCTACCTCACAGAACTGACCTGTCAAATAGAAGAATGTGTGTTGTCAGGGCCTCCCTGGTGGAGAGGCCCCAATTCCCATCCACAATCCTGGCTCCCCACTTTTGCATCATTTTTATTTCCAGAACTTTGAGAAACAGACTTGCACCAAAGCCATCCAGAACTGAAAAACCAAGACCAAAACCACGATCCAGCTAATTCTATATTTGAATTCCTCCTCTCCTTCCCCTGCATGGTACTCGAGTGCTCATGGCTCAATAGGGTTTGTCCCTTTGGGTCCCATCTCAGTTTAGGGGCAGAAATACCTGTCTGTTGATGTCATGTTGGAGCTGTTCTGACTTTTTCTGATTTCCAGGTTTGTCACCAGGATGTCCTCTCCACCCTTCTGCCCCAGGCTGAGCTCAGCCTTGCCCTCTGCCACCAGCCCCTCACTCCTGCCTGGTCTCAGCCAGACCTTTTTTTTTTTTTTTTTTTAAATCTGTGTCCCTTTACTTAGGCAAATGGCAGAGGGGAAGGGAGGCTAAAGTTTCTGAAACAGTCCTGAACCTAAGAGGATCCCTTCTATTCAGAGAGGCTGGAATCCCTGCAACAGTGTTGGGCTTGCTTTAAAGCTGTGCTGACCAGGGTTGTAATGGGACCCCAGTGAGAACCCTGGGTGGCCCAGAGTGAGAGCTGGGCCTCTTATCTCTGTTTCAGCAAAAAGGAGAAAGTGGAGGGTGGGCAGGAAGCTTCTGCATTAGGATAGGTACCTTTGCTCTCTCAAAGAGAGAGGGCATTTCACCAGGACTTGGACTAAAGTCGCTCTAAATCTGATGGAGTGTAAGTTACAGAACAGCCTAAGAAAATTCATAAATTAATTCCTTTAATCTTAGTAGAGCACAAGACAAAGGGAAGTCGGGAACAGGATGGCTGCTCACTCCTCCAATTCAAGCACTGCCTCAGACTAACTCAGACGTCTTAGCAGTTGGTTCTCCACCTCTAGGGTCGGCAAGCGAAGCAAAGAAGCCCAGGAGGGCAGTGCTGCCCTGGAAGCCCTCAGCCAGATTATGGTGATGAGTATCCTGGTTTCCCAGATTTTGGAGACCCAGGCCTAGTTTCCTGAGATCATTTGGTCAGTGAACAGCAGAGCTGGTGTCAGGACTGGGTGCTTACCCCACGACACCAAGGCTGCCTGCCCTGGATCTCTTAATACCTTCAGATTTTTTCTTGATGCATGATCACTGACTTGACCTTATTTTAAACAATAAGCTTTTACTGAAAAGAAGGCTTCCCCAGAGGCTCAGTAGGCCCCAGGAGTTATTCAGATGAAGAGTCTATTGAAAATTTTCTAGTGCCTACTGAGTGTGGACACTGGGTGGGGCATTTTCACAAACATTTCATATTCACCATGAGTCCGACGTGGGTGTGGTTACCTCCATTTCACAGATGGGGCTTGGAGAGGCCAGGGAAACTCACCCAAGGTTGTGCAAAAGGTAAGTGACTAAGCCAGAATTCAGAGCCACTTTTCGTTTGCCCTCATACCCACCCAAGTATCTCTGCACACCAGAGAGCCAGACATGATCTTAAGAAATACTTATTTACCTGTTAAAGGAGCAAAGACATTCGGCACATCCAATAAAATCTAAAATCTTATTTTGGCCCACAAAGCTCTGCAGAACCTTTCCAGATGCATTTTTTTTTTGTCCCTCTTTCCCCATTAAGGATATTCTGGAAGCTCCAAATCTCTTCCTGTCTTCCCTTAAGGATTTAACACTTGCTATATACCCTTTCCCTGAAATATTTGTGTGGATGGCTCCTTCTCATAGTTGTCCATTCACACGACACCTTCTGCAGGGAGCACCCCCTTCTACGTTGGTGCCCCCATCCTAAATTGTCACTTAGCCTATTATCCAGTCTTATATTTTCATCTTTTCTTATTATCTGAAATCATCTTACTAATGTCTCACTTGTGTCTCACTGTGTGTCTCCGTTACTAGATTGGGGGGGGGGGGTCCCTTGTCTACTTTGACACCTGCTTTGTTCTGGTGCCTCGAATAGCACCTAACACATGGTAGGTGCCCTGAAATGATTTGTAGAAAAATGACTGAATGCAAGGAGACTTTCTGTCTTTTCCTGATCTCCAGCCTGACCAGGGCTATTCTTGAGAGCAATGAGAGAATCTTTTCTTTTTTTATCCTTTCTTAACAAATCTCCTTAAAATCCTCCTTCCCTCCAAAGTAGCCATTGCTTTAAGCAGGTGGTTTAATTGAGGCCGGCAGGTGAAGGGATGGGGGCAGTGCAGCTTGCCCACGATGCCATCCTCCACTGGCCTGGAAGCAGAGGGAATGTGTACCTGGGTGCAGGGCCCCTCAGGAAGATCCATCCCGCTTTCTGCAATAATGTAAAAAAGAAAACTTTCAAATACCACAATTTGCAAATGAAGACCTTTAAAATAATGGGATGGCAGCTCTGGAATGGGATTATTAGGATAATGTGATGTTTAAGTGGGCGCTTTCCCTCTCAAGGACCTGCCTGAATTCTGCTGAGCTCATTCCACGAGAGACCTCAGAGAGATCAGTTATGACTTTTATTAAAGTCAAACCAATACCTGTATTCGCAGCCGCCTGGAGGAAATTTCTTTCTGTAACTCTGATTGAAGTTTAATGGGAACTACACAAAGAAAATTTACTTAACCTCCTCACCCATCTCTTCCACGGTGGAAGTCTGTTCATCACGTGCTCTGCTCCCAGGAGACACTATCCAAGATAGCACTTCTCAATTTCATAATATTTTTCAGAGTAAAAGACGGAAGACAGTTGCAGACCTCAACTACGCCAGGATACCATGTAGTCGACGTCTGATTTCACTTACAGGAACAATGCAGGCGTTTTCTCAAGGGTTTGCGCATTAGTATTTTACAGATGACAAAATAAAAGGCATAGGAACCACTAAGAAATTATGTTACATGCATGTGAAAGTCTATGGACACAGAGGCCTGGCTGATGGGCTCCTGATTGGTTCATGCTGCTGCTTGACCTCAGCTCCAAGCACGTGGGGCAAGATAGGCATCTGCTCTTGCTCTGGGAATAAAAACCACGAGTGGCACCTTTCATTCCAGAGAGACCCAGACATCATATTATTAACATCTGTTGGTCTGTAGCACTTTATAGACGGAAAGTACTGAAAATCTCACATTTTCTTATGAAACTTACACATGTACAAAACACAGGTTGAAGTTTGTATAAAAGCCTACATATTCAATTTGTATAAAATATTAGTGAATCATCTATGTAAACATCACCTAAGTCAAGGGATAGGACGTTTGAAGCACCCAAGACCCGCTATGAAACCCATTCCTGGCCACTATTGTTTCTTGCTTTCTGACTTTTATCGTAATTGCTTGTTTGCTTTCTTTGGCAGCATTTCTACAGACGGTATGGTTTAGTTTTACCAAGTCAAACATCATACAAGATGCACTTCTTTGTGTCTGGCTTCTTTTGCTCAACATTTTGTTTTTCAGATTTATTCATGAATCTTAAAAGAATGTTCTATGTATACAGAGATCATGCGATTTGCTATTTGGTGTTCTATTGGGACATATACTACAATTTACTTTTTGAGTTTCCTGTCAATAGACATTTGGGTTTCGGTTGTTTCCAGTTTGGGGCTATTACAAACAACAGGCAACAATATTCTTGTGCAAAGAATGTGGGTACATTTTGGTGCGCATCTGCATGAGTTTCTCTAGCAGAAGTTGTCAAGCTCTGATCCAGTTCTGGCCCATCCCTTGTTTTTTATAAAGTTTAATTGGAATATAGACCTGCTCATGTGTTTACATATGGTCTATGGCTGTTTTTATGCTCTGAATGCAGAGTTGGGTTGTTACAGCAGAGACCACAGCACCTACAGAGCTCATCATATTTACTATCTGGCCCTTTTCAGAAAAAGTTTGCTGACCTCTGCTCTAGGGCATAGGCTTATGAGGAAATTGTACGGTTAAAGGGTTTGCAGACCATTAGCTGTACTAGATACTGTCAGGTTTGTTTTTCCAGAAAACTTCTTTTTAGAATTTTTAGTATTTTATTATGAAAATAATATTGCAAAGTTTACTATTGTATATTCAAGACATACTATTACTATACAGCTTCAGGGTTTTATCAAAAAGGATGAAAAAC
This sequence comes from Vulpes vulpes, assembly GCF_048418805.1. Classification (NCBI taxonomy): domain Eukaryota; kingdom Metazoa; phylum Chordata; class Mammalia; order Carnivora; family Canidae; genus Vulpes; species Vulpes vulpes. The sequence goes on along the minus strand of NC_132789.1, from coordinate 42,168,778 downwards.
CACTAATTATTCTAACTACACTCTGTGCTAAATCTCAACCATGGCTGAACATTTAGTGAAAAGTAAGGCTTTTATGTAGCCATTCATGGTCTACTGGTTGTTTCAAATCCCATCACAGAAAGTCCTCATCATCTGACCTGTTTGGTGGGATTGCCAAGCCCTTGCTATTTTAGTGTGCTTTCTGTATTTTGAATGACTGCTGTTACAGTTTTGTCATGTCTTTGAGGGACCTGTATAAACTTATTTGCAACTATGTGAGCCATTTCACTCAGCGGCCATTCAGTCTGAATGCACAAGTCTTCAGTTATAAAGGATTAAAGAAATACCATGTGTTTTTAGGATTTGAGTCAAGGGGGCTCCTTTGTTCACTGATCTTTTTCTCGCCATCTTCAAAAGTTTCTTCTCCGTCATCAGCTGCAGCTTCTTCCCTCTGCTGGTATTCCAATACCAGATCAGCCTGTCACTTTCTACTTTTGTGAATCCCACCCCATCCATCTCTTCTCCTATAAACCAGTGAAGGAAGGCCTGGTGACCATTACAGAAAACCGTTCTCATATGAGTTTTTAAGAATTCATGAATAATGGTGATGTTGCCCCTAAGCATGGATGCCAGCTCCAAGCCCAAGGAGGGATTTCTCACATGACCACTCGGAGGCCCTGAAGAGTGCCCCACACAGCCGTCTTCTTGCTGTTGAGTAGCCACTCCTCAAAGTAGATCTGCTCTTGTTCTAAGCAGTCAGCATCTGCACTTCCTCCTCTTCTGTGGACATGGGGCCGTGGAAGATAGTGACCACAGTGAGGCAGGGCCTATGTCTCAGGCCATGGGCTACTGACATATACTTACTTAGCATGGAACATTGGCTGAGTGAGTTCTGGCTCGGGGAGGACCCCATACTGCCAGATGCCTTTAGCTCTCAACAGAGCAATGTTGGCATGAAGAGTTGGTCTTTCTTTCAATCTTTCTTTCATTAAAAGAAACGGAGAGGTAGGTAATCTCAAGCTAGTGTGGCAGCTTGATCATCATCAAGGACTCAGACCTCTTTCATCTTTCTGCTTCTCCATCCTTAGCCAGGGAATCCACCTTAAGTTGGGGTTTTAGCACTCCAAGTGGCAGTTAGGAAGGTGGGGAGAGCAAACAAGGGCATCCCACCTGCCTCTCCCTTTTAAAGAAGTTTCCAGGAAGTTCCACCCAACAAGTTCCACTTATATTGCCTAGGTCGGGACTTTAAGACTAAGGCTATTTCCACTGTAAAGGGAGGTGGGAAATGTAGTCTCCTTGTCATGCGTACTATGACACTGAATAAAACCAAGAAGGGAGGGGCAGATTTTGGATGGGAAGATCACAGTCTCGGCCATATGGAAGGAAGTCACAGCATCCAGGGCAAGAGCACAGCTGGGCTGCTTGGGTCAATGATGTAGGAATCTCTTCTCCAGGGGACACATATAGTATTTGCTTTGTACTTGTGTTCTTCTCACCTGCTGTCTGTGTAGCCTGTGGTTTCTGCTCCTTATAACTTGAGTCAACTCTAACCTCAACTGCACATTTCAACTGGAATTCCCATCACTGCTGACCAGGTGCTGACTCTTATTTAAATTCTGGAGTAAGATGGTTTGGTTGGCTGATGGCTGGCCTTGGGCCAAGTGTCCAGCTCTGGTCCAAATATGTGTTTGGGAAAAGGGAAGGCAAGAACATGCAGAACATGGAGCAGCTCTTTAGAGGTTGGGAGGACTCTCTCAAAGGGGCTTAGGGCAAGGCGAATGATGACACATTCTCATTGTGTATGTTTGGTGGTAATGGTTATCAGAGGTTTGATATTATCCTGCCTCAACCCTCCACATAGTGGAGACACACAATCATTTTAGGATTGCCAGCATAAAGTTTACCTAGAGTTAGTTCTAGATTTTAAAGTTGGTGGGATTGAAAAACTTCTACTTGGAGGATTATGAAAAGTATCTGCTTCTAGAGGGAAACAGGAAATTTTTGTTGAGAAGGCCCTCATTTCATTCTGTAAAGAGCCATTAAGGGCGATTCTTTCATACTCAAAATCACAACACTGTCTTGCAGATATAAGGCTAGTAGGTATGTCCCACCGTTCCTGGGTAACCACAGAACCGGTGACATGGCCCAAATGTAAGCTGAGATGTTGACTGTTCCTGAGGTGCCATAGATCAGCTACATCTTTAGTAGGACCAGGCCCTTGTGGACAGATCATTCTTCTAGAAATAAATTTTAGAAGGATTACCCAGTAACGTCCCACTCATTTCTTGGGAGGTGCCTGTGTGTCTTTTCCAAATATATGTTATTGAGATCATGAGCCTATATTCAACAAGGGGGTATGCCTGATATTCTTTTCATCTCACACTGGAGGTGAAAGACTGTGAAATAGAACTGGAGGGGATTTAGTGTAATCTTTGGGAAACATACTATTGACTAATGTGACTACCTCTCAGTCTATGGGGCCTGACCTTGACCTGGGGATGGAGGTAGGGTATTTGCTTTGTAAGAGATAGATGTTCTCACTGTCAATCTTCTGGGATGGAAATGAAGTGTGCCTCAGAATATGGAAAAGGAGGATCCTACAGTCTTTCCAGGGCTTATTGTCCATGGAGAGGGACAGAGTCAATAGGGCCTTCCTTCTGGCCCAGGAACATGGCAGTAGTTCTGGAGGGGGAAACAAATGTGGCCAGGGATGACTTAGTGGAAAGCACAAATGATGGACTGTAGGAATAGGTCTATCTGATATCTGGTTCTAATTTTCTCTTTTCTTCTGTTAGCCTCATACCTGTACTTTCCCACTCCTGCCCACTGCCACACCCCCTTACCATGCAGAATGATCTCTGGGGGAATGAATAGAAGGTTTTGTATCCAGCCTTGGGTCAAAGCAGCAAAGAACAACTCAGAGCAGCATAGAGAAAAAGCTACAGAATAGCCAAAGATGACCTAAGAGAAACCTCCAGTAAAAGGTAGCAATCAGGGAATTCTGGGTGGATCAGTGGTTGAGCATCTGCCTTCAGCTCAGGGCATGATCCCAGGGTTCTGGGATCGAGTCCCACACTGGGATCCCTGAAGGGAGTCTGCTTCTCCATCTCTCTGTGTCACTCATGAATAAATAAATAAAACCTTAAAAAAGTAAAAAATTTAAAATATATAGCAATCAATAACCACTATCATTTAAATATCTTTAAAAGATAATTGACTGTTTAAAGGAAAAATAATAATAATGCATCATGAGGTGTGGTGTTGAAGCTGGATCTATGACTAGAGTAGTACAAAAACTAGGAGAGAAGACGTAGACATGTTGAATGTACTAAGTTAAAGATGTATACCATAAACTCGAAAGCAATTACTAATATAGCACAACAAAGAGCTACCACTAATAAACTAACAAGAGATAAAGAGAATCAGAAAAATATACCCAATTAATTCAAAAGAAGGCTGAAAAAAGACAAACTAGGAAACAAAGAACAAAGGACAAACAAAGCAAAATAGATGGTAGATTTAAGCCCAATCATGTAAATAAAAACAACAAACTTACAAATGATCTATATAATCCAATTAAAAGGATTATTAGATTAGATTATAAAATAAATCTATTCTGCCTATAAGAAACCCACTTTATTTTTATTTTTATTTTTTTTAGAAACCCATTTTATATATAAAGACACAAGTGGGTTAAAAGTAAAAGGATAGAAAAAGATACACCATGCTAACACATCGAAAGAAAGTTGGAGTGCCTATATTAATATCAAAATTGATTTCAGAATAGAGAATATTACCAGAAATAAAGCATATTATTTCAGAATCACAAAAGGGGCAATTTTTCAAGAAGACATAACAATCCTAAATGTTTACACACCCAATAACAGAGCAACAAAGTATGAAGTGAAAGCTGATAGAACTAAGTTTCTCTTTAAAAGAGAAATAAATCCACAAAGATAGTCAAAGATTTCGGTATTCCTCTCTCAAAAGTTGTCAAAACAATAGGTGGAAAATCAATTAAGAATATAGAAGGCTTGAACAGCGTTATCACCCAACTTACTGTCATTTATAGAACATTCTACCCAGTAACAGAAGAATATACATTCTTTTCAAGTATATGTGGAACATTCACCATGATAGATCATATTCTAGACCATAAAACAAGTCTCAATACTTTCAAAGGATGCATGCCATCAAAGTATGTTTTCAGACCACAAATGTGTTAAATTAGAAATCAATAACAGGAAGATACATGGAAAATCTCTAAATATTTGGAAGTTAACACAATTTAAATATCCTATATCTCAAAGAAAAAAACAATGAAAAGAAAGAAAGTATTTTGGCCTGAACATAAGTGAAAATCTATCATATCACAATTATGTGATGTAGCTAAATTAGCTTGAGGGAAATTTATAATATTAAATTCCTATCTTAAAAAAGAAGAATGGTCTCAAATCAAAGGCCTCAGCTTCCAAATTAAGAAACTAGATAACAGGGGTGCCTGGGTGGCTCAGTTGGTTAAGTATCTGCCTCCAGCTCTGGTCATGATCCCAGGGTCCTGGGATTGAGTGCCGCTTTGGGCTCCCTGCTCAGTGGGAGTCTGCTTCTCCCTTTACCTCTGCCCACCCTCCCCACTCATGCTCTCTCTCTCTCTCAAATAAATAAATAAAGTCTTAAAGAAAAAAGAAACTAGATAACAAAGAGTAAATGAAACCCAAAAGAAGCAGGAAAAAAAGAAATAATAAAAACCAGAGTGGAACTCAGAAAACAATAGAGAATAGCAGTGAAATCAAGAGCTGGTTTTTTGAGATCTTAAAATTGATAAATCTCTAGCCAGCCTGATGAGAGAGAGAGAGAAGACACACTCTCATTAATTATTAAGAAAACGCAAATTTTAACTATAATAAGACACTCTATACATCCACCATACTGTCTAAAAAGAATAACCATACCAAGTTTTGGCAAAGTAGTGGAACAACTGAACCTCATATGCTGCTGGGGGGAATGTAATAAAATGGCAGAACCACTTTGAAAACAGTTGGCTGTTTCTTAAAAGGTTAAATAAACATTCACCCACCATATAACCTGGCCACTCCATTTGTAGACACTCACCAGAAGTGAAAGCATACGTCCATACAAAGAATCTTGTATAAATGTTCATAGCATCTTTATTTGTAATAGCCCAAACTTGGAAACAACCCAAATGTCCATCAACAGGTGAATTAATAGAAAAATTGTTGTACAGTCATACAGCAGAATCCAATCAGTAATAAAGAATCAAATATTGATACATGCAAGAATAGAAATGAATCTCACAATAATTTTATTGAATGAAAGAATCCAGACCACAAAAAAGAGTATATATGATGTTATTTCATTTATATAAAATTCTGTAAGTGAAAGCTAAATTATAGGGACAGAAAGTAGATCAGTGTTTGCCTGGGCAAGGAGAGATGGAGAAAGGGTTATAGAGGAGAACAGGGAAAATTTGTGGTGTGGCAGATATGTTCCTTTTCTTGATTGTGGTGATAACTTCACAGGTGTATACATGGGGCAAAAACTTACCAAACTATGTATTATAAATGTATCATTTATTATATGTCAGCTATCCCTCAATAAAGCTGCTAAATGCATGAAACTATCAGAAAAGATCAAGATTTGAAGAACCAAAGATAACCTAAAAATAAAATATAAGAACCAGTGAACCAGAAGACAGAACTGAAGATATCATCTGGACTGCAGCAGGATTAGTTAACGGGAGAACCAGAAAAAAGATAGAGTATATGAAAGAAAATTTAGATGAAATGAGCATATTCTTAGAAAACATAACTTACCAAGAAGTAGAAAACCCAGAGTCCCATAATCATCAAAGAAATTGGAATAATTAAAAGTCTTCCCATAAAGGAAATTCCAGATCTGGAAGGTTTTCTCAGTGAGTTCTACTAAACATTCAAGGGAACAAATAGTCCAGTTTTATATAAACATTCCAAAGCACCCAAAATGGGAGTAGGGGCTACCTGCTTTATGAAGTTAGCATCACCATGATGCCCACTTCTGACAAAGATAGTATGAGAGAAAGTAAATTATAGATCACTCTCCCTCATGAACCACAGGTGCCAAAAATCTTAAACAAAGCACCAGTCAGTGGCATCCAGTAATGTGTCTAAATGATAATACATCTGACCAAACTGGGTTGATTCCAGGAATTCAAGGTCAGTTTAACACACAGAAATTCTGAGTAGCTAGGAAAATCCATTTTTGTCCTCCTGCTACTTCTTCTTCCAGTTGTCATGTAGGACATATAGGCCGAACCATGAGGTGACCTTGAGGAGGAGAGCCATGCTCTAAGGATTGCAAAACAGGAAGATAGGAACCTGAATCCCCGATAGCACCGAAAAACCACTCTGCCAGCTTTGGACTACTAACCTTCTGGCTTCTTCTATGTGAAAGCAAAATAAAATCCTATATTGTTTAAAGTATTGTCATACTTTTAAATATAAATATTTATACATATATATATTACATTAGCAGAAGCAAATCCTCATGAATTCTGACACCTGTAGCAGATTAGTGGAAGTGAGAGGTGTCAGGAAAGATTTCATGGAGCATATAATGTTTGAGTTGGGGCTTGAAAAATAAGTAAAATTCTACTAGATAGAAAGGATTAGAAACAGGAAGGCGTTCTAGACACAATACCAACAGTGTGGAAAGGTACAAAGAGTAAAATAGCATGGTTTGCTCAGAAAATAACAAGATAAGTATAGCATGTGTATTTCTTGAATATTCAGTTTGGGACTTAGGCCTGGGCTGGGCCTGGGCTGAATTCAACTGGAGGAGAAAAGGGTCACTTTGCAGCTCCATTACATGCAAACCAGCACCTCTGGGGGAAGGCAGTGACCTTTTGCAGGAGCTGTGTGAGTAAACACATATTAGCCAGGCAGGACACAACTCAATGAGGAGCAGCGAGACCTTGACTCCCAAGAAGGTGATTTGAGCTTGAGTCTTTGCCTTTAGAGCAGAGAATGTGCCTCAGACAAAAGTGACCACATAGTCCTTTCCCTGGTGGCTCTGCACAGGTGATCCTGCCTAAGCTCCCTGCACCTTCCACCAGTGGGGCAGAGTCCCCAAACAATACAGTTCCTGAGAAGGGAAGTCTCTGCAGAGGAATTGGGGAAAAGGGCTCTCTGTCAGTATATCTGGTGATTCGGTTGCGTGACATTTTTTTCCTTGAGAATCAGGAAGCTTTAGAGGAAGTCAGACCCTATGGCACAATGCCATACACATTCCCATTTTCTTGAGTCGGTTGTGATATATTATTAATAGTGCCCCCTTTTACTCTCAGAAGTATCCTACTTTGTTTTTTGTTTTTTAGTGGTGTCTTTTTTTTTTTTTTTTTTTAGAGAGAGAGAGAGAGAGTACACAGTGAAGGGGGAGGGGCAGAGGGAGAGAGGGAGTCTCAAGCAGGCTCTAGGCTCAGAACAGAACCTGACCTGGGGCTGGATCTCATGACTCTGAGATCATGGACCTGAGCCAAAATGGAGTGAGACACTTAACTGACTGAGTCACCCAGGCATCTTAAAGTATCCTATTTCAGATAAAAAGTTTTATGATCACCCTACTCACTTGTGTAAGGACTTCATAATTTATAAAGGAGCTGTTATACCTTTGCTATTGCTTACAGTTATTTGGGGATAAAGCAAATCACTATCATTCCTTTTCTTCCAAAGAAATTTGGGGATCAGAAAGAGATTCATTTATCCTATTGTTTCAGACAGAGACACTCTGGGGGGAGGAAAATGCTTCTATGGCATACTGAGATCAGTGTTAATTTTGTAAAGAATAGAGTCAAAATGATAACAGGAGGAATATGCATTTCTCAGATGAGACTGGACTGTGTAGTCTTTGGAAGAAAAGTGAAACTTGCTAGATGAAGATATGACTGCCTTTGGTGATTCAAACTAAAACTAGCCATTAGAAATGGAATTGTGGTTGTAACTCTGCCCTGTGCTTGTCCATCACCCAGATAGTCAGAGGACTGGAGCCCTAGTCCTTCCATGGATGCCAGAAGAAACCTGAGCAGGGGATACGACTCCTTCAGACTCTTCCACCAACTGTAGCTAAAGTTGGAGGGGTCTGAGTCTGCTAGGCACAAACTCTATAGGGATTATTAACCCCTTTTCCAATTGGAGATATTGACACTGAGGAGTTATGTTGACTTGCTTGAATCATAGAGTTTATAAATGGCAGAAGTGGAGCTTGAAGATTAGGAGATTCCTTGATGAAAAAAATAGCTAAAGGCGCTCGAGTTTCTCCAGAGAAAACCCATGGCCTGAGATGAGGCAGGAAGAATTGGGAATTTTAGCCTGAAGACAAAGGAGCCTTGGAGGCACAGGCTATAATCTCTGTCATCAAACCCCTGATGGGCTGCCACATGGGAAAGAAATTATCCTATATAGGTTGGACCTAGAGAGTGAAACAAGGACTAATGAAGAGAAGATAAAAGGAAGCAGATGCCAATTTAACATAAAGAGAAGGAAACTAACATTTCCTGAATATCTATCTATGCCAGGCATTTTACATGTGTACTTTTGTTTAATTCTCACACAGAGAGAAACATCTGTGAAGTAGATATGATCCTCATTTTTAAAAAATGAGGAACCAGGAGACTTCAAGTTAAGGTAATAGTAGAGTAGCTTGTATTGTACTAATTGTCTTACCCGCACTAATTATAAACTCTGGACAAAATAGAAAGAAAGTTAACTGTTTGAAGGTACTGGAAAATGACTAAAGCCAAGCAGAAACTAGAGGGGATTTGATTCTTGAAAGAAAAGAACCACACTTGGTAGTATCCATTTATCCAGCTTCTCATTTGAGGGCAGTTCCCAATCTACGTGGTGCACTGGGGCACTTCTGAGAGAGCTCACACAGAAAGTTGCTGTTGTATTAGCCTAAGGAGTCAGGGGATGGACTTTGGGCCTGCCAGGGCAGTTGGAAATTGAAGAAGGGACATCCTAGAAAGGACCATAGAGAGAGGAGCTCCCAAAGCTGCATATACATGTCATTCTAATCCTTGGCTGACACCCTAACCCTGAATGTGTGGGTGAGACTCCAAGTAGCCTAGGGGGGAAACAATAGCTGGAATTCTGGAGGAAAAAAAAGGACTGAGCAGAGGATTCAGAAGCTGCCTACCTTGGAGGTGGAATTCAAAGTTTGAATGGAAGGGCCTCAGTAAGTACTTCAAGCTTTCCACTGAAACCTCAGAAGGACCACATTCTGGGATTAAGTACCACATCCCAAGATTAAGGCACTCATCCTAGGACTAAGGGAAAAACCAAAACAGACTTGCTTTAAAGACTGAAACTTAGTCCTCACAAGATCAAGGAATCCAGTGGTAATTTACCTACTTGCTAGAACAAACAGTGCTCTTCAGAGAAAAATAACAGAATGCAGAGTTCTTTATATATAATTAACTTTTTAAAAAACTCTTAGATATGTGAAGAAACAGACAAATATAACCTAGTGAAGAGGAAAATCAGTTGATAAAAACAAAGTGATAAATGAGGCAGATACTGAAATTAGCTGAAGAAAACATTAGAACAAGTATGAGAAACATGATAAACAATCTATAAGAAAAGGTGTTAATGTGTGAAGAGATAGGGAATTTGAGAATAAATATGTATACTGTGAAGAAGAATGGAAAGGAAATTCTAGATCTGAAAAAATAAAGTATCTGAAATCTAAAAAATATTTATTAAAAAATATCATTGTAGATTGGATAAAAAAGAAGACAGAATCAGTGAACTGGAAGGTAGTTCAATAGAAATCATCCAAACTGATGCAAAGAGGGTGAAAATGGTTGAAAAACAATTAATAGAACCTCATTAATTTGTGAGATGGCATCAAATGGATGGACAAATGCACAACTACAGTCTCAGAAGGAGAAGAGTGAGGGAATAGAGCAGAAAAAATAGTTGAAGAAATATTGGTCATATATTTTCCAAATTTTATCAAAAAAGAAATCTACACATCCAGAAAGTTTATCACATCTCAAACAAAATAAATACATACAAAGAAATCACATATAGGCACATCAAAGTTAAATACCTAAAAACACAAGTAGACAGAAAAATCTTAAAAGCAGTCAAAAGTAGCTGATTCCTCATCACAAACAATGAGGTCAGAAGACATAATTAAAATGCTAAAAGAAAAACAGGAATAAAAATCCTACCAACATAACATTTTATATCAAGTGAAAATACCATACAAAAATGAAGATAAAATAATTTCAGATAAACAAAAGGCAAGATAATATATCATCAGGAGACCCAACTGCAAGAAATGCTTAAGAATGTTCTTTAAGCTGAAGAAAAATGAGACCATATGGAAATTCAAATCCACAGGAAAGAATAAAGGGCACTGGAGATGGTAACTCCATGGAAAAATATAAAGGAAAGATTTTCTTTCTTTGTTTAAATATTGAAAAAGTTGAATCAATGAGACTTTCACTTCTGGCCAAGATGGAGTAAATGGGCTGCATTTAACCTCCCACCTGAAACAAACAAACAAGACTGAACAAAATATGTGAAATAATGGCTCTGAAGGCCTTGGACATTATGTAATGAAGAACATGATCCCTAAGTGACAGGAAACAAATACATCCCTATTATTGACCCTGTTTACTGCCTGGAATAGCCTTGCCATCTTCCTGAGTCGAGGAGGCTGAAATGGAGGTCCAAGAAAACAAAAACATCTAGAATTCTCAATTCAGTGTATTGAAGACTTGAGCTGCACACAGGGAGAACTTTAGAAATCTGTAGACATTTCCCTTGGGTATTTCATTGAATAATTATCAGCACATGTATGTGAGAAACTATCTGAAGCCAAGAAAAGAATCACCCAAAAAGGTTAGAAGGAACGGTGCTTGCCACTCACACAGGTTAGAAGTAGTGCCCATCCCCAACACTCAGTGAAACACTTCATAAATCCTGGACGTCAGTTAGAGTACAAGTAAAGTCTTGCCTTCGCAGAGGGAAATGTTGCTCTAGTCCCACCTAATTGGGCTTAAAAGGAAGAACCAAAAGGATTAAGCTGTTTGCAAGTAACTTAATCGCATCCTAAAACGAAGCTCAAGAATACCTTTAGGACCATAAAAATATTCAGCACCCAACAAGGTAAAATTTACAATATCACATAACCAGTAAAATAATTGTCAGGTACACAAAGAACCAGGAAAATAAAAATCACAATGAGGAGAAAAATCAACCAAGAATGACTCAGAAATGATATAAATGATAGAATTAATAGACATGCTCCTTAATACAGTTATTAGGACTGTATTCCACTAACCCAAAAAAAGCTGAAGTAACTGCATTAATCTCCAAGTAAATTTTACCACAGAAAAAAATGTTAAAAGGGATAGAGATGGTCATTTCATAATGATAAAAGGGTTAATTCATAAGGACATAAAAATCTGAAATGTTTATGTACCTATTATCTCCAAAATAAAGTAAAAACTAATAGAACTGCAAGGAGAAATAGGTAAATCCACAATTATAGTTGGTGATTTCAGTCCTTCTCTCTCAATAATTGATAGAACAAGTAGATAAAAATTCAGTAAGGATGTAAAAGACTTGAACACTATCACCAAATTTGACCCATTTAACATTTTTAGAACACTTCACCCAATAACAGCAAAATGCACATTTTCTTTCAAGTACACATTTACCAAGATAGAGCATAAAATGTCTATGTCTGGGCCATAAATTATGTCTCAATACATTAAAAATGATTCAAGTCATACAAAGTATGTTCTGTGACCATAAATGGAATTATGTTAGAAATCAATAACAGAAATATCTAAAAAGTTCCCCAATATTTGGAAACTATATACCACAGTTCTAAACAATTCTTGGGTCATAAAGTAATCAAAAAGTAAATTAGAAAGTATTTTGAACTGAAACAGAATGAAAACACAGAATTTTGAAATAATATGGAATACAGCCAAAGTAGTACTTAGAGGAAAATATATACTCCTATAGGAGAAAAGAAGAAAGGTATCAAATCAATGACTTCAGCTTTCACTCTAAGAAACTATAATAAAAAGGGCAAGTCGAACTCAAAGTAAGCAGTAAATATGGAAATAATAAATATCTGGATTGAAATGAATAAAATAGGAAAAAGAAAACAATAGAGAAAATCAATGTAACTAAGAGCAAGCTCTTTGAGAACATCACTAAATTGTTAAGCCTCTTGGAGGCTACTCAGGAAAAGAGAGACAGTAAGAGACAGAGAGGATACAAATTACCCATATCAGGAATTAAAGAGGGGCTATCTATAATTGGAGATACAGATTTTGGAGTCTACAGATTTTAAAAGTGTAGTAGGGTAATATTATGAACAACTTTATGCCAATAAATTATAAAATTTGGGAGATGGACACATTTCTTAAGTGACTCGATCAGTCAAATCTCACTCAAGAAGAAATTGGTAATGTTAATTGACCTGTATTTATTAAAGAAGTCCAATTTATAACTAAAAACCTCCTCACAAAGAAAACCCCCAGCCCAGATAACTTCACTGGTGAATTATAACAAATAACTCAGAAGGAAAAAAAATACCAATTCTCTATAAACACTTCCAGAGGTATAAAGGCACTCCCCAGTCATTCTATGAGGCCAGTATTATTCTAATATCAAAACTAGACAGATATTAAGGAAAGAACACTAGAGACCAATTTCCATAGTGAGTATAGATGCAAAAAATTTTTTTCATTTTATTGATTTATTTGAGAGAGAGAGAGAGCAGCGGGAAGGGGCAGGGGGAGAAGGAGAAGGAGTCTCGAGCAGACTCTGTGCTAAGCATGGAGCCTGACATGGGACTCCATCCCATGTCTTTGAGATCACGACCTGAGCCAAAACCAAGAGTTGGATGCTTACCCGACTGCATCACCCAGGCACCCTGATGCAAAAAATTTTAACAAAATTTTGGCAAATCAAATGCAGAAATATATAAAAGTGGTAATAAATCATGACCAAGTAGAACTTAGTCCCTGGAATAAAAATTTTAGTTTGACATTATCAAGTCAACAGACGTGGTTCACCATAACAAATTAAAAACCATACCATTTTTCTCAATAGGTACAGAAAAGGCATTTTTAAAAATTAGCATCTGTTCTAGATAAAAATTTTCACAGACTAGAAATAAAAGGGAACTTTCTTAACCTGATGAAGGGCATCTGAGAATATACAATAGTTACCATCATACTTCATGATGAAAAACTGAATACTTTCTTTCTAAGATCGTGAAAAAAGCAAGGATGTTCACTCTCACTACCTCTATTCAACATTTCAGTAGAAGTACCAGCTAGGGTGATCAGGCAAGAAAAAGATATGAAAGCATCCAGAATGAAAAGGAAGAAGGGGGATCCCTGGGTGGCGCAGCGGTTTAGTGCCTGCCTTTGGCCCAGGGCGTGATCCTGGAAACCCGGGATCGAGTCCCACGTCGGGATCCCGGTACATGGAGCCTGCTTCTCCCTCTGCCTATGTCTCTGCCTCTCTCTCTCTCTCTCTCTCTGTGTGTGTGTGTGACTATCATAAATAAATAAAAATTAAAAAAAAAAAGAAAAGGAAGAAGGAAAAATAACTTTATTCACAGATGACATAATTGCCTATGTGCAAAATTCTATGGAATAAAAATCAAAGACCTAGAACTATGAGGTTAGTAGAATTGCAAGATACAATGTATCTCATACAATATAATTACCCAGTATACAATAATTATGTGCAATTATGCAACATAAAATCAATATAACTCAGTTTATCAGCAACACAAAATTGGAAAAGGAAGTTAAAAGTAATAGCATTTACAATGCATCAGAAATAGGAAATAGGGATAAATCTGACAGAATAATTTAGATCTGTATACTTGAAAACCACAAAACACTTTTAAGAAAAATTAAAGAAGGGACACCTGGGTGGCTCAGTGGTGGAGCATCTGCCTTCAGCTCAGGTCATGATCCCGGGGCCCTGGGATCGAATCCTGCATCAGGGTCCCCCATGGAGAGCCTGCTACTCCCTGTCTGTGTCTCTGCCTCTCTCTGTGTATCTCTCATGAATGAATGAATGAATGAATGAATGAATGAGAAAAGAAAAATTAAAGAAGATATAAGTAACTGGAGAGATGTGCCATATTCATGTATTAGAAAATTTAATATTAATAAGAGTTAAAATCTCCCCAAATGGATTTATAGATGCAGCTGAATCCCCATCAGGCTTTGTTTTTCTTGTGGAAATTGAAGAGTCCATAATTCATATGGGAGTGCAAAAGATGTACAATAGCCAAAAGAACTTTGAAAATGAAGATCGATGTGGAAGGACGGACTATCTGATTGCAAGCCTTATTATAAAGATACTATAATAAAGATAATGTGGTGTTTGCTTCAAGACAGATAAATGAATGAATGGGACACAATAGAGAGTTCAGAAATAAACACTCATATTATTTAGCCAATGGATTTCCAACAAAAAATACAGAACAATTTGGTAAAGAAAGGGGAGGCTCTTTTAACAAATGGTGCTTGGACAACTGGATAGCAATATGCAAATAAAAAAATCTTTTAGGGGGTCAGGGTCGGCCCAGGAGAGGCAGTGCTGGGGCAGTCTAACTGTATGACAAATGTAGGAAACAGCTTCACTGAAGACAGGGGAGATTCTGACCTAAGTAACTTTGGAAATGAGTCTGTACGACTAAAGGTAACACAAAAAACAATCTGTAAATAACCATCGTACTCTAGTTGATAATGTTGTTTCCCATGAGGGTGTGAGTTCACAATGCTCATAGCGCTAAGCTTGTGTACTGGAAACGGACAATTTGTGAATGGATGGCAGGTGGTAGGAGTCAGGTTTCTCCTTGTTGGAATGAGAGTTTACAAGTAAGCAAAGGGAGGAGGCTAGCATGGATTACAGTAAATGCATGAAGTAATCAATTAATAAGTAATTAAGCAAACATAAGCATGAACGCATGTTTTGATTAGTATAGGTATAAATGGTTATATACCGAGATATATAGAGAACCTAGAAACAAGGACTCACCAGTAGCAATGACCACATCTAATGCCCTGATTTTACTTTCTAATATCATCCTCCAATAGGACTCCAAACAAGGACTCTTTGGAGAAATGATTGATTTCAGGACTGGAGCAGAAAATATATAAGACGATCCTGGAGTGTCTTGCAGTGTCACAAAGGAAGGGAGAGCTCAAGAAGGCAAAAGCAAAAACACAGGGATGGGGGTATGTCCAAGGTATATTGGAGTTCCAGTGGCCAAGATTGGAGTTATGCAATCAAATAAATAAAGTAGTATTGGATTATAACCCAAAGTATAAAATAAAGATCCACGAGTCCATAGTGACATCAAGAAATGGCCGAATAAATTAATAAATGGAGCAGAAGAAACAAATCCCCCATGCAAAAGAATCCCAAATAAATTGTGCAGATAGCCTGTTCTCATGGAGCTGGAGCATGACTCCCCACAGGTTCTGGGGAATGGTTGAAAGAGTTTGGGCTTTAATTTTAACTAATCGTGAGGGGAAGACCCCCTCCCAAACCTTGTTAGATGTGTGATCCCAAGCATTACCCTTTCTAAACTTGAGAGTTTTTATTTGCAAAATGGGGATAATAGTATCACTTAGCTACCTGTCAGAGTTGCTGTGAAGATGGAATGTCTATACGGTTCTCAGAATGGTGCCTGGGACATAGTACTCTATAAAATATGGTATTATTCTTTTTTTAAGGTAGTGTGTTCGTCTGTCCCAGCTGCTATAACAAGATCACACAGACTGGGTGGCTTGAACAACAGAAATTTATTTTCTCACCATTTGAAGGCTGGAAAGTGCACAATCATGGTCCAGCCAGGTTCCATTTCTGGTGAGAGCACTCTTCCTGCCTTTGCAGATGGCAGCTTTGTCCTCATGTGGCCTTTCCTCCATCCGTGCTTGGGGAAGGGAGAAGTCTGGGACAGAGATCTCTTTCTTTTCTTATAAGGCCACTAATCCTATCAGACTCTAAGGCCCTACTCTTAAAACTGCATTTAACCTTAATTACTTCCGAAGGACCCCATCTCCAAATACAATCCCATTGGGGGTTAGCTCTTGATTTAGTAATTTTAGTAGGGGGACACAATTCAGTCCATAGCAGGTAGTATGAGATAAAGAACAAGGCAACTTGAATTCTCATTCTGACTGCACCGTTTGCTAGCTCTGTTGGGGAAATCTCTCAAGTACCTCAGGTTTTGGGGTTTTTTTTTCCATTTAAAAAAATTAAGGTATTATTTTTATCCAATAAAATTCACACATTTAAAAATACCGTTAAGTGAGCTTTTTAAAGCAAAATTTTAAAAAAGTTTTTATTTTAGAACAGTTTTGGATTTACAGAAAAATTGCAAAGATAGTACAGAGAGTTCCCAGATACTTTGCACCCTGTTTCCCTATTATTAACATCTTAAATTAGTATAGTACATTTGTTACCGTTAATGAAGGCATACTGACATATCACTAGTTAAAGTTCATACTTTATGTGGATTTTCTCCACTTTTTATGTGATATCCTTTCTCTGTTCCAGGATCCCATCCAGGACACCACATTACATTTAGTCATCTGTTTCCTTAGGCTCCTCTTGGCTATGACAGTTTCTCAGACTCCCCTTGCTTTTAATTGATCTTGACAGTTTTGGGGGTACTGGTGGAGTGTTTCATACAATGCCCCTCACTGGGATTTTTCCGATGATTTTCTCATAATTTCACTGTGGTTATCGGTTTTAGGGCTTAAGACCACAGAAGAGTATGCGCATCAAGGGTGCGTACTATCAACATGACTGATCACTGTTGCTGTTGACCTCTGTCACTTGGCTGCATTGGCCAGTTTCTCCAAGTTACTGTCCCCTCCCCCTTTTCCATTCTACATTCTTTGGAAGGAAGTCACTATGCATAGCTCATACTTAAGGGGCTCTACCTCCTTGAGAAAAAAAGATCTACATAAATTATTTGGAATTCTGCATGTGGAATTTGTCTCTTCTTCCCTATTTATTCATTCAATGTTTATGTTGGTACAGACTAACTGAAATATATTTTATTTGGGGGATTATAACCCAGCATTATTGTAATGTATTCTGTTGCTCTAATTGCCCCAGCTTTGGCCATTGGGAGCTCATTCAGATTGGCTCCTGTGTCCTTTTGACATGGTCTTGTCATTTTTCTTACCTTCTGTTTTTCTCTCTCTCTCCCTCGCTCACTCTCTCTATCTTAGATCTTCTTCACTTGCTGTCAGTATAAGGTGTCTGAGGCTCATCTTGCATTTTCACATCCCAGTCCTAGAATCAGCTATTTCTCTATGGAGCCTTAGTTCTCGTTAATGGAGAGGGGTATTTAGAAACCAAGATCTGGACATTAGATGTGATTTTTGCTACTGGAGCATCACCACTTCAAGGCTCCAAGGAAGTGGTGAGAAAAGGCAGTGTGCTTTGAGCTGAGTGGGGAGGATGAGAAGAAGCAGCAGTCACTTTAGACCTAGCAGAGAGTTCCAGGCAGAAGAATTGCTAGTAAAAGAATATAAGGAACAGGCTTGTCTCATCAGAGGGATAAAAAGAGGGCTAGAGAGGCTAGAGCAGGTTGGAAGAGGAGAGGCATGAGAGGTGAGGGCAAGGAATGACCAGAACATGGTGGAGTTTGCAAACTAGAGGGGGCATCTGGACTTTCCTCACAGGGAAACAGAAGCCACTGAATGCTTTTAAACAGGGTTGATGCCAGTTGATATGGGTAGGATGATATAACTTGGGTCCAACTAACCAGGCTGAGGAGTCTAGTTTAGTGATCTGAACCAGTCCCAAAGCATTTAACTAGCAAAAGCTTTATCCTGCCTTAGATGAGACTGGCAGTTGGACAGATCTATGGGGTACTAGATTGCAGGGTGGGTCCTGGTGTGCACGAGCTTATAAAATAAGGTGGTTTCCTGCTATAAAGCTATGATTAGAACAAGCCCAAATGTGGAAAATGGAGTCCTAGGAAGTCCTCAGATTTTTAAGTTATCAAACATACTACCCAGCCCTGGTGCTGCTGCCCAATCTTGGATGATGTTGCTTGGCCAAAGTCATCCTTGGGTGTGGTTCCCTAGCCTCTAAGCATTGTGCAGTCTAGTCTATAAGCTCTGCTCCAATAAAACCACTGTGCTTACTGGCCCAGAATATCCCACATCATGCACATGTGTCTCCTACCTCCTTCCTCTCAGTTCATCCATATCCATAAGTCTGTTTCATCTTCTAAGACCTGCTTTACATACACCTTCAGGAAGACTTTACCAGTGGACCCAGCTCTCTCTTCGGTGCAAGTCCAGTCCAGGTTGGGTGGCCTCTATTCCCCAAGAAGATATGTGAGGCTTCCCTTCCACATTAAATAGAAAAGGTAGGCCTGTTGAAGTGTGGTATTAAGGGCATCCTCCACACCCTACCCTAGGTGGGCACCAGAATCAAGGAGGTTACTCAGAGGAAACAAAGGATGATATAGGTTGATCGAGTTGACACTGGTTGATGTAAGATCATATAGACCAGACCCAACTGACCAGCCTAAGGAGTCAAAGCTATTGTCCCAGAAAAATTAGATATTGTTAGAAAATATAGAAAAACATAGAAAAAAATTGCTATAGATGTTTATGGTAAAGTGGAATATTTTGAGTTTGAGATTGCATATCTCTATGCTTTCTTGTAACCATTACTGTTTCTCCCACCATAAAGCAGTTGCCTTCAGAGGGCGTAGCTGAGAAAAAAAAGAGTACATATTTTAGCTTGGGAGCTTCTAAGTAGATACTTGTAAAACCAATAGTGAAAGAAAGTGTTGAAAATGAAAGTTTTCAATCTAAAAGGTGAGCTTAAAGAAATAAAGGTTGTTGTAGATTTATTTGTTTACTGTTTATATTATAAAAGTTTGGTATTGAAGTACAGAAAACAGATTTAAACACCAAACTATATAGTAGAGAAGAATACATGGTGATGTAAGTACATTTTCCTTCCCAAAATAGATGGGTCAGATGAGAAGATGGAGAATATGAAGGCCATGTATCTGGAGCTTAGATGCTGGTGGGATGAGGGAGAGGGTAGGGGGAGTCTCAGAGAAGAGGAAGATAATACCCTGGCTTCCCAAGGAATAGCCTGGGGAGTCAGCAAGACTCTTAGGGGAGCTCTGATCCAACATGACCCGGGAAGAGCAATATCAGTGGCTGACTGAAATTTCTAGGCAACTGGGTTCCTGGCCTTAATCACAGAATATCATGCTTACCAGCATGGTAAGAGAAACTCACACAGAGGTTTCTGTGGCTCCCAAGGAGGAGGTTGGGCAGATCCAAAGGAAGCAAGAGTGAGGGAAAAGTGATCTGGGTTACTCTGAGGCCCTGAAGCCATCATCAGTTGTAGGATGGAGTGGGGTGTGTGTTGGGGTTAAAAGCTGATATCCAGAGAGAAGGAGGGAAGAAAGGAGGAACCCCCTCACTGTGGGGCCAGCAATTCAGAGCAAAGCTCATAGTTCCAGCACCATCTGACTATACTCACATCGCCATCTCCCCACTCCATCGCCCCAACCAAGATGACTGGAGAAGAGAAAGAAGAGGAAAAGAACCATAAATCCACTATATTTAAATCTGGAAGTCATATGATTTACCTTGAGTTGGGAAGATGTGGCTTTCTACTACTCAGAGGAAAGATGGATATGAGTTAACTAATCAGTTGTATTATTATTATCTATATTAATATATAATAATACACATTACTATTATTATATTAATTAATAATAATAATAATACACATATATGGCATTTACTTCATGCCAGGCACCACTAAACACTTTAATGCACTAACTCATCTGGTCCTCCTAATACCTGTATGAGATGGGGCACATTTTAGCACACCTGAGTTTCACAACCACTACTTGCAGCACTTAGATGCTTACAATATTTTATTTTATTTATTATGTTTCTCTTTGTACATGAAGAAATAAGGCTTTTGAAATAAGAATTAAATAATAAAAGACTTGCCCTAGGCCATATACAATGGGCAAGTACAATAACTGGGCTTGAACCCAGAACTTCAATCACCTAGTTTGAGTTCTTTTCACTATCATAAGTGTTCAGTAAATATATATTTTAAATAATTGTATTTATCATCTTATTCTGGAGAAGAGAAGGGGAATTAGGACTGGCACTTGGAGTGATTTCACACTTAGAGCCTGATTAAAGGAAGTAAGAGAGCAAAGGATACTGTGAAGACATGTCGAGTGAAGGAGGAGATAAAATGGGGGAGTGTAATATCACAGTCCTCTAGAGAAGAGAGTGTTCTTAAAAGGAGACAGTGATCCCAGGAAAAATGGGCACAAACAGTGCCCAGATCTGGGTTCCTAAATATCAATCTCCACTAAAAACAATGTGGCTGATGGCAGGGCTGGGGCAGGGAGACTACAAGGTGAGCCTGGAACTTCTTGTGCCAAAGAACAAAGAGGTGCTCCACTAACAAAATGCTGGGGGTCCTACGGAAATAAACAAAGACCACCCAAGTGAGATCAAGCAAAGTCTAGTTATTCAGAGCTTACAATAGGGTGAGAGTCGGCCACCCCACTTGCATTTTGGTAGAAACTCAAAGGCATGAACAGGAGTGGAAAAAGCTTCATAGTAGGGGAAAAGGAACCCTTCAGGTATGCCCTAATTGGAGGCTGTTGGCATGGAGGAAGCTGTAGGTGGGCTAAATAGAAACAGGGTATGCTGTGTAATTGGTTAAGGGGCACATTCGTTTCTCTGGTTTGTCCTAAATTTGCAGCAGGGACAAAAATCAGGGAAATGGCAGTCATTAGTCAAATCCTGGCTATTGGGGGCTGATTGTTACAGAAGATAATGATTGGTTTCTTGGATCAGTTGCTAAAGATAGTAGTCTGACTTGTTAAGAATCTGACCTATAGTGATAAGGATAACAGATTAGCTTTCTAGGCTAGTTGCAGCAGATCATGGGTCAGAGTTCTATTTTTATGTATGGTTTGGCCATTGTTCATTTGATATTCAGTCTCTTAGTAGGTTAGAAGAGACGCAGGAGCCAACCTGAGAGAGCTCCCACTGGCCAATTTTAGAGTAATTTAGTTATTAAAGTGATTAATAACAGTAATGGATTATAACTCCTTGAATGAAAAAAATCAATAAATTCATAGATACAAAACCAGAAACCAAAAAGAAGTAAAGTGAGGAGGGTGAGAGGAGGGAAAATTTTCCTTACAGTGGAATACCAACTACGAAGTATACAAGAGATGAAAGAGTAAGAAATTAAACATTTTGCAATAATTGATTCAGGTAAAAATCATTAATGGATCTAAGACTCTTTCATCGGGGGGTCCAGATCAGAGTACCTCACCACAGACCATCTGCTAAATACAAAAGGAAAGAAATCCCTTTACAGTGGGGGAGTCTGTGGGGTTCCACTTTAACTGAGTGATCCAAGCGGACGTGACCAGTGGTGGCGTCATGAATGGATCAGTGGATGAAGGCTATATGGGTGTTCATCAGAGTATTCTTGAAAATTTTCCATGGGTTTGAAAATTTCCAAAATAAAAAGATAAAAATATGCAAAAAAAAAAGGGGGTGGTGGTGGTGGTGGTGGTCATCCATGCTGAATATTGCTGACAGGTCACATAAGAAGGTTCAGGAACTGGCCATTGGATTTAGCAATATGGCGCACCCTGGTCACCAACAGGCAGTCCTGGAGGGGAGGTGGGGCAGGGATTCAGTCAGAAAGGACTGAAAGGAACGTGCACCGAGGGAGTGGAGAAAGCAGCTTGAAACTTTTTTTTAAATTATTATTATTGGAGTTCAACTTGCCAACATATAGCATATCACCCAGTCAAGTGCCCCCCTCAGTGCCCATCACCCAGTCACCCCAACCCCCCCGCCGGCTTGAAACGTTTTAAGACTCCCCCCCCCCCCCCCCCGCACATTTAGGTTAGAACTGAAGGAAATAAGTGGATAACTTCTGTTATGTCTTTTTCATCCCTCCATGGACTCTGGATTTGAAGTCAATTTTGTGTCAAAAGCTCATACGATCCTCTCCCCCTGCTGACTGGACATTCCCTCTGGGGGGAATGTCCCTACTGGTTTTTTGCCACCCAGTGGGAGGTGGCCTCTCCCTCCCTTAGTTCACGAAGAAACTGATAAAGCACGGTGTAGCCCCATTCTCCTCAGGGGCGGTCTCCAATCCTACAGAGCTCTCTCTGCTTCATCATTTCTTCACCTCTCCTATTTTCCTCTTCACTGGCATGAATTAATTTAAGACTTTGTGTTTCTTATTCATTGTTGAAATCTGCATCCTTTGCCAAATCATTCTTTTGATTCAGAGCCTAGAATTTTAAGCCATAAAATTCTAAGTTCATACATACCTATTGCCTCTCAGGAACACCATCTTCCAGGTCATTTAAAATATACCTATTGACCCACGCTAACAATAACAGGGTGCTCTCATGGTTTCTCCACATGTCAGTGTAATAAGTTTTTCTTAAGCCAATTCCAGGAATTGATGATGGTTCTGGTAGGATTTCCTGCAGAGAACCATGCATGGCCTTCTTAAATCCACTCTCCAAATCTTTACGGTTTTCCTATGTATGATCAGAAAATGTTAAGGACTCTGGATACACACCCTTCTCAATCTCAAGCAATCCTACCAGCTTTGAAGGTCAAGAGTTTGAAATGTTGACTCATTTTTAATGCACAGAGGACCTGCCAGGTTATTTTATTCTCCCCACTTTACAGATGAGAAGACAGATACTCAGAAAGACCAAGACTTTCTAGACCTAGAGGATTAGGGACCCAGGATTTAAAATCTGGGCAGCCCTGGAGG
This sequence comes from Vulpes vulpes, assembly GCF_048418805.1. NCBI lineage: Eukaryota > Metazoa > Chordata > Mammalia > Carnivora > Canidae > Vulpes > Vulpes vulpes. The sequence goes on along the minus strand of NC_132789.1, from coordinate 42,145,895 downwards.
CTCAGTGGTTTAGCACTGCCTTCGACCCAGGGTGGGATCCTGGAGACCCGGGGTCGAGTCCCACATCGGGCTCCCTGCATGGAGCCTGCTTCTCCCTCTGCCTGGGTCTCTGCCCCCCTCTCTCTCTATGTCTCTCATGAATAAAATAAATTTAAAAATTGTTAAAAATATAAAATCTGTGCTTTTCCCACTATGCCAAGCTGCCTTTGAAAAAGGATTTACTTCCTCCGATTGCTCAAAGGAATGAGGACTCAGGCTTTCAAATATTTTGCTGATTTTTTTTTTTTTTTTGGAAAGACTCAAATATGAACTTACCATACCTAAGAAGGATGTTACAGAGAGGTTGCATGTGAAGTTAATCTTTGTAAATTGAATCACATTGTAAATGCACCGGCTATTTAAATAATTCCTGAAGCAAATCATTTTGTATTTGTGACTCTGGATCTTCATCGGTGTATCCTATTTGCCTGCTGCAGAAATTACCTGTTCTCAACTATCCTGAAATGGAGGCAGAGACCATCACTTAGAAGCAGGGAATAGAATTGTATTTCAAGGGAGGGTCACTGCCCCACAGAAAGCACTCAAGATAACAGACAGAGGAAGTCCAGCTCACAAGTAGCTTCAGTTGAGTGTGGCAGGTGTGTATGATATGTTCTCTTTGAATACCGTGGGCGAGGCTCCCAGAAACAGTGATGGAGCAGAGGGGGCAGGAATGGAGAAAGAAATCATTAATGCCCTGTGATTGGTTAAGGGGCCCATTAAAGGATGGAAAAGATGGAAGGAATAGGAAGCGAGGAGAATGGGCCAGGCCAAAGGAGAGGAGAGATTCTGAGAGGGAACACCAGCTAGAATTTGTGAGGATTAGGAGGAGATAAGAAAGAACCGGGAGATGGAGAGGGCGAGGGTGGGGAAAAGGAGGGTGGGGAGAAGGAGAGCCTCATGGCACATCTGTCCTTGCTGGGCTGCCTCTCATCCGTGTCCTGCAAGAGCACTGGGTCCAGAGCCTCTCCTTCCCCACCCACGTCAGCTGTTCCCTTCCGCCAGGAGCCTGGTCTCAGGGCCCAGCTAGCCCTAGAATGATTCGGCACCCAGAACCCCTCCCATCTCCCAGTTCTTTTCTGGCCAGGGCTTTGCAGCGGCTGTTCACTCCCGTCCCTGGGAGGGCTGCCGCTAAGCCATCTCACCCAGAAAGTCCCCAGTCTCTCCCCGAAGCTTGAGACCTCAAGGCCAATTCCTCTGAGTATGACCAGCAAAGACAAAACCTGGAGGGCCTGTCTTCAGGTCTCTGATGGGCAGCCTTGTGCCATGAACCCTCTCTGTGCAGCTTCAAAGGCCAGAAATAGGATCAATGAGGAGGGGCCTAGGGATCTGGGTATAAGAAAGACCCTGCCAATCAACCTGCCTTAAGATGGAATCTGCTGCCCCAGGAAGGGGTGAGTTTCCCGTCACAGGCTGTATGTAATCATGCCAGCAGAAGCTGGATACCAAACCCACCTGATTGGGCCGAATGACTCAGATCTCTTCGGAGACTCTGATTTCTCCTGAAGCCCTTGGAAAAATAGCTTTTAAAAATCCATCATTAGCCATGAAACCTTGCCCTATTTATGTGATTAGAGAAGTCTTCCCTTTGCATCAATTTCAAGGAGTAAGTTAATCTGAGGCCTAGTCACGTGATCCCAAATTCTGAGTCACTGGGCTTTGAATTAGTGGGGTTTCCCAGGGGAATTCAAACGTTCCACCCAGGAGACACGGGAAAGAAGGTTCGCGCCTTCTGTGGGAACGCAGCCCAGGGAAAGACGAGGAGATGGCAGGCGGCTGCCTCCTGTGCATCCCAATAGGCCTGCTGCTGCGCGGAGGCTCCGTGTTCCAGCCCCGGAACAGTTGGAACAGACAGCATTTCAGGAAAGGATTGAGGCAGACCTGCCAGTCACTCAGACATCCGGCATGAGTGGGGGCGGTTTCTCTGGGGCATGTGCCAAGATCGGGGTGGCCCTGACCCTTCTGGAGATTGCCGTCGAAGCCATTGCTCCCACGAGGCCCATCCTGATGCCCCCTCCTCGGGCCCAGCATCACCCCGGGTGTGTGGCTCACACACGCTGCAACCCTGGGTGCTTCGTGTCTGTCTCCACTAGGCTGGCACGGAAGCCACGCGCTGGGCATTTACCCGCCCCCCCCCCCCCCCCCCCCCGGATGGAAGCACGCTGAGGGCCCAAGAAAGCAGTCCGAGGGCTTTTCTCCTGATTCCTTGGATGCTCTGTTTTCCCTGATCTGGTCAGTTTGGGGTTGTTTGGTCTTTGTTTTCTCCCCCTCCCCGCCATAAGTAGCCCTACTTACCCCATTGCTGGGTCTTCTGGTTCTTGTTCTCAGTGCTGTCCTATGTCCCGCTCCTCTCCACTGGCTTAGATAAACCCTCGCACTGGGGTTCCAGGCTCCTTGGGATTCACCCCACCCCGTGCTGCCGAGAGGAGCTCTTTGCCCTTCTGGGTCCTGGGCTGGCCTTCTGTGCAATCCTCTTCCAGGGTCAGGGCCTGCACCAGCCCAGCCTCTCTGTCTCTCCCCCAACCATCTGGACATGCTGAGAACCCCGTGACCACAGGCACTGTGTTCCATCCCTCTGTGGATCCCTGGCCCCTACAGCAGTAACGAGCAGTTAGGACGTGCTTTCTTACACAATGGGAGGTTTTAGAGAGGAGGACTTAGGAAAATTGGAGGTTGTGGGGGTGGGCTAACTGAGAGATTTATTAGTTACCATTTCTCTCTCTCCCTCTCCTGCACAATAATTGATTAAGTCTTATCATTACTTCTTAAAATGACCCTTGGGGACGGCCCAGCGGAGGCTAATGTCCTGGTGCCCTGGTCCAGCTGGGACGCAGCAGCTGCTGCCTAGGGCAGCACCACCATCCTACTGCATCTACTTCTCAGTCTCCCCTGGAATTGTCCCAAGTCACCCTCCTGGTTGTGGGCACCACTGGCTGGCAATATCCGGCCACCATCCTGCCTAAAGGCTCCCTCATTGCATCCAGGTGTCAGGGGAGCAGGGTGGAGGGAGCCTGATGCTCTGTTATTTATTTCTCCCATAAACATGATTTCAATCTAATTCTGATTTCCACCTGCTGGATGACCCCCACAAATGAGCAGGAGATTGCTATGTTGCTGCACATCACACTGAATTTGGCCAACTTCAGAAATACCCTCCAGTAGATGCCTCCTTGCAAGTCACCAGGTCTTTTGTCATTATGTCCCTTCCAGTGAGCAGCCCTGGGTTTCTTCTATTCAGTAGTCCTCTCACTTCCCCACATAAAACAAAATCCATACAATCCCTGTGGAGACTGGTGTGGATGCAGTTAAATAGCCTTTCATCATTGACTCCCAGCCCCTTTTCCAATGCACAGATCTGACTTAGGACAGAATAATATATTGCAGGCCACTCCAGCTCGAGAAATGTTTGTTGAGTGCCTACGGTGTGCTGAACCCCATGCCAGGATCTGGAGACCCAGCTGATTTAGAGGCTGACTTTCTGTTGCATGTATCACAGAGTCCAGGAGCTGGGTTAAAGCAGCATTTAGCAAAGGGTGAGCATGAGTGCTGTTCATCTAGGACTTGGAGTTATCACTCGACGTTTTTCATTCAGTAAAAACTCTTCATATTAGCCTTGCTCGAGGTGCTAGGGAAATAGAGATGAATAAGATGATTTGTGTTCCCAAAGAGCTCACCATCTGGGGGTGGAGGAGACAGACAAATAAAGAGAGGACTGCAGTAGCACGTGATGTGTGCTGTGATGGGAGGAAACTGTGGGATCTGGGGGACCGCACCTGACACGGACAAGGGAGGGGAGGCAGATACGAGGAAAGGCTTCCCAGAGTATGTGATGTTTGAGCTGAATCTTGAGGAATGAAATAGAGCTTGCCAAGGGGTAGAGACAAGCAACGTCCAGGCAGCACATGCAAAATCACAAGGAGAGGAAGCCTGCCTGGTCAGGAATGCTAATTACTGAAGCATCCAAGAGGAGGAATAGGGGAGATGCATCTTGTGCGGGAGACAAGGGTGAAATTATAAGGAGTTTCTTAGGTTAGCCAAGGAATCAGGCATTGTCCTAAAATGCTGGCATCCAAGAGATCGGCTCGAAGGCTTTTGTTATAACCCTGAAGAGAAATGATGAGGAACCAAACAAAGGGAGTAGCAAGCAGGGAGAATAGAGGCAAGGTGGGTCTAAGACACCTTTTGAAGGTTAAAGCTACAGGACTTGATGAGGCATTGAAAATAGGAGGGAAAGAGAGAAGGGTAAATTCAAAGATTGCATCCATGTCTCTGGCTCAAGTAAAGGGCAGATTACAAAGGCTCGTAAGAATAGTACTGATAATATAACAGGCATAATAATAACAGTGACAATAATAAAATAGTATTTAGAAGAATCACTAATGTGGGGGACTTGGGAGTAGAGCTATTAAACTCCTAAATAAAAAAGCTAGGATAAAGCGATGGGGAGAAAAAAGTCATATGAAGGACCAAAAGGAAAAAGGAAATTAAATTGAAAAATTAAAGATATTTTCAAAGATACATATAGAATATCTATAACAGAAGCAATAATCAAAGACATAATTTTTAAGAATGAATAAAAGCCAAAGCTTTTTGAGCCATAATCAAAAAGATCCACCAAGTTATGAATAAAAATAAACGAAAGGAGGAATGGTAAAACCTTTCAATACAGTTGCGTTTCTGATTATTTATTCTTATATTTCTGATAGCTTTTTGCTCTATATTTTCGGATGCAAAGTTATCTTGTGCCTAAGAGTTCTTGAAATTGCACTTTCATGACAAAGTGTGCATTCTGTCAATAAAATGCAAGGTTTCCAGCTCTTACTAGCACATGGAAGCAAATGACACCATAATTTCAACCGCTCTTGCTCCCAACCACACGTAGGATCTACAGACTTCCTTGGTCTCTCTCTTAGGAGTCCGCCGGGGAAGGTATTCACATTTTCTCATTAACAAATTTACTCCACAGAATACCCTCTCTGCGCCACCCAGCACCCACTTAGGAGCTCTATATCCTCTAGAAACATAATTTCCCATCAGAATTCTGTTGAGGACTGCTATGTCCATCTGATGCCTCTACCCTTCCTCTAGGTTCATGAATGATATTGGTCTAGGGTCTACCTTTCTTATAGCACTTTTATCTGTTCTTGGTATCAAGAAAATGCCAGCCTAGTAAAATGAGTTGGGAGGTGTTCCTCTGCCCCTATTTTTTTAGTTTGTGGAGGATTGTGTTTGGTAAAAATCTGTCATCGAAGCCATCCATGCCTGCAGTTTTCTTTGCGGAAAGATTTTGAAATTATGAATTCTATTTCTTAAACAAATATATGAGACAACGCAGATTTTTCTATTTATTCTTCAGTCAGTTTTAAATTTGTGTCTTTCAAGGAATGTATTTTAAATTTGTGTCTTTCAACTTCATCTAAGTTGATGAATGTATTGGTATAATATTGTTGCAATATTTTCTTCTCCTTTAATGTCTGTAGGATCTGTAGGGATGTCCTCTTTCTTTCATGATATTGATCATTTTTGTCCTTCCTCTTTTATTCTTGATAAGTCTAACTAAAGGTTTGTTCATTTTTTTGACCTTTTGAAATAACCAGCTTTTGGTTTCACTGATTTTCTCTATGTTTATTTTCTATTTTATTGAACTCCACTCATTAGTTTCCCTGCTTCTGCTTATTTTAGGCTTAATTTGTTTTTCTTTTTCTAGCTTCTAGCTTTTCGTGGAACCATGATCTATAAGACACATCCAGGCGGAAGTCTGGAATACCTGTAGAGCTTACCTTGTTTGTTTCTTTACAAATATTTTTTTGTAAATATTTTAAAAATATTTTATTTATTTATTCATGAGAGACACAGAGAGAGAGAGAGAGAGGCAGAGAGAGAAGCAGACTCCACGCAAGGAGCCCAACGTGGGACTCGATCCCAGGTCTCCAAATTCACATCCTAGACTGAAGGCGGCGTTAAACCGCCGAGCCACCAGGGCTGCCCTGTTTCCCTTTTCTAAAGAATCACAGCACTGCAATACCATTGTCCAATGCCTGGAAAGAGTTATTTCATATCTTTTGTCTAGATCCCTATATGGTGGGAGGAAATGTGGGAGGTGATCCCAATTGCTCCATGATGGCTATAAGTGGAAGTTCCACTGCCTCTCTTCTGGGCATGCATGGGATATAACCATGAATCTATTTGCTAAGCACCCCAGTTTTATGCTCTACACCAGTGACAATAGGCTAGAGCCCTTCTGATGCCAAATTGCACTTCTCTCTTAGATTACTGTAATAGCTTCTAAAATATCTATTCTCTCTCCAGACTCATTCATTCCATATGGCTGCCAGAGTGATACTTTGGAAACACCAATCATATTGTATGGTAATCAATGCAAAATTGAAGTGAATGAATAGCCCTCGCCACCTTTTATGTTATACTCTGTTATAAGAATCTCAAGGACACATTGCTGACTTTTTCCTAAAACTCTGGTTTTAGGAAACTGATCATTTAAATCTTTAATTATAGTTTCCATGCTTTGTACAAGACGTAGATTAGAAAAATAACAAAGAATGGACCAAAAGGCAAATCCCAATAATAGATACCACACTGTCCTAAGGAATGCTTTACCTTGTGGTAATTATGATTTCCTTCCCGGGTCACATCGTTGTACCTGGTTTCTTTATCTCTAGTGATAAACCCCCTAGAATCTCAGGCAAAAATATTTTTGGCACAGAAAGGGCTATCATCTCTTTAGATATGCCTCAACTGCTGTATCTCAACCACTGTAGTGGACACAGCTTGAGTTCTCTCCTAGGAGACCCTCAGCCTCAGTTCACATCTCAAGAAAAATACTCAGCAAATCCTAAGTCCCACTCAGGCTAAAGCTGGGATTCCCTCTACATGAAACAAGACTCTTTTTCTTGTTTCTTTATTGCTTTGAATTAAACTTTGCCCAATTAATGTTGGGGTCCTTGATTTCTGTTTGCCTGAAGCATCTGCCCATCCTTTTTAAAAAAAAATTACTTTTCCTAACTTTTAGTTGATTGTCTTGTAAATAGAGTATAGTTATTGGTTTTCTTTTTTTTTTTTTCAGAGGGAGAGGGAGAGAGAGAGAGAGAGAGAGAGAGAGAGAGAGAGAGAGAGAGAAGGACAGCAAACAGCAAGGAGGGTCAGAGAGAGAATCTTAAGCCCAACATGGAGTTCAGTTTCATGACCCTGAGATCATGACCTGAGTCAAAGTCAGGAGTCGGACACTTAACTGACTGAGCCACCCAGGTGCCCTGAGTATAGTTGAATTTTATTTTTATAAAATCTGGAAGTCTTTGCATTTAATAGGGGATTTGATACATTTCTACACATTGTTATAACTGGCCATTTCATTTTCTCATGTTATCTTGTGGTAACTGTCTTGTTTCCTTTTTTACCTGCCTATTGGTAGATAAATTCTATTTTGTTTGCCTTTATTTTTCTAATGTATTAGAAGATAAATGTTGGTGCCAACCCCACTATTTATAACCTTGACATTTTTCCAAAATAATTCCTAATTTACATTCTTTTAATTATCAGAATCAAGTGTGGATTGGAGTCTTCTGAGATCTTCTTATCGAAGAGAAATAGTTAAGTATACTTTTACTCTCTTCTTTCAATTCCCTGCTGCATCTTTTTTTTTTTAAACTCAGGTCTTAGAGGTGGATTACTATACCCTACTATTCTCCTTTTATATCATATAAAACTCTTTTTTCAAGATAAATATTAGAAATTTGGGGGATACCTAGGCTTTCACAGCTGTTTAGATTTATCCTCATTATTCTGGTTTCATTATTCTCTCCTAGACATTTTACCTTTTAGATCAGGATTTCTCCATCTTTGGACCCTTAATTTCGTTCACATCTGTCTCTTCTGTGGCACATGTATGGGTGCTTTCTGCTTCGCAGTCGCGGCAGAGATTGTTAATCCGATGCCTACTCATTCTCTGCTTCTTCCTTCTTAATAGAACTCTAATTTTTTTGGAGGGATAGAATGAATACTACCCCCCCAAAAGAAATCCAAAAAACCCCCAAAACAAAAAACATCTCACGACATTTTCTATTTTCTTTTGCAGATGGGGTGACCAAATAAAAGCAGAAATTTAAGGCAAGGTTTCTAGAAAAGCTCAAAGTAGCTGGCTTAATTGAAACGTGCATTCTTTTTTTTGCTCTTGTCCCCTTTCTCATCCTTTTTTCCTGGAATGAAACCATAATGGCTGTGGCTCTGGCATCCATCCTGTGACTGTGAGGTGATGTTGAGGATGGAAGGTGCAGTAAAGGGGACAGAACAGAAGAATGGAAGGAGACTGGGTTCTTGATGATGCTATTATGTCACTGCTGGCCCTGAATTAGATATCACTAAACCTCATGTTACATGAAAAACAACCAACAACAACAAAAACAATCTCCAACCTGCTTTAGCCACTCTTATTTGGAGCCTCTCTTTTTAGCAGCTAACATGCAATTCCTAGCTTTACAGCAAAGGATGGGAGAAGGAAAAAATATTGAAAAAAAAAAAAAGAGCAAAAACGTGGAGGTGTGAAAGTACAGCGAGGTTGGAGAATAACAAAAATACCAATGTGCCTGGAATCCAGGATACATGGCAAGATACAGAGGACATCAAAAGCCTAAGTAGGAGGGCATGTCCCAAATCTATTCGTCTCTAAGAAGCAGGATAAAATTCAAATCCCATTATCCTGGTATTCAAAGTCTTTCACCTCTTGGCTGCCACGTTTCCAGCCTTATTGGCCACTTCTCCATACCCAGAACTCCAGACACATGGCATTGCTACAATTCATGAATTTTTCATCTTTGGATCTTTGTACTTGCTTCTCCCTTTTCCCGCCTCTCTGTCTGACTAACGTGCGTTCGGTGCTATAGACAAAGCCCAAGATTACCCCTGTCCCTGTCCCATGGATCTGGCTGCAGCACCGCTCCTTGACTTCGCACAGCTTTCCATTACTAGCCCTAGGAGACACCTCATACTCTACTTAGGGACTTGCTTATCTGCCTCTGCTCAGAGATCACCAGCTTCTAAAGGTAAGAACGCTCTCATCTTTAATTACCGTGCTCACCAGACATCAGACAACCTACTACATATCAAATCCTCAATAGGTAATTGTTCATTGGATGAATGATTGAGGGAACCAATGGGATGGAAAGCATTGATAGCAGATTAAGGAATTCAGACTCTATCCTTGAAGCCATGGGGGCACTAGAATGAAATGGGAAGCATGTGTGGTTTGGAAACTCTGCTCCAATGGCTAGGACGAGGGAGGGACTGGAAACCAGGAAAGCCCAGAAGGGGGAAGACTTGTCAGGAGGCCTAGCTCGGGCAGTTCCTGGCGAGGGGCCCCTGCCCTGTCCTGAAATGGTTAAGGTGGTCAAGGCACACGCCTCTGCAGAGGAGAAATTTCCCTGTCCTTGCCTAAGTGAATGGCTGGGATTAAAGTGACAGCCCACCTTAGTGATGGCGGCATAATTGGTTGTTCAGCTCTGTCCTTGTCAGAGCGCTGACAGTTCTGCAGATGTCCTGCTCGGCTCTCCAAAGGTTAGCCTCAGCTGGTGCGGCTGTTCATTAATCATTCCTCCCTGACAGGCCTCGGTGCAGCCCACAGCTGCCACGCCAGCCCCCGCAGGCCCGCCCCACCCAGCCAGGCTGGAGGCAGTGTGCACTCCGCCCCCCCCGGGGGGCTGGTCCCCACATGGGGAGACAGGCGGTCTGTGTCCTCTCCACCCCGCCTGCTATGATGCTGAGCGAGAAACACTGATAACGGAATTTCCCTGGGTTCCTGCTTCCCAGAACTAGGGTCTGAATCACCTTACAAGCTATCCTGACATCCTTGACTTTATCTGCTCCTCTCCTCCACCCTCACAGAAGCTTCTTACTGAGATGAGGGCAACCCTAGCCCAAGAGTTCCAGAAAGACAAGAAGGCCAATGGCTTCGGGCCGCTCATGCTGGGAAGATGCAGAGCCTGGCTTAGGGCCTGAATCCTGGGCAGAGTGCGCATCGCCTCCGTGCTGTGAATTCCATAAACTGTAAAAGATGCTTGTGAGTCACTATTTGTGAGTCAAAACAGAACTTGTGTATTTGTGCATAGGCTGGTTCTAGCCCAGGAATATCAAGGAAAGGATGACCCTTTTGGTCCTTGGGCAGTATAACCTGACAGCAGGCTGAGGAATCTGATTTCCTGGGTTCGAAAGAGGCCAGTTCCTCTCTGGGGCTCTCTCCCTTTCTCTCTCCCAACTAAAGTCAACATGGCGGACCACGCCAAGATGGCAGGTGGAATTCTAGTCAGAGCAAAGAGGTTGGTGGAAGGGCTGGAGGTCTAGGTGTAGGGAAAAGAGAACAGGGAGGAGAGGGCCTGCCTTGGGAGGGAGCAGAAATTAGAATCTGGGTCAGGAAGTGTGGTCAGAGCGGGGGGCGGGGTTGCAGTTGGGAGCATGTGGTAGGGTTGATTAGAAAACATCATCTGCCCACGCGCCCAGACCGAGGGTGGAATGCCTCTCTCAGCATCCCCAGCCCAGGCTCCAAATATCCTCAAGACCTCCTCCCACTTTCCCTTTTCTTTTCCCTTTTAGTTTTTCCTGATTTCCAGGCACTGGTTTTGGCCCTGTGCCTCGTTTCCCCCTTCTCCCTTTGCTGCCTTGTTTGATGTCCAGAATGGATCAGGTCTTGCTCCCCAGCCAACCAGACCCTGGATTAGGAATTCTACCGAGGTTCCCTGCACAGCCTTCCTTCAAGAGTAAAAGCATGTTCCCAAGGCCTGGGTCTCAGCTACAGGCTGCCAGTCGGCTTGTGCACAATGCAGGAGTCATCATTTCCCCCCATTGATTAGCTGTCCACCCGCAAAGTTTCCAGAGGAGCAAACAAGGACACTGGGAGATTAGCATTCAGCTAGTCTTTTGGACTCCAAACCACAAACACCTGCATTTTCCCATCCAAACACCCTACGTACCGTCAGCCCAGAAACCAAGAGAGTCCAAACCGAGCTCCCTCAAACTCACACTCAGATAAATAAGAGACTTTCTCCCAGTGCTTCCAACGACAATGGCCACCTCCCACATTGCCAGCACCTTTCCCCCCCACATCATTCTGCTTCATCTTCCCACTGGCTTCTGGAGGGAGGTAAGACCATCCTTATTTTATGTGGGAGAAAAATAAGGTTTAGAGAAGCTAAATGACTTGCCCAAGAGCACACAGCTAGTATATAGGCACTGGCATGCTCGAAGCCAAGCCCATAGCTTTGCAGGTTTTATCTCCTTCCTTTTCAACGTGCTCTTACTGATGGGCTTGCTGTGACTTTAAGTCAGGGTTTTTGAAAGTGGCACTCCTGGCTTCTGGGGCCTATAATTCTCGGCTATGGGCACTGTCCTGTGCATTATAAGATGTTTAGCAGCATCCCTGGCTTCAACCCACCAGATGCAGCAGCATCTCCTGCCCCAGCTATGACACCAAAAACACCTCCTGACCTTGCCAGGTGTGGCAACATCACCTCCAGTGGAGAACTGCTGCCTCTGTCTTCCCATGCTGTGGTGGCCTACCTGAAGCCAGGGGCTGTTTTCCGTGCACGGGCCAGAGATGCCTCACTACGTGAGGAGAAGGCAAGAAACAGAGCAAGGTCAGACTCCTCAGGAAGACCACTGGCCATGATAATGCAAAATGAGAAGGGCATTTTTCAGCAGAAATCTGAGAGATACATACTGGGGGAGCGTTCCATCAGGCAGGACATTCAAGCCTGCATCTGTCCAGCTGCCCACCTGTCCTTCCCTCTCCCATCCACTGTATGTCTCTCTACTCTGCAAGTATTCCCTGATATAAGGCCCATGGAGGCATCACATGGGAGGAAGAGTTGTTGGGATCCTTTGCACAGTGCTGTGTGTGTGTGTGAGGGGGGGGTAGAGTCCCAGTCTCAGTCCCCACCATAGCGCAGGTGCTCAATGGACCTCCGAGCTTTAGTTTCCTGAAACTGAGGATAATAATACTGTCCTTGCAGAATCGCGGTGAGGACATAATGAGCTAGTGTATGTGGAAAGTGCTTTATATGCTATACAAATGTTAGCTATTAGAATGGGCGAATGTCGGACAAGTACAAAAATAACTATATCAGGCATTAAGTGTTAAAAGATACAATAAAAAAAATGAGCAGAAGATTTGAACAAAGAATTCACAGAAAAAGAAATGCAAATGGGCAATAAATAGAAAAAGATGTGCAAATTCACCAGTATTTAGGAAAATGCAAGTTAAAATGATAAAATGCCACTTGTCACACAGTAGATGGACGGACATGTAAAACCGTTAGGTTTAACATCTAAAACCTGGTGGGGCTGAGGGTGAGGGTACAGGCATCCCCTCACTTCACTGATGAGCCACATCAACACCTCCTATCCGGTAGAAACTACAAGAATTACCCATGACATCCCTTTTGACCCAGAAGCCACATGGTTGTGACCCTTTCCCGCAGAAATATAAACACCGATATAAAAAAAAATACATATGAAGACTGAAGAACAGAAAACAGTAAGAGATGAGTGGGAAATATCAGAAAGGGAGACAGAACATGAGAGACTCCTAACTCCGGGAAACGAACTAGGGGTGGTGGAGGGGGAGGTGGGCGGGGGGCGGGGGTGACTGGGTGACGGGCACTGAGGGGGGCATTTGACGGGATGAGCACTGGGTGTTATTCTATATGTTGGCAAATTGAACACAAATAATAATAAATTAAAAAAAGAAAACAGTAAGAGATGAAAAATATATGGAACAGTATGAAGTCATAGGATGAAGTAAATATACACGAATTGGCCTGAAGAAATGACTACAATATATTAAGGTTTTTTTTTTAAAGAAGGTAATTGTGTATATATATGTAGTATGATCCCATGTAAAAATTAGAAGAAAACCCTTTACATATGTGAGTATATGAATTAATATGTTCATATGGGCGTGTATTCCGGAAGATGCAGATGAAACAGAGCATTGGTGACCCAAGGGAACCCAAGGGTGAGGGGGAAACAGAAAAGGAGAAAATCTTAACTTTTTTTTCCCTTATATGTTTCTGTCTTGTTTGGCTTGTAAGAGAGAGTATTTCTGGTCTGCAGTGTGAAGGAAAGGATTCACTGGGGTCATCCTGAGCTCGATGGAGCCCATCCAGCCCATCGGGTGAATGGCCAGCTGATTTCTCCCAGGGTAGCCCCTTGGAGGGAGCTTTTCCTGCCTCCCCTGCTGGTGCTGGAGGAGAGGAGAAAGGAATTGCAAAGCCAGTTGGAAAAAACCTTCCCTACTTTGTCTTTACTATTAAAGAAATGCAAAGGTGATGAATTAGGCAAATTGGTTGATGTCAAGTTGTATCCATCAGAATGATTCAGAGCCTGGAATGAGTAATAGTAATGGAGAATAGCTGTTACTAAGAGTAACCAAATTAGCATTATCGAAAAAGACAAAGGAGAAGCGGCGGCCAGCAGGCACCCTGTCCCTGAGCCTGTCCCCGCGTCTGCACTGGGAGGCCCACCCGGGCCTGGGAGGGCGCTCCTCGCCTGCAGGGTTCTCGGTGGGGCTGGGGCTTCTTCACCAAGAGCAAAGGACAACGGTCGCATCTATTTGATCTGATGGGACTCTCAGCAGGCCAGGGACTCTGACTCCGGTTCACAGGAGGGCCATGGAAGCTCCCCAGAGTGGAAACGGTGCCATGGTCATGCAGCCAGTAGGTGCCAAAACCTAGCTTTTAAACTCAGGATTCGGGAATCTGAATGTAGGACCCAAGTCCCTGTATTTTTCACAGAAACTCCATTTAAAAAAATTATCTACTTCTCTGCAGAGCCATTAGCAGTGCAAAGTAGGAAGTAGATGGTGTGTGGAAAGGCCGAGGGGGAGGAAGAGAAAGACCTCTAGGCCCTGCCCAAGGTCGGAAGGGCTCTGTACAGGGTTGGGGTGGGGGTACATGGGACACGCTTGGGACGTTTGACCTCTCTGGTCTTTTGAGCTTAGGGAGTCCTGCTCTGTTCCCCCAAGAGCCCAACGCACCGGTTACAGTTGACTGGCCCAAGGGCAGCCACGAAAGATGGCCAAAGTCAGATGCCTCTTGTATGGGAAAGTCGAATGGGAGGCAAGGAGGACACCAGTTGCTAGCAGACCCATGTGGGTAGCTTGGGGTATCCCTTTCCTAGGGCGGCTGTAACAAAATACCACAAACTGGATGGCTTACAGCAATGGAAACATGTTCCCTCGTAGGCCCGGAGGCTGGAAGTTGGAAATCAAGAGGTCAGCAGAGCAGTGCTCCTGGAGAAGCCTGGAGGGGAGAGTCCCTGCGTGCTCCCTGCTGCTGCTGGCGGTTGCCAGGCCTGCCTTAGCACTCCTTGGCTTCCCACCACATTACTCCAATTTCCACCTCTGTTCTCACATGGCCATCTTCCGTCCAAGTGTCCTGTGTGTCTCTGTGCCTCTTTTTTTTTCCCCCCTTCAGGACACCAGTGATTGAATGTAGGGCCCTCCCAAATCCAGTGTGACTCATTTTCCTTGATTACATCAGCAAAGACTGCTTACACATTCGCAGCCACCTGGGGTTAGGGCTTGAACATATCTCTCCGGGAGGGGGGGTGACGGGAAGCGATTTATCCCACAGCACTGGGCCGCAGTAATAAGGGAGAGAAGGCCCAGGGACAGCTGCCTCCAAGGCCCCCAGAGACGCCTTCACCTTACAGCTCCCTCCGGTCAGCACATGGATCCCTGTGAGAACCCTACTTTTGAATTCGGTGATCCCACTGCCAATTTCCTCCCAAACTCCTCCCTGTGTTTGTGTGATGGTTTGATAAAGGTTATTCCTTACAACCAAAATGAGCCATAAACAAAACTGACTTTCATGTTTATTTTTCCTCCCATAATTGGCTTAATTTTTTTTTTAAGATTTTATTTATTGGTTCATGAGAGACACAGAGAGAGAAGCAGGGACACAGGCAGAGGGAGGAGCAGCCTCCTCCTGGGGAGGCTGATGTGGGACTCGATCCCAGGACTCCGGGATCATGACCCGAGCTGAAGGCGGACGCTGAACCACTGAACCCCCCAGGTGCCCATATTGGCTTAATTTTATTATTAAGATTCTAAAAGAAGTAAGATGCTTCGGAGACTCCTTTCATTGGAAAGTAGAACATTTCTCTGATGTGCTGGCCCAGCCTAGTCATGGTGATGAGTTTTTTGTTTTTTGGACTTTTTTTTCCCCTGAAACAGCTTCTTGTCACCGGGATAAACTGAGTATGGCCAAGACACCCTGAGGAGACCTGAATTAGAATCACTGATGCATCCCTAAGATGACTTAGGTTAGATCCTAAAGAAATCAGACCAGGAAACACAGCATTCTTTTAGCAAGCCATGGCAAAGCTGCCTCCGTGGGGCTGGCCTGCCTGAGTCATTGCTTTGTGGGAAGGCTTGAGGCCAGCTGTCCCAGCCGGCTGGGGTTTGGATTTCTCTGCAAAGTCACACTTCATGCAAGTCACACAACCCTCGAGGGGATGGCTGAGGTCAGAATGGCAACTCTGTTCTTTCTCCCTTCTCTCTCCTCTCGAGTCATCCTCCCCGGCAGAGACCTGTCACGCACCCTTCCGTCCCCCAAGGGGCAGAGGCCCTCGGGGATGGTGCTGGTGGTAAATACGCTGACCAAGTGTGAGGAGCTGGAGAGACAAGAGGCCCTTGTACTCTGAAATGATCAGCTGCCATGACTGTGCTAATTATATAAGTTCCAGAGCTCGGCATGTATCTATTGAAAAGACCGACGGTTTGTATGTATTTGTGTGTGTGTGTGTGTGTGTGTGTGTGGAAGGGTGGAGGGCTGTCAAGAATTATACAACTTCAAGGCCCATGAAACCCTCTATATGGTCCTCACCCAACCTCATGAGGCTCTCATGGCCTAGTCAAGCACCCCAGAGTACCCCAACCTCCTGGAAAAATCCCAAATCCAGTGCTTGCAGCACCCCCCACTCACGCCCCGTGCATGAGCTCTGTGCTTCTGTGGACAGGTATGTGCAAATCACAGCGCTCACCCTTTCACAACATATAACACTGACGTACAAACAACAGACAGAGCAATAAGGAAATCTGAGAAGTGAGCTGGGCACTGTCACCACCCCCACCCCCTGGAAGTCCTCCCTTGCACCCTCAGCATCTCCGCCTCCCTGGAAAAGGACTAATCCTGAACTCAGGCAGCAGGAACTTTAGAAATTCCAGCCAGTGCTTGGGACTCAGCACCAGCGTCATTGTGTGAGCCAGACCTTGACCAGCTACCTACAAGGTCCTGTCTCCCTGCAACCCCTATGGACTGTGATCCAGCTTGTTTTTTGTCTCTCTCCCACGGAGGGTGGTCCTGGTGAAACTCAGACCAGAAGCCACCTGACAACAAACCTTCCTTCTACCGGTAGAGTGGGTCGGGTCAGGAGGGATGGGGGGAGAGGTGGGGGCTACATCTTTCCGGTCCTTCCCAAGCCACCAGTCCTGCTGCGGTGACCTGGTGTGCACCCTGTCGTACGAGATGTAAATACAAAACATTGCGTGATGTAAGGCCAGTACAGAGGTGAATGGTCCCGACTGCCCAACTCAGACCTTTCTCTCGGAGGAATCCAGCACTGAACACTCGACAGCTGGTTCTCAGAATGTTTCCCAGGATGGGAATCAACAGAAAACCCCATGCTGTTAGTCCAAGGTTTCTGGACCTAGAAGGGCCCCTAAAATCATCCAGACCAACCTGCCATTTCAAGATGAGAGAACTGAGCTCTGGACAGGCAGAGGGTTAAGATCAGAGACCGAAACCCTACTCAACTGTAGACGCTGAGAGCTACTCTAGACCACGCATTAGAGATCCAGCCTACGCTCTTGGGGAGCACCATGGACAGAGGACAGACCTAAGCAAAATGCAATCCGGCAGGGGAGGCCTGGGCTGGTGGGCAGCATGGGACGGGCCTCTGGGAGGCCAGGGGAGGCTGACTGGGGCCAAGGAATGGGGTTTGCACCTTCAAGACAGTATCGGCCCAGCTTGAGGGGTGAATATGGTGCATTTCACCTTTTCACTTCTGACGCTAAACCAAACTAAACAAGATAACAGATCAAATCAGAGAATTTGTTATGAAAACTGGCATATTGAACAGTCTGAAATTGATGGCATATAAATAGGAAAAGGCTTTATTTTTCTCCAACCACCGCCTTTATGCATTCTCTTGGGTCTGAGAAAGAAGTGGCATCTACTGACCATGGAGAAGAGGTCTTTTTTTCCACTTCTTACTCTTCCTCTTCTCATGATACTCTTGGTTATTCTAGAATCAGGGCAGGAGGTGTGGAGATTAGAAAGAAAGAGCAGAAGTCCCATCTTTAACTTAACTGGTCCTATCTTCTCTCTTGGCCAATGCTGTTGGCATTGATGCCCTTGACGTGACAGGCCTTCAAATGCTGGTTCTCTCATTGGAAGATTCCTTCTGGGATCTCGATTCTGAATAGTCACCTGACATGAGCAATGTGCCCTCTAATAGACCTCTTATAATCCTCCTTCCCCTCTAGGACCTCTCCTGATGGAGTCCCCTTGCCTAGAGGGTAGGATGATTCACCACCATGATTACCTGAGCCCGCTTACCTGCCATAGCACCCACTTCCCTCATGAGGTGTTTGCGTGGCCTTGCCACGTTCCACGGTGATGCGCAGGCTGGCCATCCTTTGGCCTACCTTTGGCCTCACAAGTGACTCCAACTACCACTTACTCTCAGAATCTTCCAGGCAGCAGTTTCTACATTCATGTACATTCCAGGGGATGCATGCCAAGCCCTCCAAGAGCTCTCCCACCGTGCTCCACTCCCGGGCATCACCGGGTAGGCTTGGAAGTTTCTGCAGCTTGGCAGTTATCCGGCTGGAGAGTGTTTGCCTGTTTGCACTTTTGCTGGCACCTCAGGCTCTGAGTAATTCTCTTGGAATTACTGTCACTTGGCTTTGGGTAGGGGGAACACTCTTCTTATCTTCCCCATGGGGCAGGGAAGGGAATGGCACAGCTCTTCTCGTGAAGCCAACAGCTCTCTACTCCTCTGAATTCCTTCCTTCAGGGAGCTCCAGTCCTTCCATTTACATGGCAGCAGATAGATGGTGGGGAAAAGACTAGGGACCACTTCAACCTTCTTCTGGGAAGCTGTGGGCAGGGCATGTGGCAGCTACGGTTTCCATCCTCAGTGCCTTTGTCAACATTTCTAGACAGCTGGAAGGTGAATTCAGCATCCTATTTCATTTACTATTCATTATTCATCCTATTTCATTATTGCTTTTGTATATGGGGGTAATTGGTTTAATTCCTAGACTTAAGAGATTGTGTAGCCCATTTCCCTTATGTCACAGATGACAGCCTGAGGTCCAGAAAGAGGAAGAACTTGGCCAAACATGGCTCAGGACAGATCTAGACCTACCCCGGGGCCCTGACCTGAGACCCGTGCTCTACCCCGTGTGTTGCTCTGGCTCGTCTCTATCAGGCCTGTGGAAGGGGTGTCCAGAAGGATCTTCCGTTTACTGAAAGTCAAGCCTTCTGGAAAAGCCCAAGGCCTGGAGCTGTGGTGCTGACTGTGCGGAGACTGGGGGGCAGGGAGTGGATCTCTGGCTCCAGGAAAGGGAGCAAAAAGCTAATGCCAGGCAGGTCAAGAGCCCTGAAGGAAAAATGTGACAGTAATTAAGGAGGAAGCTGGCCTTTTCGTCCTAGGTCATGACCACTCCCTACAGTCTCTGTCGAAGTCACTTGAAGCGGAAGATTGTATCCGGCCAGACACTGGAGGCACAAGCCCAGTAAAGTGTTCAAGACAGCTTTATCTAATTCCCCGTCCATATGGAAATGCCCTCCATGGAATGGTTTGGAAGCCACAATTGCATTAGCCGTCTGGAGCTCCCATAAGCTCAATCAAGCCATAATCAAGGATCTTCTGTGATTGTCCATTATCTGCCTCTCAGCCAGAGAGGCACGTTCTTGGGGGAGAGTGATCAGAGAGCTGCGTTCCTAGCACTAATTACACACTAGCCCGCATCTGTGTCCCTCCCGTGGCTGTCAGGAGCCATTGCCGATGGCCCGGGGACATCACACCCGCTTCTGTGCAGGTGACCCCGAGCAGGCTCAGAGCCCAGAATAGAGTCTACACAGCAGCGCAGGCTGAATACGGCTTCCCAGGCAAAACAAGGTCTCGCTGGTTTAAACGTGGCTGTGCGTTGTACACTGAAAGCACCCCGGGTGCTCAGGATGGGGCTACTGCTGGGTCAGCAGATAAGTCGCAGCAGGAGTCCAGAGAACATCTGGAGACGCCGTGCAAACAACCAGATGGGCACCTCGTGAGAACGTCAAGGGTGGAGAGGAGGCAGGCGCCAGAAGCACCAGCACCAGGTGAACAAGAGGCCATCCCTTGGGGTGCGGAGAGGGCGAATGGAGAGCAAGCCCTGCCACCATCGGACTTCAGCCAATTTCTAGCCACATCCTCACACTCCCCACAGGATCCCAATGGGCTCCCTTGGTGCTGGACCTTCCCACCTCGCTGCCTAGTTGTCCCTCACACTCAACCCAGGATGTCCCACCTTTGTTTGGATCCACTTGCAGGCCCAGCTTCTAATGCCAGGTGGCTATAAAGCCATCCGTGTTCACCCAAGCTCGTGGGGGGCGCCCTCTGCTTAACTCAGACCGTCCTCTGGCACCAAGTCTGGCTGCAGCCACGTGTCGGGGGACTGGGAGCTCCTCGAGAACAGGAGCTGTCTCCAGCTTTACTTTTTCCTTTAAGAGATGTAAAACCTGGGGTGCCTGGGAGGCTCGGTTAAGTGTCTGACTCTTGATTTTGACTCAGGTCGGGATCTCAGGGTCCTGAGAGCGTGGGTGTAGAGTCTGCTGGAGGGTCTTTCCCTCTCTCTCTCTCTCTCTCTCTCTCTCTCGGCCCCTCCTGCACTATCTCTTTCAAAAAACAACTTTTTTTAAGCTCTAGGCCCAGCGTGGGGCTCAAACTCACAACCCCAAGATTGGAGTCACATGCTTTACCAGCTGAGCCAGCCACGTGTCCCCATTTCATTTTTTTTTTTAAAGACAGAAAGTGTTACAGGTAAGGGTGAAGTCACCTTAGCATAGCTGTTAGGAGACCACAGAGCTAGTAAGTGACTCTGGAACCAGATTCTCTGGGTTTAAATCCCACATCTGCTGCTTATTAGCCAAGTGGCCATGAGCAAGCTGCTTAACCCTTCTGTGCCTCAGTTTCCACATCTGTAAAATGGATGGGGAATGTTGTCATGAAAATTCAGCAAGTTAACAGATGTAAGGGCCTTAGGACGGTGCTTGCCTGGCACATAACAAATGTTCAATAAATGCTAGCTCTGACTTATCCTCCAACCCTAGACCTCCTTCTCAATGCTCCTTCCCCACCCCTACCAGAGTCAACTGTATTACGAACTGAGCATACATGCTCTTGGTCCCTGGTTCGTACTTTCACTTCCATATGTCTATATCCATGAGAAAGGTATAGTATTTTTTGTATGTGCTCTTTTAATTTACATAAATAGCATATTAGTTAGTATCCTTTGAGTCGCAAGTACAAAAAGCCCAACCCTAACTGAGGATTTCCTAGTTCTCATAACTGAAATGTTTAATGACAAGGAGGATTTCAAGGTTGATTTGATTTAGCAATTCAACAGTGTCATCAAAGACCCAGTCTCTTTTGTCTCCTAGCTCTTCTTTCCCTGGCTTCAGGGTCATCCCAGGGCTGGTTCCTCCTCCCTAGAGGCTGGCTGCCGTGCACTCGAGGATGGTATGCTCCTTGTCTGCATCCAGGGAGAGAGGGTGCCAGGCATGAGGACGCATCTTCTCCAGGAGCTCCAACACACTTCTCCTCATTTCTCATGGCCTAAAATGGTCCACACAACTGGCCCTGAACAAGACGTTATAGCCACGGGGTGGGATTCTATCCACAGGCATTGGCACAGGACACATCGTGTGCTATGAGTGTAGAATCAGCCTTTTCCAAAGCACACAGGCTGCACAGTTGCTGTGGGTATTTGCACAGAATTATGTCAAGAGAAGGGAAACATGCAGAGGCCGCAACAAGGTCCTCTACAGATGGTATCCGACACTTACTAGCCAAGAGTACATGGTTCTGCATCTCACTTTTTCTCACTCAGCATTTTGTTTTTGAGATCCACCCATTTGATAACAAAAAGATCTAGTTCATTCCTTTTAAGTGAGGAATATTATGCTACCATAAGAGGAAGCCACATGTAACTGGCCACTTCCCTCTTGATGGATTTTTAATTGTGACCATTGCAAACCTGGGGCCATGTCTTCTTATGGACCATCACAATCATCTTTGTGTTTGTCTCTGGCTCCTTCTCCGGTGGTCAAGCCCATGGGGGACCTCAGCCATTACTTACGACAGGCACGAGTGCATGAATGAATAAGTGAATACTTTTCTTTTCCCCAACTATCAGCTATTGAAATGGTCATTCCAGGATGCTGGTCATGGAACCCTGCAATGCTTGAGTTTAAATGGGGCCTTTAATTTCCAGAGGAGCAAATAAAAGCTCAGAGAGGGAAATGGCTAGCCTGAAGACACCGTGCACTCTCTGGGTCAGAACGGGGCCTTGAACCCTGGGCCTCTGACTCCAGACGGGGCTCCTCAATCCAGTGTACCGCCCCCCACTACTGCCCCAGGCTGCTCAATTGCTCCTTTATCTAACTTCTTTGACTCTTGTGATCTGTCCCACAAAATCACTTGTGAATTATCTTCAGCTTTGCATGTGCTTCTCTCCCTGATGAGTATGGGAGCCCCTGCGGGCAAGGCTCAGTCTAATATTTCTGTCTTAGCTAAAAGCAAAGCAGAGTCTAAATATACCCCAGGTTCTCCTCAACAAAGCCCCTCCTGAAGGGCAATGGCACAGAGTCACAGAGTTTCTGGCAGGAAGAGCCACAAAGATATCCTCGTCCAATTACCTGGCAAGTATCACAGCACATACCTTCCAGCTCCTTCTTGGTCTTTCCAAGTAATAAGGCACTTATAACCTCCCTCAGTGGCCACTGTGTTTCTAGACAGATCTGTTTAAAAGCCTCACCTGCCTCTAGCACCTACCCAGGACTACCACTCAGTCTTCTGGAGCCACTGAGAATAAAGTCAAATCCATTTTCTATGTGTCAGTCTTTCAAATCCTGAGGGAGCCTGAGCCTGTTCTACCTCGGGGGAAAAATCCCCAGTTCCCAAATCCAACCCAGATACAATGGTTTCGAGACATACACACACACACACACACACACACACACACACACACACACACACTTTGGTTTGATGATGTTCTTGATAGAAATGCTGGCACCAGGACAGGACCCGCTCCCAATGGCCTGAGTAGCTCATACTCAGCCCCACCATCACATCCTTTGAGGAGTCTTCCTTGAATTCCCAAATCTGGGTTAGGTGCTCTTTCTTGTAGGTGCCCTCCCAGCATCCTGCAATGGATCATTCCTATCCTAGTAATCATCACCCCAGATTCCACAGCCTGTATTCTTGTGTGTCTCCCACATGACTGAGATCTCCATGAGAGTGAGAATAATGTCTACTGTGTCTACTGCTTTATCCCCAGAATCCGGCACATTGCCTGGCTACTTGAAGGCACTCAATGCATATTTATTAAACAAATTAATGAGTGGGATCATTTTCAAATGAGAGTGAAAGAAAGAGAAAATAACCAAAGAAATCATGCTCAAGGGGGTTGGGGGGATAGGAAAAAATTAAAAAGGAAAAAATATATGATTTGATTTGTGAAAAAGCAAGAAATCATCCCTTCCCTGCCTCCAGCCACAGCGTGCCTAGCCAAGAAGCCTGAAATGCCTTTGGCTTCAAGGCATTCCACAGTCTCTCATACTGTCAGCTGCTCCTGAACTTACAGACAACTCACTCCCGGAGGCATTTCTCTGGAACAGCTGGTCTCTTCACTTGCTGCTGGGAAAGCCAGAGCAAGAGCAAGACAAAGAGCAGTGGGAGGTGTGATGATATGCCAGGTGTACAGGAGGCCACAAGATAACAGGGAGCATTGACCTGGAGCACTGATTTTACTTGAAAATTTGGGTGGGGAGGAGGGGGAACAAAACAAAATGTCTTTAATATTAAAATAAAATTGGATATATAGAGTGTGGAAGGTAAAATCTATCTTTTTTTAAAGTTAAAACATAAGACCTCAAGGAAATTTCATTGTTGTACAAGATAAACCCACAATTCATTCATTCGTTCATTCATTTATTAATTCATTCCATTTTCAGTAAAATTCCTCCCTGCCAGATACTGAGGATGTAACAGTGAACAAAACAAATAAAAATCATTGTTTCATGGAGCTTGCACTGTAACAATGGGAGATAAAAAACAAACAAAATTTAAAAAATATATGGTATATTAGAAGCTCAGTGGTATGAAGAAAAATAAACCAGGGAAAGAAAGGGAATGGGAATGTTGGTAGGAATGTATGAATGAGCATGCATGGGAAGATGACATCTGGGGAAGACACAAAGAAGGGAGGAAAGCAGAGGAGGCACAGGAGACTTCTAGGAATGGCCTGCCTATAAGTGAGGAGCAGGTTTGGGCAGGAGTGAAGAGGAAGTCATCTTAAACTTGCTAAGTTTCAGGGAATGGGGAAAATCCAAGTGGGGTCCAGAAAATGTGGGGAAAAGATGGAGGTCAGGAAACAAGTGGAGGTTGAGTTTGAGGTAGAAATTTGCAGTTGTCAGCAGAGAGGAAATAGCAAAACCACAAGAGTGAGTGAGCTTCCAAAACAATTCAAGGCATTGGGACACCTGGGGGACTCGGTCTGTTAAGCATCTTGCCTTTGGCTCAGGTCGTGATCCCAAGGTCCTAGGGTCAACCTGCATATTGGGTTCTATACTTAGTGGGGTGTCTGCTTCAGGATTCACTCTCGCTCCCTCGCCCCCCGCCCCCCGCTGCTTGCATTCTCTCTCTCTTTCAAATTAGTAAATAAATCTTAAAACTAAGTAAGTAAGAAATAAAAGAATTCCAGGCATGGATTGGAAACTGTCTATCTATGCACTGAGTCTGGCACATGCTTATGTTTTGTTTGGTATGGTAACTGGCTGGAATATTGGGTTTAAAAACTTAGGTTCTGGGGCAGCCCGGGTGGCTCAGCGGTTTAGCGCTGCCTTCGACCCAGGGCGTAATCCTGGAGACCCGGGATCGAGTCCCACATCGGATTCCCAGCATGGAGCCTGCTTCTCCCTCTGCCTGTGTCTCTGCCTCTCTCTGTGTGTCTCTCATGAATAAATAAATAAAAATCTAAAAAAAAAAAAAAAAACCCGAAAACCAAAAAAACTTAGGTTCTGGCATCAGGCTACCTGCATTCCAAATCCTTCTCAACATTTACTAACTAGGTGACTTTAAGCAACATTCTTAACTCCCCTGTGCCTCCATTTACCTATCTAACAATATATGTTACATAGACTTGTTGTAGGGATTTGATTAGTAAATTCATGTTATGTAATTAGAGAAGTCCCTGGCTCTACAAACATTAGTGCTGCTATTATGGTCATGATTGTGATTGTGATTATTAGGTATTTATACGGGAGCAAATGTTTTCCAGTTTGCTCAGTCCCTGCAGGACCATTTTGTTTATTTAAATGACTTGCCTGGTCCTTGTGACAGCCGATGTGAAAAGAGAACAAGGACAGAGATTGAGGGTTGACTTTAATCAGTGAGGCCAAAGACAAAAGCCTATTTTCAACATTGAGACTTTCCATCCATTTAGGAATGTGTTAGTATATGGTGTGAGGCAGGGATCCAACTTAGTGTGTTTCCCAAAGGGCATGCCAGTCATCACAATATCATGTACTGAATCATCCATGTTTCTTCACTGTTTTTCTTTTTTTTCTTTTTTTTAATTCTTATTCTTCACTGTTTTTAAATGCCACTTTTGTAATATCTCTATATTTTTAAAATATTTTTAAGCCCATAACTGGATTGTCTCCTTAGTTCCATTGATCTCTTTATGGGCTCCTGCAACAGTGGTACAACTCCTTGAGGGAAAGGATGTTATTTGATACCATCACTGTATTCACATAGTAGATATTCAAATATTCATTGAAATGGTGACTAAATAAATGAATAAGTTATTGTACTTTGAGAATGTTAAAATATATCTGCTTGGGAAAATCCCATCTTTTTAACTCTACTTTTACAAAACACTCAGGGCTAGATTTGTGCTTTTCCCTGAAAGGAATCAAGAGTGAGGAGGGGGAATCAGCAGGAGATGAGGCTGGAGAGGTAGCAGGGAACAAGTTATGAAGGGTGTGTACCCAAGTCAAGAAGGTTAAATTCCATTCTGCAAGGCATCAAAGGGTTGTAGGCAAAACAGAAACGGTCAGTTAGATGAGTTCAGTAGATCCCTCTGTGGGACCTGTGAATGTCAGGAGGCTAGACTGGGGATCTAGACCAGGAAGTAGTTGCTAAATGGACTTGAGAGCCACTTAGTAGATGGAATCAACAGACTATGAAATCTTATCTGATTTGGGTGATGGAGGGAAGGTGGAAGGAAATGAGGATGATCTTCAGGTGCCTGGCCTGGGTGACTGCCTGAAGAGCATCACCCTTTATGCACTAGGGACTGGAGAAGGATCAGGCTGTGGAAATGTGCAGTTCTGTCATGAACTTGGTAAGTTTGAGGCATCCAGGGGTCTTGTTCAGACCGTAGTTCAGTCCTGAATGCAGACAAGAGAGCTGGAGATAAGGGTTTTAAGGTCATTAGAAGTTGAAATCCTAGATGAGGTGAGGCAGCCAGGACTATGTGTTGTCCAAAGATAAACTGTGTGGAGACTATTTTAAAAAATATTTGTTGAGTACTCACTAGGAACAGGGCATTGAACTAAGTGCTTTAAATTTATTCCATTAATTATCATAGTAACTATTGTTACCTTTATTTTGGTGTTTAAAAACTGAAATTGAGTTTAAATAACTTTCCCAAAGTCACACAGCTAGTAAGATGCAGGTCTCTTTCAATACAAAATTCATGCTCTTAACCACTAGTCTTTCACTGAAGACAATATCCCACAGATCTACTCTCACCCCAGCTCTTGGCCTTTAGCTGCACTCACTGGGTCCCCAGAAGTGGATTTATTTCAAAGGTTCAGAGATGAGCTCCCAGCCCAGGGAGGAACTACTCTGCTTCCCTCCCTTATTTAAGCAAGGAATTGACTCAAAGTCTCAAAGTTTCCAGGAATTTGCTGTATGATCCAAACCAAGTCACAGAGCTCTGGGCAGGAAGGGGTTTCCTTACCAGCTAGCTCTCTGCCCCGTCACCCTGAAGCAGTGGGGCATCTGTGGGCTCTGTGGGCGCAAGAGCTGGTGAGAAGGGGACAGACAGTCTGGAGCATCACCCCTCTCTCCCTCTGACCCACAGCCACCTGCCTCACAAATGTTAGAGAATCAGCCCTGAACATCCAACCTATTCTTTCTTGCATTATGTTTAATAAATGCAAATGCATGATTAATATTTTCCTCCACTGATTCTGATTTCATTCTGTTAGTGATTATACTGATGGCAACAGTTGAGGGGATTAAAAATCCCATTTAATTCGCGTTAGATTTTTTTTTAAACTTTGCTGATAAATTTTAAATGTCAAGTGCTTTGGCGTCTTCCACAAGATGCAGAGGCCAAATGAGGAGGCCAACAGTAGCGAGGAGCTTGGAAACAGCTCAGAGAATGTGGGAACTCAGTCGGATGACCCATCTCTCACACAGTCCATGAAAACCGAGCAGAACTTGACCTGGGACTGTGCTCAGCTACCGGTGGCTCCTGAAGCCCTGATGTTAACTGTATCTTTTCCACTTATGATTCACAATAATGAAGGTACTAGGGAGACCTTGCCATATAAAGAAACTCCCTTGGGAATCCTTTTGTAAGGCAAATATTCACCCTTTGGTTGATCTCTTTATAAGTTGAGTGTGTTTTTTATGATTGAGTAAAGCAGTGCAGGTAGATAAAAATCCACAATTTTCTCATTTCCACACCCTTTCCTTTCCATCCCAAATTCTATTCGTCTGTTTCTCAACACACGATGACAATTCTTTGAGATGAACCCAGACCCTGGGTTCCCCCAAATCCTCCACACTCTGGAATTCTACTAGTGAGGGTCAATATAGCAAGTGAATAGCTGGGAAATTAGTTTGGCTTTGTTTTTTAACTTGCCCACAGATCCAGAGCACTACCTCACTTCTATTGTACTGATGACCCATCTGCCCAGAAAAAAAATGTCTTTGCCAAAACACACACTCACTAATTCAGGCTCGGTGGGGGCAGGCAGAAGCCAGAAAGAGTGGGTCTGAATTAGTGAAGTCCCACCACGGAGCTTCCCCTGACTCCCAGGGTTGCCCTCCTCCCTCAGCCACTGGGATGTCCCTGCTTGTTTGCTGAGGCTTTCTGCTACCCACTCTCGGTATCCGCAGTTTATGAGTCGTGGGTAGTCAGTCACTCAGGACACAGCCAGTTGAGGGGGTGAAGTGGTTCCATCGATTATCATTAAAAATACTCTGGAGCTAAAATCCCCGTAATCAGACCTTGACTTTCTCCACAGTTAAGGACCTCCCACTCCCCTGAATACCCGGAGCCCTTTGTAGTAGCTCTTCTTCCACCAGCGGCAGCCCCAATTTTGCTCTATTTGGTATCAAATTAATTGCACACAAGGTCTGGTCTCCACTATTTATTGGTAGTCCCTTGGGGCAAAAGTATGTTTGCTCCTCTCTTCCCTACTTCCTATACGACCCCTCTCCGATCACCATATTTTGCTGTTTGGGACTTCTTTCAGTGCACAACACAATCATCTGTGTAGATTAAACAAACAAGCAAATATGATCACATCATTCCAGATCACTGAGCTAGAATCTCCCCAGGCAAGAAGGGCACCATTCTCACAGGGAGCTCCCCAGGTGATTCTGATGTAACCTTTAGGTTAAGAAACTTTGCCCCAGGGCATGATGGGCTCAGGAAGAGGGAGAGAAGAAGACAGGGAGAAAGAACAAGATACGCAAAAATAACTAGACTGAAATTAGTCTTAATCTCCTCATGCCCCTGACTTTATTTCACATGCCTGTCATTGATCGGGTGCAAGAGTTGCTTCTTCTCTTGTCCCTTGACCACTCAAAGCTCCGAGAATCTTGATCGGACCCAAACTGGAGCAGGTCATTGCCCTCCTTACACCTGCTCAAAGGTGGCCATTGCATCTAGAATGAAATATTCCTTCCCACGGCCTTCCCCTGGCCTTCCCAAGCTCTTACCATGGTCCCACCATGTAGCTGGCCCCTACCCCTGGCTTCAACTTCATCATATACCATTTTCCCCCTTTCTTACTATGCTCCAGCCCCTGCAACCCGTGTAGTCCTCGAGCTGTTCTTTGTACTGAGCCTTGTTCTTCTGATGAGATCTTAGAGCATTTGCCTTGGGATTAGTGATTCACACCATTGGTTCCTTCTCATACTCCAGTATCAGCTCAAATATCACCTTCTCAAGTAGATCCTCCTCCACCTATTAATCTGAAGTAGCAAGCCTCCCACTAACTGTCCATACGACCCTGTTTTACTGCCTCCATAACACTTCTCACTATCGGAAACTATCTTACTCATTGAGTTGTTATTTGTCTCTAACTGCCTGTCTCCCATCCACCAAGAGGTAAGTTCTAGGAGAGCAATAGCGTATCTGTCACGTGCGTTGTTATATTCTGTTTGATGCTTTGCACAATGCCCGGCACATGGAGAGAGGCTTGATCAAATGCTTCTTGAATGAATGACTTACATAGTTCTTATTGTCAAATATGACCTACTTTACAATAATTCATTCAATAATTCTTCCAGGAACATGTAGGGAAAAGTGGAATTTTTTCGTATTTAAGTTGCAAAGGAAAAGAAATGTGATTTTGCTAATTTCAAGTGCATACTTTGTTCCCCAATATTTCGAAGTAGAAGTTGTAACAATGTTACTTTAATTAGTAGACAAACTTATCTGTAATTAGTATATCAATTATATGCAAATTAAACTGCCAATATCCTTGACTACATTTTGTCTCCTTAAGCAATTGAAACTTCCTGCCCCACCCTGTAATTTTGTTTATGGGACTATTTTGCTTAGCAGTCTCTAATTTCATAAACAGTATAAAAATAAATATCAGTCTTGCACCAGGCAAATTATCACACATCCCAAATCACTGAAAACCCAGTTATTAAGTGGTAGGATCGTTTCTGAACAAGCAACAAGTGAGGGATAGATTAGCCACGAGCCCAAATCACACTTTAGAAACATAAAGCTGTCTGAAGGCCTTCATTTTCTTCTTGAAAACTTCTAGCACCTTCTTGAGATATTGGTGGTAGCGTTGAGAATGACATCTTAAAGAATGACATCATAAGTGAGCAATCATGAGGAAAGAAACAACCTTCTGACGTTGAATTTAAGATCAACTCTTACCAACTGGAACTAGCCTCTCAGCTTTCGAGGGCCAGGGATTAACCAAAGATAATCCTTAGAGCTTGCAGACTTCCTGACCTGGAGGAGTGAGCAATGGGCAAACGGAAGAATGTGATTTCCCACAAAGGATCCAAGTCAGAGGGCATCATAATATAACTTTATGTCAAAGAGATACTTGCACGTCTAAGTTCATAGCAACATTATGCACAATAGCCAAGAGGTAGAAGCACCCCAGGTGTCCATCAGGGGATGAATGGATAAACAAAATGTGGTATACACACAATGGACTATTATTCGGTCTTAAAAAAGGAAGGAAACTCTGGCACATGCTACAATATGGGTGAACCTTGAGGACATTAATCTAGATGAAATAAGCTAGTCACAAAAATGCTATATAATTCCACTTACGTGAGGTGCCTAAAGTTGTCAAATTCATAGAAACAGAAAGTATAATGGTAGTTGCCAAGAGCTGAGAAGATGGGACAATGAGGGTATAGAATTTCAGTTTTGCAAGATGAAAAAGTTCTGGAGATCTATTTCATTGTTTAAAGTTACTCACTACCTAGAATTATTTTTGTGTTTTTAATTGTCGTTAAAAAAAACCCAATAATTTAAAATTTACTACCTCGACTGTTTTTAAGTGTATAGTTTCACCAGCATTAAGGAATTCACGCTGTTGTGAATGAAATAGATCTCCAGAACTTTTTCATCTTGTAAGTTCTAACCTTGGGACCTTGGTTCGCACCCTGGTTCTAACCGGTTCCTCCCATGACTGGGATCCTCTGACCTTCTTCTGCGTCCTGGCAATGACCTCCCTGCATTTTGGTGGTGACGCCTGAATTTCTGACTCCACCCTGGTCTCAGCCTCTTGGGCTTTCTCTCTTGCCTTCCCATTCAGCAGCCAAGGCTTCTGCAGTCCCTTCCCATCTCTGGGGCAGGGATGGGGGGAGCAACCCCTACTTCTTGAAAAATGACCAGCACACCGGAGCTTTATGAGCACCTCCAGCCCTGCAGCAGGCCTCGTCAACTTGATTTTGAAACGAGAGAGGAAGTTGGAGGACAGAGCTCCTGGTGGCCCTGCCATCTCCAGGGTGATGCAAAGATCAAGGGAGGAGGGGGAGGAGGAGGAGGAGGGAGGGAGGAGGGGGAAGGAGGAGGGGGAGGAGGAGGGGTGAAGGAGGAGAGGGAGGAGGAGGAGGAGAGGGAGGAGGGGGAGGCGGAGGAGGGGGAGGAGGGGGAGGAGGAGGAAGGGAGGAGGAGGAGGGGGAGAGGAGGAGGGGAAGGAGGGCGAGGAGGAAAGGATCCTCTGAATGTGAGCACATTCCCAGACCCGGAGGACAGAGAGGTATTTAAAGTAAACTGGAACAAACCTGCAACATCAGGTGCGTTCTGCCTTCAAAAATAGCTGGCAGTTAGAAAGGGTTATTTACATATTGATTTCATGCTAACTTTGTAAGGGAATGTGCTGCCTGCCTGCCTGAGACCTAACAACTGTCATCATAATTTTTTCTAAAAATACAGTCAGAGAAAAACACTCCGTGAACCCTCCACTGCAACCCGGCTGCGAAAGAGCTCGGGGCCCACGCCTACTGGGCAGGCCACCACCGAGGGTGGCGAGGGTCCCGATGATACCCAGCCACCAGGGCCCAGGGAACATTTTGCAGCCCCGGCCCTTCCTGCTTCCAACCAGCTTGCACTACCTTTTTTTGTTTTTAAATGTCATTCTAGAAAACCCGTCTTGTTCTAGGGTGAGGGAGATGCCCTCCCACCCCGCCCCCCTGCAGAGCAGCCTTTCTGGAAACTCCAGCTGGCCCCGATCAGAAAGGGTGGGTGACCCAGGGCCGAGGCAGCTGAGCAGCTCCAGTGCCCCAGCGTGGGTGCGTCTGGGCAGCGGTGTGTCCCCAGCGGCTCTCCACTGAGGGTCCCCACCTCCCAGCCCCGGGGTTCCTCACTCTGGCTCCCCCCACCCACGGCCCCCCAAGTCTGTCTCTGTGGAGGCCGCAGGCCTGATCCCCGGCAGGGCTGTCACTACCGTCGGGCACAATGCTAGTCATGGAAACGCCTCTTTGCCAGGCCCGGCCGGGCTGACCGGGTGGCGAGCCCTGGCACGCGGATGGCGAGGTGACACGGGTCCCAGGAGGCCGGCGGGCCCCAGTGCCCGGGCAGTCGTGTGAGCAGCTGCGTCGGCCGGAGCCAGCCGTAACTGCTGCCGGCTCGTCTCCAGCTGGGCCCCACTGCTGGGGACAAGTCTTTCATTCACGAAGACTAGCTTGTTAGGCCAACCCCGGGGACTCTAAAGCCACTTAATTAAATTGTGGAAAGTCGCTTAGCCCTGGTGGGAAATTTGCACACAAAGGCAGGGTGTCTGGAGCTCCCTTTGCCAACAAGCCCCACAACAAAACCATGACCCTACGGCTCCCGGGCCCCCCGCACGTCCCCTCTGCTCCCAGCACCCCCTCATTAGAGGGCGTTTGTTAGGGGACGTTTTCCCAGCGACTCTCTGACAGGCCTTTCATTGCTCCATCGCAATCAGGGGCGGCAAGTACAGGCTGAGAGCCCTCCAAGGCCTGATTGCTGAAAGAATTTCCAAAAGTAAAGAGTGTAAACAGGTACATTGAAAAAGCCTCTTTTGAACAATTATGTAAACATTCCAAACACTATTTGAAAACTTTCACAGTGGAATTGTCAGCTCGGAGCATTCTTGTTTAATTGCCGGGGCACAGTGGCTGCTCTGGGGGCCTCCCAGCTCCGGGGGGATCCCACTCAGGGGGATGGTTGGGGGGAGACGCAGGGGGCTGCGGGTAAAGAAGCCATGAGTTTCACTGTCGGGCCAACAGCGTCGTTCTGCGTGTGTTTTTGCTCCCTGGCTTCCAGAAACTTCTCCTGGGAATGGGGTAGGTGTAGTAGTCTCTCTCGGGATCCGCTTGCCCCGGGACCTGGTCCTATGCTCTGCGCCGGGCAGGTGGCTAACCTTGCACACGAGCTGCACTCCTAGGGTCACTTCTGTCTCCTTTAAGGTTTTCTTCAAAGCGCCAGGTAATCATTCCATGATGCTACCCAGATTTGTGGGCAAAGTTCCCTCCACCATAGGCGCGGCTCCTTGCTCGCCCTTCTCCCTAGCCCCGCTAGTGTGCTAGCCTTCCCTTTTTTGCACGCAGCTTGGGTTCTCACGATTCCCTTACAGCAGCACCAGTGGCCCTGACCAAGTTGCAAGGAGTTGGAAGGGTTGAGGCCACGTGAGCGAACCGCCTGGATCTCCTAGTCGGTGGAGATGCTGAGGTTTCAGATGACTGTTTGGACATGTCCTTCCTGGAATCAGCAGAGCTGGTTTGATCATTCGGCCTGACCCCCCCACCCCCAAGTCTTGCAGGGTTTACCTGAATAAGAGCTGTGGTCCTGGAGAGTGGGGCACTGCTTGTTTTTACTTTTGTATTTTAAAATCTGTTTCTTGGGACACCTGGGGGACTCTGCGGTTGAGCCCCTGCCTTTGGCTCAGGGCATGACCCTAGGGTCCTGGGATCGAGTCCCGCATTGGGCTCCCGGCATGGAGCCTGCTTCTCTCTGCCTATGTCTCGGCCACTCTCTCTGTGTGTCTCTCATGAATAAATAAATAAAATCTTTAAAAAAATAAATAGAAAAAATAAAATAAAATAAAATTTGTTTCTTAATAGCC
Source organism: Vulpes vulpes (assembly GCF_048418805.1). Lineage (NCBI taxonomy): Eukaryota > Metazoa > Chordata > Mammalia > Carnivora > Canidae > Vulpes > Vulpes vulpes. The sequence continues at coordinate 42,112,707 of NC_132789.1, read as the reverse complement.
TAAATGTTCAATAAAGGGGATTGATTGAACATTTATGCACAGTGAAGTCTTACAAATGTGTCATACGAAGGCCAAGTGAAGTCAGGGAAATGTTATGAAAATAAAGTGAAAGATCAAGCCACAAATTGTATTTGTACTATATTGGAAAAGAAAAAAGAAAAAAACTAACTATGTCCGTGTGCGGCCAAGGACTGGAAAGGGCCACAGCAGAATGAAAACACTTGTTCTGGGGAGTGAGAGCAGCATGTTTTACTTTGCAAGCCTATCTTTAATGTCATCGCATTGTGTTGTCAAGGCAGGGTCTGGGAATGCTGGAAAGCACCCGTGTACATACAAGGTTGAACATAAAAGGCCACCCCAGTAACCCACAGAGAGATGTACACACCAGCCGGCAGCACTGTGCATCCTTACCGAGGATGTGGATCAGAGCTTCAGAGTAAATTCCTCAGGTCTAAAGAAGGAGCTCAGACTTGCCTGCTTGCTGAGTCCCCAGGAGGCAGAAACAGAATCACAACTACAAGATAAATCAGAAATGTAGTTGGTAGAATTGGAGATGCTCAACAGGGTCAGTTGTAGAGCAGGAACCAGAAGGGAAAAAAAATCACCTCTCTCCATTTTATGGAGCTCCCTCAATATAGAAGGGCTCAAAGGGTGTCTGAATAGGCCTATCTCGCAGGCTTATTCAATTTGATTAAAGTCAACATTTATTATGTACCTACTCTGTGCCAGGGCCAGGGTTACATGCTGGGCATACAAAGTCACAGGATAATTTTGATCCCCAAAAGTTAATTCATAATTAGGTGAGGAACCAACCAACATCTTTAAACCTGTGCACGAGTCAATGGGATTTGGACAGTGGTGCCAAGACAATTTGATGGGCAAAAATGTCTTTTTAACAAACAGTGCTGGATACCTAGATATGCACATGCCAAAGAATAAATCTGGGGACACCTGGGTGGCTCAGCGGTTGAGTGTCTGCCTTTGGTTCAGGGCGTGATCCCAGGGTCCTGGGATTGGGTCCCACGTCGGGCTCCCTGCATGGAGCCTGCTTCTCCCTCTGCCTGTGTCTCTGCCTCTCTCTGTCTCTCTTGCCTCTTGTGAATAAATAAAATAAAAATAAAATAAAATAAAATAAAATAAAATAAAATAAAATAAAATAAAATAAAATAAAATAAAATGAATTAATCTGGACCCCTACCTCGCATCATCCACAAAAATTACCTTGAAATAAATCAGACATAACCATAAGAGCTAAAACTGTAAAACTCGTAGAAGAAAGCATAGATGTAAATCTTTGTGACCTTGGATCAGGTGATAGTTTCTTAGATATGACACTAAAAATCGCAAACAACAAAGGAAAAAGTAAATAAATTGGGCTTGATCGAAACTGGAAACTTTAACGCTGCAAAGTTCACTATCAAAGTAAAAAAAAACAACCGACAGAATGGGTGAGAATACTTATAAATCTTGTATCTGATAAGGGCCTAATATCCAGAGTATATAGAGAACTCTTACAACCCACAATAAGAAGACAACCCATCAAACTGGGTTGAAATGCGCGAAGGACTTCAATAGACATTTCTGCAAAGAAGATCTACAAATGACCGGTAAGCAAATGAAAAGATGCTCAACGTCATTAGTCATTAAGGAAATGCAAATCAGAACCACAGTGAAACACCACTTCACACCCGCCAGGATGGCTGTCATCAAAAAATCAGACAATGGAAAGTGTTGGAGGGGATGTAGAGAAATCGGAACCCCTCCTGCATGGCTGGTACAAATGTAAAATGGTGCAGCCATTACGGAAAACAGTTTGGTGGCTCCTCAAAAGGTCAGAGTTTATCACATGATCTAGCAATTGCCCCCGGGAGAATCGAAAACGTGTCCACATAGAAACCTGTATGTGAATGTCTGCAGCAGTGTTGATTGTAAAGCCAAAAAGTGTAAACCAACCCAAATATCCATCAGCTGATGAATGGATAAACCAAACGTCGTCTAAGTCGCACAATGGAAGGTTATTCAACCATAAACGGGAATGAAATACTGGGACAGGCTGAGCCAGACACAAAAGGGCACATAGTGTAGGCTTCTACTTCTATGAAATGCTCAGAATAGGCAAATCCATAGGAACATAAAGTAGATTAGCAGTTGCCAGGGGCTGGAGGGGAGGGGGGGTTGCTGAAGGATGCAGGGCTTCCCTTTGGGGTGAGGGAAAGAGTCCTGTCCTTACATGGCAGTGCCAGGTGCACGTCTTTGTGACTGTACCGAAAACCACTGAATCTTTTACTTGAAAAGAATGCATTTTATGTGTGAATTATATATGCTTCAAGGTTTTTTTTAAATGTGCATCTGAAAGGGTCTGTAAACTAAAATATCACACACGATAAGATTTCTGTGGTCAGAGCAAGAGGTCCTAGGTATTTCATGGAGCTCCAGAATGCCCATCAGCCTCTTTTATTTCTTTTATTTTTATTTTTCCCATCAGCCTAACTCTTGAGGCCCCTCTCAAGGTTCCTGCCAGCGGTTCCCAGGATGGACTGCCTGCAGGTACCTCACCAGGGTGCCCATGCGTCCCTGATTTTCCAGGATTTGCTGGGGCACGTGAGTTCTAGATCTGCTGAGCCCCCTCAGGATGGGAGGATGGGGAAATTACAAATAAGCCTGCCTGGAAAGCCAGCACAGACAAGGAGGCCAAAGGCACTGAGTCAGAAGCATAGGGCTCAGTCCAGGATTCCAGGAACTGGGCAATGAGCAGGGACCGCCCCTCCCCTCCTCCCACGAGCAGACACACATACACCATTGAGCTCTTTCATCAGATTTGGCCACATTGTACCTTCAGATTCTAAGGAAAGTTTCTTCCACTCATTCTGCGGTCCTACAATGCAACCAGAGTGGGCAAGAGCCCTACCCACCCACCAAGCACGGCTGTGCCAGAGGAGGCCTCTGTCACCTGGGACAGAGCGGCTGCAGTGACTGTCTTGGGGCCACAGGAGCTGGACCTGGTGTCAGCTTGTTTCCACCCATGCCCCACTGGGATTCCCGAGCCATATCCCTGAGTCCTACTTGGAAGTGGACCCTGATTCCCTGTATGAACTGGTTGCTGTGGCTACATCCACATCCAGGAGCCAACCTAGGTTTCAAATCAGCCCAATGGCCCCAGCCATCGTTAGACATAGTCTTCCGAGCTCTAGCCTGGGCTGGCCAGAGTGGCTGGGACCCAGGGTTCAGGGAGTGGCTCGGGCCTCACGCCATCCCTACATTCAGATCATCTGAGCTCTGCAAGCTCTAGTGATCAGGCCTCAGGCTATCTCTGATGTCATCCCCTCCCTTTCCCACCTTCCTTCATTCCACTTGGGCCACCCTGACCTCTTGGGGCTCTTAGCAGGTCGAACATGCTCCTGTTTTGGGATCTTTGCACCTGCTCTTCTCTGGCTGGAACAATTTTCTCCCAGGTCACGTGGCTGGCTCTCTCGCTTCCTTTAGCTCTTTGCTCAAATGTAACCTCCTCACAGAAGTCTTCTCTGACCATCTTGTATAAAGCAGCAGCCCTGTCACACTATATCCCCCAACCTGCTTTATTTTTCCTTTTTTCTGTGCTTTGTGTCTGTAGCCCCTTCTAGAGCAGAAGCACCATGACATGAGGCCTGTCTTTTGTCTTGTTCCCTGATGTATCCTCAGCACCCCCAGAGTGCCTGGCACTTAGCTGACACTATACATATTTGTTGAATGAATGAATGAATGAATGAGCAAATGAATGAACAAATGAATGTATTATCCCATTAGAAGCCCCTGGCAGCTCTGTGAGAACAACAAATTATGGGTTTTGTTTTAGCTCTGAGTGACTTAAAGCACAAGACCATAAATTACTTGTCCATGTGCACCGGGCGTTGGGGGTAAGAGAGGGCCTCAGGCATCTCAAGGCCCTCTTCCATCCAGCCATCCTTCCTGCTCTGCGGGGAATCCTTTATGTGGAGACCTCCTGTAGGATTTACAGAAGAGCATGAGCCCATGAGGCCAGGCCTGGGGCAAGAGAGCATGGAGTGGGGGTCGCGGGGCAGGTCTAAAGGGCTGAGATGACAAGCAGTCAAGGGAGGAACTCTGAAATCTCTTTACCCCCAGTGCTGCTCAGGAGGCCTTGGGTGTGCCTTCTACCACAGTAAGGCCCTCACTAGAGACTTCTCTGGAGACTCCCGGGAGCACACTCTGCCTTGCTGGTTCTCAAATAGGTCTTCAGAAATTTCTGGGCAGGAAGCTGGAAGAAAGCCCGTGTTCTAGACCCAGCCTCAGCACCACCTTAGCACACTTAGGTCAACGGGGAGACGGTGTCTGTCCTACTGCCTTAGAAAGGGGAGGAAATGCAGGTGCAAAGCATGCTGTAAACGATCGCATCACCCCACTTTTGTTCGGAGAGGGGTGGTGGTGGAAAGCCAAGAGCACCAGGTTGGGAGTTTTGAATTCTCGCCGGAGTTCCAGTCCTCAGAAGCTCCATGATGGATAGTCTCATTGCTCTGAGCCTTGATTTTCTCATCCATTCAACAGATCTAATAAACTCCACCTTCCAGGGGTGCTGTGAGGATTCGGGGACCCGCACATTGTCTGCTGAAGGTCAGTGCCGTCTGTGAGAGTGTGGTACGTTTCGTGCACGTGGCAAGGCTAGGAAACCACATGAAGAAGGAGAGAAGAAGAAAACTAGCCAACCAATCTCGAGAACATTCCCTCTGTGTGCCTCCACTTTCTCATCTGCAACGTGGAGGTAATAATAGGACCTATCGCATAGGACTGCTGAAAAATAAAATCTATAGAGAGTGCTCAGAGCCCTGCCTGGCCTCCAGAGAACCCATAGTGGAGGTTACTTAGTATTGTTGTTGCTATTATTATGGATGTCACAGATCAGTATTATATCCTATAAATAACGACGTATCAACCAGGAGGTGTCGACGCACCTGCCTCCACTTGGGCAATGTTGATTTTCCATTCCACATCTACTCTCCATCCCAGGGCCCCTGTCAAAGGGGAATGACTCACTTGTCATTTCAGCTCCCTCCCTGAACATGCATCTCAGCCCCCCCCCCCCCAAAAAAAGACCTCAGCTCTTACACACAAAAAGCATTTAAGAGGTAAAATATATATATATATATTTTTTTTTAAAAGAGACTTTTTTTTAAATTTTTATTTACTTATGATAGTCACAGAGAGAGACAGAGAGGCAGAGGCATAGGCGGAGGGAGAAGCAGGCTCCATGCACCGGGAACCCGACGTGGGATTCGATCCCGGGTCTCCAGGATCGTGCCCTGGGCCAAAGGCAGGCGCTAAACCGCTGCGCCACCCAGGGATCCCTTAAGAGGTAAAATATATTATATTGCCTTTCCATGACAAGAAATGTTTGCTAATTTACATCTCTGTGTGAATTAGTAAGGAAGTAGGAAGCTGTGAAATAATTGGCTTAATAAAAATTAACTACCCATGAGGTGCCCAACCTAGAAATGCCAGGGGTCCTTGCATGAAGAGACAAATGCCTGCACCCACAGGTTGCTTTTAACTATAGAAGAGGGACAGATATATTCTTCATGCATCGGGGGTAGGGCCGGAGCCAGGGATGCAGATATAAGGAGGCAGATTGCAGTTCAATACTAAAAAAAAACCACTTTCCACCAAAAGAGCTGCTTGCAAATAAAATAGCCTGACGCAGGAGGAAGGGTTTGTTCCCTGCCACTGGATGTGATCACATGGAGGCCCCTGCTGCAGAGAAGATGAATTCATGGGGAAAGGCGTGAGTTGCATTACTTTTAAGGTCCCTTCCGATTCTAAGACTCCATGACTCTCTGAGCATCATGAATTGTGGAGGTGGGAGACAGGAAGCCACGCAGGCTTGAGTCTCAGATCCTGATTATATGCACAGGAAACCCAAAGTGCTCAACACTTGCCTTTGGCCACCTCCAGGGCACCAGCCAAGAGGTTATAAAGACCTCTTTCCTTCCCCCTCCACTCCTGGGCTAACAGTTCATCTCTCCCCCACAGCCGCCACTGTAACCAGCACACCCACAAGTGAACTGGCCCCAGGAGAGGACCACTGAGAGGGCCACCCCCTTGCTGCTCGGCTCCACTTCCCACACACTCATTCAATAAATGCTTATTGAGCACCTATTTACAGCAGACACTGCTGGGTGCTGGGGATACTGAGGCAAGGAAGTAAGTATGGTTCCCCGTCCTTAGGAAACCTATAGGACAGTGAAGCATTCAGAGAAGTCAATGAATATTGTATTACCATGTAAGAAGCAGTGAAGGTGACCTCCTAGAGGGGCAGGGGCTCTAATCTAAGCTGGAGAGGCTCCCTTGTGGAGATGACACAGGCTGAGGTCACAGAGGAGTAGCTAGACCAGTGCTGGCCAATAGGATTTTCTCCAACGATGGCAATGTTCTATAACCTACCAGTATTGGCAGTCTACATGTGTCTACATGTGTCTGCATCCTTGAGATGCAGCTGGTGTGGTTGGGAGGCGAATTTTTAATATTATTGGGATTAAAATGTGGCAAGATCGGACAGGGCAGATGGGCAAACAGTGAGAGAAGGTTACAGCTGCCATGATAACGGAATTTCGAGGGAGTGGGGTTAGGGACAAGGCCACGGAGAGCAGGGGTAAGGGGTCAACAGGAGAGAGCACAGAAGGGAGCCCTAGAGAAGGCTGACATTTAAAGGGTGAACCACGAAAATCAGAGAAGCAAAAAGAAGTCCAGATTAGTGTCACCAAAACAGGGAAGGGAGAGTTTGTAAGGAGGAGTAGCCAAGATGTCAAATGCCATAAGCACTAAAAAGATGACAGGGGAACTGGCAATTAGGATACTGGGGATAGGGCGAGGGGGAGATTTAATTAGGTGTTGGGGGGCTTCACACCCATCTGGACTTGGCAATTCAGGCCCGTTCCTCCCTGAGATAGCCTGCTCACTCCCTAGGGACCTGGGCTCCTGCGGTTTTGAAACAGATTGGCGTTTTTAAGCCTTTTGGAGTCACAAATGCCTTTGACAATCTCAGGAAAACCAGGCCTCCCCCCTCCAGAAAAATTCACCCGCACATAAAATGTTGCATCTCATTTCAGGGACCTCCTGAAGCTCAGCCGTGGACCCCCTGGTTTGAGAAAGTCTAAATTAGTTCTTATTTGCGGAGTTCTGGCTGCAGATACCTAAGTTAGGACCGAATCATCCGCTTTGCGGGGAATATAAACTTAGAAACCTCGCTCCTCCACCCTGGGGGCCCCCCAGCCTCTGCTGCAGCCGGGTCCCTTCACCTTTCCGGGTTTATTGTCCTGCTGCCTGTCAATCAACTCCAAACCCTCAAGCAAATTAGCATGTCTAAAGCCCCCTTGGCCGCCTCTGCCTCCGGCCGAGTAACTGGTGTTTCCCAGGGTCCTCAACCCTGGATACAAAGGCCTGCCACCCCCCACAATGCCAGTGGGGCTGAGGGGGCTGTGCTCCCGCCCTTGAATCTTGCCCCAGCCCCAGCGCTGGCGCCTTCCCTTCCCATCGCCAAGCCTTGGCTCATGAACCCTTTTTGGCCCTCTCTTCTAGTTCTTGAACATACCTAGGAATAGCTGAATTAGCTCAAGTTCCAAGCCTTGTCCCAGTTTAAAACCCAGATATGGTTTGGGTCATTCCTAAAGAAGGAACATGACATCAATGTGTGTGTGTGTGTGTGTGTGAGAGAGTTTTCCAGGAGAAGAGAGAACAGGTGGACACAGGGAAGGGAAAGAAGGAAGAAAGGAAGACTCACCTTGTCTCTATCTCAGATTCTTAAATCAGTCTTAGTTATAAATCCTTGAGGGAGTGGGACACAGCAGTTGCCGACACTCACGTCCGCGAGGGCTGCTTACACCTAACGGTGACAATAATAATAGTAATAAAACAAAAGCCTCTCATGTCACTGTTCTTAAAGCGATTTCCCCAAAGTGCCTCCTGGCTGGAGGACTGTCCCTTGGGAGAGCTAACCCGAATGGCAAGCTTCTGCTTGGCTACTGGCCCTGAAAGCTGGGGAAAGCCAGCAAACCTCCCCACCAACCCACCCCGCACACATTCCCATGCTGATTCCAGAATGCTCTCTGCTACAACTTCTAGGACGTCAGTAGGGGATGGAGCTCCCCAGACGGCGCTGGCTGTTCTGAGCTGCAGCGAGTACGATATGGCCCTTTAGATTTCACAGACACCCTGTCCAAGTACAAACACACACTCACACACGCACAGACATGCGCACGCCCACTCCATTAGCAGGCTGCGTGGTGCGTGCAGTCAGAAGCCGTGTGGGAAATGTGCAATCAACACCTCGCTTTTCAGAGGCAGTGAAATCTTTCTTGGTTTGGGAACGACAACAGTTTGCATGTTGAGAGGGTACGGGAGGTTTCCAAGCACCCTGTGTGGAGTTTGGTGCACTGGCATAGTTCGCCTTAATTCCCACTTTGCCAGATCCTTCCCGGAGGCCTCCCCCCACCCCACCACAGCCTGGGGAAGGCCCTCGGTAGAGCGACACGTAGACGTGGTTCTTGTCGGTTGTCTCAAAGATAATGCATTGGTTCGCTCAATATTTGACAGTTTACACAGATCATGTATACTCCTCATCTCATCTACTTCTCCCAGAGGCACGGGGAGAGAGTTCCCGAACAAGAAGCATTGCTCCTCTTTGACGGAGTGGGGAGGAACGTGATATGCAAAGAGGTCAAAGGATTTGCTCAAGGTCAGTGGGGCCGTGGGGAAAAATCATGCTGCTACTTGTTGAAAGCGAGCAGTAAAGAGGCCTTTATTCAATGCTATTGCAATAGGAGAGAGACGTGGGGCTGAACTCCGCAAACACTGCAAAGGTAGCTGGGGATTTAGAGCCAAGGAGGAGAGGGAGGGCCTCGGTGGGCAGGAAATCACCTAGCGCACAGGAGGGCAGGGAATCCTTGCAAAACGCCCAACAGTGGGGGCTAGAGAACCTACCTGATCAGCTCTCGAGGGTGGAGAATTCTCTCTAAATGCACTTTAGCAGGATTCTTGCAAAACTTCAGCTATTTGGGGACAGACTTGGAGCGCCAAGGTCAAGACCTAGTTGAAAAGGAGACTCAGAGGAGCCGGAAGAAAGTTTGCTCAAGGAGAGTTTTTGTGGTAAGTGGGAGGCTGAGGCCAAAGCCCCGGCTTGGAGGTGAGGGCCTCCCCCCCACCCCCAAGCTGCCCTTGGACCAGCCGTCATCTCCACTTGTCTCCACATTTATTGGTGACTTTATAGCACGTCAAGGTCCGTACGGAATTCCACATAATGTTTCATTCTGCTCCTCGAATTAATACTAAGAGTATGTAGTGCTTTCAATTTGTTGATTATGAGTCTTTCTTGTCCTTCCAACCCGAAGAATTAAGAGACTATCAGAAAGAAATGTTTATCTCAAGGCAATGCTGGTTGATAAAATACCTTTGGGAAGCAAATGATGGTCCTTGGATTTCAGTTCTTGAGTCATGCAACCTCAAAGGATTTCTGCCTGGAAGAGAGAGCGACATCCAACCTAGTGGGCTCTGGAGTCCTGGCCAGAATCCCAGCTCCACCACTGCCCAGCTGTGTGGCCTTGGACAAGATCCCTGAGGCTGAGGGAGTGGATCGAACTGGCCGTCTGACCTGGAAGTAGTAAGATATTCTGGGGGCCTCAAGGGGCCCCATTACTGCTGCTCACGGGGCTCTGAGTGGGGAGAGTACGGGGCAAGGGGAAGGCCTCTTTGGGTTCTGGGTGGAACCGCAGTACAGTGGCAGGTGACGGTTGGTTCCAGATGGTAGGAAACAAGTACCACCATGTGCCCCAGGTGGAGATCCAGAACTCCAGGCAGGGCCTGCACCCACCAATCAGCCGGCAGCTGGAAGTTGGTTATTTTAGAATGACACCCCCCCCCTCCCGGGAGCTCAGAAAGGATCTTCACTGCCCTCCTGGGACGGGAGGATTATTAGGTTAAACTATATGAAATTGCCAATATTCAACTGTTTGCAACCCGCAGAAACAGCAACCTCATACGATTCCACATCATATTAACCTCTCGTGAATTCATTTGTCTGTACCGCTTTGTTCACAGACGGGTACCCATAATCCAAAGATTCACTGGCTCGCTCTCTCATTCCACACACATTTAGTATCATCTAACGTCTAGGCTGGTGCGTGTGGAGTTAAGGGACAACCAGCATCCCTCTGTCCTGGCCGCCTGAGTTCTTGACCAATTGCAAGAGACACAGCCAGGCAGGGGGGAGCTGTTGGCTTTCCTACTGATAAGATTGGTTCTGGAGGATGTGACTTGTCCCCAGGTGATGATGGGCTTTCTGGTATTGAAACCCCGGACTGGGCAGCTGACCCCACTCAGTCACAAGGATGGCTGAAAAACTGTCACCCCAGCTTTTACTGCTAGGGCTGCCCATGCGCAGGTTCACCCCTGAGACAGCTCCCTAAATGAGGTGGGGGAAAGAGGCTGAGCGATAAGCCGGGACCACTTCCAAACTCACCAATCGGTTCTTCCCCCTCCAGCCCAGGGACAAAGTGAGGAGTGTCAATTCAAGGCAAGCTTTGACTTGCCATCCTTCCCCATGGAAACTAAGCCAACAAATAGTAACAGCAGGAAAAAAAAAAGAAAGAGAAAGAAAGAAAGAAAAAGAAAGAAAGAAAGAAAGAAAGAAAGAAGAAAGAAAAAGAAAGAAGAAAGAAGAAAGAAAGAAAGAAGAAAAAAGAAAGAAAGAAAGAAAGAAGAAAAAAGAAAGAAAAAGAAAGAAAGAAAGAAAGAAAGAAAGAAGAAAGAAAGAAAGAAAGAAAGAAAGAAAGAAAGAAAGAAAGAAAGACACACAACCCCACTCGCTAAAGACCTGCATGTATACAAGAGATTTCATTAAAGGTTTTGGGGTCATGGAATGGACTTATATCCCAATTATTTGTTATAATTATAACAAACTGTAATTTGTTATTAAAAATCTTTTTCTTGGGACGCCTGGGTGACTCAGTGATTGAGCATCTGCCTTTGGCTCAGGGCATGACCCCGGGTTCCTAGGATCGAGTCCTGCATCAGGCTCCTTGCAGGGAGCCTACTTCTACCTCTGCCTCTCTGTGTGTCTGTCATGAATAAATAAATAAAATCTTTTTTTAAAAACTTGCAAAAAATGAATAAAAATCTTTTTCTTAATAGACTGCCACTTACTTCCATCGTCTCGTTTCCCCTCCCCATCCCACCCCTGCCTTCTGCTCTCTTCCTCTCCTCTCTCTTTTTTTTTTTTTTTTTTTTTTTTACCTTCCAGGAGCATCCCCTCTTCCTTTCTCCCATTTTATTATGTAGGAAATTAGAGGTTCTTTTCAACCTCTACCCCCCAGTTTCAGTTGAGATATTTCTCAGCATTTTTTCCATCTCCACAGGACGTACTTCTTTCTGCAATATAGAAGAAGCTAACTTAAGAGAACATAAATAATTCTTCCTGAAAACGCCAGATCGCCTTATGACGCCCTATCCTTCCTGCCACAGAATAAAAACCTAAAAAGATAATTCTCAATCATGCCTACATGCGATAGGTGTGCAATTTCCCCCACCGTATCTTTCCCGAACATAATTATTCTAAGCATTGACCCTGGTGAAGTTTAGTGTTCAAAGAGCAACACTATAAACTATAACCTCTGGTCTCCAAAGTTAATGCTCACACAGGAAGCTTCACGATACAGAGATAAATTCGCCTCAGTCCAGATTATTGATTGCCATTCCCCCTCCTCATCTTGAATTAAGAAAAAAATGAGGAAAAGCTAAGAAATTAAGAGAAATCACCCATGACTCTTTCTCCTTAAATAAAGGAATCCTTTCTAGTAATCAACTTTCAGGAATTATGGCTTCTTTTTCAACGATTAATCATACATATGACAGATGTGGGGAGAAATGTAAATTTAAGGAAAAATGCATTTTGATAGGATTCTAAAAACCTATTTCGAGCATGCAATCAGTAGCACAATGCTCCTAGGTGGTCATCTGTAGTCCTGAGGATCGGGGTAATAAAATATGGAATTTAGGAGATGCTTTAGAAACCAGCCGGTGCTCCCTCCTTGTTAAGACCTAGTTCCCATGGCTCACCCAAGGCCACCCAGGGAGTGAGAGACAGAGCAGGGACTAGACCCCAGGTCTCCTCTGCTCGCCACCCTCTGCCTTCCCCTTTTCTTGCCTGTTGTCAGGTTCTGCTGTAAAAAACACCGGAACATCCAAGCAGAGATGGGGGTTTTCCTCTTCCCTCATGGCCTATGATAATGAAATTCTAATTGGTATAATAAAAGAACACCTAGGAATAAAATCCTACAAAGTATTTGGAGCAGATGAACTTGGAAACTTGACTACATTCCTCCCATCTGTCCAAGACACTGGAGATAGCGATCCCTACCCTGCTGACGCGAGAAGCAGCTCTGCGCTAAGACCTCCTGCCTCCTTCCAGCAGGACCACCAGCCCACCCCTCTCGAAGCATCACCCCCTTCACACCTACTCTAGGGAGGTCACGGTTTTCACTTCTTTAGTGAAGTGTGCACACCAGCCTCCTATAGCAGCGCCTGGGTAGGCCTGGGACTGTTTCTGACCCTTGTGCTGGAGATAATGTGCTTACTTCACACCTTATTGGACCACGCAGAATAACAGTTCAACACAGCACGTGTGACACAAGCTTTCTTAGTTGTTTTAATCCATGTCCAATCCTAATGCCCTTAAAAATAAATTTTAAGTTCTTTTTTTTTTTTAAGAGTTTGCAAAATTTGAGAGAGAGTTGGAGAAGCTGAGGGAGAGAGACAAGAAGACTCCGTGGTGAGTGCAGAGCCCGACCTGGGGCTCAATCCCACCACCCGAGATCGTGACCTGAGCCAAAATCAAGAGTCGGACGCTCAACCTACTGAGCCACCCAGACGCCCCCAATTTTTACTTATTCTATGAGCTCATTTGTGTATTTGCTCTCAGAAGTGAGACCCGACGACTACATTCTGTGTATATCCTCCTGTTAATAGTCTACGTTCCCCAAATGCCATCAGATGCATCCCATTCAACTTTGGAATCAGGGGCAAGAGTTATTCTTTATATATTGGAAGAGGGAAATAAAGGCAGCGTGAGGAGGGGCTCCTCCTTGTCCGAGTTGACTCCCCCAGAGCAGAAGCGTGGAAGCCTGTGTTGGAAGGCCGGAGTTCGGTCCCCAGGCCAGTACCCTTGAAGGAAGAGAATTCTCATCCCCACCTGGTGTCCCCAGACATTGGCTCCACTCTTCCCCTGACTTGGGGAGGAGGGGGAAGGGGATGAAGGAGGATGTCACAGACAGTTGTCAGAGGGATAAAGAGTTATAGTTCGGGAACAAACACCTTGACTTTGCTGAGGCGTAAACTTCACAGCGGGAAGCCATTATTTCAGTGACAAAGCTTTGTTCGGTTGACATTATCTCTTAATTATCTGCATAAGAATACATTTGTCAAGTTTCACGAGATGGGATTGATAACAATAAACTTGCATTTCTGCACAATATTTTAATTCCAAAGGCAGAAGCAACACAACAGACAAGGAGAGACCAGGAGACTGTCTGGGCCGCTGCTGACTCTGTGCGGATGGCAAACCCATCACCAGAAGGACACCCGGTGACCAGCCAAGCCAAAGCAGGCCACCAGGCTGTGGAGGAGTTTGGTGGCCACAAGGGTCCTGAAGCGTCTTGGCCCAAACGTTCCACATCTTGGAAAGGCATCATTCTTCCAAGAACACAGGGCCGGTCTGGTTCCCAGCGGGCCCAGTGGTCCCATGACTCCTGTGGTGCTCGTCACCGAGTATTTCCCACCAGCCTCCTGGCCTAGTCTGCAGGGCAGCAACATCCCAGCTCCTCCCGCCCCATCCTTTGCCCCCAAGATGGAGGAGCTCCAGCTCCTCCCTAAATGGCCACAGTGATTTCTCTCTGGCTGTCCCTCAGGTGCCTTTCCTGAAATACAGTCACCAAGGAGACACCCAGCTGTGGTCCGAAACAGGGAAGAGTTTCCGGTTGGATGACCTGACCTGACAGGATTTTCATTCTTGAAGTCATTGACAATAATTTGTTGGGCAAATACAGCTCCTTTTATCACTTCCTAAGATATATTTGATGCTTCCGCTGTCAGGGAGTTTAGAAGACACTCCCTGCAGGCCTAGACCACACCATGTTGCAGGATCTCCCCACAAAGGACAGTGAGACTCATGTGCACACTCTACTCTGGTGGTAATCTGATCTGATATTTCAGATTCCAGGTTGGGCCTGTAGGTTAGTGTCCCGACACGATCCTTATTACGGGGAGCCGAGGACAGAAGCTTTGAGAATACTCACATTTAAAGACGGGGGGCGGTGGGTAGGCATCTACAAAAGAGACCGCCAAATTAAACCATGCAGAACTTGCGTGTCTGCCCACGTCCACCCGGCCATGCCCGTGTCAGAGAGCACCTCTAGGGGACCTGGACGCTGACTGCGACAGGCTGTGGCAGGATGGCCTCTGACTTGTTCACACCTCCCTGCAGCTACGCCCTTGAGCGTTTCCCTACTGCACTGACTCGAGGCTTATCCACGTGACTGGCGTTGGCCAAGGGGACAATAACTACTGTGATGCCAGCTGAGACTTGAAAAGTGCTTGCACCTGGAAGCCTGTGACCGCCACCCGGAAAGATGCCCTGACTAGCCTGCTGGGTGATGAGAGGTGCACGGCCCCTTCCCGCAGCTGACAGCCTGCTGACCCCCCCAGGCACATAAATGAGCCCATCCTGGATCGTTCGACCATGGCCAACCTATGCACTGACAGCACCCGCATGGGTGAGCTCAGCAGGGATCGGCCTAACAGCCCAGACCAGAAGAACCACACTGAGTGGTTTGTTTTGCATCCGCAGATAATCATGGATACACTGACAAGACGAATTCAGATTAGAGGATCCCAAGTGTGATCCCTAGTTAATTTTATGTGTCAACTTGACTGGGCCACGGGGTGCCCAGATATCTGGTCAGACATTCTGGATGGGCCTGTGAGGGTGTTTCTGGAGGAGATTAATATTCAGACCGGCGGAGTAAAGCAGATTGCCCTCCCCCGTGTGGGTGGGCCTCACCCAATCAACTGAAGACCTGAATTGAACAACAAGGCTGAGTAAGAAGGAACTCCACTTGCGGACTGCCGAGCTGGGACACCAGCCTCTTCCCACCCTCAGATTCAAACTTATGCCGTTGGCTTGCAGGTGTTCGGTCCCTCGGACTTGGACGGAAACTTATACCACCAGCTCTCCTGGGCCTCCAGAGTGCTGACTGCAGGTGTCAGGACTTCTTGGCTTCCATAATCACATGATCCAATACTTAATAATCAATCTCTCAATAGATAGATGGATAGAAATATAAATATTATTATAAATTATAAATATTATGTTACAAGTATCTATAAAACAATTATATATATATATCTACATATCTATATCTGCATCCATCTGTCTTATTGGTTCTGTTTCTCTGGAGAATCCTAATATGCCCCATTTCCTGATAACCGGTTTTCTCCGCTCAGGGCTGCTCCTGAGCCTCTCCCTGGCACACACACTTCCTCCCCTTCCCCAGAGATGGCTGAGACAGTCTGCAGGTGGGACTCGAGCCTCCCAGACTCCTTTGTTCTAATTGCAATCAGCAGTGACTTTCCATCCGCTGGTGCCACCCATTAGCTCTGCTCCTTGTCCTCGGCTGTGGGAGTGTAGACGTCACCCTGGAAATGCAGTCCCTCGGCTGTGGAGGGAAGAAGGACGAAAGAAGGAAGGTTAGAGCTGATTTATGTTGTACAGGGGCCATTCTTTTTCCTCTCGTTCTTCCCCCACAGAACTGAATCCAAAATAAATGAACAGACTTACCCGTTCCTGAGTTTTAATGGAACTAATTATCTGATTGCAGAGTCCCAACTTCTGTGACTGCTTCCATTCTGGCTAGCGTTAGATTGCATTACTATTTTCATTTGTTTTCATTATTATTAGCTTTTAGCAATGAAATGGAGTTAAAATTATTACAGTTTGTAACATGCTTTTTGTACTAATAATTCAAGTACTTTTGAGTAGGAGCTGAGAGCATTAATTTGTCAATCACTCCTGCTTTGTATCTAGTCCTCCTTCAAATAGACTAAACAAAAGAAATGAACACTATATATTTCCCCAAGGGATAGAACTTGTAAACATTCAGATATGTTAGGCTTTCATGAAATTATAAACTGTAATTCCAAGGTATATTGCACAAATAATAGGGTATTTCGAAATCAGTGCAGCTGACACACAAAAGCTTCAACTCCGGTTCACATAATAACACGGGGCAGCCATCTGCGCTCAGTCTACCAAACTCGGCAGGAGCCAAGGTGAAGGTGAATAAATGCAAACCTTTTTGGAGGTTGAGCAGAAGGTCCCTGAGAAGCTCTGAGTCAGGGACTACGCATTATGGAAAACGAGAGCCTTTTCCAGCTTCTACGCCCACTCAATCGGAAGCAGTATTTCAAAAACAACAACAAGATGGGGATAGCCTGAACTACCACTAAGAAATGCCACATTAATTCTCCCAGGAGTGTTTACAACAAAGAGAAAAGGAAGGGAGAGCCAGAGCTCGAAATAAATGTGGCGTTGCAACTGTGCGTAAATGCGCAACAACCCCTCCATTACGCGTGATGGAAAAGATCAGCTTGTATCGGTGCCATGCCTAGATCACAGGATGGTTTTTAAATAAAGAAATGCTGTGTTGCTCCCAACTGGATTAGGGCAATGTTAGTTCTCTGGACCTAATTTAAGGAATGAATAGGAATGATTCGTAATTATCAAATCAATTGTCTCGTGTAACTATGTCAGTGACTAGTCTTGAAAACAGTCCCTAACTGGGTTGATTCTCTCTCTCTCTCTCTCTCTCTCTCTCTCTGAAAAATCTTGTATCTCTTTCTTGCTTAAGGCTTTTATCCCCTCAAAGTGAAGGACATCTGTGACTCGGTTACCTTGTCAGGAGTTACAGGCCCTTGATGGGAAGGATCCCCACAGATCACGGGGCCTTGGGTGGGCTTGTTGGGTCCCAGGATTGTCAGGAAGCAAGGAGGGCGGTGGAAAGCTCCACGTCTGCAGGTTTGACTCCTACTTCTGATTGTTTGGTTGTTGTTTTTACGTAACCTCTATGCCCCACACGGGGCTCGAACTCAGGACCCCAAGATCAAGAGTTGCACACTCCACCGACTGAGCCAGCCAGGCGCCCCACTTCTAATTGTTTCCATGCTTTTTTTTTTTTTTTTTTACTCCGCCTGAGAAAAGCCAGAATGTCAAGCTTGGCCCCTAAAATTAAACACTTCCAAGAAGACACAGGAGTCGGTATGTTACTGGGTTTCACTCCCACTGCTGAAGACTTGTGATTTGGATAATCTCATAGCTCTGACAAGAATATATTTTGTCATTAGTAAGAGGCTGCACAGCACCTGTTCACTACACCAGGGCGGTTTTTCAAGTCTGGATTTTTCTTTGGCAGAAGAGACCTTGGAAATTGACCAATTGGTTAATCCTGTTGACTCCCCGGCCCCCCCCCACTAGATGGCCTGCCCCCCACCCCCACCTCGCAGGCTGCTCAAAAAATAGCTTTTGACTGTGGCCTTTAACAATATGATAATTTATTTAAAACAGATACAGTCCTGAAAGTGACCCACTTAAAATTATTAAAGAGATACTGTGTTTATTTTTGCTGTCCATAAAACAGAAAATGGTTTATGAATATGCAAACCGATCTGATGTAATTAGCATGATTGGCTCCTACTGCACTCCGTTTTATGTGGTTAGAAGAGTAGATGCAGAAACTAATGAGGTCATGTTAATGTGCCTGTGAAGAGAGCTTCAGCTGTCAGAACAACGAAGGCGAACATCTAGGAGAAGCTTTTCTTTTCCACAAAACCGCTGAGAGTGGGCACACGTGGGGTGAGCTCCTGCCTGCGTGCCAGGGGGCCACCGGGCCCCCCAAAGCCACTTTGCCTCCTGCATAGGAGGAGTCAGGATGAGAAATCCAATTCGGTGTCCACTCAGAGCAATGATTAATGTGGTATTTAATTATCTAGAAAGTCTTCAACAAGTGCTAATAAGTGAAACTCCTCCGGCAGGCGGCACATGCCACGCGATCCCATTAGACATGCTAACACCCTATCCCCTGGCCCTTCTTAATTAAAATAAGAGGCAAAAATGTTAATTGTGCACCGACTACCTCTTGGGATTAATCTGCCCTGATCATCGGGGCCCTGCGAACCCGGGGAAAGCAGGTTTCTCATTCAGGCAGGAGGCTTGAACAAAAGGCTCCTCCCCCTGGAGCACCCACCTGGTAAAATCAGGCCCCGCTGGGGAAGAGGAAGAGGACGGGAGGCAGGCACCCACCGGGCAGGGAGGCTTTCTCATCAGAATGCTGAAGGCAGGTCGCAGGACGCTTCCTAGATGCCGAACAGGACACAAGTCTGGATTCTTCCTTGCCACTGAGCTTTTCCTTCTCTGTCTCTTCTAAAGCATAAGCATGTGAACTTGAAAACCATATTTTCAGTGTCTGCCAGCAACTCGATGCCTCTGAAAAGACACCTCGCCTTTTTGTAGCCCCCACCTCCAACACACACACACACACACACACACACACACACACACACACTTTGCAACAGAAACAAAGAACATCTTGGGAGCTCTGATGTTAAAGTGGAGGGGGGGAGGGGAGGGGAACCAGTTGAAAGTGAAAAATGAGGTTTTGGTGTTAATCAAAGACAGCCCAGTTCCCTGGAAAGGGATCTCACCCGAAAGGCATTGCACTGGTTCATACTAAAGACATGTAAAGTAAAAGAAAAGGAAACTGGAATTCTTTGGCCTGCCCCCGGTGGCAACCGCAACTTGTGGCCTTGGAGAAGCAACTGGTCCGTTTCGGATGTCCTCTCCAGGACAGGGTTTCCGAAAGCACCTGCTATGTGCCGGGGACCTGCTTGTCCATGTGTCTGTCTTCTTTACCTAGACTGTGTGCTCTTTGAGAGCAAAGACAAGCGTGTGCGTCTATAGTACTTAGCCGGTGCCCGGTACGTGGAAGGTTCATGAAGGTTTGTTGAATGTATACATAAATGAATGAATAAAGGCATAAATAAATTTTTAAGAAATGTGCGATCCTTTTCTTTGGGATTTTCGCAGCTTTGGGGAGTATACTTAGAGATGATTTCTTTCATTGCCCGCAGAGAGCCTCCCCTGTAGGCAAGGGGTAGTGCCCACCCAGGAAAGCAGAGGTATGCCTGCAGAAGTACCTCGACGTCCATTCCAAACCAAAATCTCTCGCCCACAGAACCGTCCAATGTCCCGGTGTCCGTCCCGATGTCATGGGCACTATGTACCTCTCTCCCTCATAAACATTGATCATAGTTGTAATTTTGCATCTAATGAGGTGACGCTTTGATTGATAGCTAGTGGCCTCCTCCCCCACCAGATGATAAGATCCGTGAGGGCAGGTTTTGTTTGTCTTTTTTTTCTTTAATTACCAGTGCACATCCACATCCACACCCAGCCCAGTGCCTGGCATGGGTGCTCCATAAATGTCTGCGCTTCAGTCTTCCCACCTATATGGCAGGGCCCCTCTACCCCGCCCTTCGGTGATGCTGTGACAGGCCCACATTCAGCACCACTCCCAGGAGTGTGCATTTAAGTCTCCAGAAGGCCCAGGTTAAAATCCAGATCTATTCCCCAAGGGAACACAAGAACAAATGATGGCACAGCAGATTGGCCAACTCCTGGGAGGTGGGGCCTTGACAAGGGGCAAGGGGGTGGGTGTGCTGGTGGCCGCAGTGCGGGTGAGTCAGGGAGGAACTCAGCTGGAGGCACCAGGCCGAGGCGGACGAGTCCGGGCCCAGAAAGCCAGGGAGCAACACTGTGGCCCAACCAGGAGGGGAGAGAAGCATGGGAACAAGGGCATCGCCTGAGTTTGCTGGAGCTGCCCTAACAGCGTACCACAAAGCAATGGACATGTATTGCCTCTCAGTGCTGGAGGCCAGAAGTCTGAGATCAAGGGGTTGGTGGGTCCATGACCACACTGGAGAGAAGGAGCCTTGGGAGGAGGATCCTTTCTTTGCCTCCTCCAGCTTCTGGTGGCCTCATCGTTCGGGGCGCCAGGCAGCATCATTCCGACCCCGGCCTCCGTCCTCCCAAGGCCAGCTTTCCTCTGTTATGTCTGTTCCCTGTCCTCTTCTTACAAGGACACCAGTCCTATCGGAGTAGGGCCCACATTACTCCACTGTGACCTCTACTTAACTCTATTCCATCTGCAAAGACCCTTTTTCTAAAATAAGGTCACATTCACAGGTAGCAGTACCGGGGGTGAGAACGTGAACGGATCTTCTTCAGAGGGAGGCACTGTCCAACGCCTCAAACGCACAGTCTTACGGCAGCAAACCTTTGACCACCGCTATGTGCCAGGCTGGGCAGGTCCCTAGGGAGGGGGAAAAAACAAAAGCAAGCACATCAGACTTAAATACAAACTAAGGGAAGGAGACGTCCTCAGGGGCACTCAATGCTCTGAGGGTTCAAAGAAGGCAAGATCATGTTCATTTGGAAGAACCTGGAAAAACTTCACAGAGGGGGTTGGATTGAAGTTGTTGAAGGATGGGTCAGAGTTCCACAAGCGGATATGGGGAAGGCAAGGTGGAAAGGGTTGAGAGCCTGAAAACCACACGATATGGAGCGTGCATTCTGCCCCGTGACTGTGTAAGGTTCATAAGCAGGAAGTAAAGCGATTTGATTTGGGTTTTGGCAAAAATTCCAGCCAGCTCAGTAGGGCGTCCGCACGGCCCTGGCCAATCCGATCGCTGCCTGGCTGCTCGTCCAGCATTAGCTGCCCCATCCACCGTCCCGGAGGCACCACACACACCGCCAGGTCAGTACACCTGGATACTCTCTGCCTAAAACCCCTTCCTACCTCGTTGTCAGGCAAACGCCTACTTGCCTTCTACAGCTCAGCTCCCATGTCACCAGTTTGGTTTGTTGTGACTTGCTTTATGCTTCCAAAGCAGCATGAGCTCACCGCTGTTGCAACACTAAAGACAGCTTGTTGTCACTATTTGTCACCATCTCTCTTCCCTACAGACCATGGGCTTCTGGGGCTCAGGGCCTGGGTCTCGTGCATTTCTGTATCACCAGTAACCAACTCAGTGCCTATAGTTGACATTCAATAGATGTCGCTGACCACATAGCCGAGGAAGGACAGGAGAAGAAACCAGGCCCAGGAAGACCCATTAGGTGGCTGTCGCAATCGTCCTGGTAAGAAGTGGTGGGTCTTGTAGTGCTAAGGTAGTGTTGGGAGAGGAAGAAGAAAGACTCCCCCAAGTCCGGAAAGACAGACTGGCCTCCTCTACCTTGAATATCTCTTTCTAAAACCCCAAGGACTTGGCATAGCCTGAGCGTGTCTGCCCTGATTCTGGGCAGAAACCACAAATGCCCCAGCCTTCAGCGTTGGGGTCTGGCATAGCCTGGACCTGGACCGAGGGCCCTGGGTAGCTGTCTGTGGCTAGCCAAAGGCAATGCCTTAAAGTCTCCTCTAGAGCCCAAGAAGGGCCCTGCTCTGGCCTTTCAGTGGGCCAAGAGCGACCCCCAGTGCCCAAGAACTAGCCCAGTCAGCTCCCCACCCCCCCCAAGCCCTCCACCCCCCAGGTTTGATTTAAAGGGGAAATCAGAACTGTCCTCAAGCCTCTGAATGTAGCCCTGTGAAGACCCAGAGAGCAAACCTTCCCCAATCAATGAGACCCCAGAGAGGCCGGACTTGCACACGAGCCAGTATCTCCTGCTGCCTCCCTCCATCCACATCCTGACACCTCATAGGCTGACCTGGCCTCTGCCATCATTTGGTGAATTAGAGCCTCCCACGGAGAACCACCATTTTACCTTCCAAAAAAACTAGCCAGCTCTGTCGCAAGCCAGACCTGATGGGCCTGGGTGTGGAAGGCTGGTTTTGCAGAGACTGCTGTGGGAGCTGTTCTGACCCAATTATCAGAGCTCCAGGGGGTGGTCCAGGTCAGCCTCAGTGGTCAGGAGTAGGGGGACCCTGGGCTCACACCAACACCCCAGACAGGGCTGCTGCAACAAGCCCAAGTTAAACAAGGATGGAGGGAGGTTATTGAGGATCCCAGCTTCTCAATCTGAATTTACCAGATGAACATAGAACTCCTCCCACTGGGAAAACCCAGCGAGGGAAGGGAGTCATGGAACGGAGTCGAATGATTAGCCCTGTAACTCCATTTTATTCCCGCTTTCCCTCGCTCTTGTCCCTCCCCTCCCCTTCCTCCTTTCTCCCCTTCCTTCCCTTCCTCTGACTCAACCATCCTTGGAGTCTATGGCCATTAGCTTCCATTTTAGACTTCCCATTTTCTCTGTTCGCAAGGATATTTTGGTATCGATTAAAGACAGAACTGCAGACAAGAAGCCAGAAAATTGGAATGGGCCTTTCCATTCCAACAATGCCACTGAGACTGACCTTTGTTCTTACTGGTTTTAAGATGGGAGGGGAAAGACAATTCAAAAAAAAAAAAAAAATCAAGGAGAGGTCTTCAAAAGGCAGGGGATACAGAACTACCCAGCAACCAGGACATGATACTTCAGCAGACATTGACTAAGAGAAGCCACAAGGAAGAGCCAGGTGGGAGCCCAGGTTCTCTGACCCTTTATCCGGTGCTCTTTCTCTGGCACTGGCCACAAAGCATTGGTCTTTAAGTCACCAGGTCTGACCGTTCTCGAAGCCCAGCACATCCAACGAGGCTCTGCAATCCCGAATGAAGGCCAGAAAGAATCTAAAGGATGGTGCCAATGTCTTCGTGTTGAGCAAAAGAAGAGCAGGGGACAGAGTAAAATGACTCCTACTCAGCATGATCAGAAGACACAGAAGGGACAGGTGCTAAATCCATGGTCACCAGGAAGATGTAAATGAGAGACATGGTTTTCCTCTTCCGGGGCAGGGAAAGACCCAGTTCTTCCCTCCTGTGTGTCTGTCTTGAGGGCCTTCCTTCACTCCACACGCAGCACTTCTGACTCTTCAGTCACTGGATATGTGGGGCTTTTCCTCCCACAACAAACGCATCTCTGACGCTGGATGGGGGTCCTACAGTTTGACTCAATTCTTACACTGTCCACCTGGATATAGTGTCAGATCCCACAGGGTAAGGGCTCGGTCCCACCAGCCTGTCCCTCCCTCCTCCCACATACACACTCCAGACATGAGCCTGGGTTATCAATGTGCTTCTGACTAAGCACCTACGGATCAGAGTTTCCAACAACCCCCTCACTGGGTTCAATTGATTTGCTAGAGCAGCTCATAGAGCTCAGGGAAGCACTTACTTACATATGTCAGTTTATTAAAGGGTATGAAGGGGCCCCTGGGTGGCTCAGTTGGTTAAACATCTGACTTCTGATTTTGGCTCAGGTCATGATCTCAGGGTCATGAGATCGAGCCTCATGTCAAGCTCTATGCTCAGTGCAGAGTCTGCTTGAGATTTTTTCTCTCCCTTGCCCGCTGCCCCTCCCCACCTGCTCACACACTCTTTCTATATAAATAAATAAATAAACTTTTTTTTTTTTGGTAAAGGATATAATAAAGGACACAGATGAAAAAAACATTGGGTGAGGTCTAGGAGGGTCCTGAGTGCAGGAGCTTCTGTCCCTGTGGAGCTGGGGTGTGAACCTCCCAGTACTGGTGTGCTTGCCAGCCTGGAGGCTCTCTGAATCCCATACTTTTAGGATTTTATGGCATGATCAATTATTAACTCCATTTCCAGCCCCTCTTTCCTCTCAGGAGGGTAGGGAGCCGAAAATTCCAAGCTTCAAATAGAGGCTTGGTCTTTCCGGTGACCAGCCCCATCCAGGAGACACCCAGGAGCCCACCCAGAGCCTCCTCAGTAGAACAAAAGATGCTCCTAGTACTCTCATCACTTAAGAAAGTACAAGGATCTTGGGAGTTCTGTGCCAGGAACCAGGGGCAGAGACCAATATATATGTTTTTCTAATATCTCACAGGGACCTTAGTAAAAGGCAACACTCAGCCCATCTTAGGTACTTGAATTAGGAGTTTCTTTTGACACTTGGAGGAATCAATTTAGAAACAACCTAGAAACTGTTACCAGGGTGTCTGGGTGGCTCAGTTAAGCCACCAACTCTTGATTTCAGGTCATAATCTCTGAGTCATGAGATCCAGCCCAGTGTCAAGCTCCTTGCTGAGCATGGAGCCTGCTTAAAATTTTCTCCCTCTCCCTCTGCTCCACCCCTGCTTGCATGTACACGTGTGTATGCTCGCTCACTCTCTTTCAAAAATAAACAAACAAACAAACAAACAAATAGTTACTTTATGCACTGGGTGGTCAACAATTTACAATTTATTACTCTAAGTGGTCATACTAAAAATATAGTTGTGAAGAGGAAACAAACTGAAGACAACAAATAATGCCATCTCCTTCGACTCTAAAATGTGTCTAAATGATTTGGATGAAGCTGTGGGTGGGAATTTGTGAAATGATCTAGAATATTCTGAGAACATTCTTAACCTTTGAGGTTGACAACTGGTCAAGTAGCTATGCCCTTTAATATAACATTCTTCAATGTCCTAATCAATGACATAACTCTGAGCCTAATGATCCAGGAAGTCATCTCTGGCATTCTAAACTCCATTTTCTTCGCAAGTACTTATTGAATACCTATTCTATGCCAGGCGCTGGGCTGGGTGCCAGGGATACAATGGTGACTGAAGCAGCCCAGTTCCTGGCCTCAACCCGCAGCAAGGTGAAGGATACAAATAAAAATTATCATACAACGTGATAGGTGGGGAGGTCAAGGATGCCTTGAGAGTGCCAACAGAGGTACCCGGCTAAGCTTAGATGATCCAGGAAGGCTTCTTGGAATGGTTGACTTCTAATCTGGGACCTAGAGGATGAATAGAGCTAAGTAAGTAAAATAGTCGAAGCATAGAGATGGGGTGACCAGTGGAGGGGGCAGTAAGGAGATTGAATTCCAAGCAGAAGAAACAATTTGCTCAAAGGACGGGAGTCCATTGAGAGGATGAGACACAGAGAAAATGAAAGTAGCTTAGAATAGCTGTGAGGTCAACTACAAAAGTGGAGAGGCGGGGCTTAAGAGAGCTGAAGCTGGGGGGGCAGATGGGGGCCAGACAGCAAAAATTCTTAGAGCGTGCTGGTATGTGAGCTTTTAGCATGAAGGCAGAGCCCAACCACATCACAAAGCACCTTTTGGAGGGTAGAGTTCAAGTTGGAATCTGTCCCCAGATGCCCTCTGAGGGCCTACAGAAAGAAAATATGCAACGCGCACAAACTATCCAAGCCAAATGGCCTCAAACGCAAAAATATTCATATTCTTTTGAGGGTCAGGACCCAGAACAGGCACAGAGGGATGTGCCTGCACCAGGCTGCATTTCTAAGAGCAAAGTAGTAGTAAGGTGCTTGAGGGTACGAGCTGTGGGGTCAAAGACACCCCGGGTTCAAAGGCTGGCTCTGCAAATTATCAGCTTCCTGACTTTTGGAGTATAACCTCATGTCCCTGGGCCTCAGTTTCCTCATCTATAAAATCAGGATAACCACCCCACACACCTCCAAGACTGCTGTGAGGATAAGTGAAACAACAAATGTACAATTTTTAACACAGCACCTGGCACATATGTGCTCGGCATAGCGTCCTCTTATTTTTTTTAAAATTTATTTTATTTTATTTATTTATGATAGGCACACAGTGAGAGAGAGAGAGGCAGAGACATAGGCAGAGGGAGAAGCAGGCTCCATGCACCAGGACCCCGACATGGGATTCGATCCCGGGTCTCCAGGATCACGCCCTGGGCCAAAGGCAGCCGCTAAACCGCTGCGCCACCCAGGGATCCCCGCATCCTCTTATTTTTAAAATGAATGTCGTCCTCGCCTGTGGGTGCTAAATCTGGTCACGAGCCCATGAGACTTGGTAAAGAAGCAGTGTCCAAAATGGTGGCCACAGAGCCCTGTCCCATCCCGCCTCACCTGCAGGCCCTATTTCCAGTCCGAAATTGTATGTCAGAGTGAGTCAACGTTGAGATGCTCCGCTCAATGCCTGGTATCTGACTTCCCTGGAAGGAGAGCCTTCCTGGGAGAAGTCACCCGGGCCCGGATGCAGCACAGTAGAGCCAACCGACAAGCTTGGATGTGGTCTAGGGGCCCTTCAGCAGGGGCTCCAGAGAATGTTACCGTAAACTCAAAAAGGAGAACCAGTGAATCACCTTGAGAGGTCATGGGAAGGGGGAGGGCATGGGCTGTGTGTTGGCTCCTGGGGCTGTTGTAACAAATTACTGTGAACTTAGTGGCTTAACACAACAGAAATCCCCTCTCTCCTAGGTCTGGAGTCCAGAAATCTGAAAGCAAGGTCAGTGGGGGCCATGCCCTCTCAGAAGGCTGGAGGGGAGATCCTTCCTTGCCTGTTTGAGCTTCTGGGGCTCCGGCCATCCCTCGGCTTATGGCTGCATTGTCTGCCTCTATCTTCCCGGGGTCTGCTCTTCTCCTCTTCCCATGATTCTCTTCCTTCTGTCTCATAGGAGGACGCTTATGCTTGGATGAAGGGCCCAGCTGGATAAGATGATCTAATCTCAAGATCTTTAACTTAATTGTATCTGGAAAGACCATTTGTTGAAATAAAGTCATGTTCACAGGTTCCAGAGATTAGTACCAGGACATACGTTGTCAAGAGCCACCATTCAACCCATGCCAGTGGGTGTGAGAAGGGTGGATCCCAACTCCCCTAGGCTTCTGTTCACTAATGGCTGTTTACCCCCAGATGGACACAAGGGTGAACCAGCAGAGACCCGGGCACAGAGCCTCGCTACTCTGTTGCTCTGCTTCCCAGAGCTTCCCTTCGTCCAGCCCCATGGTGCGGTCCCCTCTCTTTGCAAGATGTGCCTTGTGATGGGTGCGGGGGTGTCCATTTCCCCAGGGTCCCTGGCTGTTTCACCCAAAATCACATAGGCTACCCGGCTCTGGACAAACGTGCATCATTTCAAGAAGCCGCACGAAGATAGATACCTTCCTTTTCCCAAAGCCATTCGCACCTAGAAGGGCAGACGAGGGTCTCCTTATGTGTGGGGATGAGAAAGACACCAACAAGGAAATATTAATTCAAGCCAAAGGTTCATTCTTTCTTTTTTATGTACAAATTATGCAACATAATTGTTTTACGGTGATTAATATTATTTCAGGGGCCTAACAAACAGCATTTACAATGCAAATCTCCGGGCTGCAGAAAGGTAATCAGGAAGCGAGTGGTGGATGCTCCGAGGTTGGGACTGAGCGAGTGGGAAGGGTCGCAGGGCTTGCCTTCGAACACAGCGTCCAAAGTCACACGTGCCCGCCGTGGCTTCTCCCTGTCACCTCCCAGCAGAGGCTTCGGGAGGACTTTCCAGATCTGCGGAGCGTGCCTTCTGAGCAATACGGCCACGTCTTCATTTCTACTCTCCCTTCCTGAGGTTTCCCTTTAAAAATCACATGCTTTCACTCCTAACCAAGAGAAAGGCACATGACTAGGTGGTGGGAAGATGGGATATTGGAAAATAACAACATGGGGAAATGTGTCAAAAATACCCATCTGTTCTAATCCATCCCATCATTAATAACCTCGCCTCCCCCCACCAAGGCAGAAAAAGCAGGAGGCCTCCCACTGTGCTGTTCACCTCCCCTCCCATCAGCCAGTGTCATCTCAGTCGCCTGCTCGCTCCTGTGATCTCGTGCCTTGATGTCCTTTGAGTCCTTAAACGTGTGATCAGCACACACTTTGCACCAACGCAGCCAGTTTTAGTTGCTGTTCACTAAACACCCAAGTGTCCCTGTGAGAGGCTTGCTCGGTGTCCCTCAGCTTCTCTGCGCAGAGGAGTTCCTGATGCTGGGGGAAAAAATCACCTCCTGCTGCCTGTGCTTAAACAGCACAAAACACATCCCAGGGAAACCTCCGCTGTCACTCTGGGATACGATTTCTCCTTCCAGCGTTGCTTCCAACGTCCCGGGTTAGAAATGTATAAATTCAATAAGTGTGAAATTTTCTAGAGAGGAAAAAAAAAAGAAGAAGAAGAAACATTATAGTATGGCATATACATTGCTGAATCGTTAATTTGTTAGAGCAACAATATCACTGCAATGTTGCAACTGGTTTCCTTAGTAACGTGTTCAAGTATATAGGAAAACATTTTGGGGTAATAAAATGTTCCCATTTGAATTTGGAATAAACTTTCGCATGAGGTAAGGAAGTGATGCTCTAAAAATAACAGATTAAGCAATCAATTAACTTATTCAGTTATTCTCTGCAACTTGAAAGTATGCAAATCTTGTGCTTACTGGAAATATGACAGGTTACCCGTATTGTGTCTGACTGGGCTGGTCAGTTACATTTTGAAGAATTATTTGGACATTTTTTCCTGCTTAACACTCAGCAATGTATAGAAACAGCTCACCTGGGTATTCTGAAATGAAGAGAGTTTATTCTTAAGGGTCCAATAATAAAAAATAGATTACCTCCCTGGTGCTGGAATTCAGCAGCCGGGATTTCCAAATCATATTTTCTAGGGCAGTGGTGTTCCAGCTTCACTGTGCATCAGAATCCCCCGGAGGGCTTGTTAAAACAGATTGCTGGGCCCTGCCAGAGTCTCTGATTGAGTCGCCCTGAGGTAGGACCTGAGAATCTGCATTTCTAACAAGTTCCCGGGGTGAATCTGCATTTCTAACAAGTTCCCGGGGTGGTGCTGATGCCTTGTTGTTCAGGGACCATGCTTTGAGAACCATGTTCTAGGGGGAACCTAAAACTGATCCCCTCTGGTCCTGAACAACGAAACATACACCCGAACATGAAAAGGTGATTTTCAGGCGGCTCAGAGACAATCTGAATCCTAAAACAACGTCACAGCCAGAGCCTCCCTCTTCCTATACGTCTTACACTCTTCTTCTACTTCCCTCTTCTTATCTTCAGGAGATTTTCATACATCTACAGAGACATGTAGATGGACACCGAAGCTTCATCCTCTTGAAGAGGATAGTGAGGAGCGTGGCCCCTCCTGGGAGCCGGGCAACGTCCCACCGCGTGCAGCGAGGACCCCATCTGTCATCACCTCCGTTCCCAGGACTTAGCCGACAGCCAGACCTGGCGCAGGAGCTACGTAAAGGTTGGCCAGATGTGCTCTGTAAAGGTTGGCCAGATGTGCTTCCAGGCTTGGGTTCAGGCTGCAGTCAGCGAGAACCTTGGTTTTGTCATGGGTTTTACTAAATGTCTTTGCAAGGTCACTGGTCGCAGGCCTCGCCCTTTTGCTCCTGATATGCTAATCTGGGTCTCCAGGTAGACAGTCGGCTCATAGAATGGAAAGGGCCCTGGGCTGGAGTCAGGACATCCTGCTCCTGGTCCTGAATTCTCCCCGACTCGCTGCCAGCCTTGGACTGGCCTCCACCTCCAAGGGGGTCAGACAGGTATTCTCTGAAAGTGCCTTCCAGCTCTGGTAATGTGGGGGTCCAACTTGGTCCTGCACTTGTTCTTTGTTTTGGTTTGGGTTGTTTTTTTTTTTTTTTTTTCTCCCCTCTCTTTCTCTACCAAATCAACTTCACTTTGAGGTAAAGGAAACTCCCATATACTGTTTTGTATCTTGCGGAGCCTCGCTTCCTGCAGCTAATTTCTCAATTTCAGTTTCCTTCCTCCAGAAGCTTGCTGTGTCCACATTTCAATTAATTGCCTATTGGCACACACCCAACTCCAAATATTTGTGCAGTTCCTGAGAAAGCCTCATTCAGCTAAATACCTGATCGCATCACCCTGCTCTCTGGTTCCAACATCTCAGAATATCCAAGCGAGGAAATATGCAAATGCCAAAGTCACCCAGAGAGAATTTATCAGGGGAGGCAGTCATCAGAGGCAGGGAGAGAAGCTCAAATGAAAGATATTATCGCTCACTGGAGACGAAGGAAATTGGGGCGGGGGATGGCGGGGGTGGGGGGGTGGGAAGGGGAGAAGCCGAAGCCTGGAGAGGCTCACACCTTCCGGCACAGGATGCTGTTTCCTCAGAGAAGGGCTGAGCAAAGCCGCCGAGTTACAAATATGCCATCGAGGCACTTGCAGGAAGGCAGGGCTTGTCCTGGAAGCCGCAGAGTGTTATTAGAGAGGCTGCCCCAAGTCTCTGTGCCAAATAAATCCAGCACTCCCACTTGCTGACAAACTCCTACCATTAGAATCACTCTTCAGTGTGTTTTATAACACTGCAAAATGATTGGGATATAGTGCTCACTAACAAAAGTGGTATGCAAAATTATATCAACACGGGATCTCAAGTGCACAGGAGAAAAAAAAAGACAGGAAGAATATGCCAACGCTGGCTTGCCGCTGGGTAGTGAGATCATCAACAAGTTGGTCCCCTACTTACGTAGGCTTTCTGTCTCCGAGGTTTCTACAGTTGGTCAGTCCTGCCCTCCTGCTTTTATTTAAGGTCAAGAGGAAAGAAAAGATTTTATTTATTTTTTTCTAAGATTTTTATTTATTTATTCATGAGAGACAGAGAGAGAGAGAGAGAGAGAGAGGCAGAGACACAGGCAGAGGGAGAAGCAGGCTCCATGCAGGGAGCCCAATGTGGGACTGGATCCTAGGACTCCAGGATCACTCCCTGAGCTGAAGGCAGAGGCTCAACCGCTGAGCCACCCGGGCGTCCTGAAAGAAAACATTTTAAAGGTTGTTTTTAACAAAGAGGATGCTTTGAAGGTAAGTCAGTGACTTCAAAAAGCTCCTGGTAGCATGCAGAGTCTATTACCTGAGCAAGACTGTCCTTTAATCATTCTTCATAGTTGGGTTTGTCATCTCGGGGACTCTCATCCTAGAAAGCTAGATCGGGAGCCAAGAATTGCATTTCACTCTCGCACCCTAAGAGCTTAGTACCCATCTAGGCATCAGATGGGCATCAACTGTGGACTGAATTATACCAAAAACAGAGGAGCCACAGATCTCAAGGGGGGAATGGAACCCAGGGTGAGCTTGGAAAGAACAAGGGTGATTTGGAAAGGCTGGTGCAGGGTAAGCCCCAGGGGTGATGTACTAAGGGGAGAAGAAAACAGCAGGAGAGTCTTAAGCTTAGGCCTGGGGAAGGGGAGCAGAGTCAAAATAGGGTGGGGGGGGGTCCCCTCACTGCACAATTTCACCACGAGGCAGGCCCGTCTTGTGGCAAAGGAGCCAAGGGCTTCTGACATTCTGTTGAGCTCTGGTTTCAAAGTCATTGCATTCATGGAGACGCCAAAAGCAAAATGGGAGTTCAGTGAAGGAAAATACGCAAAGCTCCCTGCAGGATAGCTGGGTCTGCCCCCCCCCCCCCCCCGCCCCCGGACCGATGACAGGGTGCGGAGGGCTGAAGGAATCACCAGGGAAATGCCAGTAGCTTTAAAGATTGAGTAGGATCCCACAGCGAGACTCGGGGATGTGAGGAAGAAATAGGAAGACCCACCAGGAAACTGAAGGAACAGCATGACAGGACTTTGACAAAACAGAGTCGGGGTAAGTGCCACGACACTTGGACCCCAGGGAAATGACTCTGATTTTTCTCATTTGGGACAAGCTGTTTATGCATAAAATTATACCTGCTTATTTAATAAATGTTTATTGAGCACCTACTATGTGTCAGGGGCTGGACATTGGTGATGAATCAAGGGGGACTCCTGCCCTTGTGCCATTTGGGAGCTGGAAGGAGCGCTTGCTCTCTGTCTCAGCAGCTGCATCGACAGCAGACCTGTCGATGAAGAGGTCACGGGCCACTCCAGGGAGGCCATCTGACCAAGAGCTAGTGTCCCTCCACCATTTCTTTTACCAGGAGGTTTTACCCCTCGTGACTTCTCAGGATTTTCTTCCCCCACTTGCAAGGCTCTTGCTCTACACCATTGACAAAAATTCTCCTTACCCTCCAGGACTTTGTTAGAATGTCATCCAGGTTCTACAAAGCCTTCTCTATGCCTCCCCTTGGGTTCTCGTTGCCCAGTCCACCCTTATTACAGCGTTTGTCACAGCCTGCTTTGAACTTCAGGGGGTACCCTCTGTCCCCTCTGCTAGATTTTGAGCCCCCCCTCCCGGAGGCCTCTCCTTCATTGCCAGATTCTCAGCACCAGCACCGCTGGAGGAAAGTAACGTTTATGGAGGAGCCACCCAAATGTGGAACCGTGGAAAATACTTTATACACATCGTCCCATGTCATCCTCACCAAACTCTCTAAGGAGGATGTTACTTTGATTCAAAGACGAGGAAACAGAGGCTCAGAGAGGTCACATAACTGGCTCAAAGTCACACCGCCAAGTGATGAAGCCAAAATTCAGCCAGTTCCATGTAGCTCTGAAGCCCATGCTCTCCTCACCAAAGACTCTCATCTCCCTAAGCTCCATGAGGCCAAAGACTGTGCCTGTCCTAGCCACAGCACCCACCCGGCACAGTGCTTAACATGGTGTTCTCCTGCCGGTCACACAGAAGAACCCTGAGTCAGTGTGGGAGAGGACTACACAAGAGCATGAATACTAGGAGATGAGGGGGCGGGGGGTGGCGATGGGGGTCCTCGCGGAGGCTGCCTACAGACAGAGGGCATCACGTGGAGATACTGTCAGGTACCACATAAACACTCCTGCCATTAGAACAATCTTCCCACGTTCGAAAGCACAACGCAGAGTGAACACATAGTAGCCTTAAAACAAAAACACAAAGCAAACATAAAGGGAGCCCTAATAGGACAGTGGTATCATTTCCTGGAGATGCAGAACCGCGGAGGGCAAGACACAAAGCCAGGTAGGGGCTGGGGACATGGCGATGTGACCAAGATCCAGGGAACAGCAAGGATGGGGATGCTGGGACTATGGCAATAGCAGAGCGTATCGAGGTGCCCTTAGGGGAAGCCTGGCACTCAGCACAGGGCCGTGTGCAGGCTGCAGGTTTAAACAACACCTTCATGTCCTGATTCCTGAGCCACATCTCCTAGGGTACCGCTTTTCCTGCCAGGTCACCTGCAGCACCCATCGCATTCCCCACCTCTTCCCGGCCCCTTGCTCCCTGGGTTTGCCTCAGTTTCAAACACCGAGTCAAGGTTTTCCGAAGTGCCAGAGTCAACTGGCTCACAGGGTCCACGTTTTCATCTCCTTCGTCTAAGGGCAGCCAGGAAGTGACCATTCCCAGGAGATGGGTAAAAACACTGAGATTTTTTCACACTGGGCCCCTTCAATTGTTTTGTTTTGTTTTGTGTTTTAGAAATCTACCTCTCCAGGTACCTGCTTTCTTCCACTGTGCACTGAGAGCTACACAACACACGCGGTGCCTCTGCGCACTGCCCCTGGGCCCCTCAGACCTCAATGGAAGTTTGTGTCGACCCCAGGCTGGGAGCTCCTCATGGGCAACAGGAGGGCCTGCTTCTCCTTCCAGTCCCGCAGGGCCCAGCCCAGTGCTTTGAACGGGACTCACAGATTTGGGGAAGCTCAACAACACTGGAGCCCTGTGCCCCTCACCTCCACCCCAAATATTTCCAATTTTCCTTTTAATTTTTTTGTAAAGCTGTCTTATGAGGTCTGTGTCTTTAGTGTGACCTACCTCACCTCCTTTTTGTAGCCAGGCAGGGGAAAAAATAAATAAACAAATAAATGAAAAGCAGCCCCCCCCCGCCCCAATGCCTAGGAGTACTTGTGTAAGGCTTTGTCAGCTCCGCTTCCAGAAAACCCACCCTAACGGACACTGAGCTAAGACACAACAGTTTGGGAGCTTGGCAGGTTCCTGTTTTTTTTTTTTTTTTAAACCTAGATAAGCCTGGGTGCCTCCAGTAAATTCCCCTTTGATTGGTATGTTTCATCAGTTGAACTCTAATTGGTGCAAACAGGTAATTTGGAGATTACAAGATTTATTCTTCTATAACAGTGATTACTGATTGCTAATGATGGTGCTGATTTTTAGGTGTTTAAAACCTTGACAGTTACAATACTCGTGTGATTTACTGCGACGTCTTAGAGGCAGCCTCCTCGGGATCCCTGAGGACAGAGGCTATGTCCTCCGTGAGCTCTGCCCAGGGCCCCATGGGCATATGTGTGTGTGAGAATAAATGCTTGTTAATATTAATAATAATAATAATGACCGCAGACTATAAAGCATCTATCCAGAACACTGAGTCACTCAATGCATTTGTAATTTCGTGGATTTTAAAGTGTACACCTTCTCTTTCCAATGCCTAATTCAATGAGGTGTCGGGATTATTAGCTCTAGAAATAATTGGCCTTCAAGGCGCATCATAAAAGGACGAAGTCATAAACTCTCCTCCCTGACATTTGGAGAGATGCTGGTTTGCAAGCGCTCCGAGGAGCCAGACCGGCCAACTAGCTGCCTTCCTGCCACCCCAGGGAGAGGAGCCCGACCAGGCCGCCCTGGCCCTGAGCCAGCTCAGGAGCGGGGCACTGCCTTTGGGAGCCCTCTCTTGTCACCCTGTGCGAGCAGGCTAGGCGCTGACATGTCACAACATCAGTGTGTGAAGCGAATGGCAAGTGGCAGGGCCCACATGGAAAAGGTACCTCCCCCCGGGGGCCCTGGCGCAGGGTGTGGGCACCCGGTCCTATCAGGATTCAGTTGGGCCTCAAGCACACTTGCCATCAGGCGGGGGTGGCGGGCCCTCAAAGTGAGAAACTCAGGCTAATTCAGAAATGTGTACTAGTTACCACGGGGTCAGGTGCTGTACCCCGAACACAATAGCAACTCCTCAACCTCAGCATCTAGTCCTTTTTCTTCTGGTCAAGACTGTGAGCCACCTCCCGTTTCCTGCCTCTAAGCCTTGACGCAAGCAGTTGGCTCCATGGGGTGCACTGCACCTGCGGGGCCTTCTCCCTGGGCCAGGCCATCTCGGTGCCACGGTCCCCACTACTCACTCCCTTCTGCCCCCCAAGCCTGGGGGACGCCACCCTTCTTCTAACTCCCTTAGCATTCTGCTGGCACCCCGACGTGCTGGGCACGTGTTTTCCGCGCAGTGCCGGTTACCTGGGCATGGGTGCCCTCCAGCTTGTGAGAAAGCCAGACGCTTTGACGGCCTCCTTCCATGCCCAGCATCCTCCCTGATATGTAGCTTGTACTTCAGGAGGCTATTTGACACAGTCTAAAGCTTTCCTCTGGGAAAACTTTAAGGTGGAGATGGACCACTGAGGAAGGCTCTCCACCCCCTTCACTTCAGGGACGAAGAACCAAAGGCTCAAGTGGGTAGGAAGAGTTGCCCCCGAGGACCTTTGGTCAATGGCAATGTAAGAAGACGTGTTAGCTAGGAAGTCCTAAGAAAGAGTATCCCCAGTCACCTGTAAGTAAAAAAAAAAAAAAAAAAAAAAAAAAATTCTCCTAGACCTTTTGCTCTCAGAAAAGAGAAGA
This sequence comes from Vulpes vulpes, assembly GCF_048418805.1. Lineage (NCBI taxonomy): Eukaryota > Metazoa > Chordata > Mammalia > Carnivora > Canidae > Vulpes > Vulpes vulpes. The sequence continues at coordinate 42,077,312 of NC_132789.1, read as the reverse complement.
TCTTCTGATTAAACCCAACATTCACAGCCACCCAGGTGTCATGGCCAACAGTTTGTGACGTGAACACGGGCACCGCCGTTTGGTATCTCATATTTGAGGCCCACCCTTGCATAGCCTTTACAACACTCAAACATGCCATATGGTCTTTCTAACCATTTTTAATGGAGTGATTACTTCCATTTCACTATGAGTAAACTTCAGTGACAGGATTTGCCCAAGGTCACACAGTGCATGGGAGAGCTGGGCTTTGAACCCAGAATTTTTATTTCAAGTCCAGTATTTGTGTTCTTTGTCCCAGAGCTGTCCCTCCCAGCTCTGCTCCATGGAAACAAAGTCTTAGTACCTCTCTTTGGCCTGGAGCTTCTAGAGACATGGGCTTTTAAGCAGGCTTTATCTTTGACCTCCTTCACGTGGCCCTAGAGCATGTCCATCAGATTGTTCCTAATCTGCCTGTAAGAGTCTCTAAGAGGCTGCATATGTGAGGCTTTTGGGGTGTCAGATGGAATCGGGGGCTAGGCTTTGGCCGGGGGTGACATCAAATACCTTGCCCCTTAGACCAAATTCTAATCTGCCACAGTGTATCTTTTCCTGAAAAATTGGGGAAAGTTTGCTCTCGGGGAGGAGGGGGGTGCTCCCATCACCAAGAGCGTGAAGTTACCACATAATTCATCTGTTTGAGGTAGAAGAGAGACGTGGGACCACGTTTGGCCCACTCCCCACATCTTGCATACCTCTCCCCCAATGCAGAAGGGAACCAGGTTACAAACTACGCTGTTTGACTCTGGCTTTTGTTACAAGGGGCATGATGATTTTGAAACAGAAAGAAGTAAATCCAGCTGTGGGCTGGAGTGGACAAAATTGCACAGGTGAGATCCCAAAGACTCTTCTAACAGATTGGCCACATGGTCACCCTCTGGCGGTTTTCTGATCAGGGTCGAGCAGGCAGTTGACAGTGTGCTAACCCCCGCCAAGCAGGGGAAGTAGCAGGGACCGGGCCACCTTGTTGGCTCTTCTTCCTCTCTGGTCCTCACTGATCCATGTTGACTTTGGGAACTTTATTTGGTCATTGCATAAGTCTCTCTTACTTTCTGTCCCTGAAGAACTTTGAAAACAGAGTTTTCTCCTGAGGCTATGAAAACAAAACCAACCATGACCGCAGAGCATCCTTCTCTGTAAAGTTTCTCAGGTGGTTGCTCCCTTTTCGTATCAAAATCCACAGCTCCCTTTTCTCTCTCCCGCCCTCCCCCTGGTAGAGGCTTTGATGCAATCAGCAGCACCTCAACATGATTTTGAGCAATCCCCACTCACACGCACACCCGGAGTCTTGCTTAAATATGACATGAGTCATCACTTCACTTTGGTTATCAGCCGACTTCAAGGATCCCAAGAGAAGCTTGGTCTGATAGTCCTTAAGGTGAGGAGGAGTCTGGGTTTGCTGATTAGCAGTGAGAGCCCAGTAGAACTTCCCAGATGAGCAGCTGGGCATCAGCCCAGGGAGCTTATCCCCGACTTTGCCACTGTGTGGCCTTGGGTATTCAAGGGCTTGGCTGCCAGAGACATGTGCCAACCTCTGCCATCCTGGTGGCATGGAATAGCAAAGAGGGCTTTGGGCTAGATGACCTCATGAATCTATTCCCCCCTCCTCCTGCCGCTGCACCTTCCCATGACATCATAACGGTAGCTGTGGGTGGGCCCCCAGAGCTTATTCCAGTTTGAAGGAAAGACTCTCACAAGCCAGGGCTGGGTCAGTGACACCCACCCAGATGCAGTCTTCACAGAGGAGACAGGCCAGGGGCCCAGGACCCACAAGGGCACCTTGAGACGTACAGCGTGTCTTTCCTGCATCAAGAGGAGCAGCCTTAGTGAGAACATGCCTTGGCAGAGAACAGGAGGGCCTCACACTGCAGATGCAGTATCTCCCTCAGCATCAAACGGTACCAGCAGGCACAGGCCCCAAACTCCAGACTCTACTTATCTACTGAGCCAACCCCTGAGGCCATGACAAATCCTCCCAAAGCTCAGTAAGCTCACAAGCTAAAGCTGCCAACTATCCAGGGAGCCCACCATGGGGACGTCGGGGCCTAAGGTAGAAACCTCGGGCTCTGTACACCCTCACCTTGGAGTATTTCCTCTGAGACTATGGGAGAAAGATGGGGCATATTCCTGAGGCCAACCAGAACCCATCCATCTTGCACCCTGAGCAGACCATGGACCATCCCACAGGACTAAAATCTCCACAGGGGTGTAGAGAGGCATGGGAGGGCACTAATGCCCTCAACAACCTTGTCCCCCCCCCCCCCCGCCCCTCCTCCACGTGTCCAGTGATTCAACTCCAGAAGGAAGGTTCTACTCACATAAGCATCATGGAGGTAGCAAGAGGAAAATCACTGCATACGCTTCCTAGGGTTGCCATAACAGCTGGTAGCTTAAAACAACAAATTTACTCCCTCGCATTTCCGGACATTAGAAATCCAAACCCAAAGAGACAGGGCCATGCTCCCTCTGAGGGTGGATAGGAAAGGATCTTTTCCTGCCTGTTCTCAGCTTCTGGTAGCTGCTGGCAATTTTTGGCATTCCTCGGCTTATAAATGCATCACTCTAGTCTCTGCCTCTGTTGTCACATCGTCTTCATCCCTGTGTGTGTTCACACAGCTTTCTTATAAGAACAGCAGTTGTCAGATTAGGGCCTCCCCTAATCTAGTATGACCTCATCATAACTTAAATCTGCAAAGACTCAATTTCTAAACAAGGCCACATTCTGAGGTTCCAGGGGGACATGAATTTTGGAGTGACACTATTCAACCCACTACAGCTACCCCAGCTTGAGGAGCCTATACTGACTGCTAGTCTGTGTCTCACGCACCAAACCCAGCAAATTGGAATAAGCTCCAGGGGCCCATCCAGTCTATCCTTGCTACTCAACAAGAAAGGAAGGAGAGGGTGATAGAGCACACAAGTGGCACTTACTGAGAGAAATAAAACTATTTTAACTAAAAAAAAAAAAAAAAATGGAGTTGAACATGCAGGCTGAAGGAGAGGAGAAGGGGGAAGAAGTGATGGGCAGGAGGAGCATCTGAGCCCAGAAGCCTGGCCAGCCTGGAAGCATGCTCAGCGGGCCTGGCCAGCACACGGAGCAGTGGAGCGAGAGCTGAACTAGAAAGACTAGCGAGGGTTGGATCACAGCAGAACTTGCCAGCCACACTTAGAAGCTTCAAACCTATTTGAGAACTGGGAGCCACTGAAGGGTGTTAAGCAGAGGAGGGAGTGGTATTTCCCACATGTGGAGGTGGCAATTGCATGTCGAGTGGGTTAGAACAGAGTGGGGATGGTACATGGGATATGTGGTAAGTCATTTATCACAGATAATAGGTAAAGGCCAAAGAGGATTTATTTATTTTCATAAATTACAGTGGATCCAAGATCGTGCTCACAATAGCACCACTCATTCGCTTCCATTCTGGTTGCTTTATGGTACACCAGGTGCTCACACCTAACAGCAGGAAGTGCCAACATCACCCCTCTTGGGGTGATGGCATCATCAGTCAAAAAAAGGTTAAGGACCCTGCAGTAGATGAGTGAAAGAACATGATCAACTATAGCCCTGCAGAAAGCCAGGAAACAAATGAGAAAGATTTAAGACCAACAGTTTTCAAATCTTTAGCCACTCAAAGGTCTTCAAACAATATGCACAACAGATAAGCACATAATTGCTCTGTTTAAATTATGGATGAGAAACTCCTCATCCTGCCTGCTTAATATCCTCTTCCATTCCAACTTCAGAAGGCTCCAAAAGGATGAGTAAAACAGTTTGGAAGCCACTGGCCTCGACCATGTGAGAGGGTGGCAATAAGCATCTTGAGAGGAGGTGAGATAATACAGAAAGCTAGGAATTGACTTCTCAGTTGCAGGGTAGGAACAGGCAGAAGGGGTGTACCTAATGGAACATTCTTAGACAAGTTGCTGAAATTCCAGGTTTCTGGTCTGAGGAAGGAGGAGGGAGATCGGAGGAACAGGTTTGGGAGAAAGAGGAAGGCTTCCACATGCCCAACTGCAAGTGTGTGGGGGACACATACCCAGGAAGCCGGGGATATGTGGCAGAGGGAGCTGGAGAGAGCAGTCCCACCTGGAGACATGGAGCGATAGTTCATCAATATTCAGTGATAACTGGAGTCCAGGGGGGTGGAAAAAGCCATCCAGAAAGACTTTAAAAAAAAGAAACAGAACGTGTTATGATAAAAGAAAAGGAGAGAACCTAGGATAGGATCTTGATGAACACCAACATTTAACCGGTGCTCAGAGAGGTTGGGAGGCTAAGCAGGGTCATGATGTCTTGGGAGCAAAGAAGGAAGGGAAAGAAGGGTAATCCGCACACATTCTCTGCTCCCAAGACACTGAGATGATACTCACAGTCTCAGATCATCACAAGGATTTATTGTAGAGGGACGCCTGGGTGGCTCAGAGGTTGAGTGCCTGCCTTTGGCCCAGGGCATGATCCCGGGGTCCCTGCGTGGAGCCTGTTTCTCTCTCTGCTTCTCTGTCTATGTCTCTGCCTCTGTGTGTGTGTGTGTGTGTGTGTGTGTGCGTGTGTGTGTGTGTTTCTCATGAATAAATAAATAAAATCTTAAAAAAAAAAGATTTATCGTGGAGAGAGGGGGAAACCTAACTATCTCTTCAATTCAACTGAATTCAGGGATAGGGATTTTCTCCTTCACAAATACATCCCATGCTTAACAGAGGCCCTGGAATGTAAGTGCTTTATAAATATTTGTTGAATGAGTGAGTTAATTAATGAATCTTTAAGAACTATTTGGGGAAAGCATTACAAAAGCTTTAAGAGCTGCGCAGAAGCATTGAGAGAATCAGGGTAAACTTGAGGACCATCTGGAATGTTCCCCAGGAGAAGAAACACACCAAGCTGTGTGCTGCTCCCAGAAGACCCACACAGGGCAAGATTTAGGGAAGAACAATAGAAGCAAAGGGAAGCTACCCTGAGTGGCCTCCATGGCCCGGGAACACAGGCAGACAACACTATGTGGAATGGAGCCAAACAGCCAAGAGGAAATGGAAATTATGGGATGTGCTTAAGGAAACCTAAGGTAATAAAAATAGAAATCTGGATTTAGGTTCTCACTGTATTATTGAAACTATGCTTGAGAAGTGGGGCAGACAGCCCTGGGGGGAATAATGCCAAATCAGCAGCATAGCTGCCTTGCCCTTAGAAACCAGGCTCCCTTTCACTCCTTCTTTTTCTAAGTAAAATCCAAGCTCCAGCATTTGGTTTGCTTCTGAGCAACCAAATGAAGCAGCAGATCTAGGACCATGGAGGGCAAAGCTCCCTGAAAAGGAACCTTGTCCAGAGTCTACCTACTTTGGCAGCCTCTGTGATGCTCAACAGGAAGGGTACCCTCTACTGAGCAGAAAGGCTTATTTTTCTCCTTGAAAAGGAAGTCATCAGTTTACCTTTAATATTATGGTAAATAGAAAAGAACAGAAATTCACACTCTGCAATTAGCTGGGTAGCACCCTATGCATAACTCAAAAGGTAAGGGTAGCATTAAGGGGTGCTCCTGCTTGGGAAGACAAGCAATCTCAGTTTCTGCAAATAAATAACATGTTGACCAAGAACACAGCTAGGTTGTAGGTTGTCCCTACAACCCAATAAAGAGGCTAGAATCGAGGACAGGTGGGAGCTAAAATAAGTGTATACATTTTTCTTCTGTGATATGGACTCTAGTGGACACTGGAGATCTTTCCTTTGGCCACACATCTTCAGAGACTTCTGGGCACAGTGTGCTGAAAGTTGGCCTTTCCAGCACGACTTCCAAATGGTCTCAGCATGAATTGGAGTGTTCTGACCACATATTTCTTGGCTTCTTTTCAGTGTTTTATCACCTCGCTTGGTTTTAGAAAATGTTTTTCCACCCACTGGATGGCTACAACCAAACTCTGATTTAGATGAGAACTCAGAAAGGAAAGTGGCCTCAAAGCTCCTGAAGAATGGAGGGGCACAGAAGTACATCATGAGGGAAATAGAAGGAAAATGGGACGGGGAGAGAGATGGTCTGGAAGGATACTAAGGTTTTAAATGTGGCTACACCTAGGGTAAGGAATGTTCTAATTTTCCCCTTGTGACTTAGCTTTATTGGCCTTTTCCATTTTTTCTTTGAGGAACTGTTATACTTTTAAATATAAAAAATAAAAGTTATATCGTAACAAAAAGTCAAATTAGGATCTAGTTAATGTTTAACATGCTTTTTTAAAAAATGGTGTGTGGTTTTTTTTAAGATTATTTATTTACTTAAAGGCGAGGAAGAGGATGAGCAGTAGGGAGGAGCAGAGGAAGAAGCAGCAGCAGACTCCCAACTGACCAGGGAGCCCAAAGTGGGGCTCAATCCCAGGAACCCAAGATCATGACCTGAGCCGAAGGCAGATGCTTAATCAGCTGAGCAACCAGGTGCCTGTTAAAAAAAAAAGTTTTTACTGTGGTAAAATATAGAGATTTTACCATTTTAATCATTGTGAAGGGTACAATTCAGTGGCATTAAGTACATTCCCAGTGTTGTACAGGGATCACCACCATCCATTTCCAGAAATTTCTCATCGTCCCAGACAGAGACTCTGTACCCACTAGACAATAACTTCCCATTTCCCCCTCCTTCCACTGGAAACCTCTATCCTACTGTCTCTAGGATTTGCCTGTTCCAAGTACCTCCTATAGGTGGGATCATACAATACTTATCAATTTGTATTTGGCTTATTTCACTTGGCATAATGTTTTCAAGGTTCATGCGTGTTGTAGCATGTGTCAGAATGTCATTCCTTTTTAAAGCTGAATGGTGTTCTATTATGAGCCTGTAACACATGTACCCTCTGTTGCTGGTTGTCTTCGATGTCATTTGGGCTGTCTCCATCTTTTGACTGTTGTGAATAATGTTGCTATGAACATCAGTGTGCAAGTAACTGTTCAAGTCCTTGCGTTCAATTCTTTTGGGTATATACCTAAAAGTGAAACGGCTAGGTCACGTGGTAACTATTTAATTTTTGGGGAACCTCCATAATGTTTTCCACAACAGCTGCACTATTTTCCATTTCCACTGGTTTCTAACTTCTCGACATCCTCATCAACATTGGTTATTTCCCCCTTTTTGTATTATAGCCATCCTAATTTGTGTGAAGTGGAATCTCATTATGGTTTTGATTTGCATTTCCCTGATTAAGATGTTGAGCATCTTTTCTTGTGCTTGTTGGCCATTTATATGTCTTGTTTGAAGAAATGTCTATTCAAGTCCTTTGCCCACGTTTGAAGTGGATTTTTTCATTGTTGTTCAGTTGTAGGAGTTCTTTATATATTCTGGATATTAATCACATCTATGATTTGCAAATATTTTCTCACATTCCCATAGGTTGTCTTTGTCTTTTCGTACTCTCAAAAGCATTCTTTAACAGACAAAAACTTTTCAGTTTTGGTGAAGCCCAGTTTGTCTGGTTTTAGCTTTGTTGCTATGCTTTTGGTCCTGTATCCAAGAAATCATCGCCAAATCCAATGTTATAAAAGTTTTCCTCTGGGGTTTCGTCAAAATGTTTTATAGTTCTAGGTCTTATATTTAGGTCTCTAGCCCATTTTGAGTTAATTTTGCATATGGCATAAGGTAAGGATATGACTTCATTCTTTTGCATGTGGCTGTCCAGTTTTCCCAGCACCATTTGTTGAACCGACCATGCTTTCCCCACTGGATGGTCTTGGAACCCTTATCAAAGTCTTACATGCTTTTTATTTTTTTTTTTAAGATTTTGCTTATTTATTCATGAGAGACACACAGAGAGAGGCAGACACACAGGCAGAGGGAGAAGCAGGCTCCCTGTGGGACTCGATCTCAGGACCCCGGGGTCACAACCTGAGCCAAAAGCAGACACTTAACCACTGAGCCACCCAGGCATCCCCTTACATGCTTTTTATACTCTGAGAGACAATGGATTTTAATGTACTCTTCTGAACAAATGTGAAAATAAAGTGGCAATACTTGACACTTGTATAAATGGGGGTGATACTATAATCCTATAGTATACAGTGCTTTATGAATGAGCCACTGCTAACAACCCTATGGTGTTATATCACCATGAACATCATATCATAGGGTGGTTTCTATCCACTATTTCTTGTGATTCCCACCTTACCCCTGTGAGGTAAGCAGGACAGTAATAAATAGTCTCATTATAGAGATAAGCAAAGTTAGGTTCAGAATGTAGCAAGGAAGCAGCAGAGCAAAGTAAGTGTGTTTTTTTTTTTTTTTCCACCATCCCACAAAAGGGACAGTACTGGAAACAGCACAACTTTTACACTGAGATCTGGTCCCAATGTCCCTTTTACCAAGAAACTGGTCTGTCTTCTTCACTCATCCTGACACGGAGATGGTTTACTGCTCTCTACCTTGCACACAGAGGAAAACAAAGCTAACAAGAGGGTGTGAGGCCCATGTAGAGCAAACCCAGAAAGCAGGGCAAGGACCAAGAACAGATGCAGAACTATCACCATCTCATCAGGACATCTCTTCAATAATTTTAAAGCCTTAGATGCGAAATAGCAAATCAATGCACAACACCTCCTGGTCGGATAGTCCGACTAAAGCACAAAGGATCTGAACAGCTGCAGGGACAGAGAGCTGGTTCTATCAGGCCAGGCTTCGGGGAAGAGAAATAGCTGAGCTGGAACTGATGGAAAGATGGCTCTTTCAGTTCATGTAGGAGACAGTTACATGTTCCCGGAAATGAAAGCTACCAGCTACCTACCATGGACAAGATGCATCAGGACAAGCGCAGATAGAGAGACAGTAGATTCAAAACAGAGCGAGATAGGAAGCAAGGAAGGAGTACATTAAGGCAGCCATGTGAAGTGCCTTAAGAGTCTCGCATGAACCTTCTGTAAAGAAGGTTGTGCTTTCCACCAAGGCGAGATCCTGAAAGTTCATCCCTAACAATGTCCCCTTGGTTACCCTCCCTCCATCCAAAGCCTGCCTGGTGGGTTTTATCTCTCGGTATTGAGCGCTCAATATGCAAAACCTCTTCTAGATCTTCAAGCACTAAAAGGAAACACAGCCTGCCTGATATAATAATGGGATGGATGGTGAGGCTATAAATTTATTTGGATTTACGATCTGGCTTTCTCCCTTCCCTCCATCTGTGCCAAACCATCCGGGGACGCTCCTGATTAATCATCTGTGGAAAAAGTACATTACTGCAAGGTGCATGTTCTCACTCAAGTGCTTTCAACAAGACCCTGGGCAGTTAGTGCAGAGGCTTTCAGGAAAGGAGCTGCTCAGGGGGCATCGAATATTTGGCCTTTCCTGTACCTCACCACTGTCTAAAACCAGAATGGAAAGAAATACCTTCAGGGTCAGGGAGGATTGGAAAGCGATGCAGGCTCGTGGCAAGTCTAAGCCCCAGCATGAGACAGGGCAGCTGTCAGTGGAGCCACCTGAACAGGTGATGCTGGGGGCAGGATGTCAGCTAGTCGGTCCCAGGAGATGTTAGCCAGCCACAGGACGCAGCGAGATACAGCGGGATGAGGCAGGCTTTGGAGAAAGACTGGTCCAGATTCTGGTTCTGCCATTCAGTGTGTGGGCCTGAGCAAGGCCTCGGAGTTTCAGGTTCCTTTACCAAAAATGGAGAGAGCCTCTGCCATAGCGATCGGTTGTGGTAGTGAGCTTCTAAAACGGCTCCCAAAGAGCCCAACCTGTAGGTGCTTACGCCCTGAGGTAACGTCCTTCTCTTGAGCAGAAGCTGTACCAAGTGACTTGACTCGAATGAAGAGACTATGGGAGAAGTGATGGCATGTGGCTTCTGAGATCAGGTCACAGTTAGGTCTTGCTTGCCTCCCCTCCCTGGCTCTTCCCCCTTGTGTGGGCTGCCCTGCGGAGCCGTGCACAGGACAAGGAACGGAGGGCGGCCAAGAATCCTGCCAACAACCCTATCCATGAACTTGGAAGCAGTCCCCTCTCCAAGTCAAGCCTTAGTATGACTGCAGTCTGGCCAACCTCTAACCAGAGCTTGTGAGACACCTGAGCTAGAGGCCCCAGGGAAGCCACCTGCAGATTCCCAACTCCCAGAAACTAGGAGGAAATAAGTTATGGCTTCAGACCACTGAATGGGGGTGGGGGATAGCGCATTATGCGGCAATAGATAGCCAATGCCATGGAACGGAGGGTTTAATAAGGGACCACGTACGACAGCCAGTCCATAAGTGGTAGCTATTATCCTCAGCGTGAGATGGACTAATTGCCTTCCAATCCATTTGTAGCAAAGATGGTGGTAGGAAGATTGGGGGATGGAGGAAGGGGAGGGGGATGGCATTTTCCAGGAAATCATGAACTAAGCAGAAACTAAAAAGAGAAATTGAGCCAAATGCCAACTATCTTGTGACATGTGATCATCTCCCTTCTCCATGGTCCCAAAATATTTCATTTGTGCCATGATTATAGCACCAGCACGGCTGGCCCTGTGTCAAGCCGTCGCCCCTTCTTCCTCACCCTGTCCTCAAAGATAGGGACCCAGCCTGGTGCTGCTGAATCCATCAGCACGCCAAACACTGTACTTTGCAAATAATGATGAGAAGAGCCCATAATTGTCCTTCCTTCCTTCCTTCTGTTTGTTTGTTTGTTTATTTATTTATTTAAGAGAGAAAATGAGCAAGTGAGAGAGAGAGAGAGAGAGCACAAGCAGGGGAGCAGCAGGCAGAGGCAGAGGGAGAAGCAGACTTCCTGCTGAGCAGGGACCCCAATGTGGGGCTCCACCCCAGGACCCTGGGATCATGACCTAAGTCGAAAGCAGATGCTCAACCAGCTGAGCCACCCAGGCACCCCTTCTTCCTGTTTTTAAAAATTATTATTCTGATAAGCTCTACTTCCCATTCTTTTCTTATTCAAATTCTCCTTGTCTTTCAAAGTGTAGTTCACAGATGTCTTTCCCTGCACAGTCTCCCCGACTTCTAGCTCTTTCTTCCGCAATAGTCACTCTGTCTGGGATTCTCCTAACAAACTATTTGTTCCTCTAGCTCTTTGCTAGAACCTGTGTGTTGTCACCGTCTCTCCCTCTAGACAGCAGCCTCCAGGCCCGCAGGGGCAGTCTGTCCCCTTCACCCTCTCAAGCTGAGTGCCCACCCCAGGCTTGCAGTGGGTTCTCAGAACCAGTAGCCCAAGGGATAAACTATTCTAAACAATTCTCTGAGATTTGAATAAACAAACAAACAAAACAAGATGGGGGGGGGGGCAAGTTAGAAGGGAGGTCACAAATTGAAACAGAATTTTCCCAAGCCACAGGGGGGCCACAAGTACCCTCCAACCCAACCAGGTTTATCAGAGCTGGTGGGATCTCATAGGTTTGTTTCCTAAGCAGGATCTGATGCCAGCTGTGGATCCCTGCTGGCATTGTCTCCAGGACAAAGAAAATGGAGCTGTGAACACCACACCCACCATGAGAGGAAGAGCAAGTAAGAGGAGGCAGACAGATATAGTTAGAAACATAGCTCAAGGGGCTCCTGGGTGGCTCAGTCAGTCAAGCCTCTGCCTTTGGTTCTGGTCATGATCCCGGGGTCCCAGGATCAAACCCTGCACTGGGCTACTTGCTTAGCAGGGAGTTTGCTTCTTCCTCTGACCCTCCCCCCTCTCGTGTTCTCTCTCATTCTCTCTCTTTCAAATAAATAAAATCTTTAAAAAAAAATAAACAAGCACCCCAGGAATTCATGGGTACAATAAACAAGCACCCCAGGAATTCATGGTCCATGGTGAAGGCTAACCCATGCTCCTCTAGCCCCTCCCGGCTCCAGCACATCATGGATCAGGACCAGATCTAACAGGGATTCACCTCCACACAGAACTCGGTTCTGGGCTAAACAGGACCAAACAATCTGGTGATTTCTAGCTCCCTTCTTGGGCAGGGGAAGCCCAAGATGCCATAAACAGAAGAGAAATGGGAGTGCCAGTGACACTGTGACAAAATTAGGCTTTTAATGAAGATGAAGCAGGGTGATAACTCCCACAAGTCACACTGGGTAAGAGAATGCCAGTCTCCTTGGCAACCCCTCCTCCTTGGAGGCAACCTCAACTCAAGTATGGCCAAGCCCCAGGCTGAGGGGAAACCAGGTCCCTTCACTCCTGGGGGTCCCCAGGTCCTGAGCACAGGGCCTCGGCCTCCCTGGAGGCACCAAGTGAGTCATAGGCAGGTCTGAGTCTGGGTCTCACTGCTTCAGATGCCCTCATCTCAAAGGCACTGGTCAGCATCCATTTGCACTAATAACTCATCAGAATAATCCACCCAGGCTAGAGATTGGCCAGCTCCTGCCCACCTGGTAGTGATTAGTCAGCACCCACCTGTTGGGCAATAGTTGGTTAGCACCTGACCGCCTGGCAGTGGTTGGTCATACTTGCCTGCTTGGCCTGACCATCCAGTGCTGTCCCTTTGTAGCCCTGTGAATTAGGTAATTACAATTGTCAAGGAGGCCTGGGCCTGGAAGAATGGAAAAAAGATGGAATAAGAGAGGAAAGGAACATTCTTCCCATACTTAACAATTTATAGGGTATTTTAATATGGTTTCTTTCTTTTGATCTTCCCCATAACACTGGGGGCTAGGTACAGTCAGCCCACTTTTACAGAGGTATTCATTCATTTCTTTCACAGACATTTTGGGAGCACCTATTCTGGGCCCAACTCTTGGGAAGCTCCGTGGATACAGAGAAAAATAAAATGCAGCTCTTGCTCTCAAAGAGTACAACTCCAAGAGAGAAAAGCAGACATCATCATGCTCGTCCTAATAACAGCTAACATGTCTGAGCTCTTCTATACACCAGGCACCACCTGAGCACCTCATTAGTAATAACTCATTTAATCCTCACAACAGTTTTATGAAGTAGGCACGGCAATCATCCTTATTTTACTGATAATAAAACTGAGGTCCGGAAAGGTTAACTACCTTCCCCATTCTCTCAGCTAGTAAATGTCAGAGGCAGGATTTGAACCCAAGCAGTCTGTTTGTCAAGTCTACACCCTTAGGCACTCCAGATAATCAAGCCCAATATGACATGTTAAGTAGCAACTTAGAAATGCCCACCTCGGGGGATCCCTGGGTGGCGCAGCGGTCTGGCGCCTGCCTTTGGCCCAGGACGCGATCCTGGAGACCCGGGATCGAAACCCACATCGGGCTCCCGGGGCATGGAGCCTGCTTCTCCCTCTGCCTGTGTCTCCCTTTCTCTGTGACTATCATAAATAAATTTAAAAAAAATAAAAAATAAAAAATAAAAAATAAATGCCCACCTTGCTATTGTGGTGAAGAGGAATGAGTAAGGCAGAGAATCTAGGGCAGGAGGTCATTTAAACAGGGCTCTCCCAGAGTCCCAAAGGCCCACATCACTTCTATTTTTAAGGCTATGGTATATTAAAATCAATATATAAATTCAAAGTTACAGAATTCTGGTATATTTGAGGTGTTTGTACTTAACATCTGATTGTAATGCATTTGTGATATAATGCAATGTGCTTACCACAAGATAATTCCAAGATTATGAAAACATATTGACTCATTGTGCATTTCAGGTAGGACAGTCCAAGCAGACAAGGCTGCATGACAAAGATGATCCTCTTTCGGTTCAGTCGATGTATTGCTGCCGTTGGATGGAAGTTTTCACTCAGAGTTAAGGTCAATAATTGAAATTTGTTGCTCCCTTCTGATGGAGGGTCTGGGAGCCAAATGGGGGTCTCCTGTGACTGGCCTTGACTTTCAACAATGTTTTAAAGCCAGCCAGGCAGTGCAGTTGGTGCCTAAAGAGGACATTCCACGGCTATATTATATGGGTTTGAGACTCAGTTCTGTAGCCTACTAGTTGTGTGAACTTGGGCAAATTACTTAAATGATCTTTGCCTCAGTTTCCCCATCCATAGAATAAGGGTAACAATAATACCTAGCTCCTAGTTTGGCTGTGAGTATTAAATACATAACCTATGCAAAGTGCTTAAAAGCACACCTGGCATATAGCAAGTCCTCAATAAGTGTGAAGCATCATTACCTCAAAGAAAGAGCAGGGACTTCTAGTGTACAAAGAGTAAATATGAATTCTAGTTGAAAGAACCAGTGTATACAAAGGCACAGGGGTGTGAAATTCAAGAAACATTATGGGAATTGAAAATGACTCCATGTGAAGGAGGGAGACCCAGGCTCGGATGGGGAAAAGCCTTGTACACCAGGGCAAGGAATTAGAGTGAAAACTCTAGAAGATGGGGCCACTGGTGGATGAGGAGCCTGATCAGAAGGTACCGAAGCTCAGAATTCTAAGTGACTCACTTAGGCAGGACATGGAAGAGTGGAAACTCAAAGATTGATCTGCTGATGCTTTGAAATTCCATGTTCTCTTCTTTCCACAAGAATGAACTTGCATATCCCATCCCCAGCCCCACCGCCACCCCCACAACCATTTCATCCATCTTCAGGTGTGGCCCTGCTGGTTTTCCCCAGAAAGCCACTCCTCCTCAATTCTCAGTCCATTGGGCTCAGTCAATTCTCAGTCCATTGGGTGGTGTTATCACCACCTCCACTGTAGGGGGGACACGTCTGACCCAGGCCCTGCCAATCACAGCATCGAACCCCCAGAAATCATCTGGCCACCATTATCATCATCGTCATCATCATCATCATCATCATCATCATCCACAATTTTTTGAGCACTTAGCTGTGCCAGGCATTGCTCTAAAAGATTCCCATGCTTTATCTCTATCATTTAAACTTCTAATCAACCCTTGGTAGTAAAGCGCTAATACCTTTTTTAAAATTAGGAAACCAAAGACATTCTAAATCCAAAGTCCATTTGCTTAACTACCCCATTACTCTGCCTCCTGCCCATTGGTCTGGAGGGAGACTGGCATCTCCCCAAAAGGCAGCTCAGGAGAACCACTGGAAGAAGCTACTCTCTTATTTTCCTGAGTTACTCAATCCCATTGAAAATAAATACAGAGGGATCCCTAGGTGGTGCAGCGGTTTGGCGCCTGCTTTTGGCCCAGGGCGCGATCCTGGAGACCCGGGATCAAATCCCACATCGGGCTCCCGGTGCATGGAGCCTGCTTCTCCCTCTGCCTATGTCTCTGCCTCTCTCTCTCTCTCTCTCTCTGTGTGACTATCATAAATAAATAAAAATTTAAAAAAAAATACAGAAATCAGACCCACAACATCTTTCTAAATTGACCTGAGCCTCAAATGGGTGCTCACTATAGATGTTGAAGAACACATACATTCATTCCTCAAATATCTATTGCCCCTCTTGGGCCAGGTCCCGCACATGGCCTTAAAAAATACAAAGATGAACAGGATAAGAGGTCAGCCTTGGGGCAAGGGCACCACGTGGTGGGAAGTCAGATTCCATAATGGCTTGCTCTGGAGTAGCTGGTCCTAACCCTAGCCATGGGACTGTCAGGTATAGGATCTAAGTTCTGGCCTAGATGTCCCTCAAATCAGTGGGGCCATAGGGAAAGTGTAGGTAGCAGCCACATGGGCAGCATCACCATGTCACATGCCATGCCACATGCCTTGAACCCTATTGGGGAGCTGCTCTGATACTTCCTAATTTGTACCAAAAGCACGATACATTGGACTTATAAACTACACTCATTTCTTAAAACTACATACAACTCCATGTTCTACCTAGGAAATTAAGTTTTAATTTGGTGAATTTTTAAAGCCATGCTCCTTCGCAACTGCAAGAGATGAGAAGGGGAGAGAAAAGCGAAAGTAGAAAATCAGATCACCCATCACCCCACCACTCAGAGGCAACCACCTCTTCCACCTCCTTCCAATCCTTTCTATATACATTTTTAACACAGTTGAGATCATACTGTATAATCAATTTTGTATCTCGCTTTTCAGAAATGTGAATTTAAAAGTCAAGCACCCAAGAACCCCGGCTATCTCATCAACACTTCAGATGCCTCAGAAATGCATTGGAATTTTTAAAAATTGATTCTACAAATCTCCCCCTCCACTTCTCTTCTGACCGCGTGGGATTCACAGCAGAATACACACGATATAGACACATCCCCTGAAGTGTAATAGATTTGAATTGCACACAAGTTGGTGAATGAATGTCTAAATAATTAGGAGGTTAATTAATTTAAAATATAGGAGGATGAGAGAAATTTGAAGCTACTGATTCAATAGAGATCTGCAAGCCTGTTCCGCTAATGAAAACAGAGAGAGGTAAGAGATGGAGACCATAGAACATGGTAACAGAGCCAGCTGCTCCAATGGGCATCAGACTTCCCGGGACCTGTCATCTTGACTGTATCGTGCTGCTGGCCAAGAGGCCTCCTTGGCATGCAAACACCAGACAATCCAGTTCAAATTCAGGTTTTTCTGCTTGTTGACTTTGTGACTTTGGGCAGACTAATCTCTGTGAACCCCAGCCTTCTCATCTGCAAACAGGAAATGATGCAAGAGTGCCTGCCTTGTAGTATCGCATTATGCCCATGTATGTAAAATATTCCAAAAACACAGAAAAATCATAGGAAATGTTAGCTCTTCCTACCTGGAAAGCAGTTATGTCCTAGAGCCATGGCTTTCCCAAAGTTTTTGACTGTGGCCCACGATAACAAATCTTTTTGGGATCATCACCCAGAACATACATATATGTTATAGTTATGCACATGTATATATCTACACACATATGTTTGTGTGTGTGTGTGTCTTTCATTAAACACTAATTATCTTTTTTTAAAGTAGGTTCCACACCCAGTGTGGAGCCCAACATGGGGCTCAAACTCATGACTGTGAGATCAAGACCTGAGTAGAGATCGAGTTGAACACCTAACCGAATGAGCCACCCAGGTGGCCCTAAATGCTAATTATATTTATCCGTGCAGTGCTGGTTGTATTTTCCATTCTACTCTATTTCATTTTTTTACAACTCTGGTTGCAACCCACTGAAGTGATTTCATGATTCTCTACTGTGTCTCAGTTGGCAATCTGAAAAACTCTAGCCTAAAGGAAAGCACATAGATTTTGGTATATATAAAAAAAAGTTCCCTGGGATCAGATCTCACCTCTGCCACTTACTGCTTGTGTAAACATAAGAAAGATTTTGTTTGCTTTAAAAAAAAAAAAAGCTGATCTTCAGTTTCCTCATCTACAAAATGAAGACAGTGGCCGTCTTACCGACGTGTATTATACGGCACAGGACTCGGCACTTGGTAGGTACCCCTTAAGCTGTAGCTTTTGTAATTGATCTGCTTTGCTATGCAGACAGGACTCTAGAAGAAGCTTGCCCCCATTACCAATGCCTTTGGGAACTCCAAATGCAATTACCTCAGGGCTTTGTCTCAGGCCCTGGTGTGGAAGCAGCTTCTGAGGTCTGTGATACCCTTGCTTAACAGCATGCTTCCAAGTCCTGCTATTTGGATTTGATTTTTTAAAGTACTTCCTTTATTTTAATTCAGACCCCAGGGACCTGGAAAGTACACCACTGCTTTTTCCCAATAAAAATCAGACCAGCAATAAGCATATTGCATTTGAAATGGTGAAGCTGGGCTCGCCTTCAAAGGACACCGCATTAGGACTTGGCTCACCCCCAGCCTGTGTTCCACAGTCGATTTCCCTGGAGGGAACTTGGCCACAGCCTTGCGGCCTGGTGGGCTGAAAGAAACCTTGGCTTCAACTAACTCTTTTGCAACTGGGCGGATGAGACATGAAGGAGAGAGAGAAACTATCTGAGCAACACTGATGGCAAATCGGGACTCACGTGTGACGGCTCAGACTCCATCCTGGAAACCCAGAGCAGGTGGGAAGCATCCGGCCCTCGCGGTCAGTCCCCTGAGCCTCACATAATGAGGGCTCTCCTTCACTCAACAGGCCTTGGTTATCAGAGGCATTTTAATCCCTGGGGAGAACACTTCCAAGGTAGCTATACTTAGAAAAACAATTTTAGCAGTAAAAAAATGTTTTAAATATGTAGCGTTTACTAGATGCACCCTTTGAATTGCTTTAGACATCTTCACTCATTTAATTTTCATAACCCTGTGAGATAGATCCTATTCTCATTACCTTGATTTTAAGGATTCTAAAATGGAGGCACATGGGGATTAAGTGATTTGCTCAAAGTCTTGTGGACAGAATGTAGCAGATCAGAGATTTGAACCCAGGCTTGAGTCTGTGTCCTTAATGACCATTGCCCCTTGGTGATGACATGAATGGCTAGCCCTTCCTCCGGGCTCACCACCATGAGCTCGGCACTGTTGTAAGCCCTTTACTTGTATTAATTCATTCACTCTCCACCATAACCTTGTGAGGTGGATGTTATTACACCCATTCCCTGTATAGGAGTCTACTCACACCCAGAGCTGTTTTTCCTGTAACCTCTAAGGACATAGAACCTTGAAGGACCCTCCACTCTGAAACAGCACGGGGGTCACAACACCTGAGACAGAGGGTTCTGTTGGTGGCGGCCTCCCAAGTAAGAGAAGTTACACCTGTTGACCCATTAATCAAACATTCATTTTTCTAAAGACCTACTCCATGCCAAGCACCTGACTGAGTTCTGAGGCCTCAAAGATGTACTCATTCTCTGCCCTCAAGCTGGTGACAATCAGGAAACAAAAAGGTTGTTAGCTGCTATTTTTTTAAATTTTTATTTTATTTAAATTCAATAATTAACATATATTGTATTATTAGTTTCAGAGGTAGAGGTCAGAGATTCATCAGCTGCATATAACACCCAGCGCTCATTACATCAGGTGCCCTGCTTAATGCCCATCACCCAGTTATCTCCTCCCCTACCCATCTCCCCTCCAACGACCCTCAGTTTGTTTCCTATAGTGAAGAGTCTATTATGGTTTGTCTCTCTGATTTCGTCTCATTTTATTTTCCCCTCCCTTCGCCATGATCCTCTGTTTTGTTTCTTAAATTCCACATGAGTGAAGTCATATGATAGTTGTCTTTCTCTGATTGACTTATTTTGCTTAGCATAATACCCTCTAGTTCATCCATGTTGTTGCAAATGGTAAGATTTTAACTTTTGATGGATGAGTAATATTCCATTGTATATACATATACCACATCTTCTTTATCGATTCATCTGTTGGTGGATATCTGAGATCCTTCCATAGTTTGGCTAGTGTGGACATTGTCGATAGCTGCCATTTTAAAGCTATTACATTGGGTCAGGCACGTTGTCCAGGGCTTCCATACCCAAGATCTTTATCTCCTCTTAACAACACTTACTGGGGTTAGCATTATCACCCCTGAAGTCAAAGTTGGATAAAGCCAGGATTCAAACCTAGGTTTGCCAGACTCCAAAACCCATGGTCCCTATAACTAAATCATATCCAATCTCTACCCAGGGTGGAGAATCAAACTAAGTAGACATCACAATCATCACTCCAACATCTAGCCCACCCATCCTCCATTGTGAAATAGCCTGAGATTTGACTCCACTCTTATCTCCAAGGGTGATTGGTCTAAGTTAATCTGGATCACCTTATCCCCTTCCATGGTGATTGGTTCATATACCAGACTTCAGCCAATCAGCACATGTCACTCACAGGTATGCGCAGATTGGTTCAGGTGATCTAATCAGAGAGAAACTCTAGGACTCTCCTTGGTCATTGCGAGGAGGGTCATTCTTTCTTCCTTTGGAAATATAAGCAAGAAAGAGTGAGACACCTGTTCCCTTGGCTTTCATCTTGCAATGGGGAGGAAAGCCAGCCTGAGAATGGAACCAACACATGGAAGAGTACAGAGGTGAGGGAAAAGCTGAGAAACAGAAGTGGAGCTCTGGAGCCTACGCAACCTACCCATTGGTTTCTCATTTATGTGAGTCAAGGGATCCTCTTTAACATGCAAGTCAGTTTACTTGCTTGAAAATGAGAACATCCTAACTAAGGTACACAGTGTTTAGGAGAGGTTGAAGTTTATGAAGCTCAGAGTTATCATTCTAAACTTTGTATACATTTGCCAAGTAAATATGACAAAACTGCCCCCAAATTTATAAGTGAAAAAAATAGTAAAGTTTTAGCTAATAAAATTCTTTAAAAGAATTTAAAATCTCAAAAACACAATATAAATACAACTAAAGAATATACAACAAACCAGAAAACATTTGAAACCCATTTGACAATTAAGAAGCATATATCCATACATTTGTATAAATTAAAATAAGTAGCGTCCCTATTGAAAAGAAATGAGCTAAAGACACAAGGAGGCATTTCTTAAACTAGAAGAAAGAGAAGTTAATAAACACAATTTTATATCAAGAGTGTCATACCTTGATGTTTCCCTATCAACGCAGCAAGGAGTAGAAGGAATAGCAGCGCTCAGGATTGGGGAAGGTGGATGGAAACTCACACTCAAACAAGCAACAAACCTAAAAGGCAGCCTACAGAATAGGAGAAGATATTTGCAAATGACATATCTGATAAAGGGTTAGTATCCAAAACATATAAAGGACTTATAAAACTCAACACCTGAAAAACAAATAATCCAATTAAAAATGTCTCAGAAGATACGAACAGACATTTCTCCAAAGAAGACATCCAGACGGCCAGCAGACACATGAGAAGATGCTCAACATCACTGATCATCAGGGACATGCAAATCAAAACTACAATGAGATTGACCACCTCACACCTGTCAGAATGGCTAAAGTCTACAACACAAGAAACACAGGAGGTGTTGGTGAGGATGCAGAGAAAGGGGAGCCCTCGTGCACTGTTGGTGGGAATGCAAGCTGGTGCAGCCACTCTGGAAAACAGTATGGAGGTTCCTCAAAAAGTTAAAAATAGAGCTACCCTACGACCCAGCAATTGCCCTACTGGGTATTTGGCCAAAGAATACAAAAACACCAATTCAAAGGGATACATGCCCCCTTATGTTTATAGCAGCATTACTTACAATAGCTAAACTGTGGAAGCAGCCCGTGTCCATTGACAGACTATATACATATATAATATTATGTATATATATATATAATCTCAATATATCAGACTATCAGTCATAAAAACGAATGAAATCTTGCCATTTGCAATGACATGAATGGAGTAGAGAGTACAATGCTCAGCGAAGTTAGCCGGTTAGAGAAAGACAAATTTGTGATTTCATTTATATGTGGAACTTAAGAAACAAAACAAATGAGCAAAGAGGGGAAAAAGAGAGAAAGAGACACAAACCAAGAAACAAACTCTTAGCTATAGAGAATGAACTGTTGGTTACCAGAGGGGGGCGGGGATGCGTGAAATAGGTAACGGGGATTAAGGAGTACGCTTGGGATGAGCACTGGGTGATTAAAATAAAAACTTTAAAAAAAATAATAAATAAAAGTAAAATTGTATCTAAAAAAAAAAAGAAAGAAAAACAAAGAAAAAAGGAAATACTCTCACGCCCTGCTGGATTAAGTGCAAATTGGTATCACCCCTCTGAGGGACAATTTAGCAATAAGTAGCATAATTTTTTAAATATACATACCATTTGGTTCCTCCATTTCTCTTCTTAAAATGTTATCTAAGCAAATAATCCAAATAGCATGCAAAGTCACATGTTCAGGGATATTCATTGCAGTTGGGGGTGGGGGGTAATGAGAACTGGAAACAATATTCAACAGTAGGTGATTGGTTAAATAAACTCTGGTGGTTTCATATAAGTGGAGTCCCATGCGACCAGTTAGAAAGACAATATTGCTATATTTTTAAAAAATGGATGCTATACTCTTTAGTTATAAAATCAGTTTACAAAAGAAAAAATATATGTATTCTCTATGATACACATATATTAGAGATGGTAAAACATATGTTATCTGTGAGTCTAAAACTGGAAGCATCTAAACACTGAAAGATCTACAATCTTAGAACAGAAGGTTTCATTTTAAAAGGTTTTTTGTTTTGTTTTTTTTCTTTTACAATTTTACAATCACCTTTTAAAATCCTCCTGCTGTAATAATGAATGAGCAAGTTACTGGTGCCTGGAGACTGGTGAGTGGCCTGTATGCGACAGGCTAGCTTGGACAGGGCAGAGCAGGTCACCACAGGTAGATGGATAGAAGCACTTAGTGTAGTGAGGATCCTGTCTTCTGGGACGAGGGTCCCTTAGCACCCTGTTGAAGGGTCTCCAGATCCAAGTGGCAGGAAATGTGAAAGGAAAGTGTCCCAGGAGCAAGGGACTACCACGGAAGGGGCTTTTCAAAAGAGCTGTGGTTTCTCAAAAGTTGTTACAGCAAATCCTGCTGACAAGTGATTTTTGCCACAACTCCACCCAGAGGTCAGGAAGGATTTCCCAGCAAATGAAAGCATAATGTACATTTTTATCATCATAGGACGTTCTCAAGAATATGTTGCTAATTCTGATTTTTAGTGTGAAAATTCATAAGAACATGCAGTATTGCATTTACATGACTAAGTACATAGGCTTTATGTAATTGTTTTTCCATTTTCAGGTAAAAAGAGACATTTTCAGCAGATACAACACGATGGTATTTGCAATCAATACTTCAATACAGTCACAGGACATAATTATAAATCAAAAGTTCTTTGCATTTAGTTCTTACCACACACTGTATACTGTATCTTCCACCCTAATATATTTTTCTATTACCATGTTCCTTTGAAGTCAAGAATCTAAATCCTAGAAATATTGTTAATGTAAAATAAGTCAGATTCTGGACCTTCTAGGTATCTGATCAGTGTGTGTGTGCGTGTGTGTGCGTGTGTGTGTGTGTGTGTGTGCATGTGTAAATATTAGCAGTTTGTCTGTGGGTGATTTAAATTATTTTGAATCATGGGTGGTTTAAATTATTTTTTTCTTTTTTGATTTGCCAGCATTTTCTAACCTTTTTGCTCACACTGAGCACACTAGTAGTATACATTTCACTTAACAAACTCAGGTACTTGAGAGATGCTATTTTCTTAATTTTCCTATTAGTGAGTTCAACCCCTAGTCCCAGCTCTATTCCCCTTTGTGGCAGAAGTATAATCGTGTTCAAATCAGGTACTGGGGGCTTGCAAACTGTCAAGCCATTGGTAGGCGGGAGGTCTCTGGTTGGCCATTGTCACATCCTGTCCACACTGGTCACTTTTGCACACTCCTTGCCTGGACCACAAGCCCCCCAAGGCCAGCTGTCCCAATGTCTTCCAGATGCCCTGCTGGAGCAAGGGGAATTCTGGGAGGCTCCCTCAGCCCTCCTCTCTCCTGTCTCTCTGCACCAACACCTTGCCAACTGCTCCCCCCATGCAGGAAAATCCCACAAGACTTGCCTTCCCTAAGCTCTGCCCTGGCAAGGCAATAGCTCTCTATATTCTCGTCTCCCCCAAAGACCTCTTGGGGGATCAAGCCCCAAGGCTTAAAGCCCTTGCCCTCTGCCCCTCCTCACTGCTTCAGTACCGCAAATCTTACCTAGTGAGGGAGAGGTGTGAGCAGAGGAAAAACCCAAACAAACAAAAGTGACTCTGATCAATCACATATGCTTCTAAATAGCTTTTGGGGTTTTTGTTTTTTATGTGTAACTCCCAGAATTGGACTCATGTTCTCTGGTCATACGTTATGTCACATGTCCTATTACATAAACGTTGAGTTATTTAATTTAAATAAATAAACAAGTATATGGACACAGACACTCTCACTGACCTTTTATCTTGCACAATTACTGTACTATTATTATTGTCGTGAAATAATAAACATAAGCGGTGATTTAATGCTGCTTCTCCTACATACCAGGTAATGATCCGGTGCTTTACATCTGTTAACTCTGCTGATCCTCAAAACAGCTCTTATGTAGGTGCTAATAGTATTCCCACTTTGATGAGGGGGAAACCAAGTCAAAGAAAGATTAGGTAACCTGCCTGAGGTCACACAGCTTATGAGTACGAGAGCCAGGATTCAATACCAGGGGTTAGGTACAGGGTTTGTGCATCTCGAGACCCTGCAAATTTAACCTGTTAATGGGGTCATGTGCCAATAGAGAGAGAGGTGAAGCATCCTGCCAAATGTCACTAGTTTAACTGGCTCAAACCTGGGACCAGAACTCAGGTCTTCTGACTCCAAAGCTCATCTTTTTCCTCTGCATCTCTTTGCTTTATGAGATTGACAAAGCCGATGACTTTGCCAAATAAAGCCAGTGCAAAACTACCATTCGCTTCCAAACAGGATGTCTGGGAAAGCTTTGCTGTGATTTGTGAGTCTAATCCCTAGTGGGACTGTCATTGTTGAAGATTCTTAATAGACACCATTGTCAGGTCTGGCTCTCACGTTGCAAAAAGACAAGTGCTCAAGTACAAGACAGGGGAGTAGAGTCTTAGCAGCCATAGCCAATGAGAAAATTCCCAGTGGGGATTTTCACGGACTTGGAGCTAAGAATGAGCCTGCATTCTAGATGTGGGTTCCCAGATGCTCCTAGGCTGTATTAACACAAGTCTCCCAGTGTCCCACATAAGGGGTGGGAGAGTCCTGTTCCTATCTGTCACCTGAGCCTCTACTCACCTTTGGACACTACATTTGAAAGGGGCACAAGCAGCGAGAGCCATAGAAGAGGATGACAAGTTTGACGGGGAGTGGTGGAAGCCACGTCTGGGAAGAACAGAGGAAGGTTCTGGGCTGAAGCTCTTAAAAACGGAAAAGTGATTGATCTGGGGACATGACTGCTGTTTGTAAAACTCTGAAAAGTGTCATGGGAAAGAACAAGAAGATTGGACTATGGGGTTTATTTTTATTTATTTATTTTGGTAAATTTATTTTTTATTGGTGTTCAAATTGCTGCCTCTGGGGTTTAAAAGAGCAAACCTAGAACTGAGAGGTGGAAGAAAGAGAGAAGAGAGAGAAAGAGAACGCAAATAACACATTTAAATGCTCAGGCCTTGGAGCCAGACCGTCTCAACTTGAATCACCACTCGGCTGTTACGTAACCTCTCTGTGCATCAGCTTCCTTGTCCATAGGGACAAGGGACAAAATAGGAATAATAAAAGCATCTATTTCAGAGTTCTTGAGAGGTTTAAATGAGATAACCCATGTCAAGTGCTTAGCACTTGGCATATAGGAGTGCTCTACAAATGTTATCGAGAATAATTCTTATTATCATAGCGGGACTGCTGGTATTAGTGCCAGGGCTAGTTAGCAATGAGACATGCTATCTTAGGCAGGACCAAGCGTCCCTACTCTGGACACACATAAACAGAGGTTCAAAGATTTAGCACGTGGTGAAGATGGAAAGTAAACTCAAGCCTTGAGGTACAGGGAGCGCTAAAGGATCCCCAGAGGCCCCAGATCCTGCCTCTTTCTGTCATGGGCCAGAGCGTCATCCTTCAGAGGAACACCCTTTCTCAGGTGGTGCTGCTGTAACAAAATACCACGGACTGAGTGGTGTAAAAACAACAGAAATTTATTTCTCCCGGTTTGGAGGCTGGGAAGTCCAAGATCAAGGCACCAGGGGATTTGGAGTCCACTGAGAGCCTGCCTCCTGGTTCCTAGACGGCCTGTCGCCCCTCACATGGTGGACAGGGCGAGGGAACTCCCTGGAGTTTCCCCTTTAGGGAATCTAATCCCACTAATCTAATCGCCTCCAAGACCCACCTCCAAATACCACCACATTGGGGGGTGGGTTTCAACCTATGCATTTGGGGGGCTCACGAGCATCTGGTCTATAGCACCTCACCCCCATTTCTGGAGGTTGGGGAACAGCCCCGCATGCCTGATGGTGTGGTTTCCGATGAGAGCCCACAAATACCTCGGGAGTGCTGAAGCAAATGTGGACACAAGTATCAGGCAAAATGATCTGGATGCCGAAGGACTCTGTGGTGTTGGGTTCACATGTTCCACATGCGTCTATGGAAAGCTTGGGGGGGGGGGGGTCAGCACAAGTTTAATGTGGAAGGGGCTCATTACAGAGCCCTGCAGGGGATGCATCGGCAAGGAGGGCTGGGGTGGGGGGAGGGGAGGGGATTCGGGAGGACAGTGTCTCGGGGCCAGGCTTGTATCTGTGGGCCCAGCCAGGCCTCATCCCTGAAGGTTTTAGTCCCAGAGGGATGGGCAGTACCAGAAAGCTAGCACCGTGTGCGGAGAGGGTCTAAGTGAGGCGGTGGGAGCCCAGGGCAGCCCTCTGAGGGCTCGTCACAAACCACCCAGCTGCCCTATATGCTCTGATATGAGACTGGCAGGGAGAGACTATCCCCCTCCCCTTATCAGCTTCTGGACGGTGTGAGGCTGGTCCAGCACAATGTTAGGACCATTAGCAGCACCTGTGGTGATAAACGACCTTGGAGCAATATTTTCACTCTTTAATATATTAACTAGTTAATTAATTAAATGATATTTACCGACTGCCTATTGTGACTATTAATTTTATGTGTCAAGTTGACTGGGCCACCAGGTGCCCAGACACTTGATCAAATAGGTTTTTTCCTTTTTTTCACAAAGATTTTATTTATTCATGAGAGACAGAGAGAGAGAGAGAGAGAGAGAGAGAGAGAGAGAAGCAGAGACACAGGCAGAGGGGGAAGCAGGCTCTCTGCAAGGAGTACAATGTGGGACTCGATCCCACATCCTAGGATCTCTCCCTGGGCGAAAGGCAGACAGACACTCAAACGCTGAGCCACTCACGTGTCTCCACTTGGTCAAATATTATCCCTGGTATGTCTATGAGGGTGTTTGGGGGAATGAGCAAAGCAAATTGCCCTCCCTAATAAGGGAGGGCCTCCTCCAATTACCTGAGTAGAACAAAAAGGCTGAGTGAGAGGGAATTTCACCTGCCTGCCTGCTTGAGCTGGACTTTGGTCTTTTGCCTTCAGACTGCAACTTTTACCGCTGGCTCTCCTGGGTCTCCCCAGCTTGCCACCCACAGGTCTCAGGAGACTTCTCAGCTTTCTTAGTAACATGGGCAATTTCTTATAATAAATCTTTTTTAGAAGAAATGAATATATTTCTAATATATATGAATACCCAACTACGGGTTCTGGTTCTCGGGAGAACCCTACTGTGCCTATTATATGTCAGGCACTCTGCTCTGAGCTCAGAAAACTTCAGTCACCAACCCTTTTAGCAGTGGACAGCAGGGAGGGAAGAGACAGGTGGACACCATACTCAAGCAACAAAATTTGTTCTTGGGCACATGTAAGGCATCCAGAAATAATTTGAGGGATTGGGGATAATCAAGAGGCAAGGAATCCTAAAATAAGAGGCCAACGCCAGAGCCAGTGAAGGACAAGTTAATTACTCCTAATGGGATTGCATCTAAAAACCCCAGAGTGCTATAGGCTGGGGAAATGCATGCACATGTGTGTATGTGTAGCTGGGAACCGAGTCTAATCAAATGCCAGATCCTGCGCGCAAACCCAACACGGCCACCACTTTTAAGAAAAGTGAAGCCTACAGGCTTAGATTTGCAGGGAAGGATGAAAAAAACATACTGACATAGTTCGTACATGCATGTCTTTCACATGCGCACAGAATGTGCATGGATGCATTCAAACAAATACAGATGTGCATTTTTTAGATTTCTTTAGGAATTAGGTCTTTGACCAGAGAGTCTTGGGCTTCAGGCCTGGTAGGCCAGGTCACGTGAATCCCAGGACCCATCAGACAGAGACTTTGTGGGGAGAATCATGCTTCAGGCCCCAGATGCAGCTCTACTGACAAGACCAGAATAGGGCCCTGGACCAAGGTTTCTTTGTTTGATAAGGAGTCCCCCACCCCCAACCAGGATAGGCCTGAACTTGAGCCAAACCTGCATGGGTCGGGCCTGTCACCAGGGCCTGTTGGTGCTTTGGGTCTTCATGGCTCCTTACACATAGAGTGAGCATAAGAGCTGCTGTCTTAGTCTCTTGCCAAGTCTCCAAAACCCAGGTGTCAAGATTTCCAAGCCAGCTCATGTTCTCTGTCCATTGCCCTGACCTAGCCTCTTGAGCTAACAGTGGACTTTATTTATTCCACAAACACTTATTATGGGCCTATTACAGACCAGAAACTGTATTAAGCATGAGGAATTCAGACATAAACAAAACACAGGCCTTTTCCCAGAGCCCTGGAAATCAGCCAGCATTTTTCAATCTTAAGAAAGCAAGAAAACAGAAGGCCTGGGGAATCCAACAGTAACCTTCATCCATTCATATGTGACTGATCATTTTCTTAAGTCAGATTTTTGGAATGATTATTAATCCCCACCCTTTTCTGTCTTTCCCTAATGAAGTTTGGAACCAACCAAGACCTAAGACATGGGACACCGATGGATTTTCAAAATATCATCTTTGAAGGTGATTTAAAGAATGTGGCTTTAAACTTATGGCCACAGTGGGCTTCCCAGCACCTCACTTCAGGTATCAATTTACCCATCCAGTAAATGGGCTGACCGCAATATGCCTGCCACATGGGGCAGGGCCTACCCCCAGGAGACTTCCTGCCTGGTACTAGGTCCTGAATGTGTCCTCCCCGAACATGGATCCAAGAAAATACAGAGATGGCTGAGCTGAGCATGTTCAGGTTTTTCTCTGAAACTGGCCCATCAAATAAATCACTCTTCCTCTGGGGACTAGTTGGTGAAGGCGCATAAAGATCAGTATTACTTTTACTGGCATCTCAGTATAGAAGAACGCGGGATGAAAAGGATAGAGGTTATCTCGAAAGCTGGTACATGCACCCAAGATTTAGCTTGTTAATAAGGCTTATGACTTTGTGAATGTCCTAGTCTGCTCGGGCTATTATAATAAGATACCATGGACTGAATGGCTTCAAGAGCAGACATTACTTCCTTGTTGTTCTGGAGACTACGAAGTCCCAGATCAAGGTCCTAGTGGGTTCAGTTCCTAGTGAGAGCTCTTTTCCTGGCTTACAGACAGATGCTTTCTCATTGTGTGCTTACAGGGTAAAGAGAGAAAAGGGCTCTGATCTCTCTCCTCCTCTTATTAGGTACTAACCCCATTATGAGGGCTCTAGCCTCATGGATTTATCTAAATCTGATTTCTTTCCAAAGGCCCCACCTCCTAATACCATCCCATTAGGGGTTAGGGCTTCAACATATGAATTTTTCTCATAACAGTGAACTTGGGACCATAGGCATCTCGTTCCTATGGAGACCACAAAGGAAAGAGCACTGGCACTTGTGTCCAGTTTAAATCCTGACTCAGCTCCTTACTAATCAAGCAACCTTGAGCAAATGAGCTTATCCCTCCAGGCCTCAGGTATGTCCTCTGAAGAATGAGGACAATAATGCTCAACCTATTGTAGAGATTTGTTGGGAGGACCCAATTTGAGCTTAAGTAGGGACAGATGGGAGGGGTCGTGGTTTTTTTCACTGTCATTATTTCTTAGGTCACTTGCCCTCGGAGCTTTTCTTCCTGAGAAGGGAGAGCACAGTGCATGAGCCTGCCTGCCTCAAAGTCTAACCTAGAAATCATCTTGAAAACCAGCACCACTGAAATACTTGAAGAAAGAAGGCAATTTCCAACTAGAAGTTCTGTTGAATTCTGTTTTAGAAGATCTACACTGAGCCTGTTCAAGACCAAGCCTGAGAACTGAATGAACATTGCACATTCTCCACCTTCCCAACAACTTCTAAGCCCTTGGGTGGCTCAGGGAAGGTTTCATAACACAGTAGAATAAAGCACTTTTCTGTCTCTGGCCTACTGTCTACACTATACTGTATCACACCACACACACACACACACACACACACACACACCAGAGAATCTATCTCAACTCTAATGGCTTAGTTGTTTTTCAAGTACAGAGAGAATTTATAAACAATTCCTCAGAAGTTAAAGGAGAGAGAGGGGAAAAAATCTTGTATCCTGCTCAGAATGGATTTTATAAAAACCTAAGAGTCAAGCTTTCTCGTCCCCTGAGATATGATTATGATTTCTCTCATCTCTTCTCTCAATGGTTTCATGTGCACTAATACCCAGCGTGGAACTTGTTGGTGCTGCTTGCTGACATGAGCTTCTCCTTCCAAGAGAGGATAGTATTGCCATTTCCTGGCTTCTTGAGGCTGGATGTAGCCAAGTGGCTGGTCCCGGTCAATGAGTGGACAGCAGAGATGACACATGTTGTTTCTGGGCCAGAGCACTTAGCTGTTTGGCAGCCACCATGAGTCATACAGAACTCTACCTGCAGTGAGGACTAGCAACGTTCAAGATGGCAGCTGCTCTATCAAGCTGGCAAGGTCTCTTATGAGGAAACATGAAGAAGAGCTTCTCATTGACCCATAAGCAACGTGTAGTTGAGCAAGAAAATACCACTTGCTGCCATAAGACATTAGACTCTGGGAGTTGTTTGTTGCTGCAGCTTATCCTAGCCTATTTTCTCTGTTACACTCCTAACAAATGAAAACAACTCAAAACCAGTTGTTCTGATGTTTTTGCCCTAAAGCACCCAAGTTGGCCATAGATGACACCAATTTATGGGATACTGAAAATGTCCTAGGTCTGCAGTGTCCACTTTCACGGCCTAGCGCAAAGAGAAGGCTGTGCTTCCCAGAGAACTGATTTAGCCTTTGCATTAAACATCAGGCTGCTTCCTCTACCGCATGGCAGGTTTTCATCTCCTCTGAATAATTTTTTAGCAACTTGAGAAACTGCAATCCAAACATATAGTATTTTTGGCTGGAAATTAAAACACGTCACTTTTAAAACATAAGCAGCATGCCCTGAATGTTTATGGTAAAAAGCTCACTCCTGGCCAGACTGCAAAGCTCACATTACCGAGAGGCAAACCCTGGAGCATGCTAGCAGTTTGCCTCCCAGTTCGTCCTTCCTACACAGTGCAATGACTGTGAATCATTTCTCCTCTGGCACATAGACTCCCAGGTTTTATGACTGCTTTCATATCAGAGAGCAACTGGCTAGAATTTCCCCTTGCTGTAAGGGGACAGCTGTGGCAAAGAAGAGACAGGTTGCTGTCCACTGTGCTGCCCTTGTGATGAGCCAAAGCTGCCAGTTCAAATGAAGCTTCCAATGACACCACATCAAAGGCTCAACCATGGAGCCTCCCTTTGGAGGAGCCACCTTATTCCTTTATTCACACGTTCATTTATTTCATTTATTTACACATTCGTTTATTAACACCTACAATGAGCCAGTTTCTGTGGGAGATGTGGCGAGGGACCCAAAGACAAAGACGACAGAGCCTCTACCTCTTAGGAGGTTGTACACAATAGTGCATGCGCTTGGTAACACGGGTCATAAGAGAAACCAACATATTATGAGAATTTGGAGGAAAGTGATGCAGCAGGGAGTCTATGAGAGAAAAGGGGAGAAAAATGAACATCTCTATTAGCTATCCTACGTCACTCCATTTCTACCACCCCCTAATGAGGTGGTAATCCATATATTAGGTGTGCCCACTGAGCTTCAGACCGATAAAGGGATTTCTCCAAGAAATGTTTAATTGAAAGAGTTATGTTTCACATGCAACTTCATCTGACCCCAAAATCAGTATCTGTTGAGTAACTTAAATTCTCTAAGCCACAATTTATCCATCTTCACAATGAAGGTAAAATGAAAGTACTGATCTCGTGGAGCTGTTTTGAGGATCTCATGAGATCATCTATGAAGATAAAGTTCTTAGTCTGGCATTAAGTCTCAGTTCTTAGTTATCAAGCATGGTGAGTGACCAATAACTATTCAAATATTATTACTGAGCAACTACTGTATGGCAGGCACTTGCTCAGTACTTTACAAATATTTATTCTTACTTCCTTTTAAGGACAAGGAGAATGAAGCTCAGATAAATGAAACAACTTGCCCAAGGACATTTAACTGATAAATAATAATGCTTTGGGGCTAGGACTGAGGTCTGCCTGACTTGAACATGGATGCTCTTTCCATCATGCCAAGATGTCTTTCAAAGCTAATTCGGAAGATCAAAAGCCCCCAGGGAATGGGGGGGGGGGGCGTTCATCACTGTTCTGTGTATTGTGCAGTGCTCAAGAATATAGGCTTTGCATTGCCCAGGCGACTTTATCAACCTTGGGCGAGCTGTTTAATCCCTCTGAGCTCCATTTCCCATCTGTGAAATAGAGATGATAATAACGGGATGTGCCCCCTAAAGCTCTGTTGTGAGGATTAAACAAGGAAACACATATGGATTGCTTAGCAAGATGCCTGGCACATAGAAAGATCTCAATGATTGTGAATGATGATGATGATATGATGGTGGTGATGATGGTGATGATGATGATGACAATGGCGATGGTGGTGATGGTGATGACCTGACATCACTGACACAGTCTGTGTGACACACTCATAGAAGGTACCACAAAAGAGGGGAAATGGTATTTATGCCAAGACCATTGCCTTTTCCAGTGCATGCTTCTGGTGAAACAAAGAACGTTTTGGATGCAACAAGTTAAATAACCGTGGAGAATGGTGATACCTACCAGAATTAGCATGCTAAGAAAATGCATTTTCAAGGCATTGCTTCTTTATGTGACTTCTTAAAATGTTGGTTAGCAACAAAGCCAGAATTCTCTTATCAAAATGAAATCTGTAGAATACAATTTTCAGCTCAAACAATGTGGTTTATACAAAGCGCCACCCTTTCAAGTCAGATGAGGAAATATAAAACTGTTCTATAATGGATATATTGTTTGCACACAAAAAAAACATATGAATCCATGTTTCATGCCAGGCCTCATTTGGCATCTTCAGTAAAAGGGGAAAACTCTCTTTTCTCCAGAGGAAAACCCCAAAGGAGACTTCAGTCCCATATTAGCTGTCCCCTTTGTTCCTCCCAAAATGTCAGAAGACCACACCACCCTTATTTACTGGGACATCAGGTTTTTGGGAGCCAGGCACCTGGCGTTAATCTCCGTGGGTCCTTTTCATTAAACTGAGATGACTGTGGATCAGTCCCATTCTGATCCCATCTGGATTCAGTTCTACAGAAATGTGCTGAGAGCTCACTAAATGCTCAGTGAGGAAGCACAGAAAGGTGGGTAGGACCCTTGTCTTGACCTCAGTGCACTCAGTGTCTAACAGTCTGGGGAAGAAACAAGTCCATGAAGGCAAGGCAAGTCCTTACGGCCACGGGACAATCGTACATGCAACCAGCAGACCTTTGCCGCTCCCTTATGGAATGCCTGGCATGTGCCAAGCACAGGGCTAAGCATGGAGGAGAAAAAGGAAGGCACATTTCCTGTCCTCAGGAAGATCAGAGCCCACGTGCTTTAGGAACTCTGTGGCAGGAAACAGTCTGATTGGGAACCAGGGAAGAATTTTTGGAAAGTTCTTTAAAAGAATGGTAAAAATCAACGCATGGCAATACTTTCTGTCCAGGGACCAGGACCCCAAGTCACAAGACAAAGTCTGTTCAGTGGGTTGTAATCACAGACTGCTTGGGGGCTCACTACCCACCACTGAGCTTAAAGCCATGGCAGGCCACTCTTGGCCTATAGGAGCAGTGGGCATTCCACCCTCCTTTCCTCTCAGCTCCTGGGTGTCTGATGAGAATTCCATCTTGCACGAGATTTGTTTGGAGACAGATCACAGCTCTCTTCAAGGAAGGAGAGGGGCTTCCATCTCCTCTCTCCCTGCCTAGGTTCAGCTGCCTTGGCAAGGCCTCACCAAAGAGGTAAGTAACATCTTAAGGATTCCAGCCAGGTTAGGAACAGGTGGGGGGAGTCCTACAGGGTGAAGAAACCACAGGGCAAAATGTCTAAGACAGGAATAAGTTTGCAGAGCTCAAGGAACCCAGAGAATAAGAGGAACAGCAGAAATCGGGGCAGAATGGTAGGCCGGGCCAGAGCCCATGAGGCCCTGAGGCCACCACAAGGGGCTTGGAGTTTATCCTCAAGCCCCCCTAGAGGGTTGTAAGCAGGAGAGTGGGGTGCAACTGTTTATTTTTCAAAGGATGCCTATGACTGCTGGGTAGATAATGGACCGTGGAGAGCCAAGACAGGAAGCAGAGAAACTAGCAAGGGGCCTCAGGAGAAGATGAGGACAGCCAGGGCCACAGGAATATCAATGACATTGGAGAGAAAGAGCTAGAAAGGGGATATAGTTTACAGGTGGTGTCTGTTGGACTTGCTCATTGCTATGAGAAGGGAGGGAAAGAAGAATCCAGAATGACTCTTGGGTTTGCAGGTGGAGCAAGCGTATGGATCTATCTATCTAATGAGCATGCTATCACTGGGGGCATCTCAGAGAAGGCCATGGTTTGGTAGAGGGAAAAACAAAACAAAACAAAACAAAACAAAAAAACCAGAGCTTTATTTTGAGCCTGTAAGTTTTGAGATGCCTGTGAGACATTCACATAGAGACACGGAGTGGGGGACCGTTGCAGGATCCCAGAGCTGGGTACACAGGAAAGGACCAGATAAACATTCTGAGGTCTTCAGCATATCGATGGTATTTAAAGCCAAGGGTTGGATTGTCTCTTAAGGAGAGAAACAGAATAAAAGAGGGCCAAGGGCTGAAGTTTAGGATTTGACATTTCGAAGTCAAGCACTTTTAAACAAGAAACACCCCCCACCACCACCACCAATGTTCCTCTCCTCTCACAGCTGCATGCCCCTCCACCCCGCAGGACCAACCACAGAGGCAAAAACCAAACCTACAGAGACCATTTTTAACCGACTTTGAATCCTGTACGTACATAATTGAAAACATTTGGCCCCACAGATTAATAACTCCGTTTACATCTTCCTTTGACAGTCAGCTCTGATTTGCCGGGCGGGATGGGTGGGGCTGGTGCTCTCAGAGTTGATTAACACCTCCACGTTGCTTTGAGCAAAGTGTGTGGCTGCGACAGAAAATGCCACATTGCAGATGCCCGACTTGGGGATGGGACTCTGACTTCACGCCTCCCGATGGAGGCAGAGACTCACTTCTGACGGAGGGAAAGTATTACAAAAATATATATGTAACACATATTCTATTCCTGATTTAGGTCTATAATCTTATGAGCCAGACTGTAATGAATAAAGTTATAATTAGCTGGAGATGAAGAACACGCAGCCGTGTTTTCTAGGGTGCACTTGGAGGCCCCGATCCAATCTGCACATTTACAAGCTGTGCTATTTGCATCGACTTCTACGGCCTCCACTCAGAGACAGAAGAGGCTGCATTATTGATGACAGTGTGCGCATCTTGCTTATCTCTCTACTACACCCTGTGGGGTGTGCAAGTGCAGGAGGAGGGAATAGCCAGGAAATCCGGAAAACACTACCCCATCCTCACAGAATAGTTCCCTAAATAGCAGCACCATGTCTCGTCTAGGTCAGAAAACCTCTGGCATTTCCCCCCAACTAGAGCTACGGGCTTGGACTACATGGATGTAAATTCACATGAGTTGCTGTGACATGTGCTGTGTGGACATAGGCAAGTCACTTCCCCTCTCCGGGCCCCGAGTTTCCATTTATTTGAAATGAGAAGTTAGGCTTGACTATCTCTAAGTAAGGGTCTGCTTCAACTTCCCGAAGATCTAGGATTCTATCAAAAAAAAAAAAAAAAAAAACCCCAACCCCAACAGGAGAGCCACCAAGCAAGTTCCTGTAGGACCGGGCCTTACCCCATGCTGCCAGGGAACCTAGCCCCTGTACGCCTTCTCTGTGTTTTGATGTGCTGTGAAATAGTGTACTGGTAAATGTTTAACAACGGGCTCTCCAGTGAAAAAGCTCTGATTTGTAGTGTTTGCCAATTTCTGTGGTGTGAATACTCCCACTATGGAGGATTTCAACCTACCAACATGATGGCACGGACTACAGAGTTGAGAAAAGATGCACATAATCAACTTTCATAAGCTGGCACTCCTACCAACTAGAGCGCACCACTCAGGGGATGTGTTGGGAATAACCGGCAAGTCACCCCCTCACTCTTCTTCATTTCCCCTGGTCAAAAACTTTTAAGTCGAGGCCAACATCACTGTCGCAGACTTTTGGATGGTTCCTCTGCCTTGTGGCTCTTGAAGCCACTGTAGCCTCAAGGTGAAGGGGCAAGGGCTCCTGAACCAGGCATCCAGGGTTCCAAGTTCTAGCCCTACCACTTAGGAGCTGTGTGGCCCTGGTCAAGTGACAGGACATCTCTGTAATAGATGCAAATGGGGGGGGGGTGGCGGTAAACATACCGTCTTCATAGTCATGTTAGCTTGGGGCGCCATAACATATCACAGACCGGGTGGCTTGGATCATAGAAATTTATTTCTCCAGTTCTGGAGGCTGGAATTTCAAGATCAGGGTGCCAGCACGGCTGGGTTCTGGTGAGGGCTCCTTCCCGGCTCAGCTGACGGCCACCTTCTTGTTGTGTCTTCACATGTTGGAGAGACAGCTGTGGTGTGTCTCTTCTTCTTATAAGGGCACCATTTCTACAGGATCGGGGTTCCACGCTTATGACCTTATTCAACCTTCACCTTCCTAAAGCCCTTATCCCCCACGGAGTCAGTAAGACTTCAATTTATAAATCTGCGGGGCGCGAGGGGCACGCAATTCTCCCAAGAACATAGGGTTGTTATAAGGATTGAGTTAGTGCACACAGTGTGCCTGGTATACAGTAAGCGCTCAGCAGATGCCAGCTGTTGTTACACATACATAATGTAGAGTGTATGTTATATAAAGATGATCACTAATTTGAACCACAGAATCAAAGAGAAGACCGAAAGAAGGAAAAGAAAAATAATTTGGGGCACAAGTGTTGCAAGCCCAGAACCCCAGTGCCTTGTGAGAGGCCAGGACCCAGCCTGGACCAACCAACGTCCAATCTGATGGTCAGTTAAATCCAGCTATTGATCTCGTAGCTCCGCATCTGGATTTTGTGTTGTGCTCTGGGTGAATCAGAAGGGTCTTAGATGAAAAATCTGAAGACCAACATTCAGTGTGCCAATAGTCTCACGCCCTTGTGTGAGCCCATGGCTGGTAACCAGACCAGCAGAGAGGCCTGGAGTACTTCCTGCTTCTCCTACCTGCAAACCCAGGATATCCTGTTCCCCACACTGCAAGTCGGACTCTGGGGACCAATCCTTCCGGTTTCCAGATGAGCCCTCCCCAGGTAGCAGCCGAACTATTTTTTTTTAAGATTTTATTTTTATTTATTTATTCCTAAGAGACACAGAGAGAGAAGCAGAGATAGAGGCAGAGGGAGAAGCAGGCTCCATGCAGGGAGCCCAATGGGGACTCGATCCCAATCCGGGACTCTAGGATCACATCCTGAGCCAAAGGCAGACGCTCATCCGGGAAGCCACCCAGGTGTCCTGAGTCTACTACTACTTGATGTGCCACCTCCCCGCACAGCCCCACTGACCCCAGCACATTCACACGAACTTTGGGAAGGAATGAGGTGAGGAAGAGAGGTTGGGTGAGAGGAAAAGTAAGGAGGGAACGCCCGTTACTTGGGCATCTCCTAGTTTCCAGGCATGGAGCCACATGCCTGAAGCCCACCCACTCTCTCCCAGATTCTCCCAATAACCCTAAGAGACATTCTAGAGAATTTCTATAAAGCCCAACAATTCCACTCTGTCCATCAGCACACGGACGGATACACAAAATGTGACACACACGTTCGGTGGAATATTACTCGGACCTAAAGAGGGAGTGAAGCGCTGATTCATGCTACCAGACGGAAGAACCTTGAGAGCATCATGCCAGGGGATGAAGCCAGACACAGTCACATCCCGTCTGCTTCCATGTATTAGGAATGTCCAGAATAGTTAAATCCACCAAGACAAGAAGCAGTTGGTGGTTGCCAGAATCTTGAGGGGAAGGGAGGAAGCAGAGCGGCCGCTTGACAGGTATGGAGGGTCTTGCGGGGTGATGAAAATGCTTGGATGTGGCTGCCCGACGCCGAGAATGCACTAACTGCCACTTACATGCTCTAAACATGGTCACGTTTATGCTACATGAGTTTCACCTCAATTTTTGTAACACCCATTCCACACTCTGGCTATTTTTGAGTTGTATCAACCTGTTTTAGAAAAACGACTTTAGGGACTCCTGGGTGGCTCAGTGGTTGAGCATCTGCCTTGGGCTCAGGGTGTGACCCTGGGGTCCCGGGATCGAGTCCCCCATCAGGCTCCCTGCGGGGAGCCTGCTTCTCCCTCTGCCTGTGTCTCTGCCTCTCTCTCTGTGTCTCTCATGAATAAACAAAATCTTTTTAAAAAAAGAAAAAAAGAAGAAAAATGACTTACGCTATTTACAGGAAACTCAGAGCTCCACGCAAAAGGGAAGGTAGGAGGTGACCCCCAGTTTCTTTTCCTAATCACCGAGGCCAGAGGCCCAGCCCTGGGAAAGGAGAGGAATGAGGACCTGACCATTAGTAACCCTACAGACATGCCAGGGCCTGTGGGGTAGGCCCTGGGCTCATTGCTTCCCATTTCTACGCCTTGCCAGACACAGCACCCCTCGCTTGGTGTTGACCACACCTCTGCTTCGTGGTGTTGACCACCCTCCTAACAACCCTGCGACATTTATGGGAAGGCTCTTGTTCCCATTTTAGAAGATGGGGAGACAGAGTCCTCAGCGTCAGGACCTGGTTCAGAACTCAAGTGTTGCCTGGCCCTGGAGCCTCAGACTGTCCCATCGAGTGTCCTTGAAAGGTGTTGGGAATCACTGCCACCACTCGACAGCCACAGCCGCCACCAGCATGGGTGGTGGGGGAGAGGGGAGAGGGGAAAGGGGCCTCCTGTGGCTCTACCATGTTTATCTCTCTCAGGTTCCCCTTTCCTCTCCTCTGTTCAATGGAGTAGAAGTAGGGCCCCCTTAGATATAAAGGCCACCCTCCATCCACAACACCTGGCATAGCAGCTTATCCGGAGAGAACCTTCCTTTGGCAGCCTGAGGCCTGGGAGCTGTCAGAGTGGCTGGTGGTGCCTTCGCCCCCAGGAATCCTTGGCCCTGCATTCCCTGGGGTGCCCATAGCCTTTCAGGGGATCCCCCAATTTCTTAGGACGGGATCCCGGGCGCTGCCTGCAATGCCGCATCACCCCCACAAGCCTCCCCCCTCCCCCCCGGGCCGCTTTCCGTTCCATGTGAAGAGGAGACGGTGCGCTCCCAGCTTGGAAATGTCAGTGAGTCTCCCTCAACACCTTAGCATTTGCTGAGGGACTTGGCAACGTTACACAGACAGAGGTGTCCTCAAAAGTTGTGCGTGAATCAGATCCTGGTTCCGAAACCGTCCGTGTGTAAAGCAGGGCACGACGGTGTAATGCAAATAGCCAGCCTCCAGTTCACCGCAAACCTGTCCATGTTTGTAGAAGCCTGGAAGGGGGGGGGGGGGCAGGGAGGGAGGGAGGAAGAGAAGAAAGGACAACGTGAGAACAGGGGAGAAAAGAATACTCTGGCACTTGGGGGTCAGAGAGGGTGACCTTGAGTCTGCTCTTGCACTCGCTGGCAGCAAGACCTTGGACAAGTCACATACCCTCTCCCGGCTTCAGTGTTCTCCCCTGTAAAATGCGGATAAGAACCTCGCTATGGAGGAACACAACGATGACAACAAAATGGAATTACGCATCTGAGAGGCACAGCACGGGGCTGGGTACTTAACAGGTGCTCCATAAAACGTCAGAGCAGAGAGGGAGAGAGAAAGAGAGAGACAGGAAAGAAGGTCGTGGGAAGGTGGGCAGGGAGGCCGGACTGAACCCCACGCAGCCCAGCCTGGGCTTTTCAACAGCAGAACCGCATAGAACACGCGCAGAAATCCGGAGAAGGGGCCACTTCCTCTTTCTTTCTCAAAGTTGGAGGGGTAAAGAGGAGAGATGGGGATCATCTTAGGTCACGCCCCCCGTTGCCTATTGCTGAAGCACACCCCGAAACCAGCAGCACCCCCCCCCCAGGAGTGCCTGCCCCCGCTGCACCTGGGACCCACGCAGACACACACACACACACACACACACACATACACACGCAAGCAGACAGCCAGGCAGGAAGGAGAGCAAGGCATGCCCTGCCCCCCCAACCCCACATGCCCTCCCCCCCCAACCCCGCATGCCCTCCCCCCCAATCCCCTCCTACCCTCACCCTCTCTCCTACTCAGGACATACCAAGGTCAAAAGCTTCTCCTTGTGAGAATCAAAAGCAGTTAGCCTTTTATCACTTTGAATTGATGATCTTAGCACTGTGTCCCTGCTCGGCCTCCCCTTGGCCTTACCCTACACCCCAGACGAGCCCAGTGCCTCTGTCAAAGCCCCGTGCTTCCTTGCATGGCCTATACCCCAGTTCATCATCATCATCGCACAAGGATGCCCGCGCTTATTGGATTCCCAGGTGGGCTTCCCCTCCTGGACCTGCTGCCTCAGAGCCCGGGGACCCAAGGCTGCGGAGCTCTGCCCACACCTCGTGCTGTGCGTGTAGTGCAGGCTTCATGCGACCGTGCTGCCATGGGAATGAATGAGCGACCCTAACAATGAGCCTCTTCAAGTGCAAGGTCAGAGGCCTCAGGCCCCGCCACCTGCAGGCTGCCCCAGCCCCGGCTCCCTCTGCCTGCAGGGCCTCAGCCCCCAGGCTCTCTCTGGGCCCTGCAGCCAGCCTGGACCCCAGAACGGCACCTCCTTCCGCAGCAGTGACACTCGGCCCCACTCCTGGAGGGTGGCCAGGCCTCCCAGCCTCTCGCTGGGGCCTTCACGTCTATTAGAGTTGAGATCCAGCCACTCTAAAGGAGGGTCCTCGGGCCAGCGACCCCTTCTCCTTTATTTTTTTCTATCCGCCACCTCAGCACCTCGCTTCTATTACATTATACCCGTGACTCAGGCCTTGGATCCCTTTGAAAAAACATTTACATTTCTGCCCTTCTGTGGGGGCACCTGGGCTGTCTCTCTAATAAAGGGAACATGAGCCTCGACTGGTGTCCAGCCCCCAGGCAGCCCTGGGGAGGGGGGGGGCGGGCCTGGGGGGCCCTGCCACCCGCTCCTCTCCTGGCAGGCTCCGGGGTCAGCCCACCTCCCCCACAGCCCTGGACCCCCACAGGAAGCCCCTCACTCCTCCATGCCCTCCCCCTCGTCAAATCTGCGGCCACCACCTCCGGACACGGGCCTCCCAGCTTCCAGACCAGGGTGGGCCCAAGGGGTCGATGAACGTATTATTGTAGGGAAGGAAATCTGTAATCATTTTCCCTGTTGACCCTAAATGACATTACCTGAAGGCTCCCCGGCCCCTCCAGAGGCCAAAAGCAGCCAGAGAAATGGGAACCATGGGTCTCTCTCTCTCTCCTCTGCCTCTTTCCCCAACTCTTGGCCACCCCTCCTCTTCTTTCCTGTCCCTTCTCTCTGCTTTCCTAGTCTCCTGGCACCTGCTCACCTCCCCTCCCCTCAGCTGCTCCCCTTCTACTCTCTCCTTCACCCCAACTCCCTGCCCCCTCCCTCTTGCTCTCCCTCCCTCTTGCTCTCCCTCCCTCTCCCCACCCCCTCCCTCCTTCCCTCGGTCTGGCTCCCTTTCTTCCTCTCCACCCTCTGCTCTCTCCACCTTACCTCCAACCCTCTCTAAGAAAAAACAAACCCAGGGGCCGCCCAGGAAAACCTTCAGGGCTCCCAAAGCCACCCGTGCCTCCCCTCCATCTGGGGGCGCCTTCACCCCACCAGCACTGTGGCCTGTCCGGAAAACCATCGGAATGACAAATCTTTGGACAAATTACTGATTTCTCATCTAATTTACATCCAATTAGTGTGAGTGAAATGAATCATGTGGTCAGCCCCTCAGGGGAAACATCGAGATAACAAATGCCCGGGGCTCCTTTCCCAGGGAACTGCGGGGGCCGTTGGGGAAGTCCATGATTTACCCCTCGGGTCAGGCGTGTTACTAGGCAGGTTCTCAGGCCCATAGATCAACCCCGTCTCCCTCCCCTGCCGCCAGGACACCCCCCCCCAGGGAGCCCAGGCTGGTTAAAAAAAGGGGGGGGTTGAGGACGAGCTCCTCTGTGGGTCCCCCACCTCAGAGACCCACATCACATGAGGATGCAGCGCTGAGTTTTTGAAGCAGTGCCACGTCCCAGGCTCCAGGCCCTCGTGCAAAGTGTCACCACCACCCCTCACAAGGCAGGTGGCCCCAGGCTCTGGTGAGCCTAGCTGGCATTTGCCGCCACTCTCCACGTGCCAGCCCTGCATTCAGTGCTTCGTGGCATCGTGGCTCTTACTCCCTCCCCACAAGGTACCTCGGAGGCAGGCACCAACTACGGGGGCGTCCACTCCCCAGGGAGGGAAACTGAGGCTCAGACAGGCCGTGTTCAAGGTGATGGGTCAGGAAGACGCAGGGCTGAGGTTTTTGAACACAGGCAACATGATGCCAGAGTCCAGGCATCTTAACCATCGTGCTCTTGGCTGCGCCCATTCGGCAGAGGAGAAAACCGAGGCTCAGAGGGGTGAGGTCCCTGCCCATGGTCACCGTGAAGTTCTTGCAGAGCAGGAAGGTCAAGTCCAGGGTAACACTCCATGTGCAGCTTCATCCGGCTGCCTCCGAGCCCAGGCAGGTGGAAACCACCTGGGGGGGGGGGGGTGAGTGCGGATAGATCTCTCCCCGGGGAGCAGACCCCAGACCAAGGCACACCTTGCCGTGACTCGGTCACCACTCGCTTCTTCACGCATGAAGTGCAGCAGACGGAATTCAGAAATGTTTTTCTAAAACAAGAAGGATTACTCTCCGAATCGTTTGAAGTGGGAAGACAGGGGCGCGCAGGCAGGGCGGGTGGGGGGCACGGGTTTCTTGTCGGAACAGTGCAGTAACGGCATGTTTGGGATGAGTTTGGTCTTCCTGTGTAAACTTGTTTCAGTCTGCTATTTAAAACCTGGCATATGGATGGGATCTCAGCTTCCAGTACTGGCAGTTCTTAACATTCACAGCGACTAAATAAAAAGGGAATTTTAAAAACCAAATGCAGTTTTACCCCATAACGAGGCAAAGAGAGAATTACCAAGAAGTTAACAACTCCCGAACTTGGGCCCAGCCAACCCTCTAAATGTGGAGGCTTCTCCAAAGCCGTGTGGGGTGAGGAGGGAAGGGCCCGGCTCCTTCCGAGGCCCTCGAGGAGGCCTTGCTTTCTGTGCTGGGGGCTCCAACTGAGGATCAGGGTCAGGGTCAGGACGGGGTGTGCACAGTCTGCCAGCCAGGCACTGAAGCCCAGGGCCTGCCACTCGCTCCTGGGTGACCTGGGATATGGTATTCACCCTCTCTGAGCTTCTGTTTGCTTGGCTGTAAACCAGGCCCCATACAGGACCTCACTTGCAGGATGATATGAGGATGACTTGAGCTAAGGCTTGCAAAGCCCATAGCATGACGCCCGTCACACACATGTGCAAAAAAACCCTGTACTTATGATCTACGCAGAGACTGGGGCAATGTCAGCTTCTGAGATTGGGGGTGTCCAGCCCACCTCTTGCAAGGGATGGAAGATAATCAGTGGTCCCGGGAATGTGGTGAGCACAGTGGTAGCAAGCGGGGCCTGGAAGGGGGGACGGGGAGGGGAGGAAGAGGGGAGAACAGGCTGAATGGGACTCTAGGA
The DNA here is from genome assembly GCF_048418805.1 of Vulpes vulpes. Taxonomy (NCBI): domain Eukaryota; kingdom Metazoa; phylum Chordata; class Mammalia; order Carnivora; family Canidae; genus Vulpes; species Vulpes vulpes. The sequence goes on along the minus strand of NC_132789.1, from coordinate 42,033,913 downwards.
AGCACAGGGCTTAGGTCACTATGGGCAGGAGCAGAGTAACAAGGATCCTGGGGGAGCAACCAGGTGGGTTCGTCTCCGGTTCCCCAGTAACCAGAGCAATGACTACATGCTTGCTGTGTGCCTGGCACTGCTCTAAATGCTTTACAGGTGTGGGGATTTCTTCGCACAGGAGCCTTATGGAAGTGGTATTATTATTTTTGAAGAGGAAACAGGCTCAGAGAAGTGAAGGCCCAAGGTCACCCAGCTGGACAGTGAGTGATGGGGCTGGGATACTAATCCGGGGGAGGGTGGGGGGCCTGGTGGGAGCCCTGCTCAGTTTCCCAGGCCTTGGCACCAGGAGGCATCCCAGGGCAGAGAAGGAAGAACCATCTCCGGGGAGACAGTCAAGTCCACTGTGAGCCTCCTGCCAGCGCACCAGGGGCAGAGGCCCCCCCCCCCAGGCCCATTCAGGACCCCCGCCCAGCCTCCCGCCAATCAGGCTGCCTGCGCCACTGCCAGGGAGCAGACCATCAGCCCCTCGGAGTGTGGCTGGTCCCAGCAGAGAGGGGGCCGTAGCAGCTTCACGTGGCCTCAGCGTCCGGCTCTATCCAATGGAAAGGTTGCAGCACCTGCAGCGCGCCATGGTCCACGCGAACTAAGCAAGCCGTTAGAACCGCACCTGGCACAGAGTTCTGGGTCCCGCTGCTGTCGCCAAGAAGGGAGCAGATTCAGAGCAGGTGGCCACTTGCCCAACTGAGCAGGGGAGGCTGACAGCAAACGTGCTGAAGTCGGGGCCGGCTAGGTGGGCAGGGCTGCGAAGAGGGCCGAGGATGGGGGTGCGGGGAGGGGCGGGGGCCATGTCTGCGGTGGGGGGGGGGGTGTCCAGTGGTCTGCAGAACCTCGACCCCAGTGATGGCACAGGGCACCTCTGACTCAGTTGTCCCTAAAACGCACAACCCCCCCCCCCCCCGGCCCCAGATGCATGTCATCCCATCTCCCCATGTTCCCCCGGAGCATCCCCTGGGAGGAAGAACTTGGTCTTGACTCGGAGATCTGCCCCAGGCACTGAGGACGCGCCTGCTCCGGCTCCTGCTCAGAGCCTGCCACTGTCAAGACTTATGGCCGCCTCGTCTCTCCCCCTCGCCGGGTCTGGCTACATCACTTATCTCCCCGACGCTGACCTGCCAGCAGCTGCAGGAGGCTCTCTCCGGTAAGATTTGATTAATGAGGTTCAGCAGCAACAAATCAGTCTTATGGAGCAACCCTCCCCTCTCCGGGACACACTCTCACAACAGCCTCTGCATACAAACCACCCGCTGGTGTGGGGCGGCCCTGGCCCTGCACCCCGGATCCGGATCCCGCATCCGCAGGCCAGGCCCCCGGCTGGACTCACCGCTCACCACCCGCCCCCTCCCCCAGTAGGCACTGCGCCCAAGGGCAGGCAAGAGGTGCTTGCTTTCTCCCCCTTATCTTCAAGATAATAATATAATGATCACAGCGATGTAAATCGTTACAGCTCCTGCCTCCGGACTTGAGGTAAGCGTGACACTTGGCCCAACACTTACTGTGATTTTATTTCATGAATCCTCTCAACAGCCCTAATGGGGTGGGGATTTTACCTACAGCTATTTTACAGACGAGGGAAGTGAGGGCTGCTAACTTGCCCACCCGTTAGAGAGTGGGAGAGCTGGGGTTTGAACCCCAGCGCTCTTGGCACATAAGTCCACTCTTTCATATGGTTGAAGTCCTAAAACCCTTTGGACATGTGATGGAAGGAAGCTCTTGGGTCTTTCTTGAAGAAACGCACAGGTCTATCCCATTGCCGCACCATTTGGGTGTGTGCAGCAGACACACCGACCTTGAACCTCATCTGTCCTAAGGACCCCGCCAGCCCGGCTCGCTCCCTGGGAAACTCGGACACAACCTTCTTGCCCTGGCCCCGGGCCTCAGTCTGTCCCGGGAGGACAGGAAACTGGGGAGTCCCAACTCCGAGGGCCCACCTCTCCTACTCTCTGCTTCAAACGCCGATGCCCAAGTCCTGCTTCCCAATCTCATCTGCTCCCTCCCGTTTGGAAAGTTCGAGTCACTGGAAGACAGAACGGTTTCTCTCCCGGAGTTTCCAACCACTGCATGCGCATCGCCCCATCTCGGCTCCTCTCCTTACCCCGACTGCTTTATTGGAACTGTTTGCTTCTCAAGTAGTTACAGGAAGTCCAGGGCCCGTGGCAGCCCGTCCACTCCTCTGCAACATAATCTATGCATCATTCAAGTGCATGTCCCTCCGGCCATCAGTGACCTTGGGTCACCTTCCTGGGAGCCTTTCTGCAGTGGGCACCCTGATCAGCTTACTCCTCCAGTCCCCCCACAACTTGCCTCCGGACCACCAGGCCTTGATCCCTACCCTTTCTCGCACACCGAAAGGGCTCTGGCTCTCCCCTTGCGTTCCCCTCTTTACCTTCCCCAAAGCCCTCACATCCCAGAAACATTTGTCAGGGATTTGCCAATAGCCACTTTTTCATCCGCTGGGGCAAGAGTCATCTCTGCATATAGATGTTTTGTAATAGATGCTGCATTGATTATGTAAAGTTCTTTTGGGAATCGCCTGGCCATTTCTGGGTCCTCACTGACCAGTTCCACCTCCAGCACACATCTCGGGTCTCCTGGGTCAGGGTCCCAGACCACCTAAGCCAGATGCTCGGGGAGGGAGCCCAGTCCCAGGTGGCCGCTCGTGTGGGGAGGACGGATGGCTCTACCCATCGAGGTGCACTTGCACGGCCCACCCTACTTTGGACAGGCTGGCTGAGGAAGGTCCATTTCATCCGAATGTGGCTTATTCCTCAGTTGGAAGCGATAACCACGATCCTGGTGATGAACTTTATTATTATTATTATTATTATTATTATTATTATTATTGCACTTTGCAGCGTACCAGGCAAAGCACATTCCTCCGTTAATTCGTACTATCCTCGCAACAACCTCGTGTGAGAGGGGTTAGCACCCTGCCCTCTTAACGGATCCGGAAAGTAAGGCGCTGGGAAACGACTTGCCCAAGGAGGCAATCATAGCCCTTGAGTCCAGTCCATCAGACTGTGAGACCATATACTTTTTCTCCCATATCATTTTGCTTACAAGCTCATATGGGGAGAAGGGCATATGGAAGATGCCCTCAGATTGGTCTGCTGGTCCCAGTGTCCGTCAGCGTGTGGGGAATGGCACATGGTTATGTGCTTTTGCATTGGAGAGAGGCCCGACTAGTTACGTGTGGGATATTTGGGAGTGGGTGGGTCGGTACCTCTGTGCAGGTGGCGTGCCCGTGTGAGGAAGTTGGTTGGAGCACGGAGTGTAAGGGGAGCGTGGGAGCAAATCCTCGGGGGCACACCGCGTCGGGGAGTGTGCATACATGTGCTACCGGCCTCTGGTCCGCTTCCTCCTCTGGAGGAGCACTCTGCACTCCATCCTCAGATCCTAGGGCCTAGAGGTTCAGCCTCGTGGGACAGAAACCCAGATGCCTCACCATCTGCAGACTGTTTGGGGATGACCGTCTAACAAACACTCTGACAGACATGTCCCATCCCCTCAAAATATACTCCCCCTGCAAGCCAGAATGGGACCCCCCAAACACACCAAGTTTTTGGAGTTTGGTGCCTTTGAAGTCAGTGATCAAATGACCCGGACAAGACGGTCCATCACCTTGCAGGGGGTGGGATGTGGGCACTGAAGGGTCACCGTGGAATTAAGCCAATAGCCCCAGAGGGCTAAGGTGGAGGGAAGGGGGGGAGAAGCAGGTGTGCCAATCCCTGTTGGACCCAGTGCCTCCTGTGGCTGCCCCGGGGCCATGAAAAATGTGCAGGGACACTGAAGCAGATCATCGGGGCCACTGAGGATCCTATGTCCCAGGCAGCCGAGCCCTGGGTGGCATCTGGTGATTGGCCTGCCATTTGAAGGCCTGGTAGGCAGTCCTGCAAGTCTCCCCCAGCAAGTCTCCAGCCCATGGGCCTCCTCCAGGGGCTACCCCAAGGTCCTGCGGTGCCACAGTCGATTCGGAGAGGCCTGGTATTTCCCCCAGGGCCCCCATTGTGGCTTCTCAGAGTTAGATCCGGCCTCCACAGGATGCTTGCTGGCTTCCCCTGGGCCCAGACACCCTGAAAATGGCCCTACTCCGCTCGTGACATCGAGTCCCTGTGGGAGGGAGACAAAGTCCAGCCCCATTGGTGGGGCCCCAGAATTCCCTCTCCGCCTGCCCCCGGGCTGGCATCCCCTGCGGCAACTCCAGAGCTTTCCCTGGAGCTTCCTGCTCTGGCTTCTACCTGAACTTGGCATCCCCATGTGCCAATTAGAGTCACACCTCCCATTTAACCAGAAGCACATTTTCCAGCTTGTTCTTCCACCAGGCTGGGCTCCAAATGCCTCTTGTGGTTGTTTCCCGAAATCAAATCCAACCTCAAAAGCATGAAGATTTGCCATTATTAAAGACGAGCAAAAGCATATGCCCCGGGCTCTGGAGAGAATTTCTAATGAGGATTCCAAAGATCACAGCCGACTCGCGAGCTCTTGGAATCTGAGGGGCCCTTCGCAGTCGTGGAGTCCTCTAATTATGCTCCTTGCACATCTCGCTGTCCCCACCTCCACGCCTTGGCCGCATGGCTCCCACGACAGTAGTCTGTGTGATGTAGAGATGGTGTTTAAAGTCGGCATATAAAGGGGAAAACCAGGCATGGTCAAAATTACCCTTACAAATCCCTTAGGAGAGAGACCAATATGTCATAGCTCAGCAAGCCCAGCACAGCCGGGCTTCCTTCAGCATTGGAACAAATCACTTTTCTTTGGGTTAAGCAGCAGATGAGGTTATTGGCTTGATTTGAGGGACCACGTTACATGAAAGATGCATGGCTTTAGACACAAAAATCACCCTCAGGGTGATACTCACTGGAACAGAGGCGCAGAGAACCCGAGCGCCACTGGGGAACCAGCAGGATCCATCTCGCGTCTTGTGTTAGCTCTGGGGCATAGCTCCTTGAGGGAAATGGGGCTCAGAACCCCTCCTTTAGTCTCCACGCACAACCTTTGTTGGTGTTGGTAGGCCGTGAGCCTTCTGCACCCTAACTGCCACTTCATCCAGGAGCCACTCCCGCATTGCCTCAGCTGGAAGTGGCATCTCAACTATGCACACTCGTATCCCACCCATTAGGCCTATGTCTTTTCTCTGCAAATACGCCTTACAGTCCTGGAGGCATACTGGGGTCCTTGCTCGTTTCACCTCTGAGCATCTGAGGTCTCGGGGTAGATCCCTTATCGATAAACGTTGCTTTAGAGAACGGATATACGAGTGAATGAACTACAAAAACAGATCATCCTGGGAAACGAAAATAGCTCTATTGATACAGAAAAGCTATACTCGGGGACTTGGGTCAGAGTGGAGTGAGGATTTCCATTTGGACCTGACCCCAATAACTAGATGCCTCTGGGACGAGTGTCTCCACACCTTCTCTCCTCCCTGGCTCCTCCTACCTTCCCTTCCAGATTCCCCACCCCCACCTCGGCCCCCAATTCTGATGCACTGGGTGTAGCTCATCTGCCTTGGCAACAAGAACAGAAGCCTCACCCCGCCCGGGAGGATTGGCAGACATTGATATCCCCATTTTATGCATCAAGAAACTGAGGCTCGGAATGTGTCTGTCACACGGCCGACAAACACGTGCCTGGATTTGTGCCACCAAAGTCTTTTTTTTTTTCTTCTCTTTCTGTGTAATGACATGTTGCTTCTGGATACAGAGGCCATTCTGTTCATGCTGAACATCCCATCACTGTGGGGGGCCCCACCCCTCCCAGGCCAATGAGGGGCCAGGGGACAGCACCCTGGTAACCCTCATGCCATGGAGGTGCACTGCTGGGAAATAATTTGGGGGCCCTCTGCCGCAGGGCTGGAACCCAAAACACTCCTGTGACGCAAGTGGCAGCAACCCCAAATGCCCCATTCCAGATGCCGGGTCCCTCCCCACCCCTCTGCGCAGGTCTCTTGGGGTGCTGGGGTATCTGTGTTTTCCTCCGGGACCCTGGTCCCCAGCTCTGGAGCACACACCACAGGCTGGATCTCTTTCTTACTCCTTCTTGCCACCCGTTTCCCGTGACCAAGGACGGTCTCAGTCCCCAGAGGGAGGGCACAGCGCAAGGCATGAGGCTTTGGAGCTAGGAGCTCGGCACTCGAACCCTAGCCGCCTCTTTAATCCTTGGCTGGCTGCTGCTTAACTGCTCTGAGCTCAGCTTCTTCATCTGTAAAATTGGGATCATGATACCGACACCAAAGACTTGCTGATGCGCAGCTACTGATATGTGCAGCCGACGTCTCAGACCACACTTCACTGCACCTCAGACCAGTGCGAAGGGCAGGCTGCACACGCTTGACAACAAAGCTCACAGTCAGACCTCTCGGCTTTTCCCTCCCAGCTCCCGTGCCGATGCGCCAGCTGTGTGTCTCTGGGAAAGTTGCTCACCCTCTCTGAGCCCCAGATACCTCACCAGTAAAATAGAAATAAAAATAGTGCCTAACTCATGGGGCTGCTTTGCAATAAGAGGAGAGAATTCACACCAACAGCTTAGCACAGTGTCTGGTCCTCAGCCAGTACTCAGTACACGTTACCCGTTAATCATTAGCTGCTATTAACTAGGCCAAGTCAGGAAGGAGCTGATTTGCATGAGGATTTGGCTAAAGGAATGAGAAGGGAAACGAGGTCCTTGGGTCCTTGGCACGCCAGGTGTCTAAGAGTCACTGAGGAGTGGGTGGGCGGCAGAGGGAATGAAGGTGAAGGAGCTGTTTTCAGGTCCCCGGGTTACCAGGCTGACACAGGCTGGTGCACTGGCGCCTCCAGTGAACCTGAGATACCTCTTTACTGAGCAGCTACTACATCCCCAGGCCCGGGCTTGGAGCTGAGGGTTGAGTGGGGAACAGGAGACGCAGCCCTGCTCTCCTAGAGCTCACAGTCTATGAGCTTCAGTACCTGCTCACTCAATTGAACCTTGGGGGTCGTGGGGTGGCCTAGCAGCGCTCGCAGGGTGACATGTCCCCTGGACCAGCAGCAGACACGCGTGGAGGCATTGGGTGGGGAGGGCAGAACCATCAGAGAAGAGTCACAGAGCTCACACAAGAACCCAGGAAGCTTCCAGAAATAATGGGGTGAGGCTTTGGATGGGCAGATGGTCCACAGGGGGGAGCACGAGTGAATTCAGGGCTGTGATAGCTGAGGGGCCACGTTACCAGCTGAAGGCCCCTGGAATTTGGGGAAAGGGGGCGGGGAAAGGACCTGCTCCGACAGCGTGGGATGGTGCGCCCCCCTGCATGGCCTTCCCTCCACTCCAACCCCCGCCCCACAGACACCATTCCTGCTGCGCACCTGCTGAATACGTGGGGTGCACCACCCGTGCTCAGCAGGCCTGCCCCTCCCGCGCCCTCCCACATCCCGCCCCTGCCACCCCCTCTTCTCTCTCCAGCACCCTGTAGCTTCAGGGCTTGACCCAAAGGCCCCGGCCCCCCCATCCCAGCTCTGCCACTTAGCCAACCATGTGATCTGAGAAGATTACTGAAGGCTTTTTCTGCCTCAGTTTCCCCCTAGAGAGGGAAAAACAAGAATTGTCAGAGTCCCTACCTCATGACACTGCAGCGAGGAGGAAAGGAGCTCATGCACGGCAAGTACGTGGCCCCTATGGGGAGCTGCCCAAATGTGAGGGTCCGGCTTCCACCCCACCCCGACAGGTGCACACCGACACCCCGTGCCTGTACGGGGCACGCACAGCTAGCCCGGAAGGCCATCTCACCAGGCAGGGACACCGCGGGGTGCACAACCACCCCAAGGGCCCTGAGCCCCCCTCTCCTTATCGCCGAGGCCCAGGTGAAAGGCCACGCAGAGGCAATCGGGCCCGGGGGGTGGGGGGAGCACCAGCCTGGGGCCACCCGGAGATGCCCAGGGGGCAGGTCCATGCGTGGGGGGGGGGCTCTGACGACCCAGAGGTGCTTCCTCCCCGCCTGCCCATCCCCACGGGACCCACTCAGAGACCCACTCAGGATGCCAGCCCTGCCGCGGCCTAAGCACCTGCCCTCCCTCCGCAGACACCGTTATCTCAACTACTTTAAGAGAGTTCTCTTCTCCCCCTCGACTCCTCTGATGCTAATCTCGCTCCATAAATCATACCCTCTAATCTTTTCATCACCTTTCTCTGATTAAAGCAGCCCGGGGGCTGGGAGCCACAATCCTCTGGGACCGAAAGGCTTTGATGTCCGAACTCAGGCCAGGGAGGCCGCAGCGGGCTGGGGATCGGGGCCTCACCCGCCCCGCCTGGCCACGCCGCCGTCTACACGGACGCGCTCCTGAGCGGTCCTGGGCTGCCAGCCCGGCCCGGCACCTCGAGGATTTCACAGAGCTCTTCATGAATATTTCTCACTACATACTGGATGTCATTATTCTATTGAGAATCAATTAGCCCAAATGTTGTTATGACAGCTACAGAAAAATGATATTTTTAGCTTTGCTTTATGCTGCTCTGTCTCTTCACAGAATTATTGAAAACCTTAAAAGTGATCTAGTGGCTACACGGGCCTCCGTGGCGAGCCGGGGAGCGATTGATCTGGGATTGCGGGATCGCGGGGAGCACGAGGCTTTTCTCAATGAAGGAGGAGCGCTCGTCAGAACTACCTCCCAGGGTGGGAAGCAGAGCATGACCGTGGGCAAGGGGCTCACCCCGCCTGAACCTCCATTTCCGCATCTGTAAAATGGTAATAATAGTCCTCCCTCCGTGTCGCCCTGTGATGGGGATGAAATGCGACCATGCATGAAAAGCACTTAGCAAGCGAGCAAGGCGGGCGGCAGCAGGTGCTCGGCAGGTGGGTGGTGCGTGACTGCCCGGTGGTGTCTGGAGCAGGAGGGCCCTGGAGCCCGGCTGCCTCCCTGGGTTCAAGTCCCCACTCTGATGCTCAGATAGATCACTTAGTTACTCTCTGTGCCTCTGTTTTATTATCCATAAAATGGGATTCATCGTGTTGTTGTGCGAAGCCAAGGAACAAATGCAAGAACAGCAATAAAATCCTGCCTGGCTCAAAAAAGTGTCAGCTCTTTTAGGTTTAATTTATTTATTCATTCATGAGGGACACAGAGAGAGGGGCAAGGACATAGGCAGGCTCCCTGTGGGGACTCGATCCCAGGACCCCAGGATCACGCCCTTAACCCTATGGCAGACGCTCCACCACCGAGCCCCCCAGGCATCCCAGTGTCAGCTCTTTTTAATGTACGGTGGCCATTGCTGTCATCTGCTATCCACCTTGGTTCGGCTGACCCCTTAGCCTAACATCATCCTCTTCCCGTGGTTCCATGTTCAAATCCTCTCCATGTTGAAATCTAGCCTCAATCGTCACCTCGGTCTCTCTGCCTGGCAGGGATGCTGGTTCCGCTAATCGTTGGGTGACCACGGACAGGGCAGTTCACTTCTTCGTCCCTGTTGGTAGGAAAGGGGTCGCTTGTCCTGATCCCTTGGATGAGGGGCTGGCCCTGTCCATTCCTGAGCTGGTGGGGCGGGAGTGGGGGGCAATTCTGGCCTTCAAACACCAGTCCTCCTCAGATAGGTTCTAAAGGTCACCTGCATGCTTCTGCCCCCACCAGGGACACTTTTGCAGATTTACAGTATAGGAAGAGCTGTTGTATGGTAAAGAGAAAGAGAAAAAAAAAGAAAAATTAGTCTTTGGTCCAGAGGTCCTGGAATAAATAGACTGGAAGGGAGAAGCAGCTCCTTCCAGGATACTGGCCGGCAGCTGTGCGCTGGGCCAAGATGCAAGCCGGTGTCAGGGAGAAGGCTGAGCTCATCTGAACACCTTTGCTTGCAGCCCAGGCACGCCAGCTCTCCTGTCCAGCGGGTTTTGTCCAGCTAGAATTTAACAGCACCTGATGGCTGACATCTTTTGGCAAAGGACAGGGCCAGAGGAGAGGCTGACACGGGCCCCCAAGGCTCCCCCGCGTGCTCTCTATCCTGTGCTTGCCACCCCTGGCTCCCTGCCTGAACAAATCCTTGCCACACTGCAAGGCTTGGTGGGAATCAACCCTTGTTTCGTGCAGCGTCCAAGTCCCTTCATCCGGGATTACCTTCCTCCTCTTGCCCCTGTCCCCCCATCGCACTCTCTCTGGCCGCTGCCAAAGCCCCTTCATGGGGCCACCTCTGACCCCTGTTGTTTGTGGGGAGGGCTGCTGCCTCTCCTGCTGGACAGTAAGCGGAGAATTGAGACTCGGTTCTAATTCGCTGGACTATTTTCAGCTCTGTCTTCCTTGTCTCCTCACCACACTGCTTCCTGGGCATGGCTGTCCGCCCTGGAAACTGTCCCATTCGTGGCCACCCCCCTTTTTGGACTCTGGAAGAGCATTCTGCCCAACCCCATGACCAGGTCGCCTGATAGAGCTGTGCAGGCTGTGCACTGCACAAGTCCCTGGCGCCATGCAGGTAGACGATGGGGTGAATGACGACCCTGCAGGCCTCGCCGCCCTGCTCGGGGCCTTGTAAAGACTTTCATCGATGCTGGATCCTCTGATTTTCGGGAGGTCCCACTCCACACAAAAACATCCATATTACAACATACCCGTATACTCCCGTTAGTATAATTTCTTGCTGTAAAAATATTTTGAAAAAATGTTTATCATCTGACTCTTGCAATTATTTGGCTATGAGCAGCTGATTTATGTTTGGCTATGATTTCTCAGCAGTCATTCTCAAGGATTCTTGAGAAAAGGAAGAATTAAATCAGCAAGCTGGTTTCAAATGTAAAGCAGCTCTTAAGAATTTAGGAATGAACAAAGTTAACCTGATATTTTATAGATATTAAATACCTATTCTTTTTTTTTTTTTTTTTTTATCTTGAACAGGCTTATGTTTGGGTTTGGGTTTTTCTGGTTTTGGGGGGGGGTTTTGGGTTTTTTTTGTTTTGTTTTGTTTTTTGCATTTTGGAGTCATTAATCATTTCTTTCAGAAATCAAATATTTTCATGGGCCTCAAGCATCAGTATAGGCCCTTCTCGGTTCTCCCCAGATGGCAGAGACGGGTCTGTAACTTCTAAAGGCAAAAGACTAGTGGTAAGTGGTTAGGGGGTCACGTGGCTGCATGCTGCCATCAATTCCTGTACACATATGATTATTAATGGTTCCCCTTTTCCTCTCTAGGGGGTGCTGGTTTGGACGATCGATTGTCACTTTGTCATGAGGAAAGAAGGTATGTCACAGAGTAGAAGGGCCTAGGCCAGGTCAGCCCCAGAGTCCCCTTCCAGCCTCCCTCCTGGCCCGCTCCCATGTGGCCCAGGGAAGCTCACCTGCCCTTCTCCCCCACCCCACCACTTCTAGGGATGTTCTGGGGCTTGCCACACCTCAGAATCCAGAACAAACAGCCCTTCGTACCACAGACAGAGACTCTTTCCTCACCCCCACCCAACGCCTGCTTGCCAAAGTCCTCATTTCCTGTTGTACGAATGACATCTTTCTCAGAAGACTGACAATGGACATTTTCATTTCCTTTGGTGGAAACCCCACTCCCGTCCCTAAGGATATGCTCTGGCCCCAAGACCCCAGCAATACAATCGCAAGATGGTTGCACATAGATACACGTCCCGGAGTCTCAATCTACATATCTGTAAATCTTAAATCTTTCGCGGAACAAGGCTGAATATCAATTAATCATTCAATCAGCTTCTCTTTAGCACCTATCAGATTGTATTATGATTGTATCCATGGGTCCCCCTCCCTGCACTGTGAGTCCTTAGGGAGATATGTCGGTGCCTGACTCGTTCTCCTCTGCATCGCCAATGCCAGTCCCAACCTTGGCACACAGAAACGCTTCCGGAAGGCTGAGGGGATTAATAAACATGGCAGCTATGTGCTATTAGACTGTCAACTGCACTTGTTCATTTCTCTTTCCACCACAGTATGCAACAGCCTGCAGGAGAGGCTCCCGGGAGGGCAGAGTCTATGCAACATTTGACTGGATGGATGGATGGATGGATGGATGGATGGATGGATGGATGGTTGGATGGATCATGGGATAGATGGCTGGACAGATGGATGGCTGGATAGATGGATGGATCATATGATGGATGGTTGGATACGTGGATGGTTGGATGGATGTATGGACCTTGTGATAGATGACTGGACAGGTGGATGGTAGATAGATGGATGGATCATTTGGTGGATGGTTGGATAGATGGATGGATCATGTGGTGAATGGTTGGATAGGTGGATGGATCATGTGGTGAATGGTTGGATAGGTGGATGGATCATGTGATAGATGGTTGGATAGGTGGGAGAGGTTGGTGTCCAGGGAAAAGATGGAGCTGCTTTTACTGTAATAGTTTTCTGGTCCCAGCTCCGATCCCCATGAGGCCTGACCACCTTATGGTTCCCATCCTCGGATTCCCAAGAGAATGTTCTGTATCCTTGTAATGAACCCCCTTCTACTTGAGGCAGTTTGGTGGATCTCTCTTTCTTCTAACCAAAAGAGCCTGACTCAGATAGAAACCCTTTTCCCAGGTAGGTGTGGGGATGTAGGAGATGGGCAAGAACAAATATTTACGTCTTGATTGTACCACCAGTAGGTCTTAGCTCTTGGAGTGTTGTACCTTCTTGTGGTCTTCCCCAAGACAGTGCTAGAAAGCAGTCCTAGCTCAGCTCAGGGTAACCTGTCCTGGGAGTTTCCTGTTCAGGTCTGTGCCAAGTGCTAGGTGGACTTCTATGAACAACTTGGCCCTTGCTCTGGAAGTGGCCCACCAGCTCCTAGCATCACCCACAACAGTTGCTGTGTCACCTGGCACCCACTGTTCTGGGCTTCAATTCTCCATGTATAAAATGTGAAGTTGGGGGATGCCCGGTGGCTCACTCAGTTAAGCGTCCAACTCTTGATTTTGACTCAGGTCATGATTTCAGTGTCATAAGATCGAGCCCCTTGCCAGGCTCCACACTCATCAGGGAGTATACTTGAAACTCTCTCTCTCTCCCTCTGCTCCTCCCCCGTCCTGCTGGTGCATGTATGCAAGCTCTCTTTCTCACTCTCTCTCTCTTTCTCTCTCTCTGAAATAAATAAATCTTTTTTAAAAATGTGAAGTTGGAAGATGATCAAGCCTTTCCTCCTTTAACATTCTGAGGTTATGTGACTTGCTCAAAGTCACAGATATAATCCCCCTGTAAATGCTCCCCATTCTCTGGGTGGGATAACAGATTTTAGCTCATCAATCCCAATATCAAACCCCACGCCCTTTACTAGCTTCTACAAAGGCACAGAGAGCGAGGCGTGATTTTGCTAATTTTCTGAAGATGTGTGGGTTCACACACTTCCCTAACTCACGTTTTTCCTGCCATCCAGAATTCCTTTCCCCATTTTCACATTTAAATTCAGCCCACTTCTCTATGCCAGGCATCTCCTCCAGGATACCTTCCCCGCTCCCTTTTTTGGAAATGTCCCCTCCTTCCCAGCACCCTTCCCTCAGGGCTCAACCCCTCCTGTCTTAGGTTTCAGATCCCATCTCTCTGAGGTGATCTATTTTCCTCTGCAGGATGATGAGTCCTCAGGGGGCAGACAGGGGCAGCTCTACACATCCTCCCCGCCCCCCCCACCTCGTTCCAGAGAGGGGCTCACCCACAGGTCTGTGCACAGCAGGCACCACTGAATGTTTAACGGTATGGACAGATAGGCAGTGATTTTTATGATGTGGTGCAATGGTTTATGACAACCCAAAGTTCACAACTTATTGTTAGAATTTTTTAAAAAGAAGGTCACAAAACAGGAAGTATTATGCAACATTTTTCTAAAATGGATTTGAAGGAGTGTGGGGAGAAGTGCGTGCACCCAAGTCATTCATTCATGGAGGCAGGAACTGGGGTGACTCTTAGTTTCTTCTTCTACCATATCTGTATTTCTTTTTTTTCTTTTTTTTTTTTTTTTTTTTACCATATCTGTATTTCTAAATGTTCTAGAACGAGCATGTGTTACCGTCGGAATGGGAAAAAGGAGAAAAGCTATTTTAAAATAAATAAGTAAATGTTTGTTTAGTGAATGAAAGAACAGGGCTCTAGTGTGTTACCAGACTCTGATTTGAGCTGGATCTCAAAGCTGACGTCAGCCCCTGCCAGCCAAGCCCCCCTCACCACCCAGTCACTGCCACTGGAACACCAGAGGAGCTTCTACCTGTAGAATTGCCCCTAAGGAGTTTGCAGGGACCATTCGCAGTTCAGTAGGGATCATAGTGGTCCTGCCCTTGTTGACAGCAATCATCACCCGCCCCCCTCCATGTATGCACAGCACTTTACAGTTCACAAAGCATTTTTCTATACATTCCCTTAGTTTCTCCTTACGATCCTACAAGGCAAGTATTAACGTCTCCTAGTAACAGGTGAACAAACTGGGGCCTGGAGAGAAAAACTGGGGTGGTCAAGGTTAAGGTCACACAGCCAACAAGGGGTAGAGCCTTTGCACTCAAGCCAGACGCCCCTCCGACCCCACACCAATCCCCTGGAGCGAGGATCAGATAGGGCCTCTAGGTTCACCAGGCCCCTGGGTGTGTCCATCCCCAGAAAGGCAGGTTCTGGGGACAAGCATTTCCTATTTGGAGTCTGCAGTGCCAGAGGAGCACTCCAAGGAAGGTCCCCCACGAGTGATCCCTGTGTGAGGGAGCCTGTCTGCCACTGAGGCTGGAATAAAACACTGCCTGGGGGGCGGGTAGCAGCCGGGGAGGGTGCTGGGGTGTGGGTGGCCTGGACCCCAAGCAGCGATCAAGCCTCTGGGAGTGGAATCAGGGAGTCCATCCTCCCAGCTCTACTCTAGAAGTGAGAGGCACAGTGGAGAAGGCCCCAAATCCAGGCTGCCCCTCGACCAGGAACAACTTCCCATTCCTGGAAAAAATACCCTCTGACCTGACTCGGCAAGATCCTCAGTCAGAAATCTCTCCTTTGCTGGCACCACCTCACCAAAAGGCCAATTCATCCGCTCCTCCATCGACCTTGTGTAGATCCACTGGGAAGCATCAAAAACTAATTACATATTCTTTATAAAATATAATTATGATAAGAAAGCAACACAAAATACTAGGGAAGATATTAAATATTGAGTTTGTATATAGGTTCCAAATTAAATACTTTCAAATGTTTTAACGAGAAACTTGAGTTCGCTTCTGGAAGCGTATTTCTTTTAAAATCAGGTTTTAGGGATCCCTGGGTGGCGCAGTGGTTTGGCGCTTGCCTTTGGCCCAGGGCGTGATCCTGGAGACCCGGGATCGAATCCCACATGAGGCTCCCGGTGCATGGAGCCTGCTTCTCCCTCTGCCTATGTCTCTGCCTCTCTCTCTCTCTCTGTGTGACTATCATAAATAAATAAAAATTAAAAAAAATAAAAATAAAACATTTAAAAAAATAAAAAATAAAATAAAATAAAATAAAATCAGGTTTTACACTAGAAATGAGTAGGACACACAATTTATCAAAATGACTCCACACAAATAATCAAAATTTTTAATGAGGATCTTTTCAAATCCTTGACAAGTGGTATCAATGAGGAAGTTTGTTCTCACGTGTTAGTGATAAAATATTTTTAAATCATTCTTTAAGCAAGTATTCATTCAACACGGCAATTGCAATTATATTTGCAGACTATTTGTAGGTCTTTATTGACAAAAGTAATGTTGGAATTTCTTGTGCTAAAGCAAATGGGTGTAGGATCTAATCGAATTTTTTTCACACAAAAGTATTGCAAAATGATGCAGCTCTAATCTGCAGACCAGGCATGCACCATTAGAGCAGGCGGGCTGCAGAGAGCCTCGATGCCTCCGAAAAGGCAAAGTAGGCAAGGAAGGACAGAAGGATCCAAACACATGTCAAGTGGAGATCCGGGGTCACTGCTGGAGCTTCACCACTCCCCTGCTTCCCAGCCTCCCTGACCTCACCCCGGGCTGGGGACATCTTGGACACCTGCGACACAAATCCCAGAACCACACCCTGGGGCCCCCGGTTCACCATGGACAGCGGCAGACTCTGAAACGAGGTAGCAGATTTTCAGGGGGAGGAAATTCCTTGAACACATTTGGCCCTTTTCAGCAGAGCGAGTGTGTGTGTGGGGGGGAGTCCAGATGCCACTAACCTTGCGAGCCACTTGCGGGGACCTCAGGGTGTGCCCCCCCCACCTCCAAGCCCCTCCAAGGAACCCTCAGCCAAGGCTGCTCCCTGCCAGAGACAAGCAGCTCATGAGTTTCAGATGGCCCAGGACCATGGGGTTGGGGTGCAGGGGGATGGAGAACGGTACTTCCTGCCAGACCAGGTGAGTGGTTCTGGCTTAGAGGTCCCAACTGCTCAGAGAGGCTGGAAGATCTGGAATTTCCCAGTAGGAACTCTCAGCCAGCTTTGGAGCAGTAGGGAAGTGGTGAGGCTGGGTCAAAGAAGCCCAGAGGAATAGAGAGAACAGAAAGGCGAACTGGGCTAGTGCCCAGAGCTAATGCCCTTGGAAGGTTAGGCCTACACTGGTTGTTCCCCCAGTACAGAGCCCAGGTGGGGTCCGACAGTCCTTCCCCTCTACCTTCCTGGGTCTTCTCCTCTACCTTCAGCCCCCCCGAAAGGATCTGATAGTAAGTGCGCTGGGGCCAAGGATCGGCTCGTGGCCCCATGAGGCATCGCAGGTGGGAATGTGAAGCTAGACCTGCACCCTTATTGTTGGAAGAAGAGGAAGGAGGAGGGAGTGACAAGGGCAGAAATGGAGAAGGGTGGGGGTGGGGCAAGAGAGGACCTAGCGGAGGGGAGTGGGATGGAGGGAAAGAAACATGTAAAGCCAGGGATGAGGAGAGAGAGGAGACAAGGGGCGGGGGCTGGGGCGGGCAGCCGAGAAGGAGAGAGAGCGGGGATGGGAGGGAACACATACATGAGTCCGAGACCCTAGGGGGAGAGAGGTGGGACAGAGAGAGCCCAACAGGGGGGAGGAGGCCGCGGGGAGCTGGCGGGACAGAGAGAGAGCTGGGGTCCCCTGGGCTCCCCAAACCCGGCATTCAGGCGCCCTATGACAAGATCGCACTCAAGCTGGGCCTGAAAATGCCAAGTCCATGGGCAAGTGCAAATGTAGAGAGACCCTGGGAGCACTTTGTGCAAATATGAGGCCAGGAAGTGCGCCCCCCCTCAACTCCAGGGTGCGGTGCGCACTAATTCACTCTGCGTCACCTGGGCGGGGAGCGCGCAGGGGCACAGGGGCCCAAGGCACCGTGGGGCCCTGGGGTCGCACCCCTGCCTAATGGAGCAAAAGGGACAGATCAGCAGGAGAGAGGCAGGTGGGGCTGGAGGAGGGCGCGGGCACCGGGGATGAAGTCAGAGGAAGAGCCGTGGACACGGAGGAGAGTGTTGGGCCAGGCCCGGGACTTCCTCCTGCTGCTGGAGGACTCCCAACAGGACCTCCCAGCCTTAGTTTCCTCCACTGTAAAAACAGGGAAAAGAAAGCCTTCCCTGTTTACCATAAAGGGTCTTTTGTGAGCCTGGAACATGAAAGGGTTGGAAAGCCATCAAGTCCCTGTATGCTAACTAATGATGCGGATGGCGATGATGATGACAATGGTGACGAGGATGAGGATGATGAAGATAGTTAACTCTTCCACCATTATGTGTCTGGCAGGTTGCAAAGGCTTCACACACACCTGAACTCCTCTCCACAACTTCATTTATGCCCACTTTGCAGATTTTATTTTTTTTTAATTTTATTTATTTATGATAGTCATACAGAGAGAAAGAGAGAGGCAGAGACACAGGCAGAGGGAGAAGCAGGCTCCATGCACCGGGAGCCTGATGTGGGATTCGATCCCGGGTCTCCAGGATCGCGCCCTGGGCCAAAGGCAGGCGCCAAACCGCTGCGCCACCCAGGGATCCCTACTTTGCAGATTTTAAAATTGAGGCACAGAGAGATTGAGTCACTCATCCAAGGTCATACGGCTTGTAGCCGGCTGGTGAGCCCTGACAAAGTGGCTTTGGAGCCCACGCTTCACTGCAGTACACGGGCGTGCTTTATTATTGCCCACGTTGTACAGATGAGAGAAAGAAGGTTCAAGAAAATTGGGGCTTCATCCTACATCCCACAAGCAGTAGCAAAACCAACACTTGGGCTTTCGGGCTCAGAGGAGATGGTGGGAAGAGCATGCGCTCCAGAGCAGGTGTTCGGTTGCTGTGTGGTGTTGTGAGCGTGACTTCGCCCTCTGCAGCAGGGGACACTGACCGGCTCCACAAGGGTCGTGGGGAGATTAAATGTGAAAAAGTATATGAGGAATCTGACACACGGTTGATGCTCAATAAATTCATTTGGTCAATATTTATTGAGCATTGTGCTGGGTCCTGAGGACACAGAGATGACAAAGAGAAGACACCTGTCCTGGGGGGACTTGCCTGTCAATAGGGGAGATAGATCACAAGTACACAACTCATTACAGATTGTGACTAGGAAAGCTAGGAAGAAAATGAAGAGAGTCACATGAGGAAACTGGCTCAGGGAGGAGGTCTGGGAAGACCTCTCTGAGGAGGTGTATGGAAAAATGAAAAGTGAGATGGCGCTAACCAGGAGAGGAGCTGGGAATCGTGTCCCAAGAGGGAGGAGAGCCAGTGCAAAGGCATTGAGGCAGAAGACTTTGGCTCCTCCTAGGAACTAGTAGCAAAGCACAGTGCATGGGGAGGGCAAGGGCAAAAGAGGGGTTCAGGCAGGCAGGTGGGGGCCTGGCCCCACAGAGCCATCTAAGCCATGGATTTCATCCTAAGCTCAATGGAAGGTCATGGAAGGCTCTTTAGTAAGAATGATGATTCAATTTACATTCTCAAAAGTCACCTTGGCTGCCAGGTGGAGACTGGAGACAAGCGAGAGCAACAGCAGGATGTTGTCAGGAGGTGAGTGTCTACCCAGGCTTGAACCAAGAGGTGTCAGGGGAGATGGAGAGATGGGAGCGGATGCCAAACTGCTTTATCATAACACAAATGCCAAGTGCAGCTCACCTTGCCATCGCTCATCGGTGCTATCTGGTCTCGGACTCAGTTTCCAGGTCTCGTAGAATGGGCTTCACCAGTTCTAGGACCATGTGGCCATGGCCCCCTGGGGCTCTTCAGCTGACCACCCCGCCCAGTGGCTCCCTAAGCTGAGCTGGGGGTCAGGCTGGCCCACTGCCCTGTCAAAGCCCACAACAGAGCAACGACCAGCTCTTGGGCCTGTGGGCACTGCCCTGGGGCCTGGAGACCTGCTAGCTCTGGTTCCTCCTCCTGCTGTTGCTGCCTTAGGTCCGTGGGGGCAGAAGAAGTGATCCGATCTGTGAGGTCCCTGCTTTCAAGGTGAAGTGTTCCCGGAGGCAGGTCACTCTGGAGGCGATCTCCAGGGAACAACCCCGGGGATTATCCTGTTGTGTTTCTTTAAGCATTTGTTGTTGAAATGGGAGTTACAATCCAAGCTCATTTGAATAACAGAATCATAGGAAAAACACCCTCTAACCACAAAAATGAATATTCAACATTCCCACCTTATCTTCTTTCCTTTGTAGGGCTGTTTCTCAGCTGCATATTAAGCGGCCCCTTCGTGTGAAGCTGGCAGAGTGGTGGTTTTGGGAGACAGAAAGAACGCTGCTGGCCTGGAGGTGCTACGTGTTCATTTGGAACACAAGTCATTCTTGGCCCCCAGAATTTCAGAGATCTCGCAGGGACAGGCCGCAGGGAATGGGGAGGACTGGGGAAAGTTGGGATGGAGACCTTGGGAACTGAGTGCTCCTGCTTGGCTCCCACAAGCCGGGGGGGGGGGGGGGGGGGGGGGGGGGGGGGGGGGGGGGGGGGGGGGGGCCAGGCAGGCCCCAGCCCAGGTGGGGCTCATGGGGAAACCCCAGCAGGGGAGCATCAAACACGTGCATCTCTCACACAGTAGCGCCCCCCTCCCCAGCGAGTGCTGTGTGCCTATAAGTGCCACGGTGGGGGGCACCTGCAGGGCTCAGCGGTTGAGCATCTGCCTTTGGCTCAGGGTGTGACCCCAGGGTCCTGGGATTGAGTCCCGCATTGGGATCCCCGCGGGGAGCCTGCTTCTCCCTCTACCTGTGTCTCTGCCTCTCTCTCTTCGTCTCTCATGAATGAATAAATAAAATCTTTTTTAAAAAATAAAAACGCCACGGCGGCAATCCCATAGGTTGTGCTTACATTGAATACCAAAGGTTCCCAGGACTCGGTGGGTCCTTGGGAAATACTCTAGACACTGATGATCTCTTGCACCCACTTTTTCCAACCAGCTAGAGCTTCCATGTACACAGCTACACACACCAGACGCCCCGCACCTCCAGCGCTTCCCTGAACGTGACACTAACTTTCCTGTCACCTTGTCTTGACATCTGCTGTGCTCTCCTCCCGGCATGCCTTTCATCCCCATTGGACTCCTGACAAGCACCTGCTGCAGGTCATCTCTGCCTACGACCCCCACCTGCACCAGGTTCCCCCAGAACCTACACACTTTGCCATAATGAACGCACTTCTCTCGTGTCCTCCACCAAACTAGACTGTGGGGTCCCCAAGGGGATCCCTGCATCTGCAGCACTTGGCCAGAACCCGGCACAGAGCAGAGGCCACTGTGTCCTTGTGCATGCACAAATGAGACACGGGGTGGCTTTGGGATGGGACTTGTGGGTGACACAAAGTAGAGAAACAGTAGATGTGTCGGGTGGCGGAATCAGGGTCTCAAAAGGCCTGACTTGCAGAATCAGTGGACCTAATGCAACAAGAGGATATTTAACATGAATAAATGTCATGTCCTGTACCCGTATTTCAAGCCTGGTGGCTTCAGGACAGAAATGGGGGTGGGGGAGATGGAGGGAGAGCCACCCCTTCCAGAAAGGAAAAGCCTGGAGCGAAGGGCACTCGTGGGGTTGAGAGGCTGCTGTACAAGCCCAAACCATCAGAGGCAGAATGAATACAGGTATTGTCCCTAGAACAAGGGGGGAAATATCCTGATGAACCCCAGAGAGGCTCCAAATAATACGATGGGAGGAACATCTCAAGGGAGAGAAAATTAAGGCATGAAGTGGAGCCGGCTTCAGATCTCCTAAGGGCTGACCAAGAGGGGCAAGGGCACGCAAGTTCTGTGGAGTTTCCAGGGGCAAAAATGGGGTCAATGGTTAGAAGCTCATGGTAAGGAAGAAATACTGGAAGTCAAGCATGTCCTAATATGGGCAAGATCGCCTCAGGTGAGAGTAAGCTCCCCACCCTTGGAGGCATGCAAGCAGAGGCAGAACTGAGCACTCAGCAGGGATGCCGGAGAGCCTTGCTACCTCTTCAGCCTCCTTTCCTATCATTCTCCTCTCTACTCACAGTGCTCCAGCC
This sequence comes from Vulpes vulpes, assembly GCF_048418805.1. Lineage (NCBI taxonomy): Eukaryota > Metazoa > Chordata > Mammalia > Carnivora > Canidae > Vulpes > Vulpes vulpes. The sequence goes on along the minus strand of NC_132789.1, from coordinate 42,012,581 downwards.
ACACTGGCCTCCTTGCTGTTTCCTAGCCACACCAAGCTCATCCCAACCTCAGGGCCTTTGCACTTGCTTCCCCACCTTGCCTGGAAAGTTCTTCCCCCAGGTACTGGCATCTCCCCCTCCCTCACTTTAATCAGACGCCTGCCTGTCATCTCCAAAGAGGCATGTTCCCTGACCGCCCCCATTTCAAGTTACACCTACATATTGTCTATATCTCCCACTGTAATGTAAACTCCTTGCGAGCAGGATCTTGAGCTTATTCACTGCTGCATCTCCAATGCCTAGAAGGGCCCGGCATGTCGTAGGTGTTCATTGACTATTTTCCAAAAAAAAAGAAATGAATTATCTCATTTATTCTCCACAGTAAGCCCTACTCAATTTAATTCCCACAAAAGCTTCTCGTGGAAGGATGTAGTACAGAAAGTTCCATTACCAACGGAACAAGGATGTTCAATGGACAAGGCATAGCACAGACATGGAAGGGGAAGGAACTACCCCCGCCCCCCGCCAGCCCTGAGCGTGGAGCTTCAGATACCTAGTTTTACTTAACAAAGCTGGGAGGTGAGATTATTTCCCCCAAACCTCAAAGTTCAAAGTAACCCTATTATTATTAGTCAAATAACAAAGTCATTATTAACATAATTAATATTATATTATATATAATGTTACATATCATATATTGATATATTATCAATAATATTAATATACTATTAACATTAATATAACATATGTGATATATTAATAATATATATTAATTATATTTTATAAGATAATATATAATTTATATATTATATGACATAACTAATATGATAGAATTAATATTATCATGATAAATTATTAATAAAATATTACATTATTATTAGTCAAATAACAAAGTAACACTAGTATTCACTGATTGCAAGGCCAGAAACACTCTTGCTCATGGAGGCAACAAGAGAATTCCAGGGAAGAAAGGAATAGGCCGCGGACACGACCGCCCTGGCTCAGGGGAGGTGAGGGGACCTGACGGACAAGGGCACCGACAGTGTCCATGCAGGGAGAGGTTGCTGCCCGAGGGAAGCGGACATGCGGTTACCCCATGAGCAGGTGCTGGACAGGACGCTCGTGGCCCGTGGGTCCGATGCCCTGGTTGCAGAAGCTCGGAGGGGCAAGCGTGGTCACCTGGGAGGAGATGCAGGCCTCCAGGCCTCGGATGCCGGGCAAACGTCAAGTCTCATCAGGGTTTGGTATCCAGATCCTTCTTCTTCAAACAAACCCTCTGGGTCTGCCTCTTGCTCTCATCGTGCGCGCAGGTCTGGGCATCAGCATGGACCTTCCGGACGGACTCAGATTCCAGGCCCAGAAACCACCCACACAGAGGCTTCCCTAAACCTCCGTCCCTGCAACTCCGCTGGTCGCCGGCTCCGGGAAGGGACTGTCAGAACTAATCTACTTTCCCGTCTATTAGGGAGCCCTCCCGGGGTGCGTAATGCACGGATACAAGCCTGCTTCACCTCTACTAGAAGGGTTTAAAAAATGAAATTAGACATGTTTTTGAGGCAAAATCTCTCCCAGTTAACTCCCTGGTTCGGCACAAATTCTCTCCGCATTCGTGACCAAAGGAGGCTCCTCCAAACCATTTGCTGTCAACCCCCCTGAGCTGTCAACTTTGATTACTCCTTTCCTGGTCCTGTGCCTTGTCTTGTACCAAAGGAATAATAAGTACCTCCGTCCCCTTCCTGAATCTAGACTCCAGCACCTTGTATTTCCTGCTTGAACACAAACTTCGCAGAAAAAGCACAAAGGCTGTAAGGGCAGCTTCCGTACATCCCCTGGGCAGGAGCCGGACACTATTTCTAGGCAGTGACCCAGAAACACGCTCGTTTGTCCAACATTTGGGGAGGCCTACTAGGTGCTGGGCCTGCCCCGGGCCTGCCCCGGGTGCTCAGGCGAGGTGCCCATGGGTCCTCCGCAACTGGCCAGGATCCCATCCTCCGCCCCTGCTCCCTTTCACCCCCCACTTAAAGGTTTGCACGCCTTGGGGCTCCGTCCTTGCTCCTCTGCTCTTCCCACTGTGCAGAGAGGATGCTCCGTGAGTGAGCTCATCCACTCCCACACTCGAAACTTCCATCCCCACACACATGCAGGGAGTCGAAAGTGGGAGGAAAAAAAAGGGAAGAAAAGTAAAAAGTGTTGAGTTGGAAGTCCTTAGACACCTCAAGGCTTGGCAGGTTGAAGGTGGGGCACAATAATGGATGGAAAATTGAATTTACATCTTGTTTTCCCTGATGGAGAAGTGGAGAACGATATGTATTTTCGTCTCTGTGACTCTTTCCTCCTCACCTGCTGGAAGAAAACCACCCAGGACTTCTGGCCTCAGGGCCGGTGGCAGAGGCTGAAAGGGAAGGCAGCGGGCTGGCACCTGCCGGAAACACATCAGCCACGGGGCCGGCACCCGGGCCCCACTCGGCGCGGCGCTCCCTGTGCTCCTAGGATCTCCAGCAGCCCGTCCACAGTGCCGGGAGCACTCCCACCCTCACCCCTACTGCCGGGAGCACTAACCCCACCGTCACCCCCCCCCCACCGGGAGCACTCCCACCCTCACCCCCACCGCCAGGAGCACCACCCACCCTCACCCCCACAAGTGATGACAACCAAATGTCTGGAAAAAGCAAATGTCTCCAATCGCGAAGATAATCATGAGATTATCTTCCCTCTCCCCCCAAAAGATATAGAGGAGGGGCCCTATGGAAATTGCCAAACATGGGGACTGAATAGCTTCCCCTACACCGGGAAGGGGAATGTTTCAAGGTTCCAGGAGCCACAGGGAACCCCTGTCTCCTTCATGTGGCAGGACAGTAAAAACCACAAGTCTCCTTCCACAGCATCCACCAGGGACATGGCCCCCAGGCCTTCCAAGGCGGTGTCAGTGTGGAGAAGGGAGTCTTGTCCCCAAAAGACATGGGGGCGTCGCCTCCTTAGTCCCATCCCACTCTGCCCAGAATGACTGCTTACCTGCTTTCCCACGGTTCCCTGCCTGGGTTCAAGGACCAGTGACCTCGACCTCCTTCTCTACCTCCCCACCCACCCAAGCTGCCCTTGGCTGCCCCCTCCACCATCAGGAGGCCCCACTGCAACCAGACACCCTCAGATTTTGGCTGTGGGAAGTTTGGTAATTCTCACTCGGGCAGTTTTTGACAAACTGCCTAAAGCATCCCCCGAATCTTCTAGATGTCTTTAGTCCTCTAAGACTGAGTCTTCTGGAAAAGACTGACATCTTTGCTGGATCTCTGCTCCCTCCTTGTCAGAAAGTAGTCCTCTACTGAGTATAAGAGAAGGATCGCTATTCGGTGAGTGATACTTCAACCACACCTCAAGATGGTCCGGCACTTTATGGGATCTCCTGCTCCACCAAGGTCCTCATGAACAAGTGACATTATTCAAGTACGCCAGCATTTTCCAACAGCCCCTGGCAGGTGGCTAAGGCCCCAGGGATCCCAGAGGTGTCCTTTACTCAATGAATCTTACTGGACTTTATCCTTTTATACCAGGAGTGTCTGGTAATTCCAGTCCTTAAAAAACACCCAAACATCCCTGGACTCCTGCCAATCCACCTAAGGCATCCCTAACTCAGGTCTTGCGGGGTTTATCACTTTTAGTTTGTTCAGTGTCCTCTAATGCACACACATTCTTATCTCCCCAAATTTCCAAGTCCTTAGAAATAATGCTCTGAACTAACTGTTCCTTAATATGCTCCCTTAACCCACTTTCTGTTTGTGGAGGGATCCTTCTAGAACGCTTTCTTGGAGGGCCCTGTAACTCTTTTCCAAGGGTTCTTTCTTTCATAGCCTACAGCCCATTCATGAAGAGGAAATGCCTTCCTTCTGGCTTGATGTGTCCCCATCAGCTTCTCTGACCAATCCTCAAGTACTGAGGTCACCAAAGTCAAAATGGGTTCAACCTCTACGACATTGTTGGCTCAAGCATGTGTCCCAGCCTCTACCTAAAGGTAAATATCAGCAAAAGGGTCACATTGTCCACGGAGTGATGACTCTCATCTGCCCATTGCAAAATATGGTGCACGGGGGATGGGGGGGTGCTGTGTTACCAGCAAAGGCAGGCTAACACCAGAACAAGGGGAGACCTGGTCCCACTGGGTGGCCTACTCTGTCCAGAGGTTCTAGGAACACACTTCACCACAGCTGTGTCACAGCACCTCGACCCCTCTCACCTCCTTGGGAAATCCCAGGCTCCTACAGACACTTTCTGCACATGGGCATCCGAGATCACATCCCAACCAAAGTTATAAAAGGATATGGCCAAGTTATGGCCACTGATGACCGAAAATAACACCAATCTCTATGTCTGACATACACCTCTTCCTCCATTTGCCTGGACACCTTGGCCTGAAGTCCCTCTGGCCTTGATAGAAAGGTCTGAAAGTGCAGAATGGTAGCTTCAGTGGGAATGCCTGGGTCATAGGTAGGTTCAAACCTCTGATTTCTTGGTCCCGATGTGCCCTGGCCTCAATCGCACAATTTGCCCTGATCCTGCCCTCTGGTAGCCCCTGGGGAGCTGCCAGTGGACAGGAGATGCAAGTAGTTGTGCCGCTCTGAGTGTGGCCCGTGGCCAGGGGTCCAGTGAGCTGCACTGTCCGCCCAGGTCACTGGGAGTGGGGGCCTCATCTTGAGTCTCTGCCGTAGGTAGGTTCACTTCCATGGGTTCTTCTTTACTTACATAGATCACTGTGAACCTTGTTCTGTAAAATCTATGATAGGAAGGACCTGGCCCAGAGACCTTGCTGGCCATGGGCCAAACCTCAAATCTGAGCCCTTAGAAGTCTCTCCCGGGCACATCAAACCTGTTTTTCCTCCAGCCTGTAGGTTATGACTCGTGCAGGGCAAACCCACAGGGAACTTAATTTCCTTGGCCTTGAACAGCCTCTGTTCCACTTTTCTCCCCTGCTCCTACACCTTCCATCCTCCCCAGCCCCCTGCACAGAGGTTCTGGATGCCCGGGGCAGACACCATACAAATGAACTGGTTGATAATATAAGCCTGTGGGTTTGGAAATAGTTGACTATACTCCTGGTTAGGTGGTGTCAAGCTGGAGAACAGTTTAAAGACTTCTCATAATGTCTGTTTTTGATGTCTTAAATCAGCACACCCCTTTTTGGGGCAGTCTTTGTGCTGGGTACTGCGCACAGCACTTCCACTTCCCAGATAAAGGTCATCTGGGGCTGATAGAGTAGGAGGCCAGAATCACAACATGAACAGAACTCACTGGCTGGAGGGATCACACAGGATGGAATGTCCGGGGCATCCATCGAGAGTCCTGGACTTGCAGCAGTGCGGCGAACAGAGCTGACACAAAAGGGCTTCCCACCACCCACAGCTCCGTGGAAATGCTGTGATGCACAACATAGAGATGACAAATGCATAGTCAAGCTTAAAGGAAAGAACTGAAAGTCCCAGAAGTCAGATAAAAGGGACCTTGAAGCCAAAGCCATAAGCAGAAACAGATACTATGGTATACTATGGTGACCCACAGGGGGCTTGGACCCAGTGACATGGGGGCCGGGATTTTAATGCTCGCAGAACAGCACTGGGGCCTCCAGCCTGTGCACAGAGAAAGCACAGAGCTCTCATAGAGGGCCAAGAAGACCCATTTCCATCAACCCTGGGAAGCATCAGGCAAATTGCTAGGCAAATTTTAAGTTGTCGGCAAGAATTCAAAAATCCCAAGTGACTGTCCTATGTAGGACTGTGTAGGTCTGAATTTTTAGTCCCTAGATGGTACAGGAGCCCGAAGCTACCTGCCTCTCTCTCTCTCTCTCTCTCTCTCTCTCACACACACACACACACACATATACACACATGCACGCACGCACATATACACACACACACACGCGCATACCGATCAAAAGGAGATTCCACAACCACAACCCAGGAAACATCTTAATATCATCCACCACAGGCCAACTAATAACTTAGTGTCTTCACACAGTGGGAAAATATCATATAACATGTACAACAATGCATGACTATGTGTATCAACATGGATCGTTTTTTAAACATAATTTGAGTAAAAAGGAACAAATTGCAGGATTATGCTTATTTTTCCATATGAATTTTATAATCATCCTATCTGGTTCCCCATTCCTCCTGTCTCCCTCAAAAAGAGCTATTGCAATTCTTATTAGGATCATGTGAAGCTTAAATATTGGATTAGAAAAAAAATTAACTTAGGAGAAATGTAAGAGTTATGAGGTCAAATTTTCCCAACCAAGCATGCATATACAGACTTCTAATTTGTCTGAGATTCTAGCCCACAGAGGTGGAATTTTTTAGGGTTTTCATTTGTTTTTTTCATATGTGTCCTGAACATTTTAAAAATGTATTACTAGGTATTTTATCTTTTTGTTGATGTTGTAAATTTTATCATTTCTTCCATTATATCCTATAACTGGTTATTTATATATATAAAAGTTAATGATTTCTATATATTTATGTTATACACCACTACTTTATTAAATTTTCTTATTGTTGGCAGCAGTTCCAAAATATATCTTTCTAGGTTTTCCAGGTATACAATAATATCATCTGAGAACTGTAATTTTATTTCCCCTTTTTGCAATTTTCATACTTCTAATTTCTTCCTTTTACCTAATTTCATTGCTGCCTCCAGTATAATATTAAATAAGGATAAAAATACATATATATATATATTAAATAAGGGTGCTGAAAGTAAAAAAAAAAAGAAACAAAATTCTTATTCCTGATTTTATCTTAATTTTAAGATTTTTGTATTGGGGTGTGTGGGCGGCTCAGTTGGTTAAGTCTACCTTTGACTCAGGTCACAATCCCAGGGTCAATTGAGCCCCACATCAGGCTCCCTGCTCATCAGGGAGTCTGCTTTTCCTTCTCCCTCGCCTCCCCCCCCCACTTGTGCTCTCTTGCTCTCGCTCTCAAATAAATAAATCTTTAAAAACTATTTTGTATTACAAAAATTTTTTATTGAAGTATAATTAACATACAATGTTATTATACTAGTTTCAGAAATACAACATAGTGGTTCTATACATTACTCCACAATTCTAGACATTACCCAATGCTCATGGTAAGTGCAATCACCATACACTATCATTACAATAGTTTTGACTATATTTCTTATGCTGTACTTTTCACCTCTGTGACTTATTATTTTATAACTGAAAGTTTGTACCTCTTAATCTCCTTTATTTATTTTTGCCCATCCCCCCACTCTTGTTCCTAACTTTAGTATAAAATCTTCCAGCATTTTCCCATTATGAATGATACTGGTTTTTGAGCAGAGATAGATCTTTTTTCATCTTCAGGAAATATCCATCTATTCTTATTTTATTGAGTACTTTTTTTAAAATCAAGAATTGGTCATTCCTTCTCATCAGTTCCATACAATGAAGCATTTTGATGGTTTCTTAATGTTAAACTATCCTTGCATTCCTGGAGTACATGCCACTTGGACTTAACTTATCATACTTTTAAGTGCTAAGTCTGTCTGCTAATGTTTTATTTAGGATTTGAAAATTGTCATAAGTGAAATTAGCCCAGCATTTCCTTTGTGTTCAGTCTTCACTGGGATTTGGTACCAATGTATTGCTTAATTATTTTAAACAGTCTGGTTTTTCCTTTCTTTTAAATTTCTAGAACACAGTAACTAATATTGCAATATTGGGATGTTTTTAAAGCAGATAAAATTCTTCTCTGAAACCATTTGACCTTAGTGCTTTTGGGGATATAGCTCTTTGACAACTTTCTACATTTTTTCCATGGATATTAATACATTTAGAATATTTTGTGTCTTCTGGAATCACGTTGGTAAATTATATTTTCTTAGAAAATTCCATAGCCATCCTGGTCTTCAAATTTGTTTTCACAGAGCTGAGCAAATGGTTTTTATGATTAATTCTGTCTCTGTGTTAATTCCCCCTCATTGTTTCTTATTTTGTGTATGTTTGCTTTCTAATTTTTTTTCTTTACTAGAACTATAAATTCATCTATTTTACTGTTGGCTTTTAAACCTTTTTTTCTATTTTACTTATTCTACTGTTAATCTATTTTCTAATTAAATTATTCTTTAAAGTTATTTTATTAACTATTCCTTCTGCTTTCCTTAGATCTGTTGTGTTATTCTTTTTCTAACTTCTTGGGTTGGATGCTTTGTTTCTCATTCTTGTTTATGGAATTTAAGGTGGAGCATTTTCGGTATGCAATTTTCCCTCTGGTACTGCTAGCCTGCTGCCCTGCTCCTCTACTCCTATAAAACAGGGGCTTTTTGTTTTCTGACTTTATAATTTGCTACCTTACTGAATTATGATCTGGAAATGATGTACTATTTTTATTTGAGGGAGAGATCTATTGAGGTTTAGTGTGTAGCCTTATATATGGTCAGTTTTTGCAAATGTCCCATGGGCACTTAAAGGAAAATTGTAGCAGAGGAGCTCTCTCTCTCTCTCTCATTGTCATATACATGTCATACCTTGTTAAGTATATTATTTAGGTCTTATTTATTTATATTTTTTATCTACTTAGTCTGTCAAAAAAAGTAGACTCTTCTATTAGTGTGCTTCTCCTTCTATTTCTTATAAGTTCTGTTGCTTTACATGGCTGCCACTTTATGAGAGTTCATAACCACTATACTTTCATTGCAATTAAGTACACATTATATTATTAGTACATATAAACACTGGATTATATTATTAAAATTGGAAAGTTCTCCTTCTTTGTCTGATTTAATGACTTCATCCTGAATTCCACTTTATCTGATATTAAGATGGCAATCCCATCACCTGGGCCTTACCACCTGCGTTAGTTTTCTGGGGCTGCAAGAACACAATACCACAAACTGGGCAGGGGTGGGGACACTTAAAACAACAGAAATGTATAGTCTCGCTCTTCTGGGGGTCAGATATCTGAAATGAAGATATGGGCAGGGCCACACTCCCTCTGAAGGCTCTAAAGGGAGAACTCTTCCTTCCCTCTTCTAGCTTCTGGTGTTTGACACCAACTGTTGGTATTCCTTGGCTCATAGATGCACCACTCCAGTCACACGGCTGCCCTCTCCCATGTGTCTTCACACCATCTCCCTGTGTAGGTGTCTTTCTCTGTATCCAAACTTCCCCTTTTCAGAAAGACCCCAGACATACTGGATGGCGCCCACTAGAATAATGTTTTTTCAGAGGACTTTTTGAGATATCCAAGCGATGAGCCCTTCATTGTTGAGATGTCTCTGTTCAGTGTTTGTGTCCCTTTCCTTCATTGATATCCTCCTTGGTCTCAGATGGCTTTGGCAGCCCTCATTTCACGTAAATTAGAGTCTGAGGATTAGGCCTGCCTTCTAGTTTCACTAAAAATGAAGTTTGCAGACTCCTTCGTTTTGTTGTTGCTTTGCAATGCTTTCTGGGGGTTGGGGGGAGAGGAAAGTGCTGTTTTACACAGCCACATATGAGAGGTCTTTACCAATTTCTAAATAACAGGAATCAATACAAATTTCTCTTAAAAGATTCTTAGAGGGCAGCCTAGGTGGCTCAGCGTTTTAGCACCAACTTCAGCCCAGGGCCTGATCCTGGAGACCCGGGATCGAGTCCCACATCAGGCTCCCTGCATGGAGCTTGCTTCTCCCTCTGCCTGTGTCTCTGCCTCTCTCTCTCTCTCTCTCATAAATAAAAAATAAAAAATTAAAAAAAAAAAAAGATTCTTAGATCAGGGGCACCTGGGTGGCTCAGTTCATTAAGAGTCTGACTCCTGATTTCAGTTCAGGTCATGATCTCAGGGCTCAGTGTGGGCTCTGGGCTTAGTGTGGAGTCTACTTGAGGTTCTCTTACTCTCTCACTCTGCCCCTCCCCCACTCACATGCACACTGTCCCATGCTCTCTCTCTTAAAATAAATTTAAAAATCTTAAAGGGGCACCTGGGTGGTTCAGTGGTTGAACATCTGCCGTTGGCTCAGGTCATGATGCCAGGGTCCTGGATTGAGTACTCCATTGGGCTCCCCACAGGGAGCCTGCTTCTCCTTCTGCCTATGTCTCTGCCTCTCTCTCTTGTGTCTCTCGTGAATAAATAAATAAAATCTTTTTTTAAAATAAATAAAAATAAAAATCTTAAAAAAAAAAAAGATTTTAGGATCAACTCAATCCTTGAATCACATTTAGCCCCTGGGATAGGTTTTCTTCATCAAGATTTATTCATTGGGGTGTAGTAGTCAATCACAATGCTTTAGAAAGAGCCCAGTTCAATGTCATGGGTTGAATGATGCCACCTATCAAAAAATAAAAATAAAAATAAAAAAGATATGTCCACCACGAACCTGTGACTGTGATGTAAATTGGAAAAGGGGTCACTGCTGATGTAACTCAGCTAAGGATGTAGAGATTAGATCATCCTGAATTATATAGTTGGCCCTAAACCCAGTGACAGGTATCCTTAATGGAATGAAGACACACAGAGGAGAAGGGTCGTGCGAAGGCAAAGGCGGAGTTTGGAGCGATGTGTCTATAAACCAAGGAAGCTGTCAGTCACTGGAAGCTGGAAGAGGCTAGGAACAGTCTTGGAGGAGTCAACCGTGCCGATGCCCTAACTCTGATTCTAGTTTCCAGAACTGTGAAGGAATGTATTTCTGTGGCTTTAAGCCACCCAATTTAGGGTCATTTGTTACAACAGCCACAGGAGACTAATATATACAGTTTGAATTCTGCCTCCACCAGTTCCAAGGTGTGTGACCTTGAGCAAGGCTCTGGGAGACAATGGAGGGAAACGAGCCAGAAGAAAAGTGTGATACAACTCAAGTCTTTACGGAGCGGTTGAAGGGCAGTGGTAGCACCAGTGTGCTGTGCAGCCACAGAGGACCAGGCCAAGACTGGGGAGTAGGCTCAGGCCCCAGGAAAGCGAAAGCCTAAGAGTCAGGACAATCCTGATGTGGAAAGGCACCCAGCTTGGGTGATCACAAGGGCTGAGTCACTGCAGTTATGCAAGGAGAGAAGAGGACCCCCTTCAACGTGAACATTAGGAGCACAAGGCCAGAGTCCGAAAGACTTCACTCCTGCTGTTTACTGCTGGTGACATTTGGCAAATTACTTATTTTCTGAGCCTGGGGAGTCGCAGGTATAATATAAAGGTAATGACAGCAACAAAGGTTGTTGTGAGGATAGTGTGAGAACTGCAATGGTAAGAGCACCTACTGTGTGCCAGGCATCATGCTAAGCACCTTCGCTTGTGTTCACGCCTTTACGAGATGCTTAGTGTAGTGACTGGCACCTACGTGCTCACTAAATGGTACCTGTCATGATTTTGTTGTAGTGTTTTTAATGTCAGGGTAGAATGTTCTTCTTTTTCTTAAGATTTTATTTATTTATTCATGAGAGACACAGAGAGAGAAGCAGAGACACAGGCAGAGGGAGACACAGGCTCCCTGCAGGGAGCCAGATGTGGGACTCGATCCGAGGACCCCGGGATGACAACCTGAGCTGAAGGCTCAACACTGAGCACCCCGGGGACCCCCATGGTAGAATGTTTTTGACCTGGAGGTGCACCAAGGATTAAGCTTAGGGAATGCACAACAACTCTCAAGGTGGGCACACAAGTTGGTGTGTATATGTGCTTTTTCGGGGCGTGGATTCACAGCGGTCTTCCAAATCTCAAAGGAAGAGTGGCCCAGACAAGCACAGGCATCTGCTCTGAGGGAAGCGGGATCCTTCCCATCCTGGAACTGGATGGAATGAAGGCCGCTGCTTTCCAGTGCATGTCTGGGACAAAGCAAACCTGGGTGTTCATTCTGATGCAGGGACCCGGCGGCCTGTCGCCAGATTCTCCCCCAGTCTCGCTCCCACCTGTCAGCTATTGGCCAATTGGGGCGGGGGGAGCAGCAAGACAAGAAAAAAAAGACATTTACAATTTTGATGCGCGTGGGGCAATTTCTACCGACAATTCCCAGTGTCCGGAAACGCCCACCACCTCGGGCGCTTCCACCTGAAGCCTGAGGAGCATCATTTTCCATTCTCGTCTCTGAGATAATAAGTTGGAGAGAAGCTTCATATTTCAAATCACAACTATTTTCCAACTAGAGGAAAGTGGAAACTTTTCAGGCAAATTTCATATGCAGTAACACAATTTCCTCCTGTTCCGCTTCTTTTTTTCACCTAATACATGATAAATATTCAAGATCTCCTTGAGAAAAACATGAGCAGAGCTGGGGCGGGGATCGTCACGGCTGCTAGGTGCAGGCAGCCAGCGGGGCAGACACAGGCCCTTCTCCTGTGAGGCCCCTCTGGATCCCCGCCTCTGCCCGCTACCCCACCTGTGCCTGGGAGAGCCCTCACTCCTGTTAGAATTCGCAGAATTAGATCACTGAAAATTATTTATTATCTGAATAGTGGTCCCCAAATTCTGCTCAGGCAAAAACCACGTTCATTGGGAAAAAGCCCTGAAGAGGCACTTGGTAGAGGAGGTGAGACCGACCACATTGTTAGGATGTTTAAGTGACTTGGAGGCTCCCTTTTGCAGGGCTTAGAGGTCAGGGGACAGGCATAGGGGACAAAAGAGAGAGAGAGAGAGAGAGAGAGAGAGAGAGAGAAAGGGAACCGTCACCAGTTGGATCAGTGGGTTCCAGCAGCATGGGAGAGAAGGTACATGACAAACAGGAGGTGGCTGTTTGGAGGGGTGGCATAACTAGCTCTTCTCCATCGAGCACTGGCCACGGGCCCGGAACTGAGCTATCCCCCCACCCCCACCACGGCACTGAACCCTCACAGCATCACTGCGGGGAACGCACAATTGCTATCCCCATTTTACAGACAAGAAGCCAAAGTTCAAGGAACTTAAGCTGCCTGAGGTTCTGCGACAAGTAAAGTAAAACATGAGATACCGCTACATACCCACTGCATGGTGTGATTCAAAAGAGTCACCACACCAAGTGTTGGCGAGGATGTGGAGCAACTGGCACTCTGGTATGCTGGACGTGTAAAATGGATGATCACTTTGGAAGACTGGCCATTTCTAATAAATTTTTTTAAAGATTTTATTTATTTGTTCATGAAAGACAGAGAGAGAGAGACAGAGACACAGGCAGAGAGAAAAGCAGGCTTCCTGTGGGGAGCCGGATGTGGGACTCAATCCCAGGGCCCCGGGATCATGACTTGAGCAGATGCTCAACCCCTGAGCCACCCAGGTGCCCCTCTAATAAATTTGAACATATACTTAACCCATGACCCATAATTCTACTCTGAGGTTTACCCAAGAGAAATGCCTGTAGTAGGTCCACAGGTGGCCAAGAATGTTCAAAGCAGCTTTATTCACTAGAACCCCAAACCAGAAAACTCCAAATGTCATCAACAGGTGACCGGACAAATACCCTGCGTATATACTACAAAGGAAAACTGCTCAGCAATAAAAAGGAGCAAAATACTAACATACACAATATGGATGAGTCTCGAAATGTATACGCTGAGCAAAAGAAGTTGGACCCAAGTGCACACTGCATGATGACAGGGACAGGAAGCAGCGTTATGGCTGCCCAGGGCTGTGGTGGGCGCGACCTAACGGCAAAGGGGGACAAGGGTGATGATCTCAGTGGTAGTTGCATGCGTGCAGACATTTGCCAAAACCCACTGAATGAATAAATTCTTAAAACGGGTGAATTTTATTGCATAGAAATTATATCTCGGTGAGGTTGTCTAAAACACAATTCGAAGTACTTGTGTCTTTGTGATCCTACTCATTGCCCTACCCACCCCTCCCTCTTGCCCCTTCATTCATCTCTAGGGCTGTGCCCTTGCTGTCCTCACTACCTGCAACACTCCCCCTACATACGCCCGCCTGTATCACTCCCTCCCTCGCTGCCTCCAGATCTCTGTTCAAAAGTTACCTACCTGTGAGGCCTTCTCTGGTCCCAGCCCCCCCACGTAAAATAGCACCCACCCTATGATTCTCCAGGCCTTGGCCCTCTTTCTCTTCCGTAGCATTTACCATATCCTGACATATTATCACACTGGCTGACTGTCTATCTCCCCTACTAGAGTAAGCCCCACAAGAGCAAGGACTCAAACCTCACTGACTGTGCTCTGAGGTCTAAAACAGCGCCTGGCATGGAGCAATCATTCCTCGTTGAACGAGTGAATCAAACCTTCCCACCATGCTTTCCCTACTGTTCTTCCCCTAAGAAAGGAGAAATCCTTTAATATCAAAAAGATCTCTCTCAGAGATGTACCCACCCTGCCACAAAACAGTATTTTTTCTTTAAAAATTAATAATAAGAATAGAATACTTTGCTTCTCAGTTTCATCATTCATACCCCATGCTGAGTATTACCCACAAGAACATTCAGTGGATATTTGTCCTACATTTCTGTGACTGAAGAACCTCCAAAACAAAGAATCATTTTTCCAAGGTGACTTCTGTCTTTAACATCAGTGACTGGTAGGAACTTAAATCTGCTAGCAACTTTTAAAAACTGCAAAATCCCTACAATATTTTTGTTCTGCTTCACTGATCGCCCTTCTACATGTATATTTATTTATTTACATAATCAGGATTACACAGCATGATGACATATATAGTCTGGTATCCTGCTTTTCTCATTTAACATTACAGAGTATTTTTCCATATCATTAATAATACTTGGAAAATATAATTATTAATGGCTATGGAATATAATATCTTATGGATGTACCATAGTTTATTTAGCCAGGCTCTTCCTATGGACTATTCAGGTTGTTTCCTTTTTTTTAAATTTCAATTATAAATAATGAATGTCATTGCGTATAAGTGCCTGAATTTCTGAGTATTTCCTAGAGGCAGAGTCCTAGCCCCAAAGGATGTGAAGGAGTTTTTTAAAGGTTTTTAATACCTAGTCCCTACTTGTTTTCCAGAAAAGAGATACCAATTTAAATTACCAATAATAGAATATGAGAACTCTGTGTTGCTTCGTCCTTGCTGCCACTGGGCTTTACCATTTCTTAACTCTGCTCATTTGGTAGATAAAAATGCTCTTTTGCCTTAATTTGTATTTCTTTAATAACTGGTAAAGTGTAACATCTCAGTTCATTGACCATTTGTATTTCATCTTATGTAAACTGTTTATAGTATTTTCCCATTTCATAATTGGACTGTTAGAGTTATCTTGAGGAATTGTCAGAGCTCTCAGTACATAATAGGGATATTAACTCTTTTAATAACTTTTCATGCTTGTTGGAAACCTTTGTTTTTTAGCTAACCTGCCTTTCATTGTATTTGTTGCTTCTTGGAGTACATAGATCTTTAACTTCCTTACTGTGGTTGATGTTGTTGCTTTTCTTGGTAAGTAGCCCTAAGTTGATGATCATTGTAGTTGGAGATTTCTCTACTTTTGTAGAGATGATGTGAGCTGGTTGACACCTCAGGGGGTGAAAGGGCAATCATTTCTGGACCCATTTCCTGTGACATGCATGGCCCTAGGAGACTTGTGTCATCCCACTGAGCCTTACAAGCACCCTTAGGAGGAAATATAGTCCCATATTACAGATGAGGACATTGAGATTCAAGTGGATTATCCAAGGTCGCATAACTGGGAAGTACACTAGAGGATCTGACACCAGGTCATCCTGACCCAAGTGCCATGTTCCTTCCACTGGGCCATCGATGCCTTTGGAGGCAGGAAATTAGATAGAAGATAAGATGGGCTTCTCTTGTAGAGCTTGACTAACCCTCAGGCTCCTCCCAGGCACAGTCCCAGGGAAAAGGCTCAGATTAGATTAGGCCTGAGTGACTCAGTTGGACGCTTGATTTTGGCTCAGGTCATGATCTCAAGATCATGAGATTAAGCCTGGTATTGGGCTCTGTGCTCAGCAGGGAGTCTGCTTATTCCTCTCCCTCCCCCACTCTCTCACACACACACAAGTAAGCAAATAAAATCTTTTTTAAAAAATTAATCTGTTTAAAATAAGAAATGTATACAGCATGGTAACTGTAGTTAATCATACTGTTTTGCATATTTGAAAGTTGCTAAGAGAATAGATCTTAAAAGTCCTCAACACTAGAAAAAAAATTATAACCATGTGTGATGATGGAAGTTAGCTAGACTATGATGATCATTTTGCAATATATGCCAATGCTAAATCATTACGTTGCACATCTGAAACTTAATATAATGTTATATGTCAATTAGACTTCAATAAAAACACAAAAGGAAGAATGGAACACTTCTGGTACAGCTGACTTTATGTACAAGGTTCAGGCCTGGTACTCATTCACTTCCTCTGTCATTATTTTGGCAGTCAATGTTAAGCACAAACAGTGCACCAGGCCCTGCGCTAGGACTGGCACTTACTGAAAAATAAAAGGATGGACAAGTTAAAAGAGTCCAACACCACCAATACCATCAGGATCACCACACCCAACATTGTGTCCTGGACCTCGCATCACAGGGGCTTAGCCAAGAGCCTTATTACGAACACAGCACTTTGATTCATGTGCCCAGAGTATCAGTCAACTATTGCTATGATAATGCTGCATAACAAACAGCCCACACATTTTGGTGGCTTATAACAGGAACCATTTCTTCCTCCCCTGTGTCTGCAGATCAATTTCTCTAGCTATTACCCCACCTCCTATGCCAAAGGTTCTCAACTTTTCATCTTCTCAAATATATTAAAAAATTCACCTGTATACTAAAGTCTCACAGGCACAATCCAAATTTTGATGAGACCAAAAAATGTTTTCAAGACACTGAAGCATTATGCGAGTTTAGCCTTGTTATCCGTACTTCAGTGGCTGTTATTTCTGAAAAGCTAAGGTAGAGATGAGGCTGGAGACACGATTCCCATTTCCCTTGTTGCTATTCCTCTGTCTCTTTCACTCATAAGCCATGTTGAAATTTGATAAGGTAAGAGAACTACCATGATGGTGAGGACCCTGAATCTCCTCTGATTTATCTTCCCCCCAAAAATTATTTATTTATTTATTCATGACAGACACAGAGAGAGAGAGGCAGAGACACAGGCAGAGGGAGACAGAGAAGCAGGCTCCATGCAGGGAGCCTGACATGGGACTCGATCCTGGGTCCCCAGGATCATACCCTGGGCTGAAGACGGCACCAAACCGCTGGGCCACCGGGGCTGCCCTCTTTTTTTGTTTGTTTGTTTGTTTGTTTGTTTAATAAATGACTCCCAGCCATGGTACTTTACTTTCACCACAAGTCACTCATAGTACATTTTACCACAGAGAAGTGCTGAATTACACAGCAGTGGGGAAGCATGGTCAAGTCATTTAGCTATCAAGACATATATTAGTTGAGCATCTACTATGCACTGCCAGACACCAGGAAGATCCTGCTCCCATAGAGCCACATTCTAGGTGGCAGAGGAGGGAGGGTAAGAAAGGCGATAAATAAATATATTTTTTAAAGATCATTTCAATAGATAATAAATGCAATACATTTGAGGGAAATAAAGCATGATGATAGTGGGATGGAGTGGGAGGGGAAACAGCAGGGTAGACTTCTTGGAGGAGATTGATTGGATTTGAAGCTTGAATGGGGAGGAGTCAGCTATGTATGTCTGAGGAAGAACATTCCAGGCAGAGGGACTTGCATGGGCAAAATCCGAAACAAGAGCAGAGAGAACCCTCACTGGTTAGAGCAGAGTGAACAAGGGGAGGTGGTGAGTGAGGAGGAGAGATAGAAAGGGATAGCTTCCGCAATTCCCTGAAGACCTGGAAAAGATGTTGGGAGCTGCCTCTAAGGACACTGGAAGGCCCTGGAGCACTCCTTGGGGTCTGGCATGATTTGATGTCTCTCTGATGGCCGCAGGGACTGCCCGGTGGAGCTGGCTCATCTGGCTGGCTGGATGTGGGCCTCTCCTTCCCATTTTCCGTGACCCCTCTCCCAAATCACACCTCCTCCAAAGAAGAGGAAGAGAGCCTGTGGTGCAGAAGAACCAGCAGCCATGCCTCTCTGCCTGAATTTCTGGGCTTCCATGCACGACCAAAGCCACCAAACTTTTCCTTCCAAGCAGCACTGGCCTTCAGCACACATGAGCTAAATCCACATGAGTGACTCAAAGGGTGAGAGCCCCAGGCACTGGGGTACTAGCCTGTGTGTGTCAGCCACCTCTAGGCCATGACCAGGTCCTGCTGAGTTTCCTGGACACTGTGGCTCTCCAGCAAGTGAATTCACCTGGTGCATCGCTACCACTTTCCAGCTCCTGAAGAGCTGCACCCCACCTGAGATCTGGGAGGCAGTCAGGGCAAGGCTGCCAATCCCCATTCACTGAGGCACAGAGAAATGAAGTTTGAGGCCAGAGGCACAGAGGCCCAAATGACAATGCCAGTGATCAAACCAGACACTTCTCGCCATAAACCTGGCGCTCTCTGACCTCTTCCCCAGCCCCTGGAACAGTCAGAGGCAACCCTGGAAGGCTTACCACATTGCTGGCGCTATCCTGAGGCTTTACCCATATTCATTAAAGACCCATGAAGTAGGGACTATTATTATCCCCATTTCTTAGATGAAGAAACAGACACCTAGGGATGCTAAATGATTTGCTCAAGGTCACACAGAGCTAGAAAGTCGCAGGCCCAAGATTTGAACCAGGCACCCTTTACCACCATGCTGTGCTGCCTGTGGTGCTCGTTTGTGGGAGCAAGGGAGGCAGAGGTGTATGAACACGGTGCGCCATGTGCATATTTGCGTACACGGCTGCGTGTAGATGTGTACGTGTGGTGCACCAGTGTGTGTATACACACGTGGGTGTGTGTGCAGATCTGCTTTTGCATGTGGCTCTTGCTGAGTGCCAATGCACCTGCTTTTTGTGTATATCTGCATTCATGAGCATCCAGCTGTGGGTGTGGGTATGTCTCTCACACACACAGGCACCAGTGTTGTATACTAACATGTGCCTGTGCAGCCAGGTAGGTTTGTCAATGTGGCCAGGCCTGCCCACACATGTGTGTCGGGGATTCGGGGACGCTTTCTCAGTGTGTGTGTGTGACAATGCAGGTGTGTGTGACCTTGAGCATTTGCTCTTGCAGATGATGTGGTCTGGAAAGCCACGATGCCAGCGCACTTACACACTGGTGTCTGCAGCTGTGATGGTATGCCCCAGAGTGTGCTTCCCCCTTGGGTCTGTCCTGCGCAGCCCAACACCGGGCAGGGTCCCACATGGGAGACACAGGCAGCCCTCGAGTTAGCCCAGCTTCCTTGCAGAGTCAAAATTCAGGACCAGCATCACCAGAAACTCAGTAGAAAAGCAGTTTTGAAAGTGGAAAAATCAATATGTGTTTGTTCCCTAAACCCTGAGTTACTTCTCCCTTTGCTTTCGTGCTTTGGGAAATTGCCTGCAGCACCTTGGGGGATGCTGTGCACAACCCCTGCAGCCTGCATGTGATCCAGTGCCAAAGGACAGGGGAAGGTCACTTCCTGGGGAGCTCTGCAGAGCATGCCCTCACCAGAAGGCTCAAGAAGCATAGGCTGCCTCCCTCCCTGCCTCTGCCTTGCCCCTGCCTGGCCTGCACCTACCTCTGCCTGCAGTTTCCAGGGCAAGGGGTGGGGACCACAGAGTGGGAGCCTGGGGAGAGGCAAGGGAGGGCTCAGCCAGTACTGCACAACCAGGGCTGAGCCTGACGCAGGGCACTGAACCCTACCCCTCTGCTTCAGTGGCTCCGGTTCATCATTCCACCTTCAAATTGAGTATGGAATGCTCCACACATGAAAACCAGGATTGCACTCTCCTCTGAATAGGCAGCTGGTTAAACCCTGTCCCAGTGGTTGTCCTGCCTCAGCTTGCATAATAAACCCAGGGATGGGGAACTCACTGCCTCCTGAAACTACCAGTTCCCCTGAACAGCTTTAGGACATGAGGGTAATTCAGCATTCCCTGACCTATTGTGTGCTCAGCACACTCCAGGTCCTGGGGCACAGAGGGGAGTCAGGTAAGACAGCAACATCCTCTTCCTGTCTCAATTCAAGGGTGGAATGATAGACATTTTACAGATCCTCAAAAGTTGGGCCTGTCTAGAGCTCTGTCTCCCTTCCCTCACCACATCCCAGGCCTGCCCCCACCTGCCATTTCCTCTCTATCCCTTGCTTCCCAAGAGAGAGCCCTGAAGAGGACGCCTTCACTCCCGGGCTTGGCAAAGCTATGAGATCCAGACAGTTCTCAGGCTCCAGAGGCAAGGTGCTGACATGAGAGGAAGAAGAGGAATCTCTAGATGGCTTCTCTGCATTAGGTCATAGCCCGTGGGCAGGCTGGGCTTCTCCCACTCAGGAAATCCCTGATGACCTGCCAAAGACCAGATGTGAGGTTCTCTGACAACACCAAAGGCCACAATTTATAACAATTACAGCACTAAGTGTCTGGCTAAAAGGGTGATGGCGGGGGATCAGAGAAAAGACAGAAGATTCATAGGAAGAGAGAGGGACCAACAGAAGTAAAACTGGAGAAGAATATGCCCAATATTCTTTGAATATTGGAAACAGAAAGATAGTCAGAAACAGAGCCCCACAGAGACAAAGATGAGAGATGCAGACAGGAACATAAGAAGACAGTCCTAGAGTCTCTTTCTGTCAGAGAAAAGACAGAAGATTCATAGGAAGAGAGAGGGACCAACAGAAGTAAAACTGGAGAAGAATATGCCCAATATTCTTTGAATATTGGAAACAGAAAGATAGTCAGAAACAGAGCCCCACAGAGACAAAGATGAGAGATGCAGACAGGAACATAAGAAGACAGTCCTAGAGTCTCTTTCTGTCAGAGAAAAGACAGAAGATTCATAGGAAGAGAGAGGGACCAACAGAAGTAAAACTGGAGAAGAATATGCCCAATATTCTTTGAATATTGGAAACAGAAAGATAGTCAGAAACAGAGCCCCACAGAGACAAAGATGAGAGATGCAGACAGGAACATAAGAAGACAGTCCTAGAGACAGATGGAGTGGCCAGACACAGAGCAGGAAGACAGGAAGACCAGGATGACCATGGAACACCCATGCTTCCTTATGGCTCTCCTGCTTAATTCAAAAGGAAAGGAAAAGGAAAAGGAAAAGAAAGGAAAAAGGAAAGGAAAGGAAAAAGGAAAGGAAAAGAGAGAAGAAAGAAAGAAAGAAAGAAGAAAGAAAGAAAGAAAGAAAGAAAGAAAGAAAGAAAGAAAGAAAGAAAAAAAGAAAAAGATTTGAGGTAACTTGCAATAAAGATCCGTGTGTAATAAGGCATACACATAGAAGTAAAAATTCAAAGCCAAACTATTATGGAATAAGGAACAAATAATGATGCCAAAGACCGGGAGTGGTAGACTGTGACTTGAGTGGTCTGCGATGAACCACTGAGTTTTCATGCTCTTGGGTACCCACCTCCTCCCGATTCCGGGCTGGCCCGGGGCGGGGGGGTGGGGTTCAACCAGTAGAATGTCACAGAAGCAATGCCATTCCAATCCCAAGCCTAGTCCTTAAGAAGTCCTGGAGGGTGGCAGCTTCCATCCTTCTGTGCTCTGCAGGGAAAGCCAGCCACTATGTAGCCAGCCTGACTTGCCTGAGGCCATCTTGCTGCTGTGAGGATGCCCGAGTTAAGTACCTGGAAAATCCACTTGGAGAACAGAGGAACTCAGATGACGAGAACCAAGACCCCAGACATTGGGACCCAAATCAAGCTGGGCCAGCCAGCCCTCTGCTGCAGCCACATGGAGCCCTGCCAAGCCCTGCCCAAACTACAAAGTCAAAAGCAACGAATAAAATGGTTGCATCATAAGTCATCAAGGTGTAGGGTCGTGGGCTTCACAGCAACGGGTAACTGAAAGACTGGATTGATAGAGTAAGTAAATCCAACAGAAGCCATCATTTCCTTTGGCTGATGGACAACACGGGGCACAGAGTATCTCTTTTCAGTTAAGAATCACCAACGACACTCAGCAACTTCGTGGGAAAATTGGCCAAGGTCCAGCAACAGCACCCTTGGAAGACTTAGTCACCTGCACGCTTGCATGGTGAAGGATGGTAAGGGTGATGCCACTGCTGAGCGTGTCACAGAGATGGTAAAGGGGGGGGGAGGTTGTTGGGGCGCTTACCATTGGCCAGTCCATCTCCTTAGGGAGGTTGAGAGGCTGACACTCAGGGAGGTGAATGGCTGCCTGAGCCCTCATAGTCAGGACTCTTCAGAGCCAGGACTGGAGCCCAGACCCCATATGCAACTAAAATAAGCAGCATAGGACAGCTCGGTGGCTCAGTGGTAGTGCTGCCTTCAGCCCAGGGCGTGATCCTGGAGACCAGGGATCGAGTCCCACGTAGGGCTCCCTGCATGGAGCCTGCTCCTCCCTCTGCCTGTCTCTCCCCCCGCCCCCCCCCCCCGTGTGTCTCTGCCTTTCTCTGTCTCTCATGAATAAATAAATAAAATCCTTAAAAAAATAAAATAAAATAAGCAGCATAAACAAACACCTGTCCAGGAACCCGGAATTCAGAGCCACCTCTGTGTCTCGGAGACAGGAGCCTCCATGCTCCCCGAAACCTTCACATCCAGGGAAAGGGGGAAGGACAGGTGGTGCTCCCACCCTCTCAGGGTGAGCTGACTCCCTGAGTCAGGGAGTGACCAGGCCCCCCCAGGGGATGAAGTCCTGACAAGGCTCCATATCAGGGTCCGCCCAGCCCCGGCCCCGGCCCCAGCCCTGGCTGGTCCAGGCCTGAGCATTTGTCAGGCAGCCAGGGCCCCACACCTGCTGGCTTCATTGCCAGGCCCGCAGGAATCACTTGACTCTGAAATTGGTTCCAGGAACACTTTTGCTCCCATTATCACACTGCCTTCCCTGACACCCCCTCCCCCAGCACTTTTTTTTTTTTATATACTAAACTTTCTCTGAATTCACCTGATTTTTCCCATCTCCTTTACATTCTTTATGGCAATGGAGAAATAATCACCGCTTCTCCGGCAGGGTGATGGGAGTGTGCAATATTAACTGTAAATCAGGCAGAAATTGGTGGAAGGGGAAGGGTTTGATGAGGTGCAGAGACATTATATCATTTTAAAGCACTTTTCTGGTCTCCAGTAATCCCCATGTAAATGAAAAGGAGTTGACGACGTGCCTCTCTCTCCGTGCCTCTCTCTCCGAGGTTGCCTTTAGGAATGCAGAGAAAATGCTCCTGGAAGGAGGACGCAGGGTGGAGGAAGGTTGACTGGGGCCTGACAGGGGAGGCAGAAATATCCAGGGCTGTGCCCTCAACCCCTGCAAACCAAGGCTGGGCACACACCCCAAACTGGAATCATCCTGGCAGTGCTGTAGCTTCTTGGAAGATGAGGAGCCAGCTAGGGTGGGGACGGGTGGGGGCAGCGCTGCATCAAACTGTTCGTTGTCCTACAGCCCAATGGACTTGTCAGGAATGGTGCTGCTCCCAAAGGGACTTCTGCAACATATGGGAACTGGAGGTTTTATCTGCTGCCATCATGACTGGGGGACAGGACAGAACATGGTAGAAAGGAAGTACCCAAAACATCCTGCAATGCATAGAGCGCTCCCACATAACTGTCCCTCCGCTAATGCCACTGGCTTCCCCTCTGCGTGCTCTCCATTCGAGGAAGGGATTGTCCTGAAAATGACCATCCAGCAAGACCCACCACTGACAGGGGCCATCTCACCAGGGGGACGGTTCGTGACCTCCTGGTTACCTTTAAATTTAAGTTCATTAGCCTAGGCTAACAGACCACTAGTTTAACTGAACTCAGCTACCTGCATTTCGCCCCACCTGGGATGCCACTGATCGTAAAGGGAACCATAGTTTATTTACTATGAGGGAAGGAAATGACGCTGTGACCCAGAGCCTCCGCATCACTGAGATTTTTACTTTGTAATCACTGAAAATGTTCTTTAATATTTATTTAATCATTGTTATATATCATGTAATATTATAAGGGCAAAGAATTTGTTTTAAAGATTTTATTTATTATGAGGGAGAGAGTGCATGTGGGTGAGAGAGCATGCGAGCAGGGCAGGGGCAGAGGGAGAGGGGGAGAGAGAATCTCAAGCAGACTCCCTGCTGAGCGTGGAACCCAACAACGTGGGGCTCGATCTCACAACACGGAAATCGTGACTGGGGTCCAAACCAAGAGTCCAATGCTTGGCTGACGTGACCGATCAAGTTGACCTTGGGTGACCTGAGCCACCCAGGTGCCCCACAAAGAATATTTTAAATGTGATGAATTGCTTAGGGTATTCCTAACCTATTCAGGGTTCACACCTGCAGGTGCCAGGGTCCACCTCTTCTGGATCACGTTTCAACTCAGAGCCACCCATGTCCATGTTTCCTGCACAGCGTCATCCTCTGAGAAACCAAGTGTAAGTGACATCACTGCCTTTCTTCCAAGAGCACTCCACCAGCATCCCTGGGATTTACTTCCAAACAACTTCTACTCATTTTGCATTTGTGACACTAGCTCTTCCTTGATCTTCCCAGAGGTGTCAATGGAAAGTTTTTGGATAATGAACGAGGCTTATTCCCTTCTTCAATTGGTCTTAGAGCATTCTGTGGTCTGACCCATCGAGGCATTGGCTGTTGGGGCCTGGTCAGGCCTCCCAGCATCACCACCAAGATTACACATGTTCAGTGAGTGGTGGCTACACCCCCATCACTGCCAGAGGAGCAACAATTTTAAGATCCCAAGATGGGTCCTGATTATAGAGATGCTAAAATAGGAAGAAGTGGATCTCTTGAATCTATGAAATATAACATTAGAAAATTAGTTGGGAGATGCCGGGTGGCTTAGCAATTAAGTGTCTGCCTTTGGCTCAGGGCATGATCCTGGAGTCCCTGGATCGAGTCCCACATCAGGCTCCCTGCATGGAGCCTGCTTCTCCCTCTGTCTGTGTGTCTGCCTCTCTCTCATGAATAAATAAATAAAATCTTTAAAAAAAAAAAAAAAAGAAAATTAGTTGGTCCACGTGGGTACACACCCAGAGCTGGTGTGGACAGACACAGCCTAGGAAGCTGTCTCAGAGCCCCTGCCTACTGACGTGCCTGGGACCCCTGCCTCAGGAGGGTGCGTGTAGTTGTCCCAATGCTATAGAATTGGCAGATTTAGCAAATAAAAATACAGGACAGCTAGTTAAATCTGAATTTCAGATTAAAATTATAATAATAATTTTTAGTTTAAAGAAGTCACAAATATTTCACGAAACATTCTTATACTAAGAAAAAAAATGGCTAATCTGAGATCTGAATTCCACTGGGCATTCTGTATTTTATCTGGCAATCTCATTGTGGTGCTTAACATAAAGCTAACACATGCAGACGTGGCCAGGATACCAGGCCCAGGCTTGGGTTCCTGTAGGACTCCGGCTGCCCTGCCGGCCCTCCCCTCATGAGTAGGAGCTCAGGGTGTGGCGGATGCAGGAACGAGGTGGCCCAGTCTAAGCCTCCTGGTGCATTTGTAACCAGCTGACACTCAGCCTCAGTTTGGCTCATTTACCACTCATCCTGCACTAGTGACTGATGAGGTTGGGATAATGGGGAGGAGGCTAGGCCAGGGGCCCTGGGGGTCACAGCTCACTTCGAAGACAGACCTTGACCAGGCAGGGTCAGGCTCTAACACAGAGACACCCAACAGTGAAGCAGTGACTGCCTGAGGAGCTCAGGAAGCTTTTCCAGACTGGGAGGGAGGTATTTTGGATAAGCAGAGAAGTGGGAAAAGGTTGCCAGGGAGGGGGGAATGATTTGCCCAATGCAACACGAATATAAAGGTGCCAGAGGGGTCTGAGGAAGACGTGTTGGAAGTCCCACGTGCCCAGGTCATGAGTGCACTGGGAACTGGGTTGGACTTCCCATGGGTAACTTCCTGTCTGTGTGATCTTGGGCAGCTATCTCAGTTCCTGAACATCAAACAGACAAGGACACAGCCTTAGAAGTCCCGGGCACTAAGCAATGCAGTTTGAAACCCACTTCCGAGGGCTTCTGGAAAGGACTTCAGGCCAGAGATGCACACGACCAGATGTTTCAACAATCATCACAACAATCACAGCAGTCCACCTCTGATGGAGGATTTGCTACACGCTAAGCACTTCACCCTTATTAATAGTGATAATAGGGACGCCTGGGTGGCTCAGTGGTTGAGTGCCTGCCTTCGGCTCAGGGTGTGACCCCGGGGTCCTAGGATCGAGTCCTGCATCGGGCTCCCCGCATGGAGCCTGCTTCTCCCTCTGCCTGTGTCTCTGCCTCCCTGTATCTCTCATGAATAAATAAAATCTTAAAAAAAAAGAGAGAGAGAGAATAGTGATAATAGAAGCTACTGGGCTGGTCCCACATACCACAACCATGGCATTAGGTGCCAGACAGGGTGATAAGCGTTTACTGGCATTATCTCATTTGGTCTTCACAACACCCCCTCTGAGGCTGGTTTTTATTCTCCCCAAATTGTGAAGGATGAAAGTGACACTCAACACAATGACCAGACTTGCCCAAAGTCGCACAGAGGTGATAGCAGAGCCAGGACCAGAGCCTGGATTGCTGACAGTGAGGCCAAGTGGCCAACTCGCCCGGCATAAGTGAATCTCCTGGAAAGCCACACAGGTGAGCTCAAGTGGCACGTTCTGCAGCCTTCCCTGGGAAAAGGCAAACGCTATGTCTCTCCAAGCACAAAGAAAGTCTAGAATCAGAATTCCATGAGCATCCTAATTTCTGTGCATATTTGAAAGGACAGATCAGGCTGCAATTAGAAAGCCCCTAACCAAAATTCCAGCCACATGCTAACAGGCTACGGTCAACATCTGCAGGGGGTTGGAAGCCGAGTCTCAGTGGGAGGGTCTCTGAACCTGGGGTCCCCAAGGGTATGCTGCCTAAGGGACTGGAGGCAGGCACCTGATTTCTCTGCCAAGTGCCTGCAATTATAGCAATTCTCTCAGTGCCACAGACTCCCGGGAAAGAGTCATCTGGCGTTCAGTTAAACTGATTAGGAATCACTTTCTGTTTCAGCATCATCCCTGAATCTCAAAAATGAGTAGGGTTGCTGCCCAGGCTTTCCAATCGGCATGGATCCTAACTGCTCCAGGGTCATCCCAGATGCCCTTGGCAGTTCTGGGGATCTTGTTTCTGCCTCTTCCCCTCGCCAGGTTTGTTCGTGGCTTACTACTTGGGTAACAGTAGCCCCCACTCCTTTCTGTCCTCTCAGTGGGGGAGCTTCAAAAATACAGTTCAGGATCTTTTCCTCAATCCCATTCAGAACCCAGGGTCTCTCTGGAGCTTGGGTTAGCCTGGGCAGTGCCAGAAAGTGGCCCAGGGGTGCCCAGTCTTGGCCTATGGTGACACGGGCATCCTGCTCCCTGGCCTTAATGGTATCATAGCACCATGCTCTATGGCACCCAGTTCCAGACACCTGCAAGGTGCTGTTCCCCAGGCCTTTTGGGGCAGTTTCTCACCTTTGTGGGTATATTAGTTATTTGTCACACAACTTAAAAATCCCAATGGTTTACCACAACACACATTTGTTTTCAAGTTCATAGGTCTACAGGTCTGACCTAAGTTTGGCTGCTCAAGACTGAGTTTGTGTGGCCCAGTGGCTCTGAGGTGGGTTCAGGCCTCCTGGGCATGTCATAATCCGGGGCCTAAGCTTAAGGGGCGGTGGCAGCCTGGAGCATGCTCTTTCCATAGCAGATCACAAGGGCACAAGGGTCTGTGGAGAAACGGGGATGGATCTGAGGGTCTCGGCTCATGGATAAAAATGTATCCATGAAAAATATAAAATGTTGCATGTATATACAATATATACTTATATATATATAACATAAATGGAAATTGTAAATAAGAAATGTGTACATCAGCAAACAGGCACAGCACACGGTCACTACTCTTCACATCCCAATGGCCAAAGCAAGTCATCCGACCCGGCTCACGACCATTATACATACCACCCACTTGGTTGCACAGAATGCAAAGTCACGTGCTAAAGGGCATGGATGTGTAACTCTAACACATGGATAGAGTGGAAAATCAGAGCAATGGGGACATTATCATTTGAATTCTCATGGGCGACTCTGTTCCTAGTATCTGTGGCATCAGGACCTGGCACATCGTAGATGAGCCCTGAGGCTGGACACCGAGCTGTGCACGTGTGCACACATCTGCAGCTGCCACAGGAATGGGCGTGGGGCCATGGCTCCCTCCAGAGAGTACATGTGACCCTGCTGTAACCCCGTGACCTCCCTGGAATCATTGAAACAACAGAACAACTTGAGCATCTGGGTTCCCAGGACCGGGATCTGTTCCCAAGCACCATGACTTGTGCTGGGGAGCCCAGCCTTCTAGGAGGCAGGCTCGTCCCTCATCATCCAGTGCCAGAGCTTCATTTGGCTCTCAAAAAGGCCTCACACGGCTCAGGGTACCAAGATGCTCACACCCTGCCCTCACCACAGGGATCTCTCAGACACCCCAGGGTCTTGGTACAGATTCTCCACACCGGGACAGGAAGGGTACATGCAGGGCATCTCACTGGACCCCCCCCCTACCTGCACCCTGTGTGCAGATAGGGAAACAGAGGCCCAAGAACAAAGAGATACCAGAAACAGACAGTGGCAAGGCTCCCTGTCTCCCACCTTATCCACCTGGCCCCCCAGGCCCTCACATCATCCCCCACTGACCTTGCCTCTGTCCTGTCCTGGGCTCCTCAAGAATCCTGGCACAAGCTGCAGGCCAGCTCATCTGTTTCTACTTGAAAGGCATGGCATTTTCCCAGGGAGGATGAGCTGGTGCTAGAACCAGGGACAGGAGCTGGGTCCGGAAAGCCAGGGCCTGGACCAGGCCAGGCTGGGCTGATAGAGAGGCGGTGGGCCTTCAGCATCCAATTAGCACCCTCTGTTCTTGGAGCTGCTGGCTGAGAGGGCTGCTGAGCAGCTGGAAGGGAGCAGGCTGGCCGGTCAGCTGGTGAATGAGCAGTAATTGGGTGTCAAGCACGCCAGGGCCCACCGGCTCCCCTCACTTCCCCACTAAAGTCCCAGAGACCACCGCAGAGAGCTGAGGGGTGGAAGGCAGCTAATTGGTCCGGCCTGCCCGGCAATCCCTCTCTCCACATTCTGATGCCCTGTCACTCAGCCTCCTTTGTCTTCCATTTCAAGGGCTTGGGGAAAATTGCCCACATCTGCTGAGAAGTTTCCTGTAAACCTCGGGGTGGGAGGGGAGCTTATTTTAAAAGAGGCTCTAAGCAGGGACATTTTGGCACATTTCCCACAAGTGGCCCCAGTTGTCCTAACTGTAGAGAACTGCGGGGACAGCCCTCCTACACACTCCTTCACACTCCTGCTTGTCCGTATTTTTAGATGAGAGTTTCCAAGTCACCCAAAAGCTAATGAAATGCTTTTTTGTTGCCTTTTGCCTGGCAGCATCACTGTTCATTTGGGGGTGGGGGGGAACTATTAATACTACTTCATGTTTTCCACACTTGAACTAGAAGAAACCCTACCTATCTTAGAGGGGGCAGGTGTGGATGTGAACCAGTGTGCAGGCAGCACACACAGGTGTCTGGTGACCCTTGGTGTAAGTACACCGGACACACGAAATGCTGAACTTCGAGTTGTAGTGGGAGAAGGCTGGAATTGCTGTGACAGGTGTGGCTGAGATGATATTTTGAGATATGAATCTCTCCAATCTGTGCTTTTTGCTCCCCTGTGTTTTGCCCATTCACTCCCACCGCCAAGCCTTGGGAGAGAGGCAACAGGGCAAAAACCAGAAATAGCCTGCAAATCTCTCTGGCTTTGGGGTTCCACAGGGCAGGGGGGAACTTCTCGGGCCTGGGAAGTATCCAGAAGCAGGGGGAGAGCTGGGGTTCACTTTCCATCCCCTTCTCAGGTAGAAGTTCCACCCCCACTCCCCTCCCCAGCCCACCCACCACCATCCACCTCCACCACCCCCACCCCCACCACCCCCGGGACGGGGAGGAGAGAGACCTAAAGACGACCAGGAGAGAACCCATTCTCATCGCCCCCTGGGATGGTCACTCAGGCAGACAGAACCATGTGCATCTAAGTGAGCAGATACATGCAGGAGCATTGTATCATTCCCCCACCTCAAGCAGGACATAGCAGCAACAGAAGGTCACTAGGCCCTGTAGGGCACTGTGGGGACCAACGACTCGGGGCAAGAGGTCTATTCCCTGACTCTCCCTCCCAGTGCTTTGACTCTGCCTAAGAGCCCAGAATTCCAACTCTGCCTGGGAGTGGGGATCCCTGAGGAAGACTGAGGATGATTCCCACCCCTCAAGCTCTATGACATGAGGGTTCAAAGTCCAAAAATCGATTTAGCAATAGAAAAAAAAAACATTTAAGGTAAAATGCCTTACACACATGAATGGGTAGACACACAGTCTGTGGCCTCAAGATATTTTTGTGTCACCTTCCTTCACTTTATCTGAAACAGCCTGCCTGCTCTCCATAGCATTCGCCATGACCTGACGTTGCAGTCAGCATCTAAGTGGTGGTTTAGTTATTGTCCTTACTCTGAGGGCAGGGGTGTTGTTTGGATGCCTGGCTGAGGGCCTAGCACAGAGCAGCCTCAAAGAACAGATGTAGGACGACTGAGCAGCATGTGTGCTCAGTGGTGACACCTATGGGCAGAAGGGATATTGCAACCCAACTCTACTAAACATCCACACTGCTGAGCAGAAAGGAGGGAGGACCTTTCCAGGTACTGCAAGTGATAGGACTGGGGAACTCCAGGGAAAGGAGAAATCGGTCTGGACCTAAGATAAAGACTTAAAAGAGGGAGCTGGAAGGGGTGAGAGTGAAGCAAGAAAAGGGAAGATAAGCCGTCTGACGCACACAGGGTAGCCACCCGCCAAGCCTCACGTTCTGCAGAGCTGTCACCTTCTTTCAGTTTAGTCCTATTCTCCCACTTTTATCTCAAGTCACTTCTCTCAAATTTTTATTGAATTTAAGCATCAGGTGAGGAGAGGACACAGTTGCTAGAGAAGCTTAAAACCAAGCTAAAGAGATAGCACAGAGTGAGTTTGTCTTGACCTCGAACATCTACAGAGTACTTTGAGGCCTGCCGAGCACTTTCCCATGCATTTCCTTATTGGATCTTCCTATGACCTATCCTGGTGGGCAGGAGAGTCACACACTCTGTTTTAGTGATAAGGACACTTGAATTCGATGAAGAAAGTAATTTGTCCAAAGCCCCCCGCACCCCCCCCTCCCCAAAGAATCTTGGCAGGGCCAAGTCATCTCCGATTTTATACTTCCTAATGTTTTTGTTTTGGGATCTCAGCCAATAGGTAGTAAAATCTCCCACTGGGGAGATGAGGCCTGCAGCCAGGAAACAAACAGTAGACCCCAGCAGAGCACTGGAATTTGCAGGACTCGGGGAGTCCAGGGGTGGAAGAGCCAACCTCACCCTCTGTAAGAGTTTTTTCTACAGTTACCCTCTCAGGAACAATAGCACATTAGGGCTGGGGCTTGAATAAAGTGGGAACCTTGAGGTTCTCCAGCAGTCGTCAGAAAGCCAGGTCCTCCCCATTGGGGCGTCCACATTCTGGTCTTTGTAAGAGGAGACCACTGACTGCACCCCTGGGAATATTTGCCCTAATTCATTATCAAACTGCTTGCAATTATCAAACTGTGCTCCCTCAAGTTGACCTTTAGCTGGGGAACAGCTATATTTAGAGAAAACCAGCCCTTTGTAATTACCCCCACTCAGATTACTTAAAGGTCGGCTGCAGATGTGACAGTTTGATCTGTGGGAAGGGCTGTTTCCAGGATCCCTAGATAATTATTCAAACCAGACGATAATTAGCAAATGTTTTCTACAAATGAATCCATCCCTGTTGTTCGGCCCCAGAAGGGAGCCCAGAGGCTTACCAGGCCAAAGTTGCCCCCCCTGTAGATACAGTAACAACAATCCCTTCACGCACCTCCATCCCTTCACAGTTTACAAAGAGCTGCAAATCTCCCCTGGCTTACTCCTCACATGGGCCTTACATACAGGAGACACATGTTGGTGCTTTACAGGTCCAGAGAGAGCGAGTGGACTTGCTCAGCCCCCATGGTTGAACCAAGACTTAACTCCAGGTCTTCCGACTCCAAATCTCTTGCTCTTCCCTAGGAAAATGTCTTCGTCAGCAAATATTTATGGAGTGCCACTTTGAGCCTGGCCTTTCAGCGGGCTGCAGAAAAGATAGAGGACCCCAGCATTGGCCCCTGTGTGCAAAAACTCAGTGTGGGGTCGGGAGATGTGACACATTGAAACACCAGAGGTAAAAGCATCTCTAGGGAGTGTCCATAAATTCCCTACAAGAACAACTTTGGGTATCAGAAGTGAAGAGTCCATCTACCTAAGGAGATTAAGGAAGGGTATTGGTGCAAATCAACCAAAGACAATGGATTAAGGTTCCAGATTGGAAGGAAGGCAAAGCATTAAAATGGAGTCAACTGATATCCTCACTTAACACACTTATAGTAACTAAGTAATGGAATAGCACATGTCACCTGACCCCAGCCTGAAGAGGGATTGAGGATGTAGAGGACATAACCACAAGCATAACTGTCTTGGTTGTAAGGATAATCCTGGAGTCCAAGGCTTCCAAGAAACCCATGGAAGGACAGCTGGGGCAGGGAAGGTCTTTATGTCCACTTTCCCTTCACCTAGAGAACCTCCATTTATATACATTTTACATTTTGAGCTTCCAGTAAATAAGGAGTCCATGATTTTTAAAAATACAGAAACTATTGGTTTATAGAATTAATTATAGGTATGGTGGTTAAGGACAAAGTGCCAGGAGTATTGACTTCACAATTTCTTATTTAAGGTTAAAAAAAAAAAATAGTCATCAATAGTTTCTGTAAATAAACAATATCCCCTGAGGGGCCATCATCAGATCCTAGCAAGATGAGAATAATGATTAAAAGTAATAATGCTGATATTGATAATTAACATCTGTTTACAGCTTACTACACGTTAGGGACTCAGACTGAGTATTTTATGTGCATTAAATCATTTGCGTGTCCCTACAACTCTGTGATGTGGGTACCATGGGTCCCGGTGTCACCCCGATTTTATGGGTGAAGTAACTGAGGCACAGAGGGTTCACAAGAGGTAATGCACACAAGGTCGTGCACTTAGGTTCAGCAACACCAGCTGTGCAACTGCAGCCAATGTGAAAGAGGTGGAGGACGTTCCTTCTCGGTGGGCACAGGGACAGGGCTGCCAAATCAGCAGGAACTTGCACACTTCCTACTCTGTGACCTACTGGTGAGACGAGCTTAGCATGGTGGGCTTCTAGGAATCGGTGGAGTAGCTACTGAGTGCCTAATTCAGAGATTCTGTAGTTTCCATGCTGTGCATTTGGAGATGGTCTTTTGAACAACCCAAGCTTTGAGACAGCAAGCTCACAAGGGCACACAAAGGTGAGGACAGCCCTCTGTCCCCACAGTAGCTTAAATTATCTCACCAACTGAGCCTCCACTGGGGAGAAATTAATACCTCGTGCAAATAGGAGTTTGAGGTTTGTTCCTGCTAGGCTGAGGGAGAGAAAGAGAAGGGGAAAAAAAATGGCCAAGTCTTAATAAACCCTCAGGATAAACTCCACCATAAAGATATTGTGTACCTCTTTAGGGAAGGCACTTATCCAACACTTCAGAAGCACTCATTTATCTACAAACATGATATATTTTCCCATTTATTATATCAAATTTCCATTATTCTCTTCATTAATACAAATCCCCCAAAGGCCTGCCTGCCCTGCCTGCAGATTCTCCAGTCTGCTGACACTTACTGGGCACCCTCCCAGAGTCAGGCCAAGGCTAGGCTCCGGGGACACAGTGTGGAGAGAAACGCCTGGACCACAGGGCCTGGATCTGCACCGTCCAATCCAGCATCCGCTAGCCACACATGTGGCAATTTAAATTTAAATTAATTAAGAGTCCTGAAAATGAAAAATTCAGCTCCTCAGACACAGTAGCCACACGTCAAGCGTTTAACATGTGGGCCGCCTCGTGTCGTGCCAAAGACGGTGCAGACATAGAACAATTTCGTCGTCACGGAATATTGTGCTGGAAGCACCGGTAGGTGGAACGGTGCTCGCAGCCCGGGTGGGAGGTGAGCCCGCATTACTTACTAGCTGCTCAGTACAGCAATGGTTGCCTATCTTCCTAAGGACCCGATCATTCTGGTTTTTAACCAATTCACATGGCTCAGCTCAGCTTGGGCTGAGGGAGCAAGGTGGAGTAGTTCTCAGATACATTTGGACACCGTGAGCTCGCGAACAAGAGATTTTTCCAGGGGACATAATGTATGGACACAACCAGACAGACGGCAATTTGCAGTGCACCTGCTCATCTGAGCCTGCAGGGCTGTGCGTGTACACGAGGACTCACATATACTCAGACACACATGCTCCTGCATGTATCTGCTCACTTAGATGCACACAACCGCCAGATAACAGGCACATGCAGTAACACACGTACTCAGACATGCACGCCCTTACACACACGTGATTTTATATGCAATCACCTCCAACTCTTGCAGACACACTCACACGCACACACTGTGTTTTACACAAAGGCGTCCTGCGTTACTGCCAGGTTGTCACACATGATTGAGTTGGCTACAGTTAAGTTCTGTGGCTTTTTGCTATCCTGATATAATACAGAAACAGATGGCCCAATTTTTCTTGCATTTTCCAGATTCAAGATAAATGCTTGGGAGCTCCACGGTAACCCTGTCCTTGGGATCCATCCATTCATTCACCGTTCAGCAAACATTGATTGAGGGCCTAGAAATCGACAGAATCACAGAGAAGGCTGGTAACTAAACCACAAAAATTCCACGGTATCAGGCTGAGGGGGGGTAGGTTTTACCCTGTAGCACACAGGGCGTCCAGGCCGTCCCATCGGACCCAAACTGCACCTGTGACCCTACCAACGGCACCCTCTGGGTCCCTGCCAAGGACACCTGGCTGGAACTGAATGGGGGCAAGGAGAGGAGGTGTTAATCTCCAGGTAAGAGCAGATGGTGTGGATTAGAGGGGCTCAGAAGAAGAAAAACCTGCCAGCCTCAGCCAACATCCTCCTTCCTCTTGCTCACACCTTCAAGCTCCCCCTCATGCCCAGCCCTTGCCGTCAGCACCCACCTAGCTCAAGTTTTCCAATTAAAAAAAAACAAAAAACAAAAAACCTCGCTTTACCCACAGCCCCCTTCCTAAACTCTGATTAGTGTCTGAATTCCCTCAGT
This sequence comes from Vulpes vulpes, assembly GCF_048418805.1. Lineage (NCBI taxonomy): Eukaryota > Metazoa > Chordata > Mammalia > Carnivora > Canidae > Vulpes > Vulpes vulpes. Next base: position 41,977,416 of record NC_132789.1, on the reverse strand, counting down.
CACAGGAGACTCCCCCAGAATATTGTCTCAACCCTCATCCCAGTTCAACTTGTGACTGGCCCCTCCACTCAACAAAGCCACTGTCCCCGAGTCACCAGGGGCCACCACCCTGCCAGGTCTGATGGTCACCACTCTCCCCATTCTGCCAGACCGCCGTGCTGCACCTTACGTGGCGGATCAGTTCCTCCAGAGTCCCTTCCTGTTCTCAGACTCTGCTGTGTGCCAAGCACCGTAGGGGACAGTGGTTAAGCGTGAGTCAGGTCATGTCAGTCCCTGCTGTCCCGGGACTCGGGTCGCTGTGGTGAGACCTTGCTACGATGCTTTATGATGCCATAAACACCCTTGGTTTGTGGAGAGACAATGGCCCCTCCATCGATGGCAAGGAGGGGTCCAGCATGCTGCCCGCCCTGCAGCTGAACCCCAGAGCTTAGCTTCATTGTCCTGGCACAATGAATCCAAGGCAGTAGAAGAATTGGTGGGTGGGCTCAGGGAGGGTAGATGGCACATAGGGTCTTCTAAGTCTATTCTGGGTTAAATCGTGGCCCCAGAAAGATATATTAAAGTCCTAGAACACCGATACCTCAGAGTGTAGCCTTACCTGCCAAGAAGGTGGTGGCAGATGTAATCAGTTGAGGTCTTTGTGGAGGACAGGTCCTTAATCCAACATGACTGGTGTCCCCATAGGCGGGCATCCGACATCCGTCCAAGGATGGAAATGACGCATCTATTGGCCAAGGAGCACCTGGCACTACCTACCTGAAGCAGAAGAGCGTGGACCAAATTCTCCTCCAAGCGCTAACCATCCTGCACCTTGACTTTGGCCCTCTAGCTCCAGAACTGAGACGATAAATTTCTGTTGTTTTGAGATACCCTGCTTGTATTGCTCTGTGATGGCAGGCCTGGCAAGCTAAGAGGGTCCCGCTCTCTCCATTCTTTGAACTGGAGCCAAACGCAATGAGGACCTCCCAGAGGCAGTTCGCCTGAGGCCCCCCTGCCCCCGGCAGCAATGAGGGGAAAGACTTGAGCTTCCGAATCAGCCGGGCCTGTGTTCGGGGGTGACCTGAACACCCGAGCTACTTGGCCCTCAGAACTCTGTCTTCCCATCTATTAAGTGGGGTTATTGTGGGAAATTTAAAGAACACATATGTGTAATCTCACCAGCCTTTGACCAGAAAATAAGGTCACACTGACTTCTCATGACCAAATTATGGTGGCTCCAGGCCACTTGACTGATGGAAATTAGCCTCCCCAAAGCACCACCTGGTTTCTGTAGGAGTTGCCAATGGCACTCTCACACATCTTCACAAAACCGGACAGCTGGCCTCCCCATTTGTTCCTCCTCTCCCCCTTGTTTCTGGCCCACACACCCCTCTACCCTCCACCATGAAGCTACTTGGAGAAGCCCAGCTATAGGGAGGAATCTATAGCCACCACAGTTCCCAGCTCCTTCAAGATCTGCTTCAGAAGCTCCACCCTTGGCTGTCCTTTCTGGACAGCCTGTGACCGGTGATGGTGAGGTAGGGGTGTGAGTCTGTGCACTCCTGCCAAGTGCAGACACTCTGAGGGACAAACTAATTTCAGAGCTCCTCATCCGGCTGGCTGAGACCTTGTTGGGCTTGCGTGGTAGCTGAGCTTCTTCCTCCACCCAATCCTGCACGCGCCCCCTCACCTCTGTAGGCGCTGGTCCCCAGAACATCTTACCATCAGCATCTGCCTCTGGAGAACACAACCTGTTGCAGGAAGCTTCACCCCTGCCTCAACCTTCACAAGGTGGCCATCAACAGCTGGGTGTTTCCAAAGCCACCGGCCTTTGGGGTCCCGGCAAAACTGGGTAAGGGCTGCCCTCCAAAGCAGCTTTGCTTTGCCTAAAGCCTCACAAAGTCTCCCCAGATTTCTGTCCAGGATTTCTTGTCCAGAATCTTACCAGGTGTCTCATGAAAAAAAAAAAAAAAAAGGAAAAAGAAAAAAGCATTCTGTCCATTCCTGGCCTTCTGCTGACCAAACTGCTCAAACCCAGACCACATGAGAGGCCAGATGGGAAACAATGCATCTCATCCACTCCAACCTCGTCCTCAGAACACCCTCTCCTCCCCTGCTCTAAAATAAAAGTTGCCATGCAAATCAACGGTTATGAAGCAGACCCGGAGTGGGGGGGGGGGCGGGGGGTGGAGAGAATTGGGGGAGGAACAGGAGCAGGCTCTGTTCCGCATGTAAAACACCTAGCCCAGAGCCAGGTCCACAGCGAGTGTCCAATAAATGATAGCTATTATCATCATTATTATTATTATGAACCACGAAGCTATCACCAGTAGTTGGTCTGCTGGCAGCAGGAGGCAATGCGGGCTGGGCTGCTCCCTGCTCCAGATCACTAACCCAGGCTAAGTGGTGGTAATTATGACTTTGAGGAATACTAGTAACTGTGCCAAGTTCCAGAACAGCTACAGCAATGAGTCAAGAGGCCTCTGGCTCAGCTCCGGGCTGCAAGGCTGAGCTGAGATTTGCACAGTTGGCCATGTGGGTACAGTCCAAGGACACTGTGGGAAGACTGGCCTTTGTGGCACCCGACGGTGGGAGCCCCTCATGGACGCACAGTGGGGAAGGGGCCCACGGGGTTCCACGTCTGTTGTAGTGACCTTGTCCCAGCGGCCTGGGCCCCTGGGGAAGCCCTTCTGTGACTCATTAAGGATCTCTGCATGGGCCCTGCTTCATCGGGAGCCACAGACCTCAATGCGGCCTGGTTGGGCCCCAGCCTGGGCTGCAATGAGCTGCCAATTATTTCATCATGAAAGCTCCGGGGCTGGGCAAGGCCCCATGGGACCCACTCAGGGCTGCCAGAAGCCTGGTTGTGCATCCAGCTTGAGGCACAAGGAGTTACCGTCTTCCTTTTTAGAGGTGATTTCTTCCCTCACCCCCTGGAAAATCTGCCCCTACCTTACCCAGAATAACCAATGGGCAAGCAGACAGGCCCAGTGAAGTCTCAGCAGCTAAAAGGTCGCTCAAACTACTACTTCCCTCTGCCTCCCTTCCTCCCCGCAGCCGACAGTCCCCAGGGCAGCAGGACAGGTCAAGGTGAACAAGGGCTCAGGCATGAGCTCCAGGTAGCCCACTACCCAGCCCCTATTTCCTGTCTGCTTACAGCTCATCTGCTCCCTCCAACTGGGAATTGAAGGTGGGGGGCTCTCCCCCAAATTCCTCCTGGCCAGGATCCACTGATTTAATAACCACCCCCTCCTCAGCACTCCCACCGCAACTTGAGCTTCCTTCTAACCTCAGAGCATTGGTCTATCTCCCCTGCAAACAGATCCACCTTTGGGGGACCCTTTTTCATCTCTGTACCTCTGGCACCTGGCTGTTGGGAGGCATTGCTTCATATTCATTGCGATGATAGAAAATGAACACAGGCAGAAGGAAAGGACAGATCACTGCAGAGAGAAAAAGTAAGGACTCACAAGACATTGGGGAGAAAAAGAGAAAAGGGAACAGAGGAGGAGGGAAGAGGGAAGGGGGAGGGAGGGAATGAGATAGAGGGAGAATGAGCTAGAGTTGGGAAATGGGGATAGGAGTGATCATGCATGGACCAGGCCCCTGGGTACCTTCTGTGGGAAGCCCTTGTGGCTCCTGCTGGGAATATGGCACCGGGAGACACCCAGATGGCAGTAAGGGGCATGGGTAGGAGCTCCATAAAGGATGTGCCTGAAGAAGGTGTGTTGGTGCCAAGTAGCCTCTATGCCAAATCCAAGGTCAGCCACACACCAGGTTCTAGCAAAATCCCTGGGTGGAATTCCACTTACTCCTCATGTTTTATTGTCCATCTTCCAGTCTGCCCCCCATTTGGTCCTGACCCTGACCCTTGGCCAAGCATTCCCCTGTCCTTCAAGAGGTGTCTTGCCTTCCTTTCATCCTGGTACCTATGTTAAAACCGTACCCACCACTCTCTTGGTTCCAGTCTCTCCCTTCCTCCCCAATCATGTCTGGCTTAAGACATTAACATTGGGAATTTGGTTGGAATGTAAATGATTTCAGATCGATTCCTAAATAGCTATCCCCTATGCTACCTACCTGCACTAAAGTGGGAAGCATACCTTGCTTTCAGACCATGGCTTAGGGAAATGTGACCTGAGCCCAGATCTTCATTTATAAAATAGGAGCTGAGAGGAAAACTCAAGTGCGTCTTCATTTACCCATAAGTCACTAGGGCCACCCTCCTTCTAGTGAATTGCCTGCTTGTGTGGGACAGCACACACACTTGTCCCTCAGTGCACAGTTCGAGTCCTCTAGATGGATGCTGGGAGCAGTCACTACTCTTACAGACCCCAAACACTTTGGAAATCTGCAGGCTTTTTCATAGTTAGTAACTGACGTCTTAGTTCTTATGGAGCAGGACCTCCCAGAAATGGATCCCGTCCTCCTCCTGCACATAGACCAGCAGGGACCTAGTAAATGCCTACTGAATCAATGAATGAATGAAAAAAATAAATGGAGGAGTGAATGAATGGAGGTGTGTACAAAAAAAAAAAAAATCCATGAACGGTAGTGTGAAGGAGTAAATACGTGAATCAGGAAATCAAGAGACTCACTGAGCACTAGAGGCTACTCTGGACATCCAGGAGGTGTGATTACAAGATCAGCCCCTGAGAAGCTGCATCATGGCCCTCATGAACACTTCCTTTTTCCATTATAAGCATGCCTGTCCTTTGGGAAAGGACATTGTTCCTCTCTCTTTGTTGTTAACCAGCCAAGACTCTGCGATCATCTTCTAGCTCAGGACAACCTCAGATTTGAAGTCTGGGACTGTTTGGGGTCCAGGTGCTCAATGAAGATGCAGGGTACTGCAATAGGTAGTGAGCTCCCCGTTGGTGGAGTTTAAAAGCCGACACTGGATGTGGTGGAGATAATCCTCTCCTCTGACAGACACGGTTCCTCCCAAGTCTGAGTTTCTCTGTGCTCCATGTAAGTAGAAGATCGTCACCCCAGATCCTTCCTCTAGTTTTCCCCTTTGGATGATGCTCAGTATCTGGTAGAAAAAAAGCATTCAATAAGCAGTAACTACATGCCATTCATCTGTGAAGCGTCAGGCTGGATTCCCAGGCATGAAAACTCTACAGCACCCCCTACTGGCACTTATCATAGTTGCAGCTTAACAGGCATTGATTAAAGTCTGGTTCTCCTACTAGATTAATATTCCTCAACTTGTTTTAGGAAGTAATGTAGTTTGGTAGTTAAGAGCATGAGCTGAGGTTGCGCTTGGGTGGCTCAGTCAGTTGAAGTGTCTGCCTTCAGCTTAGGTCATGATCTCAGGGTCCTGGGATGGAAACCTATGTCTGGCTCCCTGCTCAGCGAGGAGCCTGCTTCTCCCTCTGCTTCTGCCCCTCACCCTGCTTGTGCATGCTCTTGCTCGCTCTCTCTCAAGTAAACAAATAAAAAATAAACAATAAACATGAGCTGAGTTCATACTGTGTCCCTTCTGCCTTTACTGTGTGGCCTTGAGCAAGTTATTTACCTCTCTGTGCCTCAACTTCCTCGTCTGTAAAAAGGATGGTAGTGCCCACCTCTTGAGGTTGTCATGAGAGCTAAATGAAATAATTCAACCAATATGCTTTGAACAGTGCCTCATAGTAAGTAACCAAGACTGTTATTATTTTAATAGTTTATAGGACAAAGTACAGTCACAATTACTTATTCTCTGAACTTTATATTTTCCATCATATTTGAGCACAATTTGAAGATAAATCAGTCAACAATCTGAACCTCTTGTTGGTTTTTCTGATACTAGTGATACCTTTCCGATAATCTCTAAAGTTTTGAACTTCCTTCAGTGCTCCTCTCCAACCCTTTGTGGAGATTGCTATTTGAAGATGTATTTGTTTTGTTTTGTTTTTTTCAATTCAAGGACAGTCTCTTCTTCAATTACAGCTTCACTTCTATAAAGCTCTCTGCATCTGAAACCTCCATTAAATGGACAGTAAATTTCCTGGATCTGGGTCTCCAGGCCTATTTTTACTTGTATTCCCCCATTCGTTCTGAAGTTCTTTTCCCTTTCGTTTGGCACTTCTGTTCTATCTCTTCAAAATCTTCATCTGAGCTTTGGGAGAGTTTCTCAAGCTAGTTTTTTTAATTCATCAGGCTCTTCTTTGACGTTTCCATTTGGCGAGGCATAGTCTTGATAGCGTAGAAACCAATGGAAATCATGTCTTTCTAAGAACTCCTTATTGTTTTCAGATTGATCTTTTAAAAATCAACATAACAGCATCTCACACAATTAAGAGGGCTTTTTGAAATACCCTTTCCACTGAGTACACTGTTTATGCTCAATGTTCAGACTGGTCTTCTAGCCCCTCTCTTTGAATTGCTAAGTCTTTTCACAAAACCAGCATCTTCTCACCATTTTCTCATACTTATTGATGACATTTATAGTTAGTTCACTTTGGATAATCTGCTGGTAATTAGTAGGTCACTATACCTTTCCTGAAAGTGACCAACGGCAATGAGGAATTAGGATTTATAAATTAAAATTAACTTCAGCTGCAAATGACAAAATAACAGTGCCTTAAATAAGATATAAGCTTATTTCTCTCTCAAGAAACAGAAACCCAGAAGCTGTCAGTCTAGCTTTGATTCAACGTTCCACAGTGTCAGGGGTCTTGGCTCATTCAGTCTTATTGCTCTATCTTCCCCAGCATAGGGTCTTACCTCATAGTCTAAAGAGGATGCTTCAACTCCAGCCCTCAAGTCCAGAATCCATCCAGCAGTAGGAAGGTGGGGAAAATTTATACACTCTCTAAGAACACTTCCTGGTGGGGCACCTGGGTGGCTCAGCCAGTTAAGCGTCTGACTCTTGATTTCAGCTCAGGTCATGATTTCTGAGTGGTGGGATCAAGCCTCATGATGAGCCCAGTGTCGGACTCCACCCTGGGCATACAGATTCCTCGGGATTTTCTCTCTCCCTCAGTCCTTCCTCACCCTGCCAACACCCATACCCACATCCACACACAACCACCCCCCCCCCCACACACACACACAGTATTTCCTGGAGATGACCATTACCATTTCTACTTACATTCCAGAGACTAAACCTCTATAATCATATAAACATACCTAACTGTAAGGGATGCTAGGAAATGTAATTCTTATTCTGAGTGACCATCTGACCAGCTAAAAACGCTACTGCTATGAAAGAAGGAAACAATAGATATTACGGTACAACCAGGGGTGGTTTTTGTTTGTTTGTTTGGAATTTTTTTTGCAGTCTCAGGTGTGGGTATTAGAGGACTGAGCCTTACCCCTTCCTCTGCCATCAGGAGTTTCTAACATAGAATGCTAGATCCAAGAAGAACTAAGCAGTGGGGCAGAGTAAAACTGTTTCATTCATTCCACCAACCAAAGGATAGCAGAGCAAGCGGCCAGTACCTGCCTCTACTGTGCTCTCTGCTTCCAATTTTATTTTGCTAAAACTCTCAGAGGTTTCAAAGAAGTGGCTAGGACCTTTTTGTGGTTTTCAGAAATTATGTAGAATTTCCCTGTCCCCCTGCACCCCAATGTTTATAGCAGCAATGTCCACAATAGCCAAACTGTGGAAGGAGCCCCGGTGTCCTTCGACAGATGAATGGATAAAGAAGATGTGGTCTATGTATACAATGGAATATTACTCAGCCATTAGAAACAACAAATACCCACTATTTGCTTCAACGTGGATGGAACTGGAGGGTACGATGCTGAGTGAAGTAAGTCCATCGGAGAAGGACAAACATTATATGGTCTCATTCATTTGGGAAATATAAAAAATAGTGAAAGGGAATAAAGGGGAAATGAGAGAAAATGAGTGGGAAATATCAGAGAGGGAGACAGAACATGGGAGACTCCTGACTCTGGGAAACAAATAAGGGGTGGTGGAAAGGGAGGTGGGTGAGGGGATGGGGTGACTGGGTGATGGGCGCTGAGTGGGGCACTTGACGGGATGAGCACTGGGTGTTATGCTATATGTTGGCAAATCGAACTCCAATTAAAAAAATACAAATAAATAAATAAATAAATTTTAAAAAGAATTTCCCTGTCCCTTCGGTTGCAGCACTTCAGTGGGGATGATGAGAAGAAATCAGATTCAAGATCTTAGTTCCATCTTGGTTCCAGAACCTAAAACACAGATCGGATTCTCTGCGTCCACTGTTTAAAATCCTGACCCCATCACATACACAGATAGATGTCAATGTCCCTCGTCCCTAGGAAAACGCAAATTATAACACCACTAGAGATGCCACTAGAAACCCGCCAGAATGGCTCCGATTTCAAAGATGCAGCCTGGAATGATCATATGTTACTGATAGGAAGGCAAAATATATGAGAGAGGTTAAACAGAGGCTGCTTATTTGACCCAACTATCCCACCCCTAGATATTTACCCCAAATGTCTACATATTTACTCTAAAAAATTTACAAAGTATTCCATGATCTGGCTCCTGCCTCCTTCTCCAGGCTTCAGATACCCACATGATCACTATGACCTGCTACTGCTCAAAACTCCAACCGGCTCTGTCTTCCATGAAGAGAGTACAGAGGGTGGGGCAATCCATTATTGCTTAATAAATGCAGAATTCCTGGCAGATACTGCCTTTCAGGTCCCAAGATGTAGAAAAATCATAAAAGAAGACCTAAGTGGCCAGGGGGCTAGGAACTGTTGAAGAGATACTCTCTCAGAACTTTGGCACCTGGGCAAGAGTCCATTACTGCCCATCAGAGCTTACCAGCTGCAGCCATATGCTCCTACATAAGTACTTTTGCTAGGACAGCCCAATTATTTTCCTGCTTGAGAAGAAATTTTAAATTTCGGAGAAAAAAAAAAAACCCCTCAGATACTTTTAGTCACTCATTGCACACCACCCATAATTTGTCACTCTGTCTTGAAACCTTCCCCTGTATGGCTTGGCTTTAATGGGTTCAGCATTTAGTGAGCTAGGCAGTGGATTATGTGCGAAATGCATTAACCTCTCACATGATTGTAAAAATTGCCTTAATAAAATAGAGCTAAATCCTACTTAATAGCAATAAAACAGAAGCCACTATGTTCCAGGGATGCTAATGACCTGTGAGTCATTCCTTTTGATTTTAGAAGGTTGAACATTTGGAATTTGTCCCCTTTTATGAAACTTTTAAGCTTGGATAACTGCTGGAAAATCACACAAGTTAAGATAAGTTTCCTGCTCACAGATAACCAGAGAGCCAAGAAATTTCCATCATCTTCTTAAAGATCATCATCCTGAGACAGCCTAGGCCTTTGAGGGCACAGATGCAGATGACAAGAAGGAAAGGACTGATCGATAATAAGGAATATTTGCCTAGTGTTTTCCAGCTTGCAGAACTCTTCTTTACCTGTCGCAACTGAGTCAGCTCGCCTAACAGACTAGGGAAGTAGGTACTATTAGCTCCATTTTATAGGGAAAGAAATTGAGAATCAGGGAGGTACAGTAAAATTTGTCCAAATTCTCACAGCTAATAGGATGAAGATCTAATACGTGGATCCAGGTCCTCTGAATTCAAGTCCCACGCTGTCCCTAAATGCTATATTCATATTTATCCTTTTTCTAAAGATTCATTTATTTGAGAGAAAGGGAGTGCTCTGCGCGCTAGTAGGGGGAGGGGCAGAGAGGGAGAGAATCTCAAGCAGAGTCCCCCCCCCCCCCAAGCTCTGAGCTTCATGCAGGGCTCATCCTACCCTGAAATCATGACCTGCCCGAGCCAAAATCAAGAGTCGGATGCTTAACCGACTGAGCCACCCAGGTGCCCTTCATATTTATCCTTATGAAATGGAAGAAAGATAAAAGGTTCTCAGTAACCTGAGAAACAGCCATGTTCTGGCCTCCTTCCTGTCCCCATGAAGTGAGATACATCCCGCCAGCATCTGTTATCTCTTATTAGGACCATGGTTTTTCTGCTACATAGCAACTACAATAATAGGAACAATTATTATGTAATAACAATAACAAAAACAAGAGTAATTGCTGATCTTATTACAAGAGTAATTGCTGATCTTATTAGGCACAGCCACTGCTATCATTACTGAGCACCATGCCAGGCATTGCTAAGGGTTTCACGAGTTCCATCTCATTTAATCCTCACCACAGTGTAATATTATTACTATTTCCCCATTTTCCAGGTGAGGAAACTAGAGAATCAAAAAATTAAGAAACTTGACTGTCATGGGGTCAAAGCATGGGGTACACTAACTATACAGTTGTCCCTAATTTTCTACCCCTTCCTGTATCAGGACTGTGACTTTGTAGATCCTCCCCTAAAGGAAGTGTGGACATGTCCATATCCCCTTGAATCTAGTGTCTGATTTGCTTTGGCCAAGAGGATGTGGCAAAAGTAATAACACACCAGTTCTGAGCTAGTACACTCCTACTCTCTCTCCCAGAACCTGCTGTGGCCACGACTACGTGCCTATGATTACCCACTGGAGGATAAGAGACTACATGGAACAAAGCTGATTTGTCCCAGCTTGGGCCATCCCAGGCCAGCCAGTCCCCAGCTCACCTAGTAGGTGACCACAGACATGAGCAAACCGAGCCAAGGTCAATCAAGTCAGGTCTAGATTAACAAACCGCCAACCCACAGACAAATGAGAAATTATAAATTATTGTTGTTTTAAGCCACTAGGTTATGGGGAGGTTGGTTATACAGCAATAGCTAACTGCTATAAAGTGGAAGCAGAACTTAGACCTACGTCTTAGAGACTCCATAGCTTGGACTCTTCTTTATACTCCGTATGGATAGGTAATGTCCTTCTAAACAACCCCAGCCAGCAGGGTTGGAGGAATGTCCATGTCATCCTATGGGAAAAGGATAGGCTATCTTGTATGCTGAGACTTTGGACCACTATCTATTTAGGGAAAGTGGAAAGACTTTTATGACTTGGGTTCTGAACCAAGCTCTGCCACAAGATTGATAAGACTTGAAACAAGCCGCACATCTCTCTAGGCTTCGGTGACCTTACCCATAACCCTGAAGAGGTCAGGATGTATTTGTTCAAGAATTAGTATTTGCCAACAGCAACTGTGTTAAGTAATGTGATACATGCCAACCATACAAAATGTATACAATTCTTACCCTCAAGAAGCTGACAATCTGATAGAGACACAGACATTGGAAACAAACAAACAAAGGCAACATATAAGTATTGTGGTAGACAGAATAATGGTCCCCCCAAAGAAGTCCATGTCTTAGTCCTGGGTCTGGGAATTTGTGATGATGTTACCTTACACAGCAGAGAGCACTTTACAGATGTGACTTTTAAGGATCTTGAGATAGACAATACTCAATTATCTGAGATAATCACAATTAATCACAAGGGTCCTTATAAGAGAGAGGCAGAAAGGTCAGAGTCAAAGAGAAAGACATGAAAATGCTATATAGCTGGCTTGGAAGATGAAGGAAGGGGCCCTAGCCAAAGAGTACAGACAGCCTCCAGGAGTTAGGAAAGGCAAGGGAACAGATTCTCCTGAAGAGCCTCCAAAAGGAATGCAGCCCTGCCAATACCTTGATTTTAAACAATAAGTCCATTTTGGACTTTTGTACTTCCAGAACATGAAGAGAATAAATTTGTGTCATTTTAAGCCACTAAATTTGTGGTCATTCCTTACAGCAGCAACAGGAAACCAATACGCTGCCTGGCTCTGAAGACATCCTCTGGCACACAGGAGGTGCCTCCAAATGATTCCCTGGTGATGCTGCCAGTGTCAGCACAGGGGAGCTTCTCAAGAAGGTCAGTCCTCAGGCCCCGTAGTCCTGGGGGAAGAATGTGATGAGATGTCTTTGGCAGGCCACCAGATTCCACCTCCTCTTGGCTTCTGTGGCTCCTATCCAGCCACATGTTTGTTCTGGGCTGAGGCAGAGAGACAGAGAGAGGACCAACCGCAACCTCAGGCCCCCGGCTGCCAGGCACAGGTGTACAGTTTCCACGAAGGCACTTGGCCAAGAGAGCAGAGGGATAAGAGAAACCAGCTTCTCATCGCTTGCCAGCTGGGCACTCTCAAGGCTGTTTCCTTCCAGAAGGGACTCCTTTTTCTAGTTCTTGCTCAGATGCTACATAGACTTGCCCTGTGTAAGAACCACCGTCCGTTAATGCCTCCTACGATGCCTGCTAATCTCATTTCTCCACTGCATTGTGCAGAGGACACGTTCTAAGGTGTGTCCCAGCACAGGCATCAGAGGTTGTCAGGGATGTGTCAAACCAAGGCTCACGGCTTCAAGCACAGAGATCAATCCCGCCCCTCCCCTTTAATTAATTCTCTCATCCCCTTTGTGTTTAACATAGACTGAGCCTATTCCTCAAATTGCTTCATTTGTCTCTGCAAGAGAGGATTCTCAGAGATACGTATTTTAAATAAGTCTTCACTTTTGTCAGGGTAACATATTGTGATTATAGCTTTCCACTTGAGCTCTGTTATAGTACCAAGGGGTCCGTGTCCCTCAAAACCAGTCTCCAGAATTACAAATGACCCCCCAACTGAGTTCTAAAAAGCAGAATGACCCTGCACACTGTGAGACCATCTTACCCCTCCTGCCCTTAAGAGCAGGTCACTTACTTACTGTCCTAATATAATAGCAAGACCAGCTCCACTGACTCAAAGCCCAGAGCTCTTGCTTTTTAAACGCAATGTCTTAGCTCTGCCGCAAAAAAAAAAAAAGTCATTCTTACAAAAGATGTATATACATTATCACAACCAGGGGAGACCTCAGACAAACTATGGGTATTTAGTGGGGACCCAAAGGTGGCACCAAAATGAGTGTATATTTCTCCAAATCAATGAATGACACTCCAGATCAATGAATGACACAGGAATCCCCCAAATCATCAAATTATGCACTCTGTGCCCCAGGCAATGTGCAGCCCTTCCCCAGTCAGAGCCAGAGGGCCCCAAGGCCTAGCCTGGGAGCTCCAAGGCCAGTGACCACCATACAGAGGCCCTGCTAACCCTGCCACTGGCTCAGAGCCCTGGCTGCCCTTCCTGTATCCATCTGGCTCTAGAGAGGGCTGAGAGGTGGTGCATTGAAAATCGGTCCACTCAGGAAGTGTCGGGCACCCAAGGAAAGAAATGTGTTTTAGAAATCATGATGTACTGGGCTGCCTGGGTGACTCAGTTGCTTGAGCGTCTGACTCTTGGTTCCAGCTCTCAGGCCTTAATCTTAGGCTCATGGGATTAAGCCCTCTGTCAGGCTCTGTGCTCAGCATGGAGTCTGCTTGAAATTTTCTTTTGGGGGAGGGGAAAAAAAAAAGAAAAAAGAAATCATGATGCACCAGATAAACAGTGGATAAATGTAAGATCCTATTGTGAGCATTACCCTTGTCACACATCCTGCCCTGCTACCCACCCTCACCCACCTCCCCACATCCTCCTCATCTAGTTCTTGCTCTGGGGTTGGGTGCAGCTTGGTTTCCATCTCAACTTCCCCACTTACCAATTGTGGGACTTTAGTCACACTGTTCAACTTCCCTTTGCCTCAGTTTCCTAATTTGTAAACTGTAAGCAAAACGAGTTCTTACCTTGTGGGATTAGGAAGAGTTCATGAAGGTGAAGTACTCCACACCGTGCCTGACAGAGTGGTAAATGCACAACCCAGCTTCACACTTCCTGCCCTTTGCTCATACTATTCCCTCTGCCCAAAGTTCCCTTAGCCTAGAGAATCCCTACTATCTTTTCAAGGTTCACCCTCAATGCTAGCTCTTCTAGGAAATGTTCCCCATCCCCTCCAGACTGAGTCCTTCACTGCCTTCATGGTGCTCCTGCACAATGGTGCCCCTCCTCCATGACAGCACTGGCCACACCAGAATACTATTTTCTTTGCACACTTCTCTCTCCCTAGTTACGAAGTCCTGAGGGCAGGAACTGTGTATCATTCATCTTTGGCCCTCCAAATTATGGTATCATGCCTGGTATAAAGCAGACACTCAATAAAGGTTGGCTGACTTAATGGAAGTAATGAATTCGTTATGCTTGTTAATGAGGGAGAAGCAAAGAAAACACACAGAAGAGTGTGACAGCCATGTGAGATATAGTGGGATCAAGCATCCCTTTGAGCAATGTAAGTAATAAACTCTACAGCTGTGATCCTCTACCCTACTGACTTAATTGATCTGGGGTGGAACCTGGGAATTCAATTTTTTTAAAAGCTTCCCAGGTGATTCTAATATGCAGCCAGATTTGAGAACTACTACTATACCCTCCTGCCCTAACATTTTGCGTATGCGTTCAAAAGAGGGGCAATTCTTTGGGCTTCCCATATTCCACAATGACCAGCTACAGTGCCCCAGGAGTGATGCCTCCCTACAGCGACAGCCCCTTGGGCTCTTATCTAGCAGCTGAGTACCATGTGAAAGGTAGGGCAACGAATGAATGGGGGGATGGCCAGACAGGTGGTGTGCACAGGACAGGTGAGACAGGGTGTGAGTTCAGGAATTGGTCCCAGATCAAGCCAAACCCATCACCCTTCTAGACCCAAGCAGATGGTCAATTCTCCTGGGAAGCCTTTGCTCAGGCACCTCCATGCCCACAGCTCTCCGTAGCTCCCCATCAGCCTCTGCTCACCTCTCTGCAAGGCAGTGCTCTCCTGTGAGGACCCTCCCTGAATCTTGGGGATCCTCTGATGGTTGGTAACAACAAGGTAAAAAGAAAAGCCCAACTTACACAGTAGTTTTAAAGAGAAGTCTTCAAATGTAAAAAAATTCCCCCACCAAAAGCTAACAGAGTAGACCCAGCTCTGCACTGAGAAAGAGGAGTCATTTGCAATTAGCACACTGTTGATATGTAAACAGCAGCCTCAAAGTAGTTGAAAATAGTTTGTTTGCTTGTGTGAATTAACATTCCCTTGCAATATTATGATAACAATGGCCTACCTTAGCTTCCCTGCACTCGCCCCCTAATCTTGTTTACACTCTTATTAATAGTGAAAAGGAAGCCTAGTTTTACTGGCTTCAAATCATCCCAGACTGCAAACCACTGAAGTCAGAATTAATGAGCTTGAACTGTCTGCATTTGCATCCTGAACCTGTCTCAGCTCTCCTGCACGGGTTTTCCTTCAAGGACCAGCTCTCAGATGGCAGAGCCTCCATCCTCTTAGAAAATTCTATTGCTGAGCCTGTTTACAGATGGGAGAGTGGAGGCTCAGAAAGCTGATGCAAATGGCCTGAGCTGCACAGCATCGCAGCCCCGGGAATCTGCCCCAGTACCTGGGTTCTCAATCATAAAAATCCCAGTCCTGGAGAGAAAATTCAAATCCCAGCCTGGACATCAACTATGTTCTCTTCAGCCCAGACAGCATGCCTGACCTACCCGGGTGCTTCCTCTTCTGGCCCTGCTTCCCTCTTGGGAATTGTGAGTAACAAACTGTCTTTTCAGTGGCAACTGTTTCCTGATCTATTGGCCTCACCACCCCTGAACCTATTTCCTCATCTGTCAACTGAGAACAAAACCCCTGATGTCTCAGGTCTATCGTGGAGATGATGCATACAGAGCACTTAATGAAGCATCTACTACATAGTAACACCCTCAAAAAGGCAGTATTGTCACTGGCCTCGTTCCTGATGTTATATTCTTTTTGCTCCTAACCTCCACGCTTTACGGGTGAGGAATCCAAGACCTAGAGATGTGTGGCATGTGGCATCTGCCCAGTGTCACACGGCAAGCTGACGATGGGGCAGGGACTGGAACTCGGGTCTCCTTCCTCCAACAGCCCTCTCCTGCAGCTAAATCCTCCATATTGGGGTCCTGTTCCATCTGCAGATGCTGTGAATCATCAGGACCAGTCTTAACACACAGGTCCACACACGCATGTACACCCCACTTCTGTTTTCTCTAAGGAGGACTTGCTTCTGAGATCTGCATGCAAGTGAAATCATTGAGGGTTTCCTTTTGCTTTGCTCCCGTTTACCTAACAAGGTTTTCAACATGTGACACAAATAACAGAAGATGGTGTGAGTACACGCTACTGCCCCTTTAAATTCCACCATCAAAACCATTAAGGGGAACAGAGAGTGGGCTCCAGCTAAACCAGCTTTTCTTTAGCTCTTTAGTTCTCTTCTGATTCTTTGAGGGTGGTGAGTAGGGGTGGGGATCACCTCCACTTCTCCCACCCCCCCCCCATAAATATCCTCAGCAGCAGCTGCCAGAGACCCTCCTCCAGCACAGAGCACAGATGGAGTGGAGGCCTCCATAACCAATAGCCCCATCCCTCCTCCTGCACCAAACTCTGTCTCCTCACTGATGAGCTCTTTCTGGGGGCAGGACCAGCCGGTACCCAAGCTCTTCTGAAATCAGAACCCTTTGGATATGATCTGAGCAACAAATAAAATAGTATTGGATTATAACCCAAAATATAAAATAAATATGAATCCATACAGAGATAAATAAATGAGTGAACCATAAATAAGTGGGGGAGAAGAGACAAATCTTTGGTGTAAAAGAATCCCAAATAATTTATGTATATCCTCTGTCCTCAAGGAAGTGGAGTAAAATTCCCCACCCTCAGGTCATAGTGGTGTCCTTTCGAAGAGTACAGAGTAAGGAAAGTGGGGATGGAGACTGACTTTTCAGTGGAGAAACCAACCAACATGCCTCAGCCAACTGATGGAGCACTGATAAGTCACACGAATGGGATAGACTCTTGATACTGATGTGATGAGAATGGCATTCACCCCTGGGCTCTCCCTCCAAAAACCCATAACCCCAGACTAATCATGAGAAAAATATCAGGCAAATCCCAGCTGAGGGACAGTCTACAAAATACCTGACCAGTACTCTGCAAACTGTCAAGATCATCCAAAAAAGGGAAAGCTCAGAAACTATCCCAGCCACGAGAAGCCAGAGAAGCCACGATGAGTAGATGGAATGTGATGTCCAAGGTGGTGTCCAGGGACAGGAGAAAGATATTAAGGGAAAACTAAGGAAGTCTTCGTGAAGTATGGACTTCAGTTAGTAACAGTGGGTCGATACCAGCTCGTGCGTTTTGACAGACACTCCATGCTGACGTGAGTGGTTAATAACAGGGAAAATTCAGTGTGGG
This sequence comes from Vulpes vulpes, assembly GCF_048418805.1. Classification (NCBI taxonomy): domain Eukaryota; kingdom Metazoa; phylum Chordata; class Mammalia; order Carnivora; family Canidae; genus Vulpes; species Vulpes vulpes. Next base: position 41,960,365 of record NC_132789.1, on the reverse strand, counting down.
TTCTATGGCAACTCTCTGTACTCTCCTCTCACCTCTTCCCTCAATCTAAAAACTATTTGAAGATAAACGTATATTTAACAAAAAAACAAAAAAAAACAAAAAAACAAGGAAATCTTGGGCAGTCCAGGACCACAGGATCATGAATAATGCTGGAGGGCCCTTGTGTTCCCACCCTCAGCACTCCTGAGGTGCGGGGGTCGGAAAGGGAGGGCAGGGACTGAGCCTGTGGGCAGAGCCAGCCTCCCCCATCCCGGTCCTGGCAGCTCCCTTGTATCTGCTTTTACCCTCACTTGTACTGTTTTTTGTTTTGTTTTGTTTTGTTGTTTTTTCACAATTTATTTAGTTATTTTAGAGAGAGAGAGAGAGAGCAGGAAGGAGAGGGAGAAAGGGAAACCCAAGCAGACTCCAGGCTTGAGCATGGAGCCCGAGGTGGGGCTCCATTCCACGAACCCGAGCTCACAACCTGAGCCAAAAACCAAGAATCGGAGCTTACCCAACTGCACCACAAAGGCAGCCTCATTTTCCACATAGGATTTTTACTAGAACAAAGAGTTCCTCTGCTCCGAAGAGGGGACACTACTGACCTAGTCCAAACCCATCATGGAAGTTCCTAGAGAGAGGAAGGGGCATCCTCAGGGGACTCGCAAGGAAGGGACAGAGCTGGAGCTGGATGACAGCAGATGGTGGGTACCTGAGACCAAGACCCCAGGGCTGCCCAGGGACTCACCTGTGAGCCTGGAGCTCCTCGGGGCCGGGATGGTGCCTGGTGCATCTGTGTCACAGGACCCAGGAGAGAATCTGAGACAGGAAGAAGGCCAGAGAGTCGTGTGGAAAGGAGAAAGGAGTTCCCATCACGTGACTGTTCCAAAATGCTAGTGCTATCCAAATCTAGAAAATTCTGCTGACATTTCAGATAACTGCAAAGTAGAGAGGTCTCCCTGGTCTGTGCTTGATTTTATTAAAACAGACTCTTTTCTATCTTTTTAGTGAGCCTGTGTATCAGAGACTGGCTTTGGAGAGACATGCATGTATCCATTCATTCATTTTCAAAGTGCCTTTACTGAGTGCCTCCTACACGTTATTAACAATAGGAACAAAAACATTCACACAATAAGCATTCGCCAAGCACCTGCTCTACCTCAGGCTCAGTCCCAGGAGTGAAAGATGCAGCCCTGAAAGAGACTGATGCATTCATGCCCTCGGAGAGCTTACACTCCAGCGCCCTAACAGGGTCCCTCTTTGTCACCTGGTGCTTCCTGAGAGCCAGGCATCATGCTCAGAACCTCTCATTCAATCTTCACCACAGGGGCACCTAGGTGGCTCAGTCGGTGAAGCATCTGCCTTTGGCTCAGATCATAATCTCGGGGTCCTGGGATAAATCCCCGTGTTGGGCTCCCTGCTCAGTGGGGGGGTCTGCTTCTCCCTCTCCCTCTGTCCCTTCCCCCTGCTTCTGTGCTCTCTCTAATAAATAAAATTTTTTAAAATAAAATAAAAGTAATCTTCACAAAAGCCTTAAGAGGTGAACATTATTGATGTCCCTGTTTTTTAGGTGAGGAAATGCAAGCCTCATCACTTGTTCACATTCAGTCAAGCATGTACTGAGCCAGGATTTGAACCCAGGCTCTCGGAATTGAGAATTATTTCAGTGACCACGTGAGGGAGTCCGTGGGGGCCATCAAGGACTGCCTGGTAAAGCACATGCACCAGGCACCATCATCAAATAGGAAACAAAGCAGCCCTTTATTCCTGGCAACTGGCCACGGGTCCAACGTCTTTTCCTCACTCCCTCATATGCAGGACTGAGACAGGGAGCAAAGCTTTGCCAGGAGGCCTGAATCTCCAAAGGTGAGGTTGTTGAGACCTCAGAGTAGGCCCCATGTGACCTACCTCTGGGGCTGAGGCACAGAACCTGCATCAGAGAGGAGGGCGGAGGGACTGTGGGCCTTGGCTGGATTAACAGGTGGGAGAGGGGCAGAGCCTCTGTCTCTGCCTTTAAGACACAGACATGCTGGGATCCCTGGGTGGCGCAGCGGTTTGGCGCCTGCCTTTGGCCCAGGGCATGATCCTGGAGACCCGGGATCGAATCCCACGTCGGGCTCCTGGTGCATGGAGCCTGCTTCTCCCTCTGCCTTGTCTCTGCCTCTGTGTGTGTGTGTGTGTGTGTGTGTGTGTGTGTGTGTGTGTGTGTGTGACTATCATAAATAAAAAAAAATAAAAATAAAAAAGACACAGACATGCCACCCATGAGTGCAATTTGTTCCAGAGAATGTCCTCACTCTGACCAATCGGATATCAACATCTCCTCTGGTGGCAGGGCACAGTTAGGAAGGGTTTGGAGCAGCGGCACTTCAGGCACGAGGGGAGGCAGAAGTGCTTTCCTGTCCAGGAGCAGAGAGAAAGCATGGGGAGAGGAGAAGAGTGTTCCCTCATCAGGCTGTGGGCCAGATCTCATGCTGGTCACAGGTGACACAGGAGAATAAGACAGGCTTCCTGTCCTAAAGCAACTCACAAGAGAGTGACACCGACTACAAACTTACCCATGAGTAATACAACCCAGCAGGATTGGACCAGCTGGCTGGGGGTGGAAGAGGCTTCTCAGAGGAGGGAAGGCCTTGGTTCCTTCATCCAAGCTGGGTTATGAAGGGTGTGCTGAAGTTCTCCATGGAGAAGGGAACAAACCCAGCAGGAAGCACCAAGACTCAGAGTGTGGAAGCCACGGGTGGGTCAGGAGATTCTGAAGTGTGGGGTAGGCCTGGGGCGTGCAGGGTCTGGCAGGGAGTGAGGAAATGGGGCTGAGAAGAGGACCTGGGAGTCAGATCATGGGGGACCTCTGTCTGTTCATGCTCCCAATGAGCCCTCAGCTAAGTTTGAGTTACTTGGTTTTGTCAGGGAAGGAGAGAGTTGTGGGTTGGGGGCTTACAGGGTCAGATTTGTGATTTAGAAATTTGTGACAACCAGACTGAAGAACTCATTTCCATTCAAATAATTATTTGGCACCTACCATGTCCCTGACGCTCTGCAAGGGGCTGGAGATATAATGGCCAACTGAGTAAACCTAATCCTAAACATCGCTGGGCTTACGGATCAGCAGAGAAGTTAGACACGAGATCAGTATTTAATTCCTATTGTGACAAGTCCATAGACGAAAAGGCCACGGGATGCCAAGTACATTTATCTAGGGATTATATAACCTACTCGGGGCATCAGAGAAGACTTCCCTAAACAAGTGGCATTTAAGGTAAAATCTGAAAACTAAGAAATATCTGCTCGGGGGCGAGAGGAAAAAGCTCCAAGTGAGAAAACAGCATGGGCAAAGGCCATGAAGGGGGGAAGGTGACACGCCAAGATGGCCAGTGTGCTTGGAGTATAGAGAGCCCAGGGCCTGATGACATGCGATGAGATCGAAAAGGGGGTCAGGAGCCAGACAGGACAGGGTCTCAAAAGCCATGATAAGGATTTGGGACTTTATCTTAACATCAGGGTCAGACCATGAAGGGGTTTTAAGAAAAATCACAAGATCCCATTAGCATTTTAGAAATGGAAAACAAGGCTCAGTGAGTGAGAGGAGGGGGAATAATTGGGAGATTCGGTGACTGTCTTTTTCAAGGTGAGGCGGCAAGGGAGAATGTGATTCTGGGGACTCGAGCTGAGAGGGAGGGCAGAGGGCAACCTAGGACCGAGAGGGATCACAAAGAGCATTGTTGGCAGGGTTCAGGAATATCTGCTCAAGAATTCCTGCAACCCTCACTACTCAAGAATAAGGAGCAAAAGTGAACTTCTGAAGAAGCAGGAGGAAGGACCACAAGAGGCAATGCGTAGGAGGCACCTGGGCCCACTGCTTGTGTTCCTCCCGGAGTAGCTGGCTGGGAGGGGCCAGGAGTCTTCTGAGCTGCTGTCCTGACCCCACGGGCACACAAACTTACTTCCAGCTGGCTCAGGGAAGCAGAACCCAAGGCACAAAAGTTCCTCACTGGCTGACATTTTGGGGAGCTCACAGAAGGGTGAGTTTCTCATATCCAATCCCAGCACCAATGAGGAGCTGAAACATATTGTACCCATTAGAGAAGAAATGCAAATCAGAAAGTCAGGCATTTGTGTCCATGACAACAGGGGGAACGCATTTTGGCAAATCTGAGTTCATTTATATTCAAATAAATATTTCAGTCTATGACTCTGGCACTTTTTTGCATGAGATATTTCAGAACCATATTGAATGTTGCTCTCACGCTAAGAACTTGAGAATTAAAATGAGGGCCAATTTCAAAGTCTATCAGGCTCCAAGATTTAGGGTTGGTTTTACCTCAAGGAATGATGAACTGGAGGGTGATTCAGCACATTTGTGTACAGACTTTTTGAACTGGAAAGGCCAGCTCCGTATCATCCCACGCAGCCCCTGTTGGGTACAAATGGGAAAACAGGCCCCAGGGAGGCTCAAGTTTCCCCAGCAACTCAAGCCTGAAGTCAGGGCTCCTGATTCTCAGGCCAATGGTATCTCCAGCTCATCAAACCAAATGCTAGAATCAGAAGAGCATCAGGGATAAGAAGGCTCTGATACATCATCAATTCTTTCAAGGGAGAGTCTTTTCCCTAATTATAAAAGCCATCTATACCCTTTGTAGCAAATCTGTATATTACCAAAACCTCCAAGATACTGTCTCTAATAAGCCCTATAATTCCCTATAAAATCGCCACAAACATATTAACATACTCCTTCTCTGGTTTTCTTGCTGTGCAAATGTCTCTACTGAGCAGCAGTCTTCATTGACATACAATTTTGCATGATAAGCTTTTCTCAAATCATGAAAAACTTTTCACATACAAAAAAGGTTAATGGATGAGTAATATTCTATGCTATAAATATATAAATTTACTAGGTCTTTTATTTAATTCGCTGTTGGATATTTAGATAGTCTCCAAATTTTTTATTACTTTTTTTAAAAAAGATTTATTTATTTGAGAGTGCTCAAGTGGAGGGAGAGAGAGAGAAAGAATCCCAAGCAGACTCCCCACTGAGTGCAAAGCCCAACATGGGGCTCCATCTCACGACTCTGAGACCATGCTCTGAGCAAAATCAAGAGTTGGACACTTACCTAAATGAGCCATTCAGATGCCCCAGATTTCTTATTATTTAAATAACAGTGAATTGGATATCTTTGCGCCTAAATCTTTATTTACACATTGGACTGTTTCTTTGGAACAGATTACTACACATGGAAATACTGGACTAAAGAGCACAGGCAGGGACGCCTGGGTGGCTCAGCGGTTGGGCGCCTGCCTTTGGCTCAGGTCGTGATCCCCGGATCCAGGATCGAGTTCCGCATCGGGCTCCCTGCGGGGAGCCTGCTTCTCCCTCTGCCTATGTCTCTGCCTCTCCTCTCAATCTGTCTCTCATGAATAAATAAATAAATCTTTAAAAAAATAATAAAGAGCATAGGCATTTGAAAGCCCCCTGGCAGGTTATACATTTGCTAGTGGAATGTGCAATCCTAATCTCACCAAGATCTCACCAACACATTCCAGGCATGGAGAAGCACACAGCCTGAAAGGCAAGATGGGAAAGGTTCAGATAAACAATCTGCTAGTGGAATTTAGAGGTGTGCCTACCCTCATGATGGAGAAATGTAAGGACATTTAAGGAACCAGGTGCTGGCTCTGCTCTCTGGGAGAATCTTCCACATTCATGACTTCCTGTGGCTCCTATCTGGGCTCTCAGAGGCTCTTTCTCATCCATCATATTTTGTGACCACATCTGAAGTGGGTATAGGAGACTAATCCTTCTTTTGAGGCTGTGTACCTTTTGCAGCTGCTTTCTACTACAAGTTCAGGGACATGGGAGCTATTTTAAGGCTATTCAGCCACATCTCTCTTGAGCTCATCTCTTTCTTGTAATCTATTGCCAGAAGCAGACAGTAAAATCCAGCCTCTTTCCAACTGAGTCCCTTAGAGCCACAGGCCCAGTAAGCACATAGCCTGCCTTCTCATTTATCACAGGTGACAACTGTACCAAAAGCTTTGCACCTGTACATCATGGGTGTCCATATTTCCAGCCTCCAAGATCAGTTTCCTCACTGCATGCCACCTGACCACCAAGGCAATGTCCTATATTTTAGGTTTTTGTAACAGCAATATCCCACTTCTGGTACCAAATTATTTATCAGTTAAGGTAATGCTAGCTGCTGGAAAGAATAAAATCTCCCATATCTCAGTGGATTAACAGAATATAAGTTGTTGTTTTTTTTTTTAATTCTCTTAAGGTCCAGAAAGGATGCCTTGATCTGACCGGTGGGCTCTCCTTCACTACTGACTTCATTTCCTAGGTTATTTTGTCTGGTGACTCTGTCATGTTCAACCCTTGGCTTCTGAGGTCCCCATGCTCATGGGTATCAAGCTGGAAGAGTATGAAGAATCGAATGCTAGAGTTCTCCATGGCCAGGCCTGGAGTGACTCACATTAATTCTACTGATTTTCCACAAGAATTTAGTCACATGGCTGTACCTAACCGCAAAGGAGAATAAAACACACAGTCATCTATAAGCCAAGGAGAAAGACAGATGGCTTCTGGTGAACTCAGAGGAGTGTTCTCTATCCTTGGACCTTCCATTCAAGGTCAACCCCACACTTGCCCTTTCGTCCCATGCAACTCACCCTAATCCTGACCCCATCAACAGAGCCCATCTTTAAGTAAAATGTTAAAATCTTATCACAGACTTTTTAAATTAATAATGACCTTTTAAAATACTGTATTGAAATTTACTTATCTCAATGGCGAGTTTTTCAGTACCCCCTTACATTTTGCATCTAGGTGAATGTCTTCATCTTACCCGAGTCTAGCCCTGCTCATGTTGCAGAACTCAGAAGAGGAACCCCGCTTGATGTTTACTGAGAAGGCCAGCCTGGTGTAGGTTGTACATGAAATACAAAAATTTCTGTCCTTGTGGATTTTCCACCTTAATCAGGACTCAAATGGAATCATGTGTGCAAAGAGCCTTGAGAGCAAATCCAACCAACTTTCTATGCATCTACAACCACAGACAGGCTGTTTGTAGCTGCAGTATCCTCATGTTTGCATTTTTAAATAGGTCGCCTGGTGGAACAAGGGAAGGAAGAGGAGCAGGGGAGCCGGGGGTGGGGTGCATGGTGACATAGGTTCATCTCAGGTGGTGTTTCTCCTAGCAACACCCATCAACTTGAAACTCTTCCATGCCTCTTACAAAATACCTGCCAGGAGCTCTTTTCCAAAAGGGCCCACAGTCCTTGCCACCAAACATTTTTAGCACGTTTAAGCCTGAATTTTGGGCATAGATTTAAAGTGGTCGTGTGACATCATGCACAGAATATATAGAAAGCTTCCATGAGCATAATATTTCATTTAGCCTTGTTGTCAATTGCACATCTGTCTGGAGCAGCTGCAGGGAGGGGCCAGGCACTATTCTGGGCTCTGGGGGCAGAAGCAGAGAGAAAGAAATGGTCTCTGCCCCTGAGAGGTTCATAGTCACGGCGGGAAGGCTGGGTAGAAACACAGGACAAAAGAACACCTTCGTTACTCAGAACTCTTTGGGCTGCAAGTGACAGATACTCTACTCAAACTAGCTTATGCAAGAAGGGTATTGGTTATGATGGGGTGTCTCTCAGAACCTATGGAATAACCAGAACCAAGAACTTCAATGCTGCCAGACCTCTCTCCGTCCTTCCTCTTTCCCTTTCAGGTGTGGCAGCTCCTTGTGGCCGGGCTCTCTCCTTCCGTCCAATGGAACACATGGCTGGGCTGCCAGTAGCCTCCGAGCTTGAGATGTGATGACCTTAGTTGCCTCCCGAAACAAATCTGACATTCTTGAGTCTAAAATTCCTAGGGAAGGTATCAATGGCTCATTTCAGATGCCACAGAACAACCAACTGTATCCAGGAGATAGAATTGCAGAGCACCAACATGGCTCCCACGAAAACCACAAGGATGGAGCAGGAGGAGTTCCTATAAAGAGGACATGGAAGAGATCCCCTGTAAACCATACAGGGTCCAGTGCAATCAGAACCAAGAAAGGGACACCAACAGCAGGTCAGAAGAAGCAAAAGATCTCAACCCTAAGACTTTGGTAGTACGGGCTTCTTGGAGAAGTAGGGCCTTCATGAAGCTGTATTAAAGGGTGGTGCATCAAGGGGCCCTAAATGAAAGAGGAATGATGCACTCAGGGGCAAGGATGAAGGAGAAAGGAGATAAAGCCCTTAGCAGCAAGCCCAACTCTGTGCCAGGTACTGTGGTAAGACTTTACATGCATTACCTTGATCTATCCCACCAAATAAAAGCCTGTGAGGGAAAAATGAGTATCCCATTCTACAGATGAGGATAGAGAGAGTAGTAAAAATTAAGTAACTTGCCCCAGGTCCCCCACCTCAAAGTGGAAGAGCCAAACTTTGAACCAGGTGCATGTGTAATGCCATGCCACGTGGCCACATAGCCCGGCCTTGTTGCCGCCCCCACTGCTGCACCTACCCTGACAGCACTGATGGTTTCTGGATAAAAATATGCTTCAAGAAACATCTATTCATTTCTTCTGGAATACTCTTGGGAAGGTATGCTAGTCTGGATCCTCTGAGATTAGATGTGCAAAAACTCATTAGGGGGAGAAGCTACAGAAGAAAGTGGGAAGTCACCCATCAGAAGGGCCCCGCATCTCCTCAGACCAAGTCTGTTTTAGTAGCCCCACCTCGCTCTGTTATCGGCCGGGGATAAGCATAAGAAGTGTGGCCTTCAGGCAAGCACATGAAGGACTTCAGAGCTCAGCAGTGGATGGCCAGTCAGTTATACTCCAAGCCTTTGGAAATCAAAGAGGTGCCTCATCACCTCCACCACTGAAGGGCTGCATCACACTAATACCCACTGTTAATCATTATCTGCAAGATATGACTGTTTTATTCCCATTGCAGGGAATCAATAAATGATCTCAAAAAGCAAATGATAATTCTTTGGTGCCTTTTTCCCCCATGATTGATGAGAGTCATCCTGTTTCCCCATCTATCCTTGGGGATCGTTTCTTGCCACTGCCCTCCTAATTATGTTCCTACTCAGTAATGCTATATCCTTCTATTTCTCTTGGGAGCTTCTCCAATATGCATTTCCCTTCTACATTTGTATATGCTTGCAGATTTGATCCCCAAATGATGGAAATTCAAACTGGTAAGGCTTTAGACACTGTCTCTGTCATGGGCACCCGAAGCACCTGGGACTTCCTCTATCATAACAATCCTCACACACTGTAGTGACAATTTCTTGCAAAAATCCTAGGTAAGAAACTGCAAACTGCATGAGGGCAAGGGCTGTGACTACTCTATTGTTGTATGCCCAGCTCCTTAGCATGGTGCTTGGCTCAGCAAATAATTCTTGAATTAATAAATCACCCAATCTAGCCTCTTACATTTTCCATCAAACACATCTGATGACTGATTGGCTTATTTTTCTCAACCTAATGATGTATCAACATTTCCAATTGATCAATTTCATTTAACAATGGGCTTGATTTTCCCCACTGCAAGCAAACTAAACTATATCTGTACCTTGTGGTCAAGGGCCCCAGGAACACCTGAGACAAATGTGTTCTCTGCCACACGACCACCACGATCCCCACCATGACCACCACGATGACACCTGTGGACTGAGTAGAGGGAGTATTATCTTCTACCCTCATGGAAAGCCTTGACAGGTTTGCACATGACGGGTTTGTGAGAATAGGTGTGACATGATCGAGCTGAAATTCAATAGGCTACCTCCACATCTGTGGGCAGGAAGGGGGCAAAAGGGAGTCTAGCGGCAGGAGATTAGTTATGAGACATCAAACAGGTGAGAAGCATAAACTGTCTTTTAAGTCACAGGATAATTTAAGTAATTTAAACATCCTGCCTCATATAATAATCAAACTCCTAGATCTGATTTAAAATCGAGGCTTTTCCACTCTGCCTACTCCAGACTACTTACAGGTGGGGCGCATGCAGTCAGAGGAGAGAGACATGGTGGATGTCTTCTTGTTCCTCACCTACGCTTCTACTCCTCCTCTCCCATTTGCCATCCACCTTTCTGACATCTCCAGGGATGGAAGGCAAAGAGGAGGAAGAGGGAAGGGGAGCCTGAAAGTTCTGTTTTGACTGGTACATGGAGATCTAGCATTGCTGTTCTCTGAACTTCGCAGACGCCCACAACTGACTTCTCTCGTGGGTCCTTTGGAGACTCTGCTGTCTCACAGCTTGCAGTCTTCTTAATCAGGGCAAATGTATCTCTGCCTAGGCCTGTGGCTTGCCCTGCCTTAGTCCTGAGGCCTTGGATGACACCTGTAGCTTCTCTCTGCTGAGGTCTGATGGCCAAGGTCCTGCATAGGATCTCACACTGGCTTTCTGTCTGACTCATTTTGGGCTACACTCTTGCATTCTTGACCCCAAATAGATGGGAGTACAGCAACTTCTAGGCTGCCTCAGTCAGTATCCTTGACCTGTAGGTTTCTTAGGTATAAATCATATACCAGCTGTGTCCCTCAAATTGGAGGGGATGTATAATGAGCTCTCCAAGTGACCCATGCAAGCCCTTTCTCAAGACTTGAGACAAGGGACAGGTATCCCACAGCCCTTCCCCTGGGACCCAGAGCACAGCACCATTTCCTTTCCAAAGCTTGAGCCCCCACATCCTGCTCTCCTCCTCAGGGTCCCTCTCAGCTGGTTTAGGATTAAGAAGTAGCAGATCCCACCCCCCTCCCCACGGAAGGGAAGGAGGCAATTCACAGCACAGATTTCCCTGAAGAAATCCTCCCCGAAGACCAAATCCTCCTCCTCGCTCCAAATCTCTGATTCCTCTTCTTTTTGTACCCCCAGTGTAGGGGAGGACTTCAAGAGTTGTCAACCGTCACCTTTCAAAAACTTGTCACATGGTCTGGCTTGACACCCTCCAATGCAGTAGCCACTAACCCATGTGGCTGTTGAGCACTTGAAATGTGGATAGTCAGGTGGAGATGGCTTGTAAGTACGAAGCACACAATGGATTTTGAAGACTAAGTACCCCAAAAATGTGAAACATCTTAATTTTTTAAATGATTACACGCTGAAATTACAGCATTTTGGAAATATTGGGACATATATCATGTATTATTAGAATTTATCTTGCCTCATTCCTTTGACTTTTCTTTAGATGGTTGCTAGAAAATTTAAAACACTTAGAGCTCTTAGAAATGATACCAAAGCATAATTCATAAAAGAAAAAATTGATAAACTGGAACTTCATAAAAATTGTAAACTTTTACTCTACCAAAGACACGAACAGGAGAAATAAAAGGCGAGCTACGGACTGGGAAGAAATACTTTCCAACCACGTAACAGACATGAGATTTGTATCCAGAACATAAGAATTCTCAAAATGCGGGGCACCTGGTTGGCTCAATGGTTGAGTGCGTCTACCTTCGGCTCAGGTCATGATCCCGGGCTCCTGGGATCGAGTCCCACATCAGGCTCCCTGCATGGAGCCTGCTTCTGCCTATGTCTCTGCCTCTCTCTTTCATGAATAAATAAATTAAATCTTCAAAAAAAAAAAAAAAGAATTCTCAAAACTCAATAAGAAACATCCAAAGGACTTGAGCAGACACTTTACCAAAGAGGATATAAGGAGGTCAAATAAGCACATGAAAAGATGTTCAATCCCTAGGCATTAAGGAAATGCAAATTAAAATAGATATCCCTTAGCATCCATTAGAATAGATACAATTAAAAATATTGACAACACCAAGTGCTGGTGAGGATGAGGAATTAGTGAAATTCTCATTGCGACTGGGAATGCAAAATGGAAGGCACTCTGGGAAAGGTTTGGCAGTTTCTTTCAAAGTTAATTATACACTTCCCATAATACCCCGGAGATCCTACCCCGGGGTGTTTACCCTAGAGAAATTAAAATGTACGTTTATACCGTATAAGTGTTCATAGCAGCTTTTATGGACTGAATTTTTGTTCCCTACCCCATGAATATTTTATATTGAAATCTTATTCCCAGTGTGATGGTATTAAGAGGTGGGACCTCTGAGAGGTGAGTCACTCATGCTAGTTGAGCCCTCATGAATTGGATTAGTGCCCTTACAAAAGGGATCCCAGAGAGTTCTCCCTCTCTGCCACTGTGAGAAATAACTTTCTATTGTTTATAAACCACTTGGTCTATGGTACTTTGTCATGGCAGCTGGAAAAGACTGACAGCAGCTCTGTCTGTGATAGCCCAGGGCTGGAGGCAACTCAAATCTCCTCCAGGAGGTGAATGGATAAAGAAACTGTACTATATCCATATCATGGAAAACTACTTACAGCAAAAAAGGAAGGAAATATTAATAAACAACTTAGATGAATCTTAAAGATTCATTGAGTGAAAGAAGCCAATCACAAAAGCTCACATACTATATGATTCCATTTTATTGAGCATTCCTATAAAGACCAACTATAGGAGCATCCCGGGTGGCTCAGCGGTTTAGCGCTACCTTTAGCCTAGGGTGTGATCCTGGAGACCTTGGATCGAGTCCCACATCAGGCTCCCTGCATGGAGCCTGCTTCTCCCTCTGCCTGTTCTCTGCCTTACTGTCTGTGTCTCTCGTGAATAAATAAATGAAATTTATTTTTTTAAAAAAAAAGATCAACTATAGTGGTGGAAAACAGATGAGTGGTTGCTAGAGATTATAGATGGGAAAGAATGTGATGACAAAGGAATGCCCAGAGGAGTTTTTTTGGGAGACAAGACTGTTCTATATTCTGTGGTGGTGGGTACCTGAGTATATTCCATGTGTTAAAATTCTTAGAACTGAACACTGCAGGAGGAAAAGAAAAAAGAAGTCAATTTTACCATATAATTTTTTAAGTAAAAAATTTTAAATTACATTGGTGACTCAAATTATATTTCTCTTGGACAGTGCTGGTTGAGCCCCTCCTTTAGCACATTGTGTCTGTTTGCCTTGAATCTGAGCAGAAACTGTCATCCAGACACCCTGCTCCCCCAGTGTCTCTGTGCTTCCCACAATGGCAATATAATTTCTCATACTATTGCCTATCTCCATCAATGGATCAAAAGCATTGTGTTTGCAGAAATGTAATCTTTATGCCCAGTTCCTGGAACAGAGTAGATGCTCAGTAATTTTAGTCAAATGACTGAGTGAAGGAATCAACAGAACACATGCTGGAGCTTTTGGAGAATTAAAATGAAATATAAAATGTTTTTAAAAATCCTCCCTTCCTCTGATTATCACAGTCTCCCAGCCTCAGTCCAGGACACTTCTAGGAGCTGAGACTGGGAGTGAGAGTGGGCTTGATCAGCCTTCAGCTTTGGGACACAGAATGAAGGGGAATCAAGGCCCAACTAGGCCAAAGCAGCCAGAAAACACACCAAGGAGGTAGAGGAAGTGAAAAGGGGGTCTGGATCCCAAAGTGAGCCAGAAAGAAGAGATGGAACAGGTGTGCAGGTCTAGAAAGCAGGGACAGAGTATTGTCAGTCCACATCACCAGCTCACATTTCCAACTCCATGGCTTGTTATTCTTCTGAGGGTTGATATTCCAAAGCAAATGAGAAGAAACATGATGCCTGCTATCACAGATAAAAAGTGGCCATGTTTTCAGCCTGGCGCATTTTCCAAGGCAAATGAAAATTGTTATGAAAACAATTTATACCCAGCAGACATGGATGATTGCCTGTGATGACCTTTTGCCAGAGAAAATGGGTCTGATAAAGAAAAAATGTGGGCTCATTAGGACAAATTAGAAAAAGCAAATGATTGTTCTTAAATTATGGAAACTCCAAGATGGGTGAATCTCTCTGTCCTTTTAGGACATAAAAACAATAAAACACAAAAAGAAATTGTTTATCCAGAGAAAAAGCGTTGCAATTTGTGTGAATAGATGTAGTTTTGTTTCTTGAGCGGTTTTAGAATGGGGAGTTTTTTTTGTAAACCAAATGAAATTTAATTGACTTATTAACTCTGCTCTATGAATTCTCCTTCCATAAATCTAGCAACAACTGAAAGAAGAGGGAAAAAAAGCATTGAGAGTGAGCAAAATTAACCTTAACTTTCTATAAATGCTCTCCAAGGAGTATTTCTAGCAGTGCAACATGAAAGAACTGGGGTTCAACATGGGTGCTTCCACTTAAAGAATGTGGGTGCCCAGAATGGCAGGCGAAAAGAGAACAATCACAGTGAAGCATCGCTCAGCCAAGTGTCAACATCCTCCTACCTCCCCGATCATCACCCACAGGCATATTGAGCTTTACAGTTTATAAAGTACTTTCATATACATTATCTCATCAAACGCTCACAGCAATTCTCCTTATTCGTACAAGCCCATTTCACAAGTGAAGAAACTGAGATTCAACAAAATTAAGTGATTTATCAGATAATAGACTCTACAGGCGGGATGGGAATCCAGGACTATCCCTGCTCTCTCCTCAAGCAATCCCTTGCGCGCGTGCAGATGCATTCTCTCTCTCCCCCCCCCCCCCCATGTACCTTTTATGCATCAGAACCACAAGTTATTCGATTCATATATCTCTCTATAGGGAAAAGCAAGGAGAGTGCCAGACAAGGAAAGAGGTATGAGAAAGCAGTCTTTTCCATACAAATCCAAGCAGGGCTCCAAAAAACAGAACTCAGAGAAGAAATAGCAGAAAAGATGACCAAATTCCCACATCGGACAAACCCCATCCAAATCCTAGTGTTTAGACACAGAGAGGTTTATTTCCTATTCAAGTCATAGTTTAATGCAGGCCAGTAGACAGAACTCTGCTCCATACAGTCATTCAGAGACTCAACCTCCTTCCATATATTTGCTCCATCATCTCAGAGTCCTCCACTGGATCACCACAAAAGCCAGAAAACAGACAAGAAAGAAAGTGGAAGATCTCATGAAGAGCCAAGACTGGAAAGGGTATAATTGCTTCTGCTCATGCTCCACCGGCCAAAATGAGTCCCTGAAGCCCTTCCTTCTCCACGTGCCACGAAAAGAGGGGAAAAGACTGATGTTGGTCACACATTAGCAGTCTCTGCCACCATGTTTTTAAGTATTTCTTTCAGTACGAAGTATTTTCCCTGGTGCTTATGGAAGACCTTTTCTATGAGCCCCCAGCCAGAGCCTCACACTTCTGGGTGATTCTCCAAGTGCAAACACCTGACTACACAGGGCCAGGCATAGGACTCTTATTTTTTAGGTTGGAGGAAGTGGACTTTTCAGGCTTATACAGCAAAATCTCTCTATATATTTTCTTCCAACATAGCTGAGTGAAAGGGCAAACAGAAATTTGAAAGCAATGATTGCTTCCTTTGTGGGGGAGAAGGATACCCACTGAGTTGGGAACATATATGAATTCTGATTTGCAATCATTTCCACTATTTATGAGGTCACTGGACTTACTCCTGCTGAGTCCAATTTACAAAGAGCTTTGGTTGGATCAGGGAAAGGAATATTAGAATCCCGTTGACTTGGTGATGGCCAGAGGACGATGGATACCAAATGCAAGGAATGTATCAATGAACTGCAAGGAAGCAGAATCCTCCACATCAGCCCCAACATGCTATATACAAATGGGTGGGAAGATGCATCTCTCAAGGGAAACTATCAATGCTGGGTGCACTGACATTGCAATTTGACTGCATACCCCCCAAAGACAGACAGGAAATTTTCCAAGTAAAAACCTTGTAAGAAAAGATCCAGGATGCCTGAGATAAGCAAAAGAGTTTTCCTTACCCCATCCTCACATCCCATTCCCAGGGCAGCTGTAGGATGCTGAGCACTGGTCTCTCTTGTTCTGCCCCTCTCTGGTGTTCTCCTGCCAATGCCCACCATTCCCCTACATGTCCCACAGACATATCTATTTTGGCATATTCAAATCTGAACTTGTTTCTCCAATCCCAGTCCAGCCCCCATACCTGCTCCACCACTTCCAACACCATCTTGCTAAATGGTGCCAGTGCCACCAACATAGTCACCCAAACCAACGACCTAGGAAGGAAGGATGCCCCCCCTCTCCTTCACCCACTGCTCCACTCTGTCAAGAAGCTCAGCCTATTTTACCTCCCTAACAGCTCTCAAATCTGTTGGTTTTTTCTCTCCTCCATCTGTACAGCCACTGTTCTCTTGGATTAGAGCAACTGCCTCCCAACTGGATTTTCTGACAGCGAAAATTGCCACTACACCCCACTCACTCCACTGCCACCACAGGAAAGCAGCCTGGCTGCAACACTCCCCCGCTTCAACCCTTCCATGGAATTCCTTCACCTGTTATTAAGGAAGGCTTTCATTAATAAGGCTTTATGGAGGCTCAGTCTGTCCCCTGACGGCCTCTCTAGCCTGATCCCTGTCACTCTGTCCATATCACTCTCACCTGTGCCTTCCCAACACCAGGTGAGTTGCAGTTCTCCTAACTTTCCTCCTGACTTTAATACTTGCTATTGTCTCTGCTTCACATGCTCCCCACCTCTCCACCCATTCTCTATGTAGCTAACACTCACCTGTCCTTCAACATCACAGCCAACCAATCGGGAAGCTTTGATAAAACCCCAGTCTGAAGCACACACTGCTCTTGTCATCGCTGTACTTACCTCTGTGATAGCACTTGTGATGCTGTGGGGTCCTCAGTAACCTTATTCCCTCCTACTTCTCTCTCCACACCCCACCCTGTGAGGTTCTTGAAGCAGGGGCAGGTCAGTGGAGCTCTCTGGCTGCAGCACAACGTCTAGTAAAGAATAGGTGCTCAGTAAATGCTCAGTTGCTGAATGAGCACCTGAGTTAGTAAATAAATCATATGGCAAGTGTAAAAGCCTGTTCAAATGGATTCAACCATCAAGGGGGAT
This sequence comes from Vulpes vulpes, assembly GCF_048418805.1. Classification (NCBI taxonomy): domain Eukaryota; kingdom Metazoa; phylum Chordata; class Mammalia; order Carnivora; family Canidae; genus Vulpes; species Vulpes vulpes. The sequence goes on along the minus strand of NC_132789.1, from coordinate 41,943,527 downwards.
AGAGAAGGAGTGGTAAGAAGCTGCATTTGGGGCATGGACTGTTCAGATGAATAAACAATCCAGACAGTTCAGTTCAATCCACATGCCTAAGAGATGTGGATTCTCAGAGAAATAAAACATATTCATTCACTCAGTCCAAAAAACCAAATACTCATACTTCAAATGCATGCTTTGAAAAAAAAAAAAAAGAATCTGTAAAAACAGAAAGCAGATGTTGTCACTGATACCGCAGTCAAACAGAATAAACCCAGAGGGGAAAACAAAATCCTCTGTGAAAACTTCTGTTCCAGTTGTAATTGCCTAGTGCCAAGGATCAGACACTCATGCAAACCAGCATGAATAAGAGGGTGGTTCGGGGTTTTTTGTTTGTTTGGTGTTATTGTTTCTAGTGATCTCAAAGTAAGATGGCATAGAGAAGCCCAGCTCTGGATAGAGGCCACATGGATCCCAATCCAGTTCAGCCACTTTCCAGTTGTGGGACTAAGGCAAGTCACTTTTCTGAACCCATGTTCTCACTCTAAAATGGGGTGAGACTAGAACTGGCCAAAGGGTTGTCATGAAGGTGACATGAGATCATGAGGTGCAAATGCTACTAAGCAAAGCACCTGGCAAATAAAGGTTATTTTTATTCAGGAGAATGTTCCAGAATCCTCCTGGAGGAAGGAGAGTGAGAACATTATAGTGGCTAGTTTCCCTATCTTACCTTCTCAGCTGGTCTGCCCCATTTATATACCCATCCTCAAACTGTCTGCTCCCCTAAACATCAGCTTGTCCAAGGCTCCAGCCTGTCATGGCTCTGACCCTTTCAGACTTCCCAGTTCTGCAGCCCCAGGCACTACAGTCTCCCTCAACACCAATACTTCATTCCTGAAAGGAAGACAGTACTTGGAACAGCAGGAGACCAGATGCACATACCCGAACCAGGCTGCTGGCTCCAGCTGCAAGTGGGTACAGGAGGAAGGAGAAGAGAAAGGACAGGGTCACCTCTCACCACCATGAATTTAATTTTATTTTTAAAAATATTTCATTTAAGGGACGCCTGGGTGGCTCAGCAGTTTAGCGCTGTCTTCAGCTCAGGGCGTGATCCTGGAGTCCCAGGATCGAGTCCCACATCAGGCTCCCTGCATGAAGCCTGCTTCTCTCTCTGCTTTTGTCTCTGCCTCTCCTCTGTGTCGCTCATGAATAAACAAATAAAATAGTTTAAATAAACAAATAAAAGATTTCATTTATTTATTTGAGAGAGAGAGAGAAAGAGCAGGAGCAAGGGGGAGGGACAGAGAGAGAGGCAGAAGCAGACTCCCCACTGAGCAGGGAGCCCCATGCAGGACTTGATCCCAGGACCCTGAGACCATGACCTGAGCCGAAGGCAGAGGCTTAACTGTCTGAACCCAGGTGCCCCACCACCAGGAATTTTAGAAATTCCAGCTCCACCACTTACTGTTTGAGCATGGGCACATGACTTAATCTCCCTGAGTCTCTAATACCTTATTATTAAGTAAAAATTATCCTGTGTTTTTTTTTCACACTTTAGCATTCTGAAACTGGGCTATGCATTACAATTGATTTAGACATTTGATGTGATAGTGTCCCTCACCTCCCAAAAAAAGTAAATAAATGGACAATGTGTCTTAGAATCAAAGAATTACAGAACCAAGACCTATTGCACAAGATGGTACAGGTTGTGTGGGCCAATGCACGTAAGTGCCAAAGTGTATAGGGAAATTTCAGCAAAGGGGCACCATGTTCTTATAAACAGGGCACTTAAATGCCCTCCCTCTGAGCAGGAGCCTGAGTAAAAGAGGCTCTTTTACTCTTTTTGAGTAGCCTCAAAAAGAGGCTACTTTGGAAGAGTATATGTCTGGGAAAGTCATGATGGCCATATCCAACAGTTTCAACCAGGTAGAAAGCTGGCAGTTTGAGAATTAGCTGAGAAATAACCATGAGTCAAAATGTAGTCTTACTGAACCAGGGCTGGTTAAGAACAGAGGAGCAAGGCAGTGCAGTGCATAGAAGCTGGTCTACAGAGTAAGAAAACTGAATGCTATGGATGAACCTTGAGGATATGATGCCAAGAGAAATAAGCCGGTCACAGAAACACAAATATTGCATGATTTTATTTATACAAGTTCTCTAAAATAGCCAAACTCATAAAAGCAAAGACTGGGACAGTAGTTACCCAGGCAGAGAAATGGGAGTTATCACAACACCCTGTGCTGAGGTCCAGAACTTATTGGGGGTGGGAGGGAGACTCTGTGTGGATTCCATGCAGACACAGAAGGAATCCTCTTCCCAACTCCATGTCACATCTCGGAAGCTAGATACTCAAAGTATTTAACAAGAATTTTCTTAAAATGCCATTCATGATTATCTCACCTTGAAAAATAAAAAGAGAAAAGCAAACACAGGGCATGCTCATGTTCTTCAAGAGCTGTAGTAAGAAAGCAAAAGTAACTTTATGTCCCCTGGCAAATGCTGATGCAAAAATGTGTTTGTTTCTGGCTTTACTACATTTTGCTGTACAAAGATAGAAGCAACTGGACCAAAGAGCAGTAAGCCTTTACTTCTACCATGACAACACTGGGAGTGGGCCAGCCAATTGGAAGTCAGTCTCCCCTTAGCGTAGGGGCAGATGGACCAATGAGGAGCCAATGCCCGTGTCTGACGTCAGAACAGGAACACACTCTTAATGGAATGAGATCCCGACACAGGGCCAGGACTGCTGCATGAGTGTCCCAATGGTTTAGGTGGCATTTTGAGACCCCACTCAATTTGCCAGTATTAACAGGAAGGCTTCTCTCTTTGCCTCATATTTCCAACTCAGCTCATAAAGGAAGCAACATCTAGCAACACTCTAGCTCCTCTCAACATCCTTGCACTTGCTTCTCTTGATGGACAGGAGTGACAAATCTAATTGTCCAGGCCTAGTCATTCATTGAACCACATTTTTTCAGTGGTCAAAGTTTCCATGGTTGATGGCAAAAAGTAGGACATCCCCTTCTTCTTGCACACGGGCTTTCTTCTGCCTCGTGGGCAGGCCCACCTGCACTCTATACTACATGTCTATACTACACGTGACTAAAGGAATGAGGCAGAGAACCCATTCTCCCTGACAGCTGCAGCACTGGAAAGGAGGTTTGGCTTTATGTTCCACCATGTGAGTCTGTTTCTGATCCAGCCTCATCACTCTCTTTGGATTTCCTGAAACCCTAATAAGCCCCTATTTTTTGTGCTAGCTCCACCTGAGTTTATGGCACTTGCAAGCATTGGTCCTATTCACAGACAAAGTTAGAAACAGCAACTTTGGGAGAGGTGGACCAATGATAAGCAGACCCTGGTTCTGACTAAAATCAAAGGGGAGAAGGACAAAAGATAGAGTCTCTGCCGCAACCTTAGTTGCGTGGATAGCACTGAGGCTGGCTGAATTCTTTGGCTTAACAGGCTCCTAAAGCCAGGTGCCAAGAAGTAATTTACCTGTGGTCCAAAAGCAGCCACCTGTGTCTTAGGAGAAGGAAGCCATATCCTAGAAGAAGCTCCCCTGAGCTCAGGAAGGGAAATTGGAAGGGCAGGGTATCAGTCCTGTCTTCCCATTTCACCCCAAATAAATAGGTCTCTGCCCAAGCCAGTGTTAGAATGCTAAATCCTATCAGCCTATTTGGGTAGGTTGGGATAGGCTGTTTCTCCAGCTGCCCTTATTTGTCTTGCTAACTCTGGAGCTGTCTGTGAACAGGAGGTCTCCTGTGACAACAATGTGTCATTACCTCTCTATAACCATCTTGTCCTAGAGGCTTGTACCCTCCTCTTGCACCATCCTGCTCTATAACCCTTTCTTCAGTGTAAAAACGAAATCCCCAGGCGGGCTAATGACCTCTCCACTTTCGTCTCAAATGTTACATCCTAGTGAAGCTCTCTCTGACGTTCCCAACACAGATAGGCTCTCCGACATATGCTATCATAGCTCCCTATACCTCTTGCTTCTACAGCCTTACCCTTATTTGCAATTTTATATTTGGATGAGTGCCTGCCTCCCATACTGGATTCCGTAAAGGCAGAAACCATGTCTGTTTTGCTTATTACTTATTTCAGGGACTTGAATATAGCAGGCATGTAATAAATAGTTAAATGTGTGGAGAGTGGTCAATGCTCTGAAGTCAGACTGGCTGGGTATGAACCCCAGATCCAGAGGAATAATGTGGATGGATGACAGTATCCTTAGGGGCTATAGGAAGGACTAAGTAAAAGTGCTTACAATGGTGCCTGACACACAGTAGGTGCTCAATAGATGTTTATTAATATTGGTATAGCTGCCATTAGTCTGCTATGAAGAAAAGTGGACTTGCAAACTGGCCCTTTTGCTGACCATGACCACGACCAGAATGACTGACACATCTGGTTTCAATGTTGTCACCTAATGACAGATTGAAGGAAAATACACAGTCCTGATTGGAAATATGGCCTTGTAACTCAGCATCTTGTCCAACGGGGAAGATCTACACATTGGAAGAAGACACCACAGGCCCAGGGAGTCATGAACACATATGTGTAAATGGAGGGAAAGAGCCACAGTCAAAAGAAGGTTAAGGAATTAATGGTTAAACATTAATGCTTCAGGAAATGACACCAGCCTGAGGACTGTGGTCTGTGTCTTTGCTTACTTCTTACTCTGGGCAAGTCACTTTCCCACCTCTGAGCTTGTTGCTTTGTTTTTCACTATAAAATACATCATACAAAAGAGGGTTTAAAAACACATATGTACTGTTAAAACAGAGATAATAAAATGGAAATCAGACAACCCTGGCATCTTAGAAGCCCCCTATATACTCCTCCCCTGCCTGATACCCTCTCCTACAGATTCCAACCCACCCTAGCATAACCACTATCTCAATGTTGTTTTAATCACTCCTTAGGTTTTCTCTATAATTTTATCATCATCAGCTTTTTACGCATTTTCCACAAATGGTATCCTACTATAGATGTTCTTTATGACCTCCTTTTCTTACCCAACATTGAATTATAAGTTCACCCTAGTTAATGCAAATAGTAATAATATGTTCACTTTTATTTCAGAATAGCAGTCCATTATATAAGCTTAACAGAATTTCTTTATCCAATATACAATAGGACATTTTGATTAAGTCCATTATCTTTGCTAATACAGAAAATGATGGTATGAACATTTTTGTGCATGTCCTTTGGTAAATATATATGAAAGTTTCTTAAGGATATACTTTGCGAATGGATTTACTGGATCACAGTATATGTAGGAGTTCAAATTTGCTAAATGATTCCAAAATTTTGCCAAAATGGTTGCACAAATTTACACCCAGCAGTAGTAGACAAGAGTTTGTTACTCCACATCCCCAAAAAACTTTGTGCTGCCAGTCTTTTTAATTTATAGCAATCTGATGGACATGTAATGAAATCTCATTATTGTTTTAATGTGCAATTTCCAATTATCAGTGAGGCTAAGCATCTTTGCATATGTTTATTGCCTATTCATATTTCCTCTTGTGGAAAATAATTGTTTATGTCTTTTGCCCATTAGTCTGATACAAATGTATTGTTCTTACACATTTGCAGTCATTCTTTATATATTCTGGATATTAATCCTTTTTGGTTATGTGTGTTAAAATATCTTCTCCTGGGTTTATGGCTTGTCTTTTCATTCTATGGGGTCTTGTGATGAATGAGCTCTTAACTCTAATAGTCACATTTATTAATCTTTGTCTTTACAACATGTATGTTTCATGACCTCATGGTTATGAAGATATTCTCCTATACTGTTCTAAACATTTTCTAGTTTTTCTTCTCATTTCCAATAATTTAATCCACATAGAATTTATCTTTATGTAAATCATAAGGCAAGAACCAGAATCTTTTTTTTAGTAAGGATTACCAATTTTCCCAGCACCTGGAATTGAATATTCCATTCTTCCCCCTCTACTCTGTAACGCACATACCAGCAAGAGTCAAGTTTCCATGTATGCATGGTTTCTGGGCTCTTCTGTTCCATCATCCTATTTATCTATCTTTGTCTTGATTACTATAGCTTTATGGTAAGTCTTGCTCATCTAGTACAGTAATATCCCCAGCTTATTCTTCTTCAGAAGGATTTGGCCCTTTGCTAGACTATATAAATGTAAGAATCAGTTTGTTAGGGGTGCCTGGGTGGCTCAGTCAGTTAAGCATCTGCCTTCGACTCCCAGAGTCCTGGGATCGAGCCCTACATTGGACTCCCTGATCAGAAGAGAGTCTGCTTCTCCCTTTGTCCCTCCCCCTGCTCATGCTCTCTTTCTCAAATAAATAAAATCTTAAAAAAAAAAAACAAAGAATTAGTTTGTCAAGGTCCCATCTCATCGTAAATCTAATTGGAATTGCACTGAATTGAAAGAGCAGTTCGAGAAATTTACGTCTTTATAATGTTGGGCATCTTGTCCAAGAATATGATATATCTGTTTAAATAGCCCTTCATTTAGCATATTTCAAAAAATTTTGTAATTTTCTCCATAAAAAATTTCAGTTTTTGTTGTATTTCTCCTAGGTACTTCTATATTTTTGTTGCTAGTGTGAATGGCTTCTTTTATATTTTCCAACTGATTGCTATTCATATAAAAATTCAACTGACTTCTGTATATTGATTTTGCATCCGGCAACCCTACTTAAATTCTCATTTTGATTCTAATAATTTATCTATAGTTTCTTTTGTGTTTTCTATATAGTAATAGATCTGCAAATAATAACTATTTTGAAAAGATTTTATTTTTAAGCAATCTCTACACCCAACATGAGGCTTGAACCCACAATCCCAAGATCAAGGGTCACATGTTCCACTGACTAAGACAGCCAGGCACTCCTGCAAATAATAACTATTATTTCTTCTCTTCTAATCTTTACACTTTGTATTTAATTTTTTTTACATATATACCTTGGCATGAAGCAGGCAAATGGGATAGCATTACCATTATTCCTATTTTTATAAATAAGGAAACTGACCCTCAGAAAAATTAAATAACTTGCCTAAAGTCTCCAAGCTACAAATAGACAAAGTCAGGATTCAAACCCCAGTCTAGCCATTACAAAATCCATGTTTTAGATTTTATGTGTGAATTTCTTTTCCCCTTTATACATAAACATTTGAGATTTGTAAAATAACTGATCTGCCACTGAGGAAAGGGATTTTTGTTTCTTTTAAAGAAAAAAAGATTATTTTGAATTGGTCAATACATCTGTACCATCTCCAAGCCGGAAGGAAGGAAGGAAGGAAGGAAGGAAGGAAGGAAGGAAGGAAGGAAGGAAGGAAGGAAGGGAGCTAACATACTGTTTTGCATATGTTTGCTCATTCCATCCCAACAGTAACCACCAAGTTGAGTGTTAATGCCCCAGTCCTACAGCTGAGGAAACGGAATCTCAGAAAGATTAATTTTAAAAAGCAATGACAAAAAGAGGAGCTTTCCATGACAAGCAGAATAGCAAAATGTATATATTGCATCAAAAAAATTTTTTTGGCATACTCTCCAATTATAATTAGCAACTTAGTTTTACAGCCCCAGGTAAATATAAAAGGGTAAGAATTTGGAAGAGAAGAGACAAGATTCCTTGTGTGTTCCCTGCAGGTCCATAGAGACAACACCTCCATGGAACTCTTCATGGGAGCCAGGAAGGAAAAGAATTTGGAAGTCATTGGTTCTTTTTCACTCACTCTCTCCTTCATTTAACAAATACAGTATTTATTAAGGGGCATCTATCTGAGTCCTGGGGCTACACTTGAGAATACCACTGGGAACAAGTCAGGCACCATTCCTGCCCTCATGAAGTTTTCAATCCAAGAGAGTCCAGCATTAAACCAGTAATCACTGGTCTGCATCCATAGTACCCAACTCCAGGAACCACCATCCCACAAACTGAAATCCCTTGTGAAGCTCAAGCAGACAATACTATGTTTCTGATTATCCTCAGGTCCCCATGTTGAAGCTGCCACAGTCCGACTGCAGGCTGGCGAGCCCCCCACCCCACTCTCTCCTACTTGGTTTCCTGCAGCCCCGATGTTGCTGGAAGCCTGTCCATCAGAGTGCCAATCGCAGAGGAAATTGAATCCAGGGGCTCTTTCTAGTCGTGTTTGCTCACTTTTTTCTTAGCATGATCTTTGGTTTCATTATATTTAGGTATTTCTTTTATTTATCCATGCACTAGGAAAAAAAAAAAAAAAAAAGAAGGTGCATCTTTAAACCAAGCGTGAAATGTATTAGGAACCTAAAGTTGAGAATAATGGGTTTTTTTTTTTCCCCCTCCTGGAAAGCTAGCCTACAGGAGAAAAAAAATCCATTCAAATAATTTCGTTTAGTCCTAAGTATAAAATAACCGAAGTCAAGGTGTCTCTGCTGTTATTATTTTTTCTGATGTTTTTGACACCCGCGTGTGGAGTTCTCCGGCGCTCACCGCTTCCAGAGCTGTGAGCTCCCACTTGGTATATTCGTAATACTCCTTAATATTTTCATTTTGATGTAATTTGCGGCCCCAGCTTTTTAAATATCCGCTCTGTAATAATGTTTAATTTCAGGGGTCACTCCGCCAAGGAGTATATTAAAGCTTATAAAACTCATTTCCAAAGCTCAAATATCAAGCTGTGATCAGGTTAGGAGGGCAGCATCTGTGAATATTTCATCTTTTATCATGCTGATAATAAGGAGATGACAGAGGCACATTATTACAATGAGAGAATTGCTCATTTCAGGCCTGGTGCTGGAAGCTGGGGTCTGCAGTGTGTATTACTCAATAAGACCAATTCTGATATGAAAAGCAAGTTTACTGAGGCACCACTGTGTCTTATTTGATTGGAATGAATAATATATGGAGCTGCCTTTCGGGCGGCTGCTGGCCGGGGGAGGGGAGGCTTGCATGGAGAGGTGCACTTGGGGATAGACGGCGAAATAATTTATCAAAGGATATGTTTTATGGCCTGAAAATAAAGTTAAGATAACCACTGTTTATTAGAATCATTATTTCGGAAATCTGTATTCTGGAAATCTTAAACATGTGCCAGCTTACGCAGGAGAAGAATCTTGATCCCTTCAACTGGTAGAGATGCCTCGTAATTATCTATTTGCACATAGGAGCTGAGTGAATTTGACACTCGGGCTGATTCCTGCCACATTCTCCATTGGCGACTTTCATTATTGCTTTGCGTCAAGCCAACTTCATCAAGCGGGAACCTTAAAACTGTGGTTTTCCTGGTAGTGAGATGATGAAACACCATCACGAGGGAGGGCATCTTTTGCCTTCTGGAGAAAATCAAGCATGAACCACCCGTAATTATTGCTCCCTGCCCTACAGCTGCCTCTGTACCCACACCCATCCTCTCCCCTGCTCTATCAGAGTAGAAGAGAGTTGCCTCCTTGATCAAGGACTAATCCTCTCAGTGCCATGGCTCTTGTCCCTTCCCACCTGTTCTGACCCCCTGTGAAGTGCCCCTCTCTCCACCTCCAGTGTCCATGGCTCCCTTGCAGCTGGCCCCTTCCCTTCAGTCTCTGAATATGCTCACATCTCTCCTATCCTAAGAAAAAGTACATGAGATCTTGACCTTCTATCTCCCTCCAGCTATCACCATCAGTCTGGTCTTACCTGCTCATCCAAGTGTCTCATACATTTGGACACACTTACTGAACTGAGTTGAATACACTTACTACCCTACCAACTCACATGGCATTTACCCCTCACTTCATTTTGACTTCTATACCCACCATTCCACTGAGACCACTCCCACCAAGGTCATAGATGTCCCACTAACAACTAAATCCACTGGACACTTTGCATTCTGCACCCAGCTTGACCTCTCAGCTGCATTTATTATTATGTATTTTTTATTATTGTCCCATTATTTCAGGACACTACTTGCTGCTTCTCCATCCTCACTCCCTTTTCTTCCTCTGATTCCTTTCCTGGAAACTCTTCCTGCCCTCCCTAAAGATATTGGAGTTCTGAAGAACTACCCCCTTGTCCTCCTCTCTCCTCACTCTGTTCTCTCCACTGGGCAGCCAGCATTTATGGCCATGATGGAAACTACCACACATTGGCTGCTGACTCACAACTTAGGATCAACAGTAATTGGATTATAATCCAACCTCTTTCTTGGAGCTCCAGACCCATATATCCAACTGGGTGTCCCACTGGCACTCCAAACACAACAGGTGGAAAATTTAAACACCAACACAAATATGCACATATACAAATATACACCTGCTCCTCTTCCTTCTCCTCCTTCTAATAGTCTTATCTCCAATGAAAAGAGAACCTTAAAGGCAGTCACTCAACCCAAAACACAGGCCAGTATCCTCAACACCTCTACTTACAATTGATGAAGTCCTATCCAGTCTTTCATTTCTGAAAAAAAAATAGATTACAATTTCTGATTATGAAAATAACACCCATTTGCTGAAAAATTTTTCATACTATACACAAATAAACAGAGAAGATAAAAATCACCTAACATCCTCCACCTTTAAATAGTCATCATTAACATCTGATATACATGGGCAGCCCAGGTGGCTCAGGGGTTTAGCACCGCCTTTGGCCCAGGGTGTGATCCTGGAGATCCAGGATCGAGTCCCATGTCGGTCTCCTTGCATGGAGCCTGCTTCTCCCTCTGCCTGTGTCTCTGTCTCTCTGTCTTGCTCTTCTCTGTGTTTTCTCATGAATAAATAAATAAAATCTTTTTTAAAAATCTGATATACATACACCTAGCCTTGTGTTTTTAATCTGGACCTTAGTCGGTCAGCTGTTACTGAGTGCCTACTATGTGCCAATCATTGTATTGGGTATATATATATACACACACACACACACACACACTTTAACACAAAAAATAGGATCTTAATATACACATGCCATCTTTAATTTAACAAGGGACATCTTCCCATTTCAATAAATATAAAGCCACATAATTCATATAAATAGTTAGATAGTATTCTATAGCATAATTTACTAGCTTAATCAGGTCTCTGCTGATGGATATTTAGGTTGTACCCAAAATTTTATATTAACAATGACTCGCAATAAACATCCTTATATATAAATCTCTTTTAACTTGTTGATTATTGCTTTGGAATAAATTCCTGGATATGGAATTGCAGAATTCAAGGGTATGCACCTTTTTAAGATTTTTTTAAATAAATATTAGCACATGTCTTCCAATGATATAACAATTTACTTTCCCACCACTAATACGAAAGTTTCCTTACACCCTCTTTGACACCAAAAATTATCAATCTGTTTAACTCTGCCAATCTGCCAAATAACATTTGCATAATATTGCATATGTTATGGCATAAATTTGCAATAACATTGCTTAATTTGGATTTATTTTATTACCGTTGAGATTGAGCATCCTTCCATACTTTTATTGGTATTTACATTCCTTTTGTAAATTGCTTGTTTGTGCCCTTTGCCTATTTATTTATGAGATTGTTCTAATTTTTACCATTGACATATATAGACTCTTTACATATTAGAAACAACAATCATTTATCTATCATATATGTTGTGTACATTTTTAACCAGGTGGTAATTAGCCAATATGTGTTTATAATATCTTTAGAACAGCAATTTGCAATTTCATGTAGCCTAATCTAATACCTTTTTTATGGTTTCTGTTTTTGGAGTCATACAGGACCTCCACACCACTAAATTATAAAAGATATAAAGATATTTTCCCATATTTCCTTTTTTTACTTTTTAACATTTTTTGTTCTAAAATTTCTTCTGGTATAGTATTTATTAATTTTAACACAAAAAATACTTAAATCAGTACAAAATGGGGGATTATACTGCAAAAATTTATGACCAAAAAAGAAACTCTTTGCAAACTAAAAATAGAAAGAAATTCCTCAACTTGATAAAGGGCATTTATGAGAAAAAAAAAACACTGAAAACTATAAAATATTACTGGGGGAAATTAAAAATCTCAATAAATCGAGAGATAAAGCATAGTCACACATTAGAAGACTCACACCATGAAGTTGTTCCCCAACATTCTCCCCAAATTGATAAATTCAACACAATCCCAATCAAAATCCTGTGAGATTCTCTTGTACAAATTGACAAAATGATTCTAAAGCTAAGTGGAAATACAAAGGATCTGGAATAGCTCAAGCAAAATAGGAAAAAAAGAATAAAGTTAGAGGATTTACACTATTTGATTTTAAGATTTATACTATAATGCTATAGTCATCAAGAGAGAATGATATTGGTATATGGGTAAACCTATATAGATCAAGCGAACAGACTAGAGAATCCAGAAATTGGCCAATATATGGCCAATTGATTTTCAACAACCTAGGCACCAACATAACTCAATGGGAAAAGGATAATGTTTTAAACAAATGATGTCAGAACAACTGGATAGTCATATAAAAGAAAAGGAAATTCAACTTCTACCTCATACCATACATTAATGTTATTTTGAAATGGATCAGAGACATAAACATAAAACCTAAAACTATAAAATTTCTAGAAGAAATCGTACGAGAAAATCTTTGCAGCTTGGGGTTAGACAATGATTTCTGAGACAGGAAAAACAAAACATTATTTGTAAAAGGGAAAAAAGATAAATTCTACTTCATCAAAATAAAACACTTGTGCTCTTTAAAAAAAAAAAAATACCACTATCGAGAAAAGGCAAGCCACAGACTGGGAGAAAATATTTGTATCACACATATTTGTCAAGGAGCTTATATTCAGAATACTTAAAAAAAACTCTCATGGATCAATAATAAGACAAACTACTTAATTTTTTAAGGGGTACAATTTTAATAGATACTTCACAAAAAGACACATGAAAGGCCCATAAATTTATGAAAAGATACTCAACATCATTAGTCATCAGAGAAGTGTAAGTTGAAACCACAATGAGAGATGACTTCACACCCAGTGGAATGGCTAAAATTTGAAAGCCAGACAAGTCTAAGATCAGATGATGAAGATGTAGAGGAACTGAGTTATTCATACATTGCTGAAGAGAATATATATAATGGTATAGCCACCTTGGAAAACAGTTTGGTAGTTTCCTACAAAGCCAAATGTACATGTATACAACCCAGCAATTCCACTCCTACATATTTACCCAAGAGAAATTACACATATGTAATACATATATAATTTAGTCATATAATTACATATGTATATATATATATAATTGTGTACATATATATATTTACACATAAATGTTCATAACATTTGTATTCATAATAGCCCCAAACTAGAAACAACTGAAATGTCCATCAACAGGTAAATGGATAAACAAATTATGCTGTGCTATGTAGAATATTATTCTGAAAAAAAAATGAATGATATACCCAATAATGTGAATGAATCACAAAGTACTTACATTGAGTAAAAGAAGCCAGATAAAAAGGAGTATATATTGTAGGATTTATGGGCCTTTGATTATACCACATAGTAGAACAGGTAAAACTAACCAACAGTGCTAGGAATCAGAACAGTAGTTGCCCAGCAGCAGGAAACTTTCTGGGGAGATGGAAATGTTCTACATCTTAATCAGGTGGTAGTTAAATAGATATCTACCTTTATCAAAAGTTATCAGCCTGAATGCTTAAACATGTCCATTTTCTTATATGTTAATTACATCTCAATAAAGTTAACTTAAACACACACACACACACACACACATATTAGGACAGGATTTGGACAGCCAGTATCTTTTCCTTATGCTGTTAGTTCTTTTCTGGCTTTTCCCCCCATATTGTTTAGTGAAGTTTTAGGCGATACATAGCAGATGACATTAATCAAGATTCTTTTGGTTTTAGGTAACGGAACTCCAATCCAAACTAGCTTCAGAACAAAAGTTGGGCTGACCAGAATGAGTATCTTGAGTGGAACTAGCAGTGCCACTGCTCTGCAGGACTCTAGTGCATTCCATCCCAAGAGCACTGAAGCTCTGGGCCTTCTGGCACTTCTGTAAGGACAGTGGTCATTGATGGGGAAGGGTGGTGTATAGCTGCAAGCAGGATGCTGGGTAACAAAGTTTGCCTGGGAGTACATCTATTCAATCTATTCCTTCCATTTATCCTTTTCAGATGATGGTGTCCATGAAAAATGGAGAAGAACCAGAAGTGCTCCCCCTAATGACGAGGGTCCTAACATGGCTCCTTCCCTTAGGAGGAAAGCAGGGCAAAGGAACATGATTCTTCTTTGCCCATTAGAGTTCCCAGAGGAAGTATTGTTTTGTCACTTAAATTCATCTAGGTAGATATCACAATGTGCAAGATAGTATGTCCTTCAAAGCCCGGGGGTTGTTGGTTCTACCAGGCTTTTGTTCTTCTGAGTATGGGCACCCCAGGTGGGCCAACATGTCTGAATTCATGCAAGAAGGAATCAGGGTCCACTTCTTGGCATTCTTATGGATACCCAAATACTGAGGTACTATGTGTGCTCATACAGGCCAAGCCCTTGGTAGGACTAAGAGGAAAAACAGGAAGGAAGAAGAGAGGGTGGGAGGCACAGGGAGGAAACAAAGGAAGAAGGGAGGGAGGGTGGGAACAGCTAACACTTGATGTCACAGAGTTATTTTCCAGACAAACTGAACAACTCAATGGTACTCCTGCTTCACCTCTGTGACACATTCTCTACGCCTTAGAGAACCACTCCCTCCACCTCTTGCACTATCTCTACTTGTCCAAATATCACCCATCCTTCAAGCCACAGCCATAGGCACAGGCTGAGGCCATCCCCCATCGTACTCTCCAGGAGCTCCCACCCATGCACTTGGTCACTCCATTAAAAAACCAGCCTAGCCTTATTAGCAAGTCTATAGCCTCAGAAGCAGAAAAAGTGCTGCTCATCCCATTTATTGGGCATATTATTCTCGTCAGCGGCTTTTAGAGGATTTTGCTAATGGCTTAGGGACTGTATGCACCATCACAATTAAGACATTGCTAATAAATTAAGTTTTATGGACATAAATCAGCAGGTATGCTTATTCAGCTGTTACACCTCACTTAGGAGTGGGCTTCACACCTTAAGAGAAAGCATATTTCTATTCAGGAGTTGTAATGGCCTTGTTAATGGAATATTAATTACCTCACTTGTTGGACAGCAAGATGTCTGCTCCTGCTCTCTTGCCACAAGTGTTCTTGGGGAATCATACTTTTCCAACTTTGTGTCACTGTGGCTGATGATGTGACTGTCAGCTAAGCCCACTCCATCATCCTCGGCTGGAGAAAATGAGGTTCACCTTCCGACGATGAGCCAGGTAAACAAAGCCTTCAGTGGTCACAGAGAGAGTGTTTAACCTATCTTCTCCCAGAAAGTGTAGAACCTACCTGCCTGTCTGTGAGGCAGAAGGATAGCTGGGCTAAGAGGTGAGAGGACTGACTTGTTACCACCCACCATACTCAGTTCAGGCTGTCATCATGGGCTGGCTTAAGCAAACATTTACCTCTCACAATTCTGGAATCTTCAAAGTCCAAAATAAGGTGCCAGCAGATTTGGGCTTGGTGTGAGCCCACCTTCTCATAGCATGCACATGGGGTCTGCACCTTGCTGTGTGCTCATGGAGGGACTGAGAGCTCATGTCCCTCCCTCTTCTTCTAAGGACACTAATTCTATCATAAAGGCAATAGTCTCATGACCTCTACTAAACCTGATCACCTCCCACCCTCCCGATACCATCACATTAGGGCTTAAGATCTCCTCACATGAATTCTGGGGGGACATGACCACTTAGCCCATAACACCTCCACTCCAACCATAACCAGCTATATGACCTTAGGCAAGCCACTCACACCCTCGGGGCTTCAGCTTCCCATTTAACACATGGGTATAACCAAGTGACCACAGATAAAACCAAGTGGAAAACCCAACCCTTAGAAAGATACTAATATTGAACCATTTTGTGATTATCTTGTCAAGACCATGAGAGAAACACCAAGGAGGAGAATGAATTTTTGCCTGAAAGAAGGTGAGCGTTCTCATTGTCAATCATCCTATCATGTCATTAATCTGGGAAAAAGAAACAATCCAGTGTTGTGTGTGGAGACAGGGGGGCTCCTTTCTCTCTGCAAATGCACAAGAATGTCTTTGCCTCCAAACTCTGTAGAATGGAAGGACTGGAGAAGAGTGGGCTGCCCCAACCACATAAAGTGGGCCAGAGAGAGCAGTGCAGCAAGCCTCCACATTTTATTCACAGCGCCAAGGGCCACAGTGGCCCAAACACCAGCCCTGCAGGAAGGCAGCCCTGTTCAGTTAGCTTCACAGGCAACAGGCGCATAGCCCCACCACCAATAGTGCGAGCATGGGAGTGACCCTGGGGATCCAGGAGAGTGGGGCCAAGCCATAAGAATACCTTGAAGAGGGATTTCCAGCAAGAAGATAAGTGAAAATTGAACCATGTGAGGGTGGTGACCCTACTTTGTTCTTGAACTAGTTTGGTTCTGAAAACCCACTCAGCAAAGGAAGAGCTCAACCAGGACCTAGCACAGTCTGCCCTGCCTCAAGTCACTATGAGATCTTAGACAAGTCCCCATCCTCTCTGGCCCTTCTTTCTTTCTCTCAACCCAATGCTCTCAAGGTCAAACAACTTCTTCCTTTGAGAAATACCAGTGAAAATGACTTCAGAACACACATTACCTTTCTTTATCTAGGAAAAAAATCTCAGACCCAGGCACCTGCTGGAAGAATTTCTTCCTTTGCATCCGTTTAGCATATCAATTCTCATATTTTCTGCTTGAACTTCAGAGCAAAGGACTTGGAAAGCCAAGCCTTTGCCTTTCTAATGCAGAGTTTTACATATTCTCCTAGACTCTTTAGGGTCCAGCTCACCCTTCAGCTGGCCACCACAGAGCAGCCCTGTCCCCTGGCTGAGGCTCAGGCCCATTCCCTCCAAAGCTGATTGGGGGTAACTGACCTTCCCATACATCCCTTCCTACTCCTGAAGAGAATAAAAGTCCAACCCAAAGTGGGATGCAGAGAAAGGGTACAGAATGGGAATAGGCAGTGAGGACCCCAGAAGGTGGGGTGCAGGTACAAGGTGGTTGTGAACAGGGGAAGCCATAGTTTCCAAGACTGAGGAAATAAGACTGAAATCACTGATGTTCTGCACTGAGTCAATGAATTGCAGGAGGCCATGAAGCCATGTCTGGGCTGAAGGGCCCTCACACAAGCTGTTGCATAGATCAATGTCAGTAGCATCCAGGAGCCTCTAGGCACATTCCCAGAGGCAGAAAAGGGAGGCAAGGCCAGTCTGTGACAAGGTGCCCTTACTATCCTGTGACACATTGTCCTTTACTCACTCCACAATGGAACTATAACCGCAGAGAGAGAAATCTAGTTCTCACCAGAAATCACCTTCAAAGGTGACCTGGTCAGCTACTGCTGCATAACAATCTCAGTTACTTTCCACAAAAAGCAATCATTTAGCTCCGGCATCTACAGATCAGCTGGGGCTCAGGTGGGCAGCGATACGCTGCAAGTTAGGTCTGAGTATGCTCCTCATTTCTCTCATCGTCATTGGACCAGCAGGCTAGCTGGGACATATTCTTCTCCTCACAATGATAGAGCCACAAGACAGAAGTGGAAACATTTGATGCCTCTTGAGGACTAGCCCAAACTGGCACCCTATGACTTCTATCCTTTTCCATTGGACACATCAAGTTATATGGCCAAGCCCAAAGTTAAGGGCCAGGAAAGTATACTTCCCCTTAAGGAAAGAACTGCAAAGTCATATGGCGAAGGGCATATGAAAGATAAAAAATTGGGACCAATAACACAATCTACAGAAGGAATGAGTTCCACAATGCTTCATAGTTAATGAGACATTTTTTATACTGTCCTTAATTTACTCTTCATAACAACCCTAAGAGACAGTGATTATATTTCCATTTTACAGGTGAAGAAATTGAAACTCAGAAAGAAGAAGGGAAATGCCTGAAATCACACCATTATTAAGCAGGAGTATGTGTATACAAATCTCTTCATTCAATTTCAAGTCCAGAATATTTGCCATAACTCCAATGTTGGCTTTCCTCATAGAGCCCCTAGAAGACCTGGGATTTGTGGAATAGTCCTCTATTACTTATATAAAAGACTTACATTGGGTTGTTTTGGGGTGCAGTTTTTGTGGTGTTGGGTTTTTTTTTTTTTTTGATGACAAAATTTTATGGATGGCAAAAAGGACCAGGATGCTCTTAACCATAAATTCTTAACCATAAATTAAAGAATTTGAATGAAATCAGGAACAGCAACTATATGGCATGCATGCTGCCACTAACCATTCCCACATCTTTGGCAGACATCACTAATCAATGATGGCACTCTTTCCTCATGAGTCTCAGAATCTTTTTCTACATAATGTGCCACTGATATTGAGTTGGAGAGGACATGGAAGGTGAAAACTATTTTTAAATCCCGCATAACCCTTTTCTGAGGCCCATTCAGCCCCAAAAGGCTGTGATTCTGAAACCAGCAATACTGTAGCACAGCAGCATGAAAAGGCCACCTGGCTGGGATCAGAACTGATTCTAGTCCCAACTCTGCGGTAGCTGACTCTGTGTAGAAAAGACAATTAACTTCTCTGAGCATTTGTTGCATCAATTTTGTGACCTTTAAAACTACTTATTTCAATTCCATAAACATTAATTGGGTGCCCACAGTATGCCAAGCATTGCTGTCAAGGGAATTAAGAAATGAATGTGACATCCCTACTCTGGAAGGAAAACAAGGGGGTGGGGGAATGCTTTGATTTCTGAGAGCCAGTCCAATGCTAATATTCTGCTATCGAAGACATTGTCATGGGACTAATAAATCCTGCAGGAACCCAGGCTTGAAGACCTCCTCCCAGGCAGGAGCAACGGGTTATATATGAGGGGATCTGACCTCAGAGTGGGGTTTACAAGCTCCACTGTTCTCCATGCTCCCAAAGTAGAAGGCAAGAACTACTTCTGGGCCAAAACTTTCCAGACTCATCTTCCAAATTTAGGATCAAACAACCTGGGTGTGAATCCCAGCTCTGCCACTTATTAGCCTTGTGACCTTGGACATCATCCACTTACTCACCGAGCAATCAATGTCCTTATTTGGAGAAAAAAAAAAAAAGGAAAAGAAACATCACTGTGACATGCAGTTGCCTGTATCTATTAAACAAGAAAACTTATGCAAATGCCTGAAACACAGATGCCCTGAATGAATTCACATCCCTTCCCTTCTTCTCCACCACCAGCCCCATGCCCCAGCTCAACGCTTTTCCACCCCAGCTGCACAAAAGTGTCCCTGGATAGCTTTTAAAAATTAGAGATGCCCAGGTCTCACCACAGAAGACTGAACTAGAACCTCTGGGGGGATGGAGCCCAGGGAGTCATACTCTTTGAATCCTCCCAGGTGCTGCTAGTGGGCAGTCGCATTTGAAAGCCACCACCCTGGCTATATGAGTCAGGGTTTTCCAGAGAAATAGAACCAATAGGACATAGATATAGATAGATATAGATGCATAGATATAAATATAGGGCTACAGATATAGAGATATGATATAGAGATAGATAGATATATAGATGATATATATATAGATATAAAAAGATTTATTATAAGGAATTGGCTTATGTGATTATGAAAGCTAAAAAGTCCCAAGATCTGCAGTCAGCAAGTGGGAGACCCAGGAGAGCCGATGGTATAAGTTCCTCTGCCAGAAGATTCAGCCCTGCCAGGCCAGGGGGATATGGAGTGTTTGCATCCTCCTCCAGACATGCTGCCCTGGGATGCATGTCCCTCCTGCTTCCCTTTCAGAGCCTCCGCCTGCCCAGTGGAGCCACTATTGTCTGGGGAGGTGGCATGTGTGTATATGCAAGGGGTATGTATGTATGTTTGAGGGCAGCTGCTTACCCTGGTGCTAGACCTCCACCCAGCCCCTTCCCACAGCCAAACCCTGGTGAGCATTTGCTCATCTATTCATGCACAGACCAAGAACCTGCTTGGCACTGTGCTAGGTGCTGGGAATGTGATGGCCATCACAGTTAGGTTGTAGGTGCTTGGACATTTCAGTATTATATACTTGCTTTAAGTATCAAAATATTAATATTTTTGTTGGTACAATACCATTATTTCAGTATCTTTCAAAATCTGAGGTCAGAATTACTTACATCTGGAGAGATACACAGAAATTTTTGTGCTACAGCAAAATTTCTAACCAGCCCAAGGAGCAATCACTTAGAAATCCATCTGTCTATATTTCTCCAAGCTATTGTGAAAATCCCATGACCTGGATCACTGGGTAGTTGGCCATTATTTGTTTTTCCCTTCAGGGTTGAGTGCTATTAGTAATTTATACTGCTCCCAAAGCCAGTATGCGTTCTGCTGTTCTTATGAGGGCCCAATGGAGTCTCCTTAGAACAGGAATGAGGGGACACTTTAAGGCAAACAAGTGGAGGATATGGCAGCAGGATTAAGGGGTAGGGAAGGGACAAGGAAAGAATGAAGTCCCCAGACCCTTCAAGCTTCCTTCCCCCAGTGCTAGATTTACTCTGCTCCCCTCCCAGAAAAGGGCTGGATCCCTTGTTGGTGCCTGATGCCTCCTCCCCTAGGTACTTTATCTTGACCATCACTCTCCTGGAAGAGCAGAATTGCCTCAGTCTTAGCATGGCTTTCCCTCAGGAAGAACTTAAGACAAAGCGTTGAAGATTTTTGGTGGCTACATCCCACCTTTTTTAATGAAATGCCAATATCTTGGCCTTTCTTAAAGTGCCATATTGTCACACTGTCATTTTGATCCAATGCTATAGCTATAATCAATACAGTGATGAGCAAACCTCCCGACCCTCAAGGAATTTGTATTTTAGTGGAGGAGACACAATATAGAAATGAGCATACTATGTAAGATAATTTCAAATAATGGCATGAGTTAGATGTTAGTTTTTGCTACATAACCAACCATACTAATATTTTATGATTTTTTTTTAAAGGACCATTTATTCTTGTTCATGAGGCTAGAGGTCAGCTCAACAGTCCTACTGGTCTTGTCTGGGATCCTTCATACACTTGCAAATTGGCTTCAGGTCAGCCAGATGGCTCTGTTTCCAGGGAAGACTGACTATTGGGCTAGAGTGCCTTGGTTTACCTCCATGTGTCTCTTATCCTCCACCAACCTAGTTCAAGCTTCTTCACATGGCAGTTGCTGGGATCCAAGAGGAACAGTGGAAGACTGCAAGGCTTAGAGCTGGCACACATATATTTCTAAAACATTCTATTAGCCAAAGTAAGCCATAACTCCAGCCCAGATTCAAGGAATGGGAAAATCAATTCTACCTGTCTGTGGGACATGTTGCAAAGTCACATCGCAAAGAGGCATCAGTAGACAGACGGATGGTAAATTGTGGCCATTTTTGCAATTAACAATGCAGGTTATTAATTTTTAATAAAGGGACAGTGGAATAAGAAAGTGACAGGGATGAGGAGCTTCTTTATATGATAATTTACGTCAGATTGGAGTGATATAAAGAGCAACTCAACAGCAAAGATTAGGTAGGTAAGCATAAGAAGTGGTGAGAACAGCATGTGCAAAGGCCCTGAGTAGGAAAAAAAATATCTTAAAATCTTCATTGTGTTCAGGATTCAGAAAGGAGTGGGCCTGAGTAGAATAGGTAGATGGGGGGTGAGGGGGAGACACACTATGAGATGAGGAGATTTGGATTTTATTTATTTTATTTATTTATTTTATTTTATTATTTTGCCTTATGATACAATTGACTATATCCCCTATGCTCTACCTTTCATTTTCATGATAGGTTTCATTTTCAATATGGTAAGAGGGTTTGGATTAAGAGGGAAGTGAAATGATCTGACTGAAATTCTAAAAAGGTCAGGTGGGCTGCAGGAGGAGAGCAGGGACATCGTGTAGGAGGCTACTGTAAGAGTCCAGACAAGAGATGTCATGATCCAGGTTGAAATGGTAGCGGTGACAGTGGTAAGAGGTGATGCTCTGCAATAGGACTTACTAATGGATTAGGTGCTAGTGGAGAAGAAAAAAGAGGACTCCAAAGCTTTTGCTTTGAATCTCTGCATGAATGTTGAGCTACTGAGTGAACCACATTGCTAAGATAAAAAAGATGGTGGGATGAATGAGTTGGGGAGAGGAGTAAACCAAAAATTTCACTGAGGGTATGTTAAGTACAGACAAATATCTCTCAGGAATATGACACAAGCTTGTCTTTTAACATGCAGGAGGGGTGACAACTGTGTGGAATTCTGCTGTGACGTGGGGGAATGAGGATAGAGACGTCACTGTTGGTTGGGTTCAGCAACATGGGCCACTGTTTCTACTTTCTAGAATCAGTATCTCTCTGCACCCTGGACATTCCTGTGGTTCCTTAACAATTTCTCAGGCCACATAACCTGCTTACCAATTTCAGCCAGCTGGTCACCCCACCCAGTGACCACCCATCACAACTGTCATTCAGGTGACTGTCAGTCTGTCCGTGAAGTTAGAACAGACTTTGACCAGCCCTTCCCTCCAAACTGAACTGTATATTTTCCTGAAGATTGAGGATGGTGGTGAGGAGAATGAAGTGGTGTATTCTCAGTGTATGAGCACCAACAGGGGTCTCAAGGTAACAGAGGTCAAGGCCTTCTAGAAGATAGACCTGGCAGATTGTTCTTGAGAATCCTTCCTGAGGTCTAATGGTGCCAAAACAGCATACAGGCAACCACTTTAATAAAACAGACTGACACAGTTCATGGTGATAATAGCATAGGAAGGGAAGCTGAACAAGGCAGACCAAAGGAAGACCTTCTGGCCTCTAAGTTCTGCCCCTGGCACAACAGGTTTATCCTAAATGCAGTCTGGTTGGAAGAGTCCTAGTGTCCCTCACTCACTGCCATTCCAGTCAAAAGCTGAGTCCATGTTAGAAACTTGAAGGGCTGGATCCCTGGGTGGTGCAGTGGTTTGGCGCCTGCCTTTGGCCCAGGGCGCGATCCTGGAGACCCGGGATCGAATCCCACGTCGGGCTCCCGGTGCATGGAGCCTGCTTCTCCCTCTGCCTGTGTCTCTGCCTCTCTCTCTCTCTCTCACTGTGTGCCTATCATAAATAAATAAAAATTTAAAAAAAATTAAAAAAAAAAAAAAAGAAACTTGAAGGGCTACCCCAGTGATCCTGAGAGCCTCTGTTCTGGTCCTTTAAAGTCATCTTAAGTGTCGCTGTGATTTTTTGCTTCTCTCTTACCATGTGTCAGCCCAGGTCTCCAGGAAGCAGATGCTAGGACAGAATTAGAAGTGCCAGGTATTTATAGTGGGGAAATGCCTGTGAAGGATAAAGGGGAGAAGCACCAGGAGTGGGCAAGGAAAACCTTTAATATACTGATCTGACATCTGTGACTGGGGAAGGGGACAAAAGGAAGATTGGTCAGGAAAAGTCACAAAATGCAGTATAGCTCTAAGAATGTCATGGCCAGGCCAATAAGGAGCTTGGAGCAAAGATGGCCATGAGAGGAGTCCTGCATTTTGAGACACAAATATCGCAGCTCTGATCCCTGCAGTGCTCAGTCATTGGCCAGGAGCAGCCTTGGGAGAGTGTCGCCTCAGCTGAACATCTATCTCAGCAGATCAAAAAGAGCAGCACCTAGAGCCCATCAGCCAACTCTACTCACATGGCTTTTTGAAGGGCAAGCTGAGTGGCCTGCCTCCAATGGCCACTCAGCTTTCCATGACAGGGCTGATACCATCATAAATATGCTTTGTTCTCAGAAGAGTTGTTACATAGGTGGCAAAAGATGATGAGTCTCCAGTAGCAGAAAACAAGCTAGGAGAAAATAGGTCAAAACAAAGCTATTACAAGTCACATGAGAGAACACTTCTTATTTTCTTTGGTATTGTTGGGTTTTATCAATTTATGGTTGATTAGAGTGAGGTATAGCATAGAGATTTTAGTCAATAATATTATAGTAACTTTGCATGGTGACAGATGGTGACCATACTTACTGTGGTGAGCATTTTATAAAGTATAAAACTGTCAAATCACTATGTTGTACCCCTGAAATTAATTCAATTATGAATTTAAAATTTTTTTCTCAGAAAACAGCAAGGTGACTTTTTTCTGTTCACTTACGATGCTTAATGGGGAATGCTGTTGAGGTATTCTCCTGAAGTTGACTGTTCAGTTGAAGGTACCAATGAAAATTTGGGCCCCAGCCCCATCCTGGTCTGAGGACATTGGCTGAGGTCAAAAGGGAGGATACTGAGCCTAGCATAGCTCATGGCACTGACGCTTTGTTCTAGGCTTCAATGAACTCATCAAAAATCCTGAGAAGTTGAGTTTATGGTCAAGAGTCAGTCAATTAAAAAAAAGAAACAGCAGTAGCAGATTCTTCAGGAAATAAAAAACATAAGACTGTACAGCTCTAAAATTGAAATATGGAGTCAATAAGAAATATGAAGGTGAGCAAGGAGTGGTAGCCCCTAAGGAAGGCTTCTGTCTGGTGTAGAAGGATATGGTCTAAGTCCTCTTTGAATTTCCATCCACCAGAAGGTGCATATATGTTTGTTGAATGGACTAGTGAATGTGCAGGAGGGCAACCTCCCCATTTGTCTGAAGGGAGGACTTTGAGAGAACAAAAGAAAAGTCACCCCTACTAGTGTTGGAGGCAGGAGAAGAGGTCAACACTGAACTGGACGCCACTTAACAGGCTCACAGAAAAGACAGGAGGAAGTCACAGAGGCTCCCTGGAAACAACAGAAGCTGTCCGCAACATGAGGGACCCCAAAAATCCTCAAAGAATGTGAGGAGACAGATTAGGAACAAAGCTGTGGTGGAGTCTGAGCCAAGAAGACGTTGGTGTGTTGTTATTCCAGTGGTCTTCTCTTACCCCCAGGCCAGCAGGACCAGAAGAATCTTGGCTTAGTACAGATTGATGTATTATCCTCACAACAGCAGTGAGACACAGTAATTATCCTGTTGAGGAGGCCGAGGTGAAGGGGCAGGTGTATTATGGAAGACACAAGAAGAACTTCCAAGAGGAGGGGAGTGGTCTGCCAGAACACATCAGGGGAGGAGCAATATCTAACTCTCGAGGACCCAGAGAGGATCCAGAGCCCGAAGGCAATGCTATCAGACCAGATAAAGAAGTCTTAGATAAGCCTGTTTTTCCTGGGAGGGGAAGTGCTAAAAGGTAAAGGATTCAGAATGCCTAGATTCAAATTCCAGGACCCCCCCCACCCCCACTTCCTAGCTGTGTGTGCCCACCACTTAAACCTTCTGGTTCTCAGTTTTCTTGTCCCTAAAATGGGGCAAGTATATAACACTGATCTCAAAAGCAGTTAGTTATGTTAAATGAGACACTGCCGGTGCAAAACTTTATAATGCACGTCCCAGTCTTGGCCCCAAACCCCATCATTGCCCGCATGGAACTGTGTGCACCGCGGGGGCTCACGCTGTGTTGCCTGACAAGGCCGCGTGAGTTCATGGGACCTGGGACCCGGCGTCAGAGGGAAGCTGGTGTGAGGTCTGTGTTCTCACGTCCTGGCCAAGCAGAAGCCAAAAGCAGCATCTCTCAGGAGCACGTTTTCTCCTCGGGCATCTTGGTCCCTCTGGGTGCAACACAAGCAAATGGACCGCCGCGTCCCCCACGCCAACTGCAAGACTGGCAAAGCGGGCGCGAGATTAATGGCCTTCCTGGGCAACAAAGGCCTTCGTGCACGGCGGCAGAACTCAATATGCACACCCGCCACCCAGGCCCCGGACCCCACCCTCCCGGCTCAGTGGACAGCAGCGGCTCGAACCCCGTAATGTATGCGCACTCCGGCTGCTCGGCCCAAGTTATTATTCATTACGGTTTTCTATTACCCGGTGATAAATGACGCCCCCAGGCTGGCGTTGCCCCCAGAATGCTTATTACGGCTCACTTAAGTAGGCGTTGATTTAGCTTAAATCGGTTGTTCTGTTCAGCCCAGACATGGGCCTGCCCCAGCCCTGCCTAGAAGATTCCCTTCACCAGGGCTTAATTGAATTCTAACTACTTGCGGCCTCCTTATTAGGGAGGGGTGGGGTAAGAGGCCCAAGCCCCATTGGTCTCTCCAGCCCTATGTAATCCTAATTTGATAAGGGTCTTCCCCCTGACTCTAGACAATAAATTTTGACAAGCAACTCTGATTAGGCTAGAAAGAACTTCCTAGATGGACTTAGCTCACAGGGAAATGATGAAATCTCAGGTAGCAGCAGCTCTTGGGGTGTCCATGTGACTATCCCTAAGTATTGCCTTTGGATCAGGCCATTCAAGCCATCATGTCTATGGGCTACCCTGGCACATCCATCAAATTGCCTGTCAGAGTAACAGAGCCAGCCCTGTCCCTCCATAAGGATCCAACCCAGAGTGTCCCCAGAGACACTGTGGCTACAACTAGGACCACCATTTGTTTGTGCACCAAGGAGTCGCTGAGTGCACAAGTGGACCAGATACTGGCCTAGGTGCTAGGTACATAAGAATGAACAAACAAAACTCTCTCCCATTGTGGAGTTCACATTATAGAGTTTTATTTATTTATTGTCGATCATGTGCCAGACATTGTTTTAAGGCTTCACCCATACTACCACATTTGTCATCACAATCCCATACTGGTTTCCCAGTTTTATAGAGAAAGAAACTGAAGCTTGAAAACATTCAACAATACGTCCAAAGTCACTTAAGTGATAAAAGGTCAATAATGAATGGCCTAGAATTTGAACACAGCCTATAACCACAGTGTTGTACTTCCTCCTATATATGATGTTGTATGTTATTACGCCATTGTATTTGCCTAGCACGTTAGAGGCTACAATGCATTCTTCACCTTCATTAATAATCCACAGCACAACCTCCTGGACATCAGTACTAATGTCACCATCTATAGATGCAGTGGTTAAGAGCTCATGGTCAGAATCCTAGGTTAGAATCCTTCCTCTGCCTCTTACTCAAAGGGTAACCTTGGGCCATTATTTATCTTTTCTGAGCCTCCTTTTCCTTGGCTCTAAAATGGTTGATAATAACAGTACTACCTCAAAGGTTGTGAGAATTAAATTGGAAATTGTATGGATAGCCTTCAGCACAGTACCTTGTGTAGGACACACTGTAGTCTTGAATCCTTGGCAGGAACAAGGAAATGCTCAGGAGAACAACAATTCTTGGTGGGAACCAAGAAGCTGTCTTTAAGACAGGACAGGAGGGTATCAGCTAGACCAAAGTCCCAGGAAGACCTGGTGATATTTGGCAAAGAGAATTCCTAAAGGAACAGAGTCTGAGGCTCAGAAACATTCAAGGGCACAGGAAGTCTGCAAGTTATTCTGCATCTCCTGCTTACCACCACCTTTTTTTCTCCTACAGTAAAGTTCTGTTTGAAAAAGCCTACATATCTGGGGCAGCTGAGTGGCTCAGTCAGTTAAGCATCCAACACTTGGTTTCAGCTCAGGTCATGATCACAGGGTTGTGAGATCAAGTCCCACATCAGGCTCCACACTCAGTGCAGTCTACTTGTTCCTCTCCTTCCCCTCTGCTACTCCCCCATCCCAGCATGCTCACTCATGCATGTGCTCTTTCTCTCAAATAAATAGAATCTTTTATTAATAAATAAATAGAATCTTTTATTAAAAAAAAAAAGTGGGGCACCAGGATAGCTCAGTCAGTTAAGTGTCTGCCTTCAGCTCAGGTTATGATCCCAGGGTTCTGGGATTGAGCCCCAAGTCAGGCTTCCTGTTCAGGGGGAGAGCCTACTTCTCCCTCTGCCTCTGCCCCTGCTTGTGCTCTCTCGCGCGTGCTCTCTCTCTCTCTCAAATAAATAAGGTAAATCTTTAAAAAAGAAAAGAAAAAGCCCATATATCTCATCAGGGGTACCAAGGAAGGGATGGTCATTACATAGTAGTAATAATCAAAATAAGAGCTGGCACTGCTCCATATACTTCAACTCACTTTACCTCATAACAACCTCCTGAGTCAGGTACCATCCATATCATCCATTTTACAGATAAGGAAAATGAGGTTCAGAGAGATGACGGAATTTGCCCAAATAATTTAGCCATGATTAGTAAGCAGCTACAACAGAGCTCATACCTGGCTTTGCCTTCTTCCCTACCACATCACCTCCTCTCAGAGGGGACCACAGCCCTCATCCCTTGAGGAGAGCTTTAACACCCTAAACCAGGTGGGAATCCAAGACAGTTTTTATAAGCCCATTTCCTTCACCCTGTTCTTGTCAAAGAGCCCTGCAAATTGAGGAAGAACAAAGAGTGGCCAAAAGTCAGAAAGAACATGGGCCAAACTGCCTTGTAGGTGGTCAGAAACCACAGGGCGCTCTTCAATGAACTGGGCAGATAATAAAAATGTTGCACACTATCAATCACATCCTTAGTTTCTCAGCTTTCATTTTTGTTGTTGGTTTTTTCTTTTAATTAAAAATACAGATACTGTATCCAGCCTTTTCCTCCCTGAGCTTGCTACTCAGCTCTGTGCTAGAGAAAATGGGGAGGCATAGCAGTGTGCCCAAGTAGGTACATCTCAAAGAGAAAAAGGGATGTCTGGAGTGCTTGCCTCACCCAAAAAGCTAAGCAACCCTCCTGGTGTAAGGCACCTCCAGGGACCTGGGGTCAGTCCCCTCATTGGCAGTGTTTCAGTGCAATAGGACATACACACAGGTGTCCACCCACCCCCTCACCCCCAGGGCAACTGCCACATGCTGCCCGGCCCTCCCTGCCTCCATCCAAGGCCTAGAGAACATCTCCCTCAGACAAGGTCACCTTTGGGCTGCTAATAAAGCTCAGCTATGGAATTATTCATCAGCTTTAAAAAAAACATCATTTTCATCATAAAAAATAATAAACTATGTTACAGAAGAAGTGAAAAATAGAAGAAACAAAAGAAACAAAAATAAGCCATAACTCATTCACCCTGACACAAGCACCATTAGCATTCTCAATAGGTTTCCTCTCTCCTCAGCTCTAGGTTTTACCTCGTGGTAACTGAGGTACTCCCCCAACTGTATACCCAATGTTTTAGGGCCTCATGCTACACCCTAAACAGTTTTGGCAGACAATCTTCACAACTGTCATTTTAATGACTGCCTAGTACTCCATGGAGTGGTGCCATTATTCACTTGGCTATTCTGATGAGCGTGTCACTATCCTTAGCAATGATGCCATGAAGAGCTTCTTATTTATTATTGTTTTCTCCCTCAGTCTTTGGGGTTATTTCCTTAAGATAACTTCTCTTTTTTTCTTAATAATTTTTTAAGAGTGGGGCTTGAACTCATGATCCTGAGATCGAGACCTGAGCTGAGATCAAGAGTTGGATGCTCTACTGACTGAGCTACTCAGGCACCCCTTAAGAGAACTTTTCCACATTAATGCAGTATGTGTGAGTGGGTCAAAGAGCATGACTCATGTTTGGATTAAGCATTAATGCCACAAGCATGGGAGACTACTGAATCCACTGCAACATTGTCCAAAGTGATGTTACCTTTTTATCCTCACTGGACAGGTTAAGAAAAATGATACCTCTTTGTTGTTTTAATTAGCCTTGGGGAAGAGGTGTCCTACAAAAGGGTGGTTGCATCTTGTCATTTTCAAGGGTTAAGAGCTTTGGCTGCAAGTAGTCTAGGACTGAAAATATAATAATTCTGCCATTTCACTAGCTGTGTGCCCTGCCTTAATTCTTTCCAGTCCCATCTGCTCTTCTCATCTGCAAAGTGGTGATGATGGTGCCACCGACCAACAGGGTTGGCATCAGGACGACATGAAATGATTGATCTTAGTCCTATTCCCCGCATATGATTAGCAGCACAGGTTTTGGGTTGTAGTTTATCAATAACTCTAAAGCACTAAAAAGTCTGATTATGCAGTCAATAAACATTTATGGAGGGTCTGGAAATGTAAGAATGAATAAACCATAGGTCTCGTCCTTGAAGAGGTCCCACTCTGATGGGAGTTAAAGGAGAAAACAAGTGTGTGGTATCATACCCACACCCAGAATATGTTCCAACGATGCTGCATCAGGGCTACAAAATGAGGGAATGCAGGGGAGAGCCGTATCTCATCTGGGAAGATGGTGAGCGAAGAGACCATCATGGAAAAGGCACAAGGAGAGATGGGCATTGAGGAATGGGTAGTGTTCTCATGGAGGGCCATGAGCACACAGGGAGGAACACTCCAAGTAAGGGAACGAGCACAAAGAAAGGCCTGCAAGTGAGGAAATTTCACCCAGAGTGGATATGGGGAACAGCAACTAGTCCCACTGGGTTCATAGGCTGTAGATCTGGCCCCCACAAGGCAGCTGATCTGATTCCAGGAAGAGCCGGCCTCATGGAACAACCTGTCAGCTACCTCAGCCTTTTCGGTGAGGTTAATACCCAATATGGCTGGTGTGGAGAAAGGGGATGCTTAAATTATAAATCTTCTCTCTTAGAGCTTCCTCTTAGAGCTTTCCTCTTCCCTGAGATCAAAGGACACTAATAAATAAGCCCATCCTGTCCGGAATCCCAGAGCACTGAGCCGTAGCTTGTCAGGTTAGAAAGCTCTGACACACTGGGAAGGGAACTTTACTGTGAGGGTCTTTTTCTCATGGTGTAGCTGTGTCTTCTGTCCATAGCCCCAGGGGGCAATTATGGCTGGAAGCAGTAGACACAGCTCAGCTCCACAAAGGAAGTTGTGGGAAAATCCATTTCCCAAGAGCTAATGCCACTGTCATCTTCTCCATCAAGCCCTCTGCCATCCTGCTTGCTTTCAAGCAGTGCTAGCACATCCCCTCTTCATCCTATCCATACTCATTTTCTAGTTTGCTACAACCACGTTGTATCTCCTGTCCTCACCTACTCTGTTCGGGTTGCTGTAACAAAAATACCATAGATTGTGTGGTTGAGGCAACAAACTTTCTCACAGTTCTGAAGGCTGGGAAAAGCCAAGATCAAGGCACCAGCACATTCCTAGCTAGATGACCATCTTCTGGCTGTGTCTTCACATAGAGGACTGGAGGAAGGGGCAAGGAAGCTCTTTGGAGCCTCTTTCATAATGGCACTAACCTCGTGCATGAGGGCTCCACCTTGGGATCCAACCCCCTCCCAAAGACCCCACCTCCTAATACCATCACATTGGGGATTAGGTCTCAACATATGACTTTGGGGAGATACAAACACTCAGCCTATAGCAATGGCAAATTCCTCAAGGGCAGGGATGTGATCTGCTTGTCATTCCGGTTCAGACACCCACTCCAAAGTAATAGAAACAAAAAGCAATTAAACAAATGGAGATTGACCTGAACACAAAAGAACACGGACCATCAGGAGCAAGTCTGGGACTAGGGACCCAAGCACTTAAGCATCTTTAAACCTCTCTCCTCTTCCCTCTGCCCTTCCTCCTCTTCCTCCTTACCTGTCTTCCTCCCTCTCATTTTCCCTCCTCCTCCCTCCCCCTTCCTCAGAGACACAGGCTCTTATCTCCTCTCCAGACACCCATTTTCTCTTTTCTTCTCTGTAGACCAGCTTCTCCTTGCTCAACGCCCAGGACAGCCTCACTTCATCTCAGTTCTCATCTCATCTCATCTCATCAGGTTTGAGTGACCCAGACACATTCCAGTCCTGATTCCAAACTTCAAGAAGAGCAGAGAGAATCAGATTGACCCAGCTTACGTCAGATCTCCACCCTTGATCTAAGAGTACTCACAATATCTAACATTTAAGTACCAGGTACTGCTCTAAAGCCTTATATGTATTAACTCACTTAATCCTTACAAGCCTTTGAAATAGGTGCTGTTAGCCTCCTTCTATGCATGAGATAAGTACCATAACAAAAATCTGATTTACATGACCAAAGTCACATAACTGGCAAGTGATGGAGCCAGGACATGAACCCAGGGAGTCTGACTCCAGAACCCAGGCTTCTAATATTATACAGTATTGGTCTCAGACATTGTGGACAATGGACAGAGCCTAGCAGAGAAACAAGGCTGTGGTAGCCCATCCTCAGAAGTGGGCAGTTATCAAAGAAATGGCATCCTTAAAACCTTTTTTTACTCCTGCTCGAAAGCAGATGGATAGATGCATGGATGGATGGATGGATGAATGAATAGATGGGCCATCTCTTCCTTGCTCAGCCCATTACCAGCTAAACCATGACTCTAACAGTTTCTAAAGTTTTTTTTTAAAAAGGGTGGGTTGGGGAGAGTGCTAGGGTTCTGTGTTCCCTCACCCTTACCTGTAGAGCTTTGGTATTAAAGGGACAAAAGCTGAAATTCCTAGGTAGGGAAAGACAACCTGCTCCTGAGTTTATCTGAATTATCTCAGGCTGGGAAAGGGCAGAGGGGAATGCTTACAATATAAGGAAACCATTAGGGGGAGGAAGAAGAGAAAAGGATAGGTTTCTCAGAGGCTTCCAAGTGGAACACAGACCAATGGGTACATGACCCCCAAGCTGGAGAGTTGCTATGACGAGAAGATGTGATGGAGTAGAAAGAAGTGAAGTAGTTGAACTCTAAGATCTGTGGCCTTTGGACCCACATGAAAAGACCCCTGTGACCAAGCGTAGCAGAAGGGCTGAGGAGCGCCCCATCATCTAAACACCCAGCAGGCTTGAACGGGAAGCTAATCCACAGTGACCAAAGGGGACTGAGGACTGGAAGGGACTGGGTGAGGACCACCCCCACCCCTGACATTGGTACTACTCAGCAGCGGCAGGAAGGGTAGGAACAGAAACCCAGCTGAAGACTTGACCTTGCCAGCCTAGAAGGATAAGCACTTAGAAGAGGTTCATTCTTACAGAACTGAGACAAATCTGCTCTCTCCTCAATTCTAAAGTCATAATTTAAGTGCTCTGATTGAGGCACTGCCTGAGGCCTGCAAAGCCAGTGCTCATCCCAGAAGTGGTGGGGGGGAACATCCCCCTGGTGTGTGCATCCTCTCTAGTGCCAGCTTTCCCATGACTCAGCTGTCTTCCAGGTTGTGGCTCTTTGCCTCCCCTGGGCCCCACATATAGAATGTATCAATCCTTACCTCTTTAGTGCCTCTCCATTGCCCTCAGAAGAACATCTAAACTCTTCAGCTCACCTGTATTCATGAGATGTCCCAGATGATCCCCAGCTTCACCTTCCACCAACCTCCTCCTCCAAAGTCACACTGACCTTCTTTCAGCTTCCTCAGCAAGCCTCCTTGTCTCAAGAGCTTCGGGCTTCTACTCTCTCCCTGAACACTTTCTCCCAAGGGTCTCCCACTGCTCAGAAAAGCCACACACACACACATCCATGCACACATTCACCCGTGCACACATGCACACAAACAGTCGTCTTTTACTATCCTTCAGATCTCAATCCCTCTAGAATGCCTTCAACACTGGGTCTTAAAATCAATACATACATTGAAAGTGGTTGTATTTATTCCCCTCATGCCTCCAAAAAGGGTTCTTATTAAGTCAATAGTGCACTTTCTAATCAATGGTGTGTGTTAGGTTTTTAAAACTATAGCAATTGTTGAATGAATGAAACACATGCCTTCTGCTCCTTCCCCTATACTCCACTCTTGTCTGCTTCTGAGACCAGCCCACTCACTCTCTTGTCCCTTGAGACCACCCTGCCTGTACCCACTCCCTGTTCTGGCTTCGACTGTCATCACTTGATTCACAGCCACTATCAGAAAGCTTCAGACAGGAATACCTTCTTTATGAAGGAGAGAGGCAGCCTGGAGCACCTCAGACCTCTTAGGTTCAAAGGGTCCAATGCCCTGACCCAGGTGAGAGTGTCTGCCCACTAACATCTGAGCAGCTGAACACATCAGTAGTTTGCCGCAGGAGAACCAAGTTTTTCAATGTTCTGGACCGAGCCATTCATCAGCTCTGACACCACAGGCAGCTTCCTGGGCAAACAGCTTTATTGCTGCATGAGATTAACCCAGACTGTAGTAATTTGTAACAAAGATAAGAAAATTGCACTGGTCTCTTAGAAATAAATCTGAATTCCAGAGTGGACAAAGGGGACTTCAACTTGAAATCTGCTATTTCAAAAATAATATTTATAACAGCTTCCGAAGAGTATAAAAAGCCAAGAGCAGCTTCTTGTTGGAGGTGTCATTTCAGGACCCGCCATTATGAAATCGATTTAGCTAGGATTCCTAATGAGTCCAAATGCCACCTTTTTTTTCCTAAACCCCATTTAACTTTAATGGAAGATGATTTGGCCTGTTTGAGAATCATTGCTGTGTCCACCTGACTTCATCATACAGGATGTCAGGGGGTGGTTAATGGGTGGGTGAGGGGATGTGAGGTCAGAGGACCTGCCTCTTACCAGCTGTAGGATCTTGATGAACCAGAGTTTATAATAAAGGTCCTTCCCAGAACTGTTGTGATTAAATGAGATAAGACTGTGAAAGGGGAATACAGATGTCAGTGATTAATGAGCACCTGGTCACCTAACGGGTACCATGGGTTCGCTCTTACAACTGTCCCTGAACAAGGACTGAACTTCCCCAACGTGGCCTCATGTAACCCTCTGGATAATCTCACAAAGAAGGCATGGTAGGTATTTCCATTTAAAATGAAGAAACTAAATAAGTAAATTAAATTAAATTAAATTAAATTAAATTAAATTAAATAAAATAAAATAAAATAAAATAAAATAAAATAAAATAAAGAAACTGGAGGCCAGAGAAGTCATGGAACTTATCCAAGGTCACAGAGCTGGTAAGTGCCATGACATAAATTGGAGCCCTTGCTCTTGCCCATTTTCTGATGCTTGCCCATAGGCAGCAGTCTGTGTTAGCCACAGAGATATAAAAGTAACAATCTTGGTAGAGCACATGGCCCGGCAGTAGCACACACCTAGGAGTAAGTACCTTTATTATGTTAATAGTAAGTAATGCTCATTAAGTGTTTGCATGTGCCAGACACTGTTCTAGGAGCTTTATACAAATCTCACTAGGCACTTACAACAAAAGGGGGAAGTGGACACTATTATTACCCCACTGTAGAGACAAGGAAACAGCTTCAGTGAGGATAAGGGACTGACTTACCTGAGAGTATCCGTTGGCACATAGTAGAACCAGACATTTAACCTGGGCTACATCCTCACTTTTCTATTGTAAGAGGAGATGCTACACAACAGAAATGCTGGAAGAGTCATGGGAATCCAAGTTTGAAAAGAGGCTGCAAAGTCTCCCCAGGAGATGTAACTCTTGAGCTGGATGTTGAAAGAGAAGGAGCATTGGTCCAGGAAATGAAAGGGAACACCAAGCAAAATCTCAGATTGCCCTGGGACCCTGAAGGACCCAACCTGTACTGTGCTGTGCTGGGTACAGCTGCCATTGTTCAGCCCTCTGACATTAGAAGGAAGATGATCAGCTGCAGTGAGCTGGCTGTTGAGAGCATTCATCTAGAAGGCAGGGATCCATGTTACCCTTCTCTGAACACCCCAGGCCTGGCACAGATTAGGTACTCAGTACCCTCCCAGGCCAGAACTGAGTCCATAGAAACTTGGACCCAGCAGAGCTCCTGAAGACTGGGTGAGCCAAGGTCCTCATTTTCCAGGTAGCAAACTGAGACTCAAGGGGGAAAAAATGGAGACTTTTTAAATTCCATGTATACATGGGCCCAGAGGGTCCCAAGGCAAAGGGGGCAGAAAGGAAGTAGAATGGAGTGAGGGAACTGGCTTTTAGTGTGACCTGGGTCCCAGCGGGAGGCCCAAGTTATGGTCATGGCTAAGGACAGAAACTAATAGAAGAAAGCTACTTAGCATGGAAGTTGTTAGAAGATGGATCTCGGATGGTTTGAGGTTCTGCCTCCCACTGGCTGCTTGCACAAATTAGCCTCCTCGAGCCTCAGTTGCCACACATGGAAAACGGGAATAATATTGTCCATCAGAGGGTTATTGCAAAGATTAAGGGAAATGATGCAAATGAAGATCTCAGCACTCAGTAACTCAGTGCCGGGTGCACAGTAACATGCTCAATAAACACTGATTCCGAGGGTCCCAACGACATCTTCTTTGCCAACTTCAGTCAGTAGCCTACTGAGCTGATTGTCTTCCGGCCCTGTTCCTCAAGGGCTCTTCCCACCAGCCAGAGCCTCCCCCAGGAACTCAGAAATCCTGTAAAATTGGTGAGACTCAGTGGGGACAGCACCACTAAGACGCCTAAAGTCTCTTAAATAAAAAAGGAGATGGAGATTGAGCTGGATTTGTGGAAGAGTCTGCTCTCCCCAACAGGTGTGGGCAGAAGACCCGGCACAGAGTGGCCCTCTCTCTGCTGCGCACCAGCTCTGCTCTGGGCCCCAGTTTCAAAACGCTCAGAGGGGAGAGGTTGGTTACCCGGCATGGAGTTCCCCCTCTTTAGATGTCGAGATTAGCCCCAGGGTCTCCGATAAACAAGAATACAAGTTCAAGGATTTTGCAGTGGATGCTTCCTGTTGCGGTCTATTAAGACGACAGGGCGGGGAGGGAGGAGGGGGTTCGCTTTAGAGACTTACAGAGGAAGGGCTCCCGAAAATGCAGGCAATGAACAGGTGAGCACCCAGCTGGTCACTCTGCCAGCTACTCCCCATACTCCGCCGTCTTCCCCCAAACCATTCCTCCTCCAGGGTCCATCAAAACGTCTCTTTCGTACTTTGCCCAGGAAGAAAGTAAATATTTTTCAATGAA
Organism: Vulpes vulpes; assembly: GCF_048418805.1. Lineage (NCBI taxonomy): Eukaryota > Metazoa > Chordata > Mammalia > Carnivora > Canidae > Vulpes > Vulpes vulpes. The sequence continues at coordinate 41,906,912 of NC_132789.1, read as the reverse complement.
ATTCAGCGATCAATTAAACACCGTCTCTCTTTAATATGAACGTTGAACCAACAGCGGCTGCACATTCTAACAAGAATATTTAAAGCAATTAAACTTTAGCTACTTTTAAAACAAATTCTTTTAAATGCTAATGACCATTGTTTTCGCGCTTGATAAGTAAAATTTTGTGTCGAGCAAGGTTAGATGATTGCAATGATTTAATTGTACTTCTCAAAGAAAGGAAAATGTTAAGAAGAAAGCTAAGATGGACCTCTTACCACATTCCTACCGCAAAATGTCCTGTAACAATAGAGCCGTGATTTGCTGAAATTAAAATGCTATTATGGTGAAATTAGGGCTTCAATATTTTTAGCAGCTTTAATAGGCCTTGCATTTTAAGGGACATCTGATAATAGATAATTACATTTCATCTTAAAGAAACTGAGTTGTTTTCTTAAGGAAAATACTTTTCTTTCTTCCAGAGAGGTTAAAGCCGAGCCATCATTAGAAGCAGCACCCAGTTGCAGGTTCCTGCTTCAGCTTGGGAAATAGAGATTAGCATATAAATAGCCTTCGGTGCCTGCTTGATTCCAGCTATTTTGCGTTTCAATGTGGCATCAGAATGCACTTAGCAAGAAATGTTCGAGAGGAGAAAGAGGTTTGTAATATGTCGCTTTTATAGAGGGGGGAACTTTAAGTATAAAAGATCATCCACTCCTCTGTGGGCTTTTTTTTTTTTTTTTTTGTATCCTTTCAATGCCCCAATTACAGACTCCAAGGAGCCAACAGGCCCCCTAGAATGGAGCCTTAGTTTATGTGGCAGCTATTTCTTTGGACCGGGAAAATAAGTCAAAATGGTGCACAGGAAATAAGACAAATACGCGGCTTCCTCCCGGATTCGGTGGGAGCCCTCGGGGGGCAGGGCTGGCCCCTTCTCGTCCCCCCGCACTACGCATCAGCAGCAGGGACGAGGGATGGACGGCTCCTCCAGGACCCATTTTCGGGAGTGATGAGGGACACTTCTGGCTTTCTGCCTGGACGCCGGCTTCCCTCCTGGGAAATCTCAGGCACTGGGCACAGAGCCCGGAGTTCTTTCTGCCCTCGCCTGCCCACCCCTACTTGCACAAACATGCATTTGGGCTGACTGCAGGCCAGGCTGAGTGTTGGGCTATTGCAAGAGGATTCTTAAAAACCCACTCCTTCTCTCCTTTGGCACAGGGCAAGGGGCAGTTCTGGGAAGAATGGTGCTCACAGCTCTTTAGGGGACACGGATTTTCCTGGATGTGGCAGCAGCAGAGGAGCTCCGTGAGGCAAGGGTTGGCCCCTGATCCAGTTCCTGGGGTGGCCTGGACCAGCCCAGAGCCTTGGTTCTGTCCTGGTTGCCCTGCGGTCTTGCCATGGACCCATCATGCTGGCTCTAAGCCTGAGTTCCTTCATCTGTAAAAAGGGAAATTGCAAACCCTGCCCTGTCCACTCTTGAGGCTAGCAGAGGGAAGAAATAAGAAAATGGACGTGAACGAACTTTATAAGCTCCTCTCTAACGTTAGTTAGCATTATATGATCAGGGTGTTGGGTGAGATTTTGCCCTGGATGGTCTGTGAGTAGGAAAGACATGAGGGTTCGAAGCCAACAGCCAAGAAAGAATTCTTGGGACATCTTTGGTGCAAAAAAAGTGATTTTATCAAAGCACAGGGACACAACCTGTGGGCAGAAAGAGCTGTACCAGGGTTATGAGGAGTGGCCCATTATACTTTCAAGTTGGGAAGGGGTTAGGGATAGCCTAAGTCTCTAAGGAATTTGGAAGCAAGTTTTCAGGACCTTGAGGGGGCTGGCTATTGTTGGTAAAGGGTCATTTATTACTGTCTAATAAAACCTTGTCCTGAGACCCTTTAGATGCATTTCCGGTGGGTCGTATGCTTGGAGGATGATTGCCAGTATGTATCTTGGAGGGTAGAGATAAAGTAAGTTTCCAAAGGAACTTTCATGATAAATAGACTTACAGGATCCTAGGGGTTGGGCTAAGATTGCCTTGTGCCCTTAGCAAAGTATTAATACGGAGGGAGTGGAGTTTCTGGAGGGAGTGGAGTTTCTAGAGGAATGTCACTCTGCCTGTTTCAAGGACTTGTCAGTGGACTATATGGGTAGTAAGGAAATTGAATTTTTCTTTTGCCTTTGTTTCCCACATCAGTCTATCCTTTTGTCCACCAACCTAGTGGCTCACTCAGGCTCTGGGGCTCTGCACAGCCTCCACACCTGAAGTGAGAGAGGTAAGGAAGAAAGAGTTTTCAGGAAACCGGTTAGGTAACAGCCCTCAGCTGTCAGGCCAGATGTACCCATTCGGGTTGTTTAGGGAAGGCTTTGTGAAGACAAGAGCTGGGGCTGAAGGCAGAGGTACCCGAGGACCTGGGCATCAAGTACCTCCCCCCGCCCCCATGAGCAGCACGTTGTCTCCTTCTTCCTGAATGAGGGAGCCTCGGTTCAGAACACTGCAATCTGAGGCACTTTCCAGGGATGTTTTGAGATTCAAAGTAGAAATCAAACAGACAGGCCTTCAGGAACTGTAAAGTAGCGTGTTTACTTCTTGTCCCTTTGGCCTGTGTGCAGATCGAGTAAGCAACACACCCTGGGACCCACAGCTATAGGGTGGCCTGGGGGACTGGCCTGACCTCTACAAAATTGGCCTCAGGGTCCCTCTCAGGCTGCACCATGTCCTATAGACATCCCCACCCCCACCACCTGGGTATTGCTTCTCTGGGAAGGTCACCACCACTTCCATGAGCACCCTGGTAAACTGAGGGTTCTAACCGGCAACAATGGAGGTCTCTTGCCTGGGCCCCCAAAGGGAAAGGTGCCCTGCAAAATCTTTCTTATCCCCTCTCTGTGCCACAGTTTCAAACACTAGGTCGGAACAAAGGTGGTTCGCCACAAGGAAACCTGAAGGTGTTACTTGGGTGATTTGAATGATGCCTGGCACAGTGGGCTGGAGAGTGCAGCAGGGTCAGGCCAGAGTTCTGGGTTCTGGTCTGCTCTTCATGTCTGACCTGGGTGAACTCCTTCCACTGTGTGACCAGGTCGCCCACCCAGAAAGGGAGGGTGCAGCATTAGACAGTCTCTGGGGCCCTTTGGGCTCAAACTCCCAACCTTTCCTATATTACTGTTCTCCTGGGTTTCCTTCACCTGAGCCCTTTTCACTCTAACCAAGATGATCAGCATCATCTGTTTCGCCATCCCAGGCAACTATGATATCAGCTTCCATTTTCGGGATCTTTTATTATCCCCACTTATACATTAGGAAACTGAGGCTCAGAGCAGTGGACTGACCCACAGTCACACAGCTCTAAGTGAAGAGCCAAGATTCAACCACAGGCTTTGACTCAACTTCAGAGCCCACGTTCTTAATAATCACACACTGTGGCATTCTCCCAGGGGACTGCCTAGCAACTGTTTGCAATCAACATGATTATCCTTGGTGCCTCAAATTGTTCTCCAAAATTTGATACGAAGAACACTAATTCTACTGAATGTTGATGGCTTTCCTTGAAAAGGGGTTTCATGATTAAATGAGTTTGACATTGAGTAAAACAAATAGTTTCTTTTTAACTGCAGAACTTCTCAGAGACTTTAAGAAGATGTGAATACGGTGCATTTTAAATCTACATGGTGAGATAAAATATACAATTTTCCCCAAACCTTTTTGTCATAAACCTCTCCTCCCTTGGGCTCCACTAACAGACCAGGATGCTACAACTTTGCTACTCAGGTGTGAGTGTGATCCCCACACCAGCAAGTTCAGGCATCCCGGGAGCTAATCAGAAATGCAAAACCTCAGACCCCACCTAGACCTGCTGAACCAGTCTGCACTTTGAGATGCCCAAGTGGTTTGTGTACACGTTTTAGTTTGAGAAGTTCTGGTTTATAATATACATTTAGGAAAACAGGGCCATCTCCTCATGGCCAGTGTCTATGCACAAGCCATCAAACCAGAAAACCCAGTGATGAAAAAGTATCAAGAATTCATTGGCATCATGTGAACCAAACAACTAGATTTAGAATTAAGATGAGATGACATGATTTCCCGCAGACATAATCCCACAGCATTCCCACAATGGAAAGTCTCTTCTCGTTCCTCATCGGATGTAAAAATTGACAAAAGATGAAGGATATATCAATACCCTTTGCAAGACACTCCTAGAATGTAGACAGAGAAAGCACTGCATACTTTTTCCTAAAATATGAAAGTCTTTTTTAAATTTCAGCTTTATTAATGTGTAATTGACATAAAATTGCAAGATATTTAAAGTGCATATCATGGTGACTTGATACACATATGCATCGTGAAAGGAATCCCCCATCTAGTTAATTAACACATCCACTGCCTCACAGATTTATCTTTTTTTTTAAAGTGAGAACGTTTAAGTTCTGCTCCCTTAGCAAATTTCAATTACACATACTGTGTTATCGATTCTAGTCACCATGCTTTACATTAGATCCTCAGAGCTTATTCATCTTATAGCTGAAAGTTTGTACCCTTTTACCAATTTCCCCCATCTCCTAGGCCCTGGCAACCACTTTTATACTGTTTTTGTGAATTCATTTTTTTTCTTTTTTTTTTTAGATTCCACATGTCAGTGACATCATACAGTATTTGTCTTTCTCTGTCAGGCTTATTTTCACTTAGCATAAGTTTCCTCAATGTTCAAGTGGCAAGATTTCCTTCTTTCTCGTGGCTGAATAATATTCCTTTGTGTATATATACCACATCTTCTTTATCCATTCATCTGTTGATGTACACTTGGGTTGTTTCCATATCTTGGCTGTTGTGAATAAAGTGTAGTGAGTATGGGTACAGATATCTCTTTGGGGTCCTTTGGATATATATCCAGAAGTAGGATTTCTAGATCATGTGGTAGTTCTATTTTTAATTTCTTTGGGGAACCCCCATACTGTTTTTCACAGTGGCCGCACCCATTTACATTCCCACCAACAGTGCACGAAGGTTCCCTTTGCCCCACATCCTCACCAACACTCTTGTCTTTTTGATGATAGCCATTCTGACAGGTGGGAGGTGGTATCTCATTGTAGTTTTGATTTGCATTTCTCTGATGATACATGGTGTTGAGCACCTTTCCAGGTACCCAATGGCCATTTGTATGTCTTCTTTGGAAAAATGTCCAATCTGTTTCTCTGCCTATTTTTTAATCAGACTGGTTTTTTGCTTTTGAGTTATGAGTACTTTATATATTTTTATATTAACCTTTTATCAGATATAGGATTTGCAAATATTTTCTCCCATTGTGTAGGTCGTTCTTTCATTTTGCTGATGGTCTCCTTCAATGTGCAGAAGCTTTTTAGTTTGGTATAGTCCCACTTGTTTATTTTTATTTTTGCTTTTGTTCCTTTTGCTCAGAAGGTCTTTTAATTCTTGGGAATGTACCTCCATTTCCTTTTATCTCTTCTCAATCACAGAAGTAGTCAAGGTTATTGGACATTCCTGAGCTTATCACCTGGGATACTCTTGGAAAATGGCCCCTTGGTCCCTCTCCCGGCATCCCAGACAACAGCCTGGAGGGTACAAAAGCCTGTCTCAAGGTTTTAAAAATCACAGCTTAAATGACCCATTCATGCAAGATAAGACCTATGCCTAAAGAAAACTGCCTTTGCTTTTGGCTGCAATTATTTCAATTCATGTGGTCACACTCTCTCAAGTTGACCTGACATTTCGAGCTGCAGCATGATATTTCTTTGCTCAACACTAGAAAGGGGAAACAAATTACTTTTTTACCTAATGACTTCAATGTTTTGGGGAGACAGAAATTTTTCAAAGTATGTGTACAGAGAGGTCCAGCAAGTGGCCTGAACACACAGCTTGCAGGTGATAGTATCTGGATTAGAACGCAGATCTGTCTGACCCCTAAATCAAGACTCTTCCCACTACAGAAGCAGGGGCAGGACACACATGCATTCTGTCATACTCTTCCATTTGGCTTCAAAGGGGTCTACTCTTCCCTAAACCCTGCTCTTAGGATGCAAAATATCTCTGTCTTCCTCCTTACCTCCAAGCTCCCTTCTGTCCTTGGGTTCATTCACCTTTCACTCATCTTTATTGAATTCCTTTTTTCAGGTGCTGCCCAATGTATCAGCTGGCCAAGATAGTTTTCTTTTTTTTTTTTTTAATTAATTTTTATTGGTGTTCAATTTACCAACATACAGAAAAACACCCAGTGCTCATCCCGTCAAGTGTCCACCTCAGTGCCCGTCACCCATTCCCCTCCAACACCCGCCCTCCTCCCCTTCCACCACCCCTAGTTCGTTTCCCAGAGTTAGGAGTCTTTATGTTCTGTCTCCCTTCCTGATATTTCCCAACATTTCTTTTCCCTTCCTTTATATTCCCTTTCACTATTATTCATATTCCCCAAATGAATGAGAACATACACTTTTGTCCTTCCCCGATTGACTTATTTCACTCAGCATAATACCCTCCAGTTCCATCCACGTTGAAGCAAATGGTGGGTATTTGTCGTTTCTAATGGCTGAGTAATATTCCATTGTATACATAAACCACATCTTCTTTATCCATTCGTCTTTCGATGGACACCGAGGCTCCTTCCACAGTTTGGCTATTGTGGACATTGCTGATAGAAACATCGGGGTGCAGGTGTCCCGATGTTTCATTGCATCTGAATCTTTGGGGTAAATCCCCAATAGTGCAATTGCTGGGTCGTAGGGCAGGTCTATTTTTAACTCTTTGAGGAACCTCCACACAGTTTTCCAGAGTGGCTGCACCAGTTCACATTCCCACCAACAGTATAAGAGGGTTCCCTTTTCTCCGCATCCTCTCCAACATCTGTGGTTTCCTGCCTTGTTAATTTTCCCCATTCTCACTGGTGTGAGGTGGTATCTCATTGTAGTTTTGATTTGTATTTCCCTGATGGCAAGTGATGCAGAGCATTTTCTCATGTGCATGTTGGCCATGTCCATGTCTTCCTCTGTGAGATTTCTCTTCATGTCTTTTGCCCATTTCGTGATTGGATTGTTTGTTTCTTTGGTGTTGAGTTTAATAAGTTCTTTATAGATTTTGGAAACTAGCCCTTTATCTGATATGTCATTTGCAAATATCTTCTCCCATTCTGTAGGTTGTCTTTTAGTTTTGTTGACTGTATCCTTTGCTGTGCAAAAGCTTCTTAACTTGATGAAGTCCCAATAGTTCATTTTTGCTTTTGTTTCTTTTGCCTTTGTGGATGTATCTTTCAAGAAGTTACTGTGGCCAAGTTCAAAAAGGGTGTTGCCTGTGTTCTCCTCTAGGATTTTGATGGACTCTTGTCTCACATTTAGATCTCTCATCCATTTTGAGTTTATCTTTGTGTATGGTGAAAGAGAGTGGTCCAGTTTCATTCTTCTGCATGTGGATGTCCAATTTTCCCAGCACCATTTATTGAAGAGACTGTCTTTCTTCCAATGGATAGTCTTTCCTCCTTTATCGAATATTAGATGACCGTACATTTCAGGGTCCACTTCTGGGTTCTCTATTCTGTTCCACTGATCTATGTGTCTGTTTTTGTGCCAGTACCACACTATCTTGATGACCACAGCTTTGTAGTACAACCTGAAATCTGGCATTGTGATGCCCCCAGCTATGGTTTTCTTTTTTAAAATTCCCCTGGCTATTCGGGGTCTTTTCTGATTCCACACAAATCTTAAAATAATTTGTTCTAACTCTCTGAAGAAAGTCCATGGTATTTTGATAGGGATTGCATTAAACGTGTAAATTGCCCTGGGTAACATTGACATTTTTACAATATTAATTCTGCCAATCCATGAGCATGGAATATTTTTCCATCTCTTTGTGTCTTCCTCAATTTCTTTCAGAAGTGTTCTATAGTTTTTAGGGTATAGATCTTTTACCTCTTTGGTTAGGTTTATTCCTAGGTATCTTATGCTTTGGGGTGCAATTGTAAATGGGATTGACTCCTTAATTTCTCTTTCTTCAGTCTCATTGTTAGTGTATAGAAATGCCATTGATTTCTGGGCATTGATTTTGTATCCTGCCACGCTACCAAATTGCTGTATGAGTTCTAGCAATCTTGGGGTGGAGGCTTTTGGGTTTTCTATGTAGAGTATCATGTCATCGGCAAAGAGGGAGAGTTTGACTTCTTCTTTGCCAATTTGAATGCCTTTAATGTCTTTTTGTTGTCTGATTGCTGAGGCGAGGACTTCCAGAACTATGTTGAACAGCAGTGGTGAGAGTGGACATCCCTGTCTTGTTCCTGATCTTAGGGGAAAGGCTCCCAGTGCTTCCCCATTGAGAATGATATTTGCTGTGGGCTTTTCGTAAATGGCTTTTAAGATGTCGAGGAAAGTTCCCTCTATCCCAACACTCTGAAGGGTTTTGATCAGGAATGGATGCTGTATTTTGTCAAATGCTTTCTCTGCATCTAATGAGAGTATCATATGGTTCTTGGTTTTTCTCTTGCTGATATGATGAATCACATTGATGGTTTTACAAGTGTTGAACCAGCCTTGTGTCCCAGGGATAAATCCTACTTGGTCATGGTGAATAATTTTCTTAATGTGTTGTTGGATCCTATTGGCTAGTATCTTGTTGAGAATTTTTGCATCCATGTTCATCAGGGATATTGGTCTCTAATTCTCCTTTTTGGTGGGGTCTTTGGTTTCGGAATTAAGGTGATGCTGGCCTCATAGAACGAATTTGGAAGTACTCCATCTCTTTCTATCTTTCCAAACAGCTTTAGTAGAATAGGTATGATTTCTTTTTTTTTTTTTTTAATTTTTATTTATTTATGATAGTCACAGAGAGAGAGAGAGAGGCAGAGACACAGGCAGAGGGAGAAGCAGGCTCCATGCACCGGGAGCCCGACGTGGGATTCGATCCCGGGTCTCCAGGATTGCGCCCTGGGCCAAAGGCAGGCGCCAAACCGCTGCGCCACCCAGGAATCCCCGGTATGATTTCTTCTTTAAAAGTTTGATAGAATTCCCCTGGGAAGCCATCTGGCCCTGGACTCTTGTGTCTTGGGAGGTTTTTGATGACTGCTTCAATTTCCTCCCTGGTTATTGGCCTGTTCAGGTTTTCTATTTCTTCCTGCTCCAGTTTTGGTAGTTTGTGGCTTTCCAGGAATGCATCCATTTCTTCTAGATTTCCTAATTTATTGGCGTACAGCTGTTCATAATATGTTTTTAAAATCGTTTGTATTTCCTTGGTGTTGGTAGTGATCTCTCCTTTCTCATTCATGATTTTATTAATTTGAGTCTTCTCTCTCTTCTTTTTAATAAGGTTGGCTAATGGTTTATCTATCTTATTAATTCTTTCAAAGAACCAACTCCTGGTTCTGTTGATCTGTTCCACAGTTCTTTTGGTCTCGATATCATTGAGTTCTGCTCGAATTTTAATTAACTGTCTTCTTCTGCTGGGGGTGGGGTCTATTTGTTGCTTTTTCTCTAGTTCCTTTATGTGTAAGGTGAGCTTTTGAATTTGAGATCTTTCCAGTTTTTGAATGGATGCTTGTATTGCGATGTATTTCCCCCTCAGGACTGCTTTTGCTGCATCCCAAAGATTTTGAACAGTTGTATCTTCATTCTCATTAGTTTCCATGAATCTTTTTAATTCTTCCTTAATTTCCTGGTTGACCTTTTCATCTTTTAGCAGGATGGTCCTTAACCTCCACGTGTTTGTGGTCCTTCCATACTTCTTGTTGTGATTAAGTTCTAATTTCAAGGCATTATGGTCTGAGAATATACAGGGGACTATCCCGATCTTTTGGTATCGGTTCAGACCCGATTTGTGACCCAGTATGTGGTCTATTCTGGAGAAAGTTCCATGTGCACTTGAGAAGAATGTGTATTCAGTTGTGTTTGGATATAAAGTTCTGTAGATATCTGTGAAATCCATCTGGACCAGTGTATCATTTAAAGCTCTCGTTTCTTTGGAGATGTTGTGCTTAGAAGACCTATCCAGGGTAGAAAGAGCTAGATTGAAGTCACCAAGTATAAGTGTATTATTATCAAGGTATTTCTTGAGTTTGGTTATTAATTGGTTTAAATATTTGGCAGCTCCCACATTCGGGGCATATATATTGAAGATTGTTAAGTCCTCTTGTTGGATAGATCCTTTGAGTATGAGATAGTGTCCCTCTTCATCTCTCACTATAGTCTTTGGGGTAAATTTTAATTTATCTGATATAAGGATGGCAACCCCTGCTTTCTTTTGAGGACCATTTGAATGGTAAATGGTTCTCCAACCTTTTATTTTCAGGTTGTAGGTGTCCTTCTGTCTAAAATGAGTCTCTTGTAGACAGCCAAGATAGTTTTCTTATTCTAAGTTGTCATGCAAATCATTTTCTAGTGCTCCGCATAGCTTGGAAAACTCTGCCTCCCTCCTCACTGGAGCCAGACCTTATCAAGGATTGGTCTCCCCATCCTCCTCTGGAACTGAGGTAGCTAGCAACCTGTCAATTTGGATGCATCTCACAGCCAACATATCTAAAATGGAACTCCCAGATCCCCCTCAGTTTCCCCACCTGCCATATGACACAACCATATATTTGAGGGGGGAAAGTCTATTCCTCTCTTTCTTCAACCCCCATACCTTATCAGCTAGTCCTTTCCACTCAACTTCCAAAACATTCTAAATGTGTCACTTCTTGCCTTTGTCACTGTCACAACCAGTTCTAAACCACTGCTCTGTTATCTCCCACCTGGACTACTACAAGAGTCCTCTAACTAGTCTTCTTGCTTCCACTTGGGTTCCCTCCAGTGCATTTTTCACAGGGCAGCCAGGGCCATTAGCTAGCAGAAACCACAACAAATCACCCCACTCCCTGCTTAAAAACCTCCCTGACCAAAATGTAGCCTCCATGAGACCTGGAATCTAACTTTCATATTTACCTCCATATCCCTAGTTCCTGGTACAGAGTAGGTACCCAGGTAAATATTGCTTGTATGAATGAATCAACTAATAACCTTAATTGCAAACCAGAATCTTCTTTTATTTATATAAAGTGGCCCCAATTCTTTTTTGGTTTTTCTTTTTATTCTAACATTGTAGTTGGTCTTCTCTAGTTTCTGAGATGTCAACATATCTAGACTATAAGCAATTTATTCCTCCCCTTACCTCCAGCCAGAAGAGGCAAAGGAAAAGGAATTCGTGACTTACACGCACAGATGCATCTCACTTCAGTTAGGTTGCTTGAGAATAGATGGAAGATTATGCTGATTGAACTGGACATTTTCCATTTTTATTATTTTAATTATAAACATAAACTATTGGGGTTAAAATCAAATGGAAATCTGCCTATCAATTTCACAATTAGCATCTCATTTCAAGAGACCAATCAACTCAAATGAGGGCCAGTGACCTTAATCTCTCCCCAAATATAGTGCTTGATTCCTCTTATTAGTTGAAAATCTCCAAACTATGAAATATTTGGGTTAACCCCATGTTTGCATCAACGATGCTATTACCACATTTAAATAAGTCAAGGGGTTTTTGTGACCTCTGTGTTACGGTTTATATGGACAAAAGCGAGAGGCTAAGGCTGTGCAAATCAAGAGAAATAACAAGGCCACTTAAATGGGGCCTTTTTTTTTTTTCATTTATTTTTCTAAGACTATGGAAGGAAGTGTGATTTTTAGAAAACTTATTCTGCCACGTATTCAATAAAATTAACCCAAGAGGAGAGTAAACCCCAGAAGTCAAAGGCAGCTAATTTTACTCATAAAGATCTGTTAAAAATTCAATCAGAAAAAAAAATTTCTCTTTGTGATCTAGAATAGGAAAAAAATTGATTTCTCAAGAGGAAAGAAGCAGAAAAAAAAAAAATCTGACCTGGCAAATCATGCATCTACAGAATATCAATATCCCTACAGGGATTAGAACCAGACCATATGCTCTGCAGAGTTAACAACTACTCCCAAAAGACCAAAGGCTCCGCTGAAGTAAACACAGGACATGTACACACAGATGCCAACCAACCATTAGAACTGGACAGACCAGTTACAGTGTATTTGTTAACAGCTATCTGGGCGATTTCATTTTGGAGTTGACTTGGGATGCACAAGATGCTGAAACTACCCATGAGACATTTCAAGGTCAGCCAAGAAGCTGCAAGTCTTGAATACCTGACCCCATAGATTGACATGCACTGACTAGCTCCATCCAAGTCTTTGCTGAGGTGACTGATTTTTCTTCAACTTGCCCACGCTGATGATCAGCTGTTTGGGATCTATATAGCTAGAATTCTTAAGCTGCAAGAAATAGAAACCAACAGAAGCTAAGCTTAGACAGCAAAGGGGAATCATTTAAAGGAACATAGGGTTGTTTCTCAGAACTCAAGGGCACAAATAGCACCAGACCTCAAGAAAGTCCTTGCTCTGTGTCTCATTTCTGTTCTCTTCAGCATATTTGCTTCTCAGGCAGAAGGAAATGGACACCCCTTCCTCCCAAGTTCCATATGTTCTATTCTAGAGAAAATTTCAGCCTTTACTAGATCTCTGGGTCTCAAAATCTGAGGAGAAAGAATCGATCTCACCAAATTGGCTCAGGTATCCATTCTGACACATCCAAACATGACCAAGGAGGGTTGGTCCCATGGTACAGACATATCTATGGGGGTACATAGCCAAGGATGAGGAGGGTAATATAGGAAGATCACTGGAGCTGAGCAGAACCTCCCAGAAGGTATCCAGCAAAGGACTATATTGTCACTACAGAGACAACTGACACAGGGTCAGGGCCAAGCCAAATGGTTCTCGTTATACCTCTGGTCAGACCATCTGCTTAGAGTGAGAGGCCTGGTACCAGATTAGGACAGATGTCCTGTGGCTGTTCAATACTCTGGGAGTGGAGTCCTGGCCATCCTCTCTGAGAGCATCCTGCATTTATCCTCTTCATACTGTTTATCACAATTTGTGATCCTACGTTTTTTTGCAAATTTGTCTAACATGTATCTCTCTTTACCACCTGGCCTGAAGCTCTATGAAGTCAGGTACCATATTGGTTTTACTCACTTTCATATTCCTGGCACCATGCCTGGCACATAGCAGACACCCACTGAAGAGCTGTAGAAAGAAAAGAAAAAAGAAAAGAAAGAAAAGAAAGAAATGTAGGAAGCTTTTCCAGATTATCTGGTATAGGAGTTGAGGTCTGAAGTCTTTTAGGAGAACAGGTTGGGACAGCGCATCTGGAAGAGAGAATACCAGGCCTGAAGACACAAAGGCACATTGTACCAAAACTACAGAGACTGTGAAGCAGGTTGGGGGCAAGCAGTCTGGCTAGAAAGGGGAGGCAGAGTTCCATCCCACAGATGGCCTTGTGTAGAGACTGGAGGATTTGGCAGTATATGGAGATATATGTCTAGATTTTAGACAAACCCATCTGATGGGAATGTGGAAGCTGGACTGGAGGCTGGAAGTTGAGTTAGGAAGTCTATATAGTCATCCACAAGAGAAAAAAAAATAAGAGTGGGAATGAGGAGGAAACAGGTTTAAGAGCTATTAGAGAAGTAGAACCAGCAGAAGTTCAAAGAATACAATTTTCTGCATTTTACTGTATAGTTATTTATGCACAACTTATCTCCCCTTCAAGACTATGAGCTTCTGACTCTGTTGCCAGGGCTTGCACAGTGCCCACCCAATACCCAGCAAGTGTGTTGAAAACATAAACTAACAAATGACTGAAAAACAACCACTAACCCAGTGGCAATACAGGCTAGGGCAGGATGCCAAGCAGTGTCCTTGGAGGGTTTCACAGAACTTGACTACTTGTATCCTTGCCTTGCCTCCAAATAAGCTTAGAGCTTCTAACCTTTTATATCCACCTCAATCCCCAGCACAGGCCTGGGCTCAGGGTAACATCCATGTTTTTCTTTTTTAAATTTTTAAATTTTTATTTTTTCCAGTTTTATTGCAACATAATTGATAGCACTATGTAAGTTTAAGGAGTGCAACATAATGGCCTGATGTACATATGTTGTGCAATGATCACAGTAAGTTTAGTTAATATCTATCATCTCACAGATACCAAAAAATGGGTTTTTTTCCTTAAGATGAGAACTCTCAGGATCTACTCTTTTTTTTTTTTTTTTCAGTTATTAGTAGTTTTTTTAGTGGAGGGGGGAGGCAGAGGCAGGGGGAGAGAGAATCTTAAGCAGGCGCCACACTCCGTGCAGGGCCCAATACGGGGCTTGATCCCATAACCCTGAGATTATGACCTGAGCCAAAATCAAATCAGATGCTTAACTGACAAAGCATCCAGGTGCCCCAGGTTCTACCTTCTTAACACATTTTTCAAATATATCCTACAGTGGTGTTGACTTATAGTCACCATGTGGCACATGACATCCCAGTATGTATTTATCTTATAACTGGAAGTTTGTATCTTTTGGTCACCTTCACCTAACTCCTCATTCTCCATCTGCTACCTCTGGTAACCACAATCTGATCTTTTTTTTCTTAGGAGTTTGATTTTTTGTTTTATTTTGTTATTGTCATTTGCTTGTTAGGTTCTACATATAAGGGAAATTATACAGCATTCATCTTTCTCTGTCAGACTCATCTCACTTGATATAATGCCCTCAAGGTCCATCTGTGTTGTCTCAAATGGCAGGATTTCCCGTTTAATGGGTTGAACTGGAATGGACTGAACTAGGAGAGAGCAGACTTTCTATTCTTTCTAGACTAGGCCTAAAGGAGAGAGGGTGGCTGGCAGGATGTCCCCCTGCAAAGGCTGAGGGGAGGTAGAGCTGGAGTCTCTGCCCAGGGCTTCTGGGAGGATAATGGAAAGCTGACTGAACTGCCCCTCTCAGCTAAGAACCAGGAGGAACGAGGATAAAACCCCTCAACACCCAAGCAAAGACCAGAATCCAAAAGCCTCAAGTAGCCAGACTGAGCCAAACAAATACCAGAAGCTTCTGACCTCAGGAAACAATGCAAGTGAACAAAGGTGTTTGCCCAGCTCTGTTCTCGGCAAATGCATGATAAATGATGAGTGCATGAACACACCAATAAATGAATATTTTCTACCAATTCACAGAAACTTTTAAAAAAGGAGTGAAGACTGGAAATACATGATTTTTAATGACTAGAGATAATACATTTTACCTGGCAATCTATTATTATCTTGATCCATATTCAAGCTGGAAAAGAGAGTTTCCTTCAAACATCTGTTTCAATAGGACGCCATATAGGGAAATCATAAAGTAACTGGACCATGTCATACTTCCTACTGTTCTCCCCACTGGGGGCAAGCCAGGCCTGTCCACCTGCACAGCAAAATGCACTCTTCACCAGCGTGCCCATCGGTGGCAGCCACCCCAACGGGAGGCAGGAAGCCGGGCAGGGAGTGACTAACCCAGGACGAGTTTAGGCCAGATGGCTGGCCTTCAAATGGCCACTGTCCTGTCAGCCAACATTTCTCGGTAATTTGTAGAAACTCTCTCTGCACACAAACCAGTTTGACTGAACTGAACAACATGAAGAGGAAGGAGGAGAAGCTGGAGAAAGGAGAAAGCTGTATTTTGTGAAAGAAACACACTATGCCACAAATATTTTGGTAGATTCTCTTGTATCTTCTTGGTCAAGCACACTTAACTTACAAATATTTCCTACCTCTACCCAAACATCACTTGTTAGTGGTTGCATAACATTCCTTAGAGTGGCTACGCCATGACTACGCCATGACTTACGTAACCATTAGCCTAATTTGTGGCGATCAGGCCTATCTCCATATTGTTAAATTAGACACAATGCTGTAATGACTCTCCTTCTGCCTAAAGCTGTTTCCGGGTTAACCTAGGTCAGGTTAACTAGAAAGGAGGAATTCTGGAGAAGCAATTGAGGGAAATAATGGACACATGTGGGCACATTTTCTAAAAGACATTGCCTTTGTGCCCTGGTCAGATCATGAAGCAGGACCAAGACCATCACTTCTGGGTCCCTTCCAACTTGAAGAACCCCCTAAACCAAAATTGCCCATAATTGGAAGCTCAGGGGCAGGGCCCAGGCATCCGTATTTTTCAGTCCTCCAGGATAGGAGCCACATGCCACAAAAAGAAATCTCTCATGGGTGCACAGCTCACAGAAGACTCCATGGGTCAGGACTCCTTATTGAAAATGATAGAAGCCAACTATAGGCAACTGACGCAGCAAAGGAAGACTGAGAGTTCACAGCGCCAATGAGGCGAAGCAGGCTCAAAAGCAGGGAGAAATCCAGGATGCCAGGAGTCTGAGTA
This sequence comes from Vulpes vulpes, assembly GCF_048418805.1. Classification (NCBI taxonomy): domain Eukaryota; kingdom Metazoa; phylum Chordata; class Mammalia; order Carnivora; family Canidae; genus Vulpes; species Vulpes vulpes. The sequence goes on along the minus strand of NC_132789.1, from coordinate 41,890,692 downwards.
GAACACAGCTGCAGCCACTCCTGGAACCGCCACATCCACCTGCTGGTCCCATGGCCACCGGGATGAATTCTGATCTGTCCCCTAACTCTGGGCATCACTCCTTCCCAAATACTGCACTGGGCAATAGCATATGGTTGGCCAAGCATGGACCACGTGCCTGTACATATGGGTACCTGACCCCTTCCCTTTCCATGTGGGGGGGAAGCTTTCCCTCCCACTCATCCTCCAAATGCTAGGCAATCCTAGAAGACGATGTCTACTGTATACCTCCTTGACCTTTAGTACTCCATTTGACTTCTGCAACAACCCTGAGAAGGTGGCATCTTTCCCATCTTACCAACAAGGAAACTGAGGCTCAGAGAGGGAAACTAACTTGCCACACTGATGTTAGAGGTGGAGAGGAGCTCCTTCTGCTACGCGGAACTACCTGTTTGTGGTTTGATGCTCTAAAATATTGACAATGAATGTCTCTCATTTGAGCAATGAGTTATTGATGGAAGATCAACTATCACAATCATTAGATACTGTACTTCATAAACGTGCTGATCTGCACATCATTTGTCTTATTTTTGTTACTGTTAATACTTTTTGCTCCTGGAGAAAATACTCTGTGCACTGCGAGCTCATCTGTTCTGCCATTCAACGCATTAAATTAACACCTCACTGCATGGACTAAAACTTTAAGAGGTGAAAAATCTGGTCCTTCCAGCCAAGACCAAATACCATTTATCTTAACCTTGCATATTAGGAAGACTGTTTTAAAATGCAACTTTGAAGTGCACTGGAAACAAAGGTGTTTGTTGCATTGTTTGGAGGACTCTCTTTGCTCATTCAGCTGCCATAACAAAATACCACAGACTGGGTGGTTTATAAACAACAGAAGTATGTTTTCTCACAGTTCTGGAGGCAGCAAGTCCAAGATGGAGGCTCCTGCATGGTCCTGATCTGGTGAGGGCCCCCTTCCTGGTTCATGGCCAGTTCCTCCTCACAGTGCCCTCACAGGACAGAAGGGCAGAGGGAGCTCTCTCAGACCTCTTTTGTGAAATGCTAATCCCATCAGGAGGGACCAGCGCTCAGGGCCTAAGTGCCCCAAGGGCCCCACCTCTTAATATCATCACACTGGGCGTTAGGATTTTTAACATAGGAATTGCTGGGAGACACGAATATTTAGACCATCGCGGAGACCAACTCTCAAAGAAAAAAAAGCTGGGCACTGGGAAATGTTAGGTCTGTGCTAAACCTCAGAGGCGCCTTGCTCCTTCTACCTCGCCTTCTTCTGTACTTCAGCAGAATGGGAGGGGTCCAAGGTGGGGGATCCAGGGACCCTCTCTGGAGGAAAGCAGCAGAGAGAGAGGTTGCTGCCCATGGGAGGCACAGGGCGCCAGCAGAGGCCCAGGACTTGGCCTCCAGATGGAAGGACACTCTGGCATGGGCTAAAGCACAAGGTACTTCCTTTAGTACCAGCAGAGTGGGTGATGGACATCCTTACCTAATTCTGAACTAAACTCCAGCCCTCGGCCCAAGAGTTTACTGAAATTAAGTAATCAGAAATGGAGTGTGGATCCAGAATGTTTGTGGCACACGTTTTTTACAACAAAATAATTATACATAATTATATATTCTTACTTCTGTTGATATATGTGTAGGAAAAACATCTAGGGTATAATGCACAGTACTATCATCTTCAGGAGTAGCAGGATTACAAGGGACCTTCACTTTCTACATTATGTATCTTTGTGGGGTTTGAGTTATTTACAGTGAGCAAGTATTTCTTTTGTTGTCAGGAAAAACAAACAATGAAGATAAATGTCATCTTTAAGATTTTTATCTTATCAAATAAATATTTGACGGGGGGGGGGGGGGGGGGGGAGGAGGAAAAAGAGAGAGATTGAGAGAGAGAGAGAGAAAGCACAAGTAGGGAGGAGGGGCGGAGGGAGAGGGAGAAACAGACTCCAGGCTGAGCAGGGAGCCCCAACACATGGGGCTTGATCCCAGGACTCTAAGATCATGACCTGAGCCAAAGACACACATTTAAGTGACGGACCCACCCAGGCACACGGATAAATGTCTTTTTTTTTTTTTTAAGATTTTACATATTTAGGGGATCCCTGGGTGGTCAGCGGCTTAGTGCCTGCCTTCGCCCCAGGGTGTGATCCTGGAGTCCAGGGATCGAGTCCCACTTCAGGCTCCCTGCATGGAACCTGCTTCTCCCTCTGCCTGTGTCTCTGCCTCTCTCTCATCTCTCATGAATAAATAAAGTCTTTAAAAAAATAAAGATTTTACATATTTATTTGACACAAAGAAAGAGACATAGAATACAAGCAGGGGGAGCAGCAGGGAGAGGTAGAATCAGATTCCCCGCTGAGTGGGGAGCCCAGTGTAGGGCCTAATCCCAGGACCCTGGGATCATGCCCCGAGCCAAAGGAGAATGTTTAACCGACTGAGCCACGCAGGTGCCCCAAATGTCATCTTTAAATGGTGGTTTTCCAACCTGTCAAATCAAGCTGACATGGGCACATTAAAACCACAAGAGGGCCACAGCAACATGGTGACATCCAAGAGCCCATTTGGGGTCACAGAAGGCTTTGAACAACATCTGACCCTCCTCCCTTACCCTCCTGCCAAGCTGTGGTCACTGGTTCACCCCCTTGACCTGTCTGTCCCACACTCACTGGGACCCCAGATAGAAACCCCTGTGCAATATTTTTAGCTGGAAGTTTTAAAAATCTCAATGGATCAAAATGGATCTGTGAATAGAGAAAAGGTGGTTTCCCAAGCTGTCATTAGGGCAGGAAGTCCATCCTCTGTGGCCATTTTAAATCTTCCCAGGGACTCTATAGAGAAATGTGTATAATATATAAATAATAGAACGCTGAGGTTGGGGGAAGAATCAGGGAGTTCCTAATGACCTGACCAGAAGATGAATGAGGGATGAAATAAGGTGAATGTGAAGTGATCTAATTCTGGATGGTTATTAGAATTATGAGCAAACTGCCCCAGGCTTTTAAGTCAAGTCATATTGCTACAGAGTTACTGTTTGCAGATGCACAACAGGAAGGGAGAAGCTTTTCATGCTCGGGCATCTCGGCCGAAATGTCAAGAATGTTGTCCAGTTTAAAAACTGACTTAATAACATTACTGTCTCCTGCCTGAGCCAGTCACAGACCCTCTCGGTGCAAAATGTCAGCACACAATTCTCTTGTGTGAGAGAGAAGGCCCAGCCTTCTCTTGCCCAGCCACCGCATCTTTGTCTCCAAGTCACACGGGCAGTGTGTGTCAGCCAAAGGAGATGGGTTACAGCCTAAAGGTGAGCCAAGCCCCAGGCCTCTGCTCCACACCTCCAGTGAAGGAGTCCAGGGGAAATGCTAGCTGTGCAAACATCCAGGGGTCTGCCTCTCCTCCTCTGGCAGGGACATAGCCCTGGGGATGCAGGGCTGGTGCCCAGTCCACCTGTCAGCATAAGACTCCCCTCCAGAGCCAAGCTGTGGGTAAGAAGCTAGGATACCAAGGCCACAGAGAGGCTCCCAGAGCCAGCAAGGATGGAACTGGGTACCAGATATGAGAGAGCAAATATGTGTGAGGCTTCCTGTCCCTGGCACTGGAAATACAGCTGTGACAAAAAGAAACAAACAAAACCCAAAAGCCTGTCCCTGTCCCTGCCCTCCTGAACCTCATGGGTATTTTCTTCCTGTGGAGAAAACCAACTGGACATAAATTACTACAAATAAAAATATGTAACAGCAGCTCCAAGGAGGAGAGGAGATGCTGAGGAATCACAGCCAAGAGACATAGAACAAACCAGGGGTAAGACTTCCTCAGGGAAGCGGCTTTATACTGGGACCCAGGATGGGCGGGAATGGGGCACTGCAGGCCTAAGGAAGGGTATGTGTCAAGGCCTTGGGCCCTTCAGACAATCAGGGAGTAGAAAGGAAAGCAACACGACTGGAGCACTGTGGACAAGGGCAGAAGCAGCCGCCAGAAGCCTGTGCTCTACAGCTAGCCAGGGGTGGGTTCAAATCCCGCCTCCACCAGCTACTAGCTGTGCGATCTTGAGTAAGTGACTTTACCTCTCTGAACCAAATTCTTCAAACACACAAAAGGGGGTGATGATCCCCGTGTCTCAAGGTCAATGTCAGGATTCACGATAACATACACAAAGTGCTCTCTTGGCACAATAAGAACACATAGTAAATGTCCAACGGATGAAAGTTAGTGTTGATGCTGAGACCGTCTGATGGCTTGGGAGTTGGCCAGACTGTGTCTTTCCCTTGGGCCAACTGCTGTCGTATAACTTCTTAATGCTTGCTCTGACCCCGAACATCCCAACACAAGCCCTGCGTCTTTGCTAGAACTACCACTTTCAATTATTCTGCAGGTCGATCTGTTCATTTCTTCTCCCTCTGCTTCGCACCTGGGCCCACTGGGGCTCCCACTTGCACAGCATCTCCTCCTGGCTCTGGTCCCTGCAGCAATCCTGGCTGGGATGGGTGTCTGAGGCAGCTCCAGGAGTGGGCACAAAGCCAGAGCTGCAGCCCTGACACCAGTGGCTCAGCCAGGGTCACTGGGCTCTACTGCTGCTCAGAGGTTCGGGAACCCAGACCACCTCCCACCCCAGGCTGGCCCCTCTCAGGCCTCAGAGACCTAGCTACTGCTTGGCCTAGAACCTCAGAGTTTCCTGCCCCAGCACTGTGATTGCATCTGGTGGCCTGGGCCTCGCTCTTGCTTAAATCCTTCCTCCCTGCCTCCTACTCATGGGAGACAGTCTTGCACATGTGCCACAGCACAGTCACATCTCAACAGAGCTTCCAGGGCATCAGCCACCTACAGGAGTCCACCCACCACCTGCCTTCCTCTCACCCAACCCACTGGCCCTCCCAGGACCACCAGGGCCAGTGTCCTATAAGTGGTCACACTTTAGACCCAGGGCTTTGAGTCACCCTGGCCACTTGGCCTATGCCCAGTTGCCCCATTAGCCACGCCTTTGCCTAAATTCACCGCCAAGCATCATCCCTGAGCCCACCAGAGTCAGAAGAACACAGTGGATTTCCACACTGGCATCCTCCCTTTCTCCCCAGACTCCTCCAGATCCAAATATTACTCTCCAAAGGACATCACTGTGAAAACACAACCCAAGTCTTCAGAAGAGACTACTGGGAAAAATAGCTTTAAAAACCATAGATTTGGGGAACCCGGGTGGCTCAGTGGTTTAGCGCCTGCCTTCAGCCCAGGGTGTAATTCTGGAGACCCGAGATCGAGTCCTGCATCGGGCTCCCTGCATGGAGCCTGCTTCTCCCTCTGCCTGTGTCTCTGCCTCTCTCTCTCTCTCTCCCTCTCCCTCATGAATGAATAAATAAAAATCTTTTAAATAAATAAATAAATAAAACCATAGATTTTTTTATATACCTAAATTTGTTGAGCATTTGCTATGTACCAACTGCAGCTTAAATGCTTTATGTGCATCTTAGTTAATCCTTGTTTTTGTTTTTTGTTTGTTTTTTGTTTTTTTTTAAATAAAAACTCGGGCAGCCTGGGTGGCTCAGTGGTTTAGCGCCTGCCTTCAGACCAGGGTGTGATCCTGGGGTCCCGGGATGGAGTCCCAAGTCCGGCTCCCTGCCTGGAGCCTGCTTCTCTCTCTGCTTGTGTGTCTGCCTCTGTGTGTCAATTTTAAAGATAATAATAATAAATAAATTGTTTTAAAAACTCTAAAGGAGGTACCACTACTACCCTCATTTTACAGATAAGAAAACTGCAACTCAGAGAAGTCAAATTACTTTCCCAAACTCACACCGCTAATTGGTGGGATGCTGAGATTCACGCCCAGGGCTGTCTGACTTCAAAGCAGGCACTCCTGACCACCGTACCACACACCACTTCCCATCATCAGAGGCACCAGGCACCCCAGAGAGCATGCCGTTTGACTCATCTCTTTACAGCTAGAAAACTGAGGCCTCCTGAAGTGCCACGTGTCCTTGAAGGCCTCCGCAGCTGATTGGCCACCCACAGACACCTGACCCAGGCTGGGCCGACCGTATTATCTCCTCCGGAGATTTCTGGGATGGAAGACGCCAGAGCCTGTGGCGTTAGCTGTGGGAGCGGAGCTGCGAGGTCAGGAGACTCGGGGCGGATGCTCCCACCATTCTGAAACAACCACAAAGGGCTTTGTGCAAAAAGACGTGTGACCAGAAGTCAGGCTGTGAAGAAAGAGAAGGAAGAAGCCCTGCGGGGAGTGAGAGGCCACGAGGTCCCTCTCCGCCGGTAAGGCGGGCAGGTGAGCTCCACCATCCCCACCAGCGCACCCTCCCAGGCCCCCTCCGCTTCCCCGTTCCCAGCACCCACAGCCACGCCTCGATTCCGGAGTTCCTGCCTCTCTACCATCAACGCAAGCGATATCCCTTCGCCTGCCACACCTCTGGCCGCAAGCAGGTAGGGTGAGTCCATCCGATCACCACCGACCCACTCACACACACAGCCATCCTTTGTACCTGGCCGGGCAGCTCCCCTGGGGCCTTGGCAGTACGGTCTTCTAGAAGCCCCTGAGCCACTCGAGGTTCTCGGTGCACAGCGGTCCAAGGAACAGCACCTGCAATAGAAATTTCCAGCTGCTCAGGATCCTCTCTTTTCCCCAACAGCCCCGTGCCCCGGATGGGATTGTCAATCATATGGCCCCCACCTCCCCAGCCCAGGTTGACCAATCAAAATGTCACGTCCCAGTTCCAGCGGGCTCCATGATTGGCAGGGGAGGGGGGTGGGCACAGGACCCAGGCCGACAGGCCCTCCTGTTGCTCCAGAGGAAGGCTGACAGGTCCAAGGTAAAACTGAAAGGCACAACGGCAAGTTCGGGAACGCGGTTTCCCTTTCTTACGTCAGCCATGTCCGGACAAACAAGCGCCGGCAGCACTGGGTGGGTACCCGTATGGGTCGGGACGGGCCACTAGAAGGTCACTAGGCCGCAGGAAGAACTTAACCACGAAACCCCGGGGGCATAAAGCAATAAAGGTTTGCTTCTCACCAGGTCAGGCCTGGGTCGCATGGCCCGCCGCCGCCCCCAGCCTTCGCCTCCGAGGTCTCCGTGGCAGAGGCAAAAACAAAGATGGCAGGCCGTTCCGGCCGTCGACCCCGTTAGCGCGGTGACGTACGTCACTTCCTCTCAAAGTCTATTGGCCAGAACTAGTCACATGGCCTGCCTAGCTGCAAGGGAGGCTGGAAACAGGAGCCGGCCTTTCGTCCTGGATGAGGATGTGCCGGCTGCTGGGAGCCACGTGAGATTTCCGCACCCCCCCCCCAAAAAATTTAAATACGATTAGAGCTGGAGTTCTTAACTTTCTTTGAATTTTCTCTGGGGCCCCAAATAGGATGGCTTTTATTTATTTATTCATGAGAGACACAGAGAGAGAGAGAGGCAGAGACACAGGCAGAGGGAGAAGCAGGCTCCATGCAGGGATCCTGATGAGGGACTCGATCCCGGGATTCCAGGATCGCGCCCTGGGCCAAAGGCGGCGCTAACCACTGGGCAACCCGGGCTGCCCAATAGGGTGGCTTTTATTTTTTTTCCTTTTTAATAGGGTGGCTTTTAAAGGGGAGTCCAGAACCCCGAGCCCAGTGAACATTTTGTTTATCCTGCCCTGGGGGTGGGGGGGAAATACACTGAGTTGGCCTGTGCAGGCACCCCACCTGCACCCCCCAAAGGGCACCAAAGTTGTCCCACAGGGAGACACCCCCCTGGGAGAAGCCACCAGCCCCCAGGGCGCCCCCCACCCAAGCCCCGGGTGTCCTGGCAGCCTGGGCTGCAGAACTACACCAAACCCTTAGACCTGAAGCATCCGGGGGAAAAATGCCCTTCCTGAGCAATTAGGCCAACACAAACAAATTGGCCCAGAAAAATCAAGGCTCCCACGAGCGCAGGGACTTGATCTTGAAGGAAGACAACATTTCCAGCCTTGTACCTCTTAATCAACACAATTATGCAGAGGCCTTCGCCAACAGTCCCCCTGCTAGTCTCTACCCAAGCCCCAGATATTGCTCAATTGGTAACAACCTAATTAGCGGGGGAAGGGCGAGCAGGGGGGGAGCGCCCCAGTCACAGCCTCCTTTGCAGGAGGCTGCGCACCTTCAAAGGAGCCTTTCCAGGCAAGTGGAGGGCTCTCCCCAGCCGGCAGCGCCAAGGTGAGCAGGGGAATGGAGGCTCCGGCTTGTAAATCAGCACCGCCTAATGTAAACAATGTACTCTTCCTGCTTCTAATGAGCCCATTTTCCCCCAGCTGGAAGGGGCCAGCGCTGGCAGGGAGGCCTTTGATGTGATTCACTGGAAGCTTGATGCCTGCGCAGAGGTATTCTGTAGCAGGCCAAGCCCTTTCATCTCTGCAAAGAGAGACACCCCCTCACATGGCAGGCCCACCTGGAAGACAGGTCTCTTACAATAGCGATTCTGGAATCAGCTGTCGAAGGAAACCAGATGGTTTTGCTTTTACTCATCTTGATCAAATTAGCCCGGAAGCTGTGTGGCTTCCTGGAGGTGGAGAGGGGTGGATGCAGGCGGGGCAGGTGCGGGTGGGGATGGAGGGTGGAGGGATGCCACAATGGAATAGATTATGCAAGTGCTCTCATTTGTAGAAACACGAATGTTCTTAAGGAAATCATCTGACTAAATTAGGAAAAAATGGTTTTGATCAATGAGCAGAATTAGACCAAACTCCCCAAAATAATCTGCCCCGGCTTCCCCCGCTCATTGCAGACAGCCCAGAGCCAGAGGGTCAGTTGAGGACCACGGAATGGGAGGGGCCTGGAGGTGGGAGCAGGTGAGCTCCCTCCACCCCACCCCAAGCTGCCTCAGGAGACACAGAGGCCAGGAGATGGAAGAGATGGAGATGCCACAGAACAGCCTGGGTCTTCGCTCCTCTCCTGGAGAAGCCCGCCTTCCTCGTCTGCTCCTCCCTCCCTCTGCCTGGGACTCAGGGTTAGTGGGACTCAGCCACCATTGGACAGATCCCTGAGCCATTGCTTGCTGCCCTCCCATGCCCCTCCTTTGGCTTCTTACCTCCATGTCATCCTCTCTCTTCCTGGCCCCACAATCCTAATTTTGTCCCCAAGCCAGACCTCTCCATGCAAGTCTGTGTTTCACCAGGAAACCTCTGCCCCAGAGTAACCCGTTTTCTCCCCACCACCGCCCTAGTAGGTAAGCAGGGCATCGTGCAGCACACACAGAGACTGCACAGGCCACACTGCTCATGCATCTGTGTTCCACCAGAGGAAACCAAGGCTCCGAGGAGTTATGTAATCGGCCCAAGTGTTCCCAGATAGTAAGTGCCTGAAAGGATGTAAACAGAGCCTACTGTAAAGGTGCCAATTAAAACCAGTAACATCCCCTTCACCCCACCCCAGCCCAGCCCAGCCCAGCCCAGCCCAGCCCCTGCACTCTCACACCAGCTGTTCAGACAACATCCCCGAGAAGCCAGGGCAGGGACCTGTGTGTTCATTCACTCAACAGTAGCAGGTTGCTCCAGCAGATCCTAAGCAGAGCCTGGGTGTGTGAGCAGGGACCCTACACACACACACACACACACACACACACACACTTTGCATCAACTGATTAACACAGCAGTTGAGGAGACTTCTGGAAAAGAACTCAAAGACTGTCAGCCCTCCAGGGCATAACTATACAAACTGTCTCCAGGCATGCCTAGGAGTCTGGAGCTCCACCAAAGTCAAATCCCAAGGAGAGCCCATGGGGTCCTGGGAGAGAATCAACCCTGGGGAAGGGCCTGAGGACCAGGAAGGAGTGGTGTTTCTGGGTGGCTGCTGCTCCCACCTGCCCCGTCCAGCCGCCCAGAGGAGTGGGGAAGGCTGTGAGGCCTAACACCACAGGAGCTGTAGAACCCTGGCACCCAAGCACCCCTGCTTTGAGGCTTCTCTGAAAAAGCAAAACACAACAAGGGGGACAAAATTATCCCACAATAGGCAGCCAAATGACCAGTACAGTCCCAACGGGATAGGGATGGTAGCCTCCAGAGAAGAGCAGCACAGCAGAGCACCCACAGCACTGCTGGGAAAGGGGCAGGGTAGGAGGCAGAAGTAGTGGCCGCTGCAGCCCTGTGTTAGGAAAAGCTGGAAGACATCATGGGAATGCAGCACGACAGTCTGATTATCTGCTGAAGCCCCTCGGCCTGTCAGAAAAGACAGGGCCTGAGTCCTCATAGTTCTGCAGTCAAGGGCTGTTGGCACAGGAGAGCCAGGTCTACCTGGTAAGAGGACCCCAAGTGCCCCCAAAGGCTGAGAGGCCCAGAGGATGCTTGGGTCACCCGGCTAGTGCTGACAGCCGTTGAGGACCTACCCTTGCACCCAGGGAATACGGGCAACAGGCCAGCACCATCCTACACTCAGGGAGTCCTCAGCCTAGTGGAGGTGAAAGTGAACCAAAAATTGCAGGAAATGCTCCCCAGTCACTGCCTGGAGCACTGGCTCTCAGACAGCAAGGGAGAGCAATGCTGTCTCCATGGGTCAGTCAAGGGAGGCTTCTGAGTGGAGGTGGCATTTGAGTTGGGCCTTTACCTGAGTAGGAGTTCATGAGGTGACACTGGAGGAACAAGAAGCCAGGCAGTCAAAGGAACCTGAGCAAAGGGCTGCAGGTAGGAGAGCACTCTTGGGGTTCCCGAGGAGCTGGAACACTGAGTGTGGCACCTGGGGAAGGGAGCGGGTGGCGTGGGAGTTGCAGGTGAGTGGTGAGGCGCCTCAGGCCCTGCTGATGTGTTGGGTGTTTTAGCCACACTCAGGGCCCCCCCTTCTCCCTCCTTTTGCAGTGGAGACCCCAGGAAAACACCCCAACTCCTCAGGACTGCGTTCAGAAGAGGAGAGACGCCACTGATGGCCGGGATTCCAGCATGCCCTTATGACCTTGTGGGAGATCTCTGAGGTTTGAGGAAGGTTTGCAAGTGAGAGCAGGACGACCTTCCAAACCTGCCTCTCAGCACGGGCACCAGCTCCCCCCTAGAGATGATGTGACCCCTAAGAAGAGGGAGGATAAATCTACAGAGTACACAGCAGGGTGGCAGTTACCTGTCCCGCTGCTCAGATGAGGGAACTGAACGAAGCGAGGAAAGTAAGGGTAAGGGCTCTGAGGACAGAACCCAAGGTCAGGTAAGGTCAGGTAAGGGCTCTGAGGCCAGAACCCAAGGCTCCTGACCTCTGGTTAGTGGTCTGTCTACTAACCCAGCGCACATCCCCTAAGAGTGATGGGTTGGAGTCTGGCCTTTGACCATCACAAGCTCCCAGGACAAAACTCGCTTATGCTACGGGTACTAAGGGACTCAGCGGTCAGCCCAGCGCCCCCTCAATGCACAGACACACACAGACCGGGCCACAGTATCTGCCTTTCTAACAGTAGAAATTATAGCAGGCCCAGCTGGTCACCGAGCACTGGCCCAGCACTCTGCAGGCGCTACCTCACTCTGTCCTAAGGGGCAGGAGTTGTCACCAATCCCACTTTCCAGATGAAGGAAATGAGACTCTCCTCGCAGGGAGCAGAACTCAGACAAAGGTGTGCACCCACAAGGCTTACCACTTGGTACCACGTCGACCTAGTTCAACACTCAAGGTAAATATAGCCCCTTGAGAAGCCACCTGAACCCCTTCCCTCCACGAGATGGCCTGCGGGACCCTAACCCAGCGAACGGGTCCTGGAAACTGGGAGTTTTCAAGCCCAAACATCCAACCAGCCCTGCAAATTGCAGCCCAGCCCAGGATGCCAGAGAAGCAGCCACCGCAGTCTCCTCACCATCACTCACCTGGACTCAGGTGACAGCTTAGCTGCCCCACCCTAGGCCACACACCCATCATTCCCCACCTGCACCGCCACACAGGCCACCTAAGTTCTCTCTCTCCCTCCTCCTACCACTGCCTCTCACTCCATCCAGTCCCCATAAGGCAACCAGGAGAAACCTGTTGAATGCACACCTGAGCTTAAGACCCTTTCAAAACTGGCCATCATTTTAGAAAACAATGGAACTCCTTCATACGGCCCACAGGGTCGTCCCTGGTTGAGTCTTACAACCCTCCCACACAGCCAAAATGTGTTTCTTTCAGCTGGTCTAAACGTGCACCCCTCTCTCACCTCTGGACCTTTGCACACGCTGCTCCCTCTACCATAACACGGTTCCCCAACCTCTGCTAACTACTGTAATCCCTTAGGGCTCGGCTTAAACATCAGTACTCATCAGAGGCCTTCCCTAACCATCACTCTCCCACCCCGGGTCCCAGGGGAGCTCCCTCTTTTCCCTTCTATTATGCCCCCATTTCCCTTCTGGAACCCTTACTGAGCTTGCTCTTGACTTTTTTATATATATATCTGTCTCCCTTGCTGGACTGTAAGCCCCAGGAGGGCAGAGACGGCATCTGCCTTGCTCTTCACTGTGTTGTATTCGTAACTCCAAGCCCATTGGCATCTTGTTCCTAAAGGAGACTAATAAATATCGAATGAAGAAAGAAAGAAAGAAAGGAGGAGAAGAAGGAGAGAAGGAAGAAAGGGGAGTTCTGGTCTTGTAAGAACTGCCTCCCCTTTCTCAGCTGAGCCAACAGAGGCCCTGAGACTGTCTCCAGGGACACTAAGAAGAAGGGGCATTTAGGCGCGTTTCTAGGTGCCAGGCATTTCACGGTGCCTCATTTAATCCTCACAGCGACATTAGGAGCAGAGGCCATCCCTAGCCCTGGTTGAGGAATCTGGGGATCAGAGAGCTGAAGCAATTTGTCCACGGTCACACAGCTAATGAGCAACAGCACTGAGAACTCAATTCAGGTCTGAAATCAGAGACTGGGCTTTTAACCAACCCCGTACCCTGCCTCCTGGGAAGATCCAAATGGTCAGCTAGGATCTTCTACGTCCAAGCCCAAGTTTACTGAGAAATAAAATGAACATGAAACTGCCTCCCTGAAGTGGAAGGAGAAGTAGTTTCATCTTGAAACCCTTAAAATACATTCACATGAAGCCCCAAGCAATCACTCCTAAGGAAGCTAAACCTCCCACATCACCTGTTATCTGAGCTGGAGAAGGGAAGTAAAATTTTCACTTGTCAAGTATGTAAGCCAGGAAGATAAGGAAGGTTAGAGATGCATATGATTGCCAAGACGGGGGGGGGGGGGGGGGGGGGGGTGGCACAGACAGGGGAAATGAAGATTTCATTCTCTAAAATGTTTGGGCCCAAGAGAGGGAAGGGCCCACCCCCCTCCCTCCACACCCAGGAGGTGAGCTCAGGGCAGCGGCAGCACAGTCAGTTTGGCCAGGCCAAACCAGGCCTCTCCAGGATACAGAGAGAAAGCAGAGAAGCTGGTAAAGGTCTCTAGACATTTTCTGCTGTTCCTCAAAGATGTGAGGCTGCTTAGGGAATGCAGCACATCCAGGCACGGTGCAGCCCTCTCCGTGAGTCCTCTGATGCCACCACCACCACCACCCCAGTTTACAGAAGCCCAGTTTATGATTGATTGATTGATTGATTGATTCATTCATTGTATCAGGATGTCACAGACACATGCAAGGATATTCTGATTGGCCTAAGCCAAGTGAGGTCATCCTAACCCCCTGGCCAATGATTGTTTTAGGAATGGGCACACGATGCTATTCTAGCCCATGAGACATAAGCAGGGCATCCGCCAGAGGACTTCTGGGATCTTTGATCTTAAAGAGAGATGCCTGGAGCTTCTGCAGCCACCTTGTGACCATGAGGGAAACAGCTGACAAAAGATGGAAAACACTTGAGTCCCTGATGAGGGAAGTGCCAAGTGGCAGACATAACCAATTTCTGAAACTGTCCTAAATCCAGGTTTCTTATGATGGAACACTAAACTATCCATCTTGCCTAAACTTTTTTTGGTTGGGTCTTTTGTTCCATAGAGCTAAAAGTAACCTAACTGATACGTGTCATGGGAAAAGCACTGATCCTGGCATTCAAAGAGATTCAAGTTTGAATCCCAATTCTTGAGGGTGACATTGGGCAAGTCCTCCGACCACTTGGAGCCTCCTCATCTCTTCCTGTAGGAATACAGTTAAGCTTATTCACACGACAAATTTAGGGATACCAAGTCACAGGAGTGGCCCTCTCCCTGCCCTTGGGGGCTCAACTGGCGGGTGGGCGGGGAGGGAATCCTGACACTTGCCCAGGTATTTACCATATGTCCTTTAATATATGGTAGCACTGATTCTTAGATGGTAATTACTAATTTACTAAAAAGAAAGAAAATGCAACTAAGATACAATACTTTCTATCACAGAATGTTTATTCTCATCAAAAGAGCTCCATTCAACCTAATTAGACATGTTTTTTTTTAATTATATATCACTCTTGGGCATACACATAAAAAGAAAACCCTAAGCAAAACTAATTGCTTGAGGTCTCCAAAATGCATTCGGAGTCCAACTCTTCTGATTCTCTTTTCTACTGAGCCCGGTCCACGGCCAGGCTCTTGTCACTAACACCATCCCCTGACACCAGGCGTGTAGATGACGGTGCATCCTTCAAAGACTCCTCCACCACCATCTCCGGGACTCTCTTCCCGGCTGCTCACACCCACTTTTGCAAGTTCCAATTCTGGACTTTCCTGGTCTTACCAGAAGGCTGTCCACTGAAGATTTACAGACGAGAACCCGCCGCCCATTCTCTCCTCAAATGGCCCCTAACTGGCTTGTGACTTTTCCAAGGAGGGATGGGTGTCCCAATCACTGGCCGGCCCCCGCAGGCAGTGGTGACCACATCACGACTGTCCCTCTCCCACGGTGACAGTGACGGCGTCTCACCGGGTGACAAATGCATCCTGATTTCAGAAATAGGAACGTGTGGAAAACCTTCAAAGCAATGAACTGAGTAGCTTGGCAACCGTCCCCTGGTGGGATGTGGGCTGCCTAGACTCACACAATTCTAGAAGCTGTGGAGAACCGACTCCCTCAGCTTTGGGGCAGAGGTAGCCTTTGAGCAGGAGCCCGAAGCACGAAGAGGAGTGCACCATAGTGCCTGGGGAGGGCATCCTAGGCTGAGGGAGAAATCTAGGCCACGAAGAATCGTGGCACACCTGGCAAACTGTCAGTGAGGTGAGGTTAGGTGAGCATGTGGCCACATTTGCACTCTGGAGTGGTCCCTCTGGCTGGGGAATGGGCGGAGGGGGAAGAGACAGAAGCGTGGGAACCCCAGGGGGCTGTGGCAGAAGTGGGGGAGCTGATCTAAACATGACCACCAACAGTTCCTCCAGCCCCTCCATGCACAGGCTGCTCAGCATGTCAAGAGGCTGACACTAGTTCCCCTCCCTGAATCCAGGTGCACCTACGGTTTGCTCTGACCATGGGATGCAGCCTTCAAGAGCCTGAGCAGCTTCTCCTTGTCCCTCTGGAGGCCAGCTGCCATGGGGAGAGGCTCAAGGAAGACCACCGGCCCTCTGGGGCTCATGAGTCACCTCTGTTAGGGCACCGGGGGTGCGGTCGAGCCACCGAAGCATAAGAAACAATAAAGCATCACCTGAAGCCACTAGGCCTGTGCGTCCTTTGTCACACAGCACTGGCTCCAGATGCCTGATGCCTGGAGGGCCAGGCAGGTGGAGAAGGATGGGGCGAGGGGGCAGGAGAAAGACATCCTGGAGACTGTGCACGCCGGGCCAGTGGCTCGTGGCTCTGCGTGGAGGGGAGGTGGGGGCCCCCCCAGAATCGCGGCTGCAGACTCGCAGCGGATGGATCCGGAGCCTCCAAATTTTGGGATGCAAGGGCAATGTCAAAAGGCAAAAATTCCTTGCTTCTGATGCGATTTGACAAACAGCTGCACACCCTCTAAGGGCGAGCTACTGCGGAAGCTGGGGGACAGGCTCCACCGGAGGCCCCCGGGGGTGCATGGTCCAGCTCCACAGAGAAATGACGGAGACTCAGAGGAGGGAGAGAGCACGTGGCAGTTCTGGGGGGTGAAGACAGGCTTTGTGGGGGAAGAGAGCATCTCAGAGTTTCCCTCGAGAACAGAACGTTTCCACCCGGGACTATAGGCAGGGAAGGCATCCTGGGAAGAGGGAACTGCAGGTGCAAAGGCAGGGAGGTGGGCAGCTCGCAGGGGCACTTGGGGAAAGTGGGAAGAAGCAGAGGGGGGCTGCCGTGGGCACCCTCACAGATCCCGATCAGGAGCTGCCTTCCCTGCTCCCCCCCCCCCCCCCCCCCCCCAGTTCTCAGGCCCACCACCCTTTGGCAACCTTACCTCAAACGTTTAAAAACACTCAAACAGGTTCCCAGTCAGCGCAGAGTGGGGCCAGGGGGGTCAGGAGCCACGGCTTCTGGTCCCAACCTTGTGACCCTCTAGCTGTGTGACTTTGGGCCAGTTCCTTAACTTGTCTGAGCCTCACTCTTACCTGTAACGTGGGAACCAAAAAAACATTACCTGCCTCTCCGTTTTAGCCTAAGGATGAAGCAAGATAAGCTGTGTGACGGTGCTTTGACTTATTTTACATGGGTTGGGGTTTTTTCCTCCCCCACATCTTTTGGTTCTACACAAGGGAAGTTTATCTAAATACTCCTGGGGCGTCATTATTTGCTAGGCCCCTTGCCCCCCTGCTCTGATGGGGGTGATTTGAGGAACAAACAGCCCTGCCTCGGAAACAACAAATGTTGGAGAGGATGCAGAGAAAAGGGAACCCTCTTACACTGTTGGTGGGAATGTGAACTGGTGCAGCCACTCTGGAAAACTGTGTGGAGGTTCCTCAAAGAGTTAAAAATAAACCTGCCCTATGACCCAGCAATTGCACTATTGGGGATTTACCCCAAAGATTCAGATGCAATGAAACGCCAGGACACCTGCACCCCGATGTTTCTAGCAGCAATGGCCACAATAGCCAAACTGTGGAAGGAGCCTCGGTGTCCATGGAAAGATGAATGGATAAAGAAGATGTGGTCTATGTATACAATGGAATATTACTCAGCCATTAGAAACGACAAATACCCACCATTTGCTTCAACGTGGATGGAACTGGAGGGTATTATGCTGAGTGAAATAAGTCAATCGGAGAAGGACAAACAGTGTATGTTCTCATTCATTTGGGGAATATAAAAAATAGTGAAAGGGAATATAAAGGAAGGGAAAAGAAATGTTGGGAAATATCAGGAAGGGAGACAGAACATAAAGACTCCTAACTCTGGGAAACGAACTAGACTAGAGGTGGTGGAAGGGGAGGAAGGCGGGGGGTGGAGGGGAATGGGTGACGGGCACTGAGGCGGACACTTGACGGGATGAGCACTGGGTGTTTCTCTGTATGTTGGTAAATTGAACACCAATAAAAATTAATTTTAAAAAAAAAAACAGCCCTGCCTCACCCAGCCCGTCCCTCTCCTCCTCATCAAGAGGAATGAATGCAGCCTGCCCTGCCCTCTGTCCCCCCGGGAGCCTGTTGGCGGGTCCCTGGACGTCCAGAGCAGGTGAAAAGGGTGAAGACCGGATCTGCAAACAAACACAAGAGATCCCGGCCCATCACCAGCAGGAGACTGGTCGGATACATCACCGGACACCCATGCATTTGAATAACATTCAGCCATCAACAATCATGCCAAGAAAAAATATTTCTTGAAAAGGAATCCATTCTATCTTTGAGTGAAAAAAGTACATAATGCAACTTCGGTCAAAAAAAATATATATATACCCACACGGAAAAATCTGACAAAGGTCAGTGCCAGGTGACACAACTACGGGCAGATTTTTGTTCTTTTTCTTCTCTGAATTTTCAACACTGTCCATACTAGACATTAGTGGGGCTTGAGCAGCCTCAATAAATACCCCTGTCTCCTGGTTCAGGCTCTGAACTAATGGAAAGGAATACAAAAGAATAAAACAAGTAGAGGTCAAAGTTTCCATTTTATTACCGGGTGCTGGCAGGGTTGAAAGCGGGGCTTCTAATGAACCCCTGAATTAGACAGGCTTACACAGGGCACCGCCCTGGGTGGCTCAGGCCGTTAAGCCTCTGCCTTTGGCTGAGGTCTTGATCCTCTGAGGTCCTCTCTGCTCAGTGGGGACCATGCTTCTCCCTCTCCCTCTGCCTGCTGCTCTCCCTGCTTGTGCCCTCCCTCTCTCATGCTCTCTATGTTAAATAAATAAATACAATCTTTAAAAAATAAAATAAAAAGACTTACACAGGCAGCATGACCAGCTGCCCCAATCAAGGAGGCAGACGGCCTTGAAGCCAGCAATAACCGTGACAACAGTCACCATCACTGCTTACCCAGCAGTTACTGCATCCTGCGCACAACCACACACTGAATCCACACAACGGGCATCAGTGGTGTTTTTTCTTATCCTCCTTCTTCAGACAAGGAAATGGGGCACATAAGTTTAAATCCTTTTCCCAAAGACATGCAGGCAGAGAGCTGGAACTTGACCCCAGGCTCCCCAAGTCTGAAGTCGCTGCCCTTCCTGTTTAGAGGAACTATATCTAAGGGCACATCTGTGAACTTGCCCACGAAGGTAAAAAAGGTCTGGCTGTAATGCAAGGATTTGAAACAGGCTCAAAAACAGCTGCAAAGACACGTCCCAAACTGTGATGAGGTCCCTCTTGACGCAACAGCCACTCAGATGCTTTGTCCTAGTGGACGGCACAGCACAGTGGAAAATCAACTGGCCTGAAATTCAGACAAACTGGGGTCGCGTGAAACAGTTGTGAGACCCCCCGGAGGATCTGTCTCCTTCCTGGGCCTCGACTTCTCCCTCTGTGAACTGAGGGGATTGAGCAGGCCCCTTTCAGCCTCGAGATTCTGCGGGGTGGGGGGTGCTCTGGAGCCCTGAGCCTCAGCCGAGTCATGGTCCTGCGGCCTGAGTGGAGGGGAACCTGGATCTGCCCAGCAGAGCAAACCCTTAGGGCAGGGGCAGTGGGTCTTGCTCAGAAAAGAGGTCTGGTTCTGAGAAGAGCACAACAGTGTCCCCCGCACAGACATCCCCTGGCTCAGCTCCCACACTCGGTTGAGGCCAGAAGACAGACAGACAGGGACACGTTGGTACATAGTAGACTCTTGCCCTGCAAGAGACGAAGAAGCTGCCACCACCGTGGCCAAAGCAAGAAGTCAAGAAAATGGAGGGACACCCGGCAGCTGGGAACATAAAAGTGACACCCCAGTGCAGAAGGACTCAGCATTGCCCCCCGGCCTCCCCCCGCCCTGAAGGCTGCGTATCACCAACACCTGCGACTTTCTACAAACCCCTCCTCTCTGCCTGGAAGCCACCCTCAACCGTAGACAGAGATGGTGCCTCAGCGTCCTCAGCCACGAAGCGAGATAACCGTCTTCCAGGGTTCCCAGGGGGGCTAGGTCCCAGGAGCCCACAGGGGAAGTGGCATTACTCAGCCCTCCCTGCCCCACCACCCACCCACCCGTGTTTCTTAGAATCTGCTCTTGAATGAACTACAGGGCCTTAACACCCTGTTTAGTGACTTTGTAACGGGTCAACCTGGCTAGGTGACACTACCTTTCCCAGAATTCCGTTTCCTGGATGTTTCTGGCTAAGGTTGGCCACAGAGGAATTTTTGCAGGGGGTCTGGAGGGCAGTGGGCAAGTGCAGCCGTTGTAGCTCACGCACACTGGGATTCGGCCCGGTGGCATGAGGTCCACACCTGCTGCGCTTCCCCTAGACCTTCCCTCAGCTTCTCAGGCACCTGCATTGAGCTCCATGACACTGACCCCAGCTTCTGCAGGACACGCCCCACCATGAGAGCAGACCCCAAGTACAGAGAGGTCTCCTAGGGTTCCAGCTTGTCCTTGCCGCCCCTCCCTTTCCACCCATCTTCCCTTCCTGTCTGCCCTCTGGATTTCAGCCCCCAATGGCAGGCACCGTGACCATAGCCTCACGGACACTCCCACAAGCTGTGAAGTCTGGTGCCTATAACTACCCCCTTGAACGTAGGTATGTAGTGTCCCAGAAGAAGAATCAGAGACCAAGTTTGTCAGTCGGGGTCTTTTTTTTTTTTTTTTCCCCTAAGATTTTATTTATTTATTCATGAGAGACACAGAGAGAGGCAGAGACACAGGCAGAGGGAGAAGCAAGCTCCCTCTGGGGAGCCCAGTGTGGGACTCGATCCCAGGATCCCAGGATCACAACCTGAGCCGAAGGCAGATGCTCAACTTGCTGAGCCACCCAGGTGCCCTTATTTATCTCTGAACCTGGTACAAGACTGCACAGAGTGGACACGCAGTAAGTGTTGCTAAACCCACCCATCGTCGGAAGACCCCCAAGGGGAGACACACAGAGTGTTTGGCTTCTCCCTGGTGGCAGGTGCACCTCTCCAACTGAATCCCCACCAATACACCTTGTCTCGGATTCTGCTTCTGGGGGAACCCAAAGCAAGAGAGCCAGGAGCTCCCAGGAGGTATTGGGATGAACCTGTTAGACTTGAGGTTCTCAGGGTGGCCTGAGATGGAGCCAGGGACACAGCATCCTCCGGACAATGTTGGGATGCCACCTTGACCCCTCCCTCCCGGCTGGCAGGGCCCATCTGCTACACAATCAAACTTTATACTCACACCTCGCACTCCTTCCTGTTCTAAGAAAACAACACAAGCGTACTCTTGAGCATCCAACAAGAAATATTTCTGTAAAAATGTCAACAGCATTATCACTTTCTTTGTAAGTGGTGGCATATTCCCTGGTGCTCAACATCAAGAACCTGGGTGCAGAATCAGCCTACTCTCCGGGGTTGCATCAGAAACCGAGTTCCTAAGAGCTACAGAGAGCCACACAGCCCCTCATCCAATGAAGGTAGTTAAAGGCTCAGCTGGAAGTGGGCTGGGATTTTCGGGGCATTCCTGGAGGTCAGGACCTATGGGAATCCTCACAATCGCATTCCCCCAGCAGAGATGTTCGTTGACTCCTCAGCTTTGCCACAGGGCTCTGCACAAACATGCGTTGGCCCACTTACCACCACCAGGCCACGGAACCCTGCTCCAACTGACCCTGAGCTCCTCAAGAGCAAGATACTGATGGCAAGCCCCGAGGCAAAGCATGGGAGTGCAGTAAGGGAGAGGAAGGCACTCTTACGGTCCCGAGCACTGACCCTGGAAGAGCACTCTAAAGACTTCTCCTCCAACCTCCTCCTTACACACATAAGGACACTGACGCCCAAGAAGGAGAAAGTTGCACACAGACTACGATGTCCTTGAAGCAGGAAGGATGGCTTGTCTCTGCTTTCTCAGAACCAGCACTGGACTCAACACAGAGTAGGCATCAGGAGTTGCTGAATGAATGAAGAATGAATGAATGAATGAATGAATGAATGAATGAATGAATGAACGAATTCAGCTAGTCATAATAAACCTAGAACTGGGCGGGTGCCTGCTGGCTCAGTGGGTAGAGCACATGACTCTATCTCGGAGTTGTAAGTTCGAGCCCCACGTTGGGTGTAGAGATTACTTAAAAATTAAAAAATTTCTTAAATAAAATAAATAAACCTAGAACTGGAAGTCAAACTTCTCGATGACCAGATCCTCCCACTTCCTTCATGCATCGCCCAGCCCACCCTCAAGCTCACATCTGATCAAACTACAATTGCCCTTCCACCGTTCACCCAGAATCCCCTCGGGTGGCTCGCCCAGAGTCCTGGCTCCTCATCGGGGAAAGTAGAACTTTGAGGATGGCGATCAAAGGCATTTTAAGGGCAAAGGCATGAAAATCCTGGTTGCATGGGCAGCTTTTCCAACCATCGGCTGAGAGTGTCCAGCTGTGAAAAGGAGCATAGAATTAAGACAGCTTTCCGCCCTCACCACCACCTCCAGCCCTGCATTCCCCACATAATGGTCACTGGGAGATATTAGCATCTAAATTATTTTAAGGAGATGTAATAAGATTCACCCAGCAGGCCATTAATGACGAAAGAGATTATTACTGGAAAAAATCCAAGACTGACTTTGAGCAGACCTGGTTCATCTAAATGACCCTTTCCCTGCACCTCGGATGATCCTGGTCCCCAGAGATTATACAGATTTGAAAAAGTAACTGCCATGGAACATGCTCACGTTTATGCAAGAGGATCTTACGGAAGGAATCTCTAGGGAATCAGGGTCAGGAGTGCATAGCAGTGAGATAAATGAGATGTTCCCTGAATCGTAAGAATCCTCCGTGGCGGAATTTACAGGAAGCATCTCCAGTCTCCATATTTGGCAGGCATCCAGCCAGAGTTGTCAAGTATTAGATTAATTTTAATTCAATGCAAAAAACCACATTAGTGTAGTGTTGCAATTGAGAGTTGAAACATACAAAAGCCAAGAGTCCTTGAAGTGAATCATTCCAAAGCCTGAGCATCATTTCAAGCGTCCATCAAAAAAAAACAAAAACAAAAAAACACATTCTACCTGCCCCCTTCAAATCCAACTGCTTAGCCAGGTAAATGGGCCACTCAGCAGTGACCTGAGGGGGTGGCGCTGCTGCTGCTGGATGTGACTCCCCGGGTCCTGGTCACAGGAGTTAAAGTCCAAACTCCTTGACACAGCGTTCAAGACCTTCCACGATCCAGCTCCAGTTGCCCTGCACAACCTCATCTTCCAGCCCGACCCGCCAGGGTTTGCAGGCTGCGGCCTTGCACGACTGACCACTGGTAATCCTCCCACCACTCAGTCTGCTCCACTCAGAGCTCTGGAAGAGGGCGCCCCCCCCCCCCCGCCCCCGCCGTGCATTTGGGGGCATCCTCTCCTCCTAGCTTCTCTTACTGTGGAGGGGGAGGGGAGGGGGAGGTGCAGGGAAAGGGTCATTCTGTGCTCCTGACCCAGAGGAGGCAGCCCACCAGCCAACCACCAGCAAATCCGACTTCTCCTGAGAATTTGAACTAAGAGATACAGATGATAGTTCGTCTTGAGCCCATAAATGGGGAAGATATTTTGAGGCAAGTGCAATGATGAAAAACACAAAGACTGGAGGACATGGAAAAGGGATGAGTTTGGGCTCCTGCCTCCTCACTGAGCCTGTGAGACAGCCCCCATCTTCTGATGAGTTATTTCTCCCACAAACCATTCTGAGTAAGTAAGTGGCTTTCTTGGGATCCCTGGATTCCCACTGGGAACATGACACAGCAGCCCCCTTGATGCAGGTAATGCCAGTCATCCAACTGGTCACCCAGCAGATGCTTACATGAATGACCCATATGCTGCCCCCCAAATCTGCGTCCAGCAGTACCCCTCCAGCCTCTTTCTGCTGAGGTGGCCTCACCCTGGCAGGAAGCCTTGTGCGTGGTGTGTTAGGGTTCTCCAGAGAAACAAAAGCAATAGAAAGTGTGTATATACAGAAAGAGCTGTATTTTAAGGAATTAGCTTATGTGATTATGGAGGCTGGCAAGTCCAAAACCTGTAGGGTGAGCTGGCAGGCTGGAGACCCAAGAAGTACCCATGTTGAATTTCAAGTCCAGAGGCCACCTGCTGCAGAATTTCCTCTTTTTTTTTTTTTTTTAAGAATTTCCTCATTTATTCAGCCCTTCCACTGATGGGATGAGGCCCACCCACACATTATGGAGAGTAACCTGCTTTACTCAATGGCCACTGATTTAAATGCTAATCTCGGGGATCCCTGGGAGGCCCAGCAGTTTGGCGCCTGCCTTTGACCCAGGGCACAATCCTGGAGTTCCGGGATTGAGTCCCACGTCAGGCTCCCGGCCTGGAGCCTGCTTCTCCCTCCTCCTGTGTCTCTGCCTCTCTCTCTCTCTCTCTCTCTCTCTCTCTCTCTATGTCTATCATAAATAAATAAATCTTAAAAATAAATAAATTAATTAATTAATTAAATGCTAATCTCATCCACAAACACCTGCACAGAAATATCCAGAATAATGCTTGACTGATATCTGGGCACCATGGTCCAGCCAAGTTGATACGTAAAATTAACCATTTTTAAATGGCCCTAATACACAGGACATGGGCTCCTGGTCACACCCCTTTGGCCTTGGAAGTTCAGTGTGGTTACAGCCTCATCTACCAGCCTCTCAGCTGTAAATTATGTTTAAGCCCATGCTAGTCACCCCTCCAGTGTGTCCCAAGCTCTAGAGATGATGTAAGACCCTCTTCTTAGGCTTAGGATAACCCCACACACACACATACACACACACACACACACACACACACACACACAAACCTCATTCTGTGAATGGGGCCAGTGGGGAGAAACACCATAGCACTCTGAAAATTTCTTCAGAAAAAGATTTCTTGATTGTCTTAGGGCATATGCCAAAACTGAGACAGAGAGAACCATCTTGACATCCTCTTAGGTTGACTTTAGTGGGTTGCCACCAGTGGCCACGCCTCTGGGCCTTTGCTTATGCCTGTCCCTCAACCAAGAATGCTCTCTTTTCCCTTCTCTCTTCTCAAACCCCCATGATACCATGGTACCATGTGGAAGAAAGACTGAAAAAGAGAAACCTAAGCCCTCATTCCTCACTCCACAAGGCCAAAGCCCTGCAGTTACCCAGGCCAGCCCCCTTATGAGACAGTTTGGAGGTCACCTGTTCTATCAACATGCTGCTTGCGGTCTCAGCCCCACCAGCAAGCGGCTCACCAAAGTATTCCTCCATTGTCCTCTTCCCAAGAAGATTTCAAGAAAACCTCATTTTCTTGATTGTTATAGTTCCAGTGACACCCCTGATACAGTTGCCATCTGCCCAGCTGCCCCACCCGTAATCCAGCCCTGGGTGCCTGGGCGGGGAGGGCTGGGCTGACCCAGCTGGACCTCATGGTGTCCAGGGGAGCTTGGGGCAGCCTCACTCAAGACTTTGGAACATCAGAAGTAGGGATGAACTCAACAGAAGCCATGAGGGAAACTGAGGTCCAAATGCCAGGAGGCGAGTCACGCAAGCTGTGACTTCAAGAGAGACCGGGGTGGGGGGGGTGGGGGGGTGGCCAGTGAGCCCAGGGCCTTTTTGTCTCCTCCTTGCAGAGAAGCAAGAGGGACGTTAGAGGTCACCAAGTCCAAGCTTCGGGATTCTCTAAAGCCTCACTTGACTCATCCAGTGAGCAGAAAAGGAGAAAGACACTCATCTGTTGAGACCCACTCTGTGCCATGCACAGGACTAGGTGCTTTACACACAGTGCCCGAGCGTGAGTCCCCAAGCCCTGTGGTGTTGATTCCACTATTACTATGTCTCTCGCAGGACAAGGTTGAAATTGTGTCCTGGAGAGATTCAGTGAATTGTCCACAGACTCTCAGCTGGAGCCAAGATTTGACCCCTGGAGACTCCTGGAAAAGAACACATGTTCTTCTCCACTGTACCCTAAGATTTGTTTTTTTTAAAGCTTTTTATTTATTTATTTTGGAGACAGAGTATGCAGGGGGGAGGGGCAGAGGGAGAGGGACAGAGAATCCCAACCGACTCTGCTACCAAGTGCAGAGACTGACCTGGGGCTTGATCTCACCACCCTGAGATCACGACCTGAGCCGAAACCAAGAGGCAGACACTAACCGACTGTGCTGCCCCGGCACCCCCACCCTAACTTTTTAAATTAAATGCTTATTAAGCAACCACTATGTGTTAGGCTTTGCATCGGACGTCCCCACATTCAATCTTCTTGGCCACCTGCCAGGTTGGCATCTTCAGTCCCATTTTGCAGATGAAGAACCCAGGCCCAGAAAAATCAAGCACTTTGTTTAAGTAGTAAGTGTTAGGGCCAAGTTTGACCCCAGACCTGTTGACCAAGTCCAGCACTCCCTGCGTGATTCCTGAGCTGACGGGGAGCAGTCCGCTACCTCAGAGCGGACCAGCCTATGCTGGAGAAGCTCTGATGGAAAACTCTTGGGACAGAGATGATATGGGCTTCAGACCACTCAGGTAGAGTCCAAGACTTTGAGGGGCGCTGGGGTGGCTCAGTGGTTGAGTGTCTGCCTTCAGCTCAGGTCATGATCCCAGGATCCAGGATCAAGTCCCACATTTGTGTCTCTGCCTCTCTCTCTCTCTCTCTCTCTCTCTGTGTCTCTCATGAATAAATAAATAACATCTTAAAAAAATAATTCACGCAAACAGTTTAAGCCCAATGCCCAGCACTTGGTAAACCCTCAATAAATATGTGATTGGTATTTTCCCAACTTCCAGCGTGTACCTACTGCAATAAGTTTTCAATAAATATTGGGCAATATGAGATACTATTGCTGTTATTGTCACTGGCCCCCCAGCATTGCATGTTAGCACCCCCCCCCCCATGACAGCATTTGTTCTGTTGTCCCTAAGTGTTTCCATGTCACTTCCCTGTCTCTTCAAAGAGAGCGAGGCCAAGCAAAGCAGCAAGGGCCTCCACAGGGTCTGCCATAAAGGGGGCTCCCAGGAAACGCGCCAGGATAGGCCAAGCAAGGCTGGCCCCCGGGGTGCTCAGGGAATGGGCACAGCCTTGGTGATGGATTCTGGGGCTCTGAGTCTCAGGACAAAGGTGGGGGCCACCGTCCAGCTTTCACTGATGGCCTAAGATTAGCCACAGTCAGCCCTCTGAGCTTGGCTGGGGGGGGCTGAGCAGCATGACCCCCCACTTCTGCTCCCTGCTAAGACACCAGTCTTCTGGAGGAAATGTTCAACACAAACAATTAACCTGCACACGCAGGAACCACGTTTGGGCAGAGCAGGAGCTCGGCCTGCATTTGTTTCTTCGTCCAAATGCACGACTGGGTTGTCAGCCACTGGCCTGGAAAATTTCTGTTTAGCAACATTCTTCTCTTCTGTTGGGAGAACTAGCCTGGGGCAGAGACTTGGCACACCTTTGCTCTCTGAGCTCCGCTTGATGGGTCTTCATGCGACCCAAGAGCAAGGGCAGGAATTAGGAACCTGGAATATTTTAACTCTTTGCCTCTTGCAATGATAGAGGTGTGGGGCAGGCTAGAGTATCGCACGGTTAAGTGGCAGGTGTTCTCCCTTGCATCCTATGTCATTGTGCCATGGGGGGGCCAGGCCCTTCACTGCCCCCTTTCCTCGGGGAGCTTCGTTTGACCACAAGAGGTCCAGAAAGGGGGCAGAAGTCACCCGCAAAACAGTCCCCTTCCTGGTTTTTGCTGCTTAAACCCTGAATTCTTCAAAGAAGAATCTCTCTCCCTGTCTTTCCAGTCTTCCCGCCCCCCCCCCTCTGCCCGCCCAGGTACACATGCACACACGTGTGCACACACACAAACATCATATGCATACACACGGGCGGGCACAGCCCCATGGCCATGCACAATGGTGTTCCAGTGTGTAGGCCTCTGTGAACACACAGCCACGCATGCATGGCCATACACGCCCACACATATGCATATGCAAAGGCCTATGCCCACTACTCTCCAGTCATACTGAACCTCTTCAGTTCAGAAGGCCTTGTGCTTCCTTCTCTCACACCTCATCCTCCCCAACCCCCAAAGGCCTTTGAACATGTTGCACCCTCTTTCCAGAACATTCTGTACACTTTATCCCTTCTTACCTAGCTATCCCTTTGTGCACACTTGAACTCTCAGCACTCAGCACTGTAAATGTCTGTTTACTCATCCGCGTAAGCAACAAAATACACAAGTCTGTTTGCTCACCTTTACCTTCCTAGTACCTAACATGCACCTATCGTGACCATATGTGAAATGAAAGAGTAGGTGGATGGACAGTTGGATGGATGGATGGATGGATGGATGGATGGATGGATGGATGGATGGGCAGACGGATGGATGGATGAATGGATGGATGAAAATAGAAGGAAAGGACTGGTTCATACCCGGGCTTACCCCAGGGAAATTATTTAAATGGCAGCCCACTCTAAGGCCCCCCAGGATTCTTGCCTGTGCCCCCCAAATGGCCCTGATTTTTCCCTATGCACTGCCTTGGAGCTCTTGGGGCAGATTCAGGATAAGGAATTAGGGGTTACCCCATAGTTTAAGTATGATCAAGAAACACCTTCAAGATCTCTGAATAATTAACATTCCATCAGGCTGGCTGGTCCTCTCATGGATGTTTAGAAGTGCTGTGACTTGAAGTGAAAGCCCGCTGCTGATAGCGTATCGGGACAATCTCCATGAGATACCGGGCCTTGTCCCAGTCCAAACTGATGGTCATGCCAAGCTGAGAGATAACAGGGTGAGGGCTCCCAGGAGGAGCTGGTGGCTGAGGACAGGGATGAAAAATGGTTGCTTCACACGCTGGGTTGTGGTGTTGGTTTGTTCTCAGATAGAACAAATGAGGTTCCTGCCCTTGGGAAGAGCACTGTTCCTAGTTTTTCCTCTGGGAAGAGACCAGGAAGAGGGGAATAACCTGAATTACTTGTAAAACTTACACCACTCTCCCTGCAAAATGCCACCTCCCTGCTTTCCACGCCCCCCCCCCCAACCCCTGCTCCATGAATCTAGCCCCTGAGCAAACTCAGAAAACCAGCCTCCATGTGGCCTCCTTTTCTTCTCCATCCTTCCATCCCCAAACCTGCTCCTCTTCCTGGGTCCCCACTGGTAAATGATGCCACCACCGCTCCTCACAGGCCACAAACCTCAGCCTTCCCCAGTCTCTCCTCCTCACCCTTCCCCTCACCCCCACCCCAGGAGCAAGAAGCACTGTCAGTCTTCCGGTGATAACTCCCAGAGCCTCTCATTCCATCAGTCCAGGCTGAACCACAGAAAAGCTTCCCACAGGCCTTCCTTTCTCAGTCCCTCCCAACTCAGTTCATTTCTCGCAAGGTCAACTTTCTCATACACATTCAGTCCCTTATGCCAAAGCATCTCTTGAGCACCTACTGTGTGCCACACACTTTATTCAGTGCTGAGAATACCAAAGCAAATGACACAGAGCTGAGTCTATCCCTCTCCTGTTGGTGGCTCTCCACCCCCTCACCCTGGAGCCCATGGTCCTTGGCACCCAGGCCAGGGACCCCCCCAGGATGAGTCCATGGGCTCATCTGTTTGGCCACAGCTCCATCCAAGGATCCAAAGGTTCAGCCATCACAAGACAACCCATGGTCTCCCACGCCAAGCACTCTCCTGCCCCCACGTCTTCCTTCCTCCCCTTTCTATCTTTCTTTCCCCTTATGAAAGGCCTTCCCGTTCTTCAACGAGAAATGGCTCAAATGACATTTCTTCTGTGGAGTTGCCATAATTCCCCAGGTTGGAACTAATCACCCAATTCTCTTCGCTTCCAAAGCAGAGCTCTAATACCAGCATTATAACATTTATTTCTTCCAGGTTTATGGTTTAAGTAATGAGGTGGGGAAATTATTATCTAGCGGCTGATGCCAGAATTTCTCTTAGGGAGGAAAATGTTGTCCTTTGGGAAAAATACTTTGAACTCTAGCCCCCAGGTCCCTCCCTTGGGGTTCACAGATTCAAGAGGGAGGGATCGAGAGTTCTTATCTGTGCCCCAGGGTGGGCAGGGGAGGGGGGCCCTCCTGTGCACTGCCTCCCCCAGGGGTCCTCTCTGAGGAGGTGGTGACACAGAGCAGAGATATGAGTGAAATGAGGAAATTCCAGGGGAAGGGCACTGCAGGTGGATGGAACGGGGTGGGTAGATGCTGGGGTGACACCGCAGGATGTGCGCAGAGAACAAGAACCTGTCCCTAGCATGTCATCTTCTGGGCCATGGGAGCCTGCTCAGGGCTACCTGTAGATTCTATTTCCAGAACACACATGAGCACAGGTGTGCACAACAAAGTATTGCCCTGAATTCCAGGAGGCTCCCAGACCTTCTAAAGCTGGTCATAGGGGCGCTTGGGTAGCTTAGTTGTTGAGCATCTGCTTCGGCTCAGGGCCTGATCCCAGGGTCCCAGGATCGAGTCCCACGTCGGGCTCCCCGCAGGGACCCTGCTTCTCCCTCTGCCTGTGTCTCTGCCTCTCTCTCTGTGTCTCTCATAAATAAATAAATAAAATCTTAAAAAAAAAATAAAGCTAGTCATGAAAATTAAGTGGGGAGGAAGCAAGTGGATACATGGACCCCAGGTTAAGAATAGCTGCACTGAGCACAAAGGTGAGGCTGGAGACGAAGCCGGATCCCCAGGCAGGAGACTGGTCAGAGTGGACGCTGTCACATCGGGGGTTGGGGCTCAAGTCTAAGTAGGATGGGCTGCTGCCAACCCGCGTTATGAAGGGCCCCCCAGGATGCCACGAGATTTAGGGAGGGGTGTGGAGCAGGGATGACGAGGGGAAGCAAGAATGAGGGCAAAGGAGGACCACCTAAAGAGGCACCTAAAAGCCGGGTTGTATTCAGCTCCTGTGGCAGCTCTAACAAGTAACGGGGGCAGGGGGGGTGGCTTCAAACAACACAGATTCGTCCCCCCAGAGCTCTGCAGGCTGGAAATCTGAAGTCAGTCCCACAAGGCTAAAGGCAAGCCACCAGCAGGGCTGGCTCCTTCTGGAGGCTCTAGGGGAGAATCCATGTCCTTGCTTTTTTGAGCTTCCTTGAGGAAAGCTGAGCATAGCGGCCCTCACTGGTCTCCCTGGAGAGCCCTCTGGGGCCTCCCTGGATAGTCACACTCTCACCGGGGACCGGGCCACCCACTGCCCAGATCCCACGGTGCCTCGATATCAGCCACCTGCCCAACCTGCCTGCTCCCCCCTCCACGCTCCAGGCACCTGCGTGGCCCTCCCACTGTGGCCAGCCGCCAGCGCACAGTCCTTCGGGGACCAACAAGGTCCACTGTGACCCCAGCCTCCAGTCTCAGCCCCAGCCCCACCCCTGCCCGACTGAGGTGGCAAACGGCTGTCCTGCCTGGTGCGTCTTCTTTCTCAGACAGAAAGTGGAAACAGAGAGGAGGACAAGCACACGGGCTCTTTCTACCCTGCGTTCTTCTCAATTGTTGGGAAGTTAGACTTTTGCCATCAATCTTTATAAATACCAAGAGGCAGAGCGGTGGTTAAGGACACAGATGCTGATGTTCAGATCTGGCTACCCTGCTTACAAGCCAGGTGACTCTGGGTGAATTGTTGTACCTCTCAGGGGCTCACTTTCCTTACCTGTAGGATCGGAGAATACCAACAGAAGAACACAAGTGCTTCGCACACACACAAGGTCGACAAGTGTCTAATTATCACACCAGGGCAAGAGTTAAAAGATGCAGTCAATCTGGTTTTGAATCTCAGTTCCATTCCCTCTTAGCTGTATAGCCTTAGGCAGGGTAACTTAACATTTCTGTGCCTCAATTTTCTCATCCATCCACAGGGCTGATGACCATCATTGTATCTCCGTCACAGAGTTATTATGAGGAAGAAATGAGTTAGCGTAGCTCAGTCACTTCAAGGAATGCCTGGAACAGAATAAGCACTGTGTAAATATCACCAGTTATTATTACTTAATAAGTAAATGTTAACTATTATTATAAATACACATGGTGTGGTTATTTAACATAAATAAGATCATACCATTAGTATCATTCTACAACTTGTGTTTTCTACTTAACAACATGTCTTGCATTTCTTGGATGCATCTTCACATCAATATTTACAAATGCATCTGCCTCTTTTTTAACCATTCTACCCCTGGCTCAATCCACTGACCACAAGAGGGAAGTATTTAACTATTCCCCTGGTAGTGAGCACTTAGGTTATTCCTAATTTTTTGCTTTTATGAACCATGTTGCAATGACCATCCTCGCTCTTTGATTATTCCATAAATATTTCTCTGGGAAAGACAACTACAGGTGGCATGGGCAAGTTGCAGAGTATGCGTATTTTTATTTTAGTTTATTTCTTTGCAATTCCATCTTTTTTACTGAGGTATAACTGGCCTATAACATTATATGAATTTCAGGTATATAACATAATGATTCAATATTTGGATACACTGTGAAGCTATCACCATATTAAGTCTACGTTCCCCTTGACACCATATAAAGTTATGTAATATGCAATACAATATTATTGACTATGGTCACCATGCCGTATATCTCGTTCCCATGACTTATTTATTTTATAACTGGAAATTTGTACCTCTTGACCCCTTCTCCTATTTTTTCTACCCCGTTCCCCCCTCTCCTGTGACAACCACCAATATATTCTCTCCATCTTTGAGTTTGGTTTGGTTTGGTTTGTTTGTTCATTTGTTTTGTTTTTTAGATTCTGCGCATAAGTGAAATCATACAGAATTTGTCTTTCTCTGACTGATTTCACAATACCCTCAAAATCTAGCACAATACCCTCAATACCTTCAAAGTCTATTCATGTTGTGACAAATGACAAGATTTCATTCTTTTATATGGCTGAGTAATTTTACATGTGTGTTTGTACACATTCTAAAACTCCACGTTTTTTTTTTTTTTTTAATTTTTATTTATGATAGTCACAGAGAGAGAGAGAGAGGCAGAGACACAGGCAGAGGGAGAAGCAGGCTCCATGCACCGGGAGCCCAATGTGGGATTCGATCCCGGGTCTCCAGGATCGCGCCCTGGGCCAAAGGCAGGCGCCAAACCGCTGCGCCACCCAGGGATCCCAAACTCCACGTTTTTAATCCTACTCTCACATATTTTTTTTTGAGGTCACATTTTACAACTTTTTATTCTGTATATCCTTTAATTGTTGAAGTTATAGTTATTTTTGTTACTTTTGCCTTTTAACCTCCACACTAGCTTTATAAGTGATTAGTCCACTACCTTTACTATCTATATACCTTTACAAGTGAGGTTTTTTTTACTTTCATATGTGTTCTTCTTACTGATTAGTGCCCTTTCTTTTCAGTTTAAAGAAGTCCCTTTAACATTTCTTGTAAGGCTGGCTTAGTAGTGGTATGCCCCTTTAGTTTTTCGCTTATCTGGAAAATTCCTCTTTCTCCTTCAATTCTGAATGATAACCTTGCTGGGTAGAGTACTGTTGATTGGAAATCTTGCTTGCAGTACTTTGAATAATATATCATGCCATTCTCTTCTGGCCTGCAATGTTTCTGCTGAGAAATCTGCTAATTATTTTATGGGGGTTCCTTTGTGTGTTACAAGTTTCTTTCTCTTGTTGCTTTTAAGATTCTTTAAGTTTTGACATTTTAATTGTGTGTATTGGTACAGATCTCTTTGGGTTCATTGTATTTGAAACTCTGGGCTTCCTGGATCTGGATTTCTGTGTTCTTCCCCAGGTCAAGGAAATTTTCAGACATCATTTCTTCAAATAAGTTTTTAAAAAAAAAAAAAAAGATTTTATTTATTTATTTATTCATGAGAGACAGAAAGAGAGAGAGAGAGGCAGAGACATAGGCAGAGGGAGAAGCAGGCTCCATGAAAGGACCCCGATGTGGGACCCAATCCCAGGACTCCAGGATCATGCCCTGGGCCAAAGGCAGGTGCTAAACCACTGAGCCACCCAGGGATCCCCTCAAATAAGTTTTCTGTCTCTCCTTCTGGAACCCCTCGATGCTGTTCCACTCCATGTTGCCTATACGCCCTTTAAGCTATCTTCAAAAAAAAAATAAGCTATCTTCACTTTTCTTAATTCTTTTATCTTTTTGCTGCTCTACTTGGTTGAGTTCCACTGCCCTACCTTCCAAGTCATTGATCCTACCTTCTGTTTCATCTGGTCTGCTGTTGAATCCCACTAGAGTATTTTTCATTTCAGTTATTGTATTCTTCAGCTCTGTGACTTCTGTTTCATACTTTCTTATATTTTCTATCTCTTTGTTGAAGTTCTCTCACTGTTCATTCTTCTCCCAAGATCAATTAGCATCTCTATGACCATTACTTTGAATTCTTTATCAGGCAAATTATTTATCTCCAGTTCATTACATTTTTTTTCTGGAGTTGTATTTTGTTCTTTCATTTGAAACATCTTCCTGTTTCCTGATTTTACTTGATTCTCTGTGCTTGTTTCTATGTATTAAGTGAAACAGCTGTCTCTCCCAGTCTTGAAGGAGTGAGCCAGGAAAACTGGGAATGTGTTTCAGTCTGCGGTCTGTTCAGTGCCCTGGGGTGCCAGCTTGTCAAAAACTCCCTCCAATTGTTTCAGTCCCATGGGGATTGCAGAAATGCAAGCTCCCCTGGTCACCATAGTCAAGATGGTGACCACCAAGGCATCCCCTGTG
The DNA here is from genome assembly GCF_048418805.1 of Vulpes vulpes. NCBI lineage: Eukaryota > Metazoa > Chordata > Mammalia > Carnivora > Canidae > Vulpes > Vulpes vulpes. Next base: position 41,856,774 of record NC_132789.1, on the reverse strand, counting down.
GGACTGCATGCACCTGCCAGCAGTGGTGAGGCCACAAGAGAGTGTCAGGTTGGAGCACACCTGCCTACCAGGTTGGTGGAGCAGCATCATGGGGGTGTACTGGGCCTGGTGGGCTAACTCACCCTGGCAGGTGGGGGGAACCTCAGGAGAGAACAGGGCCAAGACAAGTGGCACTAGCAAAGTAAAGTTAAAGTACAAAAATGGCAAGTACCCATCAGTGCCAGCACCAGAGAGGTAGGAGAATGCAAAAATGGCACCCACCAGTGCCTACTCCAGAGAGAATTCCAACATACCCCTGGCCCCCTGGCAGACACTTTAGGTTTAGCCAATGAAACCCCTTCACACATGGCCTAGGTACTTTTCAACCTGCTACTTTTGTGCTGGGTCCCAGGACGAGTGGGTCTGTACAAGAGTCCATTAAGAGTAGAGTCCGATTTTCCTATAGCCTTTTGGGTCTCCTGGAAGTCAACCTCATTGGTTTTCAAAGCCAGATGTCTGCAGAGCTTGTCTCTCCAGGATAGGTCCAAAGGGCTGGGGTACCTAATGTGAGGCATATTTGTGAGATCCCTCATGCCTGTGGGTCACTGCGCCAGGGATAGGGTTTTTAGCAAGACCACATCTCTGTGTCTTCCACCCATTTCAATGTGGCCTTTTTATCCTTTGCTGTGGAGGGGCTCTTAAGCTAGCTTTCAGGTCTTTTTCAGAGAAAACTGATCTATAAGTAGCTGTAGATTTGGTGTGCCCATGGCAAGAGGTGAGTTCAGGGTCCTCCTATGCCTCTATCCTCAGGATGTGTGGATTCCAAATGGAGAGAGGTGGAGAAAGGACATCCGGACCAGACAAGTCCCCAGAGAAACTAGGTCCTTCTTCATCTAGCTGGAAGGAAAGGAGCACATCTGGATTAGATACTTCTTGTGTCTTTTGGGATATTTTCCTTCCTTCAGATGTTCCCTAGGCAGCCAGGAACAGCCACTCCCAGCTGCACCATACTCCCTGTCCATTTTGATTTTTGATGGATGCTGCTAAGTGGCTCTCCAAAGAGGTTCAAACAACTCATATTACCCCCCACAGTGCATGAGAGCACTCATTTCCTCAACCCTTCTGAACACTAGATATTTTACCTATTTTTATAAATTTCTATTCATCTTAAGGGGGTAAGAGAAAACTCATTTTACTGAGCTCCTTTTCATGAAGTTGAGCATCTTTTCATATGTTTATAGCCGTTTGTATTTCTCTTCTGTGATCTGTTTACAGCTTTAATCTGATTTTCTGTTGGGTTATTTGTCTTCTTATCGATTTTTTAGGGCTTGGTGATTGATTAGATGTGGGGAATGGGGAATTAAAAGTCACACCTGGTCTTCAGGTTCCAACAGATGTGGAAACCATGGAGCCATTTATTGGCATGGGAACACTGAGGGGATAGTGGCCAGGTGAGGCTATTGGTATGTGGTTGGACAGAGACGGGGGCTCCACCCTCTGGGCTGCTGCCGTATCCCCCTCCCCGCATACATGTGGGACTTGGCCCTAAGTGGGACCCCTGGCTTGGGGGGCTCCAGATCAGTACTGTCAGCAACTGTCATTCACAAATAATCAATAGCTACTGAGTGCCCACCATGTGTGCAGACACTGTCCTAGGCAGTGGGAACAGAGACAAGAACTCTGCTCTTGGGGAGTTTATATTTTAATTAGAAGCAGATAATCAAAGTAAACTGTAAATAAACAAGATGATTTCAGATAATGATAAGTGCTATAAGGCAATAAAACAGTAATAAGACAGCGAGTATGGATAGGGAGCACCTTTGATTGGGTGGTCAGAGGAAGACTTTCTGAGGAGGTAATACTTGAGTCTAGATCTGCATGATGAAAATGAGCCCTGCCAAGATTTGGAAGAACTTTCCAACAGAGACAACAGCAGTGATCGAGGGCTGAGCCAAGCAGAGGCTGGATGTTACAGGAATGGAAAGAAGACCAGCATGGTTGGAGAGCAACAAATATGAGGGTTGGTGGGGAGAGGTAGTATGAGAAGAAGTTGGGGAAATGGAGAAGGGCCAGGTCACACAGACGCCACTGAAGCCATGGAAGAGTTTGCAGTTTATTCCCTACAAAAAGGAAAATTCTTCAAAGGCTCTAAGTTTCTAATGAGGGACCGTCCTGATACGACCCATGCCTTAGAAAGGCCCTTCATAGAGAATGGATTATAGAGGAGTAAAAAGAGACCAAGAAGTCCAAGTTGAATAGTCTATAGGCTAAATTTTGGGTCGAGCCTATAGAACCTGTAGGGAGAAGAGAAAGAAAGGAGTCAGAGTCGACTCCTCATTTTTTGGTCTGAGAAATTAAGTGAATGGTGAAATAGATGGGAAAGATGTGGAGGTGGGTACAGCTGATTCGGGCAGCAGCAAGAGACCCAAATGTTTTATTTCAGATATGTTAAGTTAAAGGTGGACATCAAACATCCGAGGGGCTCGAGAAAGAGAGCTACAAGTATAAATCTGGAACCTTCTGCAAACAAATGGTAAACTGCATATTTATAGCTTTGTGGTTTGAAATTCAACTCTCCACCTTCTTCCCCAAAAGTACCCAGATCTCCGTTTTAATAGAATTCTCTTATCATCTTGGCAGGAGGCTAATTCCCAGTCTACTGCAGCTCTGACCAGATAGCTGAGCTGGGGAAGGAAGGGTCGGGTCATTGAAAACCTTCTCATCTCCTCCACCCACTTCCTGAGGCAGGCATATGATTTAAGTTGGGCCCATCCAACCCTCATTCCTGATGCTGGGAAGCTCCAGCAAGTGTCTCAAGGATGGACAGCACATTCCAAGGTCAAAGTCATAGTGGAGGCCAGTGTGTATGAGGATGAGACTCTCCCTGTGGCCTGATCTTCACCTCAATTCCTACTCCAAAGTCCTACCTCCTTTTCCTGGCCTGGTCTCCCAGCTCCCCTGTAGTCTAGGAGCACCCCAATAGGCTTCTGGTAGATTTACCTTTTGCTCACAGCAGTCAGAATTCCTTTCTGTTGTTCACAATCAGGAACCTTGACTAATATATAATATTTAAAGTCCTGTGGCTGGATGAAGCCACCCAGGATAATAGTATGGAGAAAGGAGGGAAGAGAGGATGAGTTCTCTTACAGAGGAGCCAGATTTGGAACAAAGACTTGGAGACTGCTACAGGCTGAATTGTATCCCCCACAAAATTCATACTGAAACCCTATCTTCTCCCCTCACTCCCCAATATCATGGTATTTGAAGATGAGGCCTTTAAGACTAATTGGTTCAGATGAAATCATAAGGGTGAGGCTCTCATGATGAGATTAGTGCCTATAAAAGAACAGACACCAAGGAGCTTGTACCCTCTCTCTCTCACCATGGACACACACTAAAGAAGGGCCATGTGAAGACTCAGCAAGAAGGTGACCATCTAGAATCCAGGGAGAGAGCTTTCACCAGACATCAAGTCTCCTGGCCTGATGATCTTGGGCTTCCCAGCCTCCCAAACAGTGAGAAACAACTTCTTGGTTAAGCCACCCCCATCTCTGGTGTTTTGTTATAAGAGCCCCAGCCACTCAGACAGAGACCACAACCTCCAGGGCACCAACAGCTCCCAGTGGGGAAGGTGTTACTGATCTCTTCAATAGTTAACCCAGCGGAGAGCCTTTTCTCCCAAGAGCTGGAATGGCTTTCTGGGATAAGGAGCAACATAAGGCCTCATAAGTAGGGATCCTGGTGTGGTGGGAGATGGGAGATGTCCTTTAAGAGCAGAACTGGGGTGGGGGATGAGAACAGTCATGAGGATCTGTGGCCACCAATGTCACCACTAGTCACTAGCCCTGGGAGGTGATCTGTCCCTGCGTGGAGAACAAAGGCAATGTTGCAGTGATGAAGAGGTTTTAAAAAAAAGGAGGGGGAAGGATACAGCCAGAAGAGAAGAGGAGCTCCTGAGACCCCAGAGAAAATTTCCCTATGGCCATTCCTATGGCAGGAGCCATATGAGAGTCAGACACCCATAAAGTGGAACCACTGACAGCACTCTGGGGTGGGCCAGCACCAATGGCATTAATCCCTAAGAATGCCCACCACCACCTCCATCACCCCCAGGTCCTTGCTCCTGACCTGAGCCTCATTCTTCACCACCCAAGAGCAAGGACATTGGCTACAGCAGGGGAGTGAGAGTCAGAAAAGGCGCAGAGATCCAGGGGGTGGGGCCAGAGTCTGTGTGGCCTTGGCTAGGACCTGCCCCCAATCCTAGGGGGAGCACCCTGGGGTGGGGACCAGGCAAATGGGCAGCACCAAGGAGATATGGATAAAAAAGAGGTGTTCCCACCTAGAGAGCATCCGTGGGTCAGATGAGTAAAAGGTCTGAAGGCTCCAGGCCTCCTGTTTTCAAACTTTACTATGCATCCTAATCACCCAAGAAAGCAGATTCCCTGGAATGTGTATTTTTCAGAAGCCCCACCTTCCCACTGCCAGGTAATTGAGAAATCCCAACCTCTGCCAAAATCTTCCAAAGGGGCATACTTATCATCTGTTCTGCCTTCAGCAGGAGTTGCCAAGTTGGAAAGCATCATTTTCAACTGGCCCTTATGTTAAGAAGAAGGGAGGACAAGAAAGGGGGGAGGGTGGAGAAGAGAAAGAGAAGGGGAAAAATGAAAATTAAAAACTTCAAAAGTTTTTTCAAGTCAAACTGCAGCTCCAGTGACTCTAACCTTTAACCCCCCAAAAAGCATCACCGCAGCTTTCAAGTGTCAATCCAAGTGCTGGGCCTGAATTATCTAACCTTCAGCTTGAAAGAGCCAGAGCAGAAAGGTCAGAAGGGAAACCACAGTACGTGGCAGGAAGTTTTTCTGTCTCGGATACTTGAAAGGTAGAAGACTTTCAGAGAGGGACACGGCCAAGAGAAGTCACCCATTTAAAATGAAAGATCCTCAGCTGAGCCAGCGAAATGCCTTACTTGCGACTTAATTTGATCCCTCGTTGTTTAAATAATTAGAAGGAACTTTTGGAAAACACAAAATCAGCCCCTCGCTCCCATGTTCCGAGCCTTTGGACAGCCCCCCAACACCTGGAACAGCATCCCCTGATGCCGGATCCGCAGTAATGGGGGTTGGGCGAATAAAGGGCTCCTGGGGCTGAATGAGTTCATAGAACTGGGTTAAACCAGGTTAGGCAGGTTTTCCTACAGGACTTGTCAGAGCCCTTATTATTTTTTTTCTTTTATTTTTTTAAATTGGAGCTCGATTTGCCAACATATAGTAGAACACCCAGTGCTCATCCCTCGAGTGCCCTCCTCAGTGCCCGTCACCCAGTGACCCCATCCGCTGGCCCACGTCGCCTTCCACTACCCCTTGTCCGTGGTTAGGCTAATGTGCATCAGCCCTCCCAGGACTGCAAGGTGTGCAGCAGTTCCACGCCTGACGCCACCACCACGGAATCCTGGTTTCAGGCAGGGTCCCTTAGGGCCACCACTCCGTGAACACCTTTGGGACATAGAGCAAGAACACTTCAGTCTGGCACCCAGGACCTTCGGCCACCCAGGCCCAGCCTCCCTGCCTTCCTTCCATGCCCACGCAGCTCCACGTGAAGCCCCCACAGCTCAGCCTCCTTGCCTCTACAAAGGCCCTGAGCCTTTCCGAGCTCAGTGGGGCGGGCGCTCCCCCCACTCAAGGACCTCCACCTGCCCTGGCCCGGCCGCCACGCGCTGATCAACCTGCCCCGCCCGTGGCCTGAGCCGCTCCCTGCTATTAATCGAGAGCTTCAAAAAGGCTGGGAGTGTGAGTCGACGGCGGCATCTGTGTTGGCAATATTAATAGCTGCCATCTGCTGGCACTTCCCGAGGCCGGGCGTTATCGTGAGCTCGTGACACGCTTTAACACGGGTGATCCTCCAACCTCACTTGCCGGGTAAGTGTGACTGTTATCAATTATTACCCCCCCTGGTTTTACAGATGAGGAGGCTGAGGCTCAGACGACTCCCTGGGCCCAGAGTCCCACGGCCCGCCAGTGGCAGAGCAGGGACGCCGCCCTATACTCTCAGGGGCTGCATTATGATGTCCCTTGAGGGCAGGAGTAGAGTGAGCCACAGGCCAGACACCGCCTCCTTCCATGTCCCCATGGTGCAGCCAGGGGACCCGCCGGGCCCTCAGGTTCACGCACCCAAGCAGCAGCGCCAGCTCCAGGCCTCACATCCAGACACGCCAGTGTCCAGGGCAGGAAAGGGAACATTAGTGGAGGCTAAAAGCATTGTCCCTGGAGCCAAACCATTTTACTTCTCAGGTATCCAACCACAGGCAGGTGAAGAGTGTGCAAAGGTACAGCGAAGATGGAATGGGCTGTCTTAAAGGAGCTCCCCATCTTCCCTCCTTCACCCCAGGTTTTCTCCTGCAAGATTTTTCCAGCCCCTTCCTGGCCCAACACACGCCTGTTCTTTCTCTGGGACTCGGCTTCAACGTCTCCTCCTCCGGGAAGCCCTCCTTGATGGCATCTCCCCCATCCCTCCCCAGGCGGGGTTCAGTCTCCTCACTGTGTGCCTCTGAGCAGTCCGCCCCTGCCTCATTGCTGTGCTCACCCCACAAGACTGTAATTACCCGATTCGTTGCCTGCCTTCCACACCAGACCATGAGCTGAGGGAAGGCAGGAAGCATGAATCCTGTCACCATCCCCGGTAACTGCTATAGCCCCCACCCCCTGCAAGGGCCTTAAGAAACACCTGCTGGGTGTTCAAACTTAACCAAAGCACTGGTGCTTGAGCTCCGCAGTGCAGGTAGGTCACGTTCAGACGTTGAGGTGGACGGTGCCCGGGCACGTCAGCTTGTCCTCGTTCAGGTGCGTGGAGAGGCTTCAGCCTCCTATCCAAAGAACAAGGTGAATCGTGCACAAGAAAAATGCCTCCTTGGGTTTTCCCCCCCAATCTGGGATAACCTTCCAAAAAGTACAGTCAACAGTCAAAGGGCTTCAAAGCTCAGACTCGTGGGTCACACAAACCCTAGAGGCTCAAGATCCGACTGGGCCGCTTCCTGGCCATGTGTAGGGGCGAGGGTCATCACCTGTCTGGGCCTCATTTTCTTCACCTGTAAAATGGGGTTAAAGGGATACTTCCTCCAAAGGGCAGTTACAAAGATTAAATAAGAAGAGTTCTAAAAACAATAAAATAATAAAATAAAACCTAAAAATTAAAAAATAAGGGTTCTATAGAGAGCCTGGCACATAGTCAATCCCTAATAAACACCAATGGCTCTTAGGGGCACCTGGTGGCTCAGTCAGTTAAGCCTCTGACTCTTGGTTTGGGCTCAGGTCATGATCTCAGGGTGTTGGGATCAAGCCCTGCATGAGGCTCCATGCTCAGGGGGGTCTGCTTCCCTCTCCCTCTGCCCCTCCCCCCCACCACACCCACTCTCTGTCTCAAATAAATAAATCTTAAAAAAGAAAAAACACACTGGCTGCTCTTAGCACTGTGCACATTCACAGTGACAAAGTGGTGGCCTGATTTTTTTTATTTTTTTAATTAATTAATTTATTTATTTATGATAGTCACAGAGAGAGAGAGAGAGAGAGAGAGAGAGAGAGAGAGGCAGAGACACAGGCAGAGGGAGAAGCAGGCTCCATGCACCGGGAGCCCAACGTGGGATTCGATCCTGGGTCTCCAGGATCGTGCCCTGGGCCAAAGGCAGGCGCTAAACCGCTGCACCACCCAGGGATCCCCGATTTTTTTTAAAGATTAATTAATTTGAGAGGCAGAGAGCGCCCATGGGGGGGGGGGCAGGGGGGCTGGGGGGGGTCCAAGGGAGAGAGAATCTCAAGCAAACTCCCCGCTGAGTGCAGACCCCAACGCAGGGCTCAATCCCATGACCCTGAGACCATGACCTGAGCCAGAACCAAGGCCAAGAGCAGGACACTCAACCAGCTGAGCCACCGAGGCCCCACAGCGGTGGCCTGTTTTATAACCATATCTCTGGGTTTAGTCTCCAGAGCCCCGAAGAGATTTGTTGCTGGGAACAGCACGGCAGACCAAGGGTGGAAGGTTCGCCTGCCGAGCACACCACGGCCCCCCAGCAAGGATGATCTCAGGACGATGGAGACAAGGTCACGGACGAGGGCTGCAAGACGCAGGACCGCAGGCAGGCTGGAAGCCAAGCTCCCGAGCACTGCTGGCTCGTTGCAGATTGAGCTGGGGACGTGTTTTAGGGCAAGAACTCTCATCAGTGTTTCCTCTGGGTCAGTTTTAGGAATCCCTGCAGCCTGGGTTGTTGAGCAGCTGGACAGTATGTTGAAAGGGTAGAGACCCGGAGTCAGGACACTTCAGTTCTGACCCCGGTTCTGCTGCCCACCTGCTTCTCGACCTCGAACGGGCCCCTGTCCCGCTCTGGCCTCGGCAAGCCCCAGAGACCTCACAGGTGTCCCCGGGGCTCTGTGGCAGGTCACACAGCATGGTGGCTAAGGCGGCAACCTCTCCTGGGTTCAAATCCCAGCTGCACCACTTAGAGACTGTCACCCTTAGCGAGTCATCCGACGTCCCTGAGCAAGTTTCAAGCTTGTTTTATGTCAATTGGGGATTATAATTATACCTACTTCACAGGACCTACCTACCTCTGTTCTCCTACCAGCTCTTATGAGGATTAAAGGAGGTAATTACACAAAGCTCTTAGCCAGTCCCGGCACAGGAGCTCTCAATAAGTGGTAGCTGTTATGATTATTTTGAGTCGGTAATTCTCTCAGCACTTTTGATAACAGTGAAGCTTGGGAAAAACCTTGCAGACTGTGCATTTGACAGAGATGCATAAATCCCCTCCAAATAGGGACATCACAGCCCAGAGGGTAGTGAGGGGCTCTGTCCCAGGGCTTTGTAGCTTTCTGCTTCATGCAGCCTCAAAGTGCCTTTGAACCCGTCAAACACCTTATCAAGGTCTTTGGCGTTAGGTGCACTTTGCTACTTAAGCTGATGGCTTCTATTCCCAGCAGAGACTAACTCCACCTTAAAAAGAAAAAAAAGTCCTTGCAGGGTTTGGGAAAGTGGCACGCTGTACTTTGTATCCATTATTAGTTTTTAATGTTCTTCTTTAAAAGGAAGAAGAAAAACTTTTGCTCTGCCAGTGGTTAAAAACCAGGGTGGGAGAACCAGACAGATGGGGACTTAAATCCGGCCTCCCTACCACTCACCACCCCTGACCGAGAGCAAGTTACCTCATCCCTGCAATCTCAGGCTGGATCATTTGCAAAAGAGGATTAGAAATAGTTCCTATCTCTTGGGGGTCGCTGATGGGATCAAATGTGAGGGTGCGGGTAAAGCTCTTAGTGTAATATCGAGCCCATTAAGAAGGTGACACTATTGGGGCTCCTGGGTGGCTCAGTCAGGTGAGCGTCTTGACTGTTGGTTTCAGCTCAGGTCATGATCTCCGGGTCCAGGGATCGAGCCCTGCGTCGGGCTCCATGCTCTGCAGGGAGTCTGCTTGAGATCCCCCCTAGCCCTCTGCCGCTCCCCCCGCTCATGTGTACATGTGCACGCACACAAGCGCTTTCTCTCTCTCTCTCTCTCTCTCTCTAATAAATTTTTTAAATGGGGGGACATCATTATTATCACCAAGAAAAATTAGTGGGGAGATGAATTCACAAATGAGGAGGTGGTTGAGAGGCTGAGAAGTCTCCCCACGTCCCCCACCCGCGGTGCTGCTTAGCCAGGTGGTAACCCTGCCAAGCGTGAGCTCCCCGGGTCGCTGCGGACTGGCTCGGACACACCGCAGAGAAGCTCGACTCAGTCGGTCACTTACGCGGTTCCAGATGAACCGAGGGCTGGCAGCAAGGCCAGCCCCACCTTTTCTCCCCTTGCCTGGCCACCAGGCGAGTGCCTTCCCACCCCTGGATGTCAGCTGCCTTGCCCATCCCAGGTGAGGACCAGAACGGAGCCTCTTTGCATTTCTAAATCTCTGTGATTTAAGGATTGTGCTGAATGGCTGAGCAAGTGTGGTCTGCACATTCACCCGGTTGCCTGATCGGGTCCCTCCTACGTCTTTCACAATTATTTAAATTTGTCACCTTGAAGCCTTCCAGTGGATTGGAGGACAGATGACGTCTGTAAATGCAATTATATGCTGCCTTGGGTCAAGCTTTAGGGTCAGAGAGCCTGGGCCCAGCTCCCAGGTCCGCCAGTTTCTAAGTGGAGGGCCCGGCAAGGTCACTCGCCTCACCTGTGACACGAGAACGATGGCGACTCCCCCAGTGGAGCGTTGCAAACATTACAGGGGGAGAGGAACAGTTCAGAGGGCAAAAATCCCAGCCTCTCCTTGCCAGGTGTCTCTGGAGTTTTTCCCAGCAAGGTGGGAGTGGATATGCTGTTCTGGGGGATTTGCTCCTGGGTGTTTGCTGGCACCATGTCTCACCACCCACGAAAGGGGGTGTCAGCCTGACAATGGAGTCAGCACAGAGGAAACAGAGAAAGAGACCCGAGGACAATGCCGGGGCCCCGGGGGCCTGTCCATGATGCTTCATGTTACACGAGGCAAAATGCCAGTTTTTGTTTAAAAAGAAAAACTGAGGGGCGCCTGGGTGGCTCAGTCGGTTAAGCGTCCAACTCTTGATTTCAGCTCAGGTCATGATCTCAGGCATCAAGCCCTGGGCATGGAGCCTGCTTAAGATTCCATCTCCCTCTCCCCCTCTGTCCCACTGCCTCTAAAAAAATAAAAGAAAAAAAAAAGAAAAACTGAGACTTCACTTTTTCTCCAAAGCGGTTACCACCTAATAGGTTATATCTTAACCCATATATCACATTGGTTGTTTTCCGCATGGTTCTCTCTAGAATGTAAGCTCTGCGAGGGTGACAGCTTTGTCTCTTGTTCGCTGATACATCACTAGCCCCCAACACGGTGCCCGGCACATAGTAGGTGCTCGAGAAATACTTGCCCAATGAATGAATGAAAGAGCTTTGAAATGGGGAGAAAGTTGCAAAGGTCTATAAAAATAACTTATAGGTAGTTGCTCCTAAGATTTTTTTTTGTCTTTCATTTGCTGATTGAGTTTGCCATTTGGGAGATAACCTGAGATGGAGCCAGACACTCCTCAGACCTCAGACAGCGTGGCTCACCTGCAATGTTTCATCTCCAAGGCAAAATATGGCGATAAGTAGCAGGGTCTTTGCATTTGGAGACTCTTCCTCCTTCGAACCTGTCCCTACAATGCAGTGTATCTCAGGGTCCTATGCTTGGTCATCGTCTCATCCCTCACATTCTCCCTCCTGAGCAGGGTGTGGAATACCTCTGTCTGTGCTGTGTGCAAAAGGGAAACACAGGGCCCATTGCTCAAACTTGGCTTGAATTTCGAGACGGTGACAGCAGAGCCTTGAACCAAGGGCAAGACCCGGGAGATTGCCTGGGTTGCAAACTCACGAAGCCAGCCTTGACTGCAGACATCTCACACCCGACCAGTCCAAGATTTCACTGGGTACAACATGTTCCTTCTAAGTTCCTCCTTCAAAGACCAGCCCTGCCAGGCACCCAGTCCCCCAAGTTACAGCAGGCAGCACCCCGCACATCCCCATCTTCGAAGCCTGTTGGGGACACGTCCCAGGGGCCTCTGCCATCTGTCTATGCATCCCCTTTCCCTCTGCTGCTGCCCTAACCTGGGCCAATGGCCTCCTAATGCACCCTACCTCCCGGCTCACCCCACCCCAGCCCCACCCCGCGAGCCCTTTTGCAGATCACGACAGAGAGATCCTCTCCAAGTGCAAATCCTTAACATGAAGCCCACACTCTTCAACATGACAGATGAGGCCCGAGCGATGCGACTTCCACTTCCTGCTCCAATGGTGCGTGACAACGGAGTTTTCCTAGATCCTTCCCAAATCCCATCCTTGTTGCTCGAAACAGCCTGGCTCCTACCCCATTCCCCTTCAGCAGGCTTCTCCCTGGAGAGCTTCCGTGACCAGCACAGACCTACAGGAGCCCCTCTCCCCGGGGTCCTTGTCCTTCCCCATCCTGGCACAATTCATGAAATGTCCACTTCCCAGTTGCTGGTCCAACCCCTCCACAGACGGTAAGATCCTGGGGGTGTCTCTGTGCTCCCCACTGCATTCCTGGCACGTCACTGTGCCTGGCTCTTTAAGGCCACTTATAACTCCAACTGGGGCAGATTCTAAGTCAGAAAATGCAGCATGCCCACCTCCTGACCCCCCAGTGGACCGAAAATAAATAGATAATCAAGCTCCATCAACACATCTTCTTCAGAGTCTCTCTAGAAATATATGACTCAGTCGGTGGTACACATGACTCTTGATCTCGGGGTTGTGAGTTTGAGTCCACGTTGGGCACCAAGATCACTTAAAAATAAAATCTCAAAAAAGAAATCAGAAAAGAGAGGAGAGACACCAACCATCCACACTTGCAGGTGTATTTCATGTGCTCTTATTTATCACAGGACAAGCAGGTACACATTTAACTCAGGGATGGGAGGCGGTGGTTGGAGGGGCAATCATACTTAGATATTTTCTCTCTGATATTCAGCCCACAGGAAGCCTCCGGGGCAGGGCAGCTAGGAGCTTCCAGAACAGCACAAGACCAGCTCAGGCACCCCGGGGGTTCGGCTAAGGTGCTGCTGCTACCACCTTCGGACAGATCCCCAGAGGAGATGCAAACACTTGTGCTCCCTGTGACTTCATTTTCTGGTACCCTGATCATTTAGAAACTTGAAAAGGAACAGGATGCCTTTCCTTTATCCGCATACCTAATTATCAAGAATATTGAAACTGTTTATATCATTTTAGAGGAATAAGATAAGAAAACATCTTAAGAGGAAACATGACCCATACTTTAAAAGATGGACATCATATGCGGGAAAACACTCTGAATGAGATCAATATAAACAGGGTTCACTGTATTTTAAATAGCAGGACTTAAGTAAGCTTTTATTCATAACGGCAATGGACAGTCCTTTGCATTATGCTGAAGCATCAAGGGGACAAAAGGAGCGAGAGAACGAAGTGATGGTCCGGAAAGCCTATCTGCTGGATCCTAAATGAAGCAAAATTAAAATGCATTTTTCCAGAAAGCTAAACAAATGATAAGTAGGAACAATTAGGTAATGACAATTCCTCTGGTAAAAATGTATATGTATTTCTGTGTCCCTATTTATAATAGGGCTAGGAGGTGTCAGAGTCCTCCTGTTACATGTGGGCTGGTCTGAGGCCGGGCTTCAGTTTAGGATAAAAATACTCAGGGAAGCAAGGGGACCAGGGACTTCCGTCCAGCTAGGACTGTAACCCACAGTGAAGCCTCCCCAGCTAGTGTGTCCCAGCTTTTGACCACGAAAGCACCAGGGAATAAGCAGTTTGCCCTCAAAAAGCTGGGGGTCTTTTTTTTTTTAAGATCTTATTTATTTATTCATGAGAGACACACAGAGAGAGGCAGAGACAGAGGCAGAGGGAGAAGCAGGCTCCATGCAGGGAGCCCAATGCAGGACTCGATCCCCCGACCCAGGATCACAACCTGAGCCGAAGGCAGACGCTCAACCGCTGAGCCACCTGGGGGTCCCTTGATCAATTTCTTTTTCTTTGTTAAAGATTTTATTTATTTATTCATGAAGGACAGAGAGAGAGAGAGAGAGAGAGAGAGAGAGAGGCAGAGACAGAAGCCAAGGGAGAAGCAGGCTCCCTGCAGGGAGCCCGATGCGGGACTGGATCCCAGGACCCCGGGGTCACGACCTGAGCCAGAGGCAGAGCTCCACCACTGAGCCCCCCAGGGGGGCCCCCAAAAGCTGGGCTTCTGCACCACCACAGGCTTGTCCTCATGATCTAAAACCGCACATATCATCTTAGGAGCATCTCAGGGAGGACAAACAGCAACAGGGAACTTGGGTGCCCTCCTTGGGCTTCTGCGCCCACACAGTTCTGCTGGGCACCATCTCCCAGGGCTGCCGGCTAACGGGGCCCTTTTTGATTTCAGGGGGCGGGTCAGCGACACCTGTCCCCGGGGCCAGTGCCCACCCTCCCGCCCCGTCCACCCGCCCCAGGGGAGGGAACCAAGCCAGGGAGGACGTGTGGCCCCGGGGGAGGCGGCCGCCGTGGGTCTCTAATTCACCGATAGAGAACTCTCAAGTTGAAAACCCAGGCTAGCTAGTAATCTATTTAAAACCACGGCTGACATGATAAATGAAACAGAATAAATGTATACAGAGAGTGAGCCTCCTTGGGAACACCGTGGGGGGGGGGGGGGGGGGGGACCAGAGCGCTTCTGCTGACAGCGACTTTCCCGTCAGTGGCCCATCTCTCTCCGAGGCAGCTGTCAATCACCGGCCGGCTCGCGCTCCCGGGGGAGTTCATTGTGCCCGCAGACAGTTGTGGGATAACTGCTCCTAGGCGTCGGAGCAGCAGATGGAGTGTATCTGTCAATCATTGTCACTAATTATTAACTTCTGTCACTCAGAGCAAGGCAACATCTCGGCGCCCGATCCGCTGTGATTTGATCCGCCGGGCCACCCCGGAGACAGACGGAGCAGCCCTTCATTCCGGTCACACTCCCAGCACTTTGCTGGGTCAGCGGCGTGACTCAGTGTTCCCCCCACCCCCTGGCCCTGCCCGACTGCCTGGCGCACGTGGGTGTGCACGTGGGTGTGCATGGGCAGGCGTGCCGCCAAGAGCGGCCCTCCTGCAGGCCCGGGGTCTCCTGCAGGCCCCGCTCATCAATTATTGAGGGAGGCCTGCTTTATCCTGGCCGCTGGCAGGACAGGGCCAAGGTGTGAAAGACGACCAATTTGGAGGGTTTTCTTCCCTTCGTGCCACCCTGGGACCGGCGATTATCAGCCAAGTTCACATTGATTATATTCCTCTGATCTTTCCTCAACCCTCTGATTTTGGAGCCAGAGATGTCAGCCTGAATAATTAATTAAGGCATCTGTGGCAGGCTTTGCAAACAGCAGTTGCCACCTAAGGGGATATTTGCTACCCCGGGTTCAGAGAGCCTGTCCGTGACAAGACTGGGAAGGGGGGCTTGGAGATCTTCAAAGGCCAGCCTCCCCCAGAGTGGGACACGACTTTCCCAAGGTCACACACAGCTCGCTGCAGCAGCACCCCCAAGAAAACCTCTCCCCTGCATCCAGGCACGGGGCTCGGGAGCTCCAGGGTACTGTGCCAGCTGCCCTCCACCAGACCTTCCGGGAAGACGGACGAGATTCCCTTGGAGAAGCCGAACCTGCCACTGGCGGTCGCCCACTCATGCGCTGGAGTCAGACTGCTGAGTGACGCTGGATAGTCACCTAACCTCTCTGAGCCACGATTTCCTCAACTGCCAAACAAGGATAGTTCTAGAACCTTCCTCAAAGGCGTGCTGCAAGAGGTAAAGGCCGATATTCCAGGCTAACTACCCAGCATAGTGCCTGCCCAGTGCATTTGAAGCTCTCAATAAATAATAGCAACGATTGTTCACACCCGATCAGTACAGGGGCTGGTCTCATCTCAAAAAGTAAAAAAATCGGATTTTAAGATCCATTGGGAAATGCTCATCAATTTTTTTTTTTTAAAGTGCAAGTGACTATATTGACGGTAGCCAAGCTCCAAGTCTAACAAACCTGGTTGTAGCTCCCATAACTAGGTCCTTAGGGGCCCGCTTTGGTGGATTGACAAGGATTTGTGGTAAGCATATCAATCGTTTATGTGTAAACAGTAATACACACTTGGCTGGGTCTCTTCAAAATCAGTTGTCCTCTTAGGTAACTAAAGCGCTCCCCCTCACTCGGTTGCCATACCTATTTGCTTTTCTTGATGGAAGGGGCTCTGGGGAGTTGTAGCCCAACCCTGATTAGAAAACAAACCAAACTCCAAATTCCAAAATCACGAAATCTGACTGCATTTGCAAAAAGCACCCTCCCGTCTCCAGCACCTGGCAGGGATACTCCAGGCCACCCGAGATGAAAAGCTGGTACATTTACAACCTCCAAGGATCCCACCAGAACCTCTGCTCCAGTTACGACGCCGGGTATAACAAATTATCCCCAAACTAGGTGACATAAAACATCCGTGTATTACGCGCTTGGGTTGTGTGGGTAAGGAATCCAGACGGGGCAGGGCAGGGGTGTGCTCGTCTCTGCTGCGAGATCCTGGGTCCCAGCTACACGCTGGACCACTGGGGCTCCTCGGGCATCTCCTCCGTGTAGCCCCTTCACGTGATCTCCCCGGCACGTGGGCTCCGAGGCAGTCATATTGCTTAGGTGGCAGCCCGAGTTCCCCAGGGCCTAGAGAGGAGAGGGAGGGGAGGGGAGGGGAAGAGGAGGCCGTGAAAGGGAGGAGGAAGAGAGGCCACCTACCACCTTCCATCACCTCACCTCCCAGGTCACGCAGCCTCACTTCCTCTACACTCTCTTGGTCAAGGCAGCTACAAAGCTCTGGCCAATTTCGAGAAGAAACCTGACCTTCCGCTGTAAGGAGAGCAGGAGTCGGATGTATTATCGGTGTAGCTATCCTTGGAAACGACAACCTGCCACACCGTCTACCAGCACTGTCCTGGGGGCTGGAAGCCAGACACACCATCATCAGGGACGGCTCAAGGCTCCAACTCTGGAAAAGGTGAGAAACCTGGGGTGTCAGTTGAAGGTCACACGCAGGACACTCTGAACCCCTGAGCGGGAAGAGGTCTTGAGGACGCTCCCTTGAAACCATGCTCAGCCCCTGCACGCAGTGGATTCGATCACAGCCAACGCCTTTGCCTCGCTTTTACCCTGCCCACTCCTCGAGCTGAGTGATACCCTCTAATTCCCGGAATATGGCACCTCCTCCTGCCTCAGGGCCTTGGTATATTCCGTTCCCCCTGCTAGGAACCCTCAGGGCCAACTGCATGAAGCGAATCACAGCATCACATTGTGGTCACCCAGCAGAGCCCCACTTGGCCCCAGCCTGTGGCTGCCAGCAGCCTTGCTCAAGGAGAACTTGGGTTTATGTTCTTTCTTCTACAGGCTCTATAACGGGTTCCTTCCTGCTCTCAGTCAATAATCAGCAAGCCTTGCTGTCTACACAACATCAGATCCTGTGGCCGTCTCAGCTTTAGGCCCTTGAGTATGTTGGAGGCCTCCTGCGTAGGTAACCAGAGCCGGGGCTTCACATAGACACTGCCCAGTAGAACTTTCTGTGATGATGGAGGTGTTGTGTGCCGTCCAAGGCAGTGGCCATTAGCCACACCGAGTACTTAAAAAGTGCAACTGAGTGCCCCTGAGGAGCTAAATTTTCATTGTACCTTTATTTGATTAAAGGGAACTTAAATTTCAAGAGCCGCATGTGGCTGCTGGCTACTGGGTTGGAGAGCACAGATCGCCATTCTCAGGCCTTAGAGCAGGTCCGAATCCTAAGGCAGAAGAGAGACTGAAGGCTCAAGGACAACCCTGCCGGGGACAGGCTCACCTCTGTGCCACCAGCCCCCGTGGCTCCTGACAAGCCCGGACATCCTTGAAAGGAGGGGAAAAGAAATGACAAAAGGTGAGTTCAGATGCCCTCTCTACTGATTGCTCCATTCAGTCTAGCCTTTTCTGAAAATTATATTCAGACTGCTTCTCTCACTAAACATTAGAAGGTTGGGGCGCTGGAATTCAGCATCAGAAAACCAACAGGCGTCTGCCCTGAGCATCCTCTCCATCATCCTGCAGCACCTGCACAGAAAGCAGAAAACATCCCAGGCCAAATTTCCATCCTTTAATTCTTTTTTTTTATTTTATTTATTTATTTTTTTTTTTTGTAGTTTGTGCATCAACTTTCTAAATTTTTTTTTGAAAATTTTTTTATTGGAGTTCAATTTGCCAACATATAGCCATCCTTTTATTCTGCAAGAACCGAATGCCAGGGCCCCCCTGCAGGTGGTGAAGAGGGACGCAGAGTGTGCTACCAGAGGAATCCAAGAACACCGGGATGGGCCATCAGGTTAACCTGGGGGCTTCGAGCGCAGCTAAGGGCTCAGTTATGGACCTCATTAACCAGGTGGGATTTTTACCCTTTTCCTTACTGTAACTGTGGGGTATTTTTTCCCCCCTTTACGATTGAGTGGAAGGAATTTTGTAACCATGTTAGATTATTTGCCATTTCCGAGAGGGGGAAAAATCAATTAAAAGAGAGTCAGGGAGAGGGTATAAAATGAATTTCTTTATCGTTTGTGCTGATCACTTAGGACAGGATTTTCCCCTGCAGGGATACTATGAAGCGTAGCAGTACTTCTGGGGCATCTGATAAAGAAACGTGCTCTCTCTCTCTCTCTCTCTCTTGCTCTCTTTCTCTGTCTCTGGTGATTCATGTTGCCATCTCCCCCTCTTTTCTGCAGAAGGGGCTTGGAATTCTTCTGATAAAGTCTCCAGCTAGATGTAGCCTCCTGGACTATCCGACCCCACTCACCTTTGGGGGCTCGGCAGAGGAGGTCCTCTGGGGAGCCAGCCATGCCCAACTCACCCATGGACAAGTGCTCCCCCTTTACAAACCACAGATGCATCTTGTCCCTCCGGCAGACCTTTCTGGGCCAAACCTCTCATGCCCTGTGGTGAATCTCTTCCTCAAACTAACAGGGAATGAGCTCCCCGACACCGAGCCTCCTCATCCCTCCCCCAGTACTTAGCCGGAAGCTTCCAGCACTGCAAGCAAGCCTCTATGTGCTCTCATAACCTCCGACAACTCGGATCGCTAACCATATTTCCGTTGGAGAAACTTTTATAAAATATTACAATCAATTCAATTGCATTAACACATTTGAACCTCTAAGTTCAACACAGTGGAAAACACAATACTTCTCTATTACATCAAGTGTCTGGTCAGATATAGATCACACGAAACTGAAACCAGAGGCACTGGGGGACCCTGTTTATCCCAACTTAGCAAGAGGAATTATCTGACAGTTGGAAATGAAAAACTACTAATAAACATTACGGTTTATTGAAAAGTTTAAACAATAAGATTAAGGGAACTTCTGCAATATTAAGAAATGTATATTATCCTACTTTACCTTGCTTGGGGAATTCCTCAAGGATTTATTATTCTGTTACACCACCAAAAGGCCTGTGTTATGTTAAGGGATGCTGGCTTCCTGCCTGCATTCCGTATGAATCTAAAATTAAGAGGCAATCTTTCTTTAGCACATTGTACTTCCCTAAATTAGGTTTGGTTTCCAGAGCAGAATTTGGAAGTCAGTGGGTTTACTTTTTTTTTTTTTTTCTCCAAGTACCATTGGCCCCTAATAATAAATGCTCTAGAGAAAAGAGTCCCTTTTCTCTAGCGCTTTTGTTGTTGGCACTGAAATGCTTGCACGTAAGGCCGCTGGGGATGCTGGGATGGGAAGCTAACCTCCAGGGCCCAGGGCCCAAGGTACAAAGAGATGGAGAGGAGGCCCAGGCTGCTGCAGGGAGGGGTCAGGCCCTCGGCCAGCTAGGGACGAAGAGGTCCTAGGGCATTTCGGGCTTCCAGGAAGTAGCCTCCAAAATCCTCACCGATCATGGGCTGAGTGGCCTTGACCGTTACAAAGTCCTGCTTCCCGGACTGCCCTGTTCCCTGCCTTCACAGCTCAGCTCTCAGTGGGTCTCCCCTTGACCCCCAAGGGGGGACCCACTCTCACTCCAGGCAGGATTGCAGAAGCAAGCCAGAGAGCATCGCCGCCAGGATCTAAAGCTCCAGATGGGAAACGATGGCCAGGCATCCAACAGCCCCTCGAGACTGGGTTGTAAAGAGGGGGTGTTGACAGGGGAACACACAGTCCCAGCCTGAGGTTTACATCCATATATACATACCTCCCGGGTATATACTTTTCGGGCCTTCCCAGGAGGAGTCGAGTCCCCAGGCTCGTGCACCTGCGCTCCCATTGCTGTTCCTTTTGAGGACTCTGTTAGGCCCCACATCTCCCCAGGTGCAAAACTCAGCCCCGTGACCAGCGTCCACTGGAAATCTGTGTGCACGGAGCACCTGATCAGTTCCAGCAGAATTTATGAAGATTTGGGAGAGTGGCACAGGGGGTGGGGAGAGGGGACAGAGAGGGCCCGCATCGGGCAACACAAGGTGGGCGGCCACCTGCCCCTCAGGCCCAGCTTGGGGCTGATGAGCATCCAGCTGCTACACCTCCCAGCCAAAGAGCAGCGACGAGCATCCTCCACCCCAGCGAGGACGCCTCCTCTACCAGGCACCCTGAGTCACCCACTCTCGGGGCCTCCTGGGGCAACAACTTCAGGCTTTGGGGTGCTGATACAGCCCCATCTCTCGCACATGCAGCTCCTGGGATACAGCCCGTGGCTGGGATTTGAAGGCTTCTCTCCTCCACGTTGCTAATTAGCACCTGCAGAAGGTGATTCTCTAATCCTGGTGGTGTTCGTGCCAGCCCAGCCTCAAAGACAGAGCGTTCCGATCCAGATGGAGGGGGTCCATGTGGAAGATGGGGACAAGGAGACGTGCGTTATTGTCTCAGCACACCTGACTCCTTGGCTAGCCTCTAGAAATCTCTGTGTTTCCAAGTTCCGTTTACCCCCACTGCAGAATGGGCAACAATCTCTGTCCATATTGGCTCTGGTTAGATCTTCACTGGTGTTGGCATGGTTCACAATCCGAAACCCCAAAACCCAAACTACTTTTGTAACTGAATCGCTCCATCGCACCGACCTGCCACCGCGGCTCTCTGGTCCCCTCCCCTCCCTTACAGCCTAATTACCGACAGGCAGGTAGGTCTCTTAAACTTCCCCCTCAGGTGGAGGTGGGAGGGCCAAGCTCGGCTCCTGCAGGTTAGCTTGCATAGGACTTGCTTTCCCACCATGTTCATGTATGTTGGAAATGTCCCCAAATGCATTTTAATCTCCATCTGCCATTATAGGGAAATTTTCCCAAATTTTTTTATTATTACATCTTGTAGTTCTAGAATATAATGTTTAACCATCAAACCCCAAGACAGGCTTGTACGTCAAGCTCCAAATCTTTCCTCTCTTGGAAATTTCTGCACCATAAATCGCTAGCTGAACACCCAGAAGTGTAATGGTTTGCACCAGTCTTCAACCGTAGTCTTTCTTCCCAGCACAAAGGAGTTGACGCTCCAGCCTGACCCCCCTTGGGCCCCCGGGGAGCCACTGGGCAGCTGCGTTTCTAGCCCAAGGAAGGTGGTTTTGCCAAAGTGGACGTTCCAATGAGGCCCATGCATCTGATTTATGGCCAATAAGGCCAAATATGCCAAATGAGGCCAAATATAACCAAAACCTTCCGTGCGCTTAGCAGAACCCACTCATAGTGACATCCTCCCCCGTCCCTGTAACCACAGCCCCCAGATCACCTCTAAACCCAAGCTTTGTGCTTTGTGGGAAGGGTGGGGGTGCGCCTCAAGGAGCAGATGCTCAGAACAGCAATGTCCTTCCGACTGAATGTTAGGAAAATCATCCCTGCTTCACAGAATCTCTGGCCACTTTAGCCCCATTATCCCATTTGTCCTTCACATCCTCCTCTGCAGGAGGTATCATTGTGCCCACCTCAGGGGTGGGAAAACTAAAGCACAGAAAAGCAGTTACTTGCCAGGAGATCACACCACTGGGAAGTTGGAGAAGTGGGAACGTGTACCCAGGTCAGGCTACCTTTACGAGATCTTCCCGCTAGTTACTCACAGTTCCCCGCACCTCACTCCCCATGCCCACCCCATCCTCCAAAATCCAAATCCCTCCTGCAGCATCCAGACCTAGTGGCCATCCTGCCTCTGCTCAAACAGCTGCTGCAATAGAGGGCTCGTGCCCTTCCGAGGCACCCACCAGCACCCCCATGCTTTCTTCCCCCCCCCCCCCCCCAGTGAGAACCAGGAAGCCATCCACCCCCACGGAGGTAGGATGATAAGAGGAAAGTCCTAAACCTAGCTTCTAAAACAACAAGAACCATTCAATACGGGGGGCGGGGGGAATGAAAATACAGCAACATCCAGGATCCTTACCTGCTCCAAAGCACTCATCAACTTCACTCACTCCTTCAGGGAAAACAGGAGCAGGGCAAGGAAATGGGTGATAGAGAAAACATCCCACCTGGTACCCAATCTCCTTAGGTCTGACTGAGTCCAGCTGGACCCATCTGGACGATGATGGTTCCTGTCACCAACCCAGTGAAACTTCCAGGGAACCTTGGGTTGGCTTGTCTCACATCCTCGTCCTGCATCCAGGGGTAAAAAAGAAAAAGATGCTCCCAAGGAAAGGACACCGATGCTGTGGATTGGCAGAGGACTGCAGCAGTTTGGCTGATGTGGCTTGACTCAGGGGCCAGAACGAGCTTGGCCATAACGTCTCCCACATGCTGACCGTGTACCAGGCTCCCTGCTGGTGTCCTCACCCGACACCGCATCTCCCAACTGCCCTGGCAGGTAGCTGCTACTATCATCACCCCTGTTCACAGATGAGGATTTGAAAGATATCTTTGACTCTTTGCTCTTAACCAGGCATTTGTCTCTTGGAGCCAGAAAGGGGCAGAGCTGGAGTTTGACCACATTTGATGCTCATGCAACAACATGTATAACATTAAAACCTTAAAAGGGAAAAACCCAAAATGAAGACATTTTTGTCTAATTTATGAATAGTGAATAACCATCTCAATAGATTATTAGTGACCAGAATGCTGCCACAGGTTAAAAGAAAAAAAAAAAAAAAAAAACAGAATGCTGCCACAGGTTAGACTAACATAACATGACTAAATGGAGTTCATCCCCAGAATGCAAGGCTGGTTCAATTTTAGAAAGTCTGTCACTATAATTCACTGTAATAACAAAGCAAAAAATAAGCATCATCTTCTAGATGCTGGAAAAGAATTCATAAATTTCAACATTCATTCCAGATTTTAAAAACAGGGGAAAAGAAAACCTAAGAAATTAGGAATAGATGGGTATTTCATTAACATGATTTATACACCTTAGGCATCAAAACAACACTGAGTGTTGCCAAGGACACAGAGCAACCAGAACTCTTACACAGTGTTTGTAGACATGCAAAGCACTTTGAGAAAAAGTCTGGTACTTTCTTATAAAACTAAGTATAAGGCAGTCGGGGTGGCTCAGCGGTTTAGCGCTGCCTTCAGCCCAGGGTATGATCCTGGAGACCTGGGATCGAGTCCCGCCATGGGCTCCCTGCATGGATCCTGCTTCTCCCTCTGCCTGTGTCTCTGCCTCTCTCTCTGTATCTCTCGTGAATAAATAAATAAATCTTAAAAAAAAAAAAAAACTAAGTATATACTGACCCTGCAACCCAGCAATTCTTCTGCATATTTTCCCAAGAGACATGAAAGCAAATGTCTCCAAAGAGAGAGACCTGCACATGAACGGTCACAACACCATTATTCATACTAGCCCCAAACCAGAAAGGGCCCACCAACAAGATATGGTCAAACAAACTATGGTGTATTCATATAATGCGTGTCTGAGTCGGCTCAGGCTGCCATAAAAAAATAGCACAGACTGGGCAGCTTAAAGAACTGAAATTTATTTTCTCAATGCTCTGGAGGCTGAAAGCCCGAGATGAAAGTGCCAGCACAGTCGGGTTATGGTGACAGCTCTGTCGTGCAGTTGCAGATGGCCTCATCCTCACATGGAGGAGCGAGGCAGCAAGCTCTCTGGCATCTCTTCTCATAAGGGCACTGATCCCACCAGACCAGGCCTCCACCCTGCTGACCTCACGTACCCCTGACTGCATCCTCAAGGCCTTACATTCAAATACCATCACATTGGGAGTCTGGGCTTCAACATATGAATTTGTGGGGACACAAACATTCAGTCCATATCAGTGAAACAATACTCAGCCACAAAAAGGAACTGCTGGTACCTGTAGCAACGTGCATGAATCTCAGAAACATCATGCTTTGTGGAAGAAGCCTTACATTAGGAGCACACCTTCTTTTATACAATTCTAGAATTGGTCAAACTCATCTATGGTGGAAAAAAAATCAGAACTGTGGTCGCCTGAGGTGGGGAGATAGAGTCTAAATTGGGAAGGAGAACAACAGAACTTTCCGAAATGATAGCAATATTCTATATCCTGATAGGAGTTTGGCTTACATAAGTGTCTGAATTTGTCAAAACTCATTGAATGGCATACTTAAGAATTATGATTAAATGATATGTGAATCTTACCTAAGAAAAGAAGAAAAACAAGCAGCAGCAGCCTAAACAAACATTGAACTCTGGTTAATGACACGCATGCTGAAATTTTTGGAGGTAAAGTGTATGCTGTCTTCAATTTAGTTTAAAATGCATCCAAAAATAAAATAAAATAAAATAAAATGCATCCAAAAAAATAAGATGGGGCACGTGGCTGGCTCATTTTCACCTTACATGTATAAACTTGGTACGTGGGATACGTGGTTCAGTATTGAGCATCTGCCTTCGGCTCAGGTCGTGATCCCAGGGTCCCAGGATCAAGTCCCGCATCAAGCTCCCTGCAGAGAGCCTGCTTCTCCCTCTGCCTATGTCTCTGCCTCTCTCTATGTGTCTCTCATGAATAAATAAATAAATAAAATGTCAAAAAATAATAAAAATAAAAATAACTAAAAATAAGATGGATGATGGGTGGATGAAGGGAAGGATAGGTGGATAGATACATAATAAAACAAGTATAGTAAAATGTTAATTGTAGCAACCAGGCACTGAGAATATGAGTGTTCCCTGTACAATTCTTTCAACTTCTCTGTGTTTGAATTTTTTCATAATAAAATGTTGGAGGAAAGAGCCAGCTTCATATTTAACAGTAAAAGAGAAGCCCTGCCATTAAAGTCAGAAATAAGTCAAGGATACCTTCTATCACCAATATTATTTCATTTGTTTCTGAAAATGCCAGCAAGGTTGCAAACTCAATTGCCTTCAGGGGTCATGCAGGTAATTTTAAAAAGTGAAGATAATTAGGTTTTAAACAATAGAGACTGGTTAAACTCTAGAATCATCACCTACCAGAGGGCAGAGGCTCATGGGCTCCAGTGTATGTTCCGCAGCAGGACTACCAGCCCGGTGTTGTCTTACGACCTAAAATTGCAAGCAAAGCTGGAATTCTAGTTTTTTTTTTTTTTAATTCTAGCTTTAATATAGGGGCAAAAACTCTTGATTTTTTTTAAGATAGTTGAATTGTTTTGCAAATACATAAAATAGACCTGGTCTTAGAGTAGTTAGTTTTCAACCTCCATACTAGCAAATAGATAAGAAGGGAAAGAAAAAAAAAGGAAAGGTGAAACCAAAGGAATCAACTGAAAATCTATTCAAAAATCTAAGAGCTTTGGGGCACCTGGGCGGCTCAGTCAGCTAAGTGTCTGCCTTCTGTTCGGGTCACGATATCAGGGACCTGGGATGGAGCCCCACGTCAGGCTCCCTGCTCAGCATGGAGCCTGCTTCTCCCTCTCCCTCTGCCCCCTACTGTGCTTGCTCTGTCTCTTTAGTGCTCTCTCACTCTCTCTCAAATAAATACATTTTTAAAAATTTTTTTTAAAAATCTAAGAGCTTCAGTAACATGACTGATTGCAGATATATAATACATAAAAACTGACAGCATCTCTATACATAAATCACAAGCCATTAGAAAATATACAGGAAGAGGGGAAATCCTGTTAATAATAGCAAAAACGGGAAATAAACCTAATAAGAAATGTATAGGATCCATGAGTAAAACTTTAAAACTCAGGATGCCTGGGTGGCTCACTCCATTAAGCATCCGACTCTTGATTTCAACTCAGGGCTTGATCTCAGGTTTGTAAGATCTCTGTGCTCAGCAGGGAGTCTGCTTGGGATTCTCTCTCTCCCTCTCCCTCTGCCCTGTTCCCCTCCACCCTCAAATAAAGAAATAAATCTTTTAAAGATAAAACTTTAAAACTCTACCGAGGGTGTATTAAAAAGTATGGGCTAAAAAAATAAAAAAAGAAAAGAAAAGAAAGTATGGGCTAGAGGCACCTGGCTGGTTCAGTCAGTGGAGCCTCTGACTCTTGATCTCAGGGTTGTGACTTCAAGCCCTACATTTGGTGTAGAGATTGAAAGAAAGGGAGGAAAAAAAAAAAAAAAGAAAGAAAGGGAGGGAGAAAGGAAAAAATAAAAAGAAAGAAAAGAAGGGGGAATAGGGAGGGCGGAAGGGGGAAAGAAGGAAAGGAGAGGAAAGAAAGAAAGAAGAAAGAGGAAAGAAAGAGAAAGAAGAAAGAAAAAGAAAGAAAGAAAGAAAGAAAGAAAGAAAGAAAGAAAGAAAGAAAGAAAAGAAAGAAAGAAAGAAAAAAGCCAAATGATTTTTCAGAAACAATCAGCACTTGGGGATCCCTGGGTGGCTCAGCGGTTTGGCGCCTGCCTTTGGCCCAAGGCATGATCCTGGAGTCCCGGGATCGAGTCCCATATCAGGCTTCCTGCATGGAGCCTGCTTCTCCTCTGTCTCTCTCTCTCTCTGTGTGTCTCTCATGAATAAATAAATAAAATCTTAAAAAAAAAAAGAAAGAAAGAAACAATCAGCACCAAAATCTCAGTGGCTTAACACAACGCTTATTTTTCTTTACTAAAGTGAGTTGTGTATCTGGGTAAGTGTTCAAGACGGCTGCCCTCTGTGTGTGGCTCAGCAAGAAGCTTGCTTTCATCCTGTGATACCTCATGCTTCCATGATCGCCAGAGCGAGGGAAGAGAACACAGAGAACCACACTTGGGCTTGTCACTGCCTTGGCCCCAAAGTGTCACATGTCACTTTTGCTCATAGTTCACCAGCCAGAACCAGGTATGTAGCCCTGCCATGTGCAAGAGGCTGCAAAATGTAGGAGAATGAATTAAATACTCACCAAGTATTAAATTAATGAGAATTTATACTCACCAAGTATTAAATTAAATACTGCATCTGCCCCAGAGTAAATGAAAGTCATAAGGTGATCTGAATTTTGAAAGACTCACAAAAGATATCAATTCTCCCTCAGTTATGCTATAAATGTAATATAATTCCCAATTAAAGTACCAACAGGAGGGGTGCCTGGCTGGCTCAGTTGGTGGAGCATGAGACACTTGATCTCAGGGTTGTGAGTTCAAGCCCCATGTTGGGTGTAGAAGTGACTTAGAATGAATGATTTAATTAATTAATTGATAAATTACCAACAGGATACTTCTTGGAACAAGATCAGTATATCTTAAGTTGTAAGTATGTAACATGTAAGTATAGCCAGGAAAATTCTGGCAAAAAAAAGTAAAGGGTATGGGGACTCGCCCTACTACATATGAAAACATATTACAGGGATCCCTGGGTGGCACAGCGGTTTGGCGCCTGCCTTTGGCCCAGGGCGCGATCCTGGAGACCCGGGATCGAATCCCACGTCGGGCTTCCGGTGCATGGAGCCTGCTTCTCCCTCTGCCTGTGTCTCTGCCTCTCTCTCTCTCAATCTCTCTGTGACTATCATAAAATAAATAAATAAATAAAAAATATAAAAAAATAAAAAAAAAAGAAAACATATTACAAAGCATTAATAATTGAAACAATTTGGTACTGAGACATAAATAGACAAACCTATCAATGGAAAGAATAGAGGGTCTAGAAATAGATATAAAACACGTATTGGGATTCTGCATATAATAAACCTGGCATTTCTAAACAGTAAGGAATTTTTTTATTATTTTATAAGCAGTGTTGGAACAACTGGCTAGGCACTTTGAGGGGAAAAGTCAAATCCTGACCTTATTTCTTATACCAAAACATATTCAGGATAGATAAAAGATCTAAATATTAAATAAACTATAAAAATACAAAAGAAAACATGGAAAAAATTGAAATTTTTGAGAAGTATTTTAAGGTCAAAGTAAGATACGTATCTCATGAATGTTTTAAAACTAACAAATATAACTACACAAAAAATTGAAAATGTCTGCCAGATAAAACAAAAACAAAACAAAACAAAAACCCGGCAGCCTGAGGAAAGGTTAATTCCCACATTATGTAAGAACTTTCAGAAACTCAGAAGAAAAAGGCCAACAACCCAATAGAAAAATGGTGGCAGACAAAAAAGGAATACAAGTCACTTTAAACACTCAAAAAGATATTCTGCTTCAGTCATCATGAAATAATGCAAGATTATTGTTTTTCACCTATCAGATTGGCAAAAAAAATTTTAATAATACCTAGTGTGGGTGAAGACAGGGAAATGCCAACATGCTCATGTACTGTCAACAGGAGTATAAATTTATGAAGTTCTTTGAGGACAAATGGGCAATGAGGTTCAAATTTTCAACCTACAAGTCCTTTGACCCAGGGATTTTACCTCTAAGAATGTTTCCTACAGATATACTCACACACGTGTGCAGAAAGCATGCACAAGAATGTTCACTGAGGCTTTATGCGATCTCCAAAAAAAAAGAAAAAGAAAAAACCAAAAACCCTAAACATTCACCAATAGGCTAAATACATAACAAATATAGTGAATGTCTCGTAAGGAGACACTAAAAAAAAAAAAAAATGCCCAAGGTGAGGGAGGGACACCCACAGGGGAGATAGGGACTGGAATCGACTTCTCAATGTATTCTGGTTTCTGCTATTTTGATTTTTGAATCCTTTGAATGTATTACCTATTCCAAAAACAAAACTGAATTTTAAAACAACCAAGAAAAAGAATGAGATCGATCTGTACATGCCAATACAAAATGATCTGCAAATATAATGTTAAGTGGGAAATGCCAGGTGCAGAAGCCTATCTGGTGTGCTGCGCTATCATTTGTATGGGAAAGTATATGCATTGAAAAGGTCTAGAGGAAAAAAAAAAAAAGAAAATGTCTAGGAAGACACATAAAAAATTTTTTTTAAAATTAAAAAATCTAAAAAAAAAAAAAACCCTGCAACAAGGGTTTTCTCCCAAAGAAAACTGGACGTCTGGAGTGAGAGAACTAGTTTTCTAGTTTTCACTTCATATCCACTAGTACTTGTTTATAACCAAGTAAATAGTATGTTCATTCTTTTTAATCCCTAGATTAAAATAATTGGGCTCGAATCACCCGCAGAAATCAGCAGAATCCCACAGAAACACTGATGCAGAGTTTGTGGGAAAAGGAACCTTCAGAACCCAGGAAGGGCCCCCTACCAATATTCAAGACCTCAGGTCAAGTCCACCTGGGCTTAAATCCTGCCTTTACTATTCTACTAGCTGTGTGGCCCCAGGCAAAACCCTCAGGTCTCTGTGCCTGTTGCATCACCGGAAGGGAAGCCTTCATCACACCTGCCCCTATGGCCCTGAAATGACCGTCCTGGTACAGCGCCTGGGAAGGCCTGGCCTGCAGCAGGCATTTAATTAGTAGCAACGGAAGGAAGGTTAAATGGACCATCGCACCCCGACACCCTGAAATCTGACGGGCTGTGGAAGAGAATCCGCTGGAGCTGGGCCTCGGACCGGCAAGACCTCGGCCACGACCCTGCGCCCAAGAAGCAGGCGAGAGGCCAGGTGATCACCAGGCCGGTCTTTAGGGTGAGGGCGATCAACTATTATCCCCTTTGCATGTTTGGGGGGTTTTCTGAATCAAAGTGTTGTGAGTATTAGGAAGTGGGCCGGGCTCCGCCCTGGGGTAAGGGCTGGTCCCCTGGAAGGTCCTGAACGCGCGCGCGTGGGAGGGCCGTGGGCCTTCTCTCTGCGCTCCTGCCTCCTGTCCTGAGCCCTCCCCGCGGGTCTCCCGTGCCGTTGGACTTTCAAGGAAGCTGATGAGAGTTTTTCATCAGAAGACGTGGGGGAACCGGGGCCGGGCGCACGCACCCACCGCGGGGCCCCGGAGCGCGCAAGCCCGGTGTCCCAGAGTCCCCGCAGCCCCGCGTCCCCGTGTCCCCGTGTCCCCGCAGCCCCGCGTCCCCGTGTCCCCGTGTTCCCGTGTTCCCGCAGCCCCGTGTCCCCGTGTCCCCATGTTCCCGCAGCCCCGTGTCCCCGTGTCCCCGCAGCCCCGTGTCCCCATGTCCCCCATGTCCCCGCAGCCCCGTATCCCCTTGTCCCCCATGTCCCCGCAGCCCCGCGTCCCCATGTCCCCGTGTCCCCGCAGCCCCGTGTCCCCTTGTCCCCGCAGCCCTGTGTCCCCATGTCCCCGTGTCCCCGCAGCCCCGTATCCCCTTGTCCCCGCAGCCCTGTGTCCCCATGTCCCCGCAGCCCCGTATCCCCTTGTCCCCGCAGCCCCGTGTCCCCATGTCCCCGTGTCCCCGCAGCCCCATGTCCCCTTGTCCCCGCAGCCCCGTGTCCCCATGTCCCCGTGTCCCCGCAGCCCCGCGCCCCCGTGTCCCTGCTGCTCCGGCCACAACCCTGCGGCGATCAGGAGCTGGGACGCCGGGACCGCCAGCAATGCGGCGCCGCATTAGCCTGCGAGAGGCCTTCTTGTGTGTTCTTTTGTGTCATTTTCCAGCCCGAGCGCGCGGCACATCCCGGGCCAGGGACCGAGCCCGGGGGCCACCGATGCGGAAGGCGGTGGCGCGGCTGCCTGGGGGGGGAGACGGCGGGGGGGAGACCGGGGGTGGGGGGGGACCCCGGGGGACCCCTGCCTCCCGCCCTACGCCAGCCACTTTCCCCACCACCACGCACCCCCTTCAGAAGGCGTCTCCCCGCCCCCTCCCCCCCCCCCCCCCCCCCGCCCCTTCTGCCTGACCCGGTCTTCCCCCCAGGAAGCCCCTGCCCTCGGTCCCTGCAGCTCCCGTCCAGCCGCAGCCTCTGGAGCCGGACTGGCGTGGGCTTGGGTGGAAGGATCTCCAAGCCTGGTCTCCAGCCTCGGCTATGCGTGCCTCAGTTTCCCCACCTTTATAAATTAAGCCGAGTCCGCATCTCCTAGGAGTAAATGCTTGTAGAAGCACTTATCTTAGCGCTTGACACATTATCTAATTTATTCTTCAACAATCCTGAGAGGTGGGTATTAATACTGTCACAGTAAATGGGGCTCAGAGGGGTAAAGTGGCAGAGGTCTTGACAGCTAGGAAGCTCCTGCACTGCTGGGGGAAGCAGCCAAGAGCAGAAGTCTCCGTAGAGTCGAGTAGAGTGAGGGGCGCACTTTGTTTTGAACTAAAGTTTTCTGGCCTGGGAAGGTTCTCAGGAACAAATGAATTCAAAAGAGGAGGCTGGAGAAGAAGCCTGTGCTTGGGGTGGCACCTTTTAAGAAGGAGCTAGGAAGCTCCAAGGTTCAGGTGGCTGTGTGCTTGTGTACCTGATGCCCCAGCATCAAAGGAAGTGGCTGCCTCTTTCTCCCATTCATGCACCAGCTAGGTGCTGAGCACCTGCATTTGCCCCAGGGCACGGGGGCGCGGGGGGGGGGGGGGGGGGGGGGGGGGGGAGGGGGGGGGGGGGGCAAAACCTACCACAAACCTACAGTAATCAAGACAGTGTGACACTGGGGAAAGACAGACATCTACATCAAAGGAATAGAATCAGAAGTCCAGAACTAAACATTGACATTTGCGGCCAATTGATTTTTGACAAAAGCGTCAAGATAATTCAATGGGGAAAGACTCAACAAATGGCACTGGTACAGACAGCCACAGGATCATATATAAAAGTTAACTAAAAAAGGACCATAGGCCTAATTATAAGAGCTAGAACTATTGAGCTCGGGGGAAAACATAGTGGTAAATGTTTGTGGCCCTGGGTTAGGCAATGGTTTCCTTAGATATGACACCAAAAGCACATATACACCAAAAAGAGAAGTTGAATTATACCAAAACTAAAAAACTTCTATGCCGCAAAGGAATAAGGAAGGAAGGAAGGGAGGGAGGAAGGAAGGAAGGAAGGAAGGAAGGAAGGAAGGAAGGAAGGAAAGAAAGAGAAGAAAGAAGAAAGAAAGAGAAAGAAGAAAGAAAGAAAGAAAGAAAGAAAGAAAGAAAGAAAGAAAGAAAGAAAGAGAAAGAAAGAAGAAAGAAAGAGAAAGAAGAAAGAAGAAAGAAAGAAAGAAGAAAAAAGAAAGAAAGAAAGAAAGAAAGAAAAGAAAGAAAGAGAGAAAGAAAGAAAGAAAGAAAGAAAGAAAGAAAGAAAGAAAGAAAGAAAGAAAGAGAGAAAGAACAATCCCTCCAAAAGGGGGAACTGTTTGCAAATCATATATCCAGTAAAGAACTTGTATCTAGAATATGTAAAGAACTCTTATGACTCAATAATGAAAAGACAAATAGCTGAATTTTTTAAATGGGAAAAGAATTTGAACACACATTTCTCCAAAAAAAAGGGGGGGATCTTACAAATGGCCAATAAGCACAAGAAAAGAAACTGAACATCATTAGCCATGAGGGAAATGCAAATCAAAACCACAGTGAGATACCACTTCACACCCACTAGGGTGGCAATAACCAAACAGACCCACAGCACATGCAGAAATTCTAGCCCTCCTAGCTGCCAGGAGGAACACGAAATGGTGCAGCCACTGGAAAACAGTTAAACAGAGTTATCGCCCACCCAGCTTCTCTACTCCTAGGTATCTACCCAAGAGAATGGAAGGCATATGTCCACACAAAAACTTGTGTATGAATGCTCACCGCAGCATTAGTCATAATAGCCAAAACGCAAAAAAAAAAAAGAAAAGAAAAGAAAAGAAAAACAAAACAAAACAAATGCCCATCAGCTGATGAATGGATAAATGAAATATGGAATGTCTGTAAAGTAGAACATTATTGGGCCACAATAAGGAATGAGGTGCTGATCTGTGCTACAACAGGGGAGAATTTTGAACATGTAATGCTAAGCAGAAGAAGCCAGTCAGGAAAGACAACGTATTGTATGACTCCATTTATATGAAATGTTTAGAATAGACAAATCCATAAAGACAGATTGTCAGGAGTTCGGGGGGGTTATGCTCACACGGGGACAAGAACAGGTAACAGGAAGTAACTGCTAATAGGTACAAAGTTTCTTTGGGGGAAGGTGATGAACATGTTCTGGAATTGGAGAGAGGTGACAGTTCCACAACTCTGTAAATATATAAAAACCACTAAATTGTACACTTTAAAAGAGTGAGTTTTATGATATGTGAATTATATCTAAATAAAACTGCTTTTTAAAAGAGAACGGGCTTGGCACACCTGGGTGGCTCAGCGGTTGAGCGTCTGTCTTGGGCTCAGGGCGTGATCCTGGGGTCCCGGGATCGAGTCCCACATCGGGCTTCCTGCAGGGAGCCTGCTTCTCCCTCTGCCTGTGTCTCTGCCTCTCTCTCTCTCTCTCTGTCTCTCTCGTGAACAAATGAATAAAATCTTTTTTAAAAAATTATAAGGGATCCCTGGGTGGCGCAGCAGTTTGGCGCCTGCCTTTGGCCCAGGGCGCGATCCTGGAGACCCGGGATCCAATCCCACGTCGGGCTCCCGGTGCATGGAGCCTGCTTCTCCCTCTGCCTGTGTCTCTGACTCTCTGTCTCTCTGTCTCTCTCTCTCTCTCTCTCTCTCTCTCTCTCTCTGTGTGTGTGTGTGTGACTATCATAAATACATAAAAATTTAAAAAAATAAAAAATAAAAAATTATTAAAAAAAGTTCAAGCCCAGTTCTGAAGACCCAATCCTCTAAACCATGGGCAATTTTATCACTCATTATTGGGGTTCTCCCTTGCTCCGGGGTTGCCCCCAGGATCCTGGAGTCTCAGGCAGCACCAGCCTCAGAGAGGCACCCTGCCCTGCTGGTTCCCAAGGACATGCCCAGGAGACCCAACCTCACAGCCCCACTGCCACGGTCAGCCTTCCGGGGTCACGTTCTCTCTCCTGGAAATGGGCCCCTGCCATCCCTTGGAGAGACCCAGTGCCCTCTCCCTTTCCAGTTCCCCGATGGCTCAGTCTTCTCTTTCTCGATGCTTTCCAAGGCTCTCCCTACTCTCTAAGACACTGTTCATTCAAGGAGCCCTGGCTTTTACAGAACAACTTTGGCTTTGTCCCGTGCAAGGATCCGCGAGGCAGAGAAATTCCAAGGGCCAGGCTATTGGCTGGAACATTCAGGCGGGGGAACAGAAAAAATAAGCCAAATGCATTCACATGTCTGAAATAGATCCTGCCAAGAGCATGCACCAAAAAGCCTGAATAGATTGTGAAGGGCCATGCCTTGGGTGGGGGTCCCACAGTGCCAGGCCCCGCAGGTGCGGTGCTTCAGTTACCTCTCCGTGCAGACACCCTTTGGGAAATGCCTGCCAGGGCGGGCCATCAACAAGTACTGATCTGTGGAACGATGAAGGAGCAGAAAAGTCTGACTTCTTCAGTCCCAAGCAGCAAGCTTTCCTGACTTAAGTGGGGTGGTCAAAATCCAAAATTGGACGCTTAACACCTGACCTCAGAACCTTGGCCCTCTTTGGTTTCTCGGTTGTGCTAGATCAAGGGCAGGACCTCCAGCCTCAAGGTCAGTGGGGACCACCCACCACGGGGCTGCTGCTACTGGGAAGAAAACCTCTTGTTGAACCATCTTGGGAACACCCCCAGTAGCCCTATCGCGGAACCAGTGTTTCCTAATGCCAAGCACCCTCCTTCCTTGCTTCCGCACCGGTCTCCCCTTAATCTGCACCGGAGTCCTACCGAATTCTTCTTTTCACACTGAGAAATGTGTAGCACAGAGGGACGGGTTCCAACCCACATCTGTCAGATTTCAGAGCCTGTATTCCTAACCACCCTTGCACCTACTGCCTTCAGTTGTTTAAAAAAGGGGGTGGTGGAGGGGGGGTGTCTGGAAATGTACCCATGATGGAAGAAGCACCCCCAGCAGCTTTGCAGGGAGGCGATGAGTGGCTGCTAGCAGTTTGGAGGAAGGAGCTGTCCCCTCCACTCACAGGCAAAGCCAGTAGCACCTGGTGTGGGTGCGTTACTGCCCTTGACACCACCCTCACGTCTAGACTGCCCTGTGGTTCCGGGGCTCAGAATACAAGGTCAAAATACCTTCACTGCTTTCCCATCACCCCCACAACCAGAACCTTACCTTTCCCCACTGCTATGAAACAAGCACCGCCTGGAGTCTGAAGTCCTGGCTCTGTGTTCCTTCCGGGCCCTTGGCTTCCCATTGGTGAAATGACAGTTGCATCTCTCAGCATTTGCCACTCAGGTGGCCTGACTCCATGAGTATCTGCGGCCTCACCTCCCAGCTGGTGCCTTCATACTCCACCCAAAGCACTTGCCCTGCCCTGGATCCCTCCTGCTTTCTCTCTCCCCTTTGTTCTCATTGTCCCTTCCCATAAAGCCTCTCCCCTCATGTCTCTGCCCACCCCAATCCTCCTTGTCCTTCCAGCTCCAGTCCAAACATCACTTCCTCCTGGAAGGCTGCCCCGATCCCAAGAGGAGCCATCTCATCCCCTCTGTACCCCCACCCCCAGCACAATGTCTGCCACTCTCCCAAGAGACACAGCTCCCTCACCTCCTTTTTATGCAGTTTTATACCCCCCGTGAAGAGGCACCGTACTGATAAGGGCAAGGTTTTGGAGTCAAACAAGGCTGGGTTCACATCCCAGGTCCCTTAACTGTGATGATCTTGGGCAAGTAACTTAATGGTCCTGAACTTCACTTTCCTTAGGTGTAAAATAGGAATAAAACAGCACTTCTTTCAGAGGGTCCTGGAGAAGATCAAACCAATGCATGTAAGAACTCAGTAAATAGTGGGTAGCATTACTACTGGCTTTCTTTTTATGCAAGCTCCTTGTGGGCAGACATACCGCCTTTCTCCTCTCCTCACAGAAGCTCAGCACAGTCCTTCCTGAACATGGCTAAATATTTTTAGAATAAATGAAACGATGAGAAGTAGCTTTAGGCTGCACATCTATGTCCCTAGCAGCATTATTCACAGCAGCCAAGAGGTGGAAGCAACCCAACTGCACATCAGTGGATAAATGGATAAACAAAATGTGGTGCAATCACGAAATAGAATATTACTCTGCCTTTAAAAGGGAGGAAATTGGGGGATCCCTGGTGGCTCAGTGGTTTAGTGCCTGCCTTCGGCCCAGGGTATGATCCTGGAGTCCTGGGATCCAGTCCTGCATCAGGCTCCCTGCATGGAGCCTGCTTCTCACTCTGCCTATCTCTCTGCCTCTCTCTGTGTGTCTCTCATGAATAAATAAATAAAATCTTTTTAAAAAATAAAAATAAAATAAAAATAAAAAAATAAAAGGAAGGAAATTCTGACAAACGGATGGAGGACCCCTGAGGACATGATGCTAAATGAAATGAGCCAGTCACAATGACAACAACAACACTGTATGATTCCACTAACATCAGGCACCTAGAGGAGCCAATTCATAGATGCCAAAGGTGGAAAGGGGGTTTCCAGGAACTGGGGGAGGGAGGAATGTGGAGATGTTTAATGAATACAGAGTTTCAGTTTTGCAAGATGAAAAGCATTCTGGCTACACATCGTAAATGTACTTAACACTACTGACCTGTACCCTTCAAAATGAGTAACATGGGAAACTTTATGTTATGTATATTTTACCACCATTAAAACTCAGCAAAAACTAAAATAAAGTCAGTAACTTCTTCGGACCTTAAAAAAAAAAAAAAGTAGATTTAGGCTGAATCCCTTAAGGGTCCCAATTGGAACAGAGTAGCTGAACAGAGGCATTTAGGTTTAAAATGTTTGAGTATAAATATATTTTTTTTAATGTCTGCGAACCACCCATATGTAAATACGCTCAAAATGAGCTCATTTTTCTTCTCCTTTCTGCTCTGAAGGGTGACATAGCGATCATCAGCCCAGGAGGGACCTGAACGGTCTGCTGATTACAGGATAATATTCATACAATGAGGTTAAAAGCACTGGCTGAAAAGTTCTTTCATAAAACCTGCTACACGAGAAGAGAAAATAATTTATGAGAACATGAACAATTAGCACTTTGTAAAAAAGAAATAATGCACTTAACTTGATCCCTATATTTAACATCAATTAAAGATTATCCTCATGAATGAAACTCGACCTGGAAATTAACAAGGGATTTAAATTGCATTATGCAAGCGACACAGAGAAGCGCGTGCACAGCTCAGGGCTTCCAATATTCGGCTAAAATGGCATCTGCACAATGAGACCGGGCCACCTCCTCGCCTCTCCGCCAGCTCCAAGATATTGTCGCAACATACAGGAACATTTGTTTCAGCTCCAAAATCCCGTGATAAAAAATCCCCAGGTAGCTACGAGCAAAAGGTTGGCATCCTTCATTTTTAAAAATAACTTCTGGGTCATCTTTTTTCTTACCGATAGAACTAACCAAGAGATTCCCTCAAAAAGCGTGTCTGCGCTGCTCCTAGATTTGAATCTGGATCATTTCCATAGAGCCATCCGAGTGAATCTATAGGGCGAGGCTAGATCAGAAATTATATTCTGGATCACCTGGTTCCAATTCACAGAACATTTTCTTCCCTAAAATGGGCAGCTCAAAGGGTGTGAAATGGGTTAGAAAACAAGCATGGACTGTATGTACCTGTGGTTTTTTTAAATAGTTACCATGTATTGAGCTAGACTCTAGGCTAAGCAGCCCCAAACCCACAGGGCCAGGATGGCTAGCTCTCCATTCTACACTGAGAAGACCATGAGGCCCAGAGAGTACAAATGGTCAGGTGTGGAACTGGGTCCCAGGGTCCTCTGTTTCCAGAGCCCACTGGTGGTCACTACCCTTTAGGGTGGAGGACAGATGTGGTGGCAAGAGCACAGAAAGCCCAGAGGACAAGCACAAGACCCCTTCCCCAAATGCGCCAGAGCCTGTATCTAGAACAGAGACTGAGCTCTCTCCGTTTGTCTCCCTCTGGTACAAAGCATCCTACTGCTTCCCAGGGGACATGTCAGGACCACAGCTCTGATACAATGGCCAAGAATCGCCCCGCTCGGAGAAAACAGAGATTTTTGCCATCTGCCATCTGCCCCCTGGAAGAAAGGGCCTTGTTCACAGCCCAGAATGCACCCCCTGAGAGATTTGGTTTTGGTTGGTTTTTTGTTTTTTTGTTTTGTTTTGTTTTGTTTTGTTTTGTTTTGTTTTGTTTTGTTTGTGCTATCACTGTCACTCTTGCCACATCCAGGTTTTCTCATTATTGTTCCTGGCATTGGATCTGGGGACAATTTACCTCTTTGCCCAGTGAGAAACTCAACTCTCGCAGTCCTGGCTTGGTGTGCGTGAGTGCAGGTTTCCCCCACTGTTACCTGGCGGGGAGAAAGCAGACGGTAACAGCTACCCCTTGAGAATTCACCTTGCTGTGCTGTAGAACTCTGCATTATTAACATTCCCAAATCCTTCCACTCTGAACGCATCTTAGATGGGAGTGAATTTTTGAGAATTCAAAAATGTGGAGAGGATGGAAGTGGCAGAAATTTATTAAATTGGCCCAGGGCAGTTTTGAAATTTGAAAGTTTCTCACTCTCCATGGCTCTGGGCCAACTTTGCCGACTGGCCTGTGCAGAGCTTTCTCCCTGGGTGGCCCTCTGCACCCTCACGGGAGGTGAAAGGCAAGGACCCCGGGGCACCAAGGGAGGACAGACCTGGCTGGCTCCAGCTGGACTCTGGAGCATGGGGAGAGGGTACAGGGGCAAAAGGAAACCGCTCCAGATGGCTTCTCAGTAAGTGCACCGAATATTAGTTACATTAATGGATCTTTTTCTTTAAGGCAAATAATTCTAAGGTAACCTCACCTTTACACAAGCCAGCAGTGGAACACGGAGGTTTCTTCCTCTGATCTCGCTGACCCACTGGAAAGTGACAGGGTGTTTTGGTTTTTGTTTTTCAGTCTGTTTTTTTTTTTTTTTCAGATTTTATTTATTTATGAAAGACACAGAGAGGCAGAGGCACAGGCAAAGGGAGATGCAGGCTTCATGCAGGGAGCCCAATGCGGGACTCAATCCCGGACCCGGGATCACTCCCTGGGCTGAAGGCAGATGCTCAACCTCTGAGCCACCCAGGGATTCCCCGTTTTCAGTCCGTTTTGAAAAGAGGGAGAGAGAAGCAGCAGAGCCAAATATTCACTCGTTGCAAAACCGTAAAAGTATTTTATTTATTTATTTATTTATTTTTGTAAAAGTATTTTAAAGGGTATTTCTCAGCCTATGAATGTGCTTTGCAGCAAGTTAGCTACACGGTTCCGTAATAACAGAGAGGAGCAATTATGTCCAAGGCTTTGAAATCAGAACTTAAGCTGAGTCCTGCCTCCGTCCCCTTCCAGCTGTGTCACCTTAGGCAAGTCAATTAACCTCTCTGAGCTTCGGGTTCTCCCTCTGCCAAAGGGGAATAATAATAGCACTTACCTTATAGGGTCTGCTCTGAAGATTAAGTACGATAATGGGGATTAAATACACAGAACCTGACACATACTCGGTGCCCAAGAAATATCAGCTGCCCCACATTATTATTATTTTCATCATCCTTATTGTTGGTGGGGTCGATGTTTAAAGCACTTTGGCCCCCAGATGCAGTAACATCCGCACATCCTGCCCCAAAGCAACAGCTAGGGTTTGGTTCCCCATCCTGAGCTGGACCCCAGGAGCCCCCAAATGAGGCAAACTGCAAAATAAAGGGCCTTCCCAGAGGCGAGGTTTCTCCCCAGCCCACCCCTCCCCTCCCACCGCCAGGTTTTCAGGATTCCCGACTACAAAAGATACACGAAGAACGTGGGGGGTGGGGGTGGAGGGGGGGGGAAGAAAGACAAAATAGAATCTAATTCCTATAATTAACTGATTAACCATAGCCTTCCATTAATGGAATTTTTAATGTACTATCTTGTAACGAGGAGAGGGACAAATAGCCAGCCTCGGTGATCTGTCTTCCCCGAGGTACGGGGCTCCCTGACCCGGGCACCAAAGGCCACCCAAGGAAAACTCTGGCGAGTGCTGGCACCTCCGCGGCCGCCGGGACCTGAGCAAGGAAGACCCCCAGGGGGGCTGGGGGGGAGGTTTGTGCAAGGTCGCCAGGGGTCCGGGTGACAGCGAGGACGACGGCCTCATTAACGCCAATCAGCCGGCCGGGTTAAGGGAGCGGAGCCCGCACCCCACCCCCACCCACCCCCACCCACCCCCACCCCCACCCCAGCACCCGGCCCGGCGTCTGCTGCAGCCGCGGCGCGGGGGGCGGGAGCTGAGCGGCTCCCTGCAGGGCGAGCTGAGCGGGGGCTCCCCCGCCTGAGTAGACAGCCATCCATCACCCCCGAGAGGCGGCGGCGGGGACGTGAACTCGGTCACCCCCCCCCCCCCCCCGCAGGCGCTGCGGAGCCGAGGCGGTGGCGGCCGCGCGGAGCGGAACGCGCTGCAAACTGCTCGGCTGCCGCTTTGCTGCACAGACGCCGCCGCCGCAGGTCTCGCTGTTTCCCGCAACAGCCTCCAGCGCCCCCGGGGGGTGGGGGTGGGCTGCCCAGGGGGGTCGGAGCTGCACACACACGCACACCCCGCCCGAGCCCCCCCGGGGCCTGGGGACAGCCGCCGCCACCCAGCGGACCGCACGGCCCTGCGGAATACTGAGCGGGGAGCGCGACGGCCGCCTGACAGGTGCACCCCCCGCCCCGGGCCGCCCCAAACCCGCCGCCGTCGGGGGGCTCTGCGCGGCAGTGCCCTGGGCTCCCCCAACCCGGCGCCTCTTTCAGGGAAGCTGCCGTCTAAGCAGAGCGGTACGTGCTGGACTGGACACTTGCACGTCGCCCCACTGCCAGGCGGGCCGCCTCCCCAGGGGCCCGGGAGCCCCGGATGCTCACACGGCCGCCCCCTCACTCTGGGGCGCGCTCATCAGACCTGACCTGCAGGCCTGGAGACCCACAGGCGGGGGAGCAGCACCCCTTCAACGCCTGACCCCACTCCTGCGACCCCAGGGGTCCGTGCGCTGGAGGGACAAAGCCTCAGATGCTTCTCAAGAGCAACGCAAACTGCAGAACTCGGCAAGGACTAAACAAAAAAAGTCTCCTGAGCAAGCCTGACGGCAGCAGGAACCCTAAAGTGGAAGACCCGGGTGCCCCGGAGTGACCTTGACAAAGGTCTGTCTCCTCTGAGCCTCGGGGTTCCCGTCTCCAGGTGCCAAGGCAAGGCCCAGCTTCTCAGACCCTGAAGCGGTGCAAGGCTGTGACTGACCAGTGCCTAGAAACAGCCCCTAGGCCAAGACGAATTCAGACTGAGGCCCCCTTCCTCCTAAAAAGCAGCGAAGGAACCCCACTGCAGGGGGGAGGTGCGAGGTGTTTGCAGAGCTCCTCTGCCCAGCAGGCAGCTCTCAGCAGGGTGATGCGGACCCGTGAGGGCAGAGCCCTGAACATTGGAGCCTGAAAGAAAGAGGGCAATGAAATCAACCCATACTTTATATCATACACCCCAGAGACGATAGGACTGACCCCAGCCACCCCCACCCCCGCCGGGGGTCCCACCTTCTCTCTGCACTGGGAAAGGCAGTGTTGACATACACACACACCCCAGGCCACCTCCTCTACACCAACAGCCTTCCCTCTCCCATGGCTGGACCGTGGGGAGGGGCGGGGGTGACCCCACCTGCCACTGGGGGTCTTGAGTGGGTGGGCTGTCGCTGCGGCCAAGGGCCCCGCGGAAACCAACCCCAGATCGCTGCGCTGCTACTACGAGGCTCATCGCAAGCAAGTCTGGGGAAGGCTTCATGAACCGTAAGCCGCGTCTAAGGGGGCCGGATCTCCCGCCGCGGATTCCACCCCGCTTGGCCTCGCCAGCGCCCCCATCCCCCCTACCCCCCGCCCCCACTTCCCGCCCCGGCCCGGGATGCGCGTCCTGCGTTGCCCAGGGGGTTGCCCAGGCCGGAAGGGCCCCCCCACCCCGAGCACGCGAGCCTGGTCGGCGTCCAACAACTCTCCTCCACCGGCCGCGTGGACCCGGCAGCCCCGGGGCTCGGTGCCAAGTGCAGCGCCTCCCGCGGAGCCGCCCGCGCCGCCTGCAGCCCGCGGCGCGCGCGGCGGAGACCAAGGCTGCCATCTAGCGGCCGCGGGGGCCCCGGGCGGGCGGCGGGGGCGCGGGGGTGCGGCCGCAGGCTTGGAGGCCGAGGCCCGGGGAGCGCAGCGCGGGCCGTGACCGTGGACCAGCCCCCGGCCCTGCCGCACTCGAACCTCCCTTCCCGGGGAAAGGGGGCGGGGACGGCTTCTCCGCCCAGGGTCGTCGGGAGAGGCGAGAC
Organism: Vulpes vulpes; assembly: GCF_048418805.1. NCBI lineage: Eukaryota > Metazoa > Chordata > Mammalia > Carnivora > Canidae > Vulpes > Vulpes vulpes. Next base: position 41,814,843 of record NC_132789.1, on the reverse strand, counting down.
CCCGGGAGGGGCGCACCTCGTTCCTCGAGGCCACCCCTGCGGGGCGTGGGCCCCGCACCCCGCGCTCCCGCCGCGGGACCTCGGGCTCACCCCTTCCCCCGAGGACGGGAGAGGAAGGGGGCGCTGCGGAAAGGCAGAAGAGCAGGATTCCGCGCTGAACAGCAGGATCCTTTTCTAGGAATTGTAAACCCAGAATTGTAAATAAAATGCTAATGATTTATTCGTGCTCAAACTCCGGGGGCTGCGTCGCAGCTTTTGAAGACAATTCCAAGCCAGGCTTTCCAGGAAGGCGGGCCTCCCCGCGGCGCCTTGCAGGGCTCTCCGGGGGCTCAGGGGTTGGGGGTTGGGGGTGGCGGTGGGGGGTTCTCGGCTGAGGGCTCCGAACCTTCCTTCACTGAGGCCTGAATGGGGTCAGAGGAGGACCGATCCTTTTCCTGAATTCAATCCACCACGGAGCCAGACCCCTCAGCATTCACCCACCATTCATTCAACAAATATTTACCCATCACCAAGTACCTATTAAGTCCTTAGCTGAATGCTGGTGATCAAAACAGACCTGGGATTCACATCTGGTGGGGAAGGCTGATTTAGCGAACAATCTCACAAATAAATACATGCAAATTACAGCGAATGCTTTAAAAAAAAAAAAAACAGAATTTTTTTTTTTTTACTCTTCTAGTATGGATACCGTGAAAGTTCTAAGAGCTTCCGCAGGCCCTTAAGGATGGCAGAGAAGTGATCCTGCAATAAGCCTTTAGTGTCCTAAATATTTTAAGACATTTATGTAAATAATGAGCTTTTTAAAAACTTAAAAATAGTTCAAGCAATGTCTATAGGCTTCTGCAGCTGCCAGGGTAGCTGACCTGATGTCTGACCTGGCTGGGTCAGGTGAGGATCACTGAACACCAGCAGGTGGAGGTGTGGATCACAGAGGATCCTCAGACTGCCCTCCATCAGGCCCAACCCACTGAAGCAGCGGATTTGGCCTCACTTTCAGCTTCCTCTCCCCTCCCAGCAGGAGGTGCTCAAGAGCCTCCTAGAGAAGCTTCACAGTGGCCACAAATCCTACACCTCAGAGCAGGAGACCTGGAGCAACCTGCAGATGCTTGTGGCATACTTTGTTTTTAATGGGTATCTCTTCCCACATTCCCCTTACCTGATTTCCTGAGAAATGGTGCATCTCTGGTCAACCTTGAGCTTTCTAAGGTCCTTTTGAATCTAAGTCACAAATGTACTAAGGATGATCAAGATTCCTGCCTCCACCATTAAGCTGGGGTTTTTTGCATTGGAGGGAATCTCCCTAAGACCAGTGAAGTAGTTCCTTTATCACTGGTCACCGAAGATCGAAGATTGATCATATCGTTGAGGAAATCCAGACTTCCTGCAGAGAGCTGTTCTGAATGACCTTCATTTTTTTCATTCATTGGACAAATGTTTATTGATCTCCTTCTAGGGACTGATTCTTTACAGGGCCTTGGGGATATAAGACCCATAAAACAGCTCCTACCCCCAGGGGGCTCCCAGTCAAGGTTAAGCACCTCATTTGCAAGCAAGGAATTCTGGGGTTCCCTCCCCTTCCCAGCAATGTGGAAATCTGGACCCCACCACCATCCTGCATCCCTTGAATTAGTTTATGTTTTGAGGGAATTCGCGAAACAAGTCCCTAAAGGGTATAAAAAGAGATTGGTATTTGGTCAGGGCAACCAGAACAAAATTTTTAATTTTTTTTTAAATTAAAAAAAAAAAAAACCTCTTTGGGGCACTCTTGTCCCAAAACCCACCCCTAGACTGAACTATACCAAAAATCACACTTTATTTCACAGGGCGGAGCTCCAGTGGTTTCTTTAAAATAATTTTCTTTAAAATAATAAAAATTATCTAATTATCTTTAAAATAATTTAAAAATTACTAGTGCTAAAGATGAATAAAATTCAGCTATGGGCAACAACACTGGTGAATCTCACAATGTTGAATCAAAGAAACAAGACCCAAAGAGCACATGCATAAAGGATGGTTCCACTGATACAAAGTCTAAAAGCAGGCAGCAAGAAACTGTTTAGGTTGAAAATTTATGAAGGAAAGCTAGTAAGTGGTCATCACAACAGTGGAGATAGGGATTACTTCTAGGAGGAAGGGGCTTGAGATAGAGAGGGGCACACAGTGGGCCTTTTGAGGGGCTGGCAATACTCTTATTTTTTGACCCACATGGTGTTTGCAAAGGTATTTCCTTTATTAATTATTTATGAGATTGTATCTGGGTTTTATGAACTTCTCTATGTATGCGTGATAGCTTACCCTAAAAATGTGTTCAAGGAAAAAGGAAGAGAAGGATTTTCCAGGCTATTTTTTAAATATAACTTTTTCAAATTTAATTCTTCAATTTGGGGATCTATATCCTGCCTGAATTCTCTATAGCTAAGTGTATCAACCTTTTGAGTCATGCAGCTGCAACAGATTCCTGACTCAGCCTTACAGACACAGGGAAGGCAGAGAGCTTGGCCCAGGAGACCCAAATTCAAGTTCAATGGCATCTCCAATTCACTGTGTGACCTTGGGCAAGTCCCTTCCCTCCCTGGGCCCCCTTCTTCTACCACACAATGAGGGGGTTAGAGATGATTCCCCCCCTCACACCTGTCGTTATGTGGGAGGTGCCTAGTAGGTTGGGCGAGGTTTTCTCCGTTCTAGAAACCTCTTCCCATCTCCTGCAGGACCCACCCCTGGAGCCCAGCAAATCCTGCAGTGAGATCACACTGCAGAGCAAGCAAACATCCCCAAAGCCAGGCCATCAAACACCCACATCCAACTGCCACAAGGGCTGTTCCAGGGGGGTGAGCACCCCGCCTCTCCCCACCTCCCAGAACCCGCACACAGAATCAGCTCCATCAGTTCTCAGATTCCTCCTCTCTGCAGAGGCAAGAGCTGTCTTTGGGCCTGATGTCCCTTGGGGACATGAGCTCGGCTAAAATCCCATTGATTAATCGGGTCCCACCCTTGGATCAATGGCTGGCATTAGGCGAGCTTAGCGCACTTTTATTAGTCTGGCTGCCCTCTTGCAGATGTTATAGATGAAGAAATAAAACGAGGAGGAGAGGGAAAAAGGACAAAATCATTAGTCTGAAAGGAGCAAAAGAGCATCTTCTCTATTTTGTATTCAGATTCAGAGCTGCGCTGGGAGCTCACACAACAATCCATTTTTATTCTGTTTCCAGAAGTTCAGCTCAGCCTCCTGATTTCCCATTTTGCCTGATGTCTTAGATCCCAGGAGCATTTGGGCAGAAGCATCCGCCAGCCCAGCCTCTGGAGCCATTGTCCAGGACTCCGAAAACATCTGAGGTCCCGCTCATTCCTTCCTCCAATTCTCACCAGGGCAGGAGGCTGCTGCCGGATGTAGGGGAACAGGCCCAACTGTCCCCCCGATTATCCATCATGCAGGTGTCATACTTGCTCTAAGGAGACTGGCCCTTCCCAGGCCCCGAAGAGCAGCCTGCCCCATGATCCCCACTTTGCCATAGCTTCTGTTCCAACAGAGGAAACCTCTGTGGAGCCCCTGTGCTCGCTGAAGCTCTCCGGAGAGGCGCTTTGAATTAAGACCAGAAATGCTTTTAAAAGACTTCGGTCCCTGGCCTCCTAATGATGACCTCTTCCTTAATTTTGTGATGGCTTCATCTGCCTCCTTCGATCATCGAGGTAGCTATAAAAAGCCAAACACCTCCTACTAACCCCATTAGGATGAAAGCGGAGGATTTTATTATTCATTTTTAATAGGAAGAAGCTCAAACTCCCCCAGGAAGTGTAAAAGGTAGGGTTTTGATGTATCTGGGATGGAGAGGTTGCAACAAAGCAGAACCCCACCCCCACCCTGCCCCCTCCCCAGAGAATGAGAAAGCCTTGTGGCAGGACCAACGGGAAAAGACTAGGGTGACCGGTGGCTGCAGAAAGGAAATGATCTCAGGCGCCTGGACCGCTCCTCCAGCCGGAGCTCCGCCTGCGCTGATCACAGGCCCTGTGGCGGAGGCGGGGGGGGGGGGGGGGGGGGGGGGGGGGGGGGCAGGAATCACCCAAATCCCCTGGAACACCGTCTCCCGGTAATTGTCTGTTAAACATTTGCAACTCACACACAAAGGTAACTAAACGGAATGGTTCCCTCCAGGACCGTGCGATTCCTAACAGTGATAAAGCCCCTGCCACAGGCAGCATCATTATCCAAACGCCATTAACATCAATATTCGTATCAAATGCCATCTGGCAGGAGAGCTCGCAAACCCAAGGGTGTCCCACTCGGGGACTTGGCAGCCGGTGGGGAGAGGACGGAGTGGGCCACTCAGCTCCTGCCTGGGGCCGGGGTGCGGGCCTGTCCCCGCAGGGTCCCAAGGTGTACCGGGAAAGGCAGGACCGGGCGGGCGACAAAACCTCCAAGTCCTTATCATTTATTCCCTGTCATTGACTTTTCTTCAAGTCTTAATTATGAAGATTCAACCAAGCGCTCCTTGGCGGCGTCATCATAGGAAACTGATGGAGGATTTATATAAATCTTCGGAGGGATCCCTTTCCTGAGGAGAAGCGGGACTTCACCTCCCGCCAGTGCTCAGGCCTGCCTTGCAGACAGCGTCCCTGTGCGACCCTATACTTAAGTTGAAAGAGATTTCTCGGGGAGTAATTACCTGACCCCAGGACACTGGTTCTTCCTGGAGAGGGAGGCTGAGTGCGTGGGGCACTGCTCGGCTCCTCCTTGGGGCCGGGGCCTGCTGCCCCAGCCACTGCCTCCCGGGCCACCGAGGCGGCCTCCTGAGAACCAGGGGCCACCCAGCTGCGGGGCCCAGCGGCCCTGAGCCGGGGCATGTGAAAGGAAGAAAGGAGACAGGAGCCTTATAGGATTGGGGTTTGACAAAGTGGTGCTGGGCCCCAGGCACAGAGATGCAGGAGCAGTCTCCCAGGAGATCCTAACAAACCCATGCCCAGCCTCCTCCCCTCTGCCAGTTTCAGCTGTGATGATCATAAATATCTATAAATAAATACCTGCCACATGCAGTTATAGTGAGGTTCCAATGAAGTAATAGTAATACTACTACTAATAATAATAATAATAATAATAATGGCCCCCATTTATTGAGTTCAGTATGTGCCAGGCAGGAGCCTGAGTGTTGCACATTTTATCTTATGCAGGCCTTGCCACAACCATGTGAAGCGAAAAAGCGTTTATACAGGATGAAACAGGGGCTCAGAGGTGTCAGGTAACCTCCGAGAGCCAAGTAAGCTAGGAAGTGGGAGCTGGAGTTTGAGCCCAAATCTACCCCCTTCGGGTGCCCAAGCCCTTGACCATTTTGTGAGCTCTAATGGGCTGAGCATGGGCTCTGGGGCTAGAAGGCCAGGGTTCTTGGAGTCCTGGCCCCACCGCCTTCCAGCTGTGTGGCCGTGGGTTAGTCACTTTGTCTCTCTGGGTCTCCGTTTCTCGGGCTGCCCCACAGGGAGGCGGTGATGCTCTTGTGAGCAGGAGCCTGAGGCCCACGGCGCTTCCTAATGGGCTGAAGGGTAGAGCCCTGTTCGGATGAAAGGAAGGGGCAGCAGCAATGAGGAGTGGCCTTAGAGAAACGCCAGGGAAGGAGGCTCCGTGTGAGCTCAGGGCCTGGGGCAGCCAGGCCGCAGCCTGGACATCCATCCCCAGGCCCGTTGGAGAGTGACCGAGGACCAGAGAGATGCTGCTTGGCCACCGGCTAAGGACAGGCCCTGGCCCCACGCAGCAGCCTGGCCATCCATCCCCAGGCCCGTCAGAGAGTGACCAAGGACCAGAGAGATGCCGCATGGCCACCGGCTAAGGACAGGCCCTGGCCCCACGCAGCAGCCTGGCCATCCATCCCCAGGCCCGTCAGAGAGTGACCAAGGACCAGAGAGATGCCGCATGGCCACCGGCTAAGGACAGGCCCCGGCCCCACGCAGGCCTAACCAGGGACAATCAGAGCTGGGCCGGGCAGTGGTAGCAGGATCGTCATCACTCTTCACAGCAGCTGCAGCATCTTTCGTCCTGAGACATGACCAGCTGCCAGCAGCACTCAGAGCCGCTCCGACGTGTGCTGCCTCGGTGCCCACGAGGATGTCATGAGGCAGGAAACTCTACCCCGCTTGAAACCCTTCTGGGCACGATGCCGGACTCAATATGCTCAAGTCATTCTCCCCAGCATCGGAAGCATCCACGCCAGCCACCCGGGATGTCCCGGGAGGAATTCCCACGCGGAGAGGGAGGCCCTTCCATCCTCGGCCTGGGGTTCTAGAGCGGCCTCTGTACCCCCGCAGCACAAAGCCTCCTTATGGGAGCCAGGGACGTGCTTGCAGAGGGGACACCACTCTCCTCTGGGAGGACAGAAGTCTGACTCCAGTGCAGTGTCGTCCACACTGCGTCCCCTGTGACAGGGCGGCATGGGTGCCGCACCCCCCTCACTCCCTGAGTGCCCCCCAGGCCTGATGCGGTGGACCATTGCCAAGGGGCTAGAACACAGTGGGTTCAGGGACCAGGACAGGGACACCCGGTGGCTCAGTGATTGAGAATCTGCCTTCAGCCCAGGGTGTGATCCTGGAGACCCGGGATCGAGTCCCACGTTGGGCTCCCTGCGGGGAGCCTGCTTCTCCCCCTGCCTGTGTCTCTGCCTCACTCTTTGTGTCTCTCATGAATAAATAAAGTCTTTTTTAAGAAAAGAGAGAGAGAGAGAGAGACCAGGACAGAGCTGGGGCACCCCGGTGTGGGAAAGCCGAAGGCACCACTGTCAGAGGGGGGCTAAGTCAGAATGTAGCGCACAGAGTCCACGGCGGGGAGACGAGGTCCAGCAGGCAGGGATCTAATGGGATGGGATCTAATGGGACGTCTGCACAATTGCATCAAATGCCAGCCAGCATTTAGAGCATCACCTTTATGGCCAGTGAGGACCTGACTCATGGCTCGGTCCACCCTGTTCAAAACTGGCCTGGGGAGATTGGGTGCTTGGAGTGACGAGGTAGGAGCAGTTCTGGCCGCCAAGCACCCCAGACTGCCCACTACAGAAGCCTCTGGAATCTTCGGACACATCTTCCCTGACTCTGCTCTACTAACATCACAACCTCGGCAGAGGGAACTTTTCCCTTTTCTACTTTTCCCTAATGCATTCAGGCAGAAGGGCCATGAATACTTAACAAAGAATGAAAAATCAAAAGAGGAAGACAATTTTTTACTGTATTTTTTAAACATTTGGGTAAGAAAAGTCAGATGTCAAAAAAAAGTCCCCATTTACATCTTTTAAAATGTGAGCAATTAATATTTTCCATGGAGGTTCACGCTCCCTCTCTTCATTCTGTTTGCAGGGTATTGTTAAGCCATGCTTTGTAATTTGTTGCATGTTTAAATATTCAGTCTGTATTTCATTTGGGCTACACATTTAATTCAGCCAACATGTTCATTTTAAGATCAATACTGTCATAACTATGTTGAAAAATTAAATTATTGTAACTTTATTTACATTTCTTAAAAGTACTGTGAAAATTATTCTTAACCAGGACCTAATCAATGTTAGAGTCTAAAAATATGCCACTCTGCATGAAGCTATAAAAAGATTAATGTACATTTTTTTACAAGAAATTAGTAGCTTAATGAAGTGGATAAAAACGCTGTCACAATTTTTATTGGATCTAAATTGCATAGTAGTAGAGGTACAGTAAGTGCCTTCCACATAATGACATAATGAGTCATGACTGGTGCTGGAAGGCTAATTTGCCCTTAACTGACACAAAACCAGGGAATTAACATCCCAGTCGCTCTACGCCAATAGCAGATGCATTATTTCATTGCACAGCAGGGTTTTTAACTAAACTCTTAACTGTAGAAATATTGATCTATTCTTCTGTGAAATGATGAAATTGAAATTTTTTAAAAGGACGTCTTAAATTATGGCTGCTGCAGTGACATTTGCTTTCACGGTACCATGCCTGTCGACAGAGCATATGCCACGGGAGAAATTTGGTGAGGCTCATACCTGTGTTTTAAGAGGCTTTAATCAGAGCAGAGGGGAAAGGGGAACTTTGCATGAGAGCAAATGCTGGCGTTTGAGAAACCGATAGACCGTCTATGGGTGCCCAGGTTCTGCAGGGAACACTCTTGCGTGCTGCCCTGGCCCCTAAGTTGGTTTACTTTGAAGAAGATCTAGGGCTCACGAGTTGTTTTGAGCAGCCACTCACCAAAACAGGGAAATCCAACTTAAGTTCCAAATACAAATTTGGGTTTTTTTTAAGATTTTATTTATTTTTGAGAGAGAGAGAATGAATGAGCAGAGGAAAGGGCAGAAGGAGAGGGAGAAGCAGACTCCCCAGGGAGCCCGATGTGGGGTGGGGGGCTCGATCCCAGGACCCTGGCATCGTGACCTGAGCCAAAAGCAGATGCTTCACTGACTGAGCCACCCAGGTGACCCCCAAATACAAATTTAGTGGTGAAAAGTAGCATAGGAGGAGCTAGAAACCCTTCAAAGAGATGAGTAGGAAGTTAGAGACACGGTACTGCCCTGGTTTTTTTGTCATTTATTCATTCATTTAACCATTCACTCATTCATTCATTCATTTTGCATTTATTGGGCACCTACCAAGTGCCAGAGATGGGTAAATACAGCGACCACTCTTTGGTGGCTAACTATTGCTTCTGTCAAATAGTGCAATGCAACATATTCTTTGTTTAACCAAATGAATCAAAATTCACCTTGCTTTGAAATTCACACAATAAACCTGGAACTAACAGCAAGTGCTTTGAGCTATTACAACCCAGGAATTTAGATTTAAGAAGAACAGTGTACTGACGCCCATAGACATCTGACACCTCTCATGTGTCTCTGTTTGACATCTTGGGTTACCACCCTCCCCTCCCCCCCCCAAAAAAAAAGCCCAGAAGAAGCAAAATCAGAATTCTTTATGCCGGAAAGCCTGGGAAACCAAACCTATTTAACTCAACTCAACAGGCCTATATTATATCACATGACTAGGCCCAGGCACACAAAATAACTAGACGTGCGCAGTTGAATCCAGTCTGTAGGCCCCTGGTTCTCAACAGCACTAACTAACGTTGAATCACAGTCTTTATTTAACGGTTTGGGGTGGACCTGGTATCACTATTTTTCAAAATCATTCCAAGTAGTATCAGAGGGCAACTGGGGTTGAGAATCGCCTCAAAGGCACCTGGCACAGTAGCAGTAGAAACTGCACAGACCACGCTCAGGAAATTGGAGGACTTGGAGACCAGGCTCTGCCCAGGAGCCGAAAGGAGAACCACAGATGGGCCAGGTGAGGACCCGTAAAAGGAGAGCAATTGGGCGCATTGCAAAGTGCACAATGAACTTGCTTCCCTACTCTGAGGCTTAGGACCATGCTCTACCGCATGTAAAAAGCCGATAAAATCTCCTCCTCATCTTCTCTTCAATATTTATAGAATTTTTTAAAATGCATTTATGTATATTGTTAATTATAGAAAAGGATACATATTCATTGTAGAAAAAAATTGGAAAACACTGTTTAAAAGGTAGGGGAAAAAAGAGGCTTTTCAAATCCCTGTTATTTTAAAGAGGTACAAGAATCAATCCATCTGAAAACATCTTAAAATTGATTGCTAAAGCAGGAATGAAAGACCCTGTTCCTGTACCCCCATCAACACTGAGTATCATCCCTTAAAAAAATGTCCATTTGATAAAGAGAAAGGGAAACCCATTGCTATTTTAATATGTATTTCTTCTCTTCCTTGTGAGGTTTGGTCGTTTTTCATGTTTTTGGCTTCTTTGTGTGTACATGTCACATACTAATATCTGTTCCTCACTTTCTTTTGGAATGTGTTTCTTACTGATTTATAAAAATTTATAAAACTGTATTAAGAATATTAACTTTGAAAAAAAAAGAAAATTAACTTTGTGGGGGCACCTGGGTGGTTCAGTCAGTTAAGCTTTTGGCTCGGGTCATGATCCCAGGTCCTGGGATTGAGCCCCCACATGGGACTCCTGGCTCACTGGGGAGCCCACTTCTCCCTCTCCCCCTGCCCCTCTCCAATGCTTATGTGCTCTCCCTCCCTCTCTCTCTGTATCTCAAATAAAAAAATACAATTAAAAAAAAAAAAAGAATGTTAACTTTGAGGGCGACTGGCTGGCTCAGTTGAAAGAGCACATGATGGGATCCCTGGGTGGCTCAGCGGTTTAGCGCCTGCCTTCAGCCCAGGGTGTAATTCTGGAGACCCGAGATCGAGTCCCGCATCGGGCTCCCTGCATGGAGCCTGCTTCTCCCTCTGCCTGTGTCTCTGTCTCTCGTGAATAAATAACTAAAATCTTTAAAAAAAAAAAAAAAAAGAAAGAAAGAAAGAAAAGAAAAGAAAGAGCACATGACTCTTAATCTCAGGGTCATGAGATCGAGCTCCATGATGGATGTAGAAGTTACTATTTTTTTAAACTATTATTTATTTACTTACTTACCTATTTGTTTATTTATTTATTTATTTATTTATTTATTTATTTATTTATTATTTAAGAGAGAGAGAGCACAGATAGGCCCAGCAGCAGGCAGAGGGAGGAGAAGCAGGCTCTCTGCTGAGCAAAAAGCCAGACTCGAGGCTCCGTGCCAGGACTCCAGAATCATGACTTGATCTGAAGGCCACACTTAACCAGCTGAGGCCACCCAGCACCCCAACATTCTTCTTTTTAAGTTTGTTTACTTGTTTATGTATTTCTTTAAGTAATCTCTACACCCGGAGTGCCTGGGTGGCTCAGTAGGTTGAGCATCAGGCCTTGCAATCAGGTCGTGATCCTGGGGTCCTGGGATTGAGGCCCCCCCCCTCAATGACCCTGTGCTCAGTGGGGAGCCTGCTTCTCCCTCTCCCTCTGCCCCTCCTCCCTCCACTCATGACCTGAGCCGAAATCAAGAGTCAGACGCTTAACCCCCTGAGCCACTAGGCGCCCCAGGACAGTAAGATATGTTGAGATAGAGACCACATTCACATTCCTTTTATTACACTATATTGTTATACTTGTTCTATTTTATTATCAATCTCCTGCTGTGCCTACTTTGTAAATTAAACTTTATCATAGGTATGTATGCTCTCTCTCACAAATAAATTTTTTAAAAATCTTTTTCAGATAAAGAATGTTAACTTTGTGTGTTACACATTAGCAAATATTTTTTCCTAGTTTCTCCTGTCTTGTGTATAGTAGCATATTTTGACATCAAGAAGTTTTTCATTTGTATGTTAAAAAAAAAAGGAACAGTAAACATAACTCTTTATTAGATTGCCTCTGTTACCTTTCATTTCTCTCCTCCCCACCCTTATGTGTTGACAAGGCCCTGAGACCCGGCGTCAGAAGACTAACACTCAGCAGCTGTGTGATTTAGGGCACACCCTTCACTTCCCTGAGCCTCTACTTTCCCCCATCTGCATCCTAACGTTGGTCAGGATGAAATTCAGTCACCACTCTAATGGGGACAACTTTGCTATCTTATTCACTGGTATATCCCCAGCACCTAGAATGGAGCCTTGCACCCTGCAGGCACTCAATAAATATTTGTCGATTGAATGAATAAGTATCTGGCTTGGACCCTCGCCCGGAACAGGCGATCGGTAAATGTCGCCACCAGCAGCCATCCCAGGCTACCCTGGTCCTAAGAGGTCCTTAAGGATCAGAAGCTGTATTTCCCAGTCCTGCTGCTTGTGTTTTCCATGTTACGCCCCACCACGGGACAGCACGGCCGGAGTGTGCGGTGTGAGGCCAGGCCTCTCCCGAGAACTCCTGGTGGTTCCAAAAGTGGGCTGATGCACAGCCCTGGCCCTTCAGCTGCAATTAAACTTTATCATAGGCACATATGTATAGGAAAAAACATTGTATGTATAGGGTTGGGTATTACCTACAGTTTCAGGTCTCCACTGGGAGTCTTGGAGCATATCCCCTGTGGTAAGGGGGACTACTGGTACGGAGGAAAGCAAGTTGCTAGGCCAGATGGTAAACCATGATCTAGGCTTACTTTTAGTCCTAAGACTCAACAGTCTACTAATGTGCTACTTGACCACAAGATAATTATGTTTTATGTTCATGATTTCCCTCACCCAGATTATTTCACTTGCTCATTGACACTTGTACCATATGCCAATGTATTGGGTTTAAGAAAAGCTCTGCATTTATAGTTTTACATATAGAAGTGGGGGAAAATGGAGATCCCAAGAAAAATGTGAAATCCAGAACATTCAGCCAAATCGGGTTTTTCATTTCTGTTCTAAATAAGCCTCCTAAGTGCTTTGTGCTTCACAGCTGGTTCTTCGCTTTTTTGAGTGCAGACCCCTTGAGGAATGTCAGGAAAAGCCAGGTCCCCTTTGTCCAGTTGGTCTGTGTGATTTTGCACGCAAATTCAGGACTCTCCAAATCTTCCCACTGACTCCTAGGTTCATACAGTGAGTTTCTTGCTTTAGAAGTTTGCATTAGAAGATCATCCAGCAAAACCCAGACTTCAAATTCTGTAATCAGTATAATCTCCTTGGCCTGAAAAATATCATTTTTGGCGCAGCGGTTTGGCACCTGCCTTTGGCCCAGAGCGTGATCCTGGAGACCCGGGATCGAATCCCACATCGGGCTCCCAGTGCATGGAGCCTGCTTCTCCCTCTGCCTGTGTCTCTGCCTCTCTCTCTCTCTCTGTGACTATCATAAATAAATAAAAATTTTAAAAAATTGATCTTTTTAGTTCACTTCCCTCCAGGGATAGGTTGCCTCCTCACTCACTACCTGACTGAGCTCCTAGTCAAGAATCATTATGTGTAGGGCAGCCCCGATGGCCCAGCGGTTTGGTGCCGCCTTCAACCCGGGGTATGATCCTGGAGACCAGGGATCGAGTCCCACGTCAGGCTCCCTGCATGGACCTGTCTCTCCCTCTGCTTGTGTCTCTGCCTCTCTCTCTCTCTCTCTCTCTCTCTCTCTCTCTCTCTCTCTGTCTCTCATGTATAAATAAATAAAATCTTTAAAAAAAAAAAAAGAATCATTATGTGTAGGTGCATACGTTAAGTTTGTAGGTCCATAAGTTAGGACATGGTGTGTAGGTGCATGAGTTAGGTGTGTAGGTGCATAAGTTAGGACATGGTGTGTAGGTGCATGAGTTAGGTGTGTAGGTGCATAAGTTAGGACATGGTGTGTAGAGCATAAGTTAGGATATTGTGTGTAGGTCCATAAGTTAGGACATGGTGTGTAGGTGCATGAGTTAGGTGTGTAGGTGCATAAGTTAGGACATGGTGTGCAGGAGCATAAGTTAGGTGTGTAGGTGCATAAGTTGGGACATGGTGTGTAGAGCATAAGTTAGGATATTGTGTGTAGGTCCATAAGTTAGGACATGGTGTGTAGGTGCATGAGTTAGGTATGTAGGTGCATAAGTTAGGACATGGTGTGCAGGAGCATAAGTTAGGTGTGTAGGTGTATAAGTTAGGATATGGTGTGTAGAGCATAAGTTAGGATATTGTGTGTAGGTGCATATGTTAGGACATGGTGTGTAGGTGCATAAGTTAGGACATGGTGTGCAGGTGCATGAGTTAGGTGTGTAGATGTATAAGTTAGGACAACACCAACTGCTGTAACAAATAAGGCTCATGATCTCAAAGACCTCACAGCAGAGGTGCTTATTCACTGTTATGTAACAGTCCAGTGCAAGTGCTTCTGGTCATCCGATGACCCCTCCAACAAGGTCATCCAGGAGTCCAGGGCCCTTGCACGTCGAAGCTCTGTATTTTTGGCGGTGTTGTCACACTCATCGGCAGCTATCTGGTGGAAAGGGAAAGGATCATGTGTAGAGGATCACACATGAGCGGGTTTTATGGGCGAAGTGGCATGCGTTACTTCCATGGTCTTCCATCAGCCAGAGCTCAGTCACATAACCATCCCTAAATGAATTTCAAGGGAGGCTGGAAATACTATCCCTGGGCCTGAGAAGAGAAAGCTCGTTTGTTGAACAGGTATCGGGCCTCCGCCATGGTGGGTGTCTACAGCTACTAGGAGCTCTGGGGCAAGCTGCTCAGAGTCCCCATGGAGCCATTCCCCTTCCTCCTTTTGTTGGCGCCGCCTCTAAGGTGCTCTGCTACTACCAAGAAGGCCGACCTTCGTTCTGGCATCAGACAGATGGGACTTTGAGGCCAAGCTCTGCCAATAACCAGCAATATGCTCCTGCAAGTTCCTTAGCCTCTCTGTGTCTCAGTTTACCCATCTCCAAAATGGACCACCGCAATGGCTCTAACCTCATGACACTCGGTAGGTTCATGGGAAGGCATATGCAAAGCTCACAGTACGATGTCTAGGGAGTTGTAAGCACGCACATATTATAGTACCAATGCCACTACTAATAATTATAACAAAAACAATACTACTATTATTATAGGCTAGTCCAGACTTTGAAAAACAAAGAAAAAATTTTGAGAGACAAAGTGAGATTCCTGTAAGAATGGAGATAAAATGTGGCAAGAGCCTGGCCTGGGGGAAAATAAAAAAGAATACCAATTGAAAAAAAGCACTTTTATGACCATTCTCTCGAATCTGAGAGAAATCAAGAATAAATAATTTCAGGTTCTAATAAATACACTGTGAGAAGAGAGTCGAGGGCCTAAAGAAGCAAAAAGTGGCCCAGATCTCCAGTTTGGGGGATTTTCAAAGCCACCAATACTCCTAAGCAAAATTAAGGTCTCTTCTCCATCCTCACCCTCCATCTGTGCTGCACTTTTCACCGCACAGTCTACCTGGTGTTCTTGCTGTGAGGATCATTCTGACCTCTTTCCTTGCCACCCTCCCCTTGTTGACTGGCCATGGCCTTCCCCAAGTCCTGTCCCAGCCCTGTCCGTGTGCCAGCTCGGTCTTCATTCCGCTCAGCTTTCTTCCCCTGCATCCCTCTCCTCTGAGATCCCAGGCCCCCCAACACCTAAATGAGCTCCTTTTTACCAAATAGCCTATCTTTCTTAATGATCCTATTTCCCTCAGTAGACAGCCACCAAGGGTCATATAGTGAGGAAACAGAGCCCACAGAACCTTCGGTCTTAGACATCTAACTAGGAGGAGCAACCGTGCAGCACAAAAGCATCCTTCCAGCATGGAAATGGCAGGCAGTTCCAAGTCAAGACAAGTGTCAGGGAAACGGCCAGTAGGACTATAAGCTGACTTCTCGGCCCACCTTCCAAAGCTGGAAAGCCAATGCCTTTTCTGGGACGAAGCCCCAATACAGAGAGTTTCAGCACTGCTTTTTCAGAATAAGATTGGTCCATTCTGCTCAAATACATGAACACTCCCTTCTCAGCGGACTCATTACATGGAGCACAAAGTTCACATGCCTATTTGAATAGAGAGGACCCAAAAAAGAGAAGAGCAATGTTTATAACTTACCAAAATGAGTATACCCAGCACCTCTCTTTTTTAAAAAAGGAAGGAATGGGGCAGCCTGGGTGGCTCAGTGGTTTAGCGCTGCCTTCGGCCCAGGGCCTGATCCTGGAGTCCTGGGATCGAGTCCCGCGTCGGGCTCCCGGCATGGAGCCTGCTTCTCCCTCTGCCTGTGTCTCTGCCTCTCTCTCTGTGTCTCTCATGAATAAATAAAAACTTTAAAAAAATAAAAAAAGGAAAGAAGGGAGGGAGGGAGGAAAGTGTATAAGATTAATATTCCATTTTTATGGCCCAGGCTTTTGTTCTGCAGGTTATGTTGTATTAAACCAAACTACTCACCTGCCACGTGCCTTCTGATGTTTGCTCACTTTAGCTCAAGAGATGCTTTTCACAGTGTGAGGGTCTTAAAGTGGAAGTTGTAACACTTTCACAACCCGTGGGGAGTAATGGGCGGTTTGAAGTCGGGGCTGGGGGGCACCAGCTCGCTTCCTTCCACTCAGTTCCTCATTATAACTGCCCTTCTGCAATGTTCTCAGTTATATTTTAAACAGTCCTGAAGATGTACAGAGGCATCTAGTTCTTTTCACATTAAAATCTGTCTTTGCAGAACAGAGTCACAGCTGGGGATTGTGGAGAGTTGCTGTGGCCCCAGAAGAAAGAAAAGCAAGTGCCCGCGGAAGGCTAATGCAGCCCAGCCTTTTCCTTTGCAGTGTTTTACTTCTCCAGAGTGAAATAATCACAACAGACCTCATCTGAGGCCAAGGAAACTGATGAAAGCAGATATTTCAATTCAAAGATGTGGCTTCTCCTTCCAGGGGAGCCTTTAAGAGCACATGCATCCCCAACAGATGGTTCAGGGGGGCGAATAGTCCTGTTAACAGGAATGTGGAGAGAGCTGTCTCCTTAAGGCCCCTTTGTAACCCACCTTCCACGAAGCAAATGATGTTATGACCCTCGTCCTATCCCACCCCTTGTTAAAAAGCTGATAATGGATACAAAACGTGAAAAATCACAAACGGCTCCCCTCCTAAACTGTCTCAGATCAGCCCTGAATATCATTTCAGGGGAAATAACTCCAGCAATCCCTTGGATCTCTAAGTGGGGTGTACACTTGGGTGATAATAATTTGAACTTTCAGAGCAAATAGGCAGGAGCCCCAAAGCCAAAGGCTGTTTGAACAGTACAACACCGCCACCTAGAGGTCACACACCAGGGCCTCGGACCCTGCAGCCAAACCAGGTGAAAAGCCTGGCAAGGGGCTGCCCAGAACAGCGGGGTGCATCCCCCCCCCTTCGCGTCAAACCCGCCAAGAAAGGCGATTTAAGTGAGCCCGGGCTTTCCACAGCAGGTGGAATGGCGAGGAAGTGCTTCAGGGCATCAAGGTGTGCCCCCCGCACGGCGCCCAGCAAGGATGGAGGCTGACCAAGTGAGCAAGAAAGAGGCAGAGAACAGCCCCACGCGTGTCAAGGTGTGGGGGGTGGGGTGTAGGTGAAGGAAAAGGCAGTGGGTAGAGGGCTTTGAGGGAGGATCTGCCATTTAAGCTGAGCTTAGCAGGAGGAAGAGAATTTCTACAGGGCAAGGGAAGCCAATTCCAGGTCGGAAGAAAAGCATGAGCTACGAGGCTAGCTCATAGCCTGGTTTAGGAAAACCTGGGTTTTCCAAGACAGTGCCAGTACCTATATTGTGAAAATACACAGGTTTTATTACACAACCAGGTCCCTGAAGGCTGTATTAACATACTTGGAAAAGGGAGGCGCCTGGGTGGCTCAGTTGGTTAAGCCACCGACACCGGATTTCAGCTCAGATAATGATATGAGGGTCTTGGGATCGAGCCCCACAGAGGGCTCTACGCTCAGCGTGGAGGATTCTCTCTCCCTCAGCCCCTCCTTCTGCTCATGCACACACTAATCTTTAAAAAAAAAAAAAAAGATACTTGGAAAATGGAATCCTACTTCCAATCCCACAGAAAACATTTCAGTGAAGTGCCCTTCAGTGTATTCATTATACAGATTGAATAGGCATTTCTTAAAGTGTCACATGGACTTAAGAACATGGGATTTTATAAACTGCAGCAAAAAGTCTTCTCTATTGCAGTCTTCTCAGAACCTTTAATATTTGGCTGAAAACTGTCTAAGTCCCACAGACTATAGAACGCAATTTCCAAAATTTGACTATAGAATTTTCTGCAAAACATCCCATAAGCAAACCCTCCCTCCCTACTTAGGGAAGCAAGGTCAAGTGGTGGTTTAAGGATGCAAGTTCTAGACTCAGGCTGTGTGGATTCCAGTCCCACCTCCACCACTCACAATTGAGTCCCTCCCTGTGTCTCGTTTTCCCTTCCTCAAAATAGGAATATGGTACCTGCTTCACAAGATACTGTGAAGATTGTGTGAGGTCATACATATAAACCACCTAAAATAATTGCTAGTAGTTGCTGCCACTTTGTGTGTCTCACCTGGCTCTTTAGACCCACTGGCTTCCGGCTCTGTGGGAGTTCAGGGAAAATGCTGTTAACAAGAAACACACTCCAGCCAGGCCTAACTGCTGCCCACATTCCCTTGAGAGACTATGTTCCTTCGGATCTCTGGGGGAAATAGAGGGTTTTAAGTTACTCTACTAGCTTAGATGGAAAATAATGAGGATATTCACTAATAATCTCTCTTGGATAGAACTCGAAAAGCTTTCAGTATTTGCAAAACAAAACCACAAATTATACACAATTGCTTTCCTCAACTACAAAGCTTGTGATGTAGCAAGCTCCAGCATCCTATATGGGGGACTTCAGTGTGTGTGTGTGCGCGCGCACGCACACATCTGTGTATATGAGACCAGGTGAGTGAACGGGAGAGGGAGTGCTCCCTGCTGAAGACTGTAAAGGTTTTATTCAGTCATCTGTTGCAGTGCTCTCAGAGGTAGCCTGGAACAGATACACGGGCATATTCCCTTAATAGTTTTATAGGCTTCTTCCATTTCAATTCCGAGTTGTCTCCTTCGTTCATTTTGTCTATTTCACCATTTTTCAAGTTTCTCCTCCATCCTCCCTGAATTTGTCATTTTCCATAGCAGGGGGAAAAAATAATTCTCGGGCACCTCTGTGCCATGGTATGCTCACCTTGAGGCATGATCTCCACTGAGCCAACGAGAGTGTGAGGTGAAGACACAGGCAGGCCCCATGGGGCGGGTGCATCTGGAGCGCAGGCCCCACAGCACACGATCTCCGACTAGGACTAGGCCGCCAACCTGGGTTTTCCAAGACAGTGCCAGTCTACACCTGTCGCTCTGGCATCATGATTAACAGCATCCCTTCTATCTCAATAGCATCCCGGTTTGGAGTTTAATTTATATGGTCATCCTAGACAAGCTTCTCTACTCCTCTGCACTTCTGTTTCCAAAATTTGGAAAAAGATACAAGATTAGATAGTATTTTAAGAGGTTTGTGTGGGATTTTTTTTAATGTTTTTGTGATTTCCGTTTCAAAGTTTTAAAACTGAATTCTAAAGTAATCCAAGCATGAAAATCAAAAGATCTTTCAATCTCTATCCACCTTCCTCCCTTCTATAAACTAAGGTATACTCTACACCAATCAGTGTAGATCTCACCTGACACTTAAGGTTCGGTAATGAGTATCCCAGGAACTGGAAGAAATGAACAAGCTGGAATTGGTACAGAATTTTTAGATGGTGTTTCACCTAATTCATCTCTTTACCCCGGCACCCTGGCTTGGCTAAAACACATCAGTTATTCCTCACAAGAGATTTGTTGGTATGAAACACTACAACCAAAAAACCATTTTCACCTAGGCCTGGACCTCCTACACTAAGCAGGAATAGGCCAGGAGAAGTGTTTGGACACAAAGCATGAAATTCCTGCAGCACTGGGACAGAGCTTGAAGTCCTAAAACATATAGCATGCTAACCATCTGAAGCAGCAAAAGAAATGGATGCTAGAATGATAAAGTGAAACGACCCAAAGTCCCATCACCCCACCCTCCTCCTATTTCAGGCAAATAAAAAACTGATTTTGGAGTAAATACATTTATTGATACCCATTTTATATAGTTCAGTGAAATAATCTATAAATATAAAAGCATTTTCTTTTGGATATCCCCATGGTCCGTGTAAATACTCAACAGTCAAAATCATCTGCAGGAAGCGCTGCAAGTCACACTGTTAGGTTTACAGACCTGAATATACACATTTCATTAAACAGCGGCACTTATGTACTCAAGTGGTCCAGTGGCTTTGGAATACAGGACTACTGGGCATGTCGAGTAAAAATAATGTGTCACTTTAAATCAATGGACAGGGTATCAACCATCAACAAAAAGAAATAATTATGAATTAATATCCTAGGTGAAGAAAGTACCACAGTTGACACTCGGTGTCAGAATACTGGAGACAAAGTATGTTTAATGACACATGTTGTGGTGCCATGTGCTCTCTCCAACTCCCAGTGGACAGTCCACCAGTGCCTTATTAGGGTCATTCATGGCCAACAAAACAGCAATTCTTAGAGAATCTAGATAGCTTAGAATAAAAGGTATGTAGCGGCTGGTACCAAGTTTAAAGAGATATGAGCTAAGTATTTCAATGACATAATGAGTATCTCCCCTAGGAGGAGGAAATTGTGGGGAAAACAAATTTTTAAAATTCCCATCGTTACACTGATCATGATCACTTATCTAATGGAGGAGAAGGAACCCAGATATCTGGTACCCAAAACACAAGTGCAAACTTCTTCCGTTTTAAAGTTTCTTCAACACTTCAAGAGAACTAATGCAGCAGCCACTGTTGAGCCTTGCTCTCAAACTGATGCAGCATAAAACTTTCTTGTTTCTTCAGTAACAAATACAAGGAATGTCCTTTGCTGCGGTCAGATCATATGTCTTCTGAGTTAGCAAGCAAATGCATTTAAAACGTCTTAGGTGTGTAATGTCCAAAATTGAAATCTGAGAGGCAGTGTTAGAACTTAAGCAAGGCAGGATTTTTAGAGACTACTCAAATGAAAACCTAAGTGAAGCATATAAAAATTCAGTTCTTTCTATTATTTCCAACTGGTAATTGACAGCAACATTCTCTGGTAAGGATGGGTAAGTGGTGTTATCACCAGGTCCAAAATATCCCAACTACTCAAAATAGGACCCCAAAGAGGAGAAAGACACACTGAGTTCTGTGGTCTCTAGAATTCTTTTTTGCCTTTTTTTTTTTTCTAAAAAAAAAAAAAAGAAATAGTAGCTTCAGTTGCACACCACTGGTTGAAGGGGTCTTCATCCAAATAAGAAACTCTACCCCTTGTCTCTAGTGGGACAGGCACCAGGATTCCCACAAGCGGCAGCTCCCCTGTCCTGTAGCACGTGGCATCTGACCCTGGAGTGAAGAGTAAGCTGGCACAGAGCCCCGACAGCTGGAATTCAGGCTAGATGGCATTTCGCGGCGTGCCATTGTGTGTCAGCGATTTCAGGCTGGGGGCACTTGTCTGGTGACCACAGCTCCTGTGAGAGGTCACACCCACCTCAAAAACCTCATGAATAGCTTTCCGGAAACAGTGGAAGTTGTAGTCTATTAAACCTGCAAGAGAGTAAAGGAAGATCAGGCCCCCTGAATGTCAACTGTGAAGTTATCTGTTAAAAAATATTTGGTAACAAAAGAAAAAAACTGGTATGTATTTTTAAATACACATCCCACTGAGGAATGTGCTCTGTTAGAAACATGATAAAGCGTATACCCACACTGTTAACACTGGCTACCTCTGGGGCCTGGGAACGAGCAGGGTAAATAAAAAAAATAAAGAAAAAAACAATTAGGAAGGTAAATTTGCTACGAAAATCTACAATAAAACCTAAAGTGAAAGTGAAATACTCTTCAAAGTATCAAGCTTTTCCTTTCACAAGTCTTTCGGGCAGCCAGCGAGGAGCTGAAGGGAAGGGCTGGAGCAGTAGTTTGGCAGACTGCTCAGAGGAGCCCAGGGGTACCAGAGGTCCTCGAGAGGCCCACCAGCCAGAGCCTCAGGCAGCCTAGACTGCTCTCCAGGCAACACGGCTCCTTCTTCGTCAGTTTCAAGAACTGGCTTCCAAGTAAGACTTTGGTCAAACAGTTCTACTTTGTGACACAAATGGCTAGCTGCCTATCAAAAATACATGTTCCCCCTTCCTCCTCAGTAACAGAAACCCAATTTTGGATGAGCACAATGGTGCTCAGCTAACACATTACACTTCTCAGCCTCCCTTGCAGTTATGTAGGGCCACACGACCAATTCTGGCCACTCAGATAAGTGCAAGCACACCGGCCCTCTGTGAAATCTCCTTAAAAGGAAAAGGATGTATCCCACCCCCAGCCTTGTTCCTCCTCCTTGCCTAGAATACAGAGCTCCAGGAGCCATTGTGACCTTAAGAATAGAAGCCAGTGAGGGGGCACCTGGGTGGCTCAGTGGCTAAGCATCTGCCTTCGGCTCAGGTAGTGATCCCAGGGTCCTGGGATCGAGTCCTGCATCGGGCTCCCTGCATGAAGCCTGCTTCTCCCTCTGCCTGTGTCTCTGCCTCCGTGTCTCTCTTGAAAAAATAAAATCTTTTTTTTTTTTTTTAATTAAAAAAGGAAGCTAGTCAGAAGAATTACAGATCAGAAAGAGAAGCATCAATCCCTTGAGGATACTAGGACATGAAGATGACCACACAAGACACAAATCAAAACAACATGGTGTCAAAATGACTACAGGAAGAAGAGCCCAGCACAGGGCAAAAGCAGCCAATGAAAGCCTCAGGAATGAGGCAGAACTTTGGGGATACAGGCAAGATTTAATTAGGCAGGAAAGACAATATTAAAAAAAAAAAAAAAACAGCAGGGAGCTGGCAATGAGAACATGGCACAGGTGGGAGACAGGAAAGAAACTGGTATGTCTGGGGAAAAGGAGCAGAGAATTCTCACTGGGAAGTACTGAGAATCAAGTCTGAATAAGTGGATTAGAGCCAAATCCAGGAGATCCTTCAGACTCAGAAAAAATAAACTATAAAAGTTCTGATAAGTTTAACTACATTAAAAATGACTTCTAGGAAAATGGTAAAATAAAACTGACAATCAGGGAAATCTGAACTCTCGCCAGCGATGTGATATTATGAAAGCACTGTTCATTTTTTTAAGTTTATCAATGGTACCGTTAGGTTTAATGTTTTATTAATGGTACTGTTACAGATACCTACTGAAATATGTAGAGACAAAATTATTTGATCAAGTCAAAGATTTGTTTCAGAATAATCCAGTAGGGAAAGAGGTACAGAAATGAAGTAAGATTGGCTATGATTTTGATAGTTATCCAATCTGGGTGATAGACAAAAAGGGTTCATTCTGTTATCTTCCCTCTGTTTTGTGTTTGACAGTTTCTACAACAAAAGGGTAAAAAATAATAATTAAGCTGATAGGATAAACAGGAAACAAGACTGATCATATGCTTGTGACTGCAGGAGGATGGGCACATGGACACTCACTGTGTTGCCCTACTTTTGGATATATTTGAAAATTTCCATAACCAAAACCTTTTTAATTTCTCAGATTAGAATGCAGAAAAATAAAGAACTCCTAAGAAGTATAAAAAGGATAAAGGTAATATGAAACGGGTAAATTACCAAAGAAGAAACCTGAACTGGTATAAAAGGTACCTGTCATGAAGAAAATGCCTGCCCTAAGTAGTAATTAAAGAAGTATAAAAATTGGGGGTGCTTGGTAGCTCAGTCCATTAAACGTCTGCCTTCAGCTCAAGTCATGATCCCGGGGTCCCAGAATTGAGCCCCACATTGGGATCCTTGCTTGGCAGGGAGGCTGCTTCTCCCTTTCCCACTCCCCCTGCTTGTGTGCTTTCTCTGTGTCAGATAAATAAATAAAATCTCTAAAATAAAGAAGTAAAAATTAGGGCTCCTGGGTGGCTCAGTGGCTGAACGTCTACCTTTGGCTCAGGTCATGATCCCGGGATCCTGGGATCGGGTCCCCTATCGGGCTCCCTGCAGGAAGCCTGCTTTTCCCTCTCCCTCTGCCTATGTCTCTGCTTTCTCTGTGTCTCTCATGAATACATAAATATTTTTTTAAAAAAGAAGTAAAAATTAGAACCTCAAAATGAAATACCATTTTGCATTTACCAGATTGCAAGCATTATCAAGGACATGAAGTGACAAGAACCACCACACAGTACTGCCGGGGGCAAAAATGGGAAAGCCACTTGGGAGAGCAATGTTTAATAAAGTTGAAGACGTATGAATACATCTCTCTAAATTCCACTACTAAATATGTTCTAAGAGCAACTCTCCACACATACAAAGGGAAACATATTCATGTGTTGCATTTGAGTATTTTTCGCAAAGTTATTTGTGATTTTATTTTATTAAGATTTTATCCATTTATTTCAGAAAGCAAATGAGAGAGAGAGCATGAGTGGTGGGGAGGGACAGAGGGAGAGGGAGAAGCAGACTCCCTGCTGAGCAGGAACCCCCCCAATCCCAGGACCCCGAGATCTGCCCCAAGGCAGATACTTAACCAACTGAGCCACCCAGGCACCCTGCTATTTGTGATTTTAAAAACAATCTATGTGTCCAGCAAGAAGAAAATAAATTGTGGTATATTTAGCCTGCATATTATGGTGTGGAGTGAAAATGAAAGAATGAACTAAAGTTACATTTACCAACACAAATAAATCTCAAGATAATGAGTGAAAAGAGTGAGCAAGCTGTAAAAATGTAAGTAGTCTTCTGCATCATTTACACGGAGATACACAATACAAAACTCTGTATTGGTTAAGGAAGATACAAAGTAAAAGAATACATCATAAATGGGAAAATTAACTACTACATTCCACATAGCACAGGAAGAGACTTCCAAATGAGACATACATAGAAGACAACTATGTCTCTGCCATGTTTCAGTTCTGGAGCTCAAAGGTGAATACACACATTTTTGTTTATCCAAAAATTGTGTGTATCTGACAGAGTTTATTAATATTAACATTAGTGGAATATTAATTCACCCCATATAAATTAATATTAAAAATGCAGACCATAGAGCAGGTACTTGTTACAGTGAACAGAGAGCGAGGATGCATCCTTGAGTAATGAAATAACATGTTGAAAGTAACTTCCTGAAAGTCAATCTGCCTTTGGAATAAAAGACAACACATCCTAGCCCCTCGAAACACAGGCTGAGCGCATAACCTCAAGGAGGACATGACTGCAGCGCCATGGGCCTGCAGGGATGAGGACCTGCACTGGGGGCGCGGACAGTGGGGGTAGAAAGGAAACCCGAGAAACAAACAAAATTTGGTGAAAATTCAATTGTAAACAATACATGAAAAGAATCGAAAATGGAGAACACAGAAGGCCCTCTATGAAATGCCCCACAGAGGCCCCTTCGTGGTACCACCACACAACCACCTGACTACGATATATCTGAGCTTGAGTACCAGAAAATGTCGTAACTGGTAACAGCACTAGGGTAGCCGAGAGGGTCATAAAACAGAGGGAAAAATTTTCATCACTTCTGACACCATGTACAAGACAATAAAAGATTTAAGTGAAAACGTCTTACTAACAGCTCCAAATATGGGACTGGAATATGGGCCCAAGTCAGAGCTGGAAAGGTGAATTTTTCAATCAACCACATAGAGAAAATTAACTGAAACCACGGCTTGAATGAGCTGACCAGGAGAGTAACGGAAGAAGCAAGCAAAAGGACTGGCTCTGAAGAAGGCTCAGAGCTGAGAAAAAAGGTCAGAAGAAACAGAAGTGGAGGTCAAAGAAACAAATACATAAAATAACGTGGAGAGCTTAGCTCTAGAGAAGCAAAGTGAGAGGGAAACTTCAAGAAAGGAGGGACCGGCAGGACCACATGCTTCAGAAGGCTGAAGGGCTACAGAATGAGGGACCATCTCTGCATAAAGCAAGAAGGTAACCTGGGAACCTGCCAAAGAATCATCTCAGTAAACAGGTACAGGTGGTAGCCCAACTGCTGGCATTTAGACATGTATTAAAAGGACCCAAAATCAGAAAGGCTGGAATTAAATACTTGATTTAACATAAAAGATCAAATGGAGGATAAAGTCTGGACTAGATCTGGAAAGGAAGAGATAGAAGTAGTTTGAGCTGAAAATTACCTAACACTGCAATATCGTTTTCTCTGATTTTTCAAAAACCTAATAAATTATTACAAAGAATGTAACATAAAAAATGCCTTTTAAAATGCCATTACCTTTTCGTTCAAAACTTTCTTCCCTAAGAATGCAGACCAGTGCCAAAAATTTAGTCACTTCCTTTAAATAAAGGACAGTTGTATTATTCAGCTTGATAATTGCCATAGATTCTTTGTCATAAGCACTTCCACTTCCATCTTCCTTTAACCTGTTTTAAAAGAAAGTATTCATTATGGGTTTCCCAACGACGTATTCTGTCACATTTAATTTGCACAATGACAAGTCTTTCCACTGTTTCCCAAGTGTCTTTTAAGAAAAAATACTGGCTTAAATATACAGCAACAGAAGTTCTCGTTTAAGAAATAGGGTTCCCAAGGGTGCCAATGTAGCTCAATTGGTTAGGAGTGCAACTCTTGATCTCAGCTCAGGTCTTGATCTCAGGTCGGGAGTTCAAGTCCCCATTGGGGTCCATGCTGGGCATAGACTATACAAGAAAAGAAGAAAAAAAGAAGGAAAAGAAAAAGAAAAAGAAAAAGAAAAAGAAAAAGAAAAAGAAAAAGAAAAAGAAAAAGAAAAAGAAAAAGAAAAAGAAAAAGAAAAAGAAAAAGAAAAAGAGAAGAGAAATAGGGTTCCCAGACTAGGATGCAGTATCCCATGTGTGCACACCTTCACCTTGGTTACCTAGGATGCATGGAATATAGATTTCAAATCTCCCCTCACACTAATCTGTACTGATGCAGTATACAAATAAAAAAGGACCTAACATAAGAAAACCCCCATTTCGTAGAAAAAAAAAGGATTAAAAACTAAAATGAATATAGTCTATCAAAGATACTGTGGAATCCTAATGCTTACAAAGTGAGCTATCAGGGTCTGAAAGCTATTATTTTTACTAGAACTCTCAAAATTACATGTAGTTCTCCTCCAAAAAATGTAATCAAGACTAAAGGAAGAAGCAAACATAATAAAGCACACCAAACTGCATGCATGGATTGTGTTAAGAATGAAATAATGAGGGATCCCTGGGTGGCTCAGTTTAGCCCCTGCCTTCAGTCCAGGGCGTGATTCTGGAGTCCCGGGATCGAGTCCCATATCGGGCTCCCTGCATGGAGCCTACTTCTCCCTCTGCCTCTCCCTCCCCCTCTCCCCTTCCCTCTCTCTCTCTCATGAATAAATAAAATCTTTTTTTTAAAAAAATGAGATATTGGATAATTTTTCTTCCCTTTTATAATGTGCCTTAAAGGGGCACCTGGGTGGCTCAGTTGGTTAAGTGTCTGCCTTCGACTTAGGTCTTGATCCTGAGGTCCTGGGATGGACCACCACATCAAGTTCCCTACTCAGTGGGGAGCCTGCTTCTTCCTCTGCCCCTCTCTCCTGCTCGTGTTCTCTCACTCACTTTCAAATAAATAAATAAAATCTTAAAAAAAAAAAAGTTTGATGTGCTTTATAACATAATGGATTCTACAATGTACCTTATACGAAAAAAAACCTTTGCAATTAAATTTGATTTTTAAATTATAAAAAAAAAGTTACGAAATTTTCACTTCTTTTAAAGAAAAAACAAGTGTTCTATTCATCCATTTTTTAACTCAGGAATGGGAACATGAAACTTTACTGAATAATACAACAAAGATAAAAATCACAGTTTCATTATGGAAAAAGAGCAAAGGAGAGCACGTAACCACAAAAGGAAAAAATAAATAGAAGACAGGAATAGACAAGTAAAGAACATGTGAGAGAAATGCATTCTCCTACTCAGTCAGCTGGAGAAAGACACCAACAAATTAGGCTGAGAGACCAAGGTGAAGGGCAGGGACAGAGAGAGACGACTTCAGACCAGGTGGAGAAGGGAACAGATAAAGGACACAGAAAGCAGAGATTATGTTAGAGCATCGGAAAGTGTCTTGGGAGTACTGATGTTCATACGGGAGGGGGATCAGGGCTGTTAAGAACAAGGTTGTTGGCTTTTGAAATACCAGTAATTCTCCAAAGTTTTCACTCATCCTCTAGACTATTCCACAAAATCACACCTTTGCTGGCATTTATAAATCTCTGTATGGAGTTTGATGAATTTACATAAAGAAAGAGTTTACATTTTAGACATTTATTTTGGATACTCAGATGTTTGGGTCAAATTTTTCTATGTGTAAGTCCTCCTGACATCCAAAATTCTGATTTCCTGGTTTCTTAGCTGTCTGAAAGATCAGGATCCCTCATTTTCATAAAGCCTGAAGTTAAATCAGAAAGCAGTACTTAATTCTGTTTTTCAAAATGTTTTAAGTTAATCAATCTACTTTTTTGATCTAGCAAAGCCCCTAAGGGAGAAGACACAGTGCAAATCCCTCAAAAAATGGCAGGAGATGGGACGCCTGGGTGGCTCAGCAGTTGAGTATCTACCTTTGGCTCAGAGCCTGATCCTGGAGTCCCAGGATCGAGTCCCATATCGGGTTCCTTGCATAGAGCCTGCTTCTCCTCCCTCTGCCTGTGTCTCTGCCTCTCTCTCTCTCTGTGTCTCTCATGAATAAATAAATAAAATCTTAAAAAAAAAAAAAAATGGCAGGAGAAACTTTCAGTAACAATTAAATCTGGCTCAAGCACACTTTTTTTTTTTTTTAATTTTTTTTTTTTTTTAAATTTATTTTATGATAGTCACAGAGAGAGAGAGAGAGAGAGGCAGAGACATAGGCAGAGGGAGAAGCAGGCTCCACGCACCGGGAGCCCGATGTGGGATTCGACCCCGGGTCTCCAGGATCACGCCCTGGGCCAAAGGCAGGCGCCAAACCGCTGCACCACCCAGGGATCCCTCAAGCACACTTTTTCAACTGCTCTTACCCATCCTCTCTGAAGCAGTAAGACCTAGCCATCTATCTACAGAGAAATCAAGCTCCAAGTTTAAGCAATGGTCAGAACAATTCCATTCCATATGGTACCTGCTAGAGGCCTCAAAAATTAATCCCTGACAAACCAAACAGGTAGTTTTCCACCAGTCTGAGATCTTGCAAAAGTATATACATAACTTACCCATATATACAAGACACATCAATTACAACATCAATCATGTCACAGCAAAGTTCATAAGATTGCATATCCACAGGGGAACTGTCTGTTGCAATGTAGATTTTGCTGACAACATCGAAGAGAAAAGCTTTTTCAATACCTGAATTCTTGGAAAAACAAAATTGGGGAAGTATTCAGTTTTAAGAGTCAAAATTTGTAATTTACCTAAGATCCTGAAATTACTGATTAATACACAAAGATATTTTTAATTGTATAACCCTGTAACAAACAAGCAAATAGTATTTGGTTGAGAGACACTTCTGTTATCCAAAGAATGAAAGTGGAATTATTTATCTGATTTACTGACTGAACTGCACTAAATTTGTTTTTTCTTCCTCTTCTACTTAAATGAATTGTTTGCTAAGACACTACACCAAAAAACATTAACAAAAAAAATCCTCCAAAAATCAAGTTGTGCTACATTTTCAATAATCCTTTTCTGTTACAATAATCCCTGATTTGAATGAGCTTGCTACCAGAAAGGCTTTCCATGGCAATGAACAAAACATAAAGAATTAGTTTGATGTCAACATCTAGCATAACCCAAAAGTCCAAAAGAACTGGGGATCGCTACACCCTGAGTCCTTCAAAGTAATGCCTAAAAAACATAATAGTTGAGTCTTATATTTATTGAGGAACATCCTTTTTATTAAGCTGAATCCTCAAAATAAGAAGAAGTATGACACTAAGATTACAGTTAGCAAGGAAAGGAAAAGATCAATTTTTCAATGTGACCTCCTATAAAGCAGAGATTAAGCAGAGTCAAATTCCCAAAACCTAGTCTTTTCCAGTTACTACTCTTTATTCAGGAAACAGATATTATGAAGATTTTTATCATGAAAACTTTTACTAAGAAAGTCTGAAAAAATTTTTCATCTCATTTTAAGACCAAAAGGGTACGCTGTAAGGAAAGAACTCAGAAAATAACTCAAGCCATTTTTTTTTTTAACGTTCTTATGATTTATTTTGCATGTTATGTGTGTCATTAGTCTTCAGCCTGATTCAGACTAATTCAAACCATTTTTTGGAGAATTTGAATACACAAATATATTCAAGAAAATGGAATCGGAAATTATAGTGAATTAGCTCACTTACTGATATAAAGATATTTAATAGGTTTTCCAAGGTCGGCAGTTGTGGGATGAGTTTCTGCACCACCTTACTAAAGGCTTCAAATATCGAATGGTCATAGATACTAGTCAGATAAAAGCTGAAAAACACAACACAGTTTAATTAATTTGAAAAATATCTTAAGTTCCATGACAATTATCATAAAATACAAAATTTTAAGTTTCCTAACATGTGATGTCACTAAGTTCAAATAAAGCCTTTTTATCTTGCCTGTTGTCCCCACTGTTCAAAAAGACCCACGGAGCTTTACCACCTGGCTTGTAACTATCCATTGCTTTACACCATTTACAAAAGAGGGCAATTTCCTAGTACCCAGGCAAGCATTTCCAGATGCAGAAACCTGAATAGTCACCTAAGTCTTTGCAACCTGGTCCAAAAAACCTGGATTCCTAAGCCCGTACTGATAAAAACTAAGACAAAAACCCAGGGAGAGCACAGAAAGAGGGGTTACATTTATTTAACAAGAATATAATTCAGGTTTCTACTAAAATGTCATTTCTTCACAAAGCTCTTTCCTGACCTCTCTACCTAAAACAGCAGTCCTTTCCCTGAATTTTTCTGCATAGTACTATTAAGTACCTCAAACTATATTACGCATTTATAAGTGCTTTTGAGTTGTCTCATTCATTAGAACGTAAGGTCCATGAGGACAGAGACTTTGACGGCTTTCCTCATAGCTATAACCCCCCTGTCCTGAACAGTGCTCATAAATATTTGTTCAATAAAAAAATGCACACAATTGAAGCTTCGAATTTAGATTAGAAGGATAGGAGCTGGGGCCCTAAAGAGAACAGGAAAGGAACAGGAATCTGGTGGCCTTAAAATGACATATGGTGGAGAAGTAACATCCACAGATTTAACAAAACATATATGAGAAAGACCCTGAACATTTTAAACAATAGAGACAATTTTACCTGCTTTTTAGCTCAGGGAGTACATTCCTCGTTAATAGTTGCTCTGTTTATTTATAAGTATATATTACGAAGTCAGAAAATACAGAACTGTGGATATCACACTTTACAAGCAATTTAAAAATACTTCAAAGACGCTGACCTAGGAACCTAACCCTATGCAAGATGGAGCTTGACTCCAGAAGTTAGAGCAACAAAACAAATGAAGCCAAAATGACCCCATACACACACTAGGGACAAAGGAATATTTTATTGTTTCCCTTAGACAAAAAGGTTAGCAATGTGGAAAGGTCCTTGAGAAACTGTGAGGCTTGGAAATAGATAGGGACATGGAGAACTACACCATACAGGGCATTTTAGTATGCTGAGTTTCCAGAAATCAAATAGAGCCTAATCCAGAGGCATGCTAATAATTAATAAAAGCTCAGCGCAAAGATTCTACAGAGGTTAACAAGGCCTCAGGCCCTATAAGGAACTAGAGAAAGGGATGGTGTGTACCATTGGGGTGGGAAGCCCCAAAAAGGGACACAGAAGTGGTGTAAAGAGGATTAAGAGAATCCCCATGTACACCGGGGTACACAGGACAATCGCAACCTAAAATCCATTGTTAATAGATTTCCAAAAAGTAAGACTGAGGAATTTCATAGGGAGGCAATTTTATCTTACAAATATTGAATTTTTTAAAGCATGAATTACTGGAAAGTATTTTAAAATTTCAATCCAGACAAACTACAGATCAATAAAGACTTTTTCTACATGATTTCCTAGAAAAGTAACTGAAAGACCTTGGAGCCTGAGGCCCTAAGGAATATTAGGGGTAGGGACAGGGGTTGGCTTGAGGCTATGAGGAAGTCACCATAAGAGACCAGGGTTAAGGAAATAGCTACACATGTGTCTCTCCCTTGCTTCCCCTTTAACTTGTTTATATCATCAAGAGAATATTTTCTTGGGCACTTTTTATTACTCATATCTACCTATACCACCAAAAAAATGCAAAATATAGAAAATATTCCTCATACACTTTCAGAACACAAGCAGATAAATAAATCATCAATCCTTTCTAGTAGTTGTTCTTTAATAATAATAATTCTTAAAGACAATTATGAATCAGTTCTTTAAGCTTAACAGGAACCCTAAACAGATTGATAGAATAAAGTCCCTAACCTAAACAATACAGATTCATAAAAGCATAAACTTTTTAAAAACATATACAAGATACATTAGAATCCAGGCTTGAGGGATCCCTGGGTGGCGCAGCAGTTTAGCGCCTGCCTTTGGCCCAGGGCGCGATCCAGGAGACCCGGGATCGAATCCCACGTCGGGCTCCCGGTGCATGGAGCCTGCTTCTCCCTCTGCCTGTGTCTCCGCCTCTTTCTCTCTCTCTCTCTCTCTCTGTGTGTGTGACTGACTAAATAAATAAATAAATAAATAAATAAATAAATAAATAAATAAAATTAAAAAAAAAAAAGAATCCAGGCTTGAAAATGTACCCTCTTTAAAAGGCTTTTCCTACTGAAAAGAAAATACTGTGAAGACTCAAGCAACAGCTCTACAACAAATCTGACAGTCCTTGAAATGAGGCAAAAATAAAATAAATAAATAAATAAATGATGGAATCAAGAGAGGGGAGTCCCAAAGCAGATTTATGCCACGAGGAAACAGGCTGATTCCAGTCTCCTGAATTTCTAAAAGCACCAATGAGAACACTTCATATAACTTCAATCTCCAGGAAAATGCAAAACACTGGGAAAGTAACTTCTCAAATCACATCAGACTCCCAAAATTGAATTCAACAAAGAAGTGATCAAGAACATTACAGATTCGGGAAGGGTTTATCAGTAACAGAAAGCTACGTGTTTGTAATGACAGAGATGGGAATACATTTACACATTTTTCAGGGCTCTCATATCAAACACACATGTTGTTACCTAAGGTGGAGTTTTTCTAGCCCAGCATCTGCAAGGTCATCATTGGCCCTCTGATGAATGTCCCTCTGTGTTTCTATTTTGTGATCATCAGACAGACCATCAACTTTGTGAATAAAAACCTCAAAATTCATGTCTGGGTTAACTTTGTAGGCTTTAGAAACAGTAATGTGAAGTCTTGTTAAAGCCTCCATGTAGTCATCCTGTAAGTCAGAACAAAATATTTTTTAAAAAGAAATCTTGTAAAAGTCAGTAATGAGTTAAGAAAGCCTCAAACCACCTCTTTCCCCAACCACAGAAAATATATTACCCTAACTATTCACAAATACTCCAAACATTCCAATACATTAACCTCCTTTATCTCTCTAAATCTTTAATCTCTCCAGACAAAAAAAAATCAATTACCAAGTTAATGCTCGTAATTTTTAATATCTATAATATAAGAAAAAGAAAAAGGAAATGGACATGTCTTCCCAATAGAATTTTTTAAAAGTAATCCCAGCTCTGCCATTTACTAGATGTGTGACTTTAAGCAGGTCACTTAAATTTGAGATCTCAGTTTACTCATCCACAAAATTGGAATTACCGTACCCAGCTCACAGTATCATGAAGAATAAATTAAGTTAGATCATGTATGTGGAAAGCATCAATTACAGAGCCTGTCACTCAGAAAGCATTCCTAACTAATGTTTAAGCTTACAAAAGTAAGCTTCTTAATGTCAGGGACATGTCCCATTCATCTCAGGGCCTGTCACCTGCTAGGCCCTCAATACATGTTTGTTAAGCCAAACCCAATTTGGGCAACCAAGAAAACTATTCACTTTAATATTTACTCAGTTCTCCTATTCCTCTTTAGATATGAGCACCGAGGAGATCTTTCCAGTGAGTGACATCACTATTATAATAGTTAATGAAGTACAGCAATATCCACTATTGGACAAATAAAAGTGGAGAACTACTCATTAACTAGAACTCAAAGATAATAAGCCACTATCTCCTAATCATCGCATATTTTGAATTCGCAGGATGGCAGCCTGCTCCCAAACACACCTCTGCGGTTGCATCTCTCATACTGCTAGGAATCTACCAGCAAAGAAATAAGCTGCAAGAAGCACATGATAAAGATGGTAAACACCTTTCCTTTGTGTCTACATCTTTTGACACCAGAAAAAAGAAATAAGCATCATTATTCCTACTACCTGTGCATCAATGACATATATCAGTGCTCCTGTTCCCCGGAAGATCATCTCGTAGTCAAAAGTAGGGTCAAAAAAGTCCATTTGCCCAGGAAAATCCCAGATCTGGAAATTCACAAAGGAGCTATTGGAAATGTCATCTTTATAAATCTTGTTGGTACTTTCCAAGAAGAGAGTCTCGTTGGGTGACATTTTATGAAACACCACCTGTTCAAAGAAAAAAGGTCATTTTATAACTATTCAACTTTGTATTCAAAGTTCAAAATTCCACTCTGAATTAACATATAGAGAATTTCAACCTATAGTAAAAAATTTAAAAGAGATAAAAGTGAACGGTGTATCCTCAGTACTCACTATCCTTTAACTTCTAAGAGTTGAGAAGACACCAAATTATTCTCCAACAAGCCTATTCTGGAGCTGAAACTTGTCTATTTTCTCTGCACCATTAATTCAATCCTAGTAGTAGGAGTAGAATACCTCTACTCATGTCAATCGATTTTTTCTATTAAAGATGTATTAATTCTACCATAATCTGCTTTAAGATTATAAAAGCTTATAGCTGAAGAATTTTTGTTCACTGAAAACTTATCGGAATGCCTAAATCAGGCTCTGAGAATCAGAAAGGTGACTGATTAGACTCTGCCTTCACCGAGTCTGCAGTCTTGTGGAAGAAACCAAATGGACAGCAATTATACCAAACAGAAAATTATATTGGGGGGGTGGTGGGAGTTGAGTTGACAGGGAAGAGGCAGCTCACATGAAAAAAGAAGTAGTAAAAGTAATTGTTAAGAATCAGGATAATTGGGGATCCCTGGGTGGCTCAGCGGTTTAACGCCTGCCTTT
This sequence comes from Vulpes vulpes, assembly GCF_048418805.1. Taxonomy (NCBI): domain Eukaryota; kingdom Metazoa; phylum Chordata; class Mammalia; order Carnivora; family Canidae; genus Vulpes; species Vulpes vulpes. The sequence goes on along the minus strand of NC_132789.1, from coordinate 41,780,254 downwards.
GGCCCAGGGTGTGATCCTGGAGACCTGGGATCGAGTCCCACATGGGGCTCCCTGCATGGAGCCTGCTTCTCCCTCTGCCTGTGTCTCTGCCCCCCCCCCCTCTCTGTGTGTCTCTCATGAATAAATAAATGAAATCTTTAAAAAGAAGAAAAAAGAAGAAGAATTAGGATAATCACAATCCATACAACTCTAACATAAACCTAAATTTGTGTCTCGCTGTTAGTTTGTAGAAGAGAAAAACGGATAGTTACTATCAGAGTTTAGTCAATGAGTAACAAGTGAGAAGAATTAAATTCAGCTTGCTAAAAAAAATATATATATATATCCTACCCCGAATTTACCAAAACCTGCTTGTAGAGGTGAAAAAATAAACAAAACGCAGCAATCTAGTAAATTCGGAAGTAAATAAAACACAGTAATTCAGTAATCTCAGAAGAAGGCCACTCTTTTTTAAAAACCGTCATGTTTACAAAATATCACACACATTTGTTTTGGATAGACCTTTGCAACGGAGTGGAAAGGGCGACGGACCAGGCTTCTGGCGTTTCATTACCGGCTCAGTTGTGTGTCAGAGGGATGGGCAATGGAGTCCTGCCTCAGTTTACCCCTACTCTAAAGGGTCTGGCCCTCCATTTGCTCTTGACAGACCCGAAGTGAAAACACGCGGGGCTGACAGAGGTCTGCAAATATTTCTCGAGGTCTCAGATGTCCGTATCCGCACCCGGAACGGGAGGGACCGTCACCAGCGATTGCAGTCGCCCGGCCCCAAGTGCGAGAGCTGGTGGCACGGCAGCAGCCCCTGCCCTCCAGGCCCGGGGGTGTGAAGCCTCCCCCGTAGTAGGAGTGGCTTGGTCACTGCTCGTCCGGCGCTGCTCCCTGGGGCTCACCTGGGAAGCCCTGCAAACCCAGATCACCAGAAGTGGGAGAAAACACGCAAAACCCGGGCAGGGCAGGGGAGGGAGTCGGACAAGTTCTCCAAGTTGCCACTGCAGGGTACGTCTCGGTTTCCGAAAGGACCGCGGGGCTGGGTCCCGGGCGGCGCCGCCGGCACCTGCCTCGCTCCAGCCGGTCCCGCCGGCGGGGACCGCTGGGCCTCGGCGGCCTCGGCGTGGGCTCCGCGGACCAGAACCAGCGCGCGGGGCAGCCCGCCCCCCCACCCAAGTCCGTGCCCGGAGGCCGCCCGAGCCCCCGGGAGGGGGGAGGGGAACGAGAGGAGGGGCCGGCGCGGCGCCGCTCACCTTCTGGATGGAGGACTTGCCGCTGCGCCGCAGCCCCATGAGCAGGATCCTGGGCTTGGAGCTGTCAGCGCCCCCCGGGCCACAGCCGCCGCCGGCCCCCGCCCCGACCCCGCCGCCCGCCGCCGCCGCCTCCTCTTCCTCCTCCTCCACGCCGTAGCCGAAGTCCTTAGGGAACGAGTCGGCCGCGCCGTAACTGCCGGCCAAGGGCGTCTCCTCCGCCCCGTACTGCAGAGACATGGTGCCGGACCCGCCGCCGCCCGCGCCCTGACAGGCCAGGCCAGGCCAGGCCGAGCCAGGCCGCCGCCTCCCCAGTCCGCCGCCGCCGCCGCCCCCGGCAGCCGCCGCCGCCGTGCGGCCCGCCCCCCGGAGCCCGGCTCCCATTGGCTCCGCGCCGGGGCCCGGCCCCTCATTGGCCGCCCGAGCTGCCACTCGGGGGCAGCAGGGTAGGTGGTGCCCGTCACGTGCCCGGAATCACCTGACCCGGAGCCGTGGAGGGGGGAGGAGGAGTCACGAGGAGGGCGGCCCGGCCGGCCGAGCCCTCTGCCCTCCGCCCTAGCGAGCGCCTGGCTCCCGCCGCGCCCCTGCCTTCCTGGGAGCTGCCGAGGCCGCCGCAGCGGGAGGTGCCCCCCGGGCGTGGGGGGGCGGGGGGAGAACCGATGGCGCTCCTGCAGCGGCACGCGCCCGACCCATATTGGCTGATGCCCGCGATGCCCTGCGGGGGACAAGGGGACACCAGCCTGCAACGGACCCGGACCCCGCCCGCCCTCCAGTTGCTCGGAGAGTAACAGAGCTCGGGATCTCCGCGTAAGTAGCCTCGGTACGAGATAGGAACTGGAAAGGTCAAGGGGGTGTATATATATATAGATAAAATTGCTCGGGAGTTGGGTGAGAAGAGTCTGTACGGAGGTGACGTCTGGGTGGGTCTAGATGGATGGATGCGGTCGGGATGTGCAGGGGGACGGGGGAGGAGCCAGCCCGAGGGAGGGCGAAGCCTCAACCAAAGGCAGAGTCGTGGGTGTGATGCACAGCTGGATCTAGCAAGTCGCAGGACCCGGAGAGGAAAGCCACAGCAGCCAAGCTAGAGCAGCTTCTCCTCCTCCAGCCGATCAGGCGGTGGTTATTTACTACTACCACTTCAGACTCAAAAGGATTCAGTTTCTCCCTCCTTCCCACCAAATCTGCTTTTCATGTAACTTACCGCCCCCCCCCCCCCCCCCCCGCCACAGAACGTTACATCTTCTAGGACTTTCGGATCACAGACCAAAGGGATGAAAAATGAAAGCAAACTGAAATGCTTTCACCAAATACGTTTCAGAAAGCTACAGGAATGTTCGCTCTGGACAGTCAGGTTTTAGAAATGAAAATCTGACTAAAGAGCCTCCTCTTAAAATGGAGGTGATGGCGTTGGCACTGATTTTTTCCAAAGAGACGAATTTCTTGATTATGAACGGAAAGCATGTTCTTGAAGGTCTGGGACTTCGTTATTTGTGAAGCTGTAAGTTAAAGGTAGGCTACATCCCTGAGCGGTCATCTAGTCCGATGTCTCACCTAAAGGGAGTCCACTTTATAGCACCTCTAGCTAGTAAATCAGCATACACTTCAATGTTGCAAAGGAAGAGAGCGTATTATCTAAAAAGGCAGCTACTTCCACCGAAGTAGAACGTTGTTTGAAAGTCTTCTCTTCAGACCAAAAATCGCACTCCCTGGAGCTTAACATGGAACACAGGAGCAGTCTTCATCTCTTTTCATGACAGCCCTTCAAATATTAGATTGCAGTCTTCACTACCCACTAAGTCTTTCTGTTCACGTTAAATATACTCCGTTCCTTTGACCATCCCTCCTTCTCTGGTGATGTCCAGAACTTTCTGTGATGATAGAACTGCTCTGTAACCATAATGTTCAATATAGCAGCCAGTGAGGATTGAGCATTTGAAATGTTGCCACTATGATTGAGGAACTGAATTTTTTTTTAAACCTTTTAAGTTGCCAGATGTGGCTAGTGGCTACCATACTGGACAGCACAACCTTGTATTTCCAGATGCCTTCTCCCTATTGATCACTCTTTTTTACACGCATCTGAGTTTGTCAACATCTACCAAATGTCTGGCACCTGCAATGCGATACTGACCAATACAGTCTTCAGGATGCCTGTTTAGCACCTGGACAGTATTTCTATTAATGCTTTACAGAATGGAATTTTTTTTTTTTTTTAATATCTAGAGTATATGTGGTTCACACTGATAATCACTGGGACTAGTATTTTGTCAGCAATCCTAGTGCCTAAACTTGTACCACTGCATTTTTTAACCTAAATGTAAGACTTGACATTTCAGCTTTTTGGTTTAGGCCCAGAAGTTAGGGTACCCTGAATTACTCATTTTCCAGTTTGTCTCAATTATAGTTTACCAACCAGCCAACTTTGTGGCATTTACAGATTTGGCTTTACACCATGTGACCCATATGTAGTCCTTTACAGTTTACCAGGCACTTTTCATCCATTATATTTAATTTGATCCTTACAACAACCCAGTGAGGTAGGCAAGATATGAAATCTACATTTTAAAGGTAAGGCTGCTGAAGCATAGCAGGAGCTGACTAGATGACATCCTTTTTCCACTTCATTGAGCATCTTCTTGTACATTCTCTTCATCCATATCCTTGATAGAAATGAAGAGGACCTCCAGAGGCCAGGCTGACTCTGAATTCTTAAATAGCACTGACTGGTACAGCAGTTTAAAACAGGTCGGTTCCCCCTTCAAAGTGTGATTATCCAACTCACAGGTTGCCGTTCTGTCCAAAAGGATGGTACAAGAGACAGCAACCTGACTTATATATACGCTAATACTAGTCCCATGGGAGAAAAGCAAATGAGGGTTGGCTGCCAGAAAAAATTCTGCTTGTCTCTATTCCACAAAGGGACTGTCATACCAACTGCTTAAAGAAGCCAAGTGTCTGTCTGTCTGTCTCTCTCTCTCTCTCTCTCAAAATCCCCTTGGGGCCATGTTTTATTGTTCTCACGGTTCTTAGCACTTCCTATCCCTCATTGTAATTGCTTATGTACATGTCTATAACTAACTTCAAGTCATTCATCTCTATAACACCCAGCACTCAGCCTACCGCTGAGCATGTAGGAGGCACTCAAATTGGTAAAAGATAAACTGATTCAAGTCAATGTTCTTCCAACAGTATCTGGCCCCCCTCCAAAAACGAATTTGTGACTAGAAGAGACACAGACCATTGCCACATTCTTACCAACATGACTGACTAAAATGCCTTTACAATTAGTTTGGTCACAGTTCCTAGCTGTGCTGAGGCTTTTGCTAATTAAATCAGCTTTCACTGGAGCATTCTGCGTTCTATGTGTGTGTTGACCACAGTAAAGACAGGTTCTCTAACATTAGGGTTAGAATACACAAAACAGGATGACTCTTAATAATGTCAATCAGTAAGGAAAATAAATGACCACTAAAATGAAACATCTGACTACAGGTCTTCCAAAAGAAAGGAAAAGGACTAACAAACAAGAATATAGTGCTTTACCATTGACAGATCTTTCACATACATTCCATTTGACCCTCACAACAACCCTGTGAGGTAGGCAGCACTGATATTATTCTCACTTTAACAGATGAGGAAAGTGACTCTCAGAGCAGTTAACTGAAGTGCCCAAGGTTCTATAGTTAGTGAAGAATTTGTATTAATATCAGTCTTTGGCCTAAAAATTCAGCACCCAACCTCCCCTCATACCTGCCCTACCTACTTCACAGGGATAATGAAGATAAAATGAATTCAAGGCTAGAAAAATACTTTGAGGGGAAAAAAAGCACTATATAATTATACCCGCAAACTATAATTCTCCACGATATATGGCTCATTCCCTTCTTATCCCAGCTTGTGCGTGAACCCAGAAATTTATATTGCCTCAGTTCTGTGCTCAATCAATTAAGCAACTAAGTAAGACAGGGGAACAGTGTGATCCTGTTTGAAGGTATATAAATTACAATCAGGGTACTGCTAGTATAGCAAATTGAAAAACAACATAGGCCAATGTGCAGCTGGAACCCACTGAAGCACAGAGCAAAGCAAGGCAACATTATCAGATAGGGCATGATTGCATAGAAGGAAACGTGGTGTCAGAGTTCAAACTGGCACACACATGGTTATCTAAGGCAAAGTGGTGGCAAAGAAGAGTTATTTGTTCCACATTATATAAACAAGAGTACGATATTCATGGGAACCCGTGCAAAAGCATCTTCTGTCACACAGATCTCTCCAGCTGCCTACAGAGGATATAAACAACAGTGTCCTCTTCATTTTAAGGAATGACTGTACCTGTGCTCACATCCTGCACTAAACCAAGGAACAGCTCCATGCTGAACTTCTTGGCCTATATACAACCAGTACCATCATTCCTAGTCAGACTAATAACAATGTCCTTTAAGGTAATGAATTAGATGGCTGTGTTTAGATTTTTTTTCAGGATTCACTTTGGATTCTCCTGCTTTTAAGACCCAAAGAAAGTTATATTGAGTTTTTATTGGTGATTCTAAGTATATGTGTTTATAACAGTTAAAGTGTGATAGGTGAATTCAACATATTAAAAGAGTTCTAGAGCATCTGTTCAGAAAAGATTATATACTATACAAACTATTCAAGTCATACAAAACCATTTTTTCAGTGTCTTTTCAACTGAGAAGAATCCTATTCAGCACGCTTCTCCTCCTGAGGTGGTTCATACTGAGCAAGCTATAGGGCAAAGACAGAGGAGTTTAGGTGAATTTTATTCTAAGTTGGGTAAAAAAAAAAAAAAACTTAATAGTAACAAAACGAGTAGTTAACTATTATGTTCAGTTTAATCACTGAATCAGTAACTTATATGAATATCCTATCCCTTTTTAAACCATTTAAGATTAATACAATTTAAGATTTAATACAATCAAGTCTAATGAAAACTCTTTTCATATAAATCTTCAAAATTACTGGGAAACCAAAACTGAATTCCAATTCGTGACTACACTACTCAAATACTTGATATGCAATAATCTGTATCTTCCCAAAGATGTTGTGGCTTCTGGCAAGGTACTTAATCTTTCTCTTTACCAAACGTTGACTGAACTTTCTCTTAAAAAGCAGGAAAAAGAATATATTAATCTAGCCAGTCAATGAAGAGCAGCTCATGTCTTTGACTTAAAAAGTGCCAAAAAGTTAACTGGTATTTGTGTTGTGGAATCCTGGATAATTTAAGATGCTGCATTTTCTGTTATGCTAAGCTGTGGTTCCCTGAAAGAACACTAGGCTAAGATTTAGGTTGTTCCAATTAGCTGTCAGATTTGAGAAGATAATTAGACTTCAAAGTGCTTTCAGTTCCTAAATATAAAATGGTCTGTGTACCTGTTTCACTTATCTCGCAAGGTTGTTGAGAAGATAAATCACATTATGAGAAATGCCTAATGTAAAATGCATTATGTGATTCAAATGTGGAAAAACCTCAAAGACTTGGGAGTTGACTAATTTGAAGTTTATGAAAATTCTCACAGGCGTTTCAACAAAGAAAAAACTTTAGCAAATAGACAAAATCAGGTGCAAACAAATTTATAGAGATAGGCCAGCACATACGACTGTGCAGATTATGTACTGCACAACTCTAAGAGGTGCTATTCACAAAGTAATGACCCTACATTGACCTACTTAAATCAACTGTTCATGACTCCCAGAAACCTCCATTTACTCATAAGCAGCATTAACCAGTACTCTCATCTTTTTTTAAGTAGGCACCATGCTCTGCATGGTGCCTAGTGGCAGGGCTTGACCTCACACCCCCTACTAAGATCAAGACCTGAGCTAAGGTCAAGAGTCAAGACCGAATGAACCACCCAGGCATCCCTCTCTTTTTCTTGATGTAGGTTCCTAAGAACCTCTTCTTGACCACACGTAGCTTGTCCTATTTACTATCTGTCTGTGGTTTTCTAGATAGGGCATCAGTTCAGCCTTGCAGTTAATTGAGATTATTAATCCCCCCCCTTCCCTGCTATCCGTTTTAGTGAGGCTTTGATCTTATAATCATTAAAGATGAAATTATTTTTAACATGAATTCTTTTAAAACATTTACCTTTGTTTTCAGTTTTTTATTTTCTTCTACAATAGCTTCATATTTTTCTTTCATTTCTGCCAATTCTAGGCGAAGCAGCTCTATTTCTGGATTTTCTGGGGTAGCAGCTCCTAAGTGATGCTTTAAGAAACTAATATCAAAGTTAAGAATTTACTTGAGCTGAATGAAACTAATGAAATATCTCAGAGTAGTATCAATATCTCTGATCACGGTCACCCCATCTTACCACCACCATTTACCCAGAGATCATCATCACAAAACTTGAAGTAACTTTTTCAATCATCAAAAATATTTCAAATATTATTTATGTGAAAAAATAAGAGTTCCAAAAATAAGTCTTTTTTCTGACTTGAAAGATGAAAAGGATACTCCAAAGCACTATTAGGTTTCTCTGGTTCTTCATATAAGGCTACCAATACTGCAAATCAAAAAGCAGAAAAAAGCAACAATTAAAGTCTTAAATTTGACTGAAATTATATTCCATAGCCCAGTAAATATTAAGTGCCCATTATATGCCAAGCACATTGCTAAGGCTGCCATACCATGGTAAACAAGGCAGATAAGGTCCCTGCTCTCAACAAATTTACAGTCTAGTGCAAAAGCAAGGAACTAGACAAAAAAAGAGCATCAAGAGGCAATACAGGATGATGGATTATGGGAGCACATTGGAAGAACACCTAACTCAGCCCAAAGCAGCAGGGAAGGCTCCCCAATGAAGGGAAATAAGATGTGACTTGGCTCTGAGGGTTTCAGATAAAATGGGAAGGTGAGGGGGTGGGGAGGGCAAGAGAACAACATATTGAGGAACTGAAAATTCAAATATGGCTAGATGGAGCTATGAACTATGTGGCAGGGAAGGAAGCTGGCAAGGTGGTCAGGAGGCAGACCAGGGAGGATCCGGCAAGTTTGGTTGGACTTTGATGCTCAGAACAGGAGGCATATAATTAAACAGTTTAAGCAGGACAGTGACAGGATCGCTCTTGACTGCTGTGTGAAAGATCCAGAATGGGACAAGGATGAAGGCAGGAAGAGCAGTTAAGAGGCAGGTGTCCTAATCCAGCTGAAAAAGATAGTAACCTGCGCTAGCGTGATGGAGGGGTGAAAACAAAGTAGTAGATTAATTTGAGAAAAATTTTGGAGAATCAACAGGGCTTATGGTAATTACTGGAAGAAGCTTTGAATTCAAAGTGTGCTTCAAGAATAGTTTCATATACAACATGCTAAATAACCACCAACCAAAAACTTTACCAGTAATCGACATGCTCAGATCAACATTAAAATAGATGTTTTAGTTTGTACCCAAAAGCTTATGTCAGCACTACCTTTCTCATCTTCTATTGAACAAATTCCTCCTAGGATTTACTACTCAAAAATCTCTCTAAACCAGTGGTTAAATTTTTTGTGCATGGAACCCTTTGAAAAATGACAAAAGCCAAAAATGTAATTACACACAAAAAAATGTGCATCTCTAGACTCCAAGAACTGCTGTAAAACTTACACGTTTCCTTTTTTATTTTTTTAGTTTTAATAATTCATCAAAATAATACACAGTATGAAAAAGTCAAATGACAATCAATGACTTTTAACAACCTGGACTGAATTCTGATACTCTTCTAAATGTATTACAACCCGGTTTTTTAAGAATCTGGTATGTTTACATCACCAGCCCCCTCTCCCTTCATTATGTTTTTCTTTAAATTACATACTCAAGCCTGTTTCTTCTTCCACTAATTTCTACTGATCTCTGCCAACTAACTCTATAAGACATGAATAACTCTTAGCCTTTCTACCTCTTCCGCACCCCATTTCTTTCAGCTTCTAAATTTCTGTCAGTGCTACCATGAGGTTGATAGTTACAGAACACAATGTAAATGTCAAGCTTCCTGTGCTTTTCTATAGATGAAATATACTTCCTTTTAATCAGACAAGAACTTGATAGCTGGTGTTTCCCTTTTTGCCTTAGAGGTGGGATTTTTTAGAGGTTAGTATGGTACTCAACTCAAATGCCTTTTTCCAAAAGACTTCTCTTTATCTTTAGCCATCTTTATAGTGTTTTAATGTTAGAAGCAGTTTCAGATCCTCTTAGAAATAAGCTGTATTAAAATCATAAATTAAATTGTGGAAAGTACCCACGTTTGGAGCTGAAAAATCAAATTTTAAATAGGTCACATCAGTAGACACTATGTTATCTGATATTGAGGAGACTGGAAGTCTACAGAGGTGGAGGAGTTAGATGCCAATAGATGTGACCAAGAGAAAAGAAGCCTTCAGTGGTTTCCAATCTCATGAGGGAAAATCCATGTATGGCCACAGGCTGTTACCCCCTGCCAAGGTCACTTCTCTGCCTTCTAACATTCTGTCTTTAATTTCATGCAGTCACCCTGGCCTCCTTGCACTTCCTGGAACTCTTGACATCACATTTCATTCAGATCTCTGCTCAAATGTTACTTAAAAGAAACCTTCCCCCACCACCTCTTGCTCTTTATCCCCCTTTGCTGTATTTTCATTCATAACAATTCCCACTGGCTGGCACTACTTATTTATCTGTCTCCACCAACTAGAATAGAAGCTTATTTGGAGCAGGGTCTTTCTTTTTTCTTTCCCCACTGGTGTATACCCAGTGCCTAGAACAGAGACCTGAATAAAACGGTTTAATAAATGAAAGAAAACTCATGGAGTTTTTTTAAGGTTGGGGGGTCGGTATTGAAATTCCAAGTTTCTGTGACATTTCAAGAGAGGACAGAGAACAGCACTTTCATAGAGTACTCCTGTAATGTTTGCTGAAATTTAATTGTATTAATTAATTTAATTGTATTTAATTTAATTGCAGATAGAAGGAAAGTAGTACCCAAACCTAAGGTAGGTAGCAATTCAAAATTATCAGCCCAGGTATGGGAATTAAAAGCCCTGCTTTGTGCTAAGGTCCAGTTGTTACTCTCCCAGAATTTTCTTCTAATAAGCTTTGCTTCTGGCCAAAGAGCAGTTACCAAATTATCTCCCAGACGCTTCTCGTGTGGACCCAGTCATCATCCCGGACAGCTTTTCTGTTCTATACCCTTGAAAGTCCTAGCCAGTGAGTTGAACGATACATAGCAGGCATTCACATTATTGCTGAGCTAATAAGCAGTAGCCCAACTGTCTCCTGGAACGCTGCAGTTTCAAGCTCCTTCCTCATCTCAGGTCTTGAACACACGCACACACAGACACCACCCCACCCCCACCCCACCCCCCCAGAAAGAGATACAGTGTCACAGCTTCCATCTTAAGTGTAAACAATATAACCATTTTCATGTGCCCTCAAGCTCTTTAAACTGTAATTCTACTTCGGAAATCTGCACAGGGCAGGAACTGGCATAGCCTACGAAAGCGGGGCTGAAAAACCACAAACTGATTCTTAATCGCCTATTTGGGGGATTCGGTTCACTTGGTTATTTTTATCCGCAACTTTGGAAATCCGGTCATTTTCCCCCTTGCTCTCTGTCCGGGGGGAAACATGCTGCTTTACCTAATTTTGACTCCGCAAAAAGTGTCAGGAGGGAGAGATTGGGATCTCAGGGTCTTTAGCAAACATGCCTTCTGCGGCCGCTGGAGGCAAAGCAACGGAAATTGGAGGGACTTTGCAACAGCTGCAAGAGTTCCACTCCCCGCCCGGAGAGCGCGGTAGCCCGGCGCGGGCGGCGTCCCCGCCGAGCCCCGGGCCCACCTGGCAGGGCCCACCTGGCAGGGCCCGTGCAGGCCCCACCTGCTGCCCCTCCCGCCCCCGCCCCGCGCCTCGGCCCGGCAGGGGCGCAGCGCCGAGGAGCACGACGTGGACGAGGAGCCCCCTCCCGGCGCATGCTCACCCTTGGTCAGCGTGTCCAGCACCCCCGACTTCTCCAAGTACCTCCGGAACTGCTCGCGCTTCGAGTCGGCGGCCTGAGGAGACACGGCGGGTCAGCGGCCGAAGCGCAGGGGCCGGAGCAGGAAGAAGGCGCTGGGAGTCCGGCAGCCCCGCCTCCGCCTCCGCCTCCGCCTGGCTACTCAGGCCCCCCAAACCTGCGCGCGCGCCCCCACGCCCTCCCGGAGCCGACCAGCGGCTGGCTCCCGCCCGCACGCCCCCAGCCACGCCGCGCCCCCCTCACTTTGTAATGGGCCATAGTGACAGCGGCAGCGGCGTAGCTGGCGCCCGAGACCGTGGCTGGCGGGCTCCGAGCCGCACTGCTCATGCGCCGCAGGGCGCGCGCGCCTGCGCACTTGCGAGCCGCGGTCGGCGAGCGCGGGGGCGTGGCCTGTTTTCATGACGACGGGGACGCTGCGAGGGCCCCGCCGCAGGCCGGGCCGAGGGAGGCTGCGCGCGCCCGCCTCCTGCTCCCGGGGCCGCGCCTCGCCTTCCTCTTCCGGTCCCTGCGGCGGTTCGGTGGCTCAGCGAGAGGCGAGGTCGAGGGACTCGGACGGGCGTCCAGGTGGGGCCGGAGGGGGCGGGGCGCCCGGGGGCGGGGCCTGCGGGGGCCGGAGCGCGGCGGGATGCGCGGGCGCGGGGCTGGGCGCACCTGCCTCCCCCGGGACCTCGGTAGGGGCGCTAGCCCACCTGGACGCGCTGGCTTCCTGGCGCTCCTCCCGGAAAGGGGCGCGCCACCCGCCGCCGGTCGACCGAGCGCTTGGAGTCGTTATGTTTCAGCTCCGGCTGTTTACTTTCAGAGTTTGTTTTGTGGCCGGCGTGATTGAGAAGGGCCCCTGGAGGGTGAGCAGTGACGTCGTACTGGGTGCCGGTGTTAAACCTGTTTAACAGAATTTCTTCTTTTAAAAGAATTTCTTCTTTTCATTCTCCTGCAAGGTAGGCGCTGGTGAGTGAAGTGGTTAGAGGAACCAGGGAGTGTGGAGCTACGCCCGCCAACTTGGGCAATGAATCACGATGCTCTGAAGCCACCGATTTTTTTTAAGATTTTATTTACTAGATAGCAACGTCATCGTTACACTCAAGAGGCAGCAAGTTGCAGTCTATAAGGAAACTAAATTAAGTCCCATTGACAAACAATTTAACCATCGTCCAGAAATAAAAGATTCGCAACCAAAAGGGAGGATGATGTAGATCCAGAACCATCTCCCAAGGCTGTACTTCCTTCAAGGAAAAACCTCGTTCCAAACCGTGAAGCCTCAGTTCTGAATTTGTGACTTTGCAAGAATCAGTTTTCATGGATTCTGAAGGGAGCCTGTGAAGCAGTAACCCTGATTTGGTAACTATGGCTTTGAATTTAAAACTGCCCCTTCGCCATTCAGAATTGATGCGTGTTTTTCTTTTTGAGATGGGTTTGCAATGGTCTGTCGGAACAGCTGGTCTTTAGAGCTGCCCTTACCTGTGCTCCACCACCACTAGGCCACCTCTGTGATAACTATGCAGAAAGTCTAGGAGCCCACAGCTGCTCAGATCTGAAGGTCTGTGGGAGCCCGCCTGCCAGTGAGGTGGTTTGTCAGCAACACTGAATGATTTGGAGGACAAGCAGTAGGATTATTGCAGCCTCTGACCAAATCAGATTCGAAGGTCAACTGTCCCAAAGAATCAGGAGTGTCTGAAATGTCAGGTGCTTGGCAGTCTCCCTGCGAAGGGGGAAGGGTTCTAATCGTGCCCTCTCTGAACTGACCCTTGAGGTTTCCTTTAGGGGGTGACCCCTGATTTTCCTCTTCAGGAGAGGGACCCCATGTCGTGCTAAGCCACGACTGTTCCCAAGCACCCTGAGCAGGCGGAGGGAAAGCTGTTTGGGATGACTGCCCCATGTGATTGTCCAGTTCTATAGCAACACCTGGAATAGAACAATGACCTCTAGAGCAGTGGTTCCTTTTGCCGTCTTTGCAGGCCATTTCTCTCTTTTCCTTTAATGGGGTACCCACTTCTCTTCTAAATATTTTATGAGTGTCTTCATTATTACATGAGCTGATGTGTTGAAGATGACTACACGTAGCACTAAGTGTACGCATCTCATCAGAAAGTACAGTTTCTTGTTCATCTAAAATGCATTTCTCATCATTTCCACTGTGGTTGTCAGGATCTGCCTGAAATGCGGGTGAACTTAAACTAGGACACGCTGCTGGGTGTTTTTGCTTTTCCATTAAGAGATAATAATCAGGTGCAGAAGAGAATCCCTTCAGTGAGTATGCAGATGTGCTCTGATATTTGGCAAGATTTTGTTTTGACTTGTTCGCAAAGAATTCATTATGCTCATCCTTCAACTTATATTGTCCCCAAAGCCCTCTTTTAATCTTTTTAAAACCGAGGTGGAAAATTTCTAGAACATTTAAGAAAAGTGAAACAGTGGCTATAGATTGCATAAATAATAGGAATATTGTCTTTTCTGTTGGTCTTGAGACAAAGCAGTCAATTACATTTGGACATGGGTGGCCATGGCATTTAAATAAAGGCTGTAAATGAAATCCGTATAAAAGATACTGTCCAATCATGAACCCAACCTCAACCATAGAGCGAGTGAAAATGTGTACCACATAAGTGCAAAGCAGGGTTCCTCTGAGTGGAGCTTTATTTAGTTTCCTTTGTTCCAGCTGACAGAGTTCTTGCTCCAGTCTTCTCCGATCCCCAGGTACTTCAAACCCCACCCCCTCCAGTGCTCCTCTCAGTTGAGCTTTCCTCCTCTGCCTCTCTTTCTCCAGAACCCGCAGTCGGTACAAAGCATGGCCCATATAGACCAGGGACGGTGAAGACACAAATATCACCTGCAAAACCCAATATCTAATGAGGGAGATAGGAAAGGCCTGGTCATAGCACACATTTCTGCAGCCAGGTTGTTCTGTATTACAGATGAAGCCAGACTGCTCATCATTCCAGACATCTTCAGCTGCTACACCCAGAACAAGCATTCGAAATATGAACAGGACAGTGAGCCAGATCTTTCCAATTATGGTGGAGTGGATGTGAACTTCCTCCAGGATGCCTCCAAGGAAATTCCAGTTCCCCATGCTTATTTACTCAGCCATCTTCACTCTGAACCCCATCATATAGGAGACAGATGAATTCTTCTATTCTGAAGGGCGTGCTGTTTCGTAAAGCAAACCTATGGCCAAAACATGAACAAAGAAAGCATCACTCTCTAAGTGTACTGGTTGCTCTACTTTTTCCCTAGAGAACTGATCATTTTATCAAGAATATATGTAAGATATCAGGAATTGAAAATCACTTATGTTTAGACGTCATAATGCAATGAAGAAAAAAAAAGATACCTGGAGGAGGGGGTTGTATATATTCTCTATGAAGAATAGAATGTAGATGGGTGTTTGGCTGACTCAGAAAAGCATGTGACTCTTGATCTTAGGGTTGTGAGTTCAAGTCCCATGTTGGGTATAGAGATTATTTAAAATAGTAAATAAAACTTAAAAAAAAACAACAATCGTAGGATTCCCTACAAGAAAGGAATCTTGTTATTGTTAGCTGAAGTTTATTACTGTTTTACTTTGTTTAACGGAGAACTTTTGGAGAGGTTTCTAAGACTACTGACATGATTTTATAAACCTCTTTATTAAGATTATATAAAAATTATAACCAAAGTCAGTGCTTTTAAAAACCTCATTTATACACTCAAGGGAAAATGAATGGGTTTCTTTTGATAAGTCAGTAAGATACAGCACTTAATGAAACCAGAGGAAACAGATCTGGTTTTTGCTAAAGAATTTAGATTTGTTTTTTAATCCACATATAAGTGTCAAATTTCTGGTGGCTTTCTGGCAGTTGTTGAGCATTTTCGAAACAGAAATTTCAGTAATATTTATGAATATCTGTAAAATCCTTAATGAATAATTGTATACATTTTTATCATCTTAAAATGAACTTCAGTTAACTAAGTAAAATTTAAATTTAAAAAAAATAGAATTTAGGGGATCCCTGGGTGGCGCAGCGGTTTGGCACCTGCCTTTGGCCCAGGGCGCGATCCTGAAGACCCAGGATCGAATCCCACGTCGGGCTCCCGGTGCATGGAGCCTGCTTCTCCCTCTGCCTGTGTCTCTGCCTCTCTCTCTCAATCTCTCTGTGTGACTATCATAAGTAAATAAAAATTTATAAAAAAATAGAATTTAAAGATTAATGCAAAGAAAGAAAGAACTCCAAAAATGTTCAACTATTTTTGTGCTACCAGAATGATATTAGATAGTTCTTGAAATAAACTGATGGCTGTTGTAGTGGTGATATTTTTTCATTGTAACAATATTTGACCTATTTAAGACACTTTAGCTTGCTTTTGTGGAAGGAACAGTGGGCAAATTATAATTTACATGCTTGGATTATCAAGCAGTACATTCCATATTAAGATAGATATCCTAGTTCTAAGAGGAAGTTATATCCCACAGGAAAGATACAAAGAGGAATGTTTTCGTAACTTTAAAATATCAATGTGTATCCTATATCCTATATGTAAAGGAAAATGTTACACAATTAAATAAGAGACTGGGATGCTAAGACTATACTTTCAGGGATCATTTCTATAGTTTGTTACTAGAGAAGTTTCTCTGAACATGTAGGGTACCGGTCTCATTCATTTGGGGAATATAAAAAATAGTGAAAGGGAATAAAGGGGAAAGGAGAAAAAATGAGTGGGAAATATCAGAAAGGGAGACAGAACATGAGAGACTCCTAACTCTGGGAAATGAACTAGGGGTGGTGGAAGGGGAGGTGGGCGGGGGTTGGTGTGGCTGGGTGACGGGCACTGAGGTGGGCACTTGATGGGATGAGCACTGGGTGTTATTCTATGTGTTGGCAAATTGAACACCAATAAAAAATAGATTTATAAAAAAAATAAAAAATAAAGAAAGACTGGGATGCTATAGCTAAATGGTATGTTCATCACAAAAATCTTAGAAGGTAGGTATGTTGTTTCCTCAGTTTACAGATAGAGAAACTGAGACACACCTTACATTATACCCAAGGTCAGGGCACCTGGGTGGCTCAGTCGACCAAACATCCAACTCTTCTTTTTTCTTTCTTTTTTTTTTTAATTTTTTTTTTTTAATTTTTATTTGTTTATGATAGTCACAGAGAGAGAGAGAGAGAGGCAGAGACACAGGCAGAGGGAGAAGCAGGCTCCGTGCACCGGGAGCCCGATGTGGGATTCGATCCCGGGTCTCCAGGATCGCGCCCTGGGCCAAAGGCAGGCACCAAACCACTGCACCACCCAGGGATCCCCTTTTTTCTTTTTTTTTAGATTTTTTATTTATTCATGATAGACACAGGGAAAGAGAGGCAGAGACACAGGCAGAGGGAGAAGCAGGCTCCATGCAGGGAGCCCGACATGGGACTCGATCCCGGGTCTCCAGGAATCACACCCTGGGCCAAAGGCAGGCGCTAAACCACTGAGCCACCCAGCGATCCCCGAAACATCCAACTCTTGATTTTGGCTCAGGTCATGATCTCAGGGTTGTGAGATCAAGCTCCATATCAGGCTCTGCACTAAGCGCAGAGTCAGCTTGGGATTCTCTCTCACCTTCTCCCTCTGCCCCTCCCCACAAAAAATAAATAAAAATCTTTAAATTACCCAAGGTCACACAGCTGGAACTGGCATTAAAAATCAGTGTGGGGAAAAAATCAGATTAAAGTCAGATCCTATTCTACTAAACTGTTATTTTTCCTATTTGGGTGCACTGAGATTTGCATGAAAAAAACGTTAAGAAATCATCTGTTTTCTCTTAAAAGTTTATTTAAATTAGGTATGTCAAATAGTGATCATTTGGGCTTTTTAAATAACTGGTTCTAAAGTCTTTAGTTCTTTTTCTAAAACTTAGTACAGTTTAAAAGGTTTGCAAAAGCATCAACCTTCTAAATTTAGTTGTATTCCTGAGTTAGAGAAAATCTCTATTTACCTTTTATAATGTTAATGATAGTATATTCTTTGATCCACAATCCAAAACACTTTAAAAGTGTAAACAATGTTATTATTCATATTGTTTATAATAATCACAAAATGAAAATGTCCAAAATAATTATCAATACAAGAAAGACAGTATCGTCCATAATCAATAATAGTGCATCTATAGTATGGTACTATGCAACCAGTAAAAATGATAAATACTACTAATATAAAAAGATATTTGAGGGATGCCTGGGTGGCTCAGCGGTTGAGTATCTGCCTTCAGCTCAGGGCGTGATCCTGGAGTCTCAGGATCGAGTCCCACATCGGGCTTCCTGCATGGAGCCTGCTTCTCCCTTCTGCCTGTGTCTCTGCCTCTCTCTCTCTCTCTCTCTCTCTCTCTCTGTGTGTCTCTAATGAACAAATAAATAAAATCTTTAAAAGAAAAGATATTTGATATATCATTTCAGTTTACAAAATAGAACAGTATGACCCCATAATTGTATATTTGTTTATATGTACTGATGCATACAAAAAAGCCTAGAAGGATACTCCTCAAGGTATTAACTATGGGTGTGTCTGAGAGGCCCCGTCAGTTAAGTGGTGTGCCTTAACTGAATAAAACCTTAAAAAAGAAAAAAAAAAGGATACTATGATAATCTCTGGGTGTATGATTACAGTCGACTTAATTTGTTATAATTATATGTATTTTAATTTGTTTTTACCATGAGCACCTCTATAATCCCCCCAAAATGCTGTTGTTGCTTTTCACCTTAAAGTACAAAAGCATAGAATTTACTGAAAGAAGGAGCAGTAAATCATTTAGCTACAAATCTTAGGTTCTGAAGCTTTCATATCCAATGACATGAATACTAGTATACACAGATTCAATCCCATAGAATTCAAAAGGAAAAAATAACATTTCAAACAACTCTTTCTTAATTTGCAAAAACAGAGATTAACACAAACCTGTTTAGATAAATCGGAGAAGCAAGTCATGTTTGTTCTCTGAAAGTGTCCCTTTGCAAGTGTAGAAAAGTTCAGTCTGAGCAGTGAGTCAGCGTCAGCTCAAATCATTTGGACTCATTGTTCTTGCTTCTACAACCCTCCCTGGGTTGTAATAAACTCTCTCTGGACTGACCAATAAGGTAGCCACTAACTACAGATAGCCATTGGGTGCTCGCATCATGATTTGTGTAACACAGGAACTGAGTTTTTTAATCTTACTTAATTTTAATTTAATTAAAACGTAAGGGCTTGCATGTGCCTTGTGGCTACTTTATTGGACAGGACAGATGAAGAATATTTCCACTATTTCTAATAACACAGCAGCTTAGAAGACTGAAGTGATAAGCCCCAAATTAAGCTGTTCAGATGGTTCCTCTATAATTCAGAGATGTCAAATTTAAAATACCAGATGTTTGCATGCTTTTTTTTTTAACAGTAATTTTTTCCCCTAGGGAACCCAATTAAATAGTACTGGTTGGGATAATGTGAACCATGTTTCTAGTACCAAAAAGTCCCTGACTAAAAATGGTTTCATCGTTCGATGAATTGTTTCTCTGTCTAGTTTTCTGTTATGAACAATTAGACTTCCGTTTAGGTCATTAAAGGTCTCAAGTCTTCAGAGCTAGTGACCTGATGGGTTGACCATGACAGATGAATATTTCTCCTCTGGGCTTTTTTTTTTTTTTTTTAAGGTTATTTGTTTGTTTGTTTGTTTGGTGGTGGTTTTTTAGATTTTATTTATTTATTCATGAGACCAGAATGGGGCAGAGATATAGGCAGAGGGAGAAGCAGGCTCCCTGCGGGGAGCCCAATGTGGGACTCGATCCCAGGGCCCCGGGATCACAACCTGAACCAAAAGCAGACACTCAACCCACCGAGCCACCCAGATGCCCCAAAGATTTTTTATTTTTAAGTTATCTCTACTCCCCAGCCTGGAGCTCAAACTTAGAACCTTGAGAGAGAGAGAGCTCTACCAACTGAACAAGCCAGGCACCCCTTCTCTGGGCTTCTTTGCCAATTAATAGATACTTTTCAGATTAAATGCAACTATTTCACAGTGAAAAAAGTATAAATATTTATTCATATTTGTATATTGTATAAATTACATATATGTAATATATAAATTATTAATAAACTTGGAAAACACTAAGCCTCATTAGTAGACAAATACAAATCTCAGTGAAGTATTTATTTTTTAACTATCAAAATGCAAATTTTTCAATGATTTACAATACCTGCTTTTTGCAAAAGTGTGAGGAAAATTACTATCATCCACTTTCAATAAGAATATTAATGGATGCAGCTACTTAAAAGGCAGTTTAAATCTGAAAATTAACATTTCTGCTTCTGGGTGCTTAAAAGATTCATTCAGCAATCATGCTCAAAGGCACACTGCATATACTAGGAAGTTCACATAGTAGGGTTGATAATAGTACAAAATCAGTAGCCTGAGTGTCCAATAGAGGCGTGGTTAAATAACCACAGTACGTCTTTATCCTTCAGCAACTCAGAGAATGAAGGTCTCTATGTCCCATTATAAACTAAGTTACAGAGCAATACATGTAGTATAATCTCACTTATCTTGTTAAAACCTGCATTTCATATGTATATTTAATTACCTGGAACAGAGATTAACCTAGATCTTTCTTGAGAAGCAAATCATTCTTAGAAATTATCCCACAGTATCTTCAACATGATCTCTGAACTTGCCCCTTTGGGGGTGCAGAGCAGATTCAGTGCCGTTCACTGCAGTGAGTGAGCCAGGCCTCAACTCAAATCCATTTTCCTTTCTGTGCATCATGGATGGAAAAAGGTCTGTGAGAACACACCCAGCTGTCGACAGCAGGCATCACCAGGGAAAAGAGAAGGTTCAGGGTGGGAAGGTAAGAAGGACTCTTTTAACTTCTTGTTCACATCTTTGTTTAACCAAAAACATAGCCCCAAAGCCTGCAGAACAAGGAGGTGAGGCAAAAGAGACACAAAACTCCCATGCATATTCTCATACTCAAATTGAAAAACATTTTTTTAACAAATCTCCGATCCATTTTTCTCAATATGGTGAAATAATACATTTCTCGATATATCTATGTGAGTAGGTATGCTCCTTTCAGGATACAGCAACATGTTTGTTTGTTTATTTATTTATTTAGCAACATGTTTAGATAGGTGTTTATAAATAAAACACACCAATGATGAAAGAAAAAATTGTATTTCCTGTGTTCACATGGCCCCAAACTACTATTTTTGGAAAAGACTGACCAAGGTGCCTGGGTGGCTTAGTTGGTTAAGCATCTAATTCGTGGTCTCAGCTCAGGTCTTGATCTCAAGGTTGTGAGTTCAAGCCCTGTGTTGGGCTCCATGGAGCCTACTTTTTTTTTGGGGGGGGGGGGGGCGAGGAGAGGGAGGGAGGGGGGAGGGAGGGGCAGAGGGACAGAGAGAGTGAATCCCAAGCAGGCTCCAGGCTGAGCTCAGAGCCCAATGGGGGGGGGGGGGGCCTCCATCCCATGACCCTGAAATCATGACCTGAACCAAAATCAAGAGTCAGATGCTTAACCAACTAAGCCACCCAGGCGTCCCAACATGAAGCCAACTTAAAAAAAAAAAAAAGAATAAATGGCCAACAATCTGGGTTCTATAATAAGAAAGGAGACAGGCTTCTCAGCCTTCAGATCTGACATTTTACCTTTTGTAAATAAATCCTACCCACTCCCAGAAGAGCCACTCATGTAAAGGAAGAGAATCCAGGGATCCCTGGGTGGCTCAGAGGTTTAGTGCCGCCTTCAGCCCAGGAAGTGATCCTGGAAGTCCTGGGATCAAGTCCCACGTCGGGCTCCCTGCATGGAGCCTGCTTCTCCCTCTGCCTGAGTCTGCCTCTCTCTCTTTCTTTCTCTATGTCTCTCATGAATAAATAAATAAAATCTTAAAAAAAAAAAAAAAAGAGAGAGAATCCAGAGTCCAGGTGCCTCGTATGCACCAGAAAGCTACTTCTAGGTTCCTTGGGGTCCTAGACACACTTCTAGAATCTTAAATTGGCAGTCCAGAAAATTTTCAGTCTTCTTTTACAGATATTTCTACCACTTATGGCACACTCACAGAAATGTTTGTTCCTATACTCCCATGATACCCACAACTTGCAGGATTTGGGGGAAAGAGCATCATTAGACCAGTAGGGGAGAGGATGGGCTTTCGAGTCATTACCAACCTTTAAATCCTGCGCCCTCTTAGACAAGTTACTTGATTTTTCTTAATGAGTTTCCATGTCCTCCCCCCAGATACAGAGTAATAGCCACCTTTCTGGGTCACTGAAAAGATGAGCAATAATGCATATAAACCACCTCAAACAGTGATATGTCCACCCCAACAGTGATTGAAGGTGATTATCAATAGTCTGACACAAGTATGAAAAGTTTTTATTATCAGCACAGTACAATATATGTGGGTTCTATCAAACAGTCTCTATAATATTTCCTCCAAGGAGAGCAAGTCTCTTTTAAAAAGAGACCACATGTCTGGAAAGAGCCAATGCCTGCTTTTTACCGTCCCTCCCCTGCTCCCTCTCTCTCTTTTCCCTCCTCCTGCTTTCAGAATCCCCATCCCTAAACCCTAACCCCCTTTGTAAACAGTCTTTGAAACTGAGAACTTCAGTTGTGTTCTGACCTCTTTATAAAACTATCAGCATTTGCAAGGACTTCTCTGTCTCTTCCTAGACTTCAGTTCTTTTCCCAGATGGCTCTTTTCATTACTTGCTTCCTATGAGAGGCAGGTCAGTTTGCCGGGGATAGGAAAATGTTGAAGAACACGGCAAATAAGACACAAGCAAAATAAGCTGCAATTGCCATCCAAAATTGTGGATCCTTCAGCAGTGCCTTATCAAAGCAGCTAAACACAGTGTAACCTATGGACATTCCAGCGAATCCGCCTACAATGTGGGCTGCAAAAGACACCTGGGGAGGGAGAGGGGAGCAATGAAAAGTGAAGAAAATGCTGTTTTCATATTCGAGCTGCATCACCCTCTTCCTAAAACACAAATGCCATCAAACAAGAGTCCCAAAAGCTCACAGAACAAGGAGAATGAGGCAAAAGAGACATAAAACTCCCATGTGCACAGAGAGGAGATGTTCTGAGAACGTGCAGAGCCAAAAAATGTCATTTCATCAGCTCTCTGAGTGCACAGGACGGAGCCACTGTTTCTCATTCTCTGTCACCATCATGTTCGGGATGGTTCTATATGTCAAGAGAATGTGTTGCATGACCACAAGGGATCTCAGTAGGAGCCGTGTCTGACCCCACATAAATGGAATGTCAGAATGAGAACCCAGATGATGGATACACACAAATATGCAAACAAACTATCCAATTCAAAGACTACTTAAAACTGAAAATCTTTGCCAGGTGTTTTTTTATGTTTTTATGTTGTTTTTTTGTTTTTTGTTTTTTTTTTTTTTTTTACTGCCAAGTCATCTGGACCCAAATTTTCATTGCTATTTTCCAATCAGCTTTTTATAAAATTCCTTCTCCCCTGTTTTGCTCCCAGCAGGGCAGGTGCAGAGAAATAGAGCTGGTGGGGATCAGGGCTGTGAGAGAGTTAAGTGAAAGGACAATCCAAAAGTCTGATTTCCTCAGGAATTTGCTTGCCTTCCTAATGGAAGTTTGGCTGCCCTAAATGGGTGCCCCTATTTGCTGGGCCTTTTTGGATAGGATAGGTAAACAAGCTTTCATTGAAAAACATAATAAACTGAACTCACCGGTGACCCGTCTGCAGGGACAAAGAACCTTCTGTAGAGAGTAAACCCCATATCCGACATAACTAGAAAGAAAAACAGCCTGATGAAGCCCCCAGGAGCGCCACAACAACACACCAGATGTTTTGGGTTCTCTTCTGATAATGGTGGCAGCTAACATTTATTGAGATTTACTCTGTGCCAGGTGCTGCTGTAAGAGCTTTATGGGTATTAATTCCCTAATCCTCACAAAGACCCTAGGAAATAAGTATATCATTATCCCATTTTACAGATGCGTTCATCCCACCTGTATCTACTGGTTATCTTCTATGCGCCAGGCACTCTTCTAGGTGGTGGAGATACTGCAGGGAACAGACCAAACAGCCCTGCTTCATAGAGCGGATGGTCTAGTTGGGGCGGAGAGGTTGGGGCACACCAGTAAAACATACACTACATCAAATGACGCTAAATGCTCCATCAAATGGACAAAATGCAAAGAGAGGAAGGAGGATTAGGAAAGCTGGGAGTAGGGTGTTATGTTTAGTTGGAGAGTCAGGAACAGTCTCACTGAGAC
This sequence comes from Vulpes vulpes, assembly GCF_048418805.1. Taxonomy (NCBI): domain Eukaryota; kingdom Metazoa; phylum Chordata; class Mammalia; order Carnivora; family Canidae; genus Vulpes; species Vulpes vulpes. The sequence goes on along the minus strand of NC_132789.1, from coordinate 41,756,786 downwards.
TATGCCATTTGACAGAGATCAGAGAGCAAGCCATGCTGACATCTGAAGTAAGAGTCTTCCAGGCAGAGGGAAGAGCAAGTGCAAAGTCCCTGAGGCAGGACTGTGCCTGATGTGCTGGAGCTGAGCTGGCTGGCTGGCTAATTTTCAGAGTGATTCCCTGCCCCTCCAAGAGCAGCAATAACATTCACCTGGGAACTTAGTAGAAATTTAAATTCTCAAATAAATTAAATTAAAATAAAATAAATAAAACAAAATAAAATAAAAACTCTCAGGCCCACCCCAGCCTTACTGAACCAGAAAACTCTGAAGATGAGGCTCCAAAGTCTGTGTTTTAACAAGACCTCCAGGTGACTCTGGACTATAAGTAGGGATAAAATGATAGGCGTGGAACAGGGGACAAATCCTGTAGGGGCTTTATGGCCCACTGTAAGGGCTTTGACTCCAAGTGGCAGGAAACCTAGGAAGGTGTCTGAGCACAGGAGTGATATGATTCAACTCATGTTTTCACAAGATTGTTCTCGCTGCCCTACAGGGAGGACTGGAAGGGAGTAAGGACGGAGCAGGAGACAACTGATACTGCACCAGTCCGGGCGAGAAATGACGGTGGCATCTTATCCATAGGGAAACCAAAATACCCAGGGTAAGTACTCATCCAAGGCCACACAGCTCAGAGGCGGGGGCAGGATCCGAACCGTAAGCAGTCTGGCTGTGGAGGCCCCTCTCTCCCCCACCAGGAGCACTGAAGACGGACCAAGGAATGACATGCGTCCACATCTCCAATGGGACAGTGAAAGCCAGAACTTGGATCTCCTTCAAAGAAGCCAGATCCTGGGGGTCTCTTGGCCTAGAAGAACTCCGCCCTCCGTGTGCCCTGCACTTGGAAACCTCTTGTACAGCTGTCACATTCCACACCCACTGTCCCCACCCCACCCTGTGCTCCACTTAGTGAGCTGTCGTGTCCTCGCAGATGGAAAGGCCTAGTCCTTGCCTTTGGGAAAATAGCATCACGACCCCGTGTTGTGGCTCATTTCCCTTTTCAGGACAGTATTGATGATGTTCAAGTGACTAGACCGGAATGGAGGTCGAGGAAGTACTCAATAGTAATTTAACTGTAAATGACTATTACACAACACACTGGATTAAATTCGGCTGTGTTGTATTTTCGATCCTCTTGTGAATCTCCTAATCCAGTGTAAAGGCACACCACAGAGACAGAACTAGGAAAGTCTAAGAAAACCACCCCATGGGACAGGGCTGACTTACTGGAAGCAGTTACTCTGGCCTCGTTGTCATCCACAGGAGGAGGCCTCCTTTCAGAAAGTTTTTGTGACCCTCAACTGTCAGTTTCTCCAATCTCTTTCTCTCTGCTCAGGCTCTTCCTCCATATCTCTGCCCAGGTCCTTCTGCTTCCCAGGGGAGCTTGCTTCTACATCCGCTGCAATCATGTCTCCCACCTGAAAAGAAGCTTCTGTTCCAATAAACCAACTCATTGTCCTCACTGAAAATCTGACACTGATTTTAAGAGAAGTTGCCTTTACATGGATTTTTTTTTGAAAGGTGAAAATGCAGGATTTCCTTTTTCAAAAGGGAAGCCCAGTTGCCTTACTAGAAGACACATCCAAAAATAAGGCTTCATGAAGGAAGGTACTTAAGGCCAACTAGCCTTCATAATTAATAATAATTCACCTTTTTTTTGCCCTTTTTTAAAAACTATACATTTTCCCAAGGAAATGTGTTTAAAATTTTTTAAATACTCATATTTTGTTACTCTAACGTGTGTTGCAACTTTCCTCATCTTCAGTTGCAGGTAAACCAGGCCAAAGAACTTTCAGAAGTGGCCCGTGCCAAGGAGAAGGGAAGGGTAACGCTAAGGGGTCTTAGCTACTTTGTAAAATGAAGTGACTTTATTACTTACCTCAGGAATGACATAATGTTACATAAACTATTTTTGGAGCCTCCCCGTGCATAAGGAAAGGGTTTTTACTCCAACACTGAAGAGTATTAAAACCATTTCCCCATCAAGGGTCTGAGGCTCCCTTTACAAAGTCATTCATAATTACCTAAAAGAAACAGATTGAAAACCGGGTAACTTGTGTGTGGCAACATTTTTTGGTCACAGGATTTGTCCCTTGGTCCTGGTTGTGACGCTTAACAGCCCAGGTGGCAGCTCTGCTGCACAGCGATTCTCCTCACCAAGCCCAGACACTTGCTCTCCCTTCTGTGCTCACAACTTTCCCTCCCATTTTCAATTTCTCAGGGACAAAAATATTACGTAGAGTATATGTGACCTATAAACAAGTCACTTATCTTCTCTCAGGATGAGTCTTGTGTTTACAGCGGAAGTGCCCATAAGCTGGATTTAGTGTCTTTGCTCAGAGGTAGTTGGCCCTGTTCCCAGCAATGTGGATAATTGAACTCCTGATACCCATTAGCAGAACCATTTCTTCCTTTCTTTTTCTTTCTTTCTTTTTTTTTTTTTTCATTTCTTCCTTTCATGTGGACAGCCCAAATCTTCGGTTTTATCAAGCATCACCTCCATCTTGGCCTCCAAGCGTGACCCTACAGTCTGACCCAGGGTCTGTCTTCCCCTGTGCGGCTACAGCTTCAACCAGAGCAGGTGCAGAAACATGAGTTACTAGCCCTGCCCTGGCTCCTCCTTCTTCTACCCTGGGTGGCCTGCCCCCACCCAGAATCTGCCCTGACATTCCGACTCAGCTAAAATTCCACCTCCTCTCCAGATTGAGCACCCTTCCTAAATTCCCTCAGCATGTAATTCTCTGCTATAATTCTTAGAGATTTCAAAAGCCACATTCGCCATCCTGCTTGTTCCTGGACCCTCTGCCTCTGTCTTCAACCCTAAGCCACCCACTCTGTGCTTAGATCCTAGATCGGTGTTTTGTTCTTTTTTTTTTTTTTTTTTTTAATCTGACAATGTATAAATTGAGGAAGAAAACAGATTATGTCAGTGGTTTTCAAGCTTTCCCCATTTCAGACAAAATCATATACAGGGTCCAATGTATGAATGAGAAAAATCCAATATATAAAACATAAATGAAAAAAGAAAAAGAAACATAAATGAAACTGTTGTGGTTAAAGTAGACAGAGTACCTAAAGCTCTGCTCTCTTGACTTCCCCCACTCCAGAAAGAAACAAAAAGCAAAAACTCATTACTGAGCCACCTCTAAAAGCCACCCATGGGTGTCTGTGAAAACTCCTCCATGGACCTTTCTGCTTAGGGCTATGGAGCCACAGTTCTTTGTCACTCCATGCTAGTGTTTAGGAAAAGTGAGGCCCTCTGGAGGTCAAACCAATAACACTATAGGTGTGAAGTGTTCACAAAACAAACTTACTTATAAGGATGATGATCAGTAGTCTGACAATTCCAAAGGCAGGAATCATTTCTCGAAAATTCTTGTAAAGAGATAAATAAAAATAATGTAAGCTATCTATTGGCCAATGAAATTTCAACTGTACTCTCTCTCCATCTGCTTTTTCATTTGAAGTTTGAGTATCAAATATTTGCAAAATAAAGCAATGCTGTTGCAGCCAGTTTTCAAATGTATTTGGGAAGTACAATGCTGGTGCACTTTGGAGAACAAAATGAATATTTAACTCCATGATATGAAATAGACATAATTACATTAGCAGGAAAAAAATATAAATATAAGTAATATGAAATCAATACTTCACATGTCAGTGATATGATAGATAGATAGATGATAGATAGATAGATAGATAGATAGATAGATAGATAGATGATAGATGCTGTCAAACTAACTGATGAAATATTTTTAAGGTTTTATTGGTTAATATTCATTCAATACTTTATCCTCTTTCCCAATGGAGTTAGTTAAAATTTGAGTATTACCTTAATTCTTTTAGATAATTTAAAAGAATTTAAAATATTGGTTAAAAAGATCAAGTTTGATTTTAGTTGAAAAATCTCAGTCCAGGGGCACCTGAGTGGCTCAGTCACTTGGGTATCTGACTCTTGATTTCATCTCAGGTCATGTATGATCTCAGGGCCGTGAGATCAGGTTCTGTGTGGGGCTCTGTGCTCAGCCAAAGGGAGTCAGCTTGAGATTCTCTCTCCCTCTGCCTCTCTGCCTATTCTCCCCCTCTCTTTTCAAAATAAATACATAAACTTAAAAAAAAAAAATCTCAGTCCAGTTTCAGTACCCTTCTGTGTTACCAAAAAACAACTGAGTCAGGGCACCTGGGTGGCTCAGTTGGTTAAGCATCTGCCTTCAGCTCAGATTGTGATCTTGGGGTTCCAGGATCAAGGCTCCCACTGGGCACCCTGCCCAGTGGGGAACCTGCTTCTCCCTCTCCCCCTGCCCCTCACCCCACTCATGCCCCCCCCCAAATAAATAAATTATGTTTAAAAAAAAAAGAACTACTGATGGGCAGCCCTGGTGGCTCAGTGGTTTAGCGCCGCCTTTGGCCCAGGGCATGATCCCGGAGACCTGGGATTTAGTCCCACGTCAAGCTCCCAGCATGGGGCTTGCTTCTCTCTCTGCCTGTGTCTCTGCATCTCAATCTCTGTGTCTCTGAATAAATAAATAAAACCTTTTTTAAAAATTTAAAAAATAACTACTGAATCAGAAAGACATCTCCACTTTAATTTATTGAGTTACTTCTCCTTTCCTCTTCAATTTATTGACTCTCTTCCCAAAGAGTAGACACTAAAATACCCAAGTTTATTCTAAATCAATTATTTTTAAACTGCCATGATCAAAGCCTACAGAAACAATTTACATAACAATCCAGTACATACAGAGCCAGTATTATGTGTGATATATGTTGAAATTTTTGTAATTTTTTCTTTTTAATTTTCTTAATTTTTTTATTACTTTAAGGCTCGATGCCCAACATGGAGCTTGATGTCATGACCTCAAGATTAAGAGTCATGTGCTGTACCCACTGAGCCAGCCAGGTGCCCCTCTTTTTGATTAATTTTTGGTCACAATTCTTAAACTGCTCAACCACTAATGGGTTGCAATCCAAATTTTGAAAAACATTTTTCTAAATAACTTCTATTTTTGGAATAGTTTTATAATTGCTTCCTATTTTCCTCCTAGAGTATTCTTATAAAGTATACATACCTACATGGTTAAATGATTTAAGAACTAGTTAGGAATTACACTATAGGCTGTTTTAGAAAGTGGTTGGCATTCTTACATACTATATCATGGTATGCCAGCTTTGGAGGGCAATTTGGCATTTATCTATGAAAATTTAAACCCTTCACCCAGTAAATCCATATCTAGGAATTTATCCTACCAAAATACACACACACACACACACACACACAAATGCAAAAAGATAAATGTAAGAGAACATCCTTACAGCATTACCTACAAGTGTGAATAGGTGGAGTCACCCCAATTTCTTTTCATTGAAGGATTAAATCAGGATGCAGCCTAGCTAGTGCACTGTGGAGCACTTGAAGAGATTGAAGTGATTTCTGTGTACTGATATGGGTAGATGGGATCAAGGTAACTATGTTAAGATGTAGAATGGTATTTTTAAGAGTGGGTCCATTTTTGTAGCCTTCATTTTGGCAGGATTTTGAATACATATAGAAAAAGGTTTAAAAGGATGTACAGTAAACTGTTAACAGATACAATATTTGAGATTTTGACTATTTTTCAACTTAATTTTTTTTTTTTTTTTTAGTATTCATCACTTTTGAGATCAGAAAAAAAAAAGAGATTAAAATATAAAAGGAAAATTCTGGTGCCCAGAAGGAAGATGAGTGCTCAGTAAATATGATGAAGATTCCCTGAACCAAATACTAGTTACTCTTTAAAAGAACAAAAAAATTCAAAGATTCCATTCCCAAAGTTCTTACCACCAGAACATTCATAAAATAGCCTCCCATCAGAGCATAGACTCCTCCTGAAGCACCCACAAGATATCTGAGCGGGTAAAAAATGGAGCTGGCAAGGGACCCTAAAGAAATAAAAAACAAAGGATGACACATAATTGTAAGAATCATGAAAGATAAATCTTTCTAATATGAGGTGGAAGTTGGGAAGTCTGGACCATTATCATATTAACAAGCAACAAAGTAATTTTGTTTGTCTCTTCCATCCTATAAAGGTATAGCTATGTGACCTAACTACCTTAATTTTTCTGAAATAATAAATGTTCAGCATGAGGGCAGTGTAACAGGGACAAGAGCACAAACTCTAGTGCTGAAATTACAACCTGTGTGACATGAGCAAGTCTCTTAATCTTTCTGTGCCCGTTTCCCTACATAAAGAGAATATTAATAGAAATTACCTGAATGCATTGTCAGGGAAAGTAAATGAATTGATATGTGCATCGTACTTAGAACGCTGCCTGACACGCATTATGTACTTGTTAGCTATTGTTTCAAAATATTGCAAGCATTTAGTCAAAACTATCCAAATACCTGAGATATTCCAACATTTCATTATCTGATGGCTGGCTTTCTCATGGAGTCAAGATGTGGTCTCAGAACCCGTTTCAACATAGTATTAATCAGATTCGCCAAACAACAGGAAACCTATTTGCCAACCGGATCTTAGATTTCCTGAGCGAAAACAAGACTTTCAAATCACCTAAAGTCAAACTCTAAGTTGCTCTCTCTGTACTGCTTTGTTCTACTACTTAGTTTTTTGCTCTTAAGGCTCGCCTTCATTCCTTAGGATACAATGTAATACCTGCTTTGTGCAAGAAAGACAAAGTGGCCTTAGGAATCTTACAGATGAGTAAACAATTATAAGATGCAGAATAAAATAACTACTATGATTTCTTAAAAGTAGTGAATTTACTATGAAAGCACTTAGAAAGGAATGATTTCTTTTTCAGCAGAGAGGTGGAAGCCTTGCTGCTCTGAGAAAGAGGATGTAGCGTTTTGATTAAACTCTAAAATATTTTTAAGATAAGGAGAAAGTAAAAAAAAATAAAATAAAATAAAAGATAAGGAGAAAGTATTCAGGACTTAGGGAACTGGAAAAGCAAAAACATAGAAACAAAAGTATATGGGTGACTAAAAATTAGGAGTAGTCCAATAGGTTTAGGGCAATGGTCCTCAAATATCAACCTTCAGACTAGGGCTGGGGTGGTTGCATCTTAATCATATGAGTAATTTATTTTTAAAACAGATACAAATGTCCACTTCTGGCCACGATGGAGTAATAAGGATAAGATTATCTCTCCCGCTTGGAACAGCCAAAAGCACTGGACTATGTGAAACAGTGGTCTCCAAAATACTGGACACCAGATAGCAAAGGACAGTGAATCCTGACATATAAGAAATATATGAGGTGAGTTGTCTGATTGCCCAGCTTTACTGCCTTGAGAGAGATTACAGGCTACAACACATGAAGGAGAAACCCAGGTATATCTCAGTAAACTTTAAGTTGATGAGATAGAGTTTGAAGTCCAGATAGTCCCAGGCAACTGGAGTTTGCAAGACAGTGCACCAGAGAAGAAGGAGCACCACAGAGGGAACCCCAGAGAGGAGCACGAGAGGAAATTACCTGAGCCAGGGAAAGAGCCACTAGAAAGGAGTAAAGGGAGGATGTCTGAGTGGCTCAGTGGTTGGTGTCTGCCTTTAGCTCAGGGTGTGATCCTGGAGTTCCAGGATCAAGTCCCACATCAGGCTCCCTGCATGGAGCCTGTTTCTCCCTCTGCCTGTGTCTCTGCCTCTCTATTTCTGTGTCTCTCATGAATGAATAAATAAAGAAAATCTTCCAAAAAAAAAAAAAAAAAAAAAGAAAAGAAAGGAGTAAAGGAAAGAACGAATAGCTTTGCTCACATAGCACCAGAGAGGCTAAGTAACTTTCCAAACTGGAAAACTTCATAATTCATGGGGCATTGGGTAAAGTACACAGAAGGATCCTACACCAGTAATGGGTAATAATCACACTAACCATGACTCAAAAACACAGTTTCATCTAGCAAATCTTACCAAAAAGTTTCAAACTACTTCCAAGTAACTGTGTTCCAGAACAAATTTAAGGAATACTTATAGGAATACAATAATAGGGATCCCTGGGTGGCACAGCGGTTTAGTGCCTGCCTTTGGCCCAGGGCGCGATCCTGGAGACCTGGGATCGAATCCCACATCGGGCTCCCGGTGCATGGAGCCTGCTTCTCCCTCTGCCTATGTCTCTGCCTCTCTCTCTCTCTCTCTCTCTCTCTCTCTCTCTGTGTGTGTGTGTGTGTGTGACTATCATAAATAAATAAAAATTTTAAAAAAAGGAATACAGTAATATCCACCATCCAAAGATTAAATGTCTAGCATCCAAACAAAAATGGTCAGATATGCAAAGAAACAGGAAAATATGACCCATAAGAAAAAGAAAAAGCAATCAATTAAAACATTCCCAAACTAACACAAGTGTAAGTTTTAGCCGATAATGGGAATAAATAATTACTACGACTGTAATACTGTATGTTCAAAAATTGAGACATACAGGGATCCCTGGGTGGCGCAGCGGTTTGGCGCCTGCCTTTGGCCCAGGGCGTGATCCTGGAGATCCGGGATCGAATCCCACATCAGGCTCCCGGTGCGTGGAGCCTGCTTCTCCCTCTGCCTGTGTCTCTGCCTCTCTCTCTCACTGTGTTCCTATCATAAATTAAAAAAAAAAAATTAAAAAAAATTGAGACATACAAGATACAAAACACTCAAATTTCTAAAGACAAAAACTACAATGTCTAAGATGAAAAAATACATCAGTAGAGTTTAATGACACATTAGACAGTACTGACGAAAAGATAGTGAACATGAAGACATAGTAGTAAAAGTATCCAACATGAAACACATAGAGAAGTTTTTTTTTTTAATAAATACTGCATCAAAGAGCTGTGAGTCGATTTCAAGCAACCTAATACATACATAATTGGAGTCCCCAAAGAAGAGGAGAGAAGTCAGGTACAGAAAAAATAATTGAAGAAATTATGGCCAAATTTTTTCCAAAGTTTTATGAAAACTATAAATCAACCAATCCAAGAATTTCAACAAACCCCAAGCACTGCGAACATTTATAAAACTATACCAAGTCACAACAAAATCAAATTGTTCAAAAGCAGTGAAAATCTTAAAAGCAACCGGAGTAAAAAGACATGTTTCCTACTAAGGAACAAAGATAGGGATGGTAGCTGATTTCTCATTGGAAATGATGCAAATGAATAAACAGTAGAGCGCACCGTCTTTAAGCCATTGAACAAAAAAATACAGTCAAGCTAGAATTCTGTGCCTAATAACAATATATTTCAAAAAGAAAGGCAAAATAAGGATTCTTTTTTCAGACATACAAAGGCTGAAAGAATAGATAAACAGCAGACTCATACAAGAAATGTTAAAGGAGGGGCACCTGGGTGGCTCAATCAGTTAAGTGGCCAACTCTTGTTTTGGGCTCAGGTCATGATGTCAGGGTCCTGGGATTGAGCCCCACTTTGGGCTCTGTGTTCAGCAGAGTCTGCTTCAAGATTCTCTCTCCTTCTGCCCCTCCCCCCACTTGCTCACACACTCTTTCAAATAAATAAATAAATAAATAGATAGATAAATAAATAAATAAATATTTAATTTAAAAATGTTAAAGGAAATCCTCAGGCAGAAGGAAAAAATGTCAAATGAAAATATGAAATTATACTAAGGAATGGAGGGCATTGGAAATGGTGAGAACATGAACAAACCCACAAGATTTTGCCTAATTACTTAAATTCCTAGGGAAGATACTGTTTACTAGAAATAATAAGTGAATTAAATTGGAGGATAGATCAAAGAAATCAACTTTATTTCCATGTCATAGCAGTGAAGAATTGGAAATAGAAAATTTTTAAATAGTACTTTACAGCACATCAAAAATATAAAATATGGAGATAAATCTGACCCCCCCCCACACATACACACAAATGTTCAAGAGTTGACTCTGAAAGCACAATTCCTAAAATTTACAGAGTGATAAGTTATACACCAAAACTTTAAAACTCCTATTCTTCAAAAGATAATATTAAGAACATGAAAAGACAAGCAACAGACTAGGAGAAAATATTTGCAAGTCATATATCTGATAAAGGACTTATAATCAGAATATACATTATTATATATAATAAAGAATATAATCCAATTTTAAATGGGCAAAGATTTAACAGATACCTTACCCCAAAAGAAGATATGTGGATAGCAAATGAGCACATGAAAATATATTCACCATCATTAATTGTTAGGAAATGCAAATTAAAACCCAGTGAGAGGGACACCTGGCTGACTCAGTCAGTGGAGCATTTGGCTTTGGATCTCAGGGTTGTGAGTTCAAGCCCTGCATTGGGTAGAGAGATTACTCAAAAATAAAATGTCTTTTATTTTTTTAATTATTAAATTTTCAAGTAGGCCCCACACCCAGCATAGAGCCCAGTGCAGGGCTTGAACTCATAACCCTGAGATCAAGACCTGAACTGAGATGAAGAGTTGGCTACTTAACCAACTGAGCCACCTGGATGCTCCCAAAATAATTTTTTTAAATATAAAAAAAATAATAAATCCATCCATCCCAGTGAGATACCTTCATACACCCAATAGACTGACTAAAATTTAAAAAAACTGATGTTAGCAAGTGTTGAGAATTGTGGAAGAGCTAGAACTTCTGGTGAAGGTGTAAAATGTTACTACGGATGACCCTTGAACAACACAGGTTTGAATTGCTCAGGTCCACCCTTATGCAGATTTTTTCCCAATAAATACAGCACAGTATTGTAAATGTATTTTATCTTCCCTATGATTTTCTTTAAGTTTTGTTGTTGTTTTTTGCCTTTAGTAATCTCCATACCCAACATGGGGCTCAAACTCATGACCTCAAGATCATGTGACTACATGCTCTTCTTTTTTTTTTTTTTTTTAAGATTTTATTTATTTATTCATGACAGACACAGAGAGAGAGAGAGAGAGAGAGAGAGAGGCAGAGACACAGGCAGAGGGAGAAGCAGGCTCCATACAGGGAGCCCAACGTGGGACTCGATCCCGGGTCTCCAGGATCACACCCCAGGCTAAAGGAGGCACTAAACTGCTGGGCCACCGGGGCTGCCCTATAGGCTCTTTCTTCTGACTGAGCCAGCCAGGCACCCCCTTATGGTTTTCTTAACTGTTTCCCCTAGTTTATTTTATTATAAGAACACAGTACATAATAATATATACAAAATATATGTTAATTGACTATGTTATCAGTAAGGTTTTGGGTCAACAGTAGGCTATTAAATTTTGGGAAAGTCAAACATTACATGCAAATTTTCAACTGTGTGAGGGGGCTCAGAACCCCCGAAGGGTAAGCTGTACTTTCTTCCATATAACCTAACAATCCCATTTATAGATATAAATCCAAGAGATTAATACAAAAAGTTCTACACAGATATTCATAGTAGTGTTATTCGTAATATCCAAAAAGTGAAAATAACCCAAATATCCATCAATTGATGAATGTGTAGAGAAAACATGTATAGCCACACAATGGACTATAGTCTAATAAATAAAAAGGAGTGAAGCACTGATATATGCTACAACATCAATGAAGAATGGAAACATTATGCTAAGTGAAAAATGCCAATCACAAAAGATCATATATTATATGATTCCATTTGTATGAAATGTCCAAAATGGCAAATCTAAAAAGACAGTAGTAGTAGTGGTTGCCTAAGGCTGGAAAAGGGAGAATGGGGTGAGGAGTGGGGAGAGGTCCAGGGTTTCTTTGGGGAACAAAAACGTAAAATTCAGTTGTGATGATGAGTATATAATCTGTGAATTAAGTAAAAAAAAAAAAAAAACATTGAATTAAATACTTAAATGAGTTGTATATTGTATAGCTTATATCTCAGGAAAGCAGTTGGCAGTTTCTTAAAAAGTTAAACATACCCTCTGATAGGATCTGGCCATTTCATTCCTAGGTATTGACCCGAGAAAGCTGAAAACATTTGATTACACAAGTACTTACACACAAGTGTTCATAGAAGCTTCATTTGCAATAACCCCAAACTGCAAACAACTCAAATGTCCATCAACAGGAGAATGGAAAATTTGTGGTATGCCCCTGCAATCAAATACCACTTGCAATAAAAAAGAATCAACCATTGATAGACATAGAGCATGAATAAATCTGAAAATAATTATGCTGACCGACAGAACCAAAGATAGAGTACATACTCTATGATTGCACTTCTATAAAATTCTAGAAAATACAAATTAATCTATAATGATCAGTAGTTGGCAGGGAAAAGACAGGGAGGGACAGCAGAGAGCAATTTTCAAGAGTCACAAAGATACTTTTTTGGGGAGCGATGGATATGTTTATTGCCTTGACGGTGGTGATAGTTTCATGATTGTATACACATAGCAAAATTCTCATATTATACATTTTAAATACGTGCAGCCTATTATATGTCAATCATACCTCACCAAACAGAGAAGAAAACAAAATCAGATGCCAGGGCCATATCCTCTGAGATTCTGATCCAGTAGATCTGGATAGGCTCTGGATAGCTGTAGCTATGACACTTTCCAGGTGACTATGATGATCAGTCAACCTTGGGGAGCCCGGGTGGGATTGCAGACCAGCACTCTTCAGTCTTTAATGTGCATGTAAATCACTTCTGGGTTCATTCAAATGCAGATTCTGATAAGTAGGTCTGGTGGGGGGGGGCACTATTATGCCTTTATGACGAGTGATACTAATGCTGTTAATCCGAAGCTCCTGCTTTGCCAGGAGCAAGGATGGGGACACTAAAGTTATTTGATGTATTAAGGAATCTGGAAAAAAAGCAAAGCAAGAAGACAGCAGGCAAGCAGAAACTTTTAGAGGTGATGGATATGTTTATGACATAGGGACGATTTCACAGGTGTATACTTATCTCCAAGCCCATCAAGGCACATACGTTAAATATGTACAGATTTGTGTCTGTCAATAAGACCTCAAAAAAGTTATTTTTTAAAAGATTTTATTTATTTATTCATGAGAGACACAGAGAGAGAAGCAGAGACATAGGCAGAGGGAGAAGCAGGTTCCCTGTGGGGAGCCCGATGTGGGATTTGATCCCGGAATGGATAAATGATCCAGGATCACTCCCTGAGCTGAAGGCAGATGTTCAACCACTGAGCCACCCAGGCGTCCCAAGTTATTAAAAAACATTTTACATCAAGATCCCCTTAACCTCTTATGTATAATTTTCTTTTTTGAACATTAGTAAAGATTATTCTTCCAAGGTAAGAAAAGAAAAGAAAGGCAATGGGGCCACGCAGTGGAGGGTAATGAGCAATCTTGGATGTTTTGACTTTCTTCTGGGCATTGTCAATGTTCTAGGAAGGATATAATATGATCTAATCTGTGCTTGAGGAAGGTGACCCAGGCAACAGTGTGAGGACTGGAATAGCAAAGAGACACCTGCCAAGAAGCTATTGCAAAAATTAGCAGGGGATGTGAACAGGTTAATCACATTCCCTCCCCTCTCTCCTCTGAAACTGGGGCAGGGCTGATTCCATAGGTTGAAATCAAGCTGCGGGGGAAACCCCCGTGCAAATGCCAGAGCCAGGAAGGGCCTCATCAGTGCAAAGGCTTTCAAGGGCAGGAAAGACAGGTGTGTGCAGGAACAAAGGTAGAAGGCAGAAGAACAGGTTCCACAAAAGTAGAAGGGAAACAGAATGGGGAGCTATGTCACTGAGCATTGCCAATTCTATCCCTTTAACATGTCTCAGGAGTGCTTCCTGTTCTCTGGCCCCACCGCCCCAGGAGGCCAGTAAGGTTTTCATCAGTTAAAGAAAAAATCTGAGCACTGCAAAAGTTTGGATTGTGTCCCCCCAAAAAGACATATTGACGTTCTAACCCCCTAGCACCGCAGAATGTGATATTATGTGGAAATAGGGTTGTTGCAGATACGATTCATTAAGATGAGGTCACAGTGGAGTATAGTGGGGCTCTAACCAATATGACTGTGTCCTTTTTAGAGGAGAAGGGGACATATGAGAGCAGAACTCCACACGATGATGGAGGCAGAGCTCGAGAGGCTGCAGCTACAAGCCAGGGAATGCCAAGGACTGATGGCCACCCCAGACTCTCCCGGACAACAGGATCAGAGGAGGGAGCATGGCCCTATTGACACCTTGACTTCAAACTTGCAGCCTCCAGAACTGTGAGATAGTACAGTGCTGTTGTTTAAACCACCCAATTTGTGGTTCTTTGTTGTAAGAGCCCCAGGAAACTGATACAACCACCCACCACAATATAGGCATATGAACTTATTTGTAGGTTGCATATAGAAGTACCACTGTACTAATGTAGGGTTTTTGATGGCAGGTACATTTACTGGTTTTCTTTCATATACTAATATTTTTTTAAGTATAAAAATAGAATTTTCAAAGGATGAAACATTGATTACACAATATTTTTTTAAATTTTTTTATTTATTTATGATAGTCACAGAGAGAGAGAGGCAGAGACACAGGCAGAGGGAGAAGCAGGCTCCATGCACCGGGAGCCCGATGTGGGACTCGATCCCGGGTCTCCAGGATCGCACCCTGGGCCAAAGGCAGGCGCCAAACCGCTGCGCCACCCAGGGATCCCCGATTATCATTTTTATTTTATTAATGGTACAAAAAAATGTTTTTTCTTAAAGATCTAGAGAGAGAGAGAGTGAGCAGGGAGAGAGAGAATCCTCAAGCAGACTCGCCGCTAAGTGTGGAACCTAACCTGGGGCCAGATCTCACAACCGTGAGATGAGATCATGACCTGAGTGGAAATCAAGAGTTAGCCGTATAACTGACTGAGCACCCAGGCACCCCTGGTACAAAAAATGTTTATCAAACCATGAAAAGACAAGGGAGACATTTAAATGCATGTTACTAAGTGAAAGAAGCCAATCTGAAGAGGCTACATGATGTATGATTCCAACTATATGACATAATGGAAAAGGCCAAATTACAGAGATGGTAAAAGGATCAATGGTTGCTGGGGGGGGTGCGGGGGGGGGCTGTAGGGATGAATAGAGGGATTTTAGGACAGTGAAAATACTCCACATGCTACTCTAATGATGGATACATGTCATCACGCATTTGTCCCAAACTGCAGGAGGTACAATGCCAAAAGTGAACTTCTCTATTGGGTGATTATGATGTGCCAGCGGAGGATTCATCAATTCTAACAAAGGCCCATCTGTTCGGGGCGGGGCGGGGAACACATATTATATGGGGGGAGCAGGGAGTTTATGGGAAATCTCTGTGCCTTCCTCTTCATTTTCCTGTAAACCTAAAACTCCTCTAAAAAAAAATAGTCTTTAATTTAAAAATTTTTTTTCAATGAGCAGATTTATAAAATAAGCTTCATTGCTTTTTAAAAACCCTCATTGAAAATCATAACCCTGAAATTACAAATATATACTTCTAAATTTGGTTATTTTCTATAGAAATTTTCTCTTACTATCATAGCCAAAATGTACAATTTAAAAATGACATGTAAAAAAATAAAAATAAAAATAAAAATAAAAATAAAAAGGACATGTAGTTTCCAATGGGAGAATTATATCATTGACTGTGCTTCAATTATAAAAAAAAGAAAAGTGTTGTAATTTAACTGTTAATCCCCACCTTTCTTAGCATCAGTCACTTGTTCTTAATCAGAAAGTATTATAAAATATGTTTAAAACCCACTAAAACTCTTAACTGAGAAATCTTAAAACCGATTAAGAAATTGTTTCCAAAAAAAAAAGGAAATTGTTTCCCCACATTTTAAGTGTGAATTTCTAAGACTCATTGCATCATTCCCAGCAGCAAAATCAAACAACAAGAGAACGATTTCCAATTATTAGTTTTTAAAATGCCCTTTCAGAGCATTAGTGTTTTTGGAAGAGCAGTTATGTTCTTTCTCCTTGTATGAAAAAGGCTATTATGTCGCCAAAGAAACATATTTTGCATTTGCTTTTTCAACATCTGTTAGGTTGCATCCTACTGAAAGCCTTGTGTTTACCACAGGGGGAAAAGTCAGCAAATTAGATACTCATCTTTTTGTAAAAGAAAAATGCTTAGTCTTTAAAATGAGCAAAATCTCTAACTCTCTAACTGAATCTCTCTAACTGATTTCAAGACTTTTATTGTAT
Source organism: Vulpes vulpes (assembly GCF_048418805.1). Classification (NCBI taxonomy): domain Eukaryota; kingdom Metazoa; phylum Chordata; class Mammalia; order Carnivora; family Canidae; genus Vulpes; species Vulpes vulpes. Next base: position 41,740,676 of record NC_132789.1, on the reverse strand, counting down.
AGCTACAGTGGTATTGACTACATGGTATTGGTGAAGGGGTAACACATCGGTCAACAAAACAAACAGGAGAACCCAGAAATAGTGCCCTACAAATAAGCCAAGTGATTTTTGACAAAGGTGCAAAAAAAATTTTTTTCAATGAAGGAGATAGAATTTCTAATAAATTGTTGCAAAGTCATTGGATATCCAAAAAAACCCCAAAAAGAACCTCAGTCTAAACCTCATACCTTATACAAAAATGAGCCAACTCAAAATAGATCATATTTCAACATAAAGCATAAAACTATGACTTTAGAAGATAACATCAGAAAAAATCTTTAGGACCCAGAGTGCAGTGAAGAGTTGAGACATGACCAAGAGCACGATTCATAAAGGAAAAATTAATAAATCAGACTTCATTGAAATTAAAAACTTTTGCTCTGTGAAAGACTCGATTAAAGCGATGCAAAGACAACTACACACTGAGAAAAATATACCTGTCAACTACATATTCGATAAATGACTAGAAAAGAAAAGAAGAACGAAAAGAACTCTCAAAATTTAATGGTTTATAAAAACTTAATGAAAAAAATCTAATTAGGAAGTAAGCAAAAGACATGAGCAGGTATTTCACAAAAGAGGTTATGCACATCAAGGGATCCCTGGGTGGCTCCATGGTTGAGCATCTGCCTTTGGCCCAGGTGCTATCCTGGGGTCCTGGGATCGAATCCCACATCGGGCTCCCAGCATGGAGCCTGCTTCTCCCTCTGCCTGTGTCTCTGCCTCTCTCTCTCTCTCTCTCTCTCTCTCTCTCTCTTTGTCTATCATGAATAAATAAATAAATCTTAGGAGGGAAAAAAAAAGGTGTTCAGCATCATTAGCCATTTGAGTAAAGCAGGTTAAGGCCATGATGAGATATCACTGCACACTTACGAGCACAGCTGAAATAATGGTGACAACACAAATGGTGGTGAGGAAAAAAAAAAAAATGGTGGTGAGGATGTGGAAAATGGAATCACTTATACAATATTGGAGGGAATGTCAAATGGAACAGCCATTCTGGAAAATGTTTTGTCTGATTCTTAAAAAACGAAATATGCAACTACTATACAACCAAAGAACTGTGCTCGTGGACATTTATCCCAGAGAAATGAAAATGTATGTTCACAAAACTCTGTACTTTTGTTCACAAAAACCTGTACACACTATAACGGCTTTATTTGTGATAGCCCCAAACTGGAAACAACCCAGAGAGTCTCCAATGAGTCAAGAGTTAAACAAAAAAACAAACAAACAAACAAAAAGAGTTAAACAAACAGTGGTCTAGCCATTGGAATACTACTCAGCGATAAAAATGAAGAAGTGTTGATACATGCAACAACCTACACTTGTCTCCAAAGAATTATGCCGTGCGAAGACCACCAATCCCAAAAGTGATATGCTGTGTTATTCCATTTATATGACATTCTTGAAGTGAGAAAATTATAGAAATAGAGAACAGATTAGAGGGTGTGGGGGGGAGAAGAAGCGGGTGTGACTATAAAAATACAATGTGAGGGATCCTTGTTTTGCACCTTGACAGTATCCAGGTGGATATCCTGGTTGTGATACGGTGTACTGTCATTTTGCAAGCTGTTACCATTGGGGGTAACTGGTTAAAGGACACATGGGACCACTACGTATTGATTTCATACAATTGCAATGTAAAAAAAGTTTAATTAAAAAATAACTAAATAAAAAATTAAAAAAATAAAAAAATAAAGTCTCCAATAAAAGGGTAGATGGGAATTCTAAGATTTTTCTGCTCCGACCAAAGTGGATCATCTTAAGGCACACCCAACTTCAGAGATCACTGGCATGCTGCTAGTCTCTCTTGAGCTTTCGGGGCCCCTCTAGCTCTTCTCTGCATTCTCTTCAAACTTGCTTTTTTTTTTTTTTTTTTATGATAGTCACACACACAGAGAGAGGGAGAGAGAGGCAGAGACACAGGCAGAGGGAGAAGCAGGCTCCACGCACCGGGAGCCCGACGTGGGACTCGATCCCGGGTCTCCAGGATCGCGCCCTGGGCCAAAGGCAGGTGCCAAACCGCTGCGCCACCCAGGGATCCCCTCAAACTGTCTTTCTTAAACGCAAATTTGTGTTACTTCCCAAGATCACCAGTCTGACACATCGGGCCTTCGTGATCTAGCTATTAAGTCTCTACCCAATCTGTGCACCTGGACACCAGACTACACACAACTCCCAATTGTGCAAAACACAGTCCGACTCTGAGATATCTGAGGACAGGCACCATGACCTCTCCCCATCTGCTTATCTTCTCTCAGATATTTTTAACTTTTTTTTGTTTATTTTTTGTTTAGTAATCTCTACACCCAATGTGGGGCTCAAACTCGCCATCCTAAAATAAAGAGTAGCATGCTCTTCCAACTGAGCCATCCAGGCACCCTTCTAACTTCTTTTTTGTTTAAGCTTTATTTAAGAAATCTCTATACTTGACATGGGGCTCAAACTCATGACCCCGAGATCAAGAGTCACATGCTTTTCTGACAGAGCCCACCAGCTGCCCCTAATTAATTTCTAATGCTCATCAGGTTCCCCAGCCCGTATTAGGAGTGCAGTAAATCTTGACTTAAATGTTGATTACTGGGAAACCTGGGTGGCTCAGCAGATCTAATTCAAAACCTGGATTTTGGGGGCACCTGGGTGGCTCAGCGGTTGAGTGTCTGCCTTCAGCTCAGGTCTTGATCCCAGGGTCCCGGGATCAAGTCCCGCATCGGGATCCCTGTAGGGAGCCTGCTTCTCCCTCTGCCTGTGTCTCTGCCTCTCTCTGTGTCTCTCATGAACAAATAAATAAAATATCTTTTTAAAACGTAGATTACTTTTGCTTTGTGCATTGCCTCCTCAGAGTGCAGAGGCATCGATTCTGTGTCGACCCTGAGGACACTAACCTGCGATCACTCCTGCCAGGTACACCAGCCCTACTCGGAGACCTTTGTGGACCATTTCCAAGGGAATACCCAAAACGAGCTGCATAACAAGATTCCCCAAGATGTGCTGAACTCTGCAGAGACAAACACAGTAGTCAAAAATTATGACCAAAGCACAGTTATTTCTTTGGGACATTAACAGGCGTTGGTGTCTTGTTCCTGACGACAGACTTGCTTCACTCAAATGCCATTTTCTAGTATTTTTAGGTGACTTTTTTTTCTTTTAAATAAAATCTCAGCATGTAAAACAGACAAAGGACATTTTGGAAGTGTACATTCATATTATAAGTTCTGTTTTATAACAGTGACTGACAACGCGATCCTGGGATCGAGTCCCGAATTAGGCTCCCAGTGGGGAGCCTGCTTCTCCCTCTGCCTATGCCTCTGTGTCTCTCATGAATAAATAAATAGAATCTTTAAAAACCAACCAAACAAACAAAAAACAGTGACTGACCATATCAGGGAGCAATAAGGATGGCTTAAGGAACAGAAACTTGATATTAGGTTTAGATGACAATTACCATCTTACATCAGCCCCTGGCATCTGATTTTGTTTTGTTCGCATGGTATTAAGAAAGTCCTAATTTTAGGACTGAGAGTTTAAGTTTCAATAGTTTTGTTCTGTTTTTTAAAGTAATATCCACACCCAATGTGGAGACACCAAGATCAAGAGTCGCACACGCTACTGACTGAGCCAGCTAGATGCCCCCAAGTTTCAATAGGTTTTTAAACAACTGCTCTTGCCGTCTTAGGATATTCTTTAATAAAACAGAGACGGCAAGAGAAACCTCATCCCCGGTTCTACCTTAAAAAGCTGAAAAAACAGTTTACCAGGATGAAAAAGAAAGTTTACCCAGTAACACCAGCTTAAGTTAGCATCTGCCAAACTGTAGTATTGGCATATGACATATTTGAGCACCCGTTGCTTTTATTCTAGTTTTTACAGAGGTAAAAATATTTTTAAATAAAATTCACATTATGTTGCCTGCCAAATCCCACAGGTTATCTCTGGAGGATTTCTGAATGTATCTTGGTACATTCCCACATTACAGTAATCCTCAATTTAGTTATTACATAAGAGATTTCAAGGTTAAACGAAAAAGTTAAAAAACAAAATAGGCGTTGGATCTTCCACAAAGTGTAGCAGCTTTCATACTAGCTTTAGGATTGTGTTTTTGCATTATAAATTGCTCAACAAATACCCAGCAGAGGTTCTCCGGGTAGACTGCAGAACAGATTACTTACCTTCATGGCCACGTGTGCACCCAGCCACAACTATCACTGCCCAAGGCATCTTCAAAGACATACAAGAAGTAACATGTAATTCAGCACACAATAGTCCAGCAAGGACAGTGACACTGGCCTTACAGAGACATCAGACATAAAGAGTATTTGGAAATCTGTGCCCTTAGTGAATTTGAACAAAGTCAAAGGAAGCCACCCGTCCTGTCCTCTGGCAACAGCTTGAGGACAAAGTGACCAGTAGCACAAAAACCCCAAGGAATCACCCTCGGTGTTCTTTCTGCTGCTCAATAACATGAGTAGAAATGGCATAAGGATGAGATCCTATCATAACTTCGGAACAGAAATACTAACTTTTTTCATCCAAATTTTATCTACCCTTCCAAGTCCAGCTGGAACCCATGTCATCTGTGAAACCATCCCCATTCTGACCTTCCTTTCTTTATGTTTATATCTACAATAGCTAAGCCCACATCCATCTCCTTATCATTTGGCCAGCCTCTCTCAGCTAGGGGTAGTCGTGTCCATGGTTCTGGCCAACAAAATGCAGGTCAGAGCAGCACTGATGGGCTGATGGGAGACTAGTAAGAGAGCTGCTTTCCAGGCAAACGGGATGGATTTCACCAGTACCCGGTCCTACACTTCCCCTTCCTGCTTTTAACACCCAGCTATAGCTGCCGACTTGCAGCCATGAGAGAAAGGTCAAGGGAAAACCAGAGATGCCAGCATAGAACCAGGAGTCTTGGCTTCATTAGACTCATGAATTAAGAAAAAAAAAAAAAAAAAAAACTCATGAACTAACCACAAACCTCTGGGCTTCTTGTATGGTAAAGAATTACCTCCATTTGTTTAGGCCCCCATTAGATTCTTTTGGTTACTTTCATCCAAAAGCATTCCAAACCTCTACAGCCCCATCTATGACCTGTCCTACACAGCCTTGAGACCTCTTTTAGAGTGCCTTGCTATGTGTCGGACACTGCAGAAATTACATGATAACCACGGTGTCATTTAATCACAGCATCCTCATGGGACAGATACTATTGCCCCATTTTACCAAGTCACTACTATGACTATAATGCCATATGGCCCTGAGTTACTATCTAACCAACTGCTCGCCAATATAAATCCCTTGAGTGCAGGAGCCACGTTTGTTCAGAACATGTTAAATGAAAAACCAAACCGAAAGGATCCGTAGAAACTGGGCAATAGGCAATTTTGTCCTTGATTTGTCAAGCCTCTGAGCCCTGTGTCCTGCCGTGGATGCTGGTCAGCATCTTCCTTCAAGGTCCAGGGCTGGGTAGGTCACAAAGATGAAGTTGGCCCCATCTGAACCCCAGGCATCCACTGGAGGGGGAACCCAGCAGCAGGCAGCTTGCTCACTGCCTGCTATGGGCACAGTGAATCATGGGTTCTGAGCAAGGTCACAAAAGATAATGAGCATATAAGAAGCCAAATGGCAGGCAGGGCATTGCCCATGGCTTGTGTTAGTCCGTGTTACACACTCAACAAAGTGCTCACGAATTCTTTTTTTTAAGTGTGCGGCAGGCATAGGGAGGGAGGGATTGATGATTCATATCCTAAAGGGAACATTTTAACAACATCAAAGCAACTAGGGGGGACATACATATTGTTTAGAATGATTTGGTCTCTTCTCATGAATATTCCTATATAAATACCAATATTGGGCAATGATCATGCAATAGAAAGTAGCACTTTGGGTTAGCACTAATGGGTTGAGGTTCCAGCTCTGCAACTTAGCCAAGTGACGTGGAGCGAGTAACATCCCCCAAGCCTCGGACACAGTAGGGCAGGACTAGTACCTGCCTCCTAGGGTCGCTGAGGATCAAAGATTATGGCCATGTGATTGCCTTATCAATAAGAGCGCCAACCAAATGCTGGGGGTTACGAGTACTTGCAGTCACCTCCGACATCCGCGACTTACTGTCATTCCTTACCCAGCATGTACCAGCATGTATGAGATAAACCTCCAGGCTTGCTCCCTCTTCTCAGGGCTGTAGATAAAGGGGCTCTCCAGGATGCCTGTGTCCAGGGTGATCCACTGTTCCTGAGGCTTCTACACAGCATAGTAAATAAACACTGCCAGCTGCCAGGGAGGGGCAGACATGAATGTCAACCACTTTCTCTGCCAGAGTGGCCCTATTACATAAGCCCCGTGGGCCCTACCTTGCTTCCAAACGATTAGCTCTCAAGTGGGCCTCTCCACAGTGTGTGCTCAGAGGAATGAAACCCCCTTGCCATATATCTGACCATGTAACTGCGGTCACATCCTACTTCCTCCAGTGATTAGGAGCAGCCCGAGACCAAATACAAAGAACCCCTCGACCCCCTTAAATACCCTCTGCTCTCACTGCCCCTTCCCATCATTTAGTCTTTCACTTACAAGTTAATGTGAATTAAGTCGCTGCTGGCTTGCAAGGAGTAGATGAGGGGAAAGGGAACAGTAATAACCTTACAGAACAGAAGCCTTAACTAAGTGATGAAGCCTCATGTCGCCAGGGATGACATCGATGGGAATTAAGAGGATTACGTTAGAAACTTCCTAATGACCCCAAAGTCACACCCCACACACATCCATGCCCTGCCCATTCCTTTATGAGGCATTGTGGTGAAGGAGGAAAAGGTAGGCACAATGAGGCTCAGGAGAAGCCCAGTCCTGGCCCAGTCACTAAGTATGTGACCTTGGGCAAGTCATTCCACTTCTCTGGGTGTTGTACTCTTTTCTGGAAAATCAAAGGGCTGACTAGATCAGAGTCAAAACACACTACAGGCTGCCCACAGTAGACATCAGTAGAGGATCCCATTTTTTCCCCCTACTGAAATCTGGAGGCAGCCCACAGCTCTTCTGGTGAGGCTCCTATAATGGCTCCACAGAAAGACCTTACCAATCCAAGTCGGTTCATGAGACCAATTTGCGACTCCAAGATGATTTGGCTTCTAAAGCCCCAACAACTAAAATGAAACGAAGCCACTGAAAATCATAGTCACTGCTGGGTGGGGCGGTTGCTTGAAAAATAAACCTCAACCCCTGGCTGAAAGTGGCTGCAATCATAGGGAAGATGGACCTAAGGGGGCTCCAGAGAGGGTGCTGTTGAGTTCCATGTGTGCTGTACTGGCCACTACCAAGCTCTTTTCCCACGTGTTATCCACTTTGACTAGATGAAGTCAAAGCCTCCTCCTCCTCCCTCCCCCACCCAGCAAGTGCTACTTGCTCTAGCACTCCCCGCCCAACATGCTCACCTCCACAAGGCTGATGGAGATGATGAATATAGGGGGTGGGAAGCAGTTGGCTCTCTCCAAGTATGTTCTTCGGACCTTTTCAGGAAGCATCCATTTTGAGACAACCCTGTGGACCTTTTTATTCTTGAAGTGATCTTTGCTTCTCCAGTCCTCTTGCATTTCCTTCTCCTCTTCCAGCTCTCCTTTCATGTCTCTACCCATATTCAGATTCACATCCTCCATCTCCAAATCACCATCAGCAGCCATTGTCCTGAGTCCTCCCTCCACCTGAAAGGGCCATGAATGTCAGTGAAAAACAGATAACCCCATAGTCCTTGGGCCATGACTCTTTCCTGGGCTCTCTAGCATAACCATTGGTTTCCAAGGCTTTCCTGTATATTAATAGAAGGCAATTAAAGATCTGTTTTCCAAATACTTATAATATCCATACCCTCATCATCAGTATTCAGTTGTGACAAAGTATGAGGGTCTCCCCAGATAAGGGAAAGAACTCCCAGGGATCACTTCTGGTTTCCTCTATTGCCACTACCTAAAAGGATGGACTAGGGCCTTGAAATAGAAACTTTACCTTGTATTCCCCTTCATTCCCCTCTGCCACAGACTGTCAAGTCAACCTTCAGTGTAAGAGATGAGGTGTTTGTTGTGAGGTGATGCATCTCAGAGCTTAAACCATGCACACTGCATAACTGAACCAAGTCTTGACCAGCTAAACGATCTCCTTTCCCTTCTGAGGTTCATCTTGGAAAAAATAATATAAAATTAAAATTCCAAAATATAGGGGATCCCTGGGTGGCGCAGCAGTTTAGCGCCTGCCTTTGGCCCAGGGCGTGATCCTGGAGACCCGGGATCAAGTCCCACGTCGGGCTCCTGGTGCATGGAGCCTGCTTCTCCCTCTGCCTGTGTCTCTGCCTCTCTCTCTCTCTCTCTCTCTCTCTGTGACTAGCATAAATAAATAAATAAACAAACAAACAAACAAACAAATAAATAAATAAATAAATAAAAATTTATTTAAAAAATTACAAAATATAAAAATTGCAAAAGTGGATACACGGCCTTTGAAGGAGCCCATGCAAATGAGAGACCTGACATTTAAGCTCTATTAGTCTCAGAGAAAATCCACCTCTGTTTATATTTGAAGAGTTTTTTAAATTTTATTTTTAAGTAATCTCTACATCCAACATGGGCCTTGAACTCACAACCCCGAGATCGAGAGTCGCACACTCTACTGACTGAGCCAGCCAGGTGCCCCTATTTGATTTTTTAAAGTATGTATCACTATTTGTTTTTATGATTTTATTTATTCATGAGAGGCACACACAGAGAGAGAGGCAGAGACACAGGCAGAGGGGGAAGCAGGCTCCATGGAGGGAGCCCGATGCAGGACTCAATCCTGGGACCCCAGGATCACGCCCTGGGCTGAAGGCGGTGCTAAACCGCTGAGCCACCCGGGCTATCCATGTATTACTATTTTAATAAAAAATAAAAAAATAAAAAAACTAAGAAAGACATATCTAAGACAACTTTACCTGATCCTAGAGTCTCAACTCCTATACTATTTCTCCCCTTCCCTTTGGGGCCCAGTGTCTTGAAGGAGGAATCTATACCCAAACCAGCTGGTCATCTGCATGCCCCACTGAAATCAATCTCCTGAGTTATGCCCTTCAAACAAATCCACTTCCGGAATGATGTGAGTCCCAACCACGTATGCAGAGCCCCCTTGGCATTTCAAAGCACAGCCTCACTGCAAAATCTCACGTACTCCTCAGAATTACCTGAAGTAAAAAGGAATGATTCTGTTCCCAATTCTCTTCGTCTTCAACCTTCCTAACAGATTTTCCTATTGAAATCTCTCCCTCTGTCTTTCATCTCAACCATAATTCATTCACTGCCTCCACTGACTGCCTTTTCCTCCTCCCCAGCCATGGGCATCCCCTCTGGGGGCTTCAGCAACATGCTCATCCTGCAACTGGACCTCTCTAACCTGCTGAAGAGGAGCTAGTGGCAAGGTCCCTAGAGGATGGGGTTCTAACACCAGACAGACCAGAGGAATAACCTTGTCTTATTTTTCTTAGCAACCATAGACAATGGCCTAGAGCCTGGTACCATAAACAATAGAATAGTAGTTGGAAAAAAAAAGAAAAAAAGATTAGTAGTTGTGGGGTGGGGGGTGGGTGATGGGGGGCTGTATGTTTTATGAGTACAAAGATTCAGTTTGGGAAGGCAAAAAAGTCCTGGAGATGGATGGTAATGAGACTTGCACAACAATTTAAGATAGTTAATGCCACTGAATTGTACACTTAAAAATGGTTAAAATTAAAAATGGTTAAAATGGGGGCAGCCCGGGTGGCTCAGCGGTTTAGTGCCACCTTCAGCCCAGGGCGTGATCCTGGAAACCTGGGATAGAGTCCCACATCGGGCTCCCTGCATGGAGCCTGCTTCTCCCTCTGCCTGTGTCTCTGCCTCTCTCTCTGTGTGTCTCTCATGAATAAATAAAATCTTTTTTTAAAAAAAGCATTTAAAAATGGTTAAAAAGGCAAATTTTAAGTTATGTATATTTCACACACACACACACACACAAATAATGTGAAACTTTCAAAGTCCTTGTGAAGATTAGATACAGTGTTTGTGTCACCAATATGTGCTTCACCAATGATATAATACTGCTATTTTCAGCTTAGGTTCATGCATCTAAATTTCCTAAATGACCCCAAATAAGGTTTTTCACAGTAACTTTTTTTAAAAAACATGATCCATGGAGCCGGAAGACTGGGATTAGGACAGAGCTCTACTACATGTCAACTGTAAACCTAGGTACGTCACTTAAATTCTCTGAGCCTCAGATTGCATTTTTTTAATTGTGGTAAAATACACATAACCTAAAGTGTACCACTTTAGCCATTTTATTTTTTTTATTATTATTTATTTATGATAGTCATACAGAGAGAGAGAGAGAGGCAGAGACATAGGCAGAGGGAGAAGCAGGCTCCATGCCCCGGGAGCCCAACGTGGGATTTGATCCCGGGTCTCCAGGATCGCGCCCTGGGCCAAAGGCAGGCGCCAAACCGCTGCGCCACCCAGGGATCCCCAGCCATTTTATTTTTTTTTTTAAGATTTTTTTAAGAAGCAGGGAGCCTGCTTCTTCCTCTCCCTCTGCCACTCCCCCCCCCCTGCTTGCGCCTCTCTCCCACTCTCTCCCTCTCACTCTCTGTCAAATAAATAAATAAATAACATCTTTAAAAGAAAAGAAAATGGAATCATACAACATGAGGCCTTTTGAGTCTGGCTTCTCTCAGTAGTAAGTTTGCAAGGTTGATCCAGGTTGTGCCCTGTATCAGTACTTTGTTCCTTTTTTTTTTTTTTAAGTAGGTGCCACACCCAGTGTGGGGCTTGAACTCACAACCCTGAGATCAATAGTCACAGGTGGGAGAAAGAGGAGGTGGGAGGGTGGAGGGATGTATGAAATAGGTGATGGGGATTAAGGAGGTCACTTGTTGTGATGACCACTGGGTGTTGCATGTAAGTGATGAATCACTAAACCTACACCTGAAACTAATACTACCCTGTATGTTTACTAACTGGAATTTAATAAAAACTTTAAAAAAAAAAAGAAAACGGAGTCATGTGCTCTACTGACTGAGCCAGCCAGGTAACCCAGTACTTCATTCCTTTTTATGGCTGAATAACACTGCATTGTACAGATATATAAACATATTTTGTTTATCTGTTGGACTGTTGAAGGACATTTAGATTGTTTCTGTCTTTGGATATTGTGAATAGAGTTGCTATGAACATCCCTGTGCATTGTTTGAACACCTGCTTTCAATTATTTGAGGTATATACCTAGGAGTGGACTTGCTAAGCTATATAGTAATTCTATATTTAACTTACTGGAGGGCAGCCCTGGTGGCTCAGCGGTTTACCACTGCCTTTGGCCTGGGGTGTGATCCTGGAGTCCCAGGATCGAGTCCCACATCAGGCTCCCTGCGTGGAGCCTGCTTCTCCCTCTGCCTGTGTCTCTGCCTCTCTCTCTGTCTCTGTCATGAATAAATAAAAACCTAAAAAAAAAAACTTACTGGAAAACTCTCAGATTACACTTTAAAGTGGAGATAATTCAAAAAAATAAAAATAAAGTGGGGATAATGATAGACCTTACCTTGTAGCATTGTTGGAAAGATCATCCAAGGTAATCCATGTAAAGCACTTGGAATAGTATCTGGCACATAATAAACACTCCACAATTACTAGTTATTATTAGCTATGGATAGATGAGTGGGTGTGTGGATGGATGGATGGATGGATGGAAAGATGAAAGGGATAGGGCTGAGTCTAGGGCCTATTTTCAGACTGCAAGTTACTGGAATCAACTCATACTGAATTTATTGTTTAAAATAGTTCATTAGGCAGTTTCCACATAAAAATAGATTATATTCAATAAATTTAGAGAAGAAGAGAATTCCCCTTTTATGTTACTTTTCCCCAGCAACTTTTCTGAGAAGAAAGTTCCCTCCTCTACATCTTCTACCCTCCCCACTCACCCACCCTCCCCAGGGTCAGACACTAAGTCTATAGACCTCACTGTTTCATGAATTTTCCTTGAATGTTGGTGATTGTTTCTAGTTTCACAACTTCTCATAATTGGCAAAACACAGTGCGGATTTAAGATCTGCAGCTTTTAACAGCAAATATTAAAGCATTTTAAAAATAAGTTCGGGGCACCTGGGTGGCTCAGTCGGTTGAGTGTTGGACTCTTATTTTTGGCTCAGGTCATGATCTGTGTTGTGGGGTGAAACCCCATGTCAGGCTCTGCACCCATCAAGGAATCTGCTTGTCTTTCTCCCTCAGCTGCTCCTCCCCCCCACCCCCTGCCACTCACTCTCTCTAAAATAAATAAACAAAATATTTTAAAAATGGGGTATCTGGGGAAGCCTGGGTGGCTCAGCAGTTGGGCACCTGCCTTTGGCCCACGGCATGATCCTGGAGACCTGGGATCAAGTCCCACACCGGGCTCCCCGCATGGAGCCTGCTTCTCCCTCTGCCTGTGTCTCTGCCTCTCTCTCTCTCTGTGTCTCTCATGAATAAATAAATAAAATCTTAAAAGGGGGGGGCATCTGGGTGGCTCAGTTGGTTAAGTGTCTGCCTTCAGTTCAGGTCATGATCCCAAGGTCCTGGGATTGAGTCCGATATCATATCGGGCTCCTTGCTCAGTGGGGAGCCTGCTTCTCCCTCTCCCTCTGCCTGCCACTCCCCCTGCTTGTGCTCTCCCTTTCTCTGTCAAATAAATAAATAAATAATCTTATTAAAAAATCAGTAATAAAAGTTCAAGGACCCCTGGTTAGCTCAGTCAGTAAAACATGAGACTCTTGATGTCAAGATTGTAGGTTTGAGCCCCATGTTGGGTATAGAGATTACTCTTTAAAAAGTGAAGTAGGGACACCTGGGTGGCTCAAGTGGTTGAGCATCAGTCTTTGGCTTGGGTTGTCATCCTGGAGTTCCAGGATCGAGTTCTGCATCGGGCTCCTGCGTGGAGCCTGCTTCTCCTCCCTCTGTCTGTATCTCTGCCTCTCCCTGTGTCTCTCATGAATAAATGAATAAAATCATTAGAAAACATTTTAGAGGGATCCCTGGGTGGCGCAGCGGTTTGGCGCCTGCCTTTGGCCCAGGGCGCGATCCTGGAGACCCGGGATCGAATCCCACATCGGGCTCCCGGTGCATGGAGCCTGCTTCTCCCTCCGCCTGTGTCTCTGCCTCTCTCTCTCTCTCTGTGACTATCATAAATTAAAAAAAATAAAATAAAATAAAACAGAAAACATTTTAGAAAATAAAAAGTAAAGTAAAATCTTAAAATTAACTAATTAAATAAGTTCAGTTAGGGATGGTTAACATTGTATTAATAAGCTCTACTGTAAATACAGATACCATACATGATCATTTTATAAGGAAATTAAATTCTACGTTGTTACGGGCGCCTGGGTGGCTCAGTCGGTTAAGTGTCTGCCTTCGGGTCAGCTCATGATCCCAGAGTCCTGGATGGAGTCCCACATGGTCAGGCTCCCTGCTCAGCGGGGAGTCTGCTTCTCCCTCTCCCTCTGCTCTTTCTCTTCCTCGTGCTCACTCTCGCGCTCTCTCTCCCAAGTAAATAAAATCTTTAAAAACAATTTTAATTCTACATTGTTAATACAACTTTAAAGCTTAAAAAGAGCTTTAAAAACTAAGGATCATATTTCCTCAAAACTTTGTCTTCTCTCGATTTCAAAATTTCTAGAAATTTTAGAAGTCAAGCCCAGCATTTCAGGTATTTTAGAAAAATGTATTCCCTGTGCTACAAAGATATACAACCCATTCAGCTTGGCCAGGACTCACAGTGGGTCTGCTCTCTTCCTTGGCATGTCCAGTAACGAGATCTGACAACCAGTTCTAGCTCCTTCTGGCTCCAGCAATAGACGAACATGTTGGTAGCAACTGCAGCAATTTGGTTTTTACCTCTCTTCTCAATGACACTCACATTCTGACTTCCAGCTCTGTTTGTGTGCCCTGTTCCTTGGAGACAGGGGCCTCCCCCTGGTGAAGCAGCTCTCCACCATCTGCTGCTCAATGCTCACAGGTGTGCTTCCAGTCTCTGGCATTCCCTGTCCCTCCCACTCTTGTTTATCTTCTGCTCCCCCACCTAAGTTCCTGAGAGCCCAGTTCACCACCTTGAAGAAATTACCGATCAAACAATGAAAAAGATTTCCGAAAGGAAAGGAAAAGAAAAGAGAGAGAAAAGAAAAAGGAAAGGAAAAGAAGAAAAGAAAAGAAAGAAAAAAAAGAAAAGAAAAGAAAAGAAAAGAAGAGAAGAGAAAAGAAGAGAAAAGAAAGAAAGAAAAGAAAAGAAAAGAAAAGAAAAGAAAAGAAAAGAAAAGAAAAGAAAAGAAAAGAAAAGAAAAGAAAAGATTATTCGTATTTATGAGGCTATGAGAAATGGGTGCAGCCTTCTGGGAAGGCAATTGGGCAGTAGCTACAAAATATGAAAAGCATACACCTTTCAACAGAACCACTCTACTGGTAGAAATCTATCCCCCAAATGTATCTGAGCAAGTGCAAGAAGCTATATTTCAAAATGTTCAGTGCAGAACTATTTATCGTAGCGAAAAATTACAAAGAACTTCAGTTTTCTGGCAGTTCTAATTCTTAGGTAGCTCTTCCTTATACTCTGCTGAAGTCTGCTCAGCAGGACCTCTGCTCCTAGGTCCAAGGTTTTCCTCCCTAGGCTAATCTAAGGTTAGGCCATTAATTTTGTCCTTGCATAGGCATGGTCCGGATACTCCATGGGCTCTACAGGTCAAAGTTGGGAGAGAGTCTCCAGAAACATACTTTAGATTTAGAATTTTTGAAGGCCCAATTAAACAAAGCAGGCGCCTCAAAACAAGGCAGCAATGATGACAACACATCATACTCTTGGAGAGATATAAAAGCATTGCAGCTGTCAAATTATTCACTTGGTCACTCTCATCATGGTGTTGCGTATGGAGTGGAATTATTATTGCACTGACTGCTTTCTGACTCACTAAGCAAAGATCTTCCAAGTTTCATGACCTGTCTTTAATATTGGCTTGATGTGATGCCTCACTTCCTACCTTTTATCTTTATCAGGTGGCTGTCAACTCTTGTTGAAATCTTTCTCTCTCTCTCTCTCTGACACACACACTCACACACACACACATACACACACACACACACACAGATCAAAACTGGGTGGCACTGCTGTGAAAAGTTCTCATCCTACCAGTGTGGAGCAATAAAAGTAGATTGTTAAAAAGAACGTTAGAGGAGGGACGCCTGGGTGGCTCACCGGTGGCTTTGCCTTCAGCTCAGGGCATGACCCTGGGGTCCCAGGATCGAGTCCCACATCAGGCTCCCTGCATGGAGCCTGCTTCTCCCTCTGCCTGTGTCTCTGCCTCTCTCTCTGTGTCTCTCATAAATAAATAAAATCTTTAAAAAAAAAATTACAGGAGTAGAAAAGACTCATAGCCTCCGAGTTAAAAACGAAGATGTCCCCCTGTGTCAGGGTTCTTGGGGAATCCTTCATCTCATGAATGATGGGCAGGAGGGACCACTTCCCACTACAGAGGGTACCTGAGCCCAGGTCCCTAGGCTCAGGTAGTGACTTAAGCTTCACCCATTAGCCACACTTGCTTAGGATGTTTGAGGCTGGAGCTTCAAAACTGGGTAAGTTCTTTACAATGGTGCACTCGAAAGCAGTGGCGGCTGGATCCAGTGTCCATGCCCTCGGGGTCACAGTGGCATCATTGATGCAGGTGGTAGCAATGAGCACGCAGCAGCAGTAGCAGGGGGGCCGCCTTCACCTACCAGGCCCTGCAATGTGATCTGGGTGTAGTTCTACATGCCTGGTCTCCTTTGTCTCCGCTTATTTCCCAAATCTTGTTTCTGCAGCCTTCCAGGGATTTTGTAACCTACCAGTGATATTGTGCTGTACAAAGATACATATATTTGGTCTTCATCCCCAGTTCCTGGCAGAGTTGGAAAACCCTTGGAATTTCCTGAGTGACAGGGGTCGGAGGAGCATCTTCTGTTATTCATAAGCCCATGCTAATGAAGTGACTCTTGGAGGATGGGGGCTGGTTGCCTGAGGAAATAACCCTGTGTTAGAGGGTTGGAATTTTCCACCTCTGGGAAGGGAAGAAGGGCTAGAGTTTGAGTTGAATCAGCAATGGTCAATAGCCAATCACGCCTATGTAATGGAACCTCCATGAAAACTCTAAACAGAAGATTTGGGGACGCCTGGGTGGCTCAGTGGTTGAGCATCTGCCTTTGGTTCAGGGCATGATTTGATCCCCCATCAGGGTCCTTGCAGGGAGCCTGCTTCTCCCTCTGCCTGTGTCTCTGCCTCTCTCTCTATGTCTCTCATGAATTAATAAATAGAATATTTAAAACAAACAAACAAACAAAAAAACCACAGAAGACTCAGAGAGCTTCCAGGTTGGTAAGCACAGTAAGGCACCGGGAGAATGAAACACCCAGAGATCTCATGGAAGCTCTGCATCCTTTCCCATCCACCCTGCCCCACGCATCTCTTCCATTTGGCTGTTCTTGAGTTGTCTCCTTTATATATTTCAAAGAAAAAAAAATCAGTAATAATAAGTAAAGTCCTCTCCTAAGGTCTGTGAGCTGTTCTAGCAAATTATTAAGCCAAGGAGGGGGTCATAGGAACCCCAATTTATAGCCAGTTGATCAAAAGTACTGGAAGCCCAGACTTGCAACTGGCATCTGAAGCAGGGAGCAGTCATGGGCACTGAGTCCTTACCCGGTGGGGTAGCTGGTGTCAGAAATGCCCCGTGTGAAAAAACCCACATATTTGGTGTCAGAAATGTGAGTACGAGTCAAGAAATAGTTTTTTCTCTTCCTACCCAATGTGCCTTCCATCAGATTCATTCACTGGTGTCCATCAGCCAGAATCAGTTTTCCATCCCTTGGCACCAAGAACCTGCTAACACCCGAGTAGCCAAGAAATTCTTCTAAGCTCTATGTGGGGTCTTCCTGTTGGCAAGTTAAACTCCTGTCTTGTTCTGCGTTGGGGAGACAGGGAGACATGGAACCAGGGGACCTGCTCTCTGGCCTAGACCCTGCCACTCCCCGGCTGTGCAGCCTGGAGCCAGTCGCTCCCCTGTTCTGAGCCCTGGCTCTCATCTGCGGGGTCAAATGGATGGTCTGCACGATACCAGTAGTTCCCCCAAACTAGTTCTGCCTTAGAATCCCCTCGAACATTTGTTTTTCAACATGTTTTTATACAGCCTCCTGGGCCCCACTCCTGAAAAAACTCTTTTTTTTTTTTTTTAAGATTTTATTTAGGGCAGCCCCTAAATAAAGGCTGCCTTTGGCCCAGGGCCTGATCCTGGAGACCCAGGATCGAGTCCCACGTCAGGCTCCCTGCATGGGGCCTGCTTCTCCCTCTGCCTGTGCCTCTGCCTTTCTGTGTTTCTCAGGAATAGATAAATAAAATCTTTAAATATTTTATTTATTTATTCATGAGAGAGAGAGGCAGAGACACAGGCAGAGGGAGAAGCAGGCCCCATGCAGGGAGCCCGACGTGGGACTCAATCCCAGGACCCGGGGATCATGACCTGAGCTGAAGGCAGATGCTCAACTGCTGAGCCACCCGGGTACCCCTGAAAAAACTAATTTAATAGATGTAGCAGGTCTCTGACAAGTTACATGGAGAACCATAAACTAGGGGCTCCGGGGGCCCACTCCTCTCACAGACTCTGATCTTCCAGTGGAAACCAGAGGCACTTTTATTGCTGGATTCCTTGTGCCCAGAAAGTTCCTGGCACACAGGAGGTGTTCGGAAAATCCTAGCGTCTGGGTAAAGGGTAAATAAACTCTCTGCGACTTTTCTGTATATCTAAAATTATTCCAAAATAGAGTGTATTTCAAAGAATACTGGAAGGAAGGAGAGGGGAATTCTACGAAGACCACATTAACCAAGAGCCTTATAACACTTTGTGTTGAAAAGTGCCCTCCACCGCGCTGTTCCTCTGCACCCCCCTCCCCACCCCATCCTCTGCTGTCACGGAGCCCTCAGAGGAGACCCCCAAGGCCACCACTCTGCAATGGCTACAACAGGGCTTGTCACCTGCCTTTTTGCAGGGCACCGTGAAGACCCGAGTTCTGCTCCCAGCACACCTCTTAATTTCCCTGTGTCTCAGTTTCCTCGGCTATAAAGCAGACCCCCCCACCTTCTCCCTTCAGTATCCTATAGAATTATTGTAAGAAACAAATGAAATAATAAGATTTGCCGTAATGGTGAGCACTTCCTACCTGCCAGATTCTATGCTAAGCCTTTGAGGAGCAATCTCTTCATTAATTTTCACAACAACCTCATAAAATAGGATAATAACCAAAAATGAAAATAAAAAAATAAAATAAGAGGGGCATCTGGGTGGCTCAGTGGTTGAGCACCTGACTTCGGCTCAGGTTATGACCCCGGGGTCCCGAGATCGAGTCCTGCATCAGGATCTCCCCATGGGGAGCCTGCTTCTCCCTCTGCCTGGGTCTCTGCCTCTCTCTGGGTGCCTCTCACGAATAAGATATTTTTAAAAATTAAATTAAATTTTAAAAAGATTATAACATCCTCATTGGGTAGTTAAGGAAACGCAGGCTTCCAAGTACCTTAATCAAGGTAATCCCACCAGTGATGGGAGGGCTGGGCCAAGAGCCCCAGGCGTCTGACTCCAGACCCGGTGTGAGCCTCTGCCCTCTGGTTTCTGCACACCAAGTGTTAAAGAAGTGCACACCTTCACGTTGACTACTCACATCCATCCTTCCCTCTCCCCTACTCTCCTTCATCTTCCTCCAACTCCCCCACACACAGACCCAGACCAGAGCCTGGGAGTTTCCAAATGACAGCTGTAGAAGGGGCAGGTCATGGGCCTGAGTCTGGGGCTGGGAATCCCCACCATTCCCACTGCTGCCCACGGGAGTCAAGAGAGAAACAGGCACCCAGGGAAGGAAAAGGATTTGCCTCTCTGAAAACCCAAATGTCTAAGTCCGGCTCACCTTCACCTTCTTCACCTCCCCCAGGAGAGCACAGGCAAGGCCACCCACCTTAGGACAACTCCTCTCTGGCAGAAGAGACTTTTGATCATTAGTTTGTGCCGCTTTCCTGCTTGCATTCAAATGAGTAGGTTTTTAAATACCTGAATTGTTTCTTTAAACCGCTGGCCCCACCCATTCACTGGTACCAGGCAGGGCCCCTGCCCAAGGCTGAGTCCAGCCTTGATGTGGCCTGGGAGCCCAGGAGGCTGGGCGGCAGGCTGGGCTGGGTGTACCCAACTTTTGCCCAGCCAGGCCTGGTGGGGACGTTTTTGGTGGTGTTGCCAGGCAACCTTGGTAATTGGAGAGGCCACAGATTGGGCTTCTGGGCCACGGAGATTAACAGCCTCCTTCATCACACTGCAGACCATCATTATGCCCAGTTCCAGAGGCCTGCAGCCATCTCTGTGGTTATAGCCTGAAAGAGTGCTTTTTTAGCTACAGAAATTAAGAACCGGCTTTTCAATATTATGGGTTTGTGGCTGTGGTTGTTTTCTTTTTGCTACCTCTCTGAGGATACACTTGCAACAAATACGCAAGCGATTTAAACACAAAACAAAACAGAAATGCCCTCACAAACCCCCTTTCCCAAAAGTTTTTCTTATTCCTAAAGCAAAGCAAACTTGCACTCACTTTGAGGGCAACTAAGGTAGAGACACTGTGCTTCCTGAGGTCTGTGCATGCCCACTACGTGTGAATCTTCTTCCTTGGAATCCCACACAACTGTGGCTGTGGTTCAGGGTGGGGGAGCCAGGGCCTTGGTCCTCAGCAAGGCCTCTCTCAGCAGAATAATCTGTTTGTGTCTCCCCCATTCCACAAAATCACAATGCCTCCCCTTCCCAGTCGACAGCCACTTTTACCTCTTCCTCTCTTTCAGTGGGTCTTCCTGGCTGCCCTGGGAAGAATGATGTCATTACTATGCCCATTTTACAGATGAACAACTAAAGCAAAAGAGGCCCCTGTGCTCATGTGCCTACCTAGCCACACCGAAGCTGAGACACAAACCCATTTTTCTGAGGCATCTGGAGATCCTGGGCTCTCCACTAACCACACTGCTTCCCCCAGAGCTAAGATAGGACACATGTCTTTGTACCTTATTACATTTTAAGTAACAGTAGTAATAATACACACCGGTGTAGACACAAGAACTTCATCCTGCATCTCATACTGTCCTCAACACAACATCCTTGCTGATCGTGGTCAGGCTTTCAAAGCAGCCTCATGTACACTAAGGAATACAGTCTGGAAAAATCACCAGGGATGGACACCCTATTAAACCAGGTTAAAAAAATAAAATAAAATAAAATAAAATAAAATAAAATAAAATAAAATAAAATAAAATAAAATAAAATAAGCCAGGTTAACCAAGTACATCAGGGTACGGGGCTGAAGGAAAACATTGACCCTGAGGCCTTCATTCGAGGAGCTGACTCTGCTTGATAGCATGGTACGACCATGTGGGTCCCTTAAGTAAGGAGGGAAAATCATTGCTTTCATTAGATATCTGTAGTTATTCTTTAAGAGGGCTTTCACTGCCTCATCTACAATGTTTCTTGAATAGTGTAGTGGCCCATTGATAGTGACCAACTGACCCAGTTTGTGTAGGAGTAGGGATTTCCTGGGATGTGAGACCTGGGGTGCTAAAATCAGGATAGTCCTGGGCAAACTGAGGACAGTCACCTCTCCTGGACCACCTACATCAGAAACATCTGGGGACGTCAGGTGAAGATGGCCGATTCTAGTCCTCTGGCAGTGGTTCCTAACCTGGGCTACACGTCAGAATTATCTGAGATTGTATACAAATACGACTGTCTGGGCTTAGGAGTCCAGCTCATCAGTGGCATCAGAGCCTCTGGAGCTGGGGCCTGAGTACCGGTATATTTTAATGTGCAGCCTAGACTAAAAACCTCTACCCTAGAGATTTAGATTCAGAGGGTCTGGACTGGGGTCTTGCCCAGGAATCTGCATGCCTTTTTGACAGCTCCTCGGGGGCCCCTTAAGGTATACTGTGGCTTGATAAGCAATGAATTCTTATGTGATGTGTGCATTCGCTGCAAAAGCATTCCCTGAATGCCTTATATATGTTGGGTTCTGGAAACATAAGGAAAAAACAAAACAAAACCGAAACACCTCCTGTTCCCAGGTCCTCCCTATCCAGTGAGGAATAAAGATCTATAAATAGTGCCAACATGGTATATTGCGATTTAGATTTATAAGTGAGTCAGCACCATCAGGATGATGGTTCCCAGAAGCCTAGTGTGATAGATTAATGATGGAGTATAAGTATATTATTTGCCATTCCTCCCACTAACAGGTGGGGTTTGTTTCTCCTGCCCTTGGATCTGGGCTAGCCCTGTGACAGGTTCTGACCAATAATACATAGCAGAAGTAGTACATTCCAAGGCCAGGCCTTGAAAGATTAGCAACCCCACTCTTGTTCTTCTTGGACACCTAAGACCATAAGAAGGTTGAAGACTGGGGCACCTCGCTGGCTCAGTCAGTAGAGCATGCAACTCTTGATCTTGAGGTCATAAGTGCAAGCCTCACCCAGGGCACAGAGCTTGCTTTTAAAATAAATAAATAGGGGGGACTCCTGGGTAGTTCAGCGGTTGAGCATCTGCCTTCGGCTCAGGTCATGATCCTGGGGTCCTGGGATTGAGTCCCACATCGGGCTCCCAGCAGGGAACCGGCTCCTCTCTCTGCCTGTCTCTGCTTCTCTCTCTGTGTCTCTCATGAATAAATAAATAAAATCTTTAAATAATTAATTTATTTATCGATTGATTAATTAATTAAAATAAATAAATAAGAAAGCTGGAGGGCCTGTGATGTAATGGGCACAGGTATTATACAAGACTGATGCATCACTGAACTCTATCTCTGAAACTAATAATATATTATATGCTAATTAATTGAATTTAAATAAAAAATAGGGGATCCTTGGGTGGCTCAGCGGTTTAGCGCCTGCCTTTGGCCCAGAGTGCGATCCTGGAGTCCTGGGATCGAGTCCTGCGTCGGACTCCTGGCATGGAGCCTGCTTCTCCCTCTGCCTGTGTCTCTGCCTCTCTCTCTCTCTCTCTCTATGTCTATCATGAATACATAAATAAAATCTTTAATAAATAAGTAAATAAAAATAAAGTTCTTGTGAAAGACAAAAAAAAAAGAAATAATAAAATAAATTTTAAAAGAAAGTTTATTACCCTGAAGCTAGCATGCTATGATGAAGCCCCAATCTATTCATATGGAGAGAGAGGCCACATAGAGGAGCACAGAAGTGCCAGACCTGTATGTAAGTGGAGGCTTCTTTTCTCTCTCTCTTTTTTTTTTTTTAAGATTTATTTATTTGAGCAAGAGCCAACATGTGCACGTGTGAGTAGAGAGAGGGGCAGAAGGAGAGGAAGAGACTCTCCAAGCCGACTCCCCACTGAGCAGAGCCCCACTCGGGGTGGGCTCTCATGACCCTGAGATCATGACCTGAGTGGAAACCAAGAGTCCAACGCTCAACTCACTGAGCCACCCAGGTGCCCCTAAATAAAGCCTTCTTAGACTGTACAGCCCAGCTCATCCATTATCTGTAGACAGCCAAGCCGCTGACCCCAGCCGACAGCTCACAGAGCAGAAGAACCGCTCAGCTGAACTCTGCCCAAATGCCAGACCCACAGAATCACGATAAAATAAAATGATTGTTGTTTTAAGCTGCCACATTTTAGAGCGATTTGTTAATATAGCAAGAGTTACCAACATACCTCATAAGAACCAGAAGACAGACGGCATCCCACACCATTCTGCATTCCCATTAACATTATTCATCTCAGTACCCCTCCGTAGAGGAGACCCCCGGTGTCTACCTGAAATCTTTTCCATCTTGGTTTCCACTCTGTCTCCCTCCACAACGAACAAATACAACCATAAATCAGAGTATAGCAACTCAGCTTAAAACCTCTCAATAGTTTCTCTCTGTCTTCGAGATGAACACAGGATCCTTACTGGGGCTGGTAAGGTCCTATATGACCTAGTTCTTGCTTTCTTGGTGGAATTTTACCACTCCCTCCCAATATCTCTGTTCTTGCTTTTTATATACAAATACATGTATTTCTTAGTTGAAGTATAGTTGACATACAGTACTACATTAGTTTCAGGTGTACAATATAATGATTCAACAATTATTTACATTACAAAATGCTCACCATAATAGGTGTAGGGACCATCTATCACCATACAACATTATAATAGTACTATTGACTATATTCTCTATGTCGTACTTTTTATCCCCGTGACTTATTTATTTTATAAGTGGAAGTTAATACCCCTTATCCCCCTTCACTCACTTCACCTATGAGTCTGTTTCTATTTTTATTTATGCATTTGCTTTGCTTTTTAGATTCCACATATACGTGAAGTCATATGGTAGTTGTCTTTCTGTCTGACTTATTTCACTAGCATAATACCCTCTAGGTCCATCCACGTTGTTACAGATGGCAAGATTTCCTTCTCTTTTTTATGGCTGAGTAGTGGTCCATTATATATATATATATATATATATATATATATATATATATATACCACATCTTTACCCATTCATCTGCTGATGGACACTTAGGTAGCTTCCGTATCATGGCTATTGTAAATAATGCTACAATAAACATAGGGATGCATGCCTCTTTTTTAATGTGTCTTTGTTTTCTCAAGTAAATACCCAGAAGTAGAATTACTGGATTGTATGCTATTTCCATTTTTTAATTTTTAAAGAAATCTCCATGTTGTTATCCATGAGTTCTTCTCTCTATCCCAAGAACACCCCAAGCTCTCTCCAGCCTCAGGGTCTTTGCATTTGCTGTTCCCTTGACCTAAATATCTCTCCTCCACCTCTCCCACACACTTTAGCATATATATACACAAGGCTCTTTTATAACAGAGTACCTCCCTGGGAAGTCTTCCCTGACCCACCCCTCTGCCCGCCCCATATATTCTAGCACATTCTCCTGCTCATTTGCTCCCAGCATTTGTCACTATCTAAAAAAATCGGATGTGTTTATTCATTGTCTTTTCTACTAGAATATAAATTCCAGAAAAAGTAGAAAATGTGTATTTTTTTACTCTATCTGTAGGTGCTCAGGAAATGTTTGCCGAATAAACCATCAAGGAATGAAGAAGGAAGTATGGAGTGATAGAAATCACAGCAGTCAGAAATGCCTAATCTTGCTTCACTTGGGCTTCTGCTTATCCGTGGACAAGTCACTTCAGCTCACCTGATCGGGAGCCTCATCCCCACCTGAGGCACATGGCCAGTGATGTGTACACGAGCCACATGCCAGAAGTCTTCACATGGTTTTGCTTACAAATCCCCATTAGATTTTGAAAAAGCCATGGCCCTCTCACACGTTTTACAATAATGACTAAAATTTTTCAAAAGTTAAAATAGGTTCCAAGACAGAACTTTCTGGTGTTGTCTTATTAGAAACATGCTTTCAGATAGGTTTTCATCTAAACCTTGGAGCTCTAGATGTAGCTTGTTCAGTGTTTGGAAAATGTCTGCCATGTAATCCAATTGTCAAAGCCAATCCTCACCCTCAAACCAATTAGCCAAACCAGAATAATTTTCTGTCTGTAAGAAAATCTATCTTCATTTTTAAAATTTTCTATTAAAAAAATAAATAAATAAAATAAAAAATAAAAAAAATTCTATAAATGAATTTATCTGTATCCACACAACAATCAACTGAAGTCCCAATTAATTCTACAATACACAGATAAAAGAGCTAAGGCACTTCAATTCAAAGTAGAGTAGCATAATGGTTAAGGGTACAAATTCTAGAAAGGAGGCTCTGGAATTAAAGTCCTGATTCTACCACTTAATAGCTCTGTGGCCTTGGGCAACCTATTAAACCTCTGGTCACTGGGGCACCTAGCTGGCTCAGTTGGGAGCCTGTGACTCTCAATGTCAGTGTCATGAGTTCAAGCCCCACACTGGGTGTAGAGCTTACTTTAAAAATAACAATAAAATAAAATGAAAAGTAAATTCTAAGAGCTTACATTGAGGTACCACCCTTTCAGTTTATTTTATCTAATCCCTAAGGAACAAAGCATTCTCCAATTGTCATTCTGGTTTTATAGCCCCGAGCAATGCACCATAAAAAGATTCAGGACAAATCTAGTAAAGCTCGAGAAGGAAACAAAGCCGAGTTAGGGGCTCCAGGCAGGCTCAGCAGTGGAACATGCAACCCTCTGTCTCAAGGTCTTGAGTTCAAGCCCCACATTGGGCATGAAGCCCACTGAAAGAAAGCAAGGGAAAAAGCAAGCAAGAAAGCCAGAAAGTAAGAAAGCAAGAAAGAAAGAGTTCACAAGGAGAGCTTAAAAGAATCCAGCCTGGGGGGCCTGAGTGGCTTAAGAGGTTAAGTGTCTGTCTCTTGATTTCAGCTCAGGTCTTGATGTCAGGGTTGTGAGTTCAAGTCTCACAGTGGGCTCCATGCTGGCTATGGAGCCTACTTAAAAAAATAATAATAATAACAAAACACCAAAATCTAAAAAAAAAAAAATCCAATAAAGCAGTTTCCTTTCAGGAAAGAATACCTGTAGAATCTGAGGGTCTGGAAACTGATTCTCTGAAAACTATCCACGTCCATGTACCCCTAGTTCCATATTCAACACAAACTCCCAGGACACATTCACAGCCCAACATAATTCCTGGTGCCCCACCCACTCTCCCTTTACATAACAAAGCACAGATCAGCAAGCGGTAAACCCCAGAATTTGCCCCAGATTATACAAATGTAAATCATTTGTAAATATCAGTACTTCTAGAAAGAAGAGATTGGCTGCAACCCAGCACACAGCTGAGGACAAAACACAGTGGATCAGGACTCAAGGCAACCTAGGAAGCCCTTTGGGAACCATTATTATGTCCTTAAAAGGAAGTCCTAACCCAGGTCCTAAAGAAGGCTCATTTCCTCAAGCAGAGAGGAACCCTGTCAGGCCTAGAGACCTGAGTGCCATTTCCCTGACCCCCATGCATCAGCCACACTTCTGAAATACCAGTCCTCCTTTTGCTAAATCCCTTCAATAGTTACCCGATACCCTTGGTGTAAAATCTAGCTTCCTTAACAAGGCCCATGGCCTGAGCCCTGCCTATTTATCCATCATTCTTCCATAGACATTCTACACTTCAGCCATATTGAGCCCCTAGCAATTCCAGCTCCCACCCTCCACTAGGCCTTTCCAGGAGCATCTCTCTCTGCTAGAATATCTTCCCTCCTCAATTTGTTCTCCTGGTGAATTTCTTTTCTAATTATTATTTTTTAAGATTTTATTTACTTATTTGAGATAGAAGGAGCAAGCACAAGCAAGGGGAGGGGCAGAGGGAAAAGGAGAAGTAGGCTCTCCACTGAGCAGGGAGCCTGACATGGGGCTTGATCCCAGGATTCACGACCTGAGCCAAAGGCAAATGTTTAACCGACTGAGCCACCCAGGGGCCCCTTCTGTTTGTTTGTTTGTTTCTTTGTTTGTTTGTTTTAAGATTTCATTAATTTGTTTGAGAGAGAGAGAGAGCAAGCTGGAGGTAGGAGCAAAGGGAGAGAGACTCTCCAGCAGATTCCATACTGAGCACAGAGCCCAATGAGGGGCCCGATCCCACAACCCTCAGATCATGACCTGAGCAGAAACAAGAGTTGGACGCTTCACCAATCGAGCCACCCAGGGGCCCCTCTCCTGGTGAACTTCTAATACCTGCTTCAAGACTGTCCTAAGCACTTCCTCTGCAAAGCCTTATAAGCATCTACCATGAGCCTGCCATTGGCTGGGCCCTGCATACAGTAGGGAACGAAGGAACCGTGGTGGAATTAAATGCCTCTCCTAGTTCCCTCTGCAGCCTCTGCTCCTAAGGTACCATGTCTTCTTTGTATGATCACCATCTCCTCCACGGCTACACGGGTCTACAAGGTGCTGGTTACACAGTTGTGCACAGACATGGCCCCTGCCCTCTTGTGACCAACAGAGCACTTGATTGAATAAATGATGGATGAATGAATGAATGGATTAATGAATTGGGAAGGCGTGTGCTCCTCCCCACTGGGATGAAGGGGCCCAGAGTAGATGTAGAAGAAGAGAGAAGCCCATGTCTAGGAAGCTGGGAGAATGATGCCGTCCTTTTGATCTTTCTGATCAACAGGAGCTGGAAAGACAGCAAGGAGTTGAACCAAGAGCATAAAGCCTGGAGTCCGACCTAGACTTGAACTCTGGATCCAGGACTTACTAGCCCACTGACCTCAGGCAATCCCCTAGCCTGTCTGGATCTTCATTTCCTCATCTGTAAATTGGGGCTAACAATAATACCATAACAGGGTTGTGATTCAAGGAGATAATGGGTTTAAAAGCCCTTAGCCTGGGGCCAGGCAGACTTGGTTTTAGAAATTGGTAATTGCCATCACTTGCTCAGTGTGAGTGCAAATTCAGAGCCTGCTGAGAACTGCATCTCCCTCCACTGGGGTCCCAGCCCTGGTCCCAGAGGTTCTTATCTGAGACCCACAGGAGGCACCTTCCCCATCCAGTGCCACCCCCACGCCTACTGAGCCTCCCTCTCCCTTCTCCACCTCTCCCTTCACTACCCATTCTGGATTTCCAAGCTTGCCTAAGTGCTTTCAAGACCAGGGGCTGTCTTATAGATCTTTACCAGCCCATAGGGAGGGGGAGGTGGCATGGCAGGAAGGGGGCCCAAGAAGGGAAGAGCCTGGTGTTTGTTGAGGCCCCAACGAGGGGGAGTGGGGGGGGGGGGGGAGGGCTTGGCGCCTTGGCTCATGGCATCTTCCTAACAATACCACTTTACCAGGCCTCGGGAAGTGAACAGAAAAGAGATGGGACCCGAATCCAAGTGTCTCCAAGATAATCTTACCCTAGGCCCCCCTGCCCACCAGCCTATCATTATTAAATGTGTGTGAAATAAATGTCAGTTTTCCTATTCCCAGGAGGAGCCTGTGTGCCCCCCTCCCCGGGAGGGCAGGTATATGCTCTGAGAGTGATGAATAAGCAAGTGAATAATAGAAATCCCTCAGACACCCACCGCAGGAAGGAGGAAACGAAACCCCGGGGGGGAGGGACCCAGGGGGAGGGGCCCAGAGACTGTCTTCCCGGCTGAGGTCTCCAGGGCCGGCGCCCCGACACAGGGGCGCAGAACTGGCTCAGGCTGGAGGGACAGGAGTTGGGGGACAAAGGTGGGGAGGGGGGTTGGTTATTGTGGCAAGTGTGATGTAGGGACAGAAGGCCAGTGATTGACCAGGGCTGGAAAGGAGGATGGCATCACCTGGTCGTCCCCCCCACACACACACCCTGTCCTGGGGAGCTGGGGGTGGGGAAGGAGAGAAGCCAGATAGCCCCCCCACTCCTGACTCAACATGCAACTTTTATTTATTTTTACCGTTTAATTGTCTATTTATTTCAGTGACCTCTATGCCCACCCTGGGGCTCGAACTCAGGACCCCCAGATCAGGAGCCCCGCGCCCCTGGGGCTGCGCCGGCCCCACGCCCGTCCCGTCCGCCTGCTACTTGTAAAATGAAAGTTGCGGAATCCCCAGCCGCCCTCCCGGGGATTGTTCCGGAAGAGTGTCCCTCGGCAGGCCGGCTGCCCGCCCCCCCGCCCCAGGGCGCCCCTCGGTGGGTCCCCCGCTCACCTGCAGAGGCCACGCGCCCGGGCCCCCGCCTTCCTGGCCGCCGGCGCCCTGCGCTCCCGCCGCTCCTCCGGCCCCTCCCCAAGCTGAAATCGTCCCGGCGGGTCCGGGCGCCCGGCCCACGGGGAGGGAGCCTGCTGGAGTCCCCTCCCCCCGAACTCCGCCCGCACCCCGCCCGGCAGGCCCAGGCCCCTTGCGGGGCTGCCCTGGATGAAGGAGTCCTGCCTGGGTCTGAGCCGGGGACCTGGGACAGTCGCAGGTCGTCCTCGTGGCCCCTCCTCCCAGTCCTACCTTCCTGCCAGGTCCCTCCGGGCCCAGCCCCCTGGGGACAGCCCCCACCCCGCCCCCCTGCAGGGTGGTCTCTCTGTCACCCCGCCAGGCCTGGCACTGGCCACCAGAGTGGAGTGATTTGGTGACCCTCAGATTTCGTCACAAGCCCCCTGGGTTCTCTCTACCAAACTGCTCCTACCTTGGTCCCTGGTGAAACAGGTTTACCAATTTCTGATTATTCATGCAATGCGTTTTGGGAGTAATTCCCATTGCACTAGGCCCCGGGGGGGGGGGGGGGGGGGGGGCCCACATGCCCTTAAATAATTGTTATACATTATACATTTGCATTTAGGATTTGTACGCCAGTGGCTTGTGACCCTTGTTAATGTGAATCGGTACCTACAAAATCGCACTTCTGAGAATCTTTTTTTTTTTTTTTTTTTAAGATTTTAAAGTAACCTCTGCACCTGATGTGGGGCTCAAACCCACAACCTTGAGATCAAGGGTCCTATGCTCTACGGACTGAGCCAGCCCGTTGCCCCTCAGTTCTGAGATATTAAGCTCACGTTTCTCAGCTTGCAAAATTCAGAGCCTGCCCCTGAACTTGGTGACTTCACCAAGCACATGTTAACTCTTTGGGGCCATCGGATCAGTCTTTGCAAGGCTACCCCACCTAGCACCATCCCTCCCTGCCCAACCACCCTCAGGAAGCCCAGGGGACTTCTTCCCATTTGGATGTTCCATTTGAAATTCCCACGAATGTTTGTGTGGGGTTTTTTGGGGGTTTTGTGTGTGTGTGTGTGTGTGTGTGTGTGTTTCTTTCTCCAACAGCTTTAGCTGCTCAGGCAAAGACGGTGGCAGGACTGATTTAGGTTTGAGTGCTTCAGAAAGACAAGGGCCAAGGGCCAAGTAGCCTGCTGGCCCATCACAATACCACTTCTCTGAGAACTGCTTGTACGCACACCATTCCTTGGGACTTTGGCTGTCATATATACATACTCAGTGACCAACATTGGTCCTAGCAATGGGACCAGAAAACACATTTGACTAAAGGGGAGGGGGAAGCAATTCATTTCCCTTTCCTAAAAACTTGCATTGGGGGCAGAAAGACTACTGTGTCTCGGCCTGTAGCTGAAATAAAAAGCAGTAAATCTGGGAGCTACAGAGAGTTCCTTGGATGGAGATGCAAAGTAAACTAACCTTCCTGCACTGTGAGCCTACCACATGGCGGGGGGCAGTCTTTCCCTCACATACAACTCTTCACTTCTGACACTTCTGGTCACCAAATGTGTGGAGGTTTATACCCATCAAGCAATCACATTCTCTGTGATATGATCAGCCGGGTGTCGTACACCTTAACTCAAATATGACGCTGCCTATGTGGAGATAGCATGGGATCCCACAGATTAAGGGCTCAGTCCCACGAGACTGTCACCCACTTGAGATGCCCATCGCCAGTAGTAAGTACCCAGGTTACCCACAACAGCTCTCTGCCATGGCTAAGACGTTCCCACATCCCTCTCCTCTGGTTTGATTGATTTAGTAGAGTGGCTCACTCAGGGAAATATCATTACTAGGTTAGTTAAGGGTATGATAAAGGATACAAATCAATACCCAGATGAAGAGATACATTGGGTAAAGTCTGGGAGAGTCTTGAGCACAGGAGCTCTGTACCCATGGAAACAGAAGGGTTGCGTTACCCTCCCAATTCATGGATGGTTTACAGACCTGGATGTTCTCTGAACCCCATACTATTGGGATTTTATGGAGGCTTCCTCACATAGGCATGATCAATTACCAACTCCATTTCTAATCCCTTCCCCTCTCTGAAGATATAGGAAGGGCCAGGGCTGAAAATTCCAAGCTTCAGATAGAGGCTTGGTCTTTCTGATGACCAGCTCCACCCAGGAGACACACAGAAGCCCACCCAGAGCCACCTCAGTAGAACAAAAGATGCTTCTAGTGCTCTTATCCCTTAGGAATTTACAAGGGTTTTAGGAGCTCTGTGCCAGGAACTTGGGAGAGCCCAGTATATATTTTTTACTATTTCACACACATCCTAACACCTACCACAAAGTATTTAAATTATCGGCGTATGTGTCTTTCTCTTGCCCCTCTAAAGGGCATGCCCTGAGATTATGAATTCTTCAAGAGCAGTAACCTACTGTGTCATCTTTGTATCCCTGTGATGATGCCAAAATTTGCACAGAAGTATGAAACAGTAAGTGTTTATTGAACTTTTGAACTCAGAAGCAGCAATTCCCACCTTTAGCAGGTGAAGGCTCCCTCAGCCACCAGCAGGTGTCAGGACATATCTCTGTAGCTTCGGGCCACCAAGCTTCTTATCTGGATTGTGATCCATAGTGGGTAGTACAACTACTGATGAGTCCCCAGAGGTGTGCAGTCTGTGGCATAGCTCGAGGCACCGGAGTGTCAGGCCACTCAACAGGAAGCAATATAATCTAGGCTGCATAAACCTACTCATTATATTTTTCCCAATTCCCTGGAATATGTTTCCCAAATGCTGAAATCTCTCCTGAAATGTGCTAAACTGCAAATGTGAGTATCCCAATAAAGTAGCTTTCCTTCTGGGATTTAGCATTATATGTCTAAAATATGTAAAATATGAATTTTTGAAAAGGTATTCCGTTTATGAAAAAAGACGTAGTAACCATTCGTAGAAAGCCCAGTACAGCAGAACCCAAAAAATAGATAAAATGTAAAAATATATATATATATATTTTTAGTGCATGACTAACTTTGGCTGATATCTAAGAGATCCCTAGGAGGAAACAGGAGGAAACTAAGGCTATATGGACAAATCTATTTAAAGAAGACATACCTCCAAATTAAGAAAGTAGGAAAGGTTGGGGTTTTTATTATTGAAATATAATTGACATATAATATTATATAAGTTTAAAGTATATAAAAGTTTTTCTTAAGTTTTTTTTAAAGATTTTGTTTTTACATAATTCTACACTCAACATGGGGCTCGAACTCACAACTTCTTTTTTTTTTTTTTTTTTTTTAATTTATGATAGTCACAGAGAGAGGGGCAGAGACACAGGCAGAGGGAGAAGCAGGCTCCATGCACCGGGAGCCTGATGTGGGATTCGATCTGGGGTCTCCAGGATCACGCCCTGGGCCAAAGGCAGGCGCTAAACCGCTGCGCCACCCAGGGATCCCTCGAACTCACAACTTCAAGATCAAGAGTCACATACATGCTCCACGAACTGAGCCAGCCCAGCGCCTCCACAAGATTTTTGTTAAAGCGTGTAAAAACACATGGTCAAACTAAGCAAAAGAAAGTTGATACAGCAGTATCACAGAAAATAGAATTTAAGTTAACAAAGTTATCAGAGATAAAAGAGGGTTACTATGAGTTGAAAAGAGCTTTGAGGTGGCTGGCTGGCTCAGTGGATAGGACATAGGACTCTTGATCTTGCGGTTGTAAGTTCAAGTCCCATGCTGGGTGTGAAGCTTATTTAAAATGAAAAAAATAATAAAATATACTTTTTTTAAAGATTTTATTTATTTATTCATGAGAGATGGAGAGGCAGAGACACAGGCAGAGGGAGAAGCAGGCTCCATGCAGGGAGCCCAATGTGGGACTCGATCCTGGAACTCTAGGATCAAGTCCTAAGCCGACGGCAGGTGCTCAACCACTGAGCCACCCAGGGGTCCCTACATATATTTTTTAAAAGAGCTTTGGTTTACCAGGAATCTACTATGATTCTAAATGTATGATTGATAGATGGATGCCTACATACATAGAAACACATACAAAAAAGCATTTTTTGGGGATCCCTGAGTGGCTCGGCAGTTTAGCACCTGCCTTCGGCCCAGGGCGTGATCCTAGAGTCCCGGGATCAAGTCCCACATCAGGGTCCCTGCATGGAGCCTGCTTCTCCCTCTGCCTGTGTCTCTCTCTGCATCTCTCTCTCTCTCTGTCTCTCATGAATAAATAAAATCTTTAAAAAAAAAAAAAGCATTTTTTAGGGGCACCTGGGTGGCTCAGTTGGTTAAGCCTCCGACTCTTGGCTTCAGCTCAGGTCATGATCTCAGGGTTGTGGGATCGGCCCTGCAATGGGCTCGGAGCTCCCTGAGGAATCTGCTTGAAGATTCTCTCCCTCTGCCCCTTCTCAACCCCCTCAAATGAATACATAAATCTATTTTTCAAAAGCTTTTTTATTGGGATCTCTCTTTTTTTAAAGATTTTTAAAGATTAAAATCTTTTTTAAAATATTTTAAAATTTATTTATTTGAGAGAGAGTGAGAGAGAGAGCTCATAAGTAGGGGGGAGGGGTTGAAGGAGAAGCAGATTCCCCGCTGAGCAAGGACAAGGGGCTTAGTCCAGGGGTTCCATCCAGAAGCTCAGTTCACAGAGGCTGGATTCTGGGACTCCAGGATCATGACCCGAACCAAAGGCAGATACTTAACCGACTGAGCCACCCAGGTGTCCTTATAAGGATCTTATAAAAGTAAAACCTAATATAGCATAGAGAATATAGTCAATGGCATTGTAATAGCGTGTGGCGGCAGATGGTAAGGATACTTGTAGTGAGCACAGCATAAGGAATAAACACAGCATAACCAATAAACTTGTCAAATCACTATGTAACTAGTGTAACATTGAAACTAATATAACAAAAAATAAATATAAAATAAAAAAGAAACTAATATAACATTGTGTCAACTCCACTTTAAAATATTTTTAACTTTTTTTAAAGTAAATAAATAATGTGTCATATTTTGTGTCGTATACATTTGAAATGTCCTAATCTTTTTTTTTTTGAAATGTCCTAATCTGATAGCACGAGTGGATCCATTTGTCACTTATTGCCATACTTCTGTCAATGCAAAGTGAGTTCCTTAAACTGAAAATCTTGCAGCAAAAGTCCTACCCAAGAGAGAGAATTAGTCTTCTTCTTTTTTTTTTTTTTTTTTTTGAAGATTTCATTTATTTATTCATGAGAGACCCAGAGAGAGAGAGGTAGAGACACAGGCAGAGGGAGAAGTAGGCTCCCTGCCATCCTGGAACCTGGCATCATGACCTGAGCCAAAGGCAGACGCTCAACCACTGAGCCACCCAGGTGCCTGGAGAACCATCAGAATTCCAAATTGCAAGCAACAAAAACCAACTCTGGGTCTTTTAAAGCAGAAAAGCAATTTATTTGAAGAAGATTCAGTAGCTAGTAGAATTAAGAGAGGGCTGAGGAGAAGAATCCCATTCTGGGTTACGCAACGAAAGCAGCCGAAATCAAGTTCTAGGACAGATCTGGTGGTAAGGACACCACTGCTGTTGCTGCGGAGCTCTGGACACGCAGCTGGGCTAAGTACTGGCTGGCCACCACCCCTATGGCCACTGCCTGTCCAGGAAACAATCTTCCTGAAGCCAGTTTCTCCAGCTAGCTTCGAGGTGGGGGTACGTGACCGGCACAGCACCATCCACGTGCCAAGGGATGTGGCAACGGGAACACCTAGCACTTTTACCTTTTGTAGAGGATGATAGGCCCTATATCTCAGATTCATAACCTGAAATAATTTCCTAAATGCAGGACAGGAGTTCCAATGCCAAGTCCCCAAAGGAAATGTAAAATGTCCACTATATACCCACTTCAAGACCACCCCTGCCAGGGAATTAAGATCAATTTAAGAATTAAGTTAATGAAATTAAGACTTCTGAATTAAACTAAGGATTAAAATCAACTTTGGACTGGTTCTAGTTCCCCCACAGAGCCTGCTGCCAATAAAGCTCACAAATTGTCATGACCTGTACTTAGAGCCAGTGATTGAATGAGGGTCTATTTAAGTCAGGTACATATTATCGCCAAGAAAATTGTTACTTCTTCCTCATGGGAAAATTAGGAAATTAGGAAGCCACTGTCCCAACTATTGGCTCCAAGAACGCACCCCTTTAGACACGATCTGGGAGAAAAGAAACCAGTGTCAGAGCTGTTGGTTCCAGAACCATGACATCCTAAATGCTCACATGCTGCCTCATTTCTCCCAGAGAGAAATTCAGTTTCAGATTCAAGCCCCGTCCCATGTATCTGACTGGGGAACTTAAAACGCATCCGGAGACTAAGCTCCAAGAAGATCTTGGAAGTGTAGTTTTAACTTCCTAGCCTCTGCAGTGTAGGCAGGCTGGATAGTGAGGCTTGGTGCAAATGCCAAGCATGCTATCCACCCCCCTGGCCTCAGATTACTATCCCTTCCCTTTTATTCAAACTCTGAATGCTTTTTTTTTTTTTTTTTTTTTTTTAGATTTTATTTATTTATTCATGAGACACAGAGAGAGAGAGAGGCAGAGACATAGGCAGAGGGAGAAGCAGGCAGGGAGCCCAATGCAGGACTAGATCCCAGGACCCTGGGATCATGTCCTGAGCCAAAGGCAGGTACTCAACTGCTGAGCCACCCAGGAGTCCCTGAATGCTTTTTTAAAAAATTATTTTAAAAAATAAAAAATAATCTTTAATAGGTAATTCATTTGCATGGTAAAAAAAAAAAATCAAACACCATCACCAGTAGACAATGAAAAGCAAATCCCGGGCAGCCCGGGTGGCTCAGTGGTTTAGCACCCCCTTCAGCCCAGGGCCTGATCCTGGAGACCCAGGGCCTGATCCTGGAGACCCAGGATCAAGTCCCACATTGGGCTCCCTGCATGGAGCCTGCTTCTCCCTCTGCCTGTGTCTGTGTCTCTCATAAATAAATAAATAAAATCTTTTTAAAAAGAAAGAAAGAAAAGAGAAAAGCAAGTCTCTTACCTGCCTTTATCTTCCAAATCTCACCCTCCCTTTCCTCCCAAGAATCATTGATTTTCACCAGCTTCCTGTTTATCATTCCAATGATAATCCGTGTGTCTGTGCCTGTATAACCCTCCCTTTTTGTTTCACATACTTGGGGCAGAAAGTGCACACTGTTTTTCTCCAGTCTACTTTAAACTTCATTTTTTAAGTGAAACATACTTGACACATAATGGCTTTATTAGTTTCAAGTGTACAATATAGTGATTCAACTTGTATAGTTATGGGATGTTTCCCACAATAAGTATAGTTACCTCCTGTTGCCATGCACAACTATTACACTGTTATTGATTACATTCCCTATGCCATACTTCATATCCCTGTGACTTACTTATTTCATACCTGGAAGTTTGTACCTCTTTATCCCCTTTATCTACTTCCTCCAACCTTCCCCCACTCTGGTAACCACCAGTTTCTTCTCTGTATTTATGAGTCTATTTCTGTTTTGTTTTGTTTGTGTGTGTGTGTGTGTGTGTGTGTGTGTTCATTTGCTTTGTTCTTTTAGTTTCCACATGTAGGTGAAATCATATGGTGTTTGTCTTTGACTTATTTTCTTTAGCAACATACCCTCTAGGGCCTTCTGTGTTCTCACAAGCGGCAAGATTTCATTATTTTTTATAGCTGAGTAATATTCCATTGTATCTATATATATGTCCCATCTTCTTTACCCATTCATCTGTGGATGGACGCTTGAGTTGCTTGCCTATCTGGGCCATTGTAAATGATGCTGTCATATATATATAGGGATATATATATCTTTTCGAATTAGTGATTTTGTTTTCTTTGGGTAAATACCCAATAGTCGAGTTGCTGGATTATATGGCACTTCTTTTTTTTTAATATTCTATTTATTTATTCATGAGAGACACACAGAGAGAGGCAGAGACACAGGCAGAGGGAGAAGCAGGCTCCATGCAGGGATCCCGACATGGGACTGGATCCCGGGTCTCCAGGATCACACCCTGGGCCGAAGGCAGTACTAAACCGCTGAGCCACCCGGGCTGCCCTGTATGGTATTTCTATATTTAATTTTTTGAGGAACCTCCATACTGTTCTCTATAGTACCTGCACCAGTTTGCATTCCCACCCACAGTGCATGAAGCTTTCTTTTTCTTTTTCTAATACTTATTTCTCCTCCAGTCTACTTTTAATAGCTGGTGAGAGAAAAAAGTCCTGGGGAACCCAACACCAGATAAGGATAGTCTGATGACAATGAGAACCCCATTTCTTTTTCACACAGATTTTGTTTTTAAAAAAATCTTTCTTTTGGGGAGCCTGGTTGGCTCAGTTGGTTGAGCATCTAACTCTTGATTTCCGCTCATGTCATGATCTCAGGGTCTCGGGGTGGAGTCCCACATCAGGCTCGGCACCTCAGCATGGAGTCTGCTTGAGATTCTCTGCCTCTCCCTCTGCCTCTCCCCCTGCTAGAACATTCTCTCTCTCTAAAATAAATAATAAATAAATAAATAAATAAATAAATAAATAAAATCTTTTAAAAAATCTTTCTTTTGTTTATTTCTTATAAAATATTGCAAAATATTTAAATGCCACAAAAATAAAAATAGTAAAAACTGAAAGTCTCCCTAAAGAGGGAATTTCCAAAAAATAATTAATGTAAATAGTTTGCATATCTATGTGTCTATCTCTATCTATCTGTCCCTGTGTGCATATATGTATATAGTGTCTATAGCTTTGAATTCCTTCCTCTACGTTTTTCCAAGCTCTTCATTGGCCAGCATGTTGGGTCTGAATTTGCCTCACAGTTCTATTAGCTATTAAGGCCACAGTTACTGCCTTTCTTTCTTTCTTTCTTTTTTTTTTTTTTTTTAAGACTTGATTGATTCGGGCAGCCCGGTGGCGCAGCGGTTTAGCGCCGCCTGCAGCCTGGGGTTTGATCCTGGGGACCTTGGATCGAGTCCCACGTCGGGCTCCCTGCATGGAGCCTGCTTCTCCCTCTGCCTGTGCCCCTGCCTCTCTCTCTCTCTCTCTCTCTCTCTCTCTCTGTGTCTCTATGAATAAATAAATAAAATCATTAAAAAAAAAAAGATTTGATTGATTCATTGGTTGACTGATTTGAGAGAGAGATAGAGAAAGGGAGAGAGGGAGGAGCAGAGGGAGAAAGTCAAGCAGGCTCCATCCTGAGTACAGAGCCCATGGTGGGGCTCCATCCCAGGATCCTGAGATCATGATCTCTGCTGAAAACAAAAGTCAGATGCTCGACCCATTGAGCCACCCAGATGCCCATACAGTTATTGCCTTAATTAATCCCCTAAATCTTGTATCTCTACTGAAACTCCTCAAAGCAAACAAAGAAGTCTGATCAAACTGTGTACTTGCTTCTTCTTGGTGGTAGACTCTTGAAATTCAAGCTCCTAGATTTCCTCTTGGATTCTGCCAAAATTCTCTAAGCAATTTCTGCAATTTACTCTGCCTATATTCTTTAAGGCAGCATAATCTTGTTTTCAGACTCCCTGTAGACTCCTCTCTCCTGATCATAGACATGTGGTCTTCCAGGGAAACAGGATGAGAGTATAACGCAAGACAGGTTAGTCAATGTTTTCCCTAAGATTTTTCAAAGCAA
Source organism: Vulpes vulpes (assembly GCF_048418805.1). Taxonomy (NCBI): domain Eukaryota; kingdom Metazoa; phylum Chordata; class Mammalia; order Carnivora; family Canidae; genus Vulpes; species Vulpes vulpes. Next base: position 41,702,311 of record NC_132789.1, on the reverse strand, counting down.
ATTTGGGAGGAAAATGCTCTTTTCCTTTCTGGAGGAAAAAAAAATGTGACCATGTGAGTCTGGAATGGCTGGCAGGCACAGATCTACTACCTTCATGGTGAAGTCAGATTTATCTTCCATAGCAATTTTATCATGTATTAATAAAATTTTCTGACAGCTTGTTGATATACAATTGACATAACAAAGCCCACTCCATTTTTTAAATATTTTATTTATTTGTTTGAGAGAGAGAGAGAGAGCACAAGCAGGGGGAGCAGCAGGAGAGGAAGAAGCAGACTCCCCACTAAGCAGGGACCCAACAACAATGTGGGGCTCTATCCCAGGACCCTAGGATCGTGACCTGAGTTGAAGGCAGCCGCTTAACCAGCTGACCAGCCAGGCTCTCCTAATTTTTTGTTTTGTTTTGTTTTAATGTAAGCTCTACGCCCAACATGAGGCTTAAACTTACAGCCCTGAGGTACATGGTCTACTGTTTGAACCAGCTGGGAAACCCCAGTCAAATTATTCATTATACAACAAGTAATATTCACTTTTTTTTCCATACTCAAAGGTTCTGGGGATTAGGAAATGGGTATCTTTGGGGGGCATTATTTAGCCTACCACCTAGGTTAATAATGGGACATGCCTTGTAGGGCTGTTGTAAGGATTAACTGCATTAATTCACATAAAACTTGTACATACATAGCTCTCAATTAATATTGACTGTTGTCTTTATTATTATTTATTTCTGTAATATACTTTATTGTTTTTCTAGCCATCTCATACCTTCTTATTTTGAGGAGTGGTTCCATTTGTTGGTCTCAGTGGGAGAGAGAAGAGTAACTTGTGTTATAAAAATATGCGGGAAGACAAGTATTCACCTTCCCTATCCCCTACCATTATAGGTCATGGGCAATAGCCAAGGTTTGGCCAATAGATGCTCATGCCTGGGACAATGGAGTCTTGTAAAGACTCAATTTGAGATTTTTTTTTTTAAGATTTTATTTATTTATTCAGGAGAGACACAGAGGCAGAGACACAGGCGGAGGGAGAAGAAGGCTCCCTGCGGGGAGCCTGATATGGGACTCGATCCCAGGACCACAGGACCAGGACATGAGCCGAAGGCAGACACTCAACCACTGAGCCACCCAGGTGCCCTTAATTTGAGATTATTAAAGACTGCAGCAATGATGTCAAGATTCTGGAAGCAACCAATGTCCAGTGGTGAGAGAAATGGTCAATGCTGTCCAGCCTTTTTAAAGCTAGACTATTGGCTTTCTGTTCCCTTTCCCAGGCTGCTTCTCCAGTTTTCCCTTCTTATCTATAAGCTATATAATATCCTTCTGATAAATTCATTTTCTTCCTAAGTTAGCCATTTTTGGCACCTACTGTTGCAATGGACAACCCTGATTAATATCTAGTGGAATTCTCGCGTTCTGCTGTTTGTGACAATTAACCACGGTTATTAGACTTCCTGACAATACACCCTGTGAAGGTAAGACACTGAAGATTTGACTAGAACAATTTCATGAAGTCAAAAAATGTAAGAGATCATTGATTATTTTACCTACAGCAAGACAAGGAAAATTTTGGTTTACATTTCCCAGATCAGAGCAATTTTTTTTTCTAAAGATTTATGTATTCATGAGAGACACACGGAGAGAGGCAGAGACACAGGCAGAGGGAGAAGCAGGCAGGGAGCCTGATGTGGGACTCGATCCCCAGAGTCTGGGATCACGGCCTGAGCGAAGGCAGACTCTCAACTGCTGAGCCACCCAGGCGTCCCCCCAACTATTTTTTTTTTTAAAAGAGATCAGAGCAAATTTTAAAATTCAGAATCATCATGAAACGTGGCAGGAAAACCTTCTGCTTGTATCCAGCACTCTGGAACTGTTCAACACCTGGTTCAAAAACATACTAATTTTTCAAAAAGATTTTATTTATTTATTTTTGTTTGTTTGACAGAGAGAGGACAAGCAGTGGGAGCTCTACACCTAACGGGAGAAGTAGGCTTCCTGCTGAGCAGGGAGCCCCAGCAACATTGTAGGGCTCAATTCCAGGATCCTGGGATTATGATTCAAGCTGAAGGCATACACTTAACCAACTGAGCCAACCAGGCACCCCCAAAACATACTAATTTTTAACAAGTGCTCCAAACACATCTGGATACCCACATGCAAAAAAATGAAGTTGGACCTCTAGTTCACACTATCCACAAAAATGAACTCAAAATAGATCATAGACTTAAGTATAAGAACTAAAATTATAAAACTCCTTGAAGAAAAATAGGAGTAAAATCTTTGTGACCTCGGGGTAAGCAGTGATTTCCTAGATGTGATATCAAAAGTACAACTGACAAAAGAAAAAAAACAGGTAAGTTGGGCTACCTCAAAATTTAAGTGTTTGTGTTGTACACAATACCACCAAAAAAGCAAAATGAGAGAAAATCTTTTTTTTTTTTTAAGATTTTATTTATTTATTCATGAAACAGAGAGAGAGGCAGAGACACGGGCATAGGGAGAAGCAGGGAGCCCGATACGGGACTCAATCCTGAGTCCCCAGGATCACGCCCTGGGCCAAAGGCGACACTAAACCGCTGAGCCACCAGGCTGTCCGAGAGAAAATACTTATAAAAGGGGAAGAAAATATTTGCAAAATCACATATCTGATAAGGGACTTGTCCAGAATACATAAAGAACTCTTAGAACTCAATAATTAAAAAGACTTAAAGCGGGCAGCCCTGGTGGCACAGCAGTTTAGCACTGCCTGCAGCCCAGGGCGTGATCCTGGAGACCTGGGATCGAAGAGTCCCACATTGGGCTCCCTGCATGGAGCCTGCTCCTCCCTCTGCCTGTGTCTCTGCCTCTCTCTCTCGCTCTGTGTCTCTCATGAATAAATAAAATAAAATCTTTAAAAAATACAAAAATAAAAAGACATAAAGCTCAATCAAAAGTTGAGCAAATAATTTGAATGGGTATTTCTCCCAAGAATATACACAAATGACCGATAAGCACATGAAAATATGTTCAACATCATGCATCATTGGTCATTAGAGAAATACAAATCAAAACCACAATGACATACCCACATGATGTTATCCTGACCTCTAGGGAGGGAAAAGAGGAAAGGACATGGGAAGGACATTGAGTTCAATCAATGATTGGTGGTCAACCAATGGCCCATGATTTAATCAATCGTGCTTATATAACAAAGCTCCAGGAAAAACTCTGGACTCTGAAGCTTGGTAGAGCTTCCTGGCTAGCAAACATTGATATGCCAGGAGCTGATATGCCCTGATTTTGCAGGTAGAGGGCATGGAAACTCTGCATTTGAGGCCCTCCCAACTTCTGTGGCTCTTTGGCTCGTCCCGACTGGTATTATCTATGATAAAACTATAATTGTAAGTATAGAACTTTCCTGAATTATGTGAGTCATTCTACCAAAATTTCAAACCAGATGGGGGTGTGGGAACCCTCAACTTTGTAGCCAGTTGGCATAAGTGGGAGTGGCCTGGGGATGGCTGAAGTTTGGGTGGCTTCTGAAGTCAAGGAAGTTTTGTTGCGGATCATGCCTTTTAATTGTGAGTTTGTGCTAACTCCTGGTGGTCAGCCCCAGAGTTTGATTCTAGTGCACTAGTCGGTGTCAGAGTATCACCTTATACGGCACAAGATGTAACTAAATTAAGGTTATCTGAGCCACCTGGATTAGCCAGGTGAACCCTAAATTCAATCACATGTATCCTTGTAAGAGGGAGGCAGAGGGAGATTTGCCACAGGCAGAAGAAAAAAAGGGAACGTGGCCAGAGAAGCAGAGAGTAGGATGATGTAGCCACAGCTGAGAAATACTGGCAAACACCAGCAGCTGGACGAGGCGATGAACAGATTCTATCCTGGGGTATTTGGAAAGAGAAGAGCCCAGCCAATATCTTGATTCCGGATTTTGGCCCAATGAAACTGATTTTAGACATCTGACCTCTAGATTTATGTGAAAGTGAATTCCTGTTGTCTTAAGCCACCAAGTTTGTGGCAATTCGTTACAAAAGCCATAGGAAGCCAGTGTATCTCACATACAGATAGAGTTGAGGCCTAGTGGGGCACGTGGGTGGCTAAGTCGGTTAGGTGTCTGCCTTGGGCTCAGGTCATGATCCCGGAGCTCCCTGTTCAGCGTGGGGTCTGCTTCTCTCTCTCCCTCTGCCCCTCCCAGGCCTACTCCTGCTCACTTGCTCACTCTCAAATAAATAAATAAAACCTTTTTTTTTTTAATTTTATTTATTCATGAGATGCAGAGAGAGAGAGAGAGAGAGAGAGAGGCAGAGGGAGAAGCAGGCTCCATGCAGGGAGCCTGACATGGGACTTGATCCCAGGTCTCCAGGATCAGGCCCTGGGCCGAAGGCAGGCACTTAACCACTGAACCACCCAGGGATCCCTAAGTAAAACCTTTAAAAAAAAAAATTTGAGACCTAGAAATTTGCCCCAAATCCTGCAACAAGGACAAATTCACATGCAGGCTATCTGGCTCCACAGCATATACTCCCAGTCGGTAGGCTGTCCTGCAACCAAAAGGAAGAAGGTTCTCACCGGTCACCACCTTGCTGTGGTTGCCACATTCACTTCTTCACAATTCCGGAGGTCTGCTCCTTGCCACCCCCCTCCTGGTGTTGGTGCCTTCATCTTTTAGGCCAAAGGAAACAAAAGCATCCCCAACTTACCACAGGAAATAGGAATTTGGTGTTCAGAACCACAGATAAGAGGCACAAGAACAGGGGCACCCGGTGGCTCAGTCAGCTGAGTGTCCAACTCTTGATATCAGCTCAGGTCTTGATTTCACGGTCATGAGTTCAAGTCCCGTATTGGGCTTCACACTGGGCATGGAGCCTACTTAAAAAAAAAAAAAAAAAAGGCACATGAAAGCATCCTGGGCTGTATATTCAGGCTTTGTGCAACTGAACCCTGGCTCTTTGCCATTTAGAATACTGTGCCAGCTCTAGTGCACAGACCCAACTCCAGGGGTCACCCCCTCCCCCCCCCCCCCCATCCACAGGAGGCCATCTATTGCTTCCTACCCGAGTTGCTCCTCCATTCTCTGGACACAGTTCATCTCGGTCCTTGCCCCTGCTACTTCCTGCTGCTTCTACTGATGGCTCCTGTCCCTGTTCTCCTTCTGTTTCCTGCTTGGTTTCTTCTTTATTCTAGATGCTGCTGCTACCTTATTGTGAGCTTTTTCCTTCTGTGTCCCGACTACCGTTTCATGCATAGTCAGATGCCCAGAAAAGGGAAATGGTGAGGTTGGTCAAGGACTATCTGATCTAGTGTCCTTATTGGTCAGAGCTCTTTCCAGGTCACTTTATAATGATTCAATATATTTACTATATTTATAATGATTCTTGATTTTTGGCCCAGTGAAGCTGATTTCTGACATCTGACTTCTTAATATTCACTATATTCAAAAACAATTATGTAATGGTTTTTAATTTTTAAGTGTTGATATTTGCAATATGCTGGAAATCCTATCTGCAATACTCAGCTTAGAACTAAAAAATTTATTATTTTTTTAAAGACGTTATTTCTTTATTTGAGAGAGAGAGACAGAGAGAGCACAAGCAGGGTTAGGGGCAGATGGATAGAGACAAGCAGACTCCCCGCTGAGCGCAGAGCCTTGATCCCAGAACCCTGAGATCACAACCTAATCCAAAGCCAGACACTTAACTGACTGAGCTACACAGGCACCCAAGAATGAAAAAATTTAAATAACAACTAAATCTTATGCACAAGAGCACACACAATTTTTCAAAATTGTTTTAGAGGATATGTAAGCAAAACATGGTGGTTCAATGCCCAGGTTCCTTATTGGAGTCTCACAGCAAATGATGGGAAGAAAGTTCGTGGGTTGAAAAATAAAGGCAAGGTAGCTGAGTACAAGTGCCCCCATCGAAAGATACTTTCTGACTTTGTTTATTTATTTATTTATTTATTTATTTATTTATTTATTTATATTTATTTATTTATTTATATTTATTTATTTTTTTTACTTTCTGACTTTAGTAACAGGAGCTGCACTTAGCACTGGAGATGCATTCTCTCAGCTAATTCTGGTAATTCGCCTGTGATTAGGTTCATTTCACAGGTGAGCAAGACGGGTTCACAGAGATTGTGACGGGCCTAGGCTTCCACACGGAGGGCAATAACTGGGCTCGGATTTGAACCCATGTCTCCCCAGTCCCCAGATCTGTGTGGGTTTTTTTTTTCTTTCTTTTAGTTTATTTTTTTTTTTTCCAGATCTGTGTTTTAGCCACCTCATTCTGCTATTTGCCAGAGAGAAGAGGCCTCTGCTACATCTCAGCTCTACAAGCAGCAGCCAGCGGCAAGGGTAGGCAGAGCCACCCAGCAGAGAGGAGACTCGGGGTCAGCCTAGAGAGGGATGGCAAGGAGACCCAAAGCATTGCTGATACAGGCTCTGCATCTCAGCGAAGAAGCCGGGATGTCCTCTGGTGCTCTAAGAAAAGTCACTACTCATGTCACATTGTGAGTTAGGAAGGGTGGCCTCTGCTGTCCTCCTGTCTTGGGGGGTGGGAGCAAACAGTTGCTACCAGATGATTAATCCCTCTTTGTTCCACGCTCCTTTGACACTCGTGGTATTTAGCTGTATCTCTTTTTTCTCCCTGTTATTTGTCCCCCTCTACCAACTTTCTATTTACTTCCCCTCAGAAATAACCCAATACAGAGGCTAAGCTCATGGTCTCTGAACCCAAACTTTTTGGATCCTGGTCCTACTCTTTACTAGATGTGCGATCTTCAAGGAATTACATAAATTCTCCATATCTTGATTTCCTTCTTAAAATCCTACCATGTAAATTTGCATACTTCCGATCCATTCTTTTTAATAGCTGCATTAAAGGTACCATGCTTTCTTCAACCTCTGCTTGAATGATGAATATGCACTTTAATCTCAGTTGTTTGGCAACTGTGAACAATGGGGCAATAAATATCCTTGTAGATAGAGTCCTGTGCTTTTCTTTTATAGGATGTCTACCCAGAAGTGAGATTTGTAGATAAAAAGGTATGTTTTTATTTTTAATAGGTGTTGCTGGAGTGCTTTCCATAAGGCTATACCAGGAGCGCCTGGTACTCCAGGATTGTGCCCTGGGCCAAAGGCAGGCGCTAAACCGCTGAGCCACCCAGGGATCCCCTAAATCTTTATTTTAAAATACATAAATGTTAACCCTCTTTTCACTCTGTTGCATGTCCCCCCCCCCCCAAATTTTTGCATGATTCATTGAAAAGTCGTTATTTAGGGACACCTGGGTGGCTCAGTGGTTGAGCATCTGCCTTTGGCTCAGGGTGCGACCATGGAGTCCCAGGATTGAGTCCCACATCAGGCTCTCTGCGTGGAGCCTGCTTCTCCCTCTGCCTGTGTCTCTGCCTCTCTCTCTCTCTCTGTCTCTCATGAATAAATAAATAAAATATTTTTAAAAATAAAATAAAAGGCTTTATTTAGGGACAGCTGGGTGGCTCGGTGATTGAGTGTCTGCCTTTGGCTCAGGTCCTGATCCCGGGGTCCTGGGATGCAGTCCCACATCAGGCTCTTTGCAAGGAGCCTGCTTCTCCCTCTGCTTATGTCTTTGCCTGTGTCTCTCATGAATAAATAAATATAATATTTTTTTTTAAAAAAAAGCTTTATTTAGGAGCAACCCTCTCAGGTCCCCTCCTTCTTTGGGAGCTTTGTACTATCACTCAATAAAACTTACTAGTGCTTAATAAACTTTGTTTTGCTGCCCACCAAAAAAAAAAAAAAAAAAAAAAAAAAAGACATCATTTAGTCAAGTTGTTACTACCTTTTTTTTAAAGTAGGCTCTATACCCAACATGGGGCTTGAACTCATGACCAGAGATCAAGAGTTGCATGATTTGCACACTGAAACAGCCTGGCATCTCCTACCTTTCTTTTCTAACAGCTGAGTTTGCTGCCTTGGTCTACCTCATACCTAGATTGTACATATGGTCTCTTGTATTTTCTTTCTTTTTAAAAAATATATACAGGGCAGCCTGGGTGGCTCAACGGTATAGTGCTGTCTTCAGCCCGGGGTGTGGTCCTGGAGACCTGGGATCAAGTCCCACATCGGGCTTCCTGCATGGAGCCTGCTTCTCCCTCTGCCTGTGTCTCTGCCTCTCTCTCTCTCTGCGTGTCTCTCATGAATAAATAAAATCTTTAAAAAATAAAAAATATAAATAAATAAATAAATAAATAAATAAATAAATAAATAATACAGAAAAGGGGTGCCTACATGGCTCCGTTGGTTAAGCGTCTGACAATGGATTTCAGCTCAGGTCATGATCTCAGGGTGGTGAGATTGACCCCTGCATTGGGCTCCACACTGGGCATGGGGCCTGCTTAAGATTCTCTGTCTCTTTCTCCCTCTTTAAAAGAAATTCAAAAATAAAATATGTGCAAAGTTAAAATAGTTGCTTTTTAAAAAATGTTTTTCTCTTTAAATTATGTGACATATCCAAATTTTACTAAAATGTTTTGAGCATCTGCACTGTATACAGGTACTTTGCCAGGGAAGATATCTTTTTTTTCTGTTTTATTGATGTATGTGGTTGGCAAAAAAAATTTTGTATATTTAGGTTATACAACACAATTTTTAAAATGTATAAGATGAGGGGCACCTGGGTGGCTTAGTTAAGCATCTAACTCTTGACTTCAGTTCAGGTCATGATCTCAGGGTCCTGAGATTGAGCTTGTGCTCAGCAGGGAGTCTGGGTCAGATTCTCCCTCTGCCTCTGCCCCTCCCTCCACTTGTGCTTGTGCCCTCTCTCTCAAAATAAACAAATAAAATCTTTTTTTAAAAAAGTGATGGTATATGTATAGATTTTGAAATGAGTATCACCAAAGTAATTACCACACCCATCACTTCAAGAGAACCTGGGTGGCTCAGTGGGTTAAGCCTAGGTCATGATCTCTGAGTCCTGGGATGGAGCCCTGCATGGGGCTCCCTGATGGCTGGGGAGTCTGCTTCTCCCTCTCCTTCCTCCTGCTTGTGCACTTGTGTGCACTCACTTGCTCTCTCTCACTCACTGTCTCTGAAATAAATAATAAATAAAATCTTTAAGAAAAAATTTAAGAAACACATCCATCACTTTACATAGTCACCATTGTATGTAGTGAGAACACTTAAAATCTACTCTTTTAGTAAACTTCAAGTATATTAACGATAATCACCACGTTGCAATACATTAGATCCCCTCCTACAATTTCTTCTAAGGTTTTCATGTTTATTTTTTACATTTTACATGTAATTGTAAATATTTAAGCCATATATTGACATTGTGTAAGATAGGGGTCAAATTATTTTCTTCCAGGGACCCTTGGGTGGCTCAGTCGGTTAGGCCTCCAACTCTTGATTTCAAATTGAGGTCATGATCTCAGGGTCGTGAGACTGAGCCCCATGTCGGGCTGTGCACTGGATTTGGAGCCTTCTTGGGGTTCTCTCTCTCCCTCTTCTTGTTCCTCCCCACATGTAGTCTGTCTCTCTTAAAAAAAATTCCTTTCCGGCAGCCCCGGTGGCACAGCGGTTTAGCACCACCTGCAGCCCAGGGTGTGATCCTAGAGACCTGGGATTGAGTCCCACGTCAGGCTGCCTGCATGGAGCCTGCTTCTCCCTCTGCCTGTGTCTCTGCCCCCCACCCCGAATAAATCAATAAATCTTTTTTTAAAAAATTCCTTTCTTCCATATACAGAACCTGTTCAACAGCATCTTTTACTAAAGAAACCATGTTTTCCCTCTGTGACAAATGATACCATTGTCACATGCTGAACTGTCTAATACACTAAGATCTACTTTTAGATTTTTCTATTATTTTCCACTGAACTAGTCCTATGCCAACATTATGTTACTTTGATTACGGCAGTTTTATGAATATTCTGACATCTGGTTAAGCAAGTGGCCCCCCCCTTCACTATACTTAATTTTATGTTTTCTTTGGTTATTGTAAGGCATACATTCTTCCATGTGGATTTAAGATTATTTTACCAATACAATCCAACGTATTTCAAAAAAACCTGCCTGTCGGAATTTTAACTAGAATTTCATTAAATATAAATAATTTTAAAATATTTTTTGTTTTTATATTTATTTATTTATTATTATTTTTTTGTTTTTATAACATTGTTACCCCAGAACAAATAACTTCCTTTTTGTCTAGGTCCAATTTTATGTTGTTCAATAAGATTTCACTATGTTCTTCGTATATGGCCCGTGATTTTATTCAACTTATTCATCTCTTTTTTGTTGTTCTTCAACTTATTTTAAGTGTTTTTTTCATTATGACAAAACACAAACATGAAATTTACCACCTTAACTGATATAACAGCATATATTAATTATACTGGAATTTCAAAAATCAAACATTAAGAAACAAAAATTGTCACCTTAACCATTTTTTTGAGTTTATTTATTTTTGTAATCTCTTCTTTATTTACTTTTGTAATCTCCCCACATGGGGCTCAAACTTATGACCTTGAGATCAAGAGTCACACACCCAGCCTCAACTTCACCATTTTTAAGTGCGTGGTTCAATGTCATTAAGTTCACCTACAGGGCTGTGCAGCCATCACCACCATCCACTCCATAACATTTTCATCTTCCAAAACTGAAACTCTATACCTATTAAACAATAACTCCCCAATCTCTCCTCCCCTCCACCTCTGGCAACCACCTTTATACATACTGTGTTTATGACCTTGACTATTCTAAGTACCTCACAAAAGTGGACTTATACAGTATTTGTCTTTCTATGACTGGCTTATTTCACTTAGCGTAATATCCTCAAAGTTCATCCATGTTGTAACATATTGTAGAAATTCCTTCCTTTTCTAAAAAAATTTTTTTCTTGAATTTTTTATTTTTTACTTTTTAAGAATTTCCTTGCTTTTTAAGGCTGAAAATATCTCACTGCTTGTATATACCACATTTGGCTTATCCATTCATTGGTCAGTGGACACTTGAGTTGCTTCCATGTTTTGGCTATTGTGAATAATGCTGCTAAAAAGATGGGTGTATAAATATCTCTGCAAGACTCTGTTTTTGGGGTGCCTGAGTGGCTCACTCACTTGTGTCTGCTTTCAGCTCAGGTCATTCACAGGGTTCTGGGATTGAGCCCCGCGAGTCGGGCTCCCTGCTCAGTGGGGAGCCTACTTCCCCTCTCTTGTTCTCCTTGTTTGTACTCTCTCTCCCATTATTTCTCTCTGTCAAACAAATGAATAAAATCTTAAAAAAAAAAAAAAAAGACCCTGTTTTCAACTCTTTGAATATACTCAAAAGTGGAATTGCTGGATCATATGGTAATTCCATGTTTAACTTTGTGACAACTACCATACTATTTTCTTCAGTGGCTACCTTATTTTACATTATTATCAACAGCACACAAGAGTTCCAACTTCTCTACATCCTTGCCAACATTTGATATTTTCTATTTTTCTTATTAGCTGTCCTAATGGGTGTGAGGTGGTATCCCTTATAGTTTTGATTTGCATTTCCTTAATGATTAATGATGTTGAGCATCTTTTCATGTGATTATTGGCCATTCATATATCTTTTTTGGAGAAATGTCTATGCCAATCATTTGTCTATTTTTTAAAAATATTTTATTTATGTATTTGAAAGAGAGAGAGAGCATGAGTGGAAAAGAGGGGCAGAGGGAGAAGGAGAAGCAGGCACTCTGCTGAGCAGGGAGCCTGACTCAGGGCTCAATCCCAGGACTCTGGGATCATGACCAGAGTCGAAGACAGATGCCCAACCAAATGAGCCACAGATGCTGTCCCTTTGCCCATTTTTGAATCAGGTTTTTTGTTCTTGTTGAGTTTTAGAAATTCTCTATGCATTCTGGATATTAATCTCTTATCAGATGTATGATTTGCAAATATTTTCTCCCCTTTTGTGAGTTGCTTTTTTACTCTGTGGATATTGTTTTTTGATGTGCAAACTTTTAAAATTTTCACGTAGTTCTTTTCTTTTGTTATCAGTGCCTTTGGTGTCATATCTAAGAAGTCATTGCCAAATCCAAGGTTATGAAGTTTTTGTTCTATATTTTCTTCTAAGAATTTTATTATTTTATGTCTTACATTTAGGTCATGAATCCATTTTGAGTTAATTTTTATAAATGGTGTTAGGTAAAGTCCCACTCTTTAGTATCCATATGCTAAAAGTGAGCATATGGATACCCACTTTTCCCAGTACCATTTGATGAAAAGATTATTCTTGCGGGACACCTGGGTAGCTCAGCAGTTGAGTGTCTGTCTGCCTTTGGCTCAGGGCATGTTCGCCGAGTCCCAGGATCAAGTGCCACATCAGGCTTCCTGCATAGAGCCTGCTTCTCCCTCTGCCTGTGTCTCTGCCTCTCTGTGTGTCTCTCATGAATAAATAAATAAAATATTTTTTAAAAAAGATTATTCTTTCCTTCTTGAATGGTCTTGGAACCCTTTTCAAAAATCATTTTTTTTAAATAAATTTTATTCATTTATTCATGAGAGACACAGAGACATAGGCAGAGGGAGAGCTTTATGCCAATACCATACTGATCTGATTACTGTAACTTTGTAGGAATATAAGTAATGCAGTAATATAAGTAGAAGTATAAGTCTTCCAGTTTTGTTCTTTTTTAAAAAAGATTTATTTATTTATTTTCAGGAGAGAGAGAGAGAGAGAGAATGAAAGCATGAGTGGGAGGGGCAGAGAGAGAGACAGAAACCCAAGCTGATTCCATGCCAAACATAGAGCCCAACACAGGGCTCAGTCCCACAACCCAGAGTTCACAACCTGAGCCCAGACAAAGAATTGGATGCTCAAAAACTGCACCATCAGGAGCCCTTGTTCTTTTAAAGATTGTTTTGTGTTTTTTTCTTAAGATTTTATTTATTTATTCATGAGAGACACAGAGAGAAAGGCAGAGACACAGGCAGAGGGAGAAGCAGGCTCCCTGCAGGGAGCCCGATGTGGGAGTCAATCCCAGGTCTCTAGGATCACGCCCTGGGCCAAAAGCAGTGCTAAACCGCTGAGCCACCCAGGCTGCCCTGTTTTGGTTTTTGGAGTCCCCTTAGAGTCCATCTGAATTTTAGGATGGGTGTTTCTTTTTTTGTTTTTTTAAGATTTTATTTATTTATTTATTTATTTATTTATTTATTTATTTGAGACACACAGAGAGAGGCAGAAACATAGGCAGAAGGAGAAGCAGGGAGCCTGCTGCAGGACTCAACCCCAGGGTCCCGGGATCATGACCTGAGCCAAAAGCAGATGCTCAACCACTGACCTATCCAGGTGCCTTTAGGATGGGTTTTTCTATCTCAGCCAAAGAATGTTATTGGGATTTTGATAGAATTACATTTAAATTGTAGATTGTTTTGGGGTAGTATTGGTATTTTAACAATATTAGGTCTTCCAGTTTATGAACATGGAACATGTTTCCATGTATTTATGTCTTCCTTAATTTCTTTCAGCAATGTTTTGTGTAATTTGCATTGCACAAATCTTTCACCTCTTTGATTAATTCCTACTATTTTTAAAAAGATTTTAAAGAAGAAATATTTATTTATTTGAGAGAGAGAATTCAGGTGTGGGGGGGAGGGACAGAGGGAAAGAGAGAGAGAGACTCTCAAGCAGATTCCGCATTGAACTTGGAGCTCAACATTGGGCTCAATCTCATGACCCTGAGATCATGACCTGAGCCAAAATCAAGAGTGGGGCACTTAACTAACTGAGTCACCAGGTGCCCCAATCCCTAATTATTTTATTTTTCAATGCTATGTAAATGGAATTGTTTTTGTAATTTCCTTTTCAGAAACTTCACTGTCCATGTATAAATGATTTTGTGTGTTGACTTTGTATCCTGCTATTTAGCTAAATTCATTTATTTGTTCTAACATCTTTTTTTGTAGGGTCTTTAGGTTGTTCTACATATAAGATCATATCATCAGCAAACAGAAATAATTTTATCTCTTCTTTTTCATTTTGAATGCCTTTCATTTAATTTATTTTTCTTATCTAATTGTGTTGGCTAGAACTTCTGGTACTATGTTGAACAGAGGTGGTAAAAGTGAGCATCCTTGCCTGATGCTTGATCTTGGAGGAAAAAAAATTTTTTTAAAGATTTTATTTATTTATCCATGAGAGACACAGAGAGAGAGAGGCAGAGACAGAAGCAGGCTCCCTGCTGGGAGCCCAATATGGGACTCCATCTGGTGACCCTGATCATGCCCTGAGCCAAAAGCAGAGGCTCAACCACTGAGCCACCCAGGCATCCCATGAAAGAAAAATTTTATTCTTCTACTATTGGGTATGACATTTGCTGTGGGTTTGTCATATGTTCTTTTTAATATGTTGAAGTAATTTCCTTCTAATTTTGTTGAGTGTTGTTATCAGGAAAGGATGCTGAATTTTGTCAATGCTCTTCCTGCATCATTTGAGATGGTCATTTGGGTTTTTTGTTTCATTTTTTTGCTGTGGTGTATTACATTAACCAATTTTCATATGTTGAACCACCCTTGCATTCCACTTGCTCATGGGTCCTTTTAATATGCTGCTGAATTCTGTTTGCTAGTGTTTCGCTGAGAATTTTTGCATCAATGTTCCTAAAAGATTTGGTGTGTTCCTAGATATTTTATAATGCTGAGAATAAAATTTTTCTTTCTTTCTTTTTTTTAAAAGATTTTATTGGGCAGCCTGGGGGGCTCAGCGGTTTAGCGCAGCCTTTGGCCCAGGGCATGATCCTGGAGACCGGGGATCGAGTCCCACGTCAGGCTCCCTGCATGGAGCCGGCTGCTCCCTCTGCCTGTGTCTCTGCCTCTGCCTCTCTCTCTCTCTCTCTCTCTCTCTCTCTCTGTGTGTCTCATGAATAAATAAATAAAATATTTGAACATCTTTAAGAAAAAGATTTTATTTATTTATTCATGAGAGACACAGAGAGAGAGAGAGGCAGAGACATGGGCAGAGGGAGAAGCAGGATCCCTGCAGAGAGCCTGATGTGGGACTCCATCCTAGGACTCTGGGATCAAACCCTGAGCCAAAGGCAGACACTCAACTGCTGAGCCACCCAGGTGTCCCAAGAAAAAATTTTTTCCATTTTCATTTGTAGTTGTTCACCTTCTTTTTTAAAAGATTTTATTTTCAAGTGATATCTACATACAACGTGGGGCTTGAACCCACAACCCTGACATCCAGAGTTACGCTCTACCCAACTGAGACAGCCAGGTTCCCCATGCAGCTGTTTACCTTAAGTACAGAAAAAAATTACTGCTTTTTAAAAAATTATTTTTTGGGGGGATCCCTGGGTGGCGTAGCAGTTTGGCCCCTGCCTTTGGCCCAGGGCGCGATCCTGGATACCCGGGATCGAGTCCCACGTCGGGCTCCCGGTGCATGGAGCCTGCTTCTCCCTCTGCCTGTGTCTCTGCCTCTCTCTCTCTCTCTCTCTCTCTGTGACTATCATAAATAAATAAAAATTTAAAAAATTATTTTTATTTTAGAGAGAGATAACAAGAGCAAGCACAAGCAAGAGCAAAGGGCAGAGGGAGAGGGGGGAGAATCTTAAGACTCCATGCTTAGCATGAAACCCAATGTGGGACTTGATCTCATGACCCTGAAATCATGACTGAGCCAAAATCAAGAGTTGGACACCCCCACACTATTGTGTTTTTAAAAAATATTTACCTTGGGGTGCCTATGTGACTCAGTCGGTTGAATGTCCAGCTCTTGATTTTGGCTCTGGTCATGATCTCAGGGATGTGAGCTCAAGCCCTAGGTCAGTCTCTGTGCTGACAGCGGAGCCTGCTTGGGATTTTCTCTTTGTCTGCTCCTCCCCTCACTACACCACCCCCACTCATACTTACTTTCTGTCTCTCCAAAAATAAAATAGGGACTCCTGGGTGGCTCAGTGGTTGAGCATCTGCCTGTGGCACAGGTCGTGACCCTAGGGTCCTGGGATTGGGTCCTGTGTTGGGCTCCCTGCAGGAAGCCTGCTTCTCTCTCTGCCTATGTCTCTCCCTCTCTCTCTCTGTCTCTCATGAATAAATAAAATCTTAAAAAATAATAAATTAAATTAAAATTTAAAAATATATTTATATTGTAGCCACCTGCCTTATCAAATTTTCTTAATTCTAGTAGTTTTTTTGTCATTTTTGATATCAGCACAATTAGTATTTCATCTTTTTTAATGTTTATACAATGTCTTATCTTGTTTTAATCCCTATGATAGTAACTCCAAGGTAATATTTAATAACATTGGTCTTTGTGGTCGTCTCTGTCTAGTTTTAATCAAAATAGTTTGAGAATTTCACCATTTGGAATGCTACTATCTATTGGTTAAACAGTATTTTTCATGTTTAAGTAATTTCTGTCCATTTCTTAATGTTAAATATTTTTTCTTTTCATTATTTATTTTCATTAATGTGGTTCTTACGTATTTTAGAGAACTTGAATTTGCCTGTGCCCTTAAATGACAGGGCAAGCTTGCTTTTGGCATATGATTAGAGAAAACTGTACATTCTTATTAAGAATGGCTATTGAATTTTATTAAGATCCTTTTCAGCATCTACTGATATGATCTTAAGGCTTTTCTTCTTTGATTCATGAAGTTTATAAATTATATTTCCTGATATTCTAATTGCCCTTATATGTTTGAAATAACCCAGTTAGGTCACAGTGTGTTACTTTTGTGTATTGAATTTACCTTGCAAATATTTTATTTGGAATTTTTGCCTCTATTCATTAAAGGTGAGCAATAGTTCTTTTGGAACTATCTTTCTTTTTTTTTTTTTCTTTTGGAACTATCTTTATCAGACTTTGGTTTTAAAATTATGTCAGCTTCATAAAATGCATTGAGGAGTTTCCTAAATTTTGGTTGGACTAGTAGGTGAAATACCAGTGGAATCATGTGTACTTAAAAGGTTTGATAAAACTGAATTGGAAAACCATCAGGTTCTGATTCTTTTATTTTTTTGTATTTTTATTTTTTTAAAGTAATCATTCTACTCAATGTGGGGCTCACACTCACTCCTTTGAGATCAAGAGTTGCATGCTGTGCCGACTGAGCTAGCCAGGTGTCCCTGATCTTTTTATTAAATGGTAGATTTTTTAATTACCTTTCAAATCTCTTTTGTGATGAATGGTATATTATAGTTTTCCTATTTTTAAAGCTAATATGTCTAATTTATAATTTAATTAGAAATTAACTATTTCTGTTAACTTTTCAAATGTTTTGCCATCAGTTGCAAGTAGTATTCTAAATTTTTCATCTCTTCTGTATGTATGATTGTCTTCTCATTCCTAATATTTTGACTTTCTTTTCCTTAGTGAAACTTTCAAGTTTACTGGTTTTAAACAAAAAAGCTTTCACTTTATTCATCCTTTTTACTAGTTTTTGTTTTATATTATCTGAGCTTTTCTATCAATAATTTCTTCCTATTTTATTTTAGTTTATTTGTTTTTCCAATTTCTTAGGATGAATTTTAAGCTCATGTATTCTTTTTAGTATTTCATTTACTTTCTTTTTTCTTTTTTAGATTTTATTTATTTATTTGAGATAGAGAGTGAGAGAGAGAGAGAGAGCTCTCGAGCAGTGGGAAAGGGAAGAGGGAGAAGGAGACACCTAACTGACTGAGCCATCCAGGCACCCAGTATTTCATTTTCAATATTAAAGGCACCAAGGCTATAAAATTTTCTCTGACTACAAAAGGAAGTGTTTGCTGTATATAGGTTTTAATAAAATGTTCTTTTTTTGTATTGATTTCTAGTTTACAATTTCAATTTTTATTTCCTCTTTGATTTCCATGTTATCTAGGAATATGCTTATTAATTTCCAGGCATCCAAAGATTTTCCTATCACCTTTTTTTCTAATTAATTAATTTTTAAAAGATTTTATTTATTTATTCATTAAATACATGCAGAGAGAGAGAGAGTCAGGGACACAGGCAGAGGGAGAAGCAGGCTCCATCCTGGGAGCCCGATGTGGGACTCAATCCCAGTTCTCCAGGATCAGGCCCTGGGCTGAAGGCAGCACTAAACCACTGAGCCACCTGGGCTGCCCTTAATTAAATTTTTAAAAGTAATCTCTACACCCAATGTTGGGCTCTAACTCATGACCCCAAGATTAAGAGTTGGACATTCTATTGACTGAGCCAGTCAGGCACTCCCTCTATCACCTTTTTATTATGTATTTCTAATTTCGTTGGATTATAATTAAAGTGTGTTCTATAAACTTGATTTTGAAAAAAATGCATTAATGTTTTCTTTTTTTTTAAAATTTTATTTTATTTATTTATGATAGGCACACAGTGAGAGAGAGAGAGAGGCAGAGACACAGGCAGAGGGAGAAGCAGGCTCCATGCACCGGGAGCCTGACGTGGGATTCGATCCCAAGTCTCCAGGATCACGCCCTGGGCCAAAGGCAGGCACCAAACCGCTGCGCCACCCAGGGATCCCTCATTAATGTTTTCTTTGTGACACAAGTAAATGGTCTAATTTTGTAAATGATTCATGTGCATATAAAAAAAGGATATTCTCCATTCAATGGATATTAGGATCCATAAATCACTATTAAATCAAATTTGTTTAGGGGCGCCTGGGTGTCTCAGTCGGTCAAGCATCTGACTTTGGCTCTGGTCATGATTTCAGGCTCCTGGAATCAAGTCCTATGTTGGGCTCCCTGCTCAGTGGGGAGTCTACTTGTCCCTCTGACCCTCCCCCCACTTAAGCTCTTTCTCTCTCAAATAAATAAAATCTTTTTAAAAAATCAAAATTGTTTATTCAATTATTCAGTTCCTTTATGTTCTTGTCTATTATTCATACTATATCTGTTTATTTTCAATATGGTTGTATTTCTATCAAGTTCTCTTTGCCTTTCTAATAGTTTTTTTTTTTTTAAGGTGGGCTCTATGCCCAACATGGGCTTTGAACTCATGACCCAGAGACCAAGACCTGCATGCTCTACCAACTGAGCCAGCTACTCACCCTCTAGTAGTTTGTGCTTTATATAATTAGCTGCCATGTTGTTTAGTTTATAATTACTAAAAATTCTTAAATTATGGTTTTTATTGTTATATCACATTATCCCACTGAATGCTTTTTCTTTAGACTCCTCCTGATATTAACATTGCTGCTTCTGCCTTCCCCTTACTTAGCATTTGCTGGATTTGTCTCCCCCATTCCTTATTTTCATCTTTTATTACTGCATTTTTCTTTTCAAGATTTATTTATTTATTTGAGAGGGAGAAAAACAAAGAAAGTGTGCATGGAGGGGGTGGTGAGGAGCAGAGGGAGAGGGAGACTCTCCAGCAGACTCCACCTTGAGCACAGAGCCCTACTCAGGCCCCATCTCATGACCCTGAGATCACCACCTGAGCTGAAACCACAAGTCAGCTGCTTAATCAACCCTGCACCCAGGGGCCCCTATATCACTGCATTTTGTTTTCTTTCTTTATTTTTTAAGATTTTATTTATTTATTCATGAAAGACACAGAGAGAGAGGCAGAGACACAGGCAGAGGGAGAAGCAGGCTCCCCACGGGGAGCCCGATGTGGGACTTGATCCCAGGACCTCAGGATAACAATCTGAGCCCAAAGCAGACGCTCAACCGCTGAGCCCCCCTGGCACCCCTGTCACTGCATTTTTAAATCTGATTCTTACATGCAGTACAGAGTTGGGTGCATTTTTAACTCAATCCGACAATCTTTCAGTGGAAGTTCTGTTTATTTACAATTATGGCAATTGATACCACTCAGTTCTGTCAATTGATATTATATTTTTTATTTATTTTACTTTGCTGATTCCTCTGGTTTTATCAAATTACCATGTTACCCCTTTTTCCTTTTCTTGTTAATCTTTGAGTTCTGTCATACTTTCCCACTGTATTTATGATTTCTTTTCCTTTCCCTAAGTTTATTATTGAACACAAATTTTTCTACTGTCATATAAAAAAATACCAACTATTTGCCTTTCTTCCCTCAACTCTTCCATCTCTTCCACTAACTTAAGATGTGATATTTTAGAATACTTTTACTTTCCCATTCTCCACTCACATGAAACCTTTGGATGGATTTTACCACTTCTCTTCTGACTCCCCCCAATTCCTGGGTCTTGCTCAGATAATTTGATACTCTTTGTTTCAGGCTACTAGAATTTTCTGGGGTGGTTGGCTGGTTCAGTTGGTAGAGCATGTAACTCTTTATTTTGGGAGTTTGAGCCCCACCTTGAGTGTGGAGATTACTTAAAAATTTTAACAATTAAAAGAAAAAGAGGGATGCCTGGGTGGTTCAGTGGTTGAGCGTCTGCCTTTGGCTCAGGTCATGATCCTGGAGTCCTGGGATTGGGTCCCATATCGGGCTCCCCACAGGGACCCTGCTTCTCCCTCTGCCTGTGTCTGCCTCTCTCTGTGTCTCTCATATATAAATAAAATCTAAAAAAAAATAAAAAAGAAAAAGAAAAAGAACTCCCTTTGCAGTATGTTTCTTCAATCTCAAGATTTTTTTAGCCTAAAAGAAAAAAAAATTTTTTAGCCTTTATATTATATAGTTGCCAATCGTTTATTAATATCTAATGGATAAATATTATATCTTTCCAGGTAGTCTATTAGTATCCAATGTTTAGACTATTCAAAAATTAATATATATATATATATATATATATATATATACACACATTGAGAAAAATGGCTAAGAGGCTAAGAAGGGTGCCTAGCTGGCTTTGTCTGTGGAGCATGCAATGCTTGATCTTGGGGTTATAAGTTTGAGCCTCATGGTACATATAGAGATTACTTAAAATTAAAACGTTTTGGGTGCCTGGGTGGTATAATTGGTTGAGGGTCTTCCTTCAGCTCAGGTCCTGCCCCAGGGTCCCTGGGCTTCCTTCTCAGTGGGGAGCTTGCTTCTCCCTCTCCCTCTGCCGCTTCCCCTTCTTGTGCTTGCTGTCTCCCTCTCTCTCCCTGTGAATAAATAAAATCTTAAAAATAAAATAAATTTTAAAATGGCTAAGAATTCCTAGCCTAGACCATCCCAGCTGCCTCTACTATAACTTCAATTACCATTTCTACACTAATGACTCTAGGTTTTTCTCCAGCCAGACTTGTGAATTCCAGACCCATTTTTTTTTTTTAAAGATTTAATTTATTTATTCATAGAGACACACACAGAGAGAGAGAGGCAGAGACACAGGCAGAAGGAGAAGCAGGCTCCATGCAGGGAGCCAGATGTGGGACTTGATCCCGGGTCTCCAGGATCACACCCCCGGCTGCAGGCGGTGCTAAACCGCTGCACCACAGGGGCTGCCAGACCCACAGATTTACACACACACTCCCCACTTGAGAATCTCACATGACCCTTTAAAGGGACCTCTAACTCAACATCTACAAAACTATGCATATCTTTCTCCCCAGTCTGATCCTTACCTGATAAAAATGTTCTGGGACAATGACACTGGGAAAAAGGCATATCTGAGTTCTTAATCTCTCCCACCTCCAGGCCTAATCTTCACCAAATTCTGTTCATTTTATCTTTTGTTTTTTTAAACTTTATTATTTTTTAAAGTTAACATCTTTTTTAGTAACCTCTACACCCAACCTGGTACTTGAACTCACATTCCCAAGATCGAGTCACATGCTCTTCTGACTGAGCCAGCCAGGCGCCTCTGTCCACTTTATCTTCCAAACTTTGCTCATGTCAGTCTGCTTCTCTCCATAGCTTGGAGATCATTGGTGACTTTACCTGTTTTAGTGGAATGGGAGGGGCAGAAATTAGACTGATGTGGGTTAATGCTTGGTGAGTAGGAAGCATGTAGAGGAGACAGCAAATATAGACTCCTTTGAAAACTGAAGGCAAAAAAAAAAAAAAAAAGAAAAGAAAAGAAAAGAAAAAGAAAACTGTAGGCAAAGAATCCGGGAAGATTCTCGAAGATGATATCCTTCTTTCTTTTCACTCCCATCCCCATCTTTTTAGCCCTGCCATGCCCCTGGGTCAGAGAACTGCTGGTACCAGGAAACAGAGCCTGAGACTGACTTCGGAGCTTTCACAGGATGAACTAGTGTAGAAACACCCGCAGGTGGGGATATGAAAGAACTGTGTGTGCCAGGAGGTGGGAGGTTCCTTGTAATTGTATAAAACTAATACTACAAGGTATGCATCTGGACAGATCTAATAACCTCTACTGATCTTCATCCACCCCAGCTCTCCTCCAACCAGTTCTCAATACAGCAGCTAGGATTCTTTTCAAATGTAAATATAATCACACTTCAGCTCTTTCGTTCCTCTTTTTTTTTTTTTTTTTAAGATTTTATTTATTTATTCATGAGAGACACAGAGAAAGAGAGAAAGGTAGAGACACAGGTAGAGAGAGAAGCAGGCTCCATGCAAGGAGCCAGACTTGGGACTCAATCCCCTCAATCCTTCAGGATCACACCCTGGTGGAGCTAAAACACTGAGCCACCCAGGGATCCCCTTGTTCCCACCTTAACCCCTGAAGTGGTTTCTCACTATCCTTAAGAAAGAGTGGCTCAGTTGGTTCAGCATTGACTCTTGATTTTAACTCAGGTCATGATCTCAGGGTCTTGAGATCAAGCTCTGTATTGGGCGCTCTGCTGGGTGTGGAGCCTGTTTCGGATTCTCCCTATGTCCTGCCCGCGAGCTCCTGGATATGTGCTCTCTCTCTCTCTAAAAAAAAAAAAAAAAAAAGAAAAGAAAAGAAAAAAGATTCTCTTAAGAAAAAAAAGAAAGATAAAGGTAAAAAAGTTCTTGGCAGCCAACAGGGGACTAAGTCATCAGGCTCTTACCTTTCTCATCAGTTTTTTCTCTCCTGACTCTGCATTTGTGCTTTGTACCACAGCCACTTGAGACTTCCTTTGATTCTTCAAACACATTGTGGTCTTTTTTTTTTTTTTTTTATAACAAATACTGGATGCTGTCCCCTCAGATTGAGATGTTCCCAACCTGTCTTTGCTCAGTTAACACCGAACTCAAATGTCACTTCTTCAGGAGGTCTTCACTGCTCTCCAAGATCAGTTAAGATGTCTGTTGTACTCTCTCATCATCTTCTGCCCTTTTCCATACAGTCCTTGTCACAGTTTGTGATTATATATTTGTTGTTGTGATGATTTGATTAATGTCTGCCATCTCTAACACACTGGAAGCTCTAGGAGGACGGGGACCATATCTCTCTTCATACCATAGTAGCTTCAACCGTGATAGCAGAGTGCCTGGTAGTGAGTAATGTATGTATATGTGTGTGCGTGTGTCTGACTGGTCAACTGTCTGGATATGCAAAGCAATGCACACCTTTACTGTGGTAATCCCATAAGGAGACACCACACAGAGTGGTGTGCAGCCTATCTGCTTCCCTCAAGGATATCTCACTGGTTGGGCCACTGTCAACTGCAACTTATAATATAGGATATATCACCTACTTGTTTGGTTTCTGAATCATCTGAATCCACTCTCATTCAGCAATGTGGACTATCAACTTTCAGGGACAGAAAGAACAACCTCAAAATAATTACCATTTATTCATTCAACCAATATTTATCCTATGCCTACCCCCACTGTAGTCAAGCATTGTGCTGGGATGGGGAAACACAGATGAATGAAGACTGGTTATTATTCTCAAGGAACTTAAAGTTTTGATGCACAAATATGTAAACAAATTATAACTTCCTGTTTTAAAACACTATTACAAGGCACACTCAAAGTTTTAAAGGGTCATAGAGGAGAGACTGATTATCAAAGCACTTAGCAAAACCCTAGCTAGAAAAAAAAGCTGTTAATGATGACCCAGGGGACACACTTTTCAAACATTCTAAGCTCTAACTTTGGACCACTTTAGACCACAGAAACAATTTACACATTAGACAAGCCCCTTAAAAAAATCACTAGGTTGCTTTTATGTTCTTGGCTTTTATTGGGCATAACAAGACTTATCTATATGGATTTTGCTTTTGCATTTGTTGTTCAAATCTTCATTGCTTTGTTACATCCTTCACTGGTTCCTTTTTTTTTTTTTAAGATTTTATTTATTTATTCATGAGAGAGAGAGAGAGAGAGAGGCAGAGGCATAGGCAGAGGGAGAAGCAGGCTCCATGCACGGAGCCTGATGTGAGGACTCCATCCCAGGACTCCAGGATCACACCCTGAGCGAAAGGCAGGCACTGAACCGCTGAGCCACCCAGGTGTCTGCATTCACTGGTTCCTAATAAAGTCATGTGAGCAACTACCTTTAGAATTAGAATTTTTAGCTATGAAAAAAAAAAAAGTATGGTCTGTCTCCTCTGTTGCAGTAATTCCTTTTAGATGTCACATACGATGTTTCCATTTTTGCCCTGGCAGCCAGGAAGCTCAGAACTGTTTCAGATTCAGTCACAAGTATATTTAACTTTAGGGTAATTGTGATCTCTTCTTTAGTTTGGCTCTAATATTCTATTTCTAGTTTTCTAGCCCATCATAAACCTTCCTTATGTCCTTGTGAAAAAGAAACAGAACAAAATAAACTCGACGTCTGGTATGTTCAGTCATTTTTGAGTTGTTTCTGCTACTTGTCAAAGATAAATACAAAAAAAAAAAAGAAAGAAAGAAAAGAAAAGAAAAGAAAAGAAAAGAAAAGAAAAGAAAAGAAAAAAACGACCTGTGTTTGGATCTTTAGAAGAGCTGGAGAAACTGGGGGAGATCCAGACAAGAGCAATAGAAAAAGGATAAAGAATGGGACTGAGGTAGTATGACCACATTTTTCAACTCAACTGTTGGGGTACTTTGGCCTGGCATATGGCATATTAGAACAAAGTATCCGAAACTTGAACTGTACTGGGAAACCCCAGAGCTACGTCGAAGCCAACAGATCCCAGGAGAAATGGCCATTATTCAACGTATATGAGCAGTTGTAGAAAGGTTTTAACCTTCTTTGGAACCCAGATTCCTTGGTGATCATTTGAAAGCATTTGACCTGCTTCCCAGGAATCTACAGAGTGGATCCCTCCTGTTATCTATGCCTCTTTCCAGAATTTATCAAAAAAGCATTCCTTTCTTCCTTCCTTCCTTCCTTCCTTCCTTCCTTCCTTCCTTCCTTCCTTCCTTCCTTCCTTCCTTCCTTCCTTCCCTTTTTTTGAAAAAGCATTTCACAGCTGTCACGGCTGCGAAGAATTCTCATAGACCCGAGGATGCACTGAGCTGCCAGGTCGGATGCGGAGACTGGCAAATCGGTTGCCAGCTTAAGTTCTTAACACTCTGACACCATTCCAGGATGATTTAAGCCGGGTGTGTGTGTGTGTAACTATTTTGAAGAGCAGACCCCTTTGATGAGCTGCCGGAGATCTGGACCATCCGTCCCCAGATGCACCCTCACAATTCTGCACGCAGTTCCACGCGCTTGGGGGACCCCCCCTTAAAGTCCATCCTCAGATCTCAGGTTCTGCTTAAGCGCAGACTTCCGCGGACTCGGGAAGGCCCAGGAAGACCTTCAGGAACGCCCCTCTCTTCCACCTCGGGGACGAGAGCGGCCTAGATAGAAGGAGCCTTAACGGACCCCAAGCCACGACCCCGCGCCCGCGCCCACGCCTGCGCCCTCGTCAGCCGGGCCTCTCGGGGCGCCCCCCTCCCCCACGCCCCTGCCGCGCAGGTGCGAGGCACGCGGGGGCCACCCCGGCGCGGCGGCAAGAGGAGCGTGGGGCACGCGGGGCGGCGGGGGTGGGGGAAGATGGGACCCCGGTAGGGGCGGAGGCGGGGGTGGGGGCCTTCCCGCGGTTGCTTGGCGACCGAGCTCTCCGCCCAGACCGTTCCAATTCCTCAGCGGGGGCGGGGGAGGCACCGCGGGCCGGAGCGCGGCTGCCGGGCTGCCCAGCGCGGGCCTCTTCCGGCTTCTCCCCCTCCGCCGGGCGGTGGTCGGGGCCCGTGACGTCACAGGGGCGGGGCCAGCGCGGCTGCCGGGTGCTGGCGGCGCCATTGGAGCCGGCTTGGCTCGCGAGCCCCGCTGAGGAGCCGGAGGTTGGGCCGCGGCTGCCTCCGCGTCTGCTCCTGGTCCCCGGCCCGGCGGCGGCATGGCGTGCGGGGCGACGTTGAAGCGGCCCATGGAGTTCGAGGCGGCGCTGCTGAGCCCCGGTTCCCCGAAGCGGCGGCGCTGCGCCCCCCTGCCGGGCCCCACTCCGGGCCTCAGGCCCCCGGACGCCGAGCCGCCGCCGCTGCTCCAGACGCAGCCCCCGCCGCCGGCTCTGCCGCAGCCCGCCCCGCCCGGCAGCGAGCGGCGCCTTCCGACCCCGGGTAACCTGCGCTGCGGGCTTGGCAGGAAGCCAGGCACGGGCATGGGGGTGGGGTGGGTGGGGGTGGGGTGGCTCTGGGCGCCGGGCTCCTTCACCCACAGACCCCTTCTCTAGCGCCGAGAAACGGGAACTGGGGTGCGCCGGGCCTGGTCGCTTCCGGGGATGGAAGACATCCGGGGGGCGGGGGGGCGGCCCAGTGTCGGTTTTCCGTCTTCCCGGAGCTGTGGAGACCCGCGGGGCGGGCAGCGAGGGCGAGCTGGGAGCACCCCTGGGCGCTCGGGGCCCCTGCTGCCTCCGCGGCCCGGGCCTGCACGGGGCCGCCCGGCAGACCCAGTGGGCCGTGCAAAATGGGATTCTACTCACGAACCCGGCCTGCAGGGTGGGGGCTGGCGGCGGCGGCGTCCTGGGAAGGGGCCTGAGCGCGAGCCCATCGCCGATCGCCGTTCGGCGGCGCGGCCGCGAGACCCGATTTCCCCGAGTCTTGAGGGACCGCAGGCCGTCGCAGAAGTCCCCTCTCAATCTATTTCCAAGGGGCTGGCTGGCGTTCTTTTTTTTATTGTATGGCTATTGTCTTGGCACCATATATGGCTCGGAACGGGCAGGTCGTTAGCCAGAATGTATTTGAGAATCCTTCCAACAGACGCACACATTCCGGAAGCAGGAATTCAGCTCTTGGTCGCAGGGACGCTTTCAAGAAGGATCACACACGTTGGTCGAGGAAAGGGGAGAGCTAGTGTGACTGCAAAGTTAGGGCGGAACTCCCCCCCCCCCCCCCCCCATTGTGCAGGAACGGAGGGGGAAAGTGCCGCAGCGTTCATAGGTGGCGGGTTTTAAAGGGCTTCTGGAAATGGGGGAGGGTCCTCAAAAAGGGGCCTCTGCCAAGTTGTTACATTTCTTTGTGTTTTTCTGTTGCTTCAGCCTGAGGATTGCCTCAAAATCGTTCTTTCCTCAACCCTTTTCCAGTTACCTGTGTCTCGGGTTTATTCTCCTTTTTTCCTCTGCATATCCATAATGCAGGTTTCTGGCCCTCCTCCTCTCCAAGGGAGATTCCTGCAGTTGCCAGCCAAGCTCCCCCAGACACTGAATCTTTGTCATGTTCACCTCTTCTTTTATCCTGGCCTTCAAAGGATTTATCGGCTATGACCATATGTCTTACTTTAGTCTTTTGCACATTTTTCCCCCCAGCTATGCTTTTGCTGCTCTTTTTTCTCCAGATCCACCTGGGTGTGCTTGTTATCCTTGCCTTCTTCCATCATGATGTTTTCCCCTTGTATTTGCTAATCCAAATACAGTCATTTCTAAGCAAGTCTTCCATCCATTACCTGACTTAACCCTTCCTCACAAGGAACTCTGTTCTACTTTAAATTCCCCGACCACCACTTGATGTTGCAAAGCCTTATGTACTGAATGAGATGTTTGCAGCGTTTTTTTTTTTGTTTGTTTGTTTGTTTTTCTGTAAAGAGCTCTTGAAAAGCAGGGGTCAGGGGCGCTGAGGTGGCCCAGTCGGTTAAGCATCCAGGTCTTGATCCCATGGTCCTGGGTTCAAGCCCCACATTGGGCTCCACACCAAGCAAGGAGCCTACCTAGAAAAAAGAAAAGAGAAGCAGGGAACAAAAATACCCACTTGAAGCAATAATTTTTCTTCTGTTCCTACAGATTCCAAGGATAGTCATCATAATCTTTCTGGATCTCTTCTGCAAAATAGAATTAATACTTGTCCTATCTATCTTGATGGACTTTATGCATATGTTTTGTTTCTTTAGGACTACCCTGTAGACTAATTCTGTTGTAGTTCACATTACAGCAAATGTGTAATAAATGATTGTTGAATGTATTTGGAACCCTCAGTATTGTGGAGTGCAGAAACGGGAATTGCTGTTTTTTTAATCTTAAATTTTATTTTTTGCATAGATCATGCAAACTACTTTCTTGGTTGACAGCTACATTTTAAGCAGAGGAAAACTGCTTGAGCAAAGGCCCGAAAACCCACAAAATTAACGAAGGATAATGTAATATAACTGGGCTGTAGTGGGAGGTAGAACTGGAAACAATTTAGGGCCAAAACTTGGAAGGCATGGAATGCCATGTTGAAGAGTTTGGATTTTGGTTTGTAACAGCTAGGGACCATTGTAGAATTTTGAGGATAGGCTTAGTCTGATATAACCCAGAAGTACAATCCCAAGTAATCATCTGCTGTTAAAAAGAAATTTGTGCTGCTTCTTTTTTTTTTTTTTTTATAAGTGGCCTTCTTGGAGAGAGAAATTAAATCTACTTCCTTATTTTTCTCCTGAGCATGCCATACTTAGATTATTGGGCTTGCTAGTCCTTTAACTAGCCTTAAAGTTCTATCTTTCCATTTGTTCACTTCACCATACAGGAGGCAGTTAGAGGTTTATCAAAGACCTTCTGTTCTCATGAGCATTGTCCTCATACTTGTCCTTTCTTGTTTCAAGTCTTTGCAGTTCCTGACATCCTTGTATTGAATCTGGCAAGTAGATGCTTGGAGAATACTACATTTTAAAGATGAAGCAAAGACTTCATAAATTCAGGGATCTTAAAATATGAACTTCCTAGCATTTTTAAGGAAAGGCTTTGCTAATCCTACATTGTTGGTGTGTTTAGGCTGAATATTAGCAGATTTAGTTATGTGTGGAGATACTTTTGAGTTTGTGTCGATTCCTGGGCTGTATGTACTGTCCCTTGTTTTCAAAACTTAACATTTTTAGGGGATCCCTGGGTGGCTCAGCGGTTTAGCACCTGCCTTTGGCCCAGGATGCGATCTTGGAGTCCCGGGATCGAGTCCCACGTCAGGCTTCCGGCATGGAGCCTGCTTCTCCCTCCTCCTGTGTCTCTGCCTCTCTCTCTCTCTCTCTTTTTCTCTCTTTCCCTCTATCATAAAAAAAAAAAAAAAAAAAACCTTAACATTTTTATTGAAGAAGTAGGCTAAAGATCCTGAATGACTTTCCAAGGTCATAGGAGGAAGCAAAATGGCATTATTTACAGTTAAAGCCATTTAAAAAAAAAAAGATATGTATACTATGGCAAAGTATACATTAAAATAATGTGAGTGGGGTGGCGATATGATTTTCTGGGTTTTGTTTTTGATAAAGGAGGCTTTATTATCTGGAAAGTGGATACATACTCTACCACAAAAATGAAAACCTTGAAAACCACATCCTTTCAGACTCTGTGTTGTCTCTAGGAATGTACTTGAGAGTGAATTTGTGTGTCCTGGACTCCCTTCAATAGCGTTAGCAAATTTGGTTTATGATTACTTTGACTCAGAGAAGTAATCTGAGTCCTATCAAGTATAGCCTCTCGGCAGGATCAGAAAGTTCTTTTCTATGCCCTGATCATCAGTTCCAGGAAATAAATCTCCAGTCTCCCCATGGTCAGTGTCCAGGAGGTGACCATATCGTGATTTCTGCTGTCCTCTACCCTAAAGATCTTGAGTCCCAAATGGAACAAGACCTTTATTTTTAGAAAGCCTCGGGTGGTCAGAAAATTACCCCAATACACTAGTTTGTGCAATTGTGCAGCTTAACATAGATCAAAAATAGCTTCCTATTAGGTGAAGGATGTGTTTTTTGTTTTGCTGTAAATTGTGCTAATGAAGGCCAGATACACGGTTTGCTTTAGGATTGTCACAGCAAAACAAGCACGGGGAATTATCTGGAGGGTTTATGCTAAAATAGCTGCTCTTTCATGTATTGTTGAAATAGTAGTAAGGGCACACTGGGGTTTATAGGAGGAGTGCTTTACTCAGTGTAAGCATTTTTCTTGCTAATATTAATAACATGGGGGATGGGACAAGTTTGAAGACATGACACAAGTGAATGCTCAAATGTGTTTCTTTTTTTATTAGAACAAATCTTTCAGAACATAAAACAAGAATATAGTCGTTATCAGAGGTGGAGACATTTAGAAGTTGTTCTTAATCAGAGTGAAGCTTGTACTTCAGAAAGTCAGCCTCATTCCTCAGCACTCACAGCACCTAGTTCTCCAGGTAAGCAAGCATTAGTGTGGACAGACCAACCATTCAAGAGTTTCTAAATGGTACACTTGTTGTGAAGAACCCTGGGTGTTGTATGTAAGTGATGAGTCACTAAATTCTATGCTTGAAACTAATATTATACTGTACGTTACCTAACTGGAATTTAAATAAAAATTTGAAAAGGTTTCTGAATGGTTCTTAAAATGATGGTTTCCTGATCCAGAATGGATTTCATCTAAAGTAATAAAATAGGTAAAATATACACATTGTATTACTATTCATAAATACTTTTGGAACCATAGAGTCATGAAGTTGGGAAAAATTTTGATTGGCTTTGATTTGGCTTTGATTTGGCTTCCATGCACCCAGTATAGAAGTACCCTCTGTAACTAATATCTTAGCCATTAGATTAGCCACTTGTGGCTATTTAATTAAAATTTAGTAAAATTTAACATTTAGTTTCGTGGATGCAGTAGCCAAATTTCAAGTGCTTGGTAGCCACATGTAGTTCTTGTATTAGCACAGCTATGGGACAGTTCTATCATTGCCCACATTTGTGTGACAGCAGTGCTCTGTAACATTGACAGGTGGTCAGAGAGGATGTGCTCAAAAATAGAATCTCAGGGTTGGAGAGAATCTTCATGGTCACATAGTTCAGCCACCAGTCTTGCCTGCCATATCCCTGCAAATAGTCAAGAGGCCAGTGCACAAACATCTCCATTGGTGGAGAACTCTGTCCTTTATCAGTAAAGAACTTTATTTCCTCACAAAATATTCTACTTTTTAATAGTTCTGAGAGTTAAAAATTATCTTGATTAAAAATTATTGCCTTACAGAACACAGATTGTGTTGGCCAGGAGCTAGGGAGAGAAGAGAATGGGGGAAAACTGCTAAATAGTAAGGGGTGTTACTTTGGAGTGGTGGAAGTATTTTGAAATTAGATAAATGTGGTGGTACAAAATTGTGAGTATACTAAATTATACTGAATTGTTCACTTTAAAATGATTCATTTTATATGAATTTCACCTCAAATAATTAAAAATTTTTGTGACTCAAAGGTCTTGGCTCTAGGAATAGCACCCTTTAATTGTTCTTGTGTGTTCATGAGTGATAGACCTTTTAGTGGTAATAGTTAGCAAGTCTCTCCTTAATATTCTTTTTTTTTCTCCTTAATATTCTTTTGAGATTTTAGTATTAGAATTTTGAAGTAATAGAATATGATACGGGTACAAAGAAACAATACAATGATGATTGGGTAGGGATTCCTGGGTGGCGCAGCGGTTGGCGCCTGCCTTTGGCCCAGAGCGCAATCCTGGAGACCCGGGATCGAATCCCACGTCAGGCTCCCGGTGCGTGGAACCTGCTTCTCCCTCTGCCTGTGTCTCTGCCTCTCTCTCTATCTGTGTGTGACTGTCATAAAAAAAAAAAAAAAAAAAAAAAAAAAATGATGACTGGGTAGAACTAAGAAGAAGAAGAAAAGATGGCCAGGCCCTAACCTAGAATTAAATCAGAATGTGTATCATGTTTTTTGAATTCTACAGATAATTATGATGCACCTCAGTTAAACATAGGTTTACATAATCACCAAGGATTTGGGTAATTCTCTAAATCTACTTTCTCTAATCCAGAGTAGAGGCTTTATTTACTTTTTGTTCTTGTTCTTTACCAAATGACTATTGAGTATGGGCTCACATTGTTATGGCATCAGAACTGTTTTTCTGTATGCAGTTCAGCTAGCACACCTGGATACACATTGTTTCTACTTCTCAATTTACCTTTTGACCTGACTTTGTAAAATTAATGGCAGAAGTTCAGAGAATTTTGTGAAATATTCCTTGTAGAGTTGTGAAAAATGCTATTCTTCTGAGTTTTTGTATCCTAGGACTGTTTGCATAAAGTTATTAACTCTGAACCTTAGAACTATAATGTATTATTTAAACTGAATTTGTCTTGGGGTGTGTGGTTGGCTCAGTAGGTAGAAACATGTGATTCTTAATCTCGGGGTTGTGAGTTTGAGTCCCACATTGGGTGTGGAGATTACTTAAAATCTTTAAAAAACAAACAAACAACTAGATTTGTCTTTTGGCCAGGTTCCTCCTGGATGAAGAAGGACCAGCCCACCTTTACCCTCCGACAAGTTGGAATAATATGTGAGCGTCTCTTAAAAGACTATGAAGATAAAATTCGGGAGGAGTATGAGCAAATCCTCAATACCAAACTAGCAGGTAGGCTGAGGCAATAGCTGTGCCATTGATAATAGGGTTTGGTAGATAATAAGGTTCAGTCAGATGGTGACTTAGAAAAAGAGGAGGACTTCATGCAAGAAGGTTTAATGAGTTGTGAATAATAAGTTACTCTCTGGTGATTTTTTTTTTTTAATTTTTATTTATTTATGATAGTCACATAGAGAGAGAGAGAGGCAGAGACACAGGCAGAAGGAGAAGCAGGCTCCATGCACCAGAAGCCCGACGTGGGATTCGATCCCGGATCTCCAGGATCGCGCCCTGGGCCAAAGGCAGGCGCCAAACCGCTGCGCCACCCAGGGATCCCTCTCTGGTGATTCTAAACATTTTATTTATACATTATATGGAAGGATTTTTCATTTACATTTCTGAAACCAGATAAACCAAGCTTTTCTTCTGAGACTTTTCCATACGAATGAACTGCAGTGAGCAGTTAATTTGGGCTAACGAGTATATTCAACATGATCAGACTTCCTGACGGTAGTCACTTTTTGGATGTACGAAGTCCAGCATTCTGTGATTTGGAGATCATTAGTTTGGAAAGCATAGCTCAGGTTGGAACAAAGGGAGTTGACACAAGTAGAGCCTTTTGTGAAAGGAAGAGACCTGGACAGGAATAGAAAGTAGTACCCATTTAGTGAAAGTAGATAATGTTGTGATGAGAGAGAGGGGTTTTAGGCAACAACTTCCTGCAACAGTATTTTCTAATCTGGTGATCCATACCACATGATTCCTCAAATTGATAGAAAGTCTGTTCTAAATTGAGAACTATGGGCAGCCCCAGTGGTGCAGGGGTTTAGCGCTGCCTGCAGCCCGGGGCATGATCCTGGAGACCCTGGATCTCTGTGTGGAGCCTGCTTCTCCCTCTGCCTGTGTCTCTGCCTCTCTCTCTCTCTCTCTCTCTCTCTCTGTGTCTCTCTCATGAATAAATAAAATCTTAAAAAAAAAATAAATTGAGAACTATTGGTTTAACAACAGTTAAATGGGTTTCTTTATAGTCGAACTTCTTTGATCCTTTAATATACTAATAGTGGGTATTAAAACAAGAAGCTCCAGTATACCATTTCCTCTATCCTGGCTCCACCCCAAAGTTGTTCTCTTGGCTCTAAGTCACTTCTCTGTTCATGGATGTCAGACTACCTTATATCTTTTGTACTGAGTTTCCCTTTAGAAGTTAGTTCTGTGGAACTGTTTATAATTAGGGAGTATGAAATTTTCTCCACTTTCTAGCCATCCCACTTCTTTTACTCAGTGTGTCTGTTGAGATTTATATAGCAAGGATAGCAATGCAGAAAAGATCTTCAAGCTTTTATGTCCTATAGAGTTCCTAAAATTTGTTGGCTTGTAGTACTGAGCAAGTCAACCCTTAGTAGGGGATGAAATAACAGCAGGGCGAGATTAGGAAAATATAATATTATAGATCAGTGACCAATCTAGGAGCCAGGGATTTGGCTCTGGGATCTAAGAGGAAGTAACAGATCTCAGAGCGGCTGTTATAAGGAGGGTCTGAGAGTGGATCATTTAAACTGGAAAACTAGATGTGATCCTGACACTTGATTCTTGAAAAACCAGGGGAGAATTCTGGGGATAGTATATACTGTCTTTACCCTTACAGAACAATATGAATCTTTTGTGAAATTCACACATGATCAGATTATGCGACGATATGGGACAAGGCCAACAAGCTGTAAGTATTGCCAAGTTTTTCTTTGAATTTTCCAACTTCCAAGAGCAAGATGTTGACACTGAATACTTTGTCTCCTGAGAGCAAAAAACCCCTGTGAAGTAATGTTAGTAATAGCTAACATTAAAAAAAAAAAAGCATGCCCAGCATCGTGCTAAGCCTTTTAAATCCTCATGAAATTTATTTAATCTATAATAACCCTTTGAGGGAGGAAGTATTGTTGGACCCATTTTACAGGTAAGGATAGTGCTTAAGGAGGTTAAATAATTTGTCCAGCTCATAAAGCTAGTGGTTCAGCCAGGACTGAAACCTAAATAGTTTGACTGCAGTACCAGTTTGTTACGTGGCTTTTCCTCCAGGAAAGTAGTTTCAATTATTTACGAAAGTTAATTCCTTAGGGTAGGTTATCAAGTGTGTGGTCAGATTTCTTAATTCTAGACATCTTGGAACTACCAGTTACTCAAAGCATAAAATAATAAATAGCTGTTTATCTAAACTGAAGTGGAGTCAAGTTTCTTAAATTCTGGGAAACCTAAGACATTTTAAGTGTTGACTTATATTCTCCACATTTATCACATTTCCCATTGGTTAATATTTTTAAAAAGCATGGCACTGTATTTTTAGTAAACTCTTATTTTTTTTTCTTAATTTATAGACGTGTCCTGAAGCTTTCTTGCATATCTGGGTACCAGGTTTGACCTCAAGAGATGGCTGCTGTACACTTTTTGCAACTGGTTTGATATCACATTTCAGCTCCAACTTTGCATCCTGAGAACACTTAAACGTTTCTGCAGGTCCATTTTATACAACTTGAAAGACCTTAAAACTTTCTGGTTGCCACAAGCATATCTTTCTTTTCTGCTCATCCAATAAACAGCTGTGCCCTACTGTGATAGATTTTCCAAACAAAAATACCTGGAGCAGCAGTTTAGTAAAATATGCCCTCAGTGGCACTTAACAAATGGAGTTTCCCCAAGCACAGTTCTGTAAGAAGTGTGTGTGAGAGTGTGTGTATATGTGTGTGTGTGTATTTTAAGTTATTATTTGTATTGTGCAAATTTTTTTGATCTTGGGGATTCTGGCTGTGAATTTGATGCACGACAATTATGGTTAAAAACATTCGCTTGGTCTACAGAAGATCATTAATGTTTTGTGACCATATAAGTTGTAACGGTGGATTGTTTTATGTGTAGGTATTATTGTTAAATACAGGGACTGTTTCCAGGCACAGAATATGAATCATAAGTTAGGATGGACATTAGATGTGATTATGATGACATAGCAAAGGTCTGTGGTCCTAGGTCTACAAATGCGTGGTGAGGAATTAGGACAAACTGGAGACGGGCCGTTTGACAGATGGACTGCCTAGCCGTGTTGAAAAATACTTTGACTCCAAGCCTTAAAATACCCACGTGGAGTCTGTGCTCACCTCATTCACACAGAGAGCTCCCTGGACACTGAACCTCTAAAAAGAAAAAGTCTGCCCTGGAGCAGGAGCATCAGGGTTTGCTTGGGAGCACAACATAGGTGAGCAAGGGGCGGGGACAGCCCCTGGTGGCACTGCTACTTGTGAGGAGCCACTTCGCCTTTGTATCGGTTATTAAAAACAGAATTTGGATCCTTTGGTCAGGCTCCCCCAAATTCTTTTTAAAAAGTGACCATGTTCAACTGCTTGAGCTTTGTTTTGGCAACCCCCTGCCCAAAGTTGCTTACAGACTGTTCTTCACCTTGTTTCCAAGGCTGTGGAACAGAAAGTAGCCTCTGTTTTGAGGAGGTGGAAGTTTAAGTATACATTTATTTTTTACTGTGACTTGTTCAGGACCACATTTTACAAAATGCCTTGTTTCCTTTATTGTTTCTGGAAAGGAAAGTTCTATTAAAATTGTTTTAGTTTGAATATAGAATAGTTTTATTAATTAGGGCTTATTTTGAAAAATTCTGAGTTTAATTCAAATGTATGCCAGTACCTTCCAAAGTAAGGTAATATTCAGAGACAGTTCTGATCAGATGGCTTAGAGAAATTTTGGGATATTCATATTCGAAGATTCCTTATTAATGAATGTCTTTGACTTAAATCTAACCAAAAACTGCAACATTATTCTTTGTACATTTTCATTATATAGTGTTAACAAGCTTAGTTGCAAACAAATAAAATACTTAAGCTATTTGTTTACCTTGCCTTCTTAATACTGTGATAATGTTTATTTATTCAAATAATTTATGTGAGGCTGCTATAACCATTTCCCTAGCAAAACATTACACTTAAGATTTATAGACTTTAAAAAGCCCATCAGTGATCTTTAAATAATTAAAGAATTGTTTTACTTCATATTTGAAGGGCAGATTGTTTCATCTCTTCTTTTTCCAGGGTAGTCCCTTGTTCCTGGAAGGAGCAGCATAGCAGTGGCTGTCATGGGAGTGGCCTTAGAGTGAGATAGGCACACCAAAACAAGGGAAGGGCAGCTGTGGGGGCCATCATGAGTCATGAAGGATGGATCAGGAATGGGCAATGCTGTACTGACATCTTGTTACAGAATAGAATCAGTGTGATGTGGGGCAGGTGTCAGCCCCATTCTTACTAAATGGCTTCTGGCTGGGAGGTAGAGTAGGTTTCTATAAGGAAAATTATAGACACTCACTGCACCTGGTGGTGTTAGGCTATTACGATATGGTTGCCCTTTGGGGCCATAAAGTAAGACCACACCACCAGTGGCTGGGTTTTGGAATCTCCTCAAAAGGGACTAGAGATGTTTGTTTAGTGTTTTATCTAGAGAAGAGACCGTTCTTAGGACAGATAATAGGGACCTGTAATGTAGGCCTTAGACTAGCAAAAGGAGTTTTTCCCTGGACCTTGATTCCTAGAGCTTGAACTTAGGGGCATTCCCGGGGTAGGGAAGTGCCTTTGTCCCATGGAGGTAGGTCAATGCTCAGGGAAGAAGTCAACCTACAGAGACCTATAAGGATAGGCCAGGACCTGGGGTCTTAGAACAGCCACATCTACTGACCTAGTTAAAATTTTTTTGTTTTAATAATATTTGTTTGTTATCCTCTTTTGGTAAAATCTTAAGCTTAAGGAGAATAAAAGGAGTGGGTGTTCAAGCTTAGGTCAGAGGTAGATGAAGTTCCTGAGGCAGATAATTGTTAAGAGCTCCCCAAGGAGAAGAACATCTGGGAATACAAGAATTTGAGCCAACCTCTCACACGTGGTGAATCTTCTCTGCCTGCCAGGGAGGTTGGGTTGGCTGCGTAGTAGTTAAAGGAACGGCCTTTGGATGTGTGTAGCCCTAGAGTTTAGTTTGCTACGTGAGCCTTGCCAAGCTACTGAAACTTGTGAGCCATAGTTTTCTTGTCTGTAAAATGAGGGTTAATTGTATGTACATCACTGGGTTTTGTTTTCAAATGCGAGATTAAGTTCAATAGCCCATGTAAAGAAAGCACAGCCTGGGACACGAGATATGCATTTGACACTGTTACATGGGGGGGGGGGGGGGGGGGGTTCTTTACAGTGGTCTTCATTAGATCTGAAAGCCAAACATTCCTTTCTGCAGCAGCAGTTCTCAACTTTCCAGTCTGAATAGCCCTTTGTTAACATCAGAATCTCACATCCTCTAATTAGAATTTGTACTTTTCAAGTGTTTGACTAAGAAAACAATAAAAGATGAATGACCGATGAATTCAGTAATGCCTTTCGGTGAATCTGTATTTTGTTATTCACCCTAGCAGGGGTCAGAAACTAAGGCCTGGTTTTGATTTTTTTTTTTTTAATTTTTATTTATTTATGATAGTCACACAGAGAGAGAGAGAGGCAGAGACACAGGCAGAGGGAGAAGCAGGCTCCATGCACCGGGAGCCTGACGTGGGATTCGATCCCGGGTCTCCAGGATTGCGCCCTGGGCCAAAGGCAGGCGCCAAACCGCTGCGCCACCCAGGGATCCCTAAGGCCTGGTTTTGTAAATAAAGTTATATTCAAACACTGCCACACCTGTTTGCTTGCATCTGTGGCTGCTTTCACAGTCTGCAGCTCCAGAAAGGTAGTATGGGCCACGGAATTGAAGATAACTGGCCCTTCGCACAAAAGTTTGTGAGCCCTTGGCACTGTAGCATTGATACACATTTGAAAAACTCACAGGCAAACTTGGTGCATCATGGATTGGTGGACAAGCACCTTTAATTTGTCATTTCTGGGGGAGTTACACATCAGGTTGTGGCATGATTAAAAAAAAAAAATCCTGTGCTTAGAAATGAAAACTGACTGATTGTCAAAGTGAGTATCTTACAGAAAAATCCAATGAAGTTTTCAAAGCAAGGATTCTCAAGGATGGGGATAGGAAACCTGCTTGGGCAGGGGGAGGGGGTGATTAGTATGAGTTTTATTTTTGGCAAATTTATTTTGAAATTTTAGATACAAAAGTGGGTGTTAAGAATTTTATGTTATTAGAAGATCGGTTTTTTTGTTTTGTTTTTTGTTTTTTGAAGATCGTTTGTTAAGTATTACTCTTTAAGGAACAGTGATTTCAGTGCTGCTGGGGTGATTATTTCCTTGAAAATGGCCTCAGAGGTGCTATAATCCACAGCTAAACTGGACCTTGAATAATTTTGATACCTTAAGGAAGAAGCAAGTTTACCTACGGAAAAATCTCCACCTACTTACCCCAAATGATAGCTTGAAAAAGCACTTCATTATGAAGATTACCTAAATTTGCCTAAAATTTAAGCACCTGAAGTCTGGGTCTCTACTGATTGTTGCTTATAGTGTCTTGTCTCTTTATGTGCCAGGTTACTGTGAGCTGGATACTATATTTGAGCAATTGTAGGAATAAACAGGACAAGGATGAGGCATCTACCCTTAGAAAGAATTCTGGTTTCCTGTGCTGAAGATGCTACTACACCTTAGCTCAGATTGAAGGCTGGAGGTACTCTAGATCTAGATGGCACACAACCAGGTCCATGTGAAAACTGGTTTACTTGTGTTTCACTTTTATCTTGAAAGTGTAATACTTTGGAATCTCAGCTTAAAGAGTTTGTGATGGGGGTTTCCACCTTCAGCTGGCTTTAGATTTTGATTTTTGTCCCGCTCAGTCTGTGAGACTTCTGGAAAATGCACTGCAGGCATCCAGGGACTTCCAGACTGGCAAATAAATGCCTTAACAATGCAGCTTTCAGTTTGAGGTTCTCTGGGTTCTCAAACTTTGGCTCAGTAATTCCTTATCCTTTTTATGCTTTTAAGAAAAATAATTTTTCAACTGCTTTTTAGTTGACCTTAGTAATAGGCTGATCCACACTTCCCCATGCTCTATTTCTAGAAGTTCAAATCCTATGTGTTTTTGGTCTCATCAGAGCTTTGGTGAAGATGCTTAACCTGGCTTGGTACCCAACATGCCTTCATGTTAGTGGGAGACAAGTAGGGAAAGATATGTTTATATTGGATTTGAGTATTTTCCCAATCATTCGGCAAATGTTACTTGTGTCTTCTGAGTTCTTTATTGTGGAGGGCAGGTATTTGAGTTTTTAAAGCCTGACAAGCTTGTTTTATTTTTTAAAGATTTATTATTTTAGAGAGAGCGGGGGTGGCGGGCAAAGGGAGACAAGCTCTAGCCGACTCCCCAAGCAGCATGGAGCACAACACAGGGCTGGATCTCATGACCCTGAGATCATGAATCAGGCTGGAATCAAGAGTCAGAGGCTTAACCAACTTAGCCACCCAAGCGTCCCTAGCCTGAAAAATTTTGTAAGTAGCCCTAGTCTGTCTTACACCCTCAGTACCTGACTTGGAACTAACATACATAAATAAATATACTTAGGCATTGGGATCTTGACCCCTGAGATGGGGGCTCAGTCTAGTGAGGAACACAAACAGGTGAGGTAAAAGTTGCTGAGTGGTTGTGTGAATGGTACAGATAATGGTCTAAGGAACAGATGGTACTTAGTGGTGTTCCAGGA
Organism: Vulpes vulpes; assembly: GCF_048418805.1. Taxonomy (NCBI): domain Eukaryota; kingdom Metazoa; phylum Chordata; class Mammalia; order Carnivora; family Canidae; genus Vulpes; species Vulpes vulpes. The sequence continues at coordinate 41,662,204 of NC_132789.1, read as the reverse complement.
AGTTTTCATTTGGGGAGGCAGAGTTGGAGCAAAGTTTCAAAAGGATGAATAAGGTTCAGGCAAAAGTAGGAATTGGCAAGGCATCTGGGTGGCTCGGCGGGGTAAGTGTCTGCCTTCTTCTGCTCAGGTCATGATCCCAGGGTCCTGGGATGGAGCCCTGAGTTGGGAACCCTGCTCAGCAGGGAATCTGTTTCTCCCTCCCTCAGCCCTTTCCCCTGCTCATGCTTGCTTTCTCTCAAAAATCTTTAAAAAAAAAAAAAGGAATTGGGGCTTGAAATGAGCAAAGGCAGGGAGGTGGAAAGTCATGGTGGTGTGTAGGGAGGACATTCTTGTTTAGCCAGAGTAGGAAATCTTGTAGATCCTGGGAAAGAGAGCCTGAAGCTAGGTAGCAGAGGCTAGATAATGAAGGGTTTTGGCTACTAGGCATTTAGCTATTAATCTGTGGGAATCTGGAGACTTTTGGGGAAACGAATTCAGGGGTAAATACAAGAGAGAAGGAAATACCACACCATAGAACAGATTGACCAGTTAAAGAGCCTCTTTTTTGGCTCATCAGAGATAACCAAGGCCTGTACGTTGGGAAGGATGATTAAACATGGCTCTGGCTTTGCCTAGCTAAGAAGATGCTTGAAGGATCTCTGGTCTCCTTTTCCCTCTTCACACAGACACACTTTGAAAGATCCTTTTTGTTTTGGCTTGTCTTTGCCCTTCACTTAATTAATCTAGCCCAGTTCCGCTGCTGCTGCTGCTGCTGCTGCTTAGTTTTATTTGCATAGATTCTCTTTACCTGCTCTTAAAAGCACTGGTTAGTTCTTGAATGAATTACTGATTTTCCTCAAACTGTCCTCACCGCCAACTCTGTGTCATTTTTAATGGTGCTCTTGCTGTTCCTCTGCGTGGAATTAAAGCTCTTCTCACTTGACAACTGTCTGCTCAAGTGGCTCTTTGTCCTTCTCCCTTGCTCTCCCTGCTCCCTCCCTAACAGGTAAGAGTTAACCTGTTCATCTGATACATATTAATTGAGCACCTACTGTTTGCCAAGTACTGTTCTAAACACTAGCAGTGGATCACTGAGCTGGACAAAGTTCTTGCTCATATACTTCAATTCTTATGAGGCAAGACAGGCAATCTAGCAAAACAAGTTAATCCAAGATTTAAAGGTGTTTAAAGAAAATAAAATGGTAATGAGAGTAACTAGATGCCTAAATTGGACTGTAAGGAAGACCTTTCTGAGGCATACTCTTACGCAGTTCCTTGTCTTGATATAAAGTTATATAATGCATTTATGTGTCTACATCACTCTTCCACTATACTGAGCAATTAGTAGCACCTTGAGCTATTCTCTATTTTTTTTAAGATTTTTTTTAAAGGTATTTTTTATTTATTTATGATAGTCACAGAGAGAGAGAGAGAGAGAGAGAGAGAGAGAGGCAGAGACATAGGCAGAGGGAGAAGCAGGCTCCATGCACCGGGAGCCCGATGTGGGATTCAATCCCGGGTCTCCAGGATCGCGCCCTGGGCCAAAGGCAGGCGCCAAACCGCTGCACCACCCAGGGATACTCTGGTTTCTCTTCAGATCGAATAAATCTTTCGCCTTTTTTTAAGATTTAAAAAAAACGTAGGGACGCCTACCTGGGTGGTTCAGTGGTTGAGTGTCTGTCTACCTTTGCCTCAGGGCATGATCCCGGGGGTCCTGGGATTGAGTCCCACATCAGGCTCCCCGCGGGGAGCTTGCCTACCCTCTGCCTATGTTTTTGCCTCTCTCTGTATGTCTCTCATGAATAAGTAAAATCTTTAAAATAAAACTTTAAAGTCTCTACACTTAACGTGGGGCTCAAACTCACAACCCTCAGCTGAAGAGTCCATGATCCGTCCACTGAGAAAGCCAGGCCCCCCTCTATTCTTGCCTCTTAAATGAGTAACTAAATGAATTATGTGGTTACTCCCTTTTTCCCCCTCAGTGCACTACCTGAAACTCTTTTCCCTTAACTCTCAGATCAAATTATTTTTTTAGATTATTTACTTATTTATAATAGCACAAGCAGGGGGAGTGGCAGGGAGAGGGAGAAGCAGGCTCCCCACTGAGCAAGGAGCTTGATCCCAGGACCTGGGGATCATGACCTGAACCAAAGGCAGATGCCCCACCCTCTGAGCCACACAGGTGGCCCTCAGATCTGATAATTTTAACCTTCTGCAGGTTGTCTCTCTGCAGCCAGGGTTAAGAGAACTGCACTCCTTATCCTAGAAAAACTCAGTCTGTGGGCAGAAATATGAAAAACCTTGCTCTGGTAAGTGATCTGTGCATCTGGATAGAGAGATGAGGGTGTTTCCTGGGGAAGGCTACACAGCTGCCCTGGCAGATTCCCTGCAGGTAGTTTAATCACCTGACCTGTTCTCAGAAAGGCTGACTCACTAACACAGCTGTATTGGTCTATAAAACCAGACTCCACTGTGTTATTTTTTTCAATTTTAGGTAGGTTCTGTGCCCAACGTGGGGCCTGACCTCATGACCCTGAGATGGAGTTCCATGCCCTACTGAGCCAGCCAGGCACCCCTCCAGTGTGTTAATTTGAGTGCAGCAGCCTACCCCATTGGCTTTAACAGTGTGTTTTTGTCATATAATCATACCACTTGGGAAGCCTTATTAAAGTCAGAACGAGGGGAGTTAATAATAGGGATGGAATGTTTACCAACATCAGATTACCCCTGCCACGGTGAAGCAGGCACAGCCTTCCCACCTCAGTTATGCTTCTTTAGTTCCTGATCCTTCTGCATCTTCAACTTGGTATCTCCTCCACCCCAGTCAGCATTCTTTAAATGATCACTGTAGGGATCCCTGGGTGGCTCAGCGGTTTAGCCCCTGCCTTCACCCAGGGCGTGATCCTGGGGTCCTAGGATCAAGCCTGCTTCTCCCTCTGCCTGTGTCTCTGCCTCTGTAGGATTCTCATGAATAAATAAAATCCTTAAAAAAAAAATGATCACTGTAGTCTCCAGTATATTCCAAGCATTAGTGCTTTTTTTTTTTTTTTTTTTTAGTTTATTTTTTACAGTCCTCTACATCCAACATGGGCTGGAACTCAGGGGCCCCATGCTCCACGACGGAGCCAGCCAGGTGCCTTGGCCTTAGTCTCCATTACTTTAGGATCACTTTGCTTACTGGCTTTTTTTGGTATTCATCCTGTAGCTGGAGGCTTGAGGGGTGAATCTTCCCTGGATATGTTAGGGCCCTCAGGCCACCCACAGGTGTGCTCAGGTCTGCAGCAGTGGCAGCAGACGCAGGTCTGAAGCTCCCCTGTGCGAAGCCATCTGGGTGGGCCTACCGGTCAGAAGAGTTAAGGCTTTTCTCAGGATACAGCTGAGTCAGGTGTGTAAAGAGGAGGGCACCCTGGAGGTCAAGGACGGAAGTCCCCCGTGGGGAGACCGGCGGGGTCCTCTGCGAGGCCTGTGGCCACAGTCTGCGGTCACCGGGCCGTCCCCGCGCAGGACCTGGGGGCCGGGCACTGCCGCCGCACAGCCGCAGTCCACTCGGTCTCCGCGCCTCGCTTCCCAGACACCGCGTGGCAGCGCCGCCTCGCTTCTGCGTATTAAGTTCTTCCAGGTCCTTGTAAAAACCACACTTCCCCGAGGCGGAGAATCCGCCAGAGAATTTGCCAGAAAGGCAAATGTTAGGGAAACGAAGGGCGTGGGAGGGCCGCGGCCTCCGCCACCCAAGGTCGGGGGGCACGTCACCTGTCACGTGAAGCGCAAACGTCCGAACGGGAGCGCGTGCTCACCATAGCGACGGCGCAGACTCAGTTCTGGAGTGGGAATTCTGGGAGTTGTAGTTTTCCAGGATTCGCAGTAGAGGAGGACCCGCCCCCGACATCCTTATGCACCGTGTGGACACGGGGGTGTCTGCGCTGTCAAGTGGAGGGGGCCGGCGTGTCAACAGTTAACAGCATCTATAACAGAAGGCTACAGGGCTGGCGGGACTTCAAGAAAGGCCTAGGAGGGGATCCCTGGATGGCTCAGTGGTTTGGCGCCTGCCTTTGGCCCAGGGCGCGATCCTGGGGTCACAGAATCGAGTCCCACGTCGGGCTCCCGGCATGGAGCCTGCTTCTCCCTCCTCCTGTGTCTCTGCCTCTCTGTATATATACATAGATATATATCTATATCTATCATGAATAAATAAATAAATCTTTTTATAAAATCAGTTAAAAAAAAAAAAAAAAAGGTCTAGGAAAATGCCTGAGGAATTTTGGGAAGCTTTCACCAGAAAACGCTCCATAAATGGTCTGCACAGATTAGGTATCCGCCCGGGAGACAGTAGGAAGGTGGCAGCGGGCAGGCTGGGACCATTCCAGGCAGAAGCAGCTGCTCCTATAAAGTTTGAAAGAGCAGTTCTAGATGGCTGAGAACACATGGAGGCTGAGTAAGCAATTATATCCAAAGATTTAGAAATGGGAAGAAATCAGATCATGAGGAGTCTTGAATGCCAAACCCAAGAATTTGAACCTTTTCTTAAATACGCTGATACACAACCCTAGCAGTATGAATCACCCACTCCTTTGTGTCGTCCCTTGTTTTGTTCATTTTTCTGTTTTATCGCTTGCTCCGGCTTTTTGTGTCTTACTCTCAAGAGCTCAACAAGGGCCATGGCACATAAGAGCTCAGGAAGTGTTTTGGGTTCTTTTAGTTTGCTTTTTTAGGAAGTGTTTTTTTTTTTTTTTTTTTTTTTTTTTATTTACTTATTCATGAGAGAGAGAGAGAGAGAGAGAGAGAGAGAGAGAGGCAGAGACACAGGCAGAGGGAGAAGCAGGCTCCATGCTGGGAGCCCGACATGGACTCTATCCCGGGGCTCCAGGATCAGGCCTTGGGCTGAAGGCGGCGCTAAACCACTGAGCCACCGGGACTGCCCCAGGAAGTGTATTTTTGAATGATCAGTTTTGAGTTTTAGAAAAGCAACTGGCAGCAATAGAGTAAGAAGGAAGGAAAGCTGGATATAAAAAGCCATCAAAGGAAATTGCTTTCCCTACCTTCAGATTCCATCCTCTATCCAAAGTTTAAAATCTGGCTCATCAACATCCATTTCCAATGTGGGTTTTGTTAGGCCAGCAGTTAAAAAAAATATTAGTTACCCTGCTTTTTAAAAGTGGTAGGTTTCACATTTAAACAATAACAAAAGATTTCTGGCTTTTCTTGAAGAACTTGGAAGATTTGACAATTTGGGGGCCCTGATCTCCATAGCTGTAGGATGGAACTGAATAGCTGCTGCCACCTTCAGACAGGGCATACCCCCTGTACTTTGTCACATGCCACACCACTCCTTCCATCAGTCAAACTGAGGCCAAATACCAATTACTATTTATTATGGTGCTTGTTTTTATTTCCTCATAGTGAACGGTTTGGCCTTGGAGACATTTGAGTCATCCATCTTTGTACTGATCTATCCTGCCTGGTACCTGAGGAGTGATACAATTAAATCAGTATTTTAGAAACATTACTCAGTGAAAAACAGGTTGAAGTGAGGAGCTGCGGAGGCAGAAAGAAAAAATAAATAAATTAGAAACCTGTTAAAGGGATATATGAGAGAACTTGGCCAGTAATTAAAAGATTGGAGGGGCAGCCCCGGTGGCTTAGCGGTTTAGCGCCGCCTTCAGGCCAGGGCCTGATCCTGGAGACCCGGGACCGAGTCCCACGTCAGGCTCCCTGCATGGAGCCCGCTTCTCACTCTGCCTCTCTGTCTCTCTCTGTGTCTCTCATGAATAAATAAATAAAATATTAAAAAAAAAAAAAAGATTGGATGATGGGCAGCCTGGGTGGCTCATTGGTTTAGTGTCGCCTTCAGTCCAGGGCCTGATCCTGGAGTCCTAAGATCTGCCTCTCTCTGTCTCTCTCATGAATAAATTAAATCTTAAAAAAAAAAAAAGATTGGATGAAAGATGAAGGCAAAATACAACATTCCTGCCTGAATGACTGGGAAGATGATATTACCAATTTAAACAAGAAAGTGGAAGATGCGGAAAAGGTTGGCAATCATTATCTTGCTACCCCTATTTTACAGGCAAGGGCCATTAATTACTAATTCTATAATCTTCCAGTATTCTGTGTGACATGCATTAAGTGTTTAGGAAATTCTATCTGAATTGAAACTGATCTCAGTTGGGAGGTTTCTGACGGGCTGCAGGGAACAGCGGGAGAATTAGAATGTTTAAAAGAAACCAGTTAAGTTGTGGGATCTTAGGAATTCTCTCCAGGGTGGGTGATCCTAGGGCTTGGAGGCAGTTCACCCGTTCTGGGGAAAAAATTACGCAAAAGTCCTGAAGCAGAGCAAGAATTTGACCATAGAAATGTTGATGGGGTGGAAACAATGTCACTCCAGGGGAAAGGGGAGAAAAATCAGAGACTGGCTGGCAGGACTTTTCCAAGAATACAATGGAACAGCAAACTTTTGGGTGGAGGATTAAGCAGAGGATTTTGGACAATGAGGCTTGGAAGGCCTGACTTCTCTAAACGTTTCTGACAGCACACCTCCCCCCTCCCCCCGCCCCATTATTTTGGTTTTTTTAAAGATTTATTTGACAGAGCGCCAGAGGGAGCAACAACAAGCAGGGCAGGAGGCAGAGGGAGAAGCAGGCCCCCCACGGAGTAGGAAGCCCAATGCCTGGCTCGGGATCAGGACCTGAGCTGAAGGCAGACGCTTAACTAACTGAGCCACCCAGGCGCCCCAGAGAACACATCTTTTATTTTTATTTAAATTTCTTATTTACTTATTTATGAGAGACACAGACACAGGCAGAGGGAGAAGCAGGCTCCATGCAGGGAGCTCGACGTGGGACTCGATCCCAAGTCTCCAGAATCACGCCCTGGGCTGAAGGCGGCGCTAAACCGCTGAGCCACCAGGGCTGCCCATAGAATACATCTTTTAAAGGACAATAAACTTTCAGTCCAAACCCCAAGTTAAGTATTATTTTCTATAAGTTACTTATAGGTACAACTGCAGTAATATTAACATACTTTGTAAACATTTACACCAAAAAATAGACATTAAAGGGACATGTGGCTGCCTCAGTCAGGGGAGCATTGCGACTCTTGATCTCTAGGTCTTGAGTTCGAGTCCCATGTTGGGTGCAGAATTTTTACTTAATAAAAAATTGTTTTTAAAATATAAAGTTAAAAAGATTAGACTAAAAATACAAGTATTTGAGTACTTTGTTCCCTCACATCCAGTGTATACCGCATACGCCACTTCCAAGGCCCTGCTGTAGCCAAGGGGAGCCCCCAGGATGTCCTGATGACTCTCTCGAATCTTCAAATTCTAGAAGCTGAGGGCAGCCCGGGGGGCTCCAACCGCCTTCGGCCCAGGGCATGACCCTGGAGACCTGGGATCGAATCCCACGTCGGGCTCCCTGCAGGGAGCCTGCCTCTCTCTGTGTGTTCTCATGAATAAATAAAATCTTAAAAAAAAAAAAAAAAAAAAACAAAAACAACCTAGAAGCTGAGATATGCAGAGAACTGATTGCCTTGGAGAGCTTTCCACGTGCCAGGAACCTCCTCGGGGTTTCACACTTAAGTCATTTAACCCCCAAAGTAATGCGACGCTGTAGGTACCTACGACGGGAGAACGGAGGCCCTCTGCGGTTAAGACGCTCTGTCAGGTCGCACGGAGGTGGCGCAGCCCGAGTGTCACGCCCCCAGCGGAGGTCCACGGCCCAGGACCCCCACGGGCCGACGCGGAGGTGGTGAAGGCACCACTTTTTCTCTCCGTGGCCTGAGCCAAGCCCCTCACCAAGCCGAGCCGCCGTGACAGCGAGGGGCACAAGGCAAAGAGGCAGCAGGAACCCCATCGAGGCCCCCAACGCAACCGTCAGCTCATCACGAATCGGTTCCAGCTCAGCCGCGCAGGCGCAGACCGAAGGGCTTGGTTTCTATGGTTTCCGGGCGCGACGGCGGGCTTCGCTGTCGCGCTGCAAGCGTCGCGCTGTTGGGCGTCCTTTGCGGCAGGCCTCGGCGCCGCTCGTAGAGCCTGCGGGAGCGGCGGCCGGCGAGACGACAAGGGCACCGCGGCGCGACGGTAGGTCGGGGCTGCGTGTGTCCGCGGGCGGCGTAGCCTGCGGAGCTCCGCTCTGAGATTCCTTTAACGAGTTTCTTCTAGCTTCCCCGGGTGTCCGTTCTTCCAGGCCCGAGCTCTGAGCAGGGTTCCTGCGCTCCCGGGCCCCTGCGTCACTGAAGCCTGGAGCGCGCGCCTCCCTCGGCTCCTTCTGCCGGACTCATGCTTCGGCCTTCTGTTTCTTTTTTCTTTCTTTATTATTTTTTTATTTTTTGGCCTTCTGTTTTTTAATCTGAGGTCCACCCACCTCATCCTGGCTTCCGAGGCCCGGAGTGGTTGCGGCCCCGCCCGCTTCCGGCTTCTCCCGGTCTTGATCCCGGCATGCACTCTGCTCCCCGGCTACGTCTAGGTGCTCGGTGCCCCCACCCCCGCCCCCGAACCCGGGACCTCCGGCTGGAGCTTGCTGCCCACCGACCTTCCCTTGGCAGGCTCAGCCCGTCCGTCCGTCTGTCTGTCTGTCTTTATTTAGTTAGTTATTTTATTTTTTTTATTTTTTATTTTTTCCAGCCCGTCTTTAAAAGGCATTTTAAGCCTCCTGCGCCGAGTTGGTGCTTACCCTTTCGAGCTCTTACCCTCTTTTTTTTTTTTTTTAAGATTTTATTTATTTATTCATTAGAGATACACAGAGAGAGAGGCAGAGACACAGGCCGAGGGAGAAGCAGGCTCCATGCAAGGAGCCCGATGTGGGACTTAATCCCAGGTCTCCAGGATCACACCCTGGCTGCAGGCGGAGCTAAACCGCTGAGCCACCCGGGCTGCCCGAGCTCTTACCCTCTTGTCTGTTGGGTCCCCAGTTCCTTGTGTGTCTGTCTCCATTTCTAGTGCTTAACGTTGAAGCTGCTGCTTCCCCTCCCCCTACACACACACACACACACACACACACACACACACACACCATTCCAGTGCCTGTTATTATTCAGTAAACGAAGGAATCTGTAGAAAATATAAAAATTAAGTTCACGTGTAAATCTGCCCACTCGTACATGACTTTATTGACCTTTTTATTGTGCTTTCCGGTCTTCTTTTGCAATTTTTCTTTGACACTGGAGACCCTTTTTCTCATTTAATATTAAAGTGTACATCTGTATTATCTGTTTTTCCTAACGTCCAACGTATTCTCCTAGGCAGGTACCAGATTTAACTATCCGTATCCCTATTTTTGCACACTTAAGTTGTTTGAGATTCTTTTGGGGGGGGTCTCCCTCCCCCATCCCCAACAATTACTGAGCCCCTACCTCGTCCCTACCCTCGCAGCACTCATTGTTCAATAAGGGAGACATTCGGGTTAATAAACCATTACAGAGGCATGCAGAGTACTCCTGTGGGAAGTTGAGATGCTGTGTGAACACAGGACGGACACCAGATTTAGGATGACATCGCAGAGGTGTCATCTGAGTTCATATGGATAGAGAAGTGTAAAGAAATGTTTTTGTGTTTGTTTTTTTCTTTTCAGTTACTTCTTCAGATCTATGTCAAAGAATTGGAATTACTGAGTCAAAACATAAACACTGACTTTTTATTAAGATGACCTTATAAAAAAAATGACCTTATCAGTACAGACAATTTGGGGGGGGTTGCTAAAAACAAATATTGTTCATCTACCATAAACTGGAGGTACCTGTGAAATGAAAAAAATTAATGAGAATATATTGGGAGAATAGCATAAAATATCTTTCTAGAGGGATACTTTTAATTGACGATCCCATTTTTCTTAGGAATTTCTCATTTGGTTGCACTTTTATGGCATTATTTCTTTTTCTATCTTCCATTTCAGCCATGCCTTTCTTTGATGTGCAGAAAAGGCTGGGCCTAAACTTAGATCATTGGATGACAATCCAAAGTGCCGAACAGCCTCACAAGATTCCAAGTCGATGCCATGCTTTTGAAAAAGAATGGATAGAATGTGCGCATGGAATCGGTGCTACCCGTGCAGAGAAAGAGTGCAAGATAGAATTTGATGATTTCGTAGAATGTCTGCTTCGGCAGAAAACGGTGAGGAGTGATGGATACGGGAGCTGAATTATTTCCTTGCTTCACTGGGGCTGCTTTTAAGTGTTTTTAGTTGGTCATTGGCAATGGCTTGCTCAGTGCAAATTGGCCAAACGTTGGTAGTGAAACACTTTCTCTACATAGGTAGCATGTCAAGGAAGTTAAGTGCCTTCGGATCTGAGGAGGGTCTCTTATTCCTCAGTGTTCCTCCTCATCTTCTGACCGATTTTCCTTGGCGTTGTGCCCTGCTACTGCCACCGGAGTAGAAATTGCATGTGTGTGCATTCCCGTTTTTGCAGTAGGCTAAAGGCAGAAGTTACCAACCAGCTTTGGATGTTTGTCTTTGAACATTTCTGAGTGAAAGTGTTTCAAATTCATTGAACCCTCATTTGAGAAGAGATTAAAACCCTGCATACTTTTACACTGAACTTGATATAACAATCTGGGTTAATTTCTACTCTGGGGAAGATAGAGGTGTTAATGAGATTGCTTTAGGAGAGCCTGACGAAAGAGGCAGGGGAAAAAGGATATTAATAGCATAATATCTACCTCTTTAAGAGTTGAATGAGTTACATAACATATAGGGCTCTATTCTCCCTTAGAGATGAAATCTTTGGGTATGGGCTGTTATTCTGCCTATTTCTCTGCTCCAGATATAACAAATAGAAATGTTTTCTTTTTTTTAAGATTTTATTTATTGATTTGAGATAGAGTGAGAGCGAGAAAGCACAAGCAAGGGGGCACAGGGAGTAGGATAAGCAAGCTCCCCACTGAGCAGGATGCCCAGTGTGGAGTTTGATCTCAGGATCCGGGGATCCTGACCTGAGCCGAAGGCAGATGCCTAATCACCTGGGCCACCCAAGTGACCCTAGAAATGTTTTTATTCCTTCCAACTCCTTGGAGTTCAAGAAGGCAATTTAGATTTTAGTTAAATTTATCACAGTTATTTGTATCAAAAATTTTTAATTCCTTATCTTTTAACATCTGCTATTGGCATTTGGGTAAAGTGAAGCCAGACTTGGAAGGAATTAGGGGATATGATCTATACAGGAATATCAGTTATTAAGTGGGTGATATATTAGTATTACTGAGGGACATTGAGTGGGTCATGGTTAGCCACCTACCAGCATTTAGTTCACAGTAGGGTCCCAGCTTCTCTTCCTGTGGACCCTAGTTACTCATTGCTCAGATTAAGACTACTCTTCATGGAAAATTTACACCAAAGGGAGGCAGTGTGGTGAGGTGGAAAGAACATTGGATTGGGAGTTAGCAGGGCTGATTTTGTTGTTGTTCTTTTAAGATTTTATTTTAAAATAATCTGCACCCAACATGGGGCTTGAACCCACAATCTGGAGATCAAGAGCCACACACTCCACCAACTGAGCCAGCCAGGTGCCTCTGGGAGAGCTGGGTTTTGTTTTGTTTAAAGATTTTATTTATTCATTCGTGACAGACACAGAGAGAGAGAGAGGGGCACAGGCAGAGGGAGGAGCAGGCTCCATGCAGGAAGCCTAACCTGGGACTCCATCCCAGGTATCCAGGATCATACCCTGGGCTGAAGGCGGTGCTAAACTGCTGAGCCACCCGGGTTGCCTGAGAGCTGGGTTTTGACAATGGTTCTGCCACCACTGGCTTTGTGACTTTGGGCAACTCACTTCCTTTTTTTTTTTTTCTCACTTCCTTTTTTTGTCTCGATTTCTTTACCTGGAGATACTAAAGAGTTGCTCTCAGATCACTTCCTCAGCCTGTGAATTTGTAAATAGGTCCATTACTGTTTTAGGGGTCACCCTGAATGACCAGATACTAAGCCCTAGGCGAAGAAGCTAGTGAATCAGGGAATTAGAATTAAGCACTGTTCTAAGTTCATAGCTTGTAATAGTGGATTTATTTCACACAATAACCCTGGGAGATGCTTTACTGGAATTTTTCCACTATGCAATTAAAAACTTGGAGCAAGACAAAAAAAAATCAAGGCCATTGCCTGAGGTCATATTGTAGTGAGCAGGGGAACTGGGACTTGAACCTGACCATACTACCATCTTCAGAGCCTGTGCTTCTGTCTACAATGCTAAGAGGTGATTTGTTAGACCTCAGAGAAAGGTTTGACATTATGTGTTAGTGATAGCTCAATCATGACTAGTCCTGTGTTGGAGATTATTTTTTGGGGGGAGAGATTCTTTAATAGAGAAATGTTTAAGGATGCAATATTTTACGTTACCTATAATGAAATTTTAAAAATGTGATCTTTTAAAAATGGCTAACGTTCATACCATTATTTAGGACACCTAGAGTTTTTTCTTCTGAAGTTATATCCTGACTGATTATTTAAGGTTAATGGAATCTTTAACTAAATATACTAACTCTTCGTGTCTTTGTGAAAACTAAATCACCAGAAAAGTTTATTGAAGCACCTATTATGTCAGGAGCTATTGTAGAAGCTAGGAATATACAGTAAGAAAACTGCAAAAAAAAAAAAACCCTGCCCTAATAGAGCTTATGTTTGGGTAAAAGGGTGTCAAAATTAACAAGTTTTTTAAAAAAGTGTTCTGTGTTGATAAGTGCAGCAGGGAAGATAAAGATAGAAAGCATGCATGTAGGAGCTGAATGGATGCTCTTTTTTAAAAAATATTTATTTATTCATTTATTTATTTATTTTTATTTATTGGAGACAGAGAGAGAGGCAGAGACACAGGCAGAGGGGGAAGCAAGCTCCATGCAGGGAGCCCGATGTGGGACTCAATCCCGGGTCTCCAGGATCAGGCCCTGGGCTGAAGGCAGCGCCAAACCATGGAGCCACCCGGGCTGTCCTGGATGCTCTTTTAAATAGGGTTGTTGGAGAAGAGCTCAGCAACAAGGAGACGTTTGAGCAGAGACTTAAAGTGGGCCATATGGATTCGAGGGAAGAATGTTCTGGTTAGAGGAAGGAGCAAGTGCAAAGGTCCCTGCAGTGAAGCAGAGAGAATGAGAGAAAGTATTAAGACATACATAGAATCAGAAGGAAAAATAGGACATGAAGTCAGAGGTAGGCCTAGTAAGTTGTCGTAAGGAAGGATTCAGCTTTTTTTCTCGGTAAAATGGGAAGGCGTTGGGCTTTGGGCAGAGGAATAATGCAGTTAGGATGAGGGTGTGTTTTTTTTTTTTCTGTGTTGCAGAATCCCGGTGAATGACAGCTTTCCTGCAGTCTTGTATGGTGTGGCTTTTGTTAGGCACCAGCCAGTGTCCTACCTGAGAGACAGAAGCAGAGCTCAGGGCCCAGTACTGACCAGTAGCCAAGCACATATCAGGGCTTGGTTTCTGTGGTAAAGAGAACGTCATGTAAAAAAAAAAAAGAGAGAGAGAGAGAGAGCGTCATGTTAGCTCTTTCTTCCTTCTTCATACCCAGTGATCAGTCACCGGCAGCAGTGCCAACTTTACACGGAGAGGTCAGGATGTATCAGCCGTGAGATGATCTCATCTTTTAATATTTTAGATACTAGATTATTAAAGACAAGTGTGCACAGGTATGCCTCTTAAAGGTTTTTGATCTATGTTTTGTTCATGTTTATGCAAACACCTGTAATCCTGTATATAACAGGAATGTTCTAGTTACTATTTTTGAAGGAGATATTATTATACATACTAGGAATTTATTAAGAGCTTGGGAAGTGATTTCAAGTTACTTTTTTAAAGGAGGATTTCATCTCAGGCCGTCTAGGATGGAAAGCTTCCATAGTTTAAAAATGAAACCAGTTTTCGTTCTGTTTCTCTAGCCCTCCAGTTTCTGGTTCATCTTTTCCCTAGTTTAAATACTTCTCTCCTTTGACAGATGAAGCGTCTGAGTGACATCAGGAGGCAGCGGGATAAGCTAATAAAGGAAGGGAAGTACACACCTCCACCTCACCACTTGGGCAAGGAGGATCCCAGGCCCTGAGCAGAGCTGCTGCTGATGGCTGGACGCTGGTTTTCATGTTCTCTCCTCCCCGCCCCGGAAAGTTCATTTACTGAAAACTTCTGTGAAAAGTGTCTAAAAATAAAGGATTGCTCTATCCTGTTTATCCTCTTTTCTCTTGGATCATACTTCTCTATAATGAGATTGCAACCTATTTTTTAAATTTGGAAAAATGGCTTTACCAATGCCTTAAAAATTAGCATGTAGGTAATAATAAGCAGCATTTAATGACATTTACTATATATAAAGTACTTTAAACATGTTAAGTCATTTAAGAAGTTGCAGTTTCTTTACTGCTTTCATTCTGGTTTATTTTCCATAAAATATAGACTTGGGCTGGGAGGGAGAGGCAGTAGAGAGAGTGGTTGTGTTTACTGTAAAGTCTGTGAACATTAAGGCTAAGAAAATGGCAAGTTCAGATAGCTTAATTTTGTTTTTATTTCATTTAATTAATTTTCAGATAATTTTGAAGAAACAATACATTGGTTCATGCTATCTTACATGTGGCATATTAGTACTTCTCTTGACATATTTAGAAATGGTGGGGGGGGATTGTTGTTTTAAGATTATATTTACTTTTTGGGAAGAGAACACAAGTGGTGGGGCAGAGGGGCGGGACAAGCAGACTCACTACCAAGCAGGGCCCAATCCCAGGTGCCCCTAGATTTGTTTGTTTTTAAGATTTTATTTGACAGCACAAGCAGGAGGAGCGGCAGGGAGAGGGTGAAGCAGGCTCCCCAATGAGCAAGGAGCCCAATTCAGAGCTCGATCCCAGGACCCAGGAATTATGACCTGAGCCGAAGGCAGATGCTTAACTGACTGAGCCTACCTAGGCGCTCCTAGAAATGGTTTTTAAAAGAAATAGGGAAATAGGGAAGAAGGGAGGTTTGAACCGTAAAAATTAATATGTGTTGAGAATAGAATTAAAATCTCCGATATCTTTTAGAATTTTCCTAACTTTTATTTTGGTAAAATACACATAACACAAAGTTTACCATCTTAACCACTTTTTTTTTCATCTTAACCCCTTCTAAGTATACAGTTCATTGATACTAAATATATTCACATTGTACAACCATCACCACCATCCATCCGTATGGAGAACACTTTTCATCTTGCAAAACTGAAGCTCTTTAGTTCCACCTACTACTCCTCCTTTCCCCACGGCCCCTGTCAACCACTATTCTGCTTTCTTGGATTTTGGTTATTCTGCTTCACATACTATTTGTCTTTTTGTGGCTGGTTTATTTCATTTAGCATACTATTTTCAGGGGTCACCATGTAGCATATTGCAGAATATCTTTCCTTTTGAAGTCTGAATAATATTCCATTGTGTGTATACCACATTTTGTTTACCTGTTTATCCGTTGGTGGACATGTCAGTTGCTTCCATGTTTTAGCTTTTGTGAGGAATGCTGCTGTGAATATGGGTGTACAGATAATCTCTTTTAAGACCCTGTTTTCTGTTGGTTTTAATATATACCCAGGAGTGGAATTGCTAGATTATAAGGTAATTACATTTTTAATAGTTGGAGGAACTACCATACTATTGTCCATAGTGGCTGCATCATTTTTTACATTCCCACCAACAGCACACAAGTGTTCTAGTCTCTCCATATCTTCGTCAACACTTGTTATTTTCTGGGGGTGGGGGCGGGGGGGGTTGTTAGTAGCTATCTAGTAGATAAGAGGTGGTATCTCACTGTAGGTTTTTTAAATTTTTATTTAATTATTTGAGAGAGAGATAGCACATGGTAGGCGGGGAGCAGAAAGAGAAGCAGACTCCCCACCGAGCAGGAAGCCCAACTCATGGCTCCAGGACCTTGGGATCATGACCTGAGCCAAAGGCAGATGCTTAACTGAGCCACCCAGACGCCCTCTCATTGTAGTTTTGATTTTGCATTTCTGTAGTGATTAGCAATGCTGAATCTTTTCATGTGCTTATTGGTCATTTCTGTATCTTCTTTGGATAAATATTCAGGTCTTTTGCCCATTTTTTAATTGAGTTATTTTTTTGTTGCTGAGTTTTTGGAGTTCTCTTATATTTGGGATATTGATTATCAGATACATGATTTGCAAATATTTTCATTTTGGAAGTTGTCTTTTTACTCTGCCGATGATGTCTTTTGATGCACCAAATTTTAAATATTTCATCAAATCCAATTTGTTTTTCTTGCCTTTGATGTCCTATCCAAGTAATCATTTCAAATCCAGCATTGTGAAACTTTTCCCCTGTATTTTCTTTTAAATTTTATAGTTTCAGGTCCTGGATCCATTTTGAGTTTTTGTATATCTTGTTACATAAATAAAGGTCTGACTTCATTCTTTTGCATGTAGATATCCAGATTTTCCAGCATTTGTTGACTCTTTTCCTTGGTGAGTGGTCTTGAAACCCTTCTCAGAAGGCATTTGGTTATGTGTGCAAGGGTTTATTTCTGGATTCAGATCAGTACTGTCCATATATCTGTCTTTCTGCCGCTTCCACACAGTTGTGATTACTGTAGCCTTAATATGTTTTAAAATCAGGAAGTGGGGGTCTTCCAGTTTTGTTATTGTTTTTCAGGATTGTTTTGGCTCCTCAGGGTCCCTTGAGATTCTGTATGAATTGTAGGATGGGTTTTTCTTTTTTGCAAAAAATACTGGGATTTTGATAGGAATTGTATTAAATCTGTAGCTTGCTTTGGGTAATATTGACAGCAACAATAAATCTTTGAATCTATGAGCGTAGGATGTCTTTCTGTGTATTTAGGTCTTTCTTAGTTTCTTTCAGCTGTGTTATGTAATTTTCATTGTACAAGTCTTTTACCTCCTGGTAAAGTTAATTCCTAAATTTGGTGAGTTTTGTTTAATACATGCAGCTGCCAACTTAAAAAATTTTAGGGCAGCCCGGGTGGCTCAGCGGTTTAGCGCCTGCCTTCGGCCCAGGGCGTGATCCTGGAGACCTGGGATTGAGTCCCACATTGGGCTCCCTGCATGGATCCTGCTTCTCCCTCTCCCTGTGTCTCTGCCCCCCCCCCCCCCCCATGAATAAATAAATAAGATAAAAAATAAAATTAAATATTTTTAAGTTTATTTATATCTTAGTAATCTCTACACCTAAAGTGGGTTTTGAACTAATACCCTGGAGATCAAGAGTCGCATGCTCTACCAATTGAACCAGCCAGGTACCCCTGGGTTATATTTTTTGTTTTTGTTTTTAATGCTACTTTAAGTGGAATTGGTATTGTGATTTCCTTTTTGTATTGTTCATTATTAGTTTTGCAGCATTTTGAGTTAAAAATACCAGCTAAGGGGCAGCCCGGGTGGCTCCACGGTTTAGCGCTGCCTTCAGCCCAGAACATGATCCTGGAGACCCGGAATCAAGTGTCACATCGGGCTCCCCACATGGAGCCTGCTTCTCCCTCTGCCTGTGTCTCTGCCTCTCCCTGTGTGTGTGTCTCATGAATAAATAAATAAAATCTTAAAAAAAAAATACCAGCTGAATATAAGAGTCTCCTCAAAAGAGAAAGTAACATTGCAGTCTCAAAATTGGAAGGAAGGGATTTGGCACTTGAGCAAGATCCTGCTTATTCTTTGTTATAGGGCAAATCTTTATCCAAGCAGCATTTTGTTAAACTACTCACTAAAAAAATAATAAACAAACAAACAAACAAACAAACAAACTACTCACTAATCAGTCACAATGGAGAAACAAGCTGGAGACCTTCTAGCAAAGTCCCATGCGGTGCGTGTCCTATGTCAGATTGTTTCACTGTGCTCTGTGCTCATGAGCTTTTTTGAAATTTTTAAGTCCAAAGTGGGATTCCCATGTATATATAATTTTGGAAAATCAGAGACGTCAAATGGAAATGCTGGAGAGTAAAGCACAATATTAATCAAGGCTTAAAGTAGGTACATGCCCTTTCATTCAAGATCTCTTTTCATTCCTGAGCTCTTGGTTGTAGAATGAGAGGAGACCAAATTCCATTCGATTGTATTTACCTGAAGGTAAAAAAAGAGTGACAGAGAACACTTAATTCTGTTTGTTGGAAAGCATTGCCTTCACGTCTTTACAGAATATCAAAAGCCTTCATTTCTATCAGATACCCACAAATAGCTCTGGAACGAGCAACCTTGTCTTTTGCCTCTGTATGTTTAGTCAATTCTTTCCCTGTATTGCTTTTTTGAGAACTTTAATTTTTTTTTTTAATGGACTTGAAAGCAAGGAGCCAGCTCCAAGACCCCCGTTCTTTAAGCAGTTTGAATAAGAACAAATAGGACTGTATGATTTCTTTTTTTAATTAAGATTTTATTTATTAGCAAGCATGAGGGTGGGGAGGGATAGAGGGAGATAGACAAGCCGACTCCCTGCTGAGGGGGGAGGCTGGATGCAGGGTTCAACCCCAGGACCCTGAGATCATGACCTGAGTCAAAGACTGGTGCGTAAGTGGTCAAGCCACCGAGCTGCCCCAAGACTGTTGGCCAACTCTGTTGGGTTTGGGAGGAAGGAGGGATAAAGCTGTTAGGTTCTTTGCAATTGATGATTAAACAGGACAAGTTACTTTCTCTAAACACCGTTATTTGTTGCCCTTAAGTCTCTTCTTTCCCTACACTCTGTTAAATGGGACTCATAACCCCTTTGGCCTGTGCTTTTTGACCCTGACTGTTGAACTCCGTACACAAGGGAAAACACTGAGAGCTTTGGTGACTATGTTTTTTAATTTTTTTGAATAGGTAATTGATGTGGTTCAAAATTCAAAAGGTATAAAAGATAATGAAAAATCTTCCCTGGGGACACCTGGGTGGCTCTGCACTTGAGTGTCTGCCTTTGGCTCAGGTTGTGATCCCGGGGTCCTGGGATCAAGTCCCACATCAGGGTCCCTGCAAGGAGCCTGCTTCTCTCTCTGCCTGTGTCTCTGCCTCTCTGTGTGTCTCTCATGAATAAATAATTAAAATCTTAAAAAAAAAAAGGGGGGGGGATCCCTGGGTGGCTTAGTGGTTTGGCGCCTGCCTTTGGCCCACGGCACAATCCTGGGGTCCCGGAATGGAGTCCCGCGTCGGGCTCCCGGCATGGAGCCTGCTTCTCCCTCTGCCTGTGTCTCTGCCTCTCTCTCTATCATGAATGAATAAATAAATCTTTAAAAAAAAAAAAAAACCTTCCCCAGACATACAGTACCCCTACCCAGAGGCAACCATATTTTGAGTATCCTAGAGATACTCTGTGCCTGTACACATACACTCGTTTCCTTTGCCCTTTTTAAAACAAATGGTACCATATTATGCACATAATTTCCACATTTTACTTTTTTTTTTTTAATTTTTATTTATTTATGATAGTCACAGAGAGAGAGAGAGAGAGAGAGAGAGGCAGAGACATAGGCAGAGGGAGAAGCAGGCTCCATGCACCGGGAGCCTGATGTGGGATTCGATCCCGGGTCTCCAGGATCGCGCCCTGGGCCAAAGGCAAGCGCCAAACCACTGCGCCACCCAGGGATCCCCACATTTTACTTTCTTAACTGTACTTTCAGTAATCTTCCAAATCAAGCACATGGCCCAATTGGAGCCAATGAATGAAGCTTGCTTGGAATTATAGAAAGGAATGATGTTTCCTCTGGATTTAGTGCAGGGGAGGTTTAAGTGCTATAGGTGCTGTAGAAATGTTTTATTCTTGATTAAGCAACCATGTTACTAACAAATATAAATGTATATATTGAACAGATGAAGGGTGCCTGGGTCGCTCAGCTGTTGAGCCTCTGCCTTCAGCTCAGGGCGTGATCCCGGAGTCCTGGGATCAAGTCCCACATCAGGCTTCCTGCATGGAGCCTGCTTCTCTCTCTGCCTCTATCCATGCCCCTCTTTCTCTGTCTCTCATGGATGAATAAATAAAATCCTAAAAAAAAAAAAAAAAAAAGATGAAGAGGAACAGCCAATTAGAAAAACTGGTAACAAGAGCTTCCACATCAAGTCTTTTATAAAATTTGCCCTGCCCTTGGACTTTGAAGTTCTATGAGCCAATAAATTTCCTTTTCCCTAAACCAATGCCAGTTGGATTTTTGTCACTTGCAATTAAAAAAAGGCCCCACCAAAGGTACCAAGTACATCAAAGTTGCCTCATTTTACATCTTAGGAAACAGGCTTAGAAGAGTGAAGTAACTTAGCTGGTATCAAACATCTAAGTGTTAAAAGTAGGATTTGAGTCTAAAACTAGACTTCCACCTCTAAATAACCTTGATAGTCTTTTGCTAATATGATAAGAAAAATCTGGACAAAATAATTAATAGTTTTCCATGGTGCTAATAAAAAATGGTATATGCAGGAAATCTTGAACTGAACTTCAGAAAAATATCTAGGTAACAAAATTGATCAGCTTCCCATCTCAGGGCAGGGGTTGGGCTCCAGTCATGGGGTAGGCCTGTAGGGAGATACTGCAGGGTTAAGAGGAAATCAGCTGGGTCTGAGATGACTGTTGGGAAGGGGAAGACAGGTGGGAATCTAGAAGAACCTCCTAAGTGCCTGGTTCGACAATTCTGCTTTCACTCCTGCTGCTTTCCCCTGCATGTAAACACTGCACATTCTTGGGGGTGATTACGTTCTGGGACCAACCATGTCAGAGTTGGCTCCAAAGGTGAACCAAGAATATCTAGAAGTGCAGCCAACTCAGATTCTTCCGAGTTCAAATTCTGACAAGATCAAAAAGACAACATCTAGGAAAGTTTGGGGTTGGGTTAATCACAGATGAAATCAATTTAATTGAGCCACAATTCAGTCCTAATGCTACTCTAAGATGAATCTGAAGGATGAGTCCCTCTGATGGTTAGAGAACAGTTTCTACAAAACAAGTGTTTTATTTATTCTTATTCTGTTTATTTTTTATTTTTTAAAAGATTTTATGTATTCATGAGAGAGAGAGAGGCAGAGACACAGGCAGAGGGAGAAGCAGGCTCTATGCAGGGAGCCTGATGTGTGACCCAATCCCGGACCCCAGGATCACACCCCGAGCCCAAATCAGGAGCTAAACTGCTGAGCCACCCAGGGTTCCCCCTGTTTATTTATTTTTTATTGTTTCTTATACTTTCTTCCTTCTTTTTTTAAAAAAGATTTTATTTATTCATAAGAGACACAAAGAGAAAGGCAGAGACATAAGCAGAGGGAAAAGCAAGCTCCCTAGTGGGAGCCCGATGCGAGACTCGATCCCAGGACCCCAGGATCACGAACAGAGCTGAAGGCAGACACTCAACCACTGAGCCATTCAGGCTCTACTTTATTCTTTTATATACTGTATCTGAAATACGCTATCAAATTGTAAGACATGCAAATTAAGCGAGTGTGATCTGTAATCAAGGAGAAAAAGTCACAGAACTATTATAAATAAATTTTACAGGGTGCCAAGGTGGTTGGGTCTGTTGGGTGTCTGCTTTTGGCTCAGGTCATGATCCCAGTGTCCTGGGATTGACCCTCGCATCAGGCTCCCTGCTTGATGGGCAGCTTACTTCTCCCTCTCTACCGCATGTGCACTCTCATGCTCTCTTCCTCTCAAATAAATAATTTAAAATAAAGTTTTATTATTATAAACAAATGAATATTATAGAACTGAAAAATATAATGAAGTAAATGCATTGAATGGACTTAGCAGATTGGATGCTATAAAAGAAAGAATCAGTGGATGTGAATACAGATCAGTAAAAACTAAAGCATAAAGAGAAGTATCAGTTACCCATGTAATAATATGAAGCAGTCTACATATATTTGGAGTTTCAAAAGGGCAGGAGAGAATACTGCCTATGACATTCGAAAACAATCTAAAAATGTAATTAAGAGAACAATTCCACTTAACAATAGTATTGAAAAGAATAAAACACTCAGGAATAAATTTCGCAAAAGTGTAAAACTTTTAAAACTTCAAAACATTAGTGAACGAAAAGAAAGAAAATCTATAAAATGGAAAGACATCATGTTCATGGATCAGAAGATACTATTGTGAGAATGGCAATACTCCCCGATTGATCTACAAATTTAACATAATCCCTGTCAGAATTCCAGCTAGTTTCTTTGTAGAAATTGACAAACTGATCTTAAAATTCATATGGAATTATAAGGAAGGGGATCCCTGGGTGGCTCAGCGGTTTAGCACCTGGCTTCGGCCCAGGGTGTGATCCTGGAGACCTGGGATCAAGTCCCGCATCGGGCTCCCTGCATGGAGCCTGCTTCTCCCTCTGCCTGTGTCTCTGCCTTTCTCTCTCTCTCTGTCTCTCATGAATAAATAAATAAAATCTAAAAAAAAAAAAAAAAAAAAAAAAAAAAGGAATTATAAGGAAGCCAGAATAGCCAAAGCAGCCATGAAAAGGAAAAACAAAGAGGAAGGCTCTCACCTACTAGTTTCAAAATTACTACAAAGCAATAGTAATAAACATAGTGCAATACTGGCATAAAGGTAAACCTATAGATAAGTGGAACAGAATTGAGAGTCCAGAAATAAACCCATATATCTATTGGTCAATTGATTTTTGACAATTTCTGACATTGGATAAAATTACATTTCCACAAGTCCAAGGAGATCAGCCAGTAATATGACTATTTGAAAGAATAAAATCAACACACTTGAGAAGATAATAACAGAAGCCAGAGTCTCTACTACTTTTATTATTATTTTTTCTACTACTTTTATCACTCACAATATTCAACATATGGGAGACCTGTATACTGTAAGCAGGAAATATGGCCCACAGTAAAGGGAAAAAGCAGTCAACAGAAACAGACCCGAAGATGATTCAGAACTTCAGTTACCAGACAAGGACTTAAAAGCACCTGTTAAAAATATGTTCATGGGGCACCTGGATGGTGCAGTGGGGTAAGGGGCTGACTCTTGATTTTAGCTCAGATCATGATCCATGATCATGAGCTCCATGTTCAGCAGGGAGTCTGCTTTAGATTCTCTCCTCTCTGTCTCCTTCAGCCCCTCTCCCTCTTTCTCTCTCTGTCTCTCTCAAGTGAATAAATCTTAAAAAATATATATGTTCATGTATATAATACATGAAGAGGTAGGGAATCTTAGAAGAGAAATGAAAACATGGAAGAAAGCAAATGAAATTTTAGAACTGAAAATTATCATATCTAAAATGAAAAATGTGGGCAGCCTGGGTGACTCAGTGGTTTAGCGCCGCCTTCAGCCCAGGGCGTGATCCTGGAGACCCGGGATCAAGTCCCACGTCATGCTACCTGCATGGAGCCTGCTTCTCCCTCTGCCTGTGTCTGTGCCTCTCTCTCTATATGTCTCTCATGAATAAATAAATAAAATCTTACAAAATAATAATAAAATAAAATGAAAAATGCACTAGGGGTGCCTGGGTGGTTCATTTGGTTGAGCAACTGACTCTTGATTTCAGCTCAGTCACCATCTCAGGATCATGAGATCAAGCTGTGTGATGGGGTTCTGTGCTCAGTATGGAATCTGCTTGAGGTTGTCTCCCTCTCCTCTGCCCCTCCCCCTCTTCTTTCTCAATGGATAAATTTTTTAACTCTTTAGTATATGTGCTGCTGAAGTGAGCACTTTTTAAAATATTTTTAAAAATAAAATGAAAACTTCACTAGATGGGCTTAACAACAAACCAGAGACACAAGGAGAAAGGTTCAGTGACACTGAAGATCAGTCAAAGAGGTTTAATACAGAGAAAGAGCAAAAAAAAGCCAATAGAAGGAATTTCAAAAGTGGGTTACATGAAAGAAGTCAGACACAGGAGACTATATATACGGATTTCAGGAACAAAGTAATCACTGGTAATAGAAAACAAGGCAGTAATTGCCTAAGAGGGGCAATTGGATGGGGCTGGAATGGGAGAGGACATGAGAACTTTTGAGGGTGGCAGAAAGGTTCTTTATCTTGATTGTAGTGGTGATTACATGGATGTACACAGTCATCAGAACTTATAAAACTATACACTTAAGAGCTATGTATTTTGCTGTATGTACAGGATTAACCTAAAATAAGGCAAGAAAACAGTAACAGGAGCAAGAAAACCCAGGTGAAATAGATAGGAAACAAGTAGCAAAGTGGTGTATTTAAACCCCACCAAAAAGTTAAAAAATAAATAAATAAAAATAAACCCCACCAGATTAATACTTAAGAAATGGTACATATATGAGTAAATGTAAAAGGTAGCTTTTCTACTTCTCTTAATATCTTTGAAAACTATAAAATGATGAGAAAAATTAAAGATAACTGTGGTAGGCTGCTTCTAAATGACTCCCAGTGATCACCATCCCCTGATACTCATGTCCTATGTAATCCCCATTTATGGTGTGTAAGACTTTCTTCTAACGGATAGAATATGTTAAAAGTGAAAGGATGTCACTTCTGAGATTAGGTTACAAAAGACTTATTTCCACCTTGCTGGCTCGCTCGCTCCCTCACTCACTCTCCTCATGAAGAAGCAGGATGCCTTGGACTTTGACCCCTACCCCCATCACCCACCCAACAGCAGCGAGGTAACCCCTCATCCAGGCAGAGGAGGATTTTGGAGATGAGAAAACTGATGAGAAATGTCCTTTAAAACCTATATGTGAGGGAACCCTGGGTGGCGCAGCGGTTCGGCCCGTGCCTTTGGCCCAGGGCGCGATCCTGGAGACCCGGGATCGAATCCCACATCAGGCTCCCGGTGCATGGAGCCTGCTTCTCCCTCCGCCTGTGTCTCTGGCTCTCTCTCTCTCTCTCTCTCTCTGTGACTATCATAAATAAATAAAAAAATTAAAAAAAAAAAAAAACCTATATGTGAGGTCCTATGCCACCCTAGCATGACCCAAAGGTCAAAATGAATATCATTTGTATGGCAAACATTTGGGAATTGAATTGCAGTGTGGAATAGTATGCAGGTTTTCAGATGGGTCTCTGGTAGCACACAAAGGAAGCAGACCGGAATAGCACTGCAAGCACTCTGACAACTAAATTGTCTTTGGAATGACAGCTCTCAAAACTAAGCCAGCACCTGGTCACTAAACTAGTGTGACTGCTAGCTAAAAAAGATTTAAGTAGGATCCAGAGTCTCATAGCCTAATACCCAAAATGTCCAGGTTTCAATAGAAAATCATTCATCATGCCAAGAACTAGGGACTTGAATGAGAAAACAGAACCAACAGATGCCAACACAAAGATAATTCAGATGTTGGCATTGTCTGACAAAGATTTTAAAGCAGTCATCACAAAAATACTTCAGCGAGCAATTACAATCTTGAAACCAAAATCTCAGCAAGTAGAAAAATATATAAAAGAACCAATCTGAAATTATTGAGCTGAAAAGTCACTGGATGGGCTCAGTATCCCAATGACAGAAGAATCAGTGACTTTGCCAGTAGTACAGTTCTAGAAGAAAATGTAAGAGAGTGTATATATGATCTTAGGTTGGCAGAGATACCTCACAAAGAACACAGGAGCTACTAACCATTAAGAAACATTGATAAATTGGGCAGCCCAGGTGGCTCTCAGACACACACACACACACAGAGAGAGAGAGAGAGGCAGAGACACAGGCAGAGGGAGAAGCAGGCTCCATGCAGGGAGCCCGATGTGGAACTTGATCCTGGGACTCCGGGATCATGCCCTGAGCCGAAGGCACACGCTCAACTGCTGAGCCACCCAGGCATCCTCCAATTTTTTTTTAATGGCAAAAGACTTGAATACATATTTCCAAAAGGAAGATGTATTCCTTCCCTCCCCTCCCTTCCCCTCCCCTCCCCTCCCTTCTCCTCTCCTCTCCTCTCCTCTCCTCTCCTCTCCTCTCCTCTCCTCTCCTCTCCTCTCCTCTTCTTTTCTTTCCTCTCTAGAGAGCATGTGTGGGCATGAGGGGAAGGGCAGAGGAAGAGCATCTTCAAGCAGACTCCCCAGTGAGCATGGAGCCCGACCATGGGCCTCAATCTCATGATCCATGAGATCAGGACCTGAGCTTAAGCCAACAGTCAGACACTCGCTGACTGAGCCATGCAGGTGCTCCTATTTTGCAGTTTCTTAAAGTTAAATATACATTGATCACATATGATCAAGAAGTTTCACTCTGAGATGTTTTCTCAAGATAAGTGAAAATGCACATTTAATCCAGGTTGTATTGAATGTTCATAGCAACTTTATTCACAATAAAAAAATAACCAAATGGCCATCAGTATAATAAACAAATTGTGGCATATCCATATAATGAAATACTTCCCAGCAATAACAATGAATAAACTAGAAACATGCAAGCACTTGGACAAAACCTAAAGTCTTTATGTTGAGTGAGAGAAGCCAGACACTGTACAGTGTATGATTCCACTTACACAAAATTCTGAAAAAAACAAATGGAACCCGTATATAGAGGGCAGATCAGTGGTTGTGGGGAGGGAAGTGGGATGCGGGCTGACTGGGAACCAGCACAAGAAAACCTTTTGGGGTAATGGGATGGTCCATATTTTGATGGTGGTGATAAGTCACATGAGTGTTTCCAAACTAGAACTATACACTTTAAAATGTGTGCATTTTATGTATAAATTTTACCTCCATTAAGAAAAAAAAGTTCTGGTTTATTTAACTCCAAAGCTCACATTCTTGAAAGATATTGAATCTACATCCATCTCTGTATTCTCTGGTCAGAGCATTACGATTTATCAATGAAAAGAAAAAGTAAAAAAAAGAAAAAAAAAGAAAAGAAAAAGTAAATTCTGTGGAGGGGCTTACATTTTAACTATAATTCAAGGCACAATAAGATAAATACAACTGGAGGGAAACTTTAAAAGACTGAAGAGGAGCTTGTTTCTGGATTATCTCCGACTGAGCTCTATCACCTGTGTAAGTCACTAAGCCTATCTGGGTCACTGTTTCCTGAAATGAAGATTAGACCAGTTCTGTTTTCTTCCAGGGCTCAAGTTCACTGATCCATGAACTTCCGACTAATTTAGTGCAGGTTGCGGCGAGATCTTGGAAGGTGGGGCAGGATTTCCACTAGCAAACTTGTGAGCATGGCAGTGCAGGTAGTGTTACGTGGGCAAAGGTGTGATAGTTGGAAAGCACTGCCCTGCTCAGGGAAGAGAAAGTGCCCCATCTTCAGAGTGAAGGTTGGGGATGTGTTGGGTAGTCGAGGGGGGGAAACCTGAAAAGGTAGGTGAGGCCAGACTGGGGCCATGACTGCCAGGCTAGGAATCTCACCCAGCAGTACAGGATTCCAGAAGCATCTGGGAAAGAGGGGACAGCAGAAGGAAAGCAACTAGGCTCTGAATCTACTCCTTCCCTACATGTCTGTCCCTTTCCTTGGTGCTTATGTGCAGTAAAAAAGGTCCCAGACCCTAAAGATGTCGCAGTCTTACTCAGCATCGCTGCTGTATTTGACCTACCTCCTAAATATTCTCCTAGGTCACGTGAAGGAGGACTCGAGACCGAAGCTATGAAAAGGAATTTAGAACAGCTTTTCATAGTGTGTGCTGTGCAACGGTACTTCTTTTTTTAAGATTTCATTTTTTTATTCATGAGAGACACAGAGAAGCAGAGACACAGGCAGAGGGGGAAGCAGGCTCCCTGCAGGGAGCCCGAGGTGGGACTCCATCTCAGGACCCCGGGATCATGCCCTGGGCCGCAGGCAGCGGCTCAACCACTGAGTCACCCAAGTGCCCCTGCAACAGTACTGTATGAGATGGCAGTATGAACTCTTTGGGGCGGTTGGAAAAGGTCAGTACAATTCAGTAAAGCTGAGTAAACCAGTTGTTGTTGTTGTTGTTGTTGTTGTTGGTTATTTTTAACTGCAAAACTTAGAACTTTTACTATGCTAATAGAATGTGTGAATCAGGGGATCCCTGGGTGGCTCAGTGGTTTAGCGTGCCTGCCTTCAGCCCAGGGCATGACCCTGGAGATCCGGGATCGAGTCCCACATCAGGTCCCTGCATGGAGCCTGGTTTTCCCTCTGTCTGTGTCTCTGCCTCTCTCTCTGTCTTTCATGAATAAATAAAATCTTAAAAAAAAAAAAAAAAAAGAATGTGTGAATCACCAAGGAAACGATAGACTATGCAATGTTACCAACTGTGTTTGGTGCAAGAACCCACTTCGGATGAAGCATCGCATGGCCCTAGTGTCCTACGGTACCCAGTTTGGAAAATGAAGGATTAGAACTTTCTTATCCGGAAGGATAGAGAAGAAACTGGAACTGGACAACCGACTTTCATTTACCGGACATTATTTTTATTCAAGGCGTGACATTAGATGTGAGACCAAGTACAAGATCCTGTGTTGGGCCTTGAGGAAGAGTCCAGGATGAGAGAACATGGTCCCTACCGTCTTGGAGCTCACAGCACAGTGAGAGAGCAAATATGGATACAAGTCGTTCAGTGTAGAAAGTACTTGCTCAGTTCCATGGCGTATATGCTCTTTTTCTTTTCTTTTCTTTCTTTTTTTTTTTTAAGAATTTATTTATTTGAGAGAGAGAGAGAGAGTGAGAGTGCGCTCAAGCTGGGAGGAGAAGATCGAGAATCAGGCTCCCCGTGAGTAGGGTGCCCGGTGCAGGGCTCAATCCCTGGATCCTGGGACCACACATGAGCTGAAAGCAGAAGCTTAACTGGCTGAGCCACCCAGGCGCCCTGCCACAAGGCATATGCATATCTTGTGTGAGCCCGGGGAGGGGAGGAGGCCTTGCTGGCATGGCAGTAGACGTTGTGGGGTCAGGGCACTGGGATGCCACTGTGTCACTCATGTTGACCCTCGAAGAACTAATAGGATTTAGACATGGAGATGCTCCACACATGCCAGAGGGTACTCGAGCTAAAGCCTCGAGGTATTTCAGAGCAACCATGCTCAGAATCCCTGGGTTCAAGCCATGGTTTTCCAGCAGAAGGGGAGAAGGGATCATCAGGTGGTCCAGTGTCTCCTGAAGCAGAGGTCCTCATCGTGAAATAGCTTCGGTGGAGTGTTCTGGTGCAACCAAGGAATGTTTAAGAACCACAGGGCCCAAATGTGGAGTAGCCAATGGGGAGCAAAGAGAGACCTGACAGAATAGATGAGATTGATGCGGGAAACAAGGACAGAAGAAAAATTATTAAATTGCCTTACTGGGCAGCCTGGGTGGCTCAATGGTTTAGCACCACCTTCGGCCCAGGGCCTGATCCTGGAGACCCGGGATCGAGTCCCACGTCGGGCTCCCCGCATGGAGCCTGCTTCTCCCTCTGCCTGGGTCTCTGCCTCTCTCTGTCTCTCCTGAATAAATAAATAAAATCTTAAAAAAAAAAAACAAAAAATAAATAAATTGCCTTACTGTCTAGAGCCCAGTGACAAAGCCTTGAACCAGGCAGCGTGACGTTCCTCTAGAGACTCCACCGCCTCTGTGTTAATCCTTTGCTAAGGCCACAAGGCAGTCTTAGCCCGACCCCCAGGAGCTGTGAGTCTACTTTAATATATGAAAGTTCCGGGATCCCTGGGTGGCGCAGCGGTTTGGCGCCTGCCTTTGGCCCAGGGCGCGATCCTGGAGATCCAGGATCGAATCCCACATCAGGCTCCCGGTGCACGGAGCCTGCTTCTTCCTCCGCCTGTGTCTCTGCCTCTCTCTCTCTCTGTGACTATCATAAATAAAAAATATATATATATATATGAGATATATATATATATATATATATATATATATATATATATATGAAAGTTCCCTTGGAAACTTCCTTTGTCTCTACCCCGCAAGACACCTGTTGGCGATCATCCCCCAAGCATACGACCCACCGAAGTACATCTGAAGGGTCCTGGGGAAGGTTTTATTAGACAGTGATAAGTGACCCTGTACCAACAATAACGAGGCCCTCAAGGTCCTCAGAGACTTACCCTGTTCCTAACCCCCTCCCAGCTCGAAAGTATGTAAGGGGCCACTCCTCATGACCCCGGTGCAGCTCTTTCTGCCCACAGGTTGTGTCTCTGTGCTTTGATAAAACCACCTTTTTGCACCAAAGACGTCTCAAGAATTATTTCTGGGCTGTTGGCTTCCAACCCTCACGTCCTTCCTACATCAAGATGAGCCATGAACATGAGTGCAGGAGTTTAGTGACACCACCGGGGAGCCCCAGTAGGCTCAGGAGCAAAGGAGTGACATGACCGAAGCTTCAGGGGACTGACCAGGTAGCCTCTGGGAGGGCAAGGAAGGCTAGAGCTCTGTTTCTAGGAGGCACGTGTTGGCCCTCCATCTCTGGCTTGGAGGAAGCAGGGGGAGTCGTGGCGACTGCGGAAGAGCACTGACCTGGCCTAGAGTGGGGGTGAGCACGCAGAGGAGGGGACAGGGGGAGGCACGCCTGCAGGTAAAGCCCCTGCACCCCATGCGAGGGTGGCCCTGAGGTCCCTGCCTGGCATCCGTCCCACTGTCCATCCCAGGCACCTGCAGGACTCACTTGATTCCAGTGACCATTCAGAGCGACAGTGGCACCTGTCATGTGCAGGCCATAAAGACAGGAGCGGAAATGACGCAGGCCGTGGGTACTTATTATTAATCTACATAAAATTTAGAGGTGCCTGTCTGCCAGCCCTGGCTGGGCGGCCTGGGCTTTTTCTCCTCCTCCTCCTCTCGCTCATTATTACATGGCCAGCCCTCCTGAAAGGTCTCTTTGAGTTGAGTTTCCTCCCCGGTGGCACCAGTGCTTTTGCTTCCCGATGGCACAGAGGGCTGGGCCTGTGGCTCTGGCCAAGGAGAGTGATGCTGTCCCCGGCCGAACACATCCTTGTTGGCAACCCGGGTGGTTTCACCTTTGATCTCCCAAAGACTGACCACGTCAGGGAACCAGGGCTCCTCAGGGAGCTCATGCCCGCCGTCAGTTGTTGGGTTTTGCTTTTTTTTTTTTTTTTAATTTTTTAAAAAGATTTACTTATTTATTTATTTATTATAGACAGAAAGAGAGAGAGAGGCAGAGACACAGGAGGAGGGAGAAGCCGGCTCCATGCAGGGAGCCCGATGTGGGACTCGATCCCGGGACCCCAGGATCACACCCTGGGCCAAAGGCAGGTCCTAAACCGCTGAGCCACCCAGGGGTTTTGCTTTGTCCAAACAGAGCAAAGAGGTTGTTGCTCCTCATTTCCCGGCTCTGCCGGAAGCAGTGGTGGCTGTTCCTGCACACCGATGGCCCCTGACGTGATGCTCTGGGGACAAGGATGCGTGAGCATGCAGGCACAGATCAGCGGCTCCCTCTTGGTTTTTCTCTCTCAGGAAGAAGCCAAGTGCACTGGATTGAAGAGAGTAAGCGGCTCATGAGGCCTCGCGTCTCCGAAAGAGTCAGTGAAATCAACAATTTGAAAAATCTCTTCCCTGAGCCCGATTCTGCCCCCCAGCTGCGCTGATAAGTTTGGACACTGACATCACAGACCAGGCAAACAGAACCACTTGTTTGAATCTGTGATGAGAAATGGATCGTTTCTAGGCCTTTCCTTGGGCCCGCTGACACTCCCGGGGTCATCAGTCTGGCTGGAGCTCTTCCAACACAACATTCTTTGCCGTTTGAGAACACAAAGCTGCCTCCCCTCGGGGCTTTACTCTGCAGCCACCAAGAATCCAAGACTTTTGCTGACCTACGTGTTCCTGTGGCCCAACTGGCTCACTGGGTCGCGCTTCCGCAAGGATGGGCTGGGAGCTCAGCCTGGGTCAGGTCATGATTAGGAGCTGTCAAGAGGAGGCATGAGCTAGCTGTTTCCTGAGATGAGAGAGGAGAATTTCTTTTCTTTTTCTTTCTGTTTTTTTCTAAATTAATTATTATTATTATTATTTTATTTTTTTACTGTAACTGCTTAGAACAGTCTGTGCTAGAGCAGAGGGTTTTGTTTTGTGCTGGGAGAGAGAGAACATTTCCACGATGATAAAGCAGCATCCTTTAAGAATCCCCCCGGGATCCCCGGGTGGCTCAGCGGTTGGGCGCCCACCTTCAGCCCAGGGCGAGATCCTGGGATCCGGGATCGGGTCCCACATGGGGCTCCCTGCGTGGAGCCTGCTTCTCCCTCTGCCTTTCTGCTTCTCTCTCTCTCTGTGTGTGTGTGTCTCTCATGAATGAATAAATAAAACCTTAAAAAAAAAAAGATCCCGCCAGTGGCTCGTTTTCTGGTGTCCCATCCAGTCTCTGTTGTGGCCAACACTTCTTGGAGATCAAACACAAGTTCTTATACGGAGGCAGCGAGTTCACTCCTACTGCTACTGTAAAGTGAGAACCAACGATACAACCCTTTCATAGGTATAAATACATTCCCTGGGAGAGGGCAGGCCCTGTGGCAAAGTCATCACGGCCACCCACTCGGCAGTGATGTCCAGCTCCAGCCAGTTGTTACCAAGCAGAAGTGCAGGCCAAGATGACTTGTCTTCCAGTGGTTCGTGAGAAACCAGAAGCCTACTTTTTTTTTTTTTAAGATTTTATTTATTTATTCATAGAGACAGAGAGACAGACAGAGAGAGAGAGAGAGAGAGGCAGAGGGAAAAGCAGGCTCCATGCAGGGAGCCCGACGTGGGACTCGATCTTGGATCTCCAGGTTCAGGGCCTGGGCTGAAGGTGGTGCTAAAGCACTGAGCCACCCAGGCTGCCCAGAAGTCTACATTTTTATGAGAAATGTGTGATCTCTAAATGTTGGTCTTTTTTTTTTTTTTAAGATTTTATTTATTTATTCAGAGAGACACAGAGAGAGAGAGGCAGAGACACAGCAGAGGGAGAAGCAGGCTCCGTGCAGGGAGCCTGACGTGGGACTCGATCCCGGGTCTCCAGGATCACACCCCAGGCTGCAGGCGGCGCTAAACCGCTGTGCCACGGGGGCTGCCCTAAATGTTGGTCTTAATTTTATTAAAGGATGTCGAACAACTTCCACTTCTGGAACGATGGAACAGACATACTTTTCCCTATTCCTCCTGCAAAGTCTAGCGAAACAGCCGGGATTAGGTTAAGGATCTTGAGATACAATCATCCTGGATTATTTCACTGGGCCCTAAACCCAACCACACGTGTCCTGGTAAGAGATAGAAGAGAAGACACAGACTTACTGGTGAAGGCCATGTGAAGATGGAGATGGACACTGGGCTTATGCAGCCACAAGCCAGGGAATGGGGGAAGCCGGAAGACACTGGAAGACGCAAGGGAGGACCCTCCTTTCAAGTTTTAGGATTGTGAGCATGGCCCTGCTGACACCCGGTTTTAGGACTTAGAGCCTCCAGGTAGGAGAGGATAAATTTCTGTCATTAGAAGCCACCACCAAGCTCTTGATAATTTATTATCACAGCACAAGGAAATAAATATACCAGGGCATACTGTGCATCCCTGAGAGGGACCAAACCCGATACGGCAACAGCTTAGATGAATCTCAAGCTGAGTGAAAAAAAAGCCATCTCAAAAGGTCACACGCTGTATAATTCCATTTAATGTAACATTACTGAAAAAACAAAATTGTAGAGATGGAAGGACGCCTGGGTGGCTCAGTGGTTGAGCGTCTCTGCCTTTGGCCCAGGGCGTGACCCTGGGGTCCCAGGATTGAGTCCTGCATCGGGCTCCCTGCCTGGAGCCTGCTCCTCCCTCTGCCTGTGTCTCTGCCTCGCTCTCCCTGTGTCTTGTAAATAAATAAATAAATAAAATCTTTAAACAAACGAATAACACAATTGTAGAGATGGAAAAGAGGTTGCTAGCTGCCAGAGGTTAGGGATGGTGGGGCGGGGGGAGCATGACTGCAAACGGGCCACACCAGGGAGATCTCTGTGATGATGGAACACACTGTATCTTGATTGTGGCGGTGGTTACATGAATCTAAAAGTGACAAAATGACACAGCTGTCGGGGGGCCTGGGTGGGTCAGTCGGTTAAGCGTCTGACTTGTGGTTTCTGCTCAGATCGTGATCTCAGGGGTCATCAGATCACGCCCCGCATGGGGCTCCGCACCGAGAGGGAGTCTGCTTGAGATGGTCTCCCTCTGCCCCTGCCCCCCCTCGCGTGCACACCCCCGCTCTCAAATAAATAAATCCATCTTTTAAAAAAATGACAAAGAGGGATCCCTGGGTGGCGCAGCGGTTTGGTGCCTGCCTTTGGCCCAGGGCACGATCCTGGAGACCCGGGATCGAATCCCATATCAGGCTCCCGGTGCATGGAGCCTGCTTCTTCCTCCGCCTGTGTCTCTGCCTCCCTCCCTCCCTCCCTCTCTCTCACATGAATAAATAAATAAAAATAAAATCCTTTAAAAAATAAGGAAATGAGAGGCAGACCATGAAAAAGTTATATATTAATAATAAAATGCAGGGGTGCCTGGATGGCTCCATCAGTTAAGCCACCAACCCTTAGTTTTGGCTCAGGTCATGATCTCAGGGTCATGAGATTGAGCCACAAGTTGGGCTCTGTGCTCAGTGCAGAGTCTGCTTGAGATTCTCTTTCCCTTTCCCTCTGCCCCCGCCCCCCATCTCCCTCTCTCTCTAAAAACTAAATAAATAAATCTTTGGGGCACTTGAGTGGCTCAGTCAGTTGAGAATCAGAACTTTGGGTTTTGGCTCAGGTCACGATCTTGGGGTCATGAGATCACACTGGAGTTGGGCTCCGTGCTCAGCAGGGAGCCTGCCTGAGGAGTTCTCTCCCACTGCCCCACCTCCTCCCCCTCTCAAATGAATGAATAAATCTTTAAAAATAAAATGCAAGGCATCTGGGTGCCTGGCTGGCTTGATCGGTGGAGCAAGCAACTCTTGATCTCAGGGTGGTGAGTCTGAGTTCTGTGTTGGGTGTAGAGATTACTTAAAAATAAAATCTTTAGGGGATCCCTGGGTGGCTCAGTGGTTTGGCACCTACCTTTGACCCAGGGCGTGATCCCGGGGTCCCGGCATTGAGCCCCACGTTGGGCTCCCTGCATGGAGCCTGCTTCTCCCTCTGCCTGTGTCTCTGCCTCTCTCTCTCTCTGTGTCTCTCATGAATAAATAAATAGATCTTTTAAAAAAATGAAATTATATAAATATATATGAATTTAAGGAAAACCCTGGAAGTACATAATAGCACTAATTGCTTTTCTGAGATTAGAGACAGATTTTTATTTTTATTTTTTTAAGGTTTAAGGTTTAAGATCACAGTAGACGCCCAACCGCTGAGCCACCCAGGTTCCCCTATAGTAGGTTTTTAAGAAAAGCCCTCTTAGATCCATGAAAACATACGAATTCTCACTCCTCTTAAGAGCAGTGTGAGTAAGGAGGGCATGTGATCCAACAGCGCTGGGTGCTTCACGCAACTGATGAATTACTACGCCCTGCATCTGAGACTAATAATGTATGATATGTTGGCTAATTGAATCTAAATTAAAAAAAGAGCAGCGCGAGCTGACACGGCACTGACATTTCATTTTTCACCTGTCAGACTATCAAGGATAAAACATTTCAGTGATATTGTTTTGGCCGGAACGCAATAAGCAGATCTCAGACACTTCTGGAAGGAGTTTACATGGCTGCAACCTCAGGGGTGGGCAGCTTGAAATATCTATGAAAATTATAAGTACACACACCTTTCGACTCAGGGATTTCACCTCTAGAAATCCGTATTTCAGGTATGACATATGCATGAGCCTTGACACTTCCACCGTCCTGCAGCATTGTTTGTAATGACAAAAGATTCGAAATCACCTAAAAGCCCCTCATTATGGTGCCAGTGAAATTAATGTTAATACATCCATATAGTGAAATTACACACAGTCGTTTATAAAGAATACAGCAGCTTTTAAAAAATATATTTTTAAAAAAAAAATATATATTTTATTTATTCATTCATGAGAGATACAGAGAAAAGGGCAGAGACACAGGCAGAGGGAGAAGCAGGCTTCCTGCGGGGAGCCTGATGCAGGACTTGAACCCAGGACCCTGGGATCACGACCTGAGCCAAAGGCAGATGTTCAACCACTGAGCCACCCAGTGTCCTGAATAAAGCAGCTTTTTATGTGCTTTCCTCTGAATTGATTCTTGTGGCTAAGAAATGCAACGTCTCGATCAGTTTAGGCTGAATTTACAAGATCCCACTGAGTGGGTCGGGGAGTCCCGGACCTGTGACTTTCCTGTAACCAAGCTGCACCTTGGCCAGTTCCAGGCCCTTGCTCCCTGCTTTGCACTGCTTTGTACTCTTGCCTGATTTCATTTCTGGGTGGGTTTTAACCAGCCCTCTCAGCGGCTAGAGTTCATTCATTCATTCATTCATTCAGTAAATACTTATTGCACATTTTTTTAAAAAGATTTTATTTATTTGTTCATGAGAGACGCACAGAGAGAGAGGCAGAGACACAGGCCGAGGGAGATGCAGGCTCCCCGCGGGGAGCCTGATGGGGGACTTCATCCCAGGACTCCGGGATCACACCGCAAGCCATAGGCAGATGCTCAACCCTGAGCCACCCAGGCGTCCCTTGCACATTATTTTCCGCCCGATACTGTTCTGGGGGCCGGGCTGGGCTGGGCTGGAGCTGGGGGAGATGCAGCAGGGAGCGAACAGGCACTAGTCGTCGCCTTCATAGAACTTACATTCTCTGGCTCTCCTGGAACCAGTCTCCCCGTAGTTGAGCCCCGGTCTCGGCTGCTGTCGTCCGCAGCCCATCGCCCAAATGGGAACAGATCTGCAAAGCGTCAGCGCTGACACCTGACAGTGTGGCACCGAAGAACGAGGCCAGTTTTTAGAGCTCACTGACTTAGGACAAATCTTTTTTTTTTTTTTTTAAGATTTTATTTATTTATTCATAGACACAGAGAGAGAGAGGCAGAGGGAGAAGCAGGCTCCATGCAGGGAGCCCGATGCGGGACTCGATCCCGAGTCTCCAGGATCACACCCCAGGCTGCAGGTGGTGCTAAACCGCTGCACCACCGGGGCTGCCCCCCCCCCTTTTTTAAAGATTTTATTTAGGACAAATCTTCCCTCCGGCGCTGTACTGGCTACGAGACCTCGCTGAAGATGCTTCTCCATCCTGAGCCCCAGTTTCCTCATCTGTAAAATGGGATGCTGGCATCACATGGCTTGTAGCCTGGTAAGGACCGATGCACTGTTACCCAGGAAGCAAGGAGCAGAAGCGTCAACACGGAGGGGTTTGCACGTGGCACATGTGTGAGTTTCGGGTGTCAGAGCCCGGAGGCTCGTGCTCTGCTGGGGAGGTAGGTAGACTGAGGCAGCATCCAGGAGCTGGGGCAAGAGAATGGAAGAGAGGGGGCGCCCGGGTGGTTCAGAGGTTGAGCATCTGCCTTTGGCTCAGGGCGTGACCCCGGGGTCCTGGGATCGAGTCCCACGTCAGGCTCCCTGCAGGGATCCTGCTTCTCGCTCTGCCTGTGTCTCTGCCTCTGTGTCTCTCATGAATGAATAAATAAAATCTGAAAGAAAGAAGAAAGAAAGAAAGAAAGAAAGAAAGAAAGAAAGAAAGAAAGAAAGAAAGAAAGAAAGAAGAAAGAAAAAGAAAAAAGAAAAAATAGATAAATAAAAGAGAATGGAAGAGAGTAAAGGACAGGAGGCACTGAGCAGCGGTCCCTAGCCAGAGCACAGGAGCTCAGGGCAGAAGTGGCAGGTGGTGGCAGCCCTGCCAGGGTCCTCTCTGGTCCGGGGGTCTGTGAGGGACGAGCAAAGGGAAGAAAGGGCAGCAGGACAGAGGTGGCCTGCGGGTCCTGCGGTGCAGGGGGCAAAGGCACAGACGCCCGGGAAGGCTGGGGCCCAGGCAGCTGAGGCAGCCAAGGCAGCTGCCACCAAGTCCCCAGACCTACCGACACCCCCGTGGCCTCCCCCAGTACAGCAGGCCCCCCTGCCCTTCGGGAGACCCACACCCTCCGGGACCGTCCTCCCCAGCCTCTCCCTCTCTACTCCTCCTTTCACATCGGTTTTCAGGCCTGCCCAAATCTTTCCCTGCTTAAACCCAAGTGAACAAACTCCAGGTTGTTTAGGTGACACCCCTCCCCCGCCCCAGCATTTCTCCTTCCCTTCACGGCCGACTCTCCATCTGCTTTCTTTCTTTCTTTCTTTCTTTCTTTTTTAAGATTTTATTTATTTATTCATGAGAGACACAGAGAAGAGAGAGAGGCAGAGACACAGGCAGAGGGAGAAGCAGGCTCCATTGGGACTTGATCCTGGGACCCCAAGATCAGGCCTGGGGCTGAAGGCAGCGCTAAACCACTGAGCCACCCGGGCTGCCCTCCATCTCCTTTTCAGCTCTCTCTGGCCTGGGCCCTACCCTCTGCCTGGCCCTACCCTTGGCCTGGGCCCTACACTCGGCCTGGCCCCTACCCTCTGCCTGGCCCTACCCTCAGCCTGGGCCCTACCCTTTGCCTGGCCCCTACTCTCAGCCTGGCCCTACCCTCGGCCTGGGCCCTACTCTTGGAGGCCCACGGAGCATGTTCACGCCCACCCCCGGCAACAGGGGAAGACGTGCTGTGCATCGTGGTACAGGCCCTCTTTGTCTCTGGGCCTCTGGTCTGCAAGTGGGAAACTGGAGAGAGAGAGAACGAGCTGGCTTTCCTGTGCAGCAGAAGCGGGATCCAAGGCCCCACGCTGCTTCCCCTATAATTAGAAACAGTATAATGATAAGGAACATGTGCCCTGCATTTCATGTCACAAAGGGACCGCACATGTTCCCTGCTCAGAGCACTTCAGTGGTTTCCTGATCCCACTTAGAATAATTCCAGACTGCTTGGGCCCGGGTCCCCTGGGTCTAGCTCCCACCAGCCTCATCAGCATCCCGCCCACTCACCCTCGCTCCTTCCCATGCCTGCTGGCTCTCCTCAAACACACGAACTTATTCCTGCCTCAGCACTCTTGCACTTGCTGCTTCCTTTGCCTGAAACGTTCCTCCCCATCACCCAATTTGGAAACGACCAGCCACATGTGGCTGCTCCAAATTGAGACGTGCTATGACTGTAAAACGCACATGGGATTTTTGAGGACCTAGTTCACAAAAAAAGATGTTTAGGGGCGCCTGGGTGGCTCAGATGCTTAAGCATCTGCCTTCGGCTCAGGGATCACAACCTGATCCAAAGGCAGACGCTCAACCACTGAGCCACCCAGGCGCCGAGAAATCAGGAAGTTATGCTTGGCACCTCTTCCCCCCCGCCCCACTCTGCATTTAATTCATCCTTTTTTTTTTTTTTTTTTTAAATAATTTTTATTTATTTATGATAGGCACACAGTGAGAGAGAGAGAGAGGCAGAGACACAGGCAGAGGGAGAAGCAGGCTGCGGGAGCCCGACGTGGGACTCGATCCCGGTCTCCAGGATCGCGCCCTGGGCCAAAGGCAGGCGCCAAACCGCTGCGCCACCCAGGGATCCCCATTTAATTCATCCTTAAGTCCTGTTGCAGCCCTTCCCTTTTTAAGTAAACCCTACCCCCAATGTGGGGCTCAAGTTCA
Source organism: Vulpes vulpes (assembly GCF_048418805.1). Lineage (NCBI taxonomy): Eukaryota > Metazoa > Chordata > Mammalia > Carnivora > Canidae > Vulpes > Vulpes vulpes. The sequence goes on along the minus strand of NC_132789.1, from coordinate 41,622,911 downwards.
TGACCCCAAGATCAAGAATCCGATGCTCTGAGCCAGCCACACACCCCTGTTGATGTACTTTTATTTATTTATTTATTTTCTAAAGATTTTATTTTAAGGTAATCTCTACACCCAACGTGGGGTTCGAACTCACAACCTCAAGATCAAGACTCACACGCTCCAGTGACTGAGCCAGCCAGGTGTGCCTATTGATGCCCTTTTAAAGGTCTTTGTTTGGGTGGCTCAGTTGGTTAAATGTCTGTCTTCGGCTCAGGTCATGATTCTGGGGTGCTGGGATAGAGTCCCACGTTGGGCTTTCTGCTCAGCAGGGAGTCTGCTTCTCCCTCTACCCCTCCTCCCTGCTCATGCTCTCTCTCTAGTAAATAAATAAAATCTTTATATACATATATTTTAAAAAACGGTCTTTGATTCTATGCAATTCTCTCCATCTTCACTATTGTCACTCTTGTCTAGTCTTGTCAGGACAAGTTTAAAATGTCTTTTCATTGGCACCCGTCAGTAGCTTTCTCACACTCAATTTACAAGTTTTCTTCTAGTCTATTCTCCTCCTAGCACCCAGAAATTTTTTTAAAACACCTATTGGACTAAGTCCCTGCCCTGTTGGAAATGTTAGAATGGCTATCATCAAAAAAAAAAAAAAAGAGAGAGAGAGAGAGAGAGAGAGAGAGAGATAACAAGTGTTGGTGTGGATGTGGAGAAAAGGAAAACTTTGTGCACTGTTGGTGATGATGTAAATGGGTGCAGCCACTGTGGATAAAAGTATAGAGGTTTCTTAAAATATTAAAAATAGAATTACCATATGATGCAGCAATCCCACTTCTGGATATATATCCAACAGAAATGAAAACAGAATCTCAGGGTGCCTGGGTGGCTCAGCCAGTTAAGTGTCTGCCTTTGGCTCAGGTCATGATCTTAGCAGGGAGCCTGCTTCACCCTCTACCCCTACTTGTGCTCTCTGTCAGATAAAGAAAATCTTAAAAAAAAAAGAAGAAGAAGAAAGAGAACAGAATCTCAAAGAGGTTCACTGCACATTATTCACAGTAGCCAAGATATGGAAATAACCTAAGTGTCCACCAACAGATAAATGGATAAAGAAGATGTGGTATATATGTGCAACAGAATATTATTCAGCCATGAGGAAGAAGGAAGTCCTGCCATTTGAACAACATGGATGGATCTTGAGGGCATTTTGTTAAGTGAAACAAGACAGAGAAAGACCAAGACTGCATGGTATCATTTATATATGGAATTAAAAAAAAAAAAGTCAAAGTTACAGAAACAGAGTGGAAGAGTGGTTGCCAGGGGCTGGAGGGTAGGAGATACAAGGGGAAAAAAAAAGTGTACAAACTTTCAGCTCTAAGATGAATAAGATCTGAAAAGCTAATGTAATATATGGTGACTATATTTTTTAAAAATATTTTTTATTTATTTATTCATGAGAGAGAGAGAGAGGCAGAGACACAGGCAGAGGGAGAAGCAGGCTCCATGCAGGGAGCCCGATGTGGAACTCCATCCTGGGTCTCCAGGATCACGCCCTGAGCCAAAGGCAGGCACCAAACTGCTGAGCCACTCAGGGATCCCATATATGGTGACTATAGTTGATAAATTATATTATATACTGAAATTTACTAAGAGTAGAACTTAAATGTTCTCACCCGCCCCCCAAAATTGTGTGTTTGTGTGTGTGATGATGGATGTATTAATTCACTAGATGGAGGGAATTTTTCCACGTGGATGTGATAACCAAATCATCGTGATGTACACTTTAAATATCTTACAATTTTATTGTCAATTATACCTTAATAAAGCTAAAAAAAAAAAAAAAAAAAAACCACCCAAACAACTCAACCCTCCAATTACTTCACATGGAACTTGAGAGAATCTAAAATCCAATATTCTCTATAATTTCTCCTAACTACTTCTCAAGCCTTATTTTGGGACAACTGACCCCCTAGTGCTCTTCATACCAATTATTCTGAACTTCTTTCAATTTCTTGAGCATTAGATACTCTCCCTCCACTTCAGGTCTTTGTACATACTGATCCATACTGATCTCTCTGCTGGTAAGTCTCTTCCTCTGCTGTTCTCACTTCAATGATCCACTCAGTCAAGCTCATTCATTCAGCAAGTGTCTATGCAAGCTACCATGTGCCAGGCACTGTAGGGATACAGCAGTGAACAGCACAGACAGCCTCCTCACTCTCCTAGAGCATGCTGGTGGGGGGACAGAAGAGAAACAGGTAGGACGCCTGGGTGGCTCAGTGGTTGAACATCTGCCTTTGGCTCAGGGCGTGATCCTGGGATCCTGGGATCAGGTCCCACATCAACCTCCCCGCAGGGAGCCTCTCCCTCTGCCTATGTCTCTGCCTCTCTGTGTGTCTCTCATGAATAAATAAATAAAATCTTAAAAAACAAAAGAAAGAAAGAAGTAAACAAATAGGCAAGATAATGACAAAGTGATAACTGTTACAAAGTAAATAAAAATGTTTAACGGAGGTGGTTACTTTAGATGGGTAGTCAAAAAAGGCCTTTTTTAGAGGGTGAATTTTTTTCTAAATATTTTATTTATTCATGAGAGACGCACAGAGAGAGGCAGAGACACAGGCAGAGGGAGAAGCAGGCTTCCTGAGAAGAACCCGATGTGGGACTCGATCCTAGGGCCCTGGGATCATGACCTGAGCTGAAGGCAGACTCTCAATTACTGAGGCACCCAGGTGTCCCTTTGAGGGTGTATTTTAAGCTGAGTCCTGGACAATGAAAAGGACACCAAGTATGCAACATTTTAGTTTTTTTTTTTTAATTTTATTTTAAGTAGGCCTACTCCATGCCCCACATGGGTCTTGAACTCATGACCCCAAGATCAAGAGTCCCTTGTTCTACCCACTGAGCCAGCCAGGTGCCCCAATCATGTAACATTTTAGAGAAGGGAATTCCAGGCAGCTAAGACAGCTTGGCAAAGCCCTAAAATGAGAATGAGATTAGCTTGTTAGAGCAACAGGAAGAAGGTCCGATATGTTGGAATCCAGTGAGCCAGGGGTCTTGAGATGAGGTCTAAGCCAGGACCAGATCATTATGGATCTTTATAAGGAGTTTATATTTTATTCTAAGTGCAGGTTGGAACTGCACTGTGGGGGGTGACATGACATGATTTATGGTTAAAAAGGCTCACTCTAGGCTGCTTCAAGGATTGAAGTGGGTGGGAGCAAGAGTGGAAACTGGAAAATCATTCAGAAGGCGAGTGCAGTTGTCCAGTGAATGACAGATGAAGGTGGTCACGGAGGGAGGAAGTGGATGCGTTCAGCATACATTCTGGAGGTGGCTTGTCAGCTTTTCCTGATGTGGAAGACAATGAGAGAAAAATCAATGGAAACTCCTAGATCTTTGACTTGAGTATGTATGTAGGTAGTGGGGCCATTTTTCTGCGATGGCAGAGATGGGGAGGAGCAGTGTTGCGGCTGGTAGGGGCGGATATCAAGAGCTCCATATGGGACACTGTGAGCTTGAGATATCCAGGGTGGGGGGATGTCAAGGAGGCAGTTGGATATGAATCTGGGGCTGGGAGGAGATACAGATGGGATACAAATGTGGATGTCATCAGTGTCTGGTTGTGAGGAATCACCTCGTGAATGGTGGGAGGGAATGTTCTAGGCAGAGCTTAGAAATCTTCATAGTCCCTCCTAGTTTGGGGATCCTGTGCTCTTTCCTCTGGATAGCTTTACTTCACACCTTCCATTGGACACCTGTCTGATTCCAAAGGGTCCAGAGGAATCGGCTGGGATAAAGGGTAATAGTGGAAGAAAAAGCCAGTAGGGAAGATGTAGATAGGCGACCCGAAGAGTTTCCATTTAAGCAAAGACCTAGAAAGACAAAGATGGAAGTTCTGGTAAGATTATCCGGCTTCAAGTTTCCAGGAAGTGTCCCTGTGGTGTGCTTCATCCCAGGGTACCCCGTACTTGCCCCATCTCCACACCATCAGCTGAAGCATAATTGCCCTTTTGCTTGTCTGTCCCCCCACCCAGACTGTGAGCAGCATGAGAACAGGGGCTATGCCTGTGTGATTTGGTTCTGAACCAGCAGCACAGCACAAAGCTGGGTGCTTGGCACTGATTCCATGCTTAATTAGTATTTGCTGAATGGATAGATTTGAGAGTGAGTGTCATTCTCCTGATGTGGCTGCAAAGCTAGGGGCCTGAGCCACAGTCTGAGGCCAAGTTCAGGACTCCAAATAGTCCTAGGGAATAAGTTGTTTTGGTGCCCCTCCAAGGAGAGAACTCTGCCCAGGTGTCTGGGTGTGGGGTTCCCTACTTCCAAGGCCACCGATTTCTGTGGGGGGATTAGCAGAGGCCTTCAGTTGGCGAAATGGGGGACAGTCGAGGGAGCACTTCCCAGCCCCAGAGGACATTGTAGAAGGGAAATATTCCTAAGTGCCCCTTCTACCATCCTGCAAATCCTCAAGGACAAAGACCTGATCAGATTCCCTTCCGTGTTCCCAACACGTCGCAGAACTGTCCCCAGCACATAGTATTCCTCAATAAAAGATTGCTGAAATGAATCGAAGCCTAGTAGCCCAAGGTTACTGGCCAGCTGCCAGCTGCAGAAAGCTTGGCAAATCTTACCAGCAGCTCAATCCCAGGGTAGCACTGTTGGAGCTAGAGCCCCAGGGAGACACAGCTGAATGTCCTAGGTCCTAAGTCCGGAAGCCTCTGGAAGCTCCACCTTCTCACAGCCCACAGCATGAATAATTCAGGGCAGGATTGGTGGTCAGTTTTGGGAAGGACAATGAGGTTGAGAAGAGGCAAAGCTTCCGATGCTCTCCAGTCAGAGAGGCCGGGACTGCAGGCTTCCCGGGTGGTTAGACGGCCCTGCCTCACGAGCTCTCTGCAGCTGGGCCTGTCTGTGTAGCCCCAAGCTGCAGGTCCCAGCAGACACTCAGAGTCATACCCAGCCACCGGCACTTTGGCTACATCTTCCGCTTGGCACCCATGGTTCCCCTCTCACCCCAGAAGGGTTTTTGCACTTCTGCTTCTGCCTCAGGGTTTCTCGGCCCATCCCCACAGGAACTCTGGAACTGGGCTGCAGAATTCTCCAGGGCTGAGGCCTCTGCAGGGTCCTGGGGAGAGATGTCCCAAATGGGAGCCTGCACCACCGGCCCAGCTATGCTATAGGTTACCTTTGGGGACCTCCTGACCTTTCTCTGGAAGCCTCAAAGGTACCTGTGGTCCAACGGTAAAGAACCTTTGGCTGAATCAGAGGACTTTGGTTCTTTGCCTTGGCTTCAGACAGTAGAGAGCAGTGGTTACAGCGTGAGATTTTGGAGACAGGCCTGGGCTCTAACCCAACCCCAACACAGCTTGCTTTGTGGGCACCAGCAAGTCATTTAACCTCTCAAAGTCTCTGTTTCCTTATCCTGAAATGAGAATAAAAATACCTACACGCAGCATACTGGGGAGGATTTAACAAGATCATATACACAAAATGCTTGGGGCATTGCCTAGCACTTAGTAGAAACTTGGTACTGGTGGTTCCTTTCCTTTATTTAACATAAGAATGCATGCAAACAGAGATCTAGAAGGTTTCAGTGGGTGGAAATCCCCCCTTCCCATCCCCACTGTCCCTTCTCGAGATCAGAGCCTCACTACCCTTTGCTGGGACTATTGTAAGAGTCTTCGGCATAATCATCCATGCCCATCTTGTGCCTGTCCTTGGGTCACTGTCATTCTGCTTTCCTTCCTTCCTTGGCTGCTCATAACCATTTGATTTAGACCAAAATTTCTTGGCTTGAAGTTGAAGGGCCTGTACATTGATCCCACCCACATTTTCCTAACCTTTACAGTGAAAAAGAACCCAGGATGTGGAGTCTGAGGACACGGATTCCAGTCCTGAATTGGCTACTTTCTTCCTAGATGACTGAGTGAATTATCTAGTCTCAGCTTTTCTACATCCAGAAATTAAAGATCATCATACTGCCTTGAGGGGGGGCAGTGTGATTTCTATCCTCTATCTTTACTGTTATGTCAGTGGAGTCCATGGGCAGGGACCAGGTGCATCTTGCTTATCACTGTATTCTTAGCATGGAGCCCAGGGCCTGGCACATGCTAGATGGTCACACATATTTGTTGAAAGAATGAATGAACAGGATCGTGAGGACTGGCTACGGCATGACCTGGGGAAAGCACCTTGCTGGTCCTTGCTGGTCCTTGCATGGTCCCCCCGGGGGCACACCCAAATTGTAGTGTCGCTATTGGGATTACTAGTGGAGTGACTTGGGGCAGGTGCCCTCCCGTCTCCGAAGATAGTCACTTATCTGTACCCTGACGGCACTGAAGGCATTTCTTATTTTCTGTATTACTAGGCGCGGAGCATGCAGAAGCAGCTCAATAAATGTTTTCTCAGTAGATGAATGAAGCCTCTTCCGGGGCTCTGAACGGGGCTGGTGCTCCCGGGGCCTGGATCCCCTCTGCCCTTTACCCCGCGGGGAAGATGGGGCCTCCTCCCGGGCCCTCCTACGTGCAGATCCAGGAGCCCAGCGGGGGTGCGCACGGCTTGGGCACTCTCCGGGAGCGGGAGCGGAGGCCCAGGAGCAGGGAGAGAATGTGGGTTTGGGGAAAGCGGGCGAAGGCGGGGCGGGCAGGGGAAGGGGCCCATCGAGCACCGGGTCCGGGCTGAGAGGCAGCCGGGCAGCCTGGGACGGCGACCGGGGGCCGGCGGTGAGGAGCTTCACGCGGGCGGCGGGCGGCGGGCGGGCCGGGGTCAGCGAGCGGCCGCGGGGCCCCGGGTGCAGGGGCGCGGGAGCAGCGGGGGAGGAGTTGGCCCGGGGACCTCGCGGCCGCACCCCAGGCGTTGCGGCGGGAGGGAGCCGGGCCGCGGCCGGGCAGGAGCGCGCGGGGAGCGCAGGCGGCGGCCGCGGGTGGGGTGCGGGGCGGGGCAGGGGGAGCGCGCGGCGGGGGGCGGGGGGCGGGGGGCGGGGGGCGGCGTCGGCGCCGGGGGTGGGGGAGCGGGTTGGGCGGCTGCGCCGGCTCCGCTTCAGCCGCTGCCGCTAGGGCGCGGGGGGCGGGGGGCTCGGCGCCGCGAGCTCGGCCATTGTGGGAGCCGCTCCCCTCGGCTCCGCCGCGCTCCAGCCCCGGGCGCGCCCCGCCGCCTTCGCCTTGGCGCTGCCGCCGGCCGCGTCCCCGGCTCCGGCTCCGGCTCCGGCTCCGGCTCCGGCTCCCGGGGTAAGGCGCGGCCGCGGGCGGGCGGGCTGACAGCGCGGGCATCGCGGCCGCCGGGCCTCGCACCTGCAGCCCCCGGGCCCGGGCGGGGGCGCCGAGCGCGCGGGGGCGCGGGGAAGTGGGCCAGCGGGAGGCGGCTCTCCGGGAGGAGGGGAGCCGAGCCCTCGGGGCCGGGCCCGGCAGCTGCGGGCGGGGCCGGGGGGCCGCGGAGGGCGCTGCCCGCCCGGGTCCCCGCCGCCGGCCCCCGCGGTCGCGCATCCGCAGGGCGCGGCCCCGCTCTTTGTCAGCCGCGCGCGGCGGGCACGCGGACCCACCCGGGCTCGGGCTCCGGCTCGGGCTCGGGGCGCGCCCCTCCCCCGCGGCGGCGGCGGGCGGCGGGCGGGGGCGGGGGCGGGGGCGGGGGCGGCGGCGGCGGCGGGCGAGGGGCCCGTCGGCCTCGGGGGCGGGGCGGCCGCGGGCGCCGGCGGCGACTCGGGAGCCCGAGGGCCGGGAGGGCGCCCGGAGGTCACGCAGGTGCGGGCGGGGCGCGCGGGGCGGGGAGGGACGGTCGCGGGGAGCGGGACCGGGACGCGCCGGCCTTTGTAGTAAATGGGCGTCTCGGGCAGGGACGCGGTTCGGGCGTGAAGCAGGTGGCCCGGGAGGAGGGGCGTTTTCCGGGCGGGGCCGACGCCGGGGGAGGAAGCGCGGCCCGAACCTCCCCCGACCCGGCGGTACGAGGTGGGGGGGCGGGGCGCGGGGGGCGGGCGGGGGCGCGCGCTGGGATGAAAGGCGAGGCTGCGCCCGCCCGGGGACCTTTCCCCTGCCTTCTGTGGCCGGTCCCGGCTGACGTTCCCTGGGAACAGGGCCCCGCAGGCTCCTGGCACAGGAGGTGCTCTGGCGGCCCGTTGGGTCTGCTCCAGGCTGCTCGGAGGCTTCCCGCAACCGTTTGATGTTTCTTTTGTTATCTCTTCACATTCTGTGCTTCTGGTGGGAATCTGCCCATGGCCCGGGAGCCTGTCCCTGGCTCTTGCTGCCTCCAGGCCGAGGTTCCCAGGTTCGGGGAGGAGCTGTGCCCAGAGAGCCATGGGGTCCAGGCATTTGGGCCACCCCAGGGTCTCCGCGCAGCCCTGTGTGCAGGCATTCCCCCTACGGAGAGTCGGCAGTCTGCTGCCCACCTGGCCCCCAGAGCCGGAGTGAGAGCTGGTTAGCTGAGCAGGATTTGGGGCCTGCAGGGAGGCTGGCAGATGAAGGCATGCACCATCCAGGCTCCGGTGAGGTCAGCGGGGTGGTGGGCCACGTGTAGCAGATGGTTCTGGGAAGTGAGCTGGGCCTGGCGGAGGACCGGCTGCCCAGTCTGGCTGGTGGTGGAGTCCAGCAGGCCCCAGAGTGGTTGTGTTTTCATTCAGATCTCTCCACTAGCCGAACGGACTTTCTGTACCACCCTCCCCACCCGGTGCTGTGCCACTTATTTCCACAACAGCCCCTGGAATAAGCAAATGAACCTTTTATCTCGTGCCTATTGTGTGCCCTGTGTGGGGCCAGCCAGTTTTGTATCTGCATTTCACTATGTTCTTGAGAAATCGTCGCAGGTGAGATATTAGGTCCATGTTGCAGATGAGGAAACAGAGTCCCAGAGAGGCAAATGACTTGCCCCAGAGCACACCAGTTGTAAAGTGGCCAGACCAGAGTTTATACGCGGGCTGGTCTACTTGGAGCACTTTTCCTAATAGACTGGCTGGAGATGGAATGGGAGAAATGTAAAATTTCTGTCTATTCTAGCTCATGCTTTGTTTCGTGCCTGATAGATCGTGTTTTGGCTTTTTGAAGATACTTCCCATCTGCTGCCCCATTATATCCTTACAGCATTCCTGGGAGGTGGGTCGCACAGGAATATAATAGATGCTGTTTATTAAGTACTTATTGGACACTGCGCACTGTTCAGCGCTTTCCCGGCAGGATCTCATTCGTACCTTGCATACAACCCTGTGAGGTGAAGATGCTGAGGCTCAGAGTTCAAATGGCTTCCCCAGGGGAGAACTTGAATCCATGTCCTCCAATTTGTGGGACTTGAAAGCTTCAAATGTAGCAACTAACAAGAATAGTGGTTACTAGTAATAGGAGCTTTCACAGAGCATTTGCAGCTTTATTTATTTTAAAGATTTTATCTATTTTGAGAGAGTCAGGGTGGAGGGGGAGGGGCACAGGGAGAGGGAGAGAGAACCTCCAGCAGATTTTCTGCTGAGTGCAGAGCCCAATTGGGGGGGGGGGGGCGGCAAGACACCACAACCCTGGGATCATGACCTGAGCCAAAACCAAGAGTCAATGAACTGCACCACTTAGGCGCCCTCAGAGTTTTCAGATTTATAAACACCTTCTCGTAGGTTGCCTCATGGTATTTCTCTTAAGCACCGTGAATTGGTTTTGCTGTGTATTCTCATCACCCCATTTCCCAGATGAAGAAACTGAGATTCAGAGAGGTGAAGAGGTCAAGCCAGTGGCAGAACTAGGACTAGCACCTGCTTCCCAAGTCCCTGTGTACCTTATGCGACCCCTTCGTCGGTTCACCTGCACTCCTCTCTCCTACAGATCACCTGTCCCTGGGCTCCCAGGCCTTCCCACCGCAGCTCCTGCCTGGGCGATGTCTTCCTCCGACGAAGAAACGCTCAGCGAGCGGTCCTGCCGGAGTGAGCGGTCCTGCCGGAGCGAGCGATCGTACAGGAGCGAGAGGTCAGGGAGCCTGTCCCCATGTCCCCCAGGGGACACCTTACCCTGGAACCTGCCGCTACATGAGCAGAAAAAGCGGAAGAGCCAGGACTCGGTGCTGGACCCTGCTGAGCGGGCTGTGGTCAGAGTTGCTGGTAAGAGAGGCCCGAGTGAGTGGTGGTGGGAGGCGAGGGGACAGTGGGCCAGTGTCCCCCAGCTGGGGGCCAGTAGTGGAGGGGTCCTGCTGGTGGCGGGGGGGCTCTGACAAGCCAGCTGGAATACAGTTTGGTATTATTACTATTGGAAAGATGATGGAATAACGTTAAGGGAAAGCCAGAGGGAGTAGCATCTGCTACTCGTCATCCCTGTGAGCTAGCAGGGGACCTGTTTCCATTTTTGCACCTTCTCTGTCTTGCCCTCACGCCATTGCCTTCATGGCTTACATGCCATTCTTGAATCTGACTTTTTTCGCTTACTCTTATATCCAAACGATTTTCCACATTACACCTTAGGCTTTCGAATTACCATTTATAAAGGCTGTGTTAACATTTCAGGATTTTAAAAATCCTACTCATTTCCTAGTGCCCTCCCCTTTTCTTTTCATCATAATAGATGGTGCTGCAGAGAACATCTTGATGATTAATAACACTTGACTTCTGTCGAGTTATTTCCTTGGAATAGGTCCTTGGAGAGGGCAGTTTCAGTCGCATAGCTTTCTGAAAATGTGGTGCGCGCTTACCCTTCCTGCTGTCGAGGCCTGGGGTCGCCCACTCCCGTGGGAGATGCCCGCTTCGGCTTTGCCAGTGGTTCGGAGTGCGGCCTAGGCAGTCAGAGGTGCTGGAGGGAGGCCCTGCCCTCGAATGGCTCTTGTCCTGTGTGAGAGCCTCTTTCCTCGGCTCAGGCTGCTTCCCCTTGCAGAGCTGCCTTGAGGAGGAGATGAGATGCATAGGTCAAGCTCTCAGCGGAGGGCGGTGTTGCGAAGCGCTCTGCGGCTTCCTCGGAGGCCTTCCAGAGCCGCCTGGGTGGGTTGTGCTCAGCGTCCCCGCAGCCTCCGGGCCAGAGTGCAGGGGCAAAGCCAGACAAAGCAGTGCCAGCAGCTTCGTTCGGTGACATCACCGGCTTTCATTCCATCACCAAGGCCTGTCCTGCTCCCTCTTTTGAGTCTCTCGACCCCCTGCTCGCCTCTGCTTTGCCGCTTTGCACCTGGACCCTCCAGCCTGCCTCTGGCACTTCTCCTCCTCCAGTCTCGCCCCACCTCCATGCGACTCATAAGAGTATTTTGCTCCAAAATGCGAACCTGATCCTGTTTTTACTCAGTGCTTGTAAACCTTCTTTGGCTCTTCCTTGCCTGTGGAATGGGGCCCCTGGAATCAGGCCCCTCCTGAGCTTCACCTTCTGTTATCTCTGCCTCTAAGCACCTTGCCATTCTGAGCTGTACCTTGAACCCCAGAGGTGTGCGGCTTGCAGGCTCAGACCTCCGTGCTTTAGCTTTCTTCTGTGCAAGGCACTGGGAAAGTACCTCCTCGTCTGCCCCCCGGCCCCCCAGGGGTACGCAGAGCTCCCTCCTCTGCCCTCGCTCTGCTCCCATGTTCATACTTTTCCCTCCCCTGCGTTCCCTTGTAGAGCATGGCACTTACCTCCTCAGGGAACCTGTCCCTCCCTCAGGACTGTCAGCAAGGCCTGACTGCCTCTTGCTTATGGTTTTGCCCCCAGCTACTTGCATGGGGCCTTGTGCATGTTGGAGATCAACCAGCCCTGAATGACTGAATGAATGCAGGGAGCGTTTAGAGGAGAATAGGTGACAGATTGTGCTCCAGGGACAGGCAGTGGGCTGGAGTGGAGTGCTAGGTAGGGAGAGGGTTATGTGGACTCAGGTCAGGATGGAGGGGTTTTAGTCACTTTCCAAGGAGGAGACCTGGAAGGCAGGTTGGAGACCTTGCACTCCTGTGAGTGATAGGAAGCTCTCGGACAAAGGTCTTCAGTCCTTCTCAAGACCTTTGGGCCTGTCACCTTAGCGAGTCCATGGAGTTTCACAGCTGTCTGTAGGATGCTGGAAGGGCTTTGCTTGTCTCCAGCCTGGAGGGGCCCCGACCAAGGGGTCTCAGGACCCACAAAGCTCTCGTTCTCCTGAAGGCAGCCTCCTCCTCCCTCCTTATGCCCTCTCGTCCCATCTGCCACCACATGTCCACACCTATAGGTCCCTTTGTGATGATTTCCCCTTCCATTCTGCTCTCAGGGGTCCCACAGGATGATTTGCCTACCGTTTAACATTCCCAATCTAGACCAGAAGTGGAGTGGACTTGAGGGGGCTTCAGACCCAGGCAGAGTGCCTAAAGATGCTGCTGGGTCAACCAAGCAGAGGGTTGGCGGGCGCTGGGTTGTGTTTCCAGCATCCATGCTGATCTTCTGCACCTCCTGATGCTGCCAAATGACAGTCTTGAGGAGGGGGCTGGGCCGGTGAGGCTGAAAATGTGGAGACTGTCATAGTTAAAAATAACTTGTGTGCTGCAGTTAGGCGTGTTTCGTTAGCAGGAGAGGAGCGAGGCAGCAGAGAAGAGGCGGGACTGCTGTTTCAAGGCCTGGCTGAAATCTCGCTGTGATTTTGGAATGTGGCGGGGGCTCTTCCAGGGTTATTTAAAAGGCAGCCCGACTTCTGCAGGGACTGCTTCCTGTGAGGTGCAGGAAGGGCACGCCTGGGAGCCCCCCGGGTGCTCTGAGGCTCTCTGAGGCTCTCTGAAGTTACAGCTCTCATGCTGGGAGGAAGTGAAGTCAGTCTTGCACTGGAAGCCAGCGGTGGCCCATGCAGTTTTCTCCTCCTAGGGGTCTGGGTGGGAAGCCATGAGGCAGTGTCTGAATCAGTCTCACCAAACACAGAGTCCTCCCTCCTTTCCTGGCCCCATTCAGTGTCCTGGGCTTCAGAGGCCTGATGGGGGCCCCTGCTGGCCACACGTGTCACACTGGAGAGGCCTGTGAGGGCTGAGAAATCTGCTGATCTTATTCTACAAAGTCAAAACAGGTCCTCGGGGTTCCACACAGGCCGAAACCCAATTCTTCCCATCCGCATCTTTCCCGCCTGTTTCTCTCTCTTCTTTGCCATCCCTATTCTCAACTCCTTAAGCCTGGCCACTTTCAGGAACAATAGTCCATTAGCAAGAAAGCCTGTTTCTGTGGATCAGTGTTTTGGTTTGCATAGGATTTCCTTAGCTGAGTTAGGGAGGATGCGTGTTAGGATCTGAGCCCTCCCCCCCCCCAAAAAAAAAAAAAGGATCTGAGGCTCAGAGGATTTGGACACCTGGCCTGCAGTCAGACCCAGGTAGCTACAGATCCTCTGACTCTGGGAAACACCGCTACTGCCATTTCCTTAGGCAACGTGTGGCAACTAGGCTAAGCCGAATCTTCTGCAGGTGATAATAATAAAAAGATGAGTTGGTGGTCTCCAGACTCACCTGAGAGCCCTTCTGGTCACTTCTAGGAGAGGCCTCAAGGTCCGGGCCTATAAAAAGGCAGAGACAAAGATCTCCGAAACTTTGCCTCTTTGAAGACCTCTGGCTCTCTGTTGTGGGTGAACAGCAATCGTGATACCCTTCCTCGTCGTTGGGGGGCAACAAGGAATGGGAGGGACTGGGGAAGGTATTCTAGCAAGAGCACAAGCCCACAGGAGAGGACAGAAGGGGCTTGTGGGGAGCACCCCTCCCTGGTGGGGGGCGACTATGGGTGCAGGGCAGTGTCACACCGTCTCGCACTGTACGATTCTAGGGGGCGCCATTCATGCTTTTCATCATTGTGGATTTGTATATTTATTATGACAAGTTTCCTGCAGATGGCGGTAAAGTGTCTGGGAGAAGGGGCTGGGCTGGGTGCGGGAGGAATTCACCGTCCACTTATCAGTCCACTTATCAGTCGGGTATTCATCTCTCTAACATCACAGCATCAGGGCCCTCCCTGTTCTTGGCATTCACATGCCAAGATGGCTGAGGATGTGGTCCCTTCTTCACGGAGCTCCGTGTGGTTGAAAGGATAGTGGGGAAAAAATAATTACATTCCTGTGTACGCTGTGAAAGAGAGAAGCATGGGACCCAGGGCATCCACTGGACTTGTTCCTGGGGGCCCACCAGCAGGTACTGGTGAAATCATCATCCCCAACATCTCCTCCCATGTGGCCTCCCCCAGGAAGCCTTCCCTGATCCCTCCACTCAGATAGCAATTGTATCTCCCCCCAGCCCTTGTTTCAGTTGACCTCATATTAAAGTTCATTGTTGGGGGATCCCTGGGTGGCTCAGCGGTTTGGCACCTGCCTTTGGCCCAGGGTGCGATTCTGGAGTCCCGGGATGGAGTCCCGCGTCGGGCTCCCGGCATGGAGCCTGCTTCTCCCTCTGCCTGTCTCTCTGCCTCTCTCTCTCTCTCTATGCCTATCATGAATAAATAAATACAATCTTTAAAAAAAAAAAAAGTTCTTTGTTTCTGCCACCAGAACTGGAGTTGGCTATAGTCAGGAGTACCATCTTACCCTTCCTGGTGTTGCCCCAAGATCTCACTCTGAGATCTTTAGATTCTTCTGTGATTCTTCTAGAATCCAGAAGCCCAGTGAGGGCCACAAAATGCATGCAGCTCCAGTGCTGGTGTCTGCCCCACTTTCAGAGCCTTCGCTCAGCTGCTGGAAGCTCTCAAGGGCTTACCTTTGGGGAGACAGCCTTTGAGAGCACATGCCTGGTCAGAGGAAGGTGCCTGCTTCTCTGCACCCATGCGTCTGGGATGGAAGCTCTGAGAAGGCGCCTGTTTGTTCATTCATTGGTTCGTTCAGTAAAAAAATGGATTTAGCCCCATCTAGGTGCCAGGCACTGTGGAGAGACGAGTTGGCCTGGAGTCAGAAAACTTGGCAAATGACTTCGGTGCTTAGAGCCTCAGTTTCCTTATCTGTAAAAGGGAGATGATGGTATCTGCTTTGAGTGATCATTGAATGAAAGTCGGAACGTGTTAGACAAACATGGGTTAAAATGCCCGTTACTGCATGTAACGTGTCATTCCTTGTACCTTCTCTGGGCCACTAGAAGAGGCAATGGAGTCTCTAGGAATGTGAGCAAGGAGGGGCTCCAGGCCTCTTAGTTCTGTCCCTTTCTTTTGTTCCCACTAGGGTTTTGTCAGAGGGCAGATGGAGATGGTTTTTTTATTTCTGGCCAAGCCACGGTGAGAAGAAGGGAATGCAGGCGGGAAAGGGAGCCCTAAAAACCGTTCCACTAGGAACCCTTACTCCAGAGCCACCAGCCTTGCTCGCCCCAGGCTCTTTGAACGTTGCACCTAAAGAGGCTCCTCTTCCTTCCTAGCTTCTCTACTTCTTCCTGGCAGTATCCTCAGAAGTTCCTGCTCCTGTCCTAGAGCTTGGTTTCAATAGCAGGAGAGATGATCAGGAGAGTCCCCTGAAAGTGGGACAGAATGAATTGTAGCTACACACGCCCAGCTCAGCCCCAGCTCTTTGAAAGTGAATCTGGGTCACAGTAGCTGCAGGGGTGGAAAGTGACCACGTGGGCAGAATTTTTGTGCAGGCAGCAGAAAAGACAGCCCGGCTGTCTTTTCTCTGAGGCTCAGGGTCTTTGGGGGACCCCAGCTGGTGAAGGAAGGTGGTTGCCACATTGCAAGGTGTGGGCTTTGTGCTGTTGGTTTCCCATCATGCTTTTCTCGTGACTTCCCAGGTGACATGGAGACAGGTTTAGAATGGCAGTCTGACTCATGCCTTTCTGTTCTGGAGCTGCCACAGACTGGGGTTAGGAATGCGGAAGAAGGACTGGCTCATGTGGGGGCTGCGGAAGGCTGTCATTTCTCAGTCCCACGGGGTTTGAGATGACATGCCACCAGAGGAGCTGACCGTGCAGCAGCGTCTAGGACTGTGCTTATCTTTTGCTCCGGCAGGTTTCCCCTGGGGAAGGTCTGTGAACATATCTGGGGGTGAGTGTTAATAACCCACCATCACCAACGTGCTCTCCCCAGTTTGGCCAGTTGCTGCGGCTAGGGCCTGCCGTGATTTGGCCCCGGGTCTGCCTGTTGCCACCTGTCAGGTAGAAGTAGGCCAGCTTCCCGGCTCTGCCTTGGCGCTCCTGCAGGAGCAGCCTGGTGCACCTGGCTGCAATCTCTGCTTGGACTTAGGATGCTGCCGCAGAGAAGGGCTGGAAGCCCCTGTAACTCGAAACCTGATGACGAGTGGAAGTTTGTGTCCTTAGCCGTGTCCCAACCCTACCCAAGAAAATCCTTGCCTTGTATCCAGGGGAAGGTTCAGCCTGGAGCCCCAGTGGGTGTGTCCCTGGCCAGGCCTTTCCCTCTGTATTCTCTCCTTACTCATTTCCTCCTCCCGTGCTCACTCTCCCATTCATTCACTCAAGGGCATGGGCTTTGGGAGCCAGCCAGAGTCCCAGTTCCAGTTCCATCACTTGCCAGTTGGGTGAGCCTGGGAAGTTACTAACCTCACGGAGCCTCACTTTCTCACAGTTAAAATGGGGGAGGGAGAGTGCCACCACAGAGTCTCGAGGGGTGGATTAAATGAGATAGTGGGAGTGAGGTGCTTGGCCCGATGCCTGCTTTGTAATCAGCGCTAGATACGCATTAACTATTCTCATGCATATCATACACTTGTTCACTAATTCATGAATGCGTCGATTCATTCCTTTGCTTATTCATTGATCACTCTTCCTCGTTTACCACATATTTCCAGAGCTGCTTTCTGCTAGGCACCGACTGGGCTTCAGAACCCAGCTTCCTCCCTTGCAAGGCAGCCAGCATGCAGCCTCTAGCTGTGCATATCATCGCAAGCCAGAGTTATCTGGAAGTTCTGAGAGGGAAGGCCTTCCTCCGACTTCTGCCCCTGCTGATAGCTTAGTGCTGTGATAACATTTGATCTGGGACTTGGAAAAGGAATAGGACTTAGCCAGGACAACGTGAAGAGAAAGGGCACGTCCCTGTTGTTTCTTTCTATTCCGGCTCTCCTCTCTTTGGCCTCAGTAGAAAGGAAGGAAGGGAAATGAAGAGAGAATAGCCAGTAGGAGTTGGGAATTAAAGAATTCAGAGGGTGATTTGGGGATTTGAACTCTGGACTCAGTCCAGGAGCTCCTGAGAACTGATGCCAGCTGGGATCCCCCTAGGAAATAATAGTTGTAAGAGCTACTGCGTATTGAGGCCTAGATGTGCGCCAGGCATTTTACATATATCATTCGATCCTCCCAGAACCCTGGGAACTAGTTGCTGTTCTCCCTGTTTTATAGAAGAGAGAGGCTACAGAACTTGTCTGAGGTTGTGCGGTAAGCAGGGAGTGGAGCTGGGATTCAGCATTGCTGAAATGTGTATGGCACGCCCTGGTACACCACACGTGCCGTGTGTCCTTTGGAGTTCATGGCCGTGGTTCAGGCTGGCCTGCCTCCAGACTCCCTGCGTTCTTCAGAAACAGTTCAAACTTATGCTAAAGCTGTGGGAATAGTATAATGAACCCCCATCACCCAGATTCAAGAATGATCGATTTATGGCCAATCTTATTTCATTCACGCACCTCACTCCTGCCTCCCCAGACACAGAGATGGAAGTTCTAGGAATCACATACTCTCACCTCCTATAGTAAATATAGTGATTTATCTGCTCAGTAGCCTTATCTGAGCCGGAATCGTCCCACTCCATCCATTTCCCAGAGGCATCAGCAGAATCCCAGAGGATTCTGACCTCCCAGGGCCAGGGTCTTAGGGGTAGTGTGTCCCTTCCAGAGTTGCTTCTCTGCTCCTCTGTCCCTTCCAGCTGGAGGTTCATGCCCTACTCCTAGAACATACACAGTTAGGCGAAAGCATACCTGGCTCTCTGTTTGGAAATTTGATTTTTGTGGATGGTGTCTGTCTGTTTTGCCTAAAACCCTTCAAGCCTACGGACCCTGGGTTTGAATCAGGACTCTGCTGGTGTAATTAAGGAAGGACCCTGACAGTGGATTTCGAGGATTCATCAGTCTTAAGAGACTGAACTTGAGATGTGATAGGACTGAAGTCTTTAAAATCATAAAGGGGAGGAATTCTGGTCTCGTGAGAGGGGCCTGTGCCCCCCAGACTGCCCTGATGCTGGCGAGCTGTTCCATGTGAGCAGCCACCACCCTTTAGGGCCTCTCTGGGATATATGCTCACTTTCCAGGCTGCCCATCACTGGCCCGTTAGAGGTAGTATTGTGTGGGGAGATGTGCTGTCAAATGGAGGCACTGGCCACAGCTCCTAATTTGGGGAACCTCCTAATCCCCCCCCCCCCCAAAGTGCAGAGTGCCTACAGCCCTGTTTCATAGGAACCAGAGGCCCTACGCAGGATGAGCGGGAAGGAAGGTTGGGTGTGGTTGATCAAGTGTGGCTCCCATTCCTGTTTCCTTCAAGAGAGAAAATAAAATAGTCATAGTCCCAGAAAGCCCGGGAGACAGCAGAGGGACCAATAGTTTTTCTAGCTACTGTTGACACGTCCTGAATGCCAGGGTTGTGCTTAGCAGCTCATGTGCTTTATTTGACCTCATCGTTAAAACAACTTTAGGAGGCAGATGTGCTGCAGTAGTTGGAACCAGAAACCCGGAGAGTCCCGGAACTTGGTCAAGGTCTCCTAGCCAGGAAGGGGCCAGGCCGGGGATGGCACTAGCTCTGCCTCGGGCCGCCCACTGCCTCCCCCATTACAAGGAAGGGTAGTTTAATAATAGCTAACATCTGCGCAGCGCTTCAAGGTTCACAGAGTGCCTTAACTCCCATTATGTCCACGGAGCCTGGGGAAGCCCCAGGCGGGGGAGGCATTCCACGCCCCTTCGGGACAGCTGCCTATCAGAGGTCCAGCTTCCCCCAGGAAGGACTGGAAATTCTTTGGCATTGGCTCCGGCAAGCCAGGGGAGAAGGCCTGGGGAGAGGCTGAGGTGGAGAGACTTGGCCAGTTGCTATGGTAACCCAGATGGCTGAGTAACCATTTTGAGGGTTGCTATGGTGACGGGCCGCCTGTGGCAGGGATCTTGTCTTCCTGGGTGGCTGGCACCATCCAGACCTCTGAAATGAGTGACGTTGCACCTTCTGAACAGAAGAGGGCAGCAGGATGGTGGGCATAGGCTTCCCACCCCAGAGCTGAGTAGGGGAACTGGAGGGAAAGCTTAGTTGGGTTTTGGCTGGTGATGGAAAGGCTGGTGGGGCTGGGCCTGGAGGCAGGTGTCCTGAGACTAGAACTGGGCAATTTTCTTCCAAGATCTACCTGAAGGATAGGGCATGGGGCAGCTCCTTCGCTGTCTACTTACTACTGGGGAATGCAGAGAAGGCACAGGGGACAGCTTACCCCTGCAAGGAAGAACTGCACGTGTGCGCACACACGCGCACACACTTGCTACTAGCAGAGAATTTATTTATACAGCATCCATCAACACATGTAAAATAATGCAGTAGGAGCCAAGCTGAAGAAGTGCTGGGAGTAAACCTTTTAGAGGTTGGATGAGAGCACTAGCCGAAAGAGAAATACTTTTCCACTTTCCTCTTTCTTCTCTGCACCTGAAGCCCTTGGCCACAGAGTGGACACTGAATTGGATTCTCATTGTCTTGAATCACAGCTCCAGCCCACATCCCCCACCCGCGGATGTCTTCAACTGAGGCATCTATGTCTTCCGCAAATATTTCTGCAACGTCTACTAGGTGCAAAGCACTGTGTTGGGTCCTATGATGGGGAGGATGAAAGAGGTGTGTCTACCTCAAGGAACTTCTGAACCAGGACATTAAGGAGGCAGCGATGCAGACACCCACAATGCATGTGGCCGGAGCCCTAGGAATGAGAGAGAGAAAATGTGGCTGGGGTTTTGAGAAGAGTCTCTTCTACCTAGGTTGATTAAAAATGACTCTGTGTCGTTTTGGGTGAGCTTTTGAGATGGGTGGGATTTCATTAGGTGACGTTGAGGAGTGGGGGACATTCCAGGCAAAGGCTCAGAGCTTGATTATAGGGGAAGACGCTGCACACTAGGGGATCTTGGGAGATTGGCTCCTAAAGGAAAGTAGATGTCAAAATATGGAGGACTTTGAATGCCAGGCACAGGTGAGGGATACTGTGAGAGACAAGCATATTCTCTTCTTAAATACTCTAGGGCAGCCCTGGTGGCTCAGCGGTTTAGCGCCGCCTTCAGCCCAGGGCGTGATCCTGGAGACTCGGATCGAGTCCCATATCGGGCTCCCTGCATGGAGCCTGCTTCTCCCTCTGCCTATGTCTCTGCCTCTCTTTCTCTCCTCTCTGTGCTTCTCATAAATAAATTCTTTCAAAAAATTTAAAAAAAGTACTCTAGCCTTCTAGCTAGTCAGAAGCCACAGGCAGCTGAGTGTTTTAGGATCATCTGGTTTGCTCATTCATCCGCTTAATCAAAATTTTATTGATTTATTTAAAGGTTTTATTTATTTTTTAAAAGATTTTATTTATTGATTGATGAGAGACACAGAGAGAGAAAGAGGCAGAGACACAGGCAGAGGGAGAAGCAGGCTCCATGCAGAGAGTCCGATGCGGGACTCAATCCTGGGTCTCCAGGATCACGCCCCTGGCTGAAGGTGGTGCTAAACCTCTGAGCCACCAGGGCTGCCCTAGAGATTTTATTTATTTATTCATGAGACACACACACACACACACACACACACACACACACACACACAGAGGTAGAGAGACAGGCAGAGGGAGAAGCAGGCTCCATGCAGGGAGCCCGACATGGGACTCGATCCCGGGTCTCCAGGATCATGCCCTGGGCTGAAGGCAAGCACTAAACTGCTGAGCCACCCGGGGTGCCCTTAGTCAAAATTTTAAAGATTTTATTTGAGAGAGAGAGAGAGAGAGAAACAGGGGGAGGGGTAGTAGGAGAGGGAGAAGCAGACTCCCTGCTGAGCAGGGAGTCTATGTGGCACTGGATCCCAGGACCCTGGGGTCATGACCTGAGCCCAAGGCAGCCGCTTAACCAACTGAGCCACCTAGGCACCCTTAATCAAAATTTTAAACAAATATTTAACCGAATGCCCTGCACACTTGCCAGGTCATTTGCTAGGTGCAGGTCCTGTGGTGAAGGAGGCAGACAACAGCCCCAGTCCTCAGGGAGCTATTGGTTTAGTAAGGATGAAAGCCATGGAACTGATAGCTTCAAGTGTGATGGATATTACCAAGGGGAGTAGAGGGGGAGGGAGGATCTACTAATCCTGGAGATCAAGGCAGGCTTCTCTGCAGGAGTTTCAGCAGAGGTGTGAGTAGGGATGAGCCAGACCCAAAGGGGAGCGCAGTGAAGGGTTACAGCCCGGGAGAACAGGTGGGAAGGCAGGAGGCGAGAGAGAGCACAGATTTGAGAGGCTGAAAGAAGTTGAAAGTGGCTGGACCTTAGGGAGGGGCACTTGAGGCGTCAGTAGGGGAGGACACCAAGGAAAAATGAGGCTTTATTTACGCGTATTACCCTCTGCCCCCACTAGATGTCCTCCTGAGTACATCCTGCCTCCTTGGCTTCCCCATTGCAGCCTCCTTAGAAATGCAACAGCAGTCTTGCCTTGAGAAGCAAAAGGAAAATCATAGCCCAAAAGGAGAAAGCCTCAGAGCTGTCCTGATTGTGTGGTCTGGCTATAAATTTAGACCATTGCTTGGAAAAACCCAGAAACCTCCCCTTCATAGTCTTCCTTCTTCCCATCCCCCCACCCTCCGGCAGCTGCTTTGTTTCCTCTATCCTTATAAAATTTTCTCTGTATAAAACAGAAATATCAGCCAAACATGTGGACTTCCCCTTTTCCATTCATTAGAAGAATTCATTACTTCAAAATCTCATGGGAGCATTTAAATGCAAATCTTGTCAAGAAAGCTACTTGAGTCTGAGAAGCCCTCCAGCCACAACCCAAACCAGAACTTTCCTCCTTGATTACCATGTTTCTTAATAGGAATCTCAACCTTTTGCCCTCCCCCCCCCAAGCCCCCCAAGCCTTCAACAAAGTCTGATTCCCAGAACAGATTCTCTTTCCCTTGGTGCCCTTGTCTTGCTTTACTTTTGGCAAGCCTCGGTCACAGTTCTTGAGGAACCTGCTTACAAAGTGGCATACGTAGCAATTCCAGGAGGGGATGCAGGGACTTTTCTATTTACTGTAATGAAAACGAGGCAGATGTCTGGTGGTGAGGGTGGAGGTGTGTATGTGTGTATTTGTGTCTGGGCCTTCTTAGCCCTACTGGGATAAAATAATATAGGAAATGCAGATGACTCAGCACGGAGACAGTCAAGGTCCCCAGAGTTAGCATTTCTATATTCTCTGCTGCTTACAAAAAATGTGCTTATGCCATCAATCTTCAACTCCTTCCCCCCTGCATTTTTTTCCACTATGTCTTTTATTTGTAAAATAATAAACCTCAAGCTTTATTCTTCTTAAATTGAGCTCACAAGCAGCTGACACCAAAATGTGGTGGACTAGCTTTTTTTCCGAAGCACAAAGGATTAAACTGGAAGGAAAAGAGCCTTTGTCCAAAGACCCTCTCTGTCTGCCCTCTTTTAGGCCCTTTCCTATATGATTTCCACACCTAGAACTTGGGCAGGCCTGCAGAACTTGATGGATGATGGGAGATATGATTAAGGATTTGCTCACCCTGATTTTTTGATCATGGTAGGATGGAAACAACCAGTGCATGCCTATTAGTGAAAAACATCATTTCTTCTTATCATTACTGTGCTGAGCATTGAACAAGCGCTTGGCTTGGCACTACTCAGTAGTCTATGAAGAGGCGGGCAGGCCTTGCCCCAGGGGGAAGAAGCTCCTCTTTAAAAATCTTGAGAAGAGGAACTGAAATGGAAACCCAAATCCCAATTTTGCCTGCTCAGTGTCCCATGAACTCTTTTTTTTTTTTTTTTAACTTGCTAATACGCTGCTATTGTGAGATCAGCCAGCTTAACTTTTTTTAACCACATCCACTGAAAAAAAATCAAGTGAACAGACTTGATGAGGCCTCTGGAGGATCGTGACCGGGTGAGGGAAAAGGGGGGGGCAAAAAGATCACCCACATTTACCTGAGCTGTCCCTTCCCAGCCCGGGGCCCCAGTGCGGGTCTGTGCACCGTGAAGGGACACAGGGATGAGTGAATGGAGGGTCAGATGATCCTGGGAACTCCCTTCTCTCCACGGTCCCAAGTAAATCCCCACCCATATTCCCCAGTTTCCTCCCCTCACTTTCCTTTGCCCTGACAGACAATCCTGGGCTTCCTTTTATTCCTCCCTGACCCGTTCGGGCTCCAGGATCCTTTCCTTTGTTCCAGGTCCTAACAGGTCCCCACGGTCCCCCTCGCCGGCCGAAGTGTGTCCGTCCGGAGGGCTGTCCCAGCGCCACGACCCCGCGGGGTCTGCGGCCTCCCCTCCCCCCACCCCCACCCCCCCGGCGCCCGGGATCCCGTTTCCGCCCCTCCCCCCGGTCGTCTCTCGGCCTCCGGCTCCTCATCCTTGGCCTGGTTTACTTCGCGGTGCTCGGCGTGCCCTCCCGTCTCAAGTTCAGTGTCTTCCGTTTCTGGAAGAGCCTTTGTCTCGGGGCTGCGCTGTGGCCCCCCCGCCGTCCGCGGCCGCCCGGGGTCTCGTCCCGGGTCTCGCCCGGCGCTCTCCGGGCCGTCGGCTGCCGCCCTTGCCCGGCGGGGCTCTGGGCCTCCTCCCGCGGCGGCGCAGGCCCGCTCGGCTCCTCCAGCGGCGTGGGGGGGGCTCCCTCCTTTGTCCCGGGGGCGGGTGCAGGTCAGCGCCGCGGGGTGCCCGCCCGCCCTGGGGCGTCGGCCGGGGTCCCCCCCGCCCCGCGGCCCGCCCAGCCCTGCCCTCGCACGCGCGCCCCGCCCCCCGCCCCCGCCGCCCGCAGCCCGCCGGGACCCGCGTGGGCCGCCCGGGCGGCGGGAGAGGGGCGGGAGCGGGCCGGGCCGGGCGCTCCTGACAGGAGGAGCCGCCGCCGCCGCCGCCGCCGCCGCCGGGGCGGGCCGAGGGAGGAGCGGAGCGAGGGGTGGGGAGGCGGAAACGCGAGCCGGGACCGGCGGAGCGCGAGCGGCCGGGTGCGGGCGGGCTGAGGAGCGGAGCGTCACTGCCAGGCCGGGCGAGGCGGGCGGACCGCCGACAGCAGGGCCGCCGCCGCCGAGCCGCACAAAGGGCCGACGCTGGGGCCGCCTCAGCCGCCGCCTCAGCCGCCGCCTCAGCCTCAGCGCGCGGGCCCGCAGCCGGCGCCCTCCGAGGCCCGCGGAGAGCGCGGCGCGGGCGGCCATGGCCGGGTACGTGCCGGGTCAGCAGCCGGCCAACCGCAGCCAGGAGAAGGAGTTCGTGCAGGCGTACGAGGATGTGCTGGAGCGCTACAAAGGTGCGGCGGGGCCGGGGCTCCGGGCCGGGGCTCGCGGGGCGGGGGCGGGGGCGGCCGGGCTCGGGCTCGGGCTCCGGCTCGGGCTCGCCCCGGACCTGCTCTGGCGCGGGCCGCCTTGTTTGCGGAGTGGAGATAAGCCGGCGGAGACGGCGCTCTCCCCGGCGCTGGCCACACTGGCCGCCTCATTATGTGAGGGGCGCGAGCCCGGCGCTGCTGCGGGAGCCCCGGCGCGGCGGGGAGTTGCCGGGAGGAGGAGGAGGAGTCGCGCGCCTGGAGCCTCCTCGTCCGCCCCGGGCGCCCGGCTCCCCTCGCCCCCCTTTGTCTCCCCGGGTCTCCGCGCCGTCGCGGGGCGCCCGGGGTCCCGTGAGCGGGCGCCTCTGCGGGAGAGGCCTGCTGGCTTCGCGCCGGTGAGGCGGGGGGGGCGGGGGGGGGCCGGGAGGCTCGCGGGGGTTGCAGCCGCGCGCGTCCGCGAGAAAGTTTTGACAGGCGGAGGGGCTGCGGCCTGCGGCGCCCCCGCGTGTCCCCGGCGCCCGACGTGCCCTGCGCGCGCGCTGGGGGCGCCCCCCGCCCCCCACCCCGCTCTGGTCTCGAACGTCCAGCGCCGGGCTTTTGCTTTGTGTGGCAGTCATGCCGTCCGGACCGGGCGACGTCCCCCGGCGACTCCACGGGCAGCCCTGTGACTGGGCCTCCAGCTGCTCTTCCTCGGGAGGCGAAACTTCGGCCCTTCCGACCGAGCCCTGCGTGCTTGTTTACGACCCAGTGAAGGGAAACTAATGCAGGAGCTGTAAAACGCTCCCTCTTTTTCTTCTCTTGTGGCACTAGAGCGCTGCCCCGGAATGCCGCAGAAAAGGGGGAGAGAGAGATGAAAGGCTAAAAGGGGACCTGCTGAGGAGGTCCGCTTGTTCCCTTCTGCACCAGCTCCTGTAAGCCGTCCAGGTTTCCCTGCCCGCAGCAAGTGTTCTTGTCACCGCCCCCCCACCCCCTCCCCGCCGCGGTCTTTCTTTTAAGAAATGTGGTTCGTTTCAGAGCACAAAGAGGTTGTACTGTGCTGCTGTGAACTTCTTTGAAAACCTGCTGCTAAGGAGTGGTTGGTTCCCTCAAGGTCCCTTGCGGGCTTCTGAGCAACTCTGCACTCTTTAGAGGGAGGGTACTCTGGGCCTGTCTTGGGCTGTGACAGCTTCAAAAACTAGCAGAATTATAACACAAGTTAGGTGAAGAAATCTCAGCGCCTCACTGGATCGTGTTGCTGGTGGCCTCCAGCTGAAAGGAAGTTGGATTCCTAGCAAATGAAACGCGGAAAAAGGGGGGGGGGGGCGTAGGGCTGGCTCAGGGGAGGCCTCCTGTGCTCAGCCCCTCTTTCGCTGGCTCACTTAGTTTGGTTTCCTCTGAAAGACTTTGATCAGGTGTATAGGAATTTGATCCTTTCCAGGCACAGATCTCTTTCTTGAGGGGAGGAATGAGTGGAAAATGGTTGGCCAGAATAAATCAGGTTGAGCTGTTCTTGAGTTGCTGTGCAGGCTGCTCTAGGATAGGTGCAGAAGAATTTCTCTTTCCTCCACTGCATCAGTCTTACGGAAGTCAGGGTGGATTAGCATCCAGGCCTTTGTTACTTCGCTGTATGGAATTCTTGCATTTTTCCAGACTTAGAAATCCCCTGACTGCCTTTATAGGAGAACTCTTTGCCTAAGCTGGGATCAAGAGAGAGACCAGGGGTGTAGCTTGTGAGAACAAAGACAGGAATTAGTTTTGGAGAGACTTGGGGAAATAGATATTGATGACGTTCGGATGCTAGGTCTCATTGGTAGGCCACCAGATTACTTGGATCTTTCTCTCTCCGCTGCTGTTGATTTGTAGTCACCTCGTTCTACAAATGAAACAGGATTTTTGTATTCAGAAGGAGAGCTAAAGTTTTCAGCTGAATCAGCTGTCCCTGGAAAGGGGCAGAGGCTAGAAGGGAAGTGATGCATTTGCATTGTGAAGGGTGTAGAACAGTATGTATTGCAGCTGTATTAGGAATGGTTGTCAGGCATGGATTTTCCATAATTGTGCCTGGCAACCATTTCCCTGTGTGTTGGTAGTGAGCATGGTTTTGGCAGGATTAGATGATTCAGCATGGACATAAACACTCTCTCATTTCCTAAATATCCCAAAGGCTTTTTCAGAGCCTGACCTTCCAGCAAACAGGAGGTATTAGATGATAACTTTCTATCCTAATATTTCAGAGTGGATAGCAACCAGTAGAGCCAGACCACGTTTTTATTCTTTTAATCCTCCAACAAACAATTATTAAATAGCTATTACAAGTAGCACAGTGTTAGGCACTGGAGATGCTAGAATAATGAATGAGATCTGGTTCCTGCCCTTGGTTATTCACATCTAGCAAAGGAAAAGGCATACCCGAACAAGTAATTATGATACTGTACGTGCTAGAACAGAGGTTATGTATAAAGGTATGTATAAAGAGATATGTATGAAGGAATGCTGTGGAAGCAAGAGGAAGGATGAGTATTTCCATTTGGGGTTCATTAGGAGATTTGACAAAGGAGGTGACCCTTGAGTGGGCCTTTGGGATGAATGGAATTTTAGTCAGGTGGAGGTGGATGAGGAAGAGAGAAGACAGAAATAAATACCACATGCAAAGGTTTGAAGGTAAAAGTGAATGGAAGGGTTTGAGGAACAGAATGTGAGTAGTTGGATATGACTAAAGGGCCAGAGTTTTTTGGGAGCAGATGATCCTGTAGAGGACCCGGAGTCCAACTTACGGCTTTGTTCCACGGGCAGCTGGGGCGTCATTGAAAGTTTAAAAAGAAGCAACAACGACTATGTCAATTTTATTAATTCATCATAGAGGACATACCTGTCCTTTATCATGGCATAGTTGGAATATTTACATTGCTGTCTGGGGCACCCTTTTCCCTGTACCAGAGTGATTATGAAGCTAGTAATCAGATGGTTTGCTTGGTATACATAGAAACAAAAGAGACGTGCATTGTTTTCAGGAATATTTCACCCAGATGATTCTGGCCAGTTGCAAAGTTTTCCTTTCAGTAGATTAAAGTCCTTGAGAACACCAAAGCAAACTGGGTCAGAGAGGCAGGAGAACCCGGATCTGATTCTTTTCCTGGGGTAGGCACAAACTCCACGGAAGTAGCAAGGCACACACAGGCATAGTTTTAGGTTTTAGAGAAGAAGTGTAAAAGGAAATACAATCTGGGCTCCTGGTAGTGGGTTAAGCAGAAGGGTAATGTGTAAGTTGGTTTGTGTGGAATTAGACTTTGGTTTTTCACAAAGCCCTGAAGACTAAAGGGTCTTTACATTCCAGGCTCACCTAGGAGTGAAAAACATTCACATTTCAACGTTGGTAACATGAATTATCTGGTACTTAAAAACCAGAGAGTTCTCACTAGGTGCCATGGGTTATGTGAACCTAGTTAGGACCGATTTTTGTTTATTGTATCACGAAAATAATTTAAAGAACTTACTGTGCAGAGAAGAGTGAAGAGTCTGCATATTACTTAACATTCAAAACTAGCAAGGCAACACAATATAGTAGAGATGAGGTTTTGGATTTCTTTAGTCTTGTGCTCCAGTCCTAGTTGTGCCATTTAACATCTCCTTTGGGTTAAAATGGGGATGGTAATACAAACTCCTTGGGATTCATGAGAACCCAACCCAAAAGAGCTACTGGCACATATTACGCCACTCATGTTTAGAAAGACTTCTATGTAGATAATACTTTATTTTTTACAAGGTAGTTTCATATTTATTATCTTATTTGATCTTTATACTATTTTGTAAGGAAGGTAATATATACATGGATAAAATTTAGGCATAGAGACTTAAATTATTGTCCAAGAGCCAAGATCCCAGATTTCTATATGAAGTTTTCACATTGTATCACAGGAAGAAGTTTTAAAATCAGAGCAGTAGGGCAGCCCGGGTGGCTCAGGGGTTTAGCGCTGCCTTCAGCCCAGGGTGTGGTCCTGGAGGCCCCGGGATCGAGTCCCACGTCGGGCTCCCTGCAGGGAGCCTGCTTCTCCCTCTGCCTGTGTCTGTGCCTCTCTCTCTCTCTCTCTCTCTCTCTGTGATGCTCATGAATAAATAAGTTAAATCTTAAAAAAATAAATAAAATCAGAGCAGTAACTTGGGTTAAACTAGATGATTGTGAAAATACCTTAATTGTTAATATCATTGTTAGTTTTTAGCCTCTGAACTATACTCCCAACCCTTATGTGGCATACATTTCCAGATCTCTGAACTGTGGAAAATTTCTTTTCCTTTCCTTTTAGTATGGTATGTAAATTGTTTTGATATTTAAATCTTTTTTTTTTTTTTTTTTTAATAGGCCCCACAGTGAGCCTGGAGCCCAAATTGGGGCTTGAACTCATGATCCTGAGACCAAGACCTGAGTGGAGATCAAGAGTCAGACTCTTAACCTGATTGAGCCACCCAGGTGCCACCCACCCCCCTCATATTTTTTTTAAAGTAATCTCTATACCCAAGGTGGGGCTCAAACTCAGGACCCTGAGATCAAGAGTCATGTGCTCCATCAGTTGAGCCAGCAAAGCACCTCCACTTTGAAATTTTTATGCAAAAAACAATGTAATTCAGGGCAGCGCGGGTGGCTCAGCGGTTTGGCACCGCCTTTGGCCCGGGGCCTGATTCTGGAGTCCCAGGATTGAGTTCCGCGTCGGCCTCCCTGCGTGGAGCCTGCTTCTGCCTCTGCCTGTGTCTCTATGCTCTGTCTCTCTTCCTGTCTCTCGTGAATAAATAAATAAAATCTTTAAAAAACAACAACAACAACAACAATGTAATGCAAAGTGATAAGGTTTTGTTAGCACAGTGGTTAGAAAATATAGGCTGAGGCTTTAGTATTGTTTAACTAGGTGACTTTCTGAAGCAACCTCTTGGTTAAATGTAAACTCAGTTTTTAAGTTTTTTTTAGAACACAGCCCTTGGATTGGAGTGGATTGCTTCTAGACAGAACAATAGAATAATTGCTGCTTCTGGACATGAACAGTGTTAATTCAGAAAATGAGTCAAGTCTGTCTTCTGGGAAATCACAAACTTTGGCCACATTCATACTGTTGAAATCATAAAATGTGTGCATGTGCTAACAGTGCTTATGGGAGCTGCTGCTTTCATCTTGGGCTTGCTTGGCAAGTGACATAATACACGCCAGGGAAATGCATCAGTTGAGGCCTTATTATCCTGGTATTTCTCAGTGCCAATTTCAGGTTTTAGAGATGATGGTAGAAAGAAAGCTGTTTAGATTGCACATTCTAAGATCAAAGGTCACAAGTAAACAATGGGTTGCAAAATGAACTTGTAGCATTTTCCTCAGTGGTCTGGAAAAACACCTAGGCCCTCTTTTTACTAAATAAGGTTGGCCATTTTACCTTCTGATAATTATATGTTGAGCCATGTTGTGATGAGGTTATATGGTATGCTAAAGCCTGCTTTTGCTCTTCATGGCTTTTTGTTTTTTTAAGATTTTATTTATCCATTTATTTTAAAGAGAGAGAACTCACCAGAGGAGGGAGGAGGGAGAGGGAGAAGGAGAGTATCCCAAGCAGACTACAGCTACATGCATAGTGTGGAGCCCATCATGGGGCTGGATCCCATAACCCTGAGGTCATGACCTGAGCTGAAATCAAGGGTCAGCCGCTCAACTGACTAAACCATCCAGGCACCCGACTCTTCATGGTTTTGATTGGAGTTTAAACTTCTGTTGTCTTGCTTCTACCAGGGGCATTTGCTTATTTCTGGCCTGGAGGATCCCTTTCAGGCCTGTTGGCTTGGTGCATAGTATCTAAGAATGTTTACTTCCACTTTTTTGGGATTACTACTTTTTTCCCTAAGGTTTGTTTGTTTATTTATTTATGAGAGAGAGAGAGAGAGAGAGAGAGAGAATGAATGAGTGGGATGGCCAGAGGGAGAAGGAAAGAAAAAATTTCCAGCAGATTCCACGCTGAGCATGGAGCCCAGCTTGGGGGCTTGATCTCATGATCCTGACTGGGATCATGACCTGAGCTGAAACCAAGAGTTGGATGCTCAATCAGGTGCCCCATTTTTGGTTACTTATTGTTTTTCCTTCCAGAACTTCTTAGTTCCTGGAATAAATTACAGTGAATCACTGATTCTTTGTCTCCAGCTTTTAGGGCCTTCCATTATTTGACTTATTCTGTATACCTAATTGTATCAACTGTTACTGTCCCACACAGTTCTCTGCTGCATTTGGGCAGGTCTCAGTATTCCTTCCCCTTAGGTCTTTACATCTGCTCCTGTGCCTTTATGTTTTCTCTTCCTGGAATACCCTCTGTCTTTCTGATTATTCAAATCTTATCTCTTTTTAAAAAAATTAAAACTAAGCATGGGACTTGTGTATTCCATGCAGCTTTCTCACCTTACTCTTTCAGAAATTAACCTCTCTTTCCTTATTCTTTTTTTCTTTAAAGATTTTATTTATATGCGAGAGAGAACAAGTAGGGAGGAGGGGCAGAGGGAGAGAGAGAGAAGCAGACTCCCCACTGAGTAGGGACCCTGACGCAGGGCTTGATCCCAGGAACCAGAGATCATGGTTTGAGCCAAAGGCAGATGCTTAACCGACTGAGCCACCCAGGCACTCTTCTCCTTCCTTATTCTTACAGTGTCTACCTGACAGTCTCTTACCTCTCTTCTGTTTTGTATTATTTTTGCATTGTCTTATGTCTGTTAGAATTGTTTCCCTAATGAAGTTTTATGTGCTTACAGCATAGGGACTTTTTATACTTTTGTATGTGGTTGATTGGCAGGGAGTTTCTTTCAAGAGGGAAGAGGCAATCATATGAGCACTTTCAAGTTGTATTTTAAAATAATTTTCGGGACACCTGGGTGGCTCAGCGGTTAAGCATCTGCCTTTGGCTCCAGGGCATGATCCTGGAGTCCCGGGATGGAGTCCCACATGGGGCTCCCTGCATGGAGCCTGCTTCTTCCTCTGCCTGTGTCTCTGCCTTGCTCTCTCTCTCTCTGTGTGTCTCTCATGAATAAGTAAATAAAATCTTTAATAAAAAACTAAGATGATTTTCTTCTCAAATTATAAAAGTAATATATGTTTAATGTGGAAAATTGTAAAAAAAAGTACAGGAAAGTATATAGAGTTTTAGATAATACACTTTCCTTAGTTGTGTATGTGTATAAGGAGAGAGTGAAGAGGCAGCCCGACCAGCAGATAGATGTGCTCTGCCCTGGGGCAGAATGCAATGGTCAAGGATAGGCCCTTTTTGGACATCTGGAGATCTGATGCCCTCAGCTCGCTCTGCTTCCATAAATCTATGCAACAGTGTTACGTCTATTCTCATTGGGCACAAGCATTTGTTTTTCTCTGTTCAGAATTTGCTTTCTTCTGCAAAAACCATGTGTCAGTCATCTAGGATGTGCCAGTGTTTGGGAATGATTTGGATTGTTGCCTAGGACAAGTTAATTAACTGGTCAGTCAGTATCTTTCTTTTGGGCAAGGGTTTTGCCAGCTGTACTACTGGATTCCCTCTTACCATAGCGAATTTCAATTGTGAAGTTTGTTCAGAAAGGTAAACACAATTCCTTTGTGTTGGTGAAAAGAACTTGAGCGTGCTTGAAGTGTCTTGGAGCGCAGATGGTTTCAACCCGCAGGAGCATGTTGGATTGAGACATATAGGAAAGGGTTTTTTTTTTGGCTCTCCTTTTTAGTCAACAACAGTAAATAAGCTCACATTGTACACTGCATATGCTAGTATATATAAACAGTGTGTTGGGGAAAGTGATAGTGGGGAGTTGGGGGGGGGCACTGAAAAAACATTAGAAGAGTGATATGAGGATTAGGGGTGGAGGGAGAGAAGATCCTGAATGTTAATATGAGGAACCATTAGGAAATGGACAGGATTAATGTGGCGGCTGTATAAATGATGGATGAAAGTGGAGCTTTAGTCTCTAGGAGGCCACTGTTGTAATTGTATCACGAGGTTAGATTAAAGGATTTTAAAGAGGAGAGGTGTATATTTGAGAGACATTTTGGGCAGGTACAGGGGCTTTAGATACTAACATTGATAACTCTTTTTGTAGAAGATTTACTCTTGAGAAAAAGAATGAACTACCCCTTATGTCAGGGCTGTTGCCCTGCTTTGTTGTAAAACAAAGCCCTGTTTCTTCTTGTATAAAAATCTTCTTTTAAAGATTTTACTCCATTCTGAACTTGTTAGATAGAGCTGGGCATTTGGACCTGTGACTCAAAGTTGTGTTTTTGAGTCTTATTTTTTATTTTATTTTTTTAATTTTTTAAAAAATATTTTATTTAAAAAATATTTTATTTATTCATGAGAGAGAGAGAGAGAGGCAGAGATACAAGCAGAGGGAGAAGTACGCTTCCTGCAAGGAGCCCGATATGGGACTCGATCCCAGATCCCGGGACTACCCCTGAGCTGAAGGCAGATGCCTAACCACTGAGCCACCTAGGTGTCCCATGAGTCTTATTTTTTAAAGGTTTATGTATTTATTTGAGAGAGAGAGAGAGAGAGAGAGAGTATGTGTGTGTGACTGAGGGGAGGGAGGGAAGGAGAGAGGGAGGGGGAGAGAGAGACAGAGAGAGAGAGAGAGAAAAAAAATCCTCAAGCAGATTCCCCGCTGAGTGTGGAGTCCTCTTGGGCCTTGATCCCATGACCCTGAGAACATGACCTGAGCTGAAATCAAGAGTGGGATGCTTAACTGACTGAGCTACCCAGGCACCCTTGAGCTTCTCATTTGAATTAACAATGTTGAGTGCCCCAGAACACCTAATTCTACTCATTCTCTGGACAGCCTTCATTGTATGTTTCTAGGAATACCTTCCAAGAATTGCCTAAGAAATCCTCTGAAATCCCTTCTAAAATCTGCAGTTATATCTTGAATGGCTAATCTCCTAGGGTGTCAGGGGGCTTGGAGGATCCGTTGATTCATTTAATAAACATTTATCGAATGTGTTCTCTGAACCAGGCAGTAGGCAAAGTGCTCAAGTAACAAAGATACTGTCCTTGCATCTCTATGATCTTACGGTTTAATGGGGAAAACATATTGGTACTGACAGTTACAAT
Source organism: Vulpes vulpes (assembly GCF_048418805.1). Taxonomy (NCBI): domain Eukaryota; kingdom Metazoa; phylum Chordata; class Mammalia; order Carnivora; family Canidae; genus Vulpes; species Vulpes vulpes. The sequence continues at coordinate 41,589,617 of NC_132789.1, read as the reverse complement.
CCATTGTAGGGAGTGCTTTCATAGAGATAGATGCTGGTGCTGTGGAAGTGGAGTAGCCATTACGGCCAGGGTGGAAAAGGGTCAGGGAAGGCATCCAGGAGGGAATGACTGACCTGTCACCTAAAGATTTGGGATTTTGGGCCAAAAGTTCAGGTAAAGGGCATTCAGGGAAGCATGAACAGAAGCAAGTGGATGAGAGCTTGAGGAGAGAAAATAAGGGGTATTAATAAGGTCAGAATGTAGGATGTGAGGGAAGGAGAAGTGGATGGGTTTACAGTGTTGAGCGGCTTTATGTGTCATACTGGACTTGATCCTATGGGCTTTTGGGTGCCGTTGAAGGATTTGGGGCAGGGAAGAAAGACTATGATTGGATTTATGTTTTAGAAATATTTTCCCCCTGGCAGCACTGTGAAGAAGGATTGCAGAGGGGCAAGACGAGTGACAGATCAGTTAGGAGGCCGTTACAATAATTTAGGCAGGGAGTGATTAGAGTTTTAGTTTGTGGAAATACTAATACAGCCAAGTGGGCAAATCAAGAAACCAGGTTAAGGGGTAAAGTCCACGTGTTTTTGATGACTAATTGAATGCGGGTATGAGAGGAGAGGGAAGCACCTAGGATGACTTGCAGGTTTCTGGCTGGGGGTTCTGTGTGGGTGGGTGATGGTATCATTAACTAAAAGAGAGGGAATGTAAGAGGAGGAAGGTTATTTGTGGTGGCTTAGTGGCAGTGCTGGTGCAGGGGAAGATACTGAGTTATTTTGGTTGTATTGAAGTCAAGGTTTCTTTGGGATGCTGGGCAGAGGTGTCCAGCAGGTAGGTGGCTGTATAGAGTATGGCCCTCAGGAGAGCTATGGATGAGGCACTTGTTAGCTTTTGGAACCACAGGGGTGGATACAAAGAGATTGCTGGGAGTGTGTGTACCGGAAGAAGTTTGAGACAGAAACTGGGGAACTCCAAGGGGAGAGGGGTGGTTTGGGAGCAGAGGATCCCCTGAAGGAAACTGTCCACCAAAAGGGAGTGCCTAAAGATGTAGGAGGGAGAGAAGCGAGTTCAAGAAGGAGGCTGTATTGCACAGTGTCAGATTATGAAGAGGTCAAGCAAGATAAGAACTTGAGGCTCTAGAATATAAAGATCACCTCGACTGGAGTATTTCTAGTGGAGTTTTGGGAAGTGCAGTCCTGAAGGCAGTGGGTTGGGAAATGAATAAGTGCAGAGGTGGAGTCAGTGAGTTTTGAAACCTGGACTTAGAAGACACAGAGGGGAGGAAGGCATTTGAAAGAGGGGGATGTTGGGTGGAGGGAGTTTTGTTTATTTTTTTTTTTAAGATTTTATATATTCATGAGAGACACACACAGAGAGAGAGAGAGGCAGAGACACAGGCAGAGGGAGAAGCAGGCTCCATGCAGGGAGTCCAATGCGGGACTGATCCTGGGTCTCCAAGACCACACCCTGGGCTGAACGCCGTGCTAAACCTCTGAGCCACTGGCCTGCCCGAGTTTTGTTTATTTTGTAACGTAGGAGAGATGTAAACATGTTTAAGTGCTGTTTGCTGGGCAGCCCGGTTGGCTCAGTGGTTTAGCGCCGCCTTCAGCCCAGGGCCTGATCCTGGAGACCCAGGATCGAGTCCTACGTCAGGCTCCCTGCATGCAGCCTTCTTCTCTCTGCCTGTCTCTACCTCTGTGTGTGTGTGTGTGTCTCTCATGAATAAATAAATAAAATATTTAAAAAAAATGCTGTTTGGAAAGAGTCAGTAGAGAAAGATCTATAATAAAATTCCAGGGAGAGAATAATCCATGGGAGAATGGGTTCTGGAGTAAGAAGAGGAATGTGTCTGATGAAAAAGATTAGAAGGAAGGCAAGAATGTAGGTGGTTGGCTACAGGTGTAGGAACTTGAGGGAATTTTTCCTGATGGCTTTTACTCTGTCTTTGAAGTGGGGGGTGAAGTTATCTGCTAAGTGTAGGGGCTCTGTGTGTGTGCACGCACATGTATCTGCACTTGCATGCATGTGCACATTCTTTCTAGTTGCAGAGGGAAGTGACCCGGGTATAGATAGACAGACTGCAGGATTGATCCGGGATCAGTTTTCCTGCATAGGTTTTTTTTTTTTTTTTTTTAAGATTTTATTTATTTATTCATCAGAGACACAGAGAAAGGCAGAGACACAGGCAGAGGGAGAAGCAGGCTTCCTGCAGGGAGCCCGACATGGGACCCAATCTCTGGATTCCAGGATCATGCCCTGGGCCGAAGGCAGACGTTCAACCGCTGAGCCACCCAGGCATCCCTCCAGCATAGGTTTGATGGAAGAATAAGTGGTACTTGTGGAATTAAGAATCCTTCCCCCCCAAAATGTAACATCTGCTTGATTATTCATTGCATTGCTCTCTGGCTAGCTTGTGTTTTGTTCCCCCAGCAAAATTGTAAACTCTTTCAGGGGAGGAACCAAATATGTAACTTTTGCATTCCTTTCTATCATTTAGTAAAATGTAGGGCAGAAATTGTTTCTACTTTTTTTTTTTTTTAAAGATTTTATTTATTCATGAGAGATACACAGAGAGAAGCAGAGACACAGGCAGGGGGAGAAGCAGGTTCCCTCCAGGGAGCCCAATGGGGGACCCCATCCTAGGACCCTAGGACCAAGACCTGAGCCAAAGGCAGACGCTCAGCCACTGAGCCACCCAGGTGCCCCCATTCTTACATATTTTATTTCATCTGGCATTTGTGGCCAGGGGCATCTTGACTCTTGACATAGAACCTTTTCTCACCTGTGGTCTTTAATCCTCATCTTACTATCTGATATGGAGAGTGCCAGACTCATTGGTGAGAGAAGGGAGCTCCATGCTAGGCTTGGGCATAAATCTCACAGGCTAGCTTCACTTACTCTCCCAGAATAGTTGAACTTAGAAACATTTGTGCTTTCCATGAAGGCCGCGGGATTAGTATTCCCTAGTCTATTTGGGCTGGACTTGTGAAGACCAGGGTTCTTTGTAAGACTAGACAGAGTGGCTATTGTCTCCACAATATGCAGCCTCCTCCTTGTTTATTTTGGCAGGCAGGCAGTAAACGTGATGTATTTGTTCTCATGACTCAGAGTCCTCCCTGCCTTACCTTGACAGGTTCAGTATAATCACTACCTTTCAGATGGCGATAGTGTCCAACAGCGTTTATCTGACCTTTATATCTGAAAAGAGTATTGGTTACCCTTTCCTTTGTCCTCTGCTTGCTTGGGTCCTTCCCCTTTAGTCTAGGAAGGAGGATGTTTCCTAGTGTGTTAGGTTCAGCTCAGAAGTGGCTGAGGTCTTCTCCCTTTTGGCATACAGTCCATCCTTTGGTTGTTAACTGGCATGCTCCCCACAGGGTAGCTTGTTTTCTCCTCCTTGTTTTGTAAATTTGGACTGGGTATTGGATAAACTTGACATGAGTCACTCCAGGGAGTGGAAGGTGTGTCTCCACTAATTTGGAGAATCTTTGATCTTGTTTCAGTCTCTGGTTTGGCTTATCAGGTACAATTTCTGTGTCCTGCAAGGGGTGTGTGTGTACACTTGCGTCACCTGCCTCTGGTTTCATATATTGCAGTGAGCGGCCTACTCCAGGGGATGCTACTCTGCATGTGTGGATTCCCTCTACTGTCCTTGTCATCGCTGGCAGCAAAAATGCCTCTAAGAGCCTTTTTGAATGTAGTAGAGTGTCTAGCACTGAATAAATAGAGTTCATAAACCCTCTGTTCTGTAGTTTACAGTATACAATAAACATTGCAAATGACACAAGACAATAAGGAATGTGTAAGTAGTTTCATAAATAATGGAAGGCCACTCCTCCTTCAGCTATCATTTTCACACTAGAAGATATCCCAAAAAGAGACCTAATCCTGAGGGAAATGGGACCAACGGAGACAAGGTCATCTTCTGTTCTGACTCGGATGGCAGGGGAGCTGCCCTCCGTGGCTCCTTGGTACCAGGCACTTTTTCTATAATGTCCTTTCTTGTCATGCAGGACTTTATTGCTCTGTTATCTTTCTCTACAGCTAGAACAGGATCCTAACAGGGCCCTCACTCTCTAGTGACTGAAGTGGTAGGCAGGAGAACATCCAGAAGACTTGGGCCCTCTGCTACAATTATCTTTGTGTTATGAGAAAGTTCACCCCAGACTTACCTGCAAACACCCTCGTGCTCACAAATGAGCCATGAGCCCTGGGGTCAGGGTTGGGTTTGAAAGAAGCTGGTCTGGCTTGGTGTGGGACACCTCTGCAGGGCAAGAATGTAGGACCCATCCCAGCCTCTGTTGGCTAGTTTCCCAAATGGAAAACTGAGACCAGAGTGGTTTAGTTGAGGTTTTTGAGGTTCTAACATCTCTCAGAGGACTGGCTCATTGTTTTTATTATTGTTATTGTTAATTCATATAATAACAGTATTCATATAATACTGCCTTTAAAAAAAGGATTTATTTATCTTGGCGGGGGCGGGGGGAGAAAGAGCGAGGGAGCATGTGCACCTGCTGGGGGGTTGTGCAGAGGGAGAGAAGCATACTGTGCTTAGTGTGGAGCTGGTCACGGGACTCGATCCCATGACCTGGAGATCATTACCTGAGCTGAAATCAAGAATTGGATGCTCAACTGCCGGAGCCACCCAGGCGCCCCAATACTGCCTTTTTAAGGAAGAATGGGGAACTCTCCGGGGCTGCAATTTCCCTCCACCCTCATTGTGGGAGAGAGGGAGCATTAGATTTTCATCTCTTAGGCTTCCTCTCTGATCATCCTTCGGGTAGCTTTTGGGAAGGGGTGAGGGGGTGGAGGCCCCAGCATAAATATGTTGTTGAGGAGGGATAAGAGGCAGTATCCAAATAGCTGTAGCGCAGGTGTATGTTAGCAAGAGAAGATAGGTGTGGGGGCAGGATTCAGGGGGCTGGTAAAGGCAGAAAATATTTGGTGCCATCATTAGTTGCTTCTCTTTGCCTTTGCCTACATATGTTGTCTCAGAACAGAGCCAGAACTCCTGCATGATTTTGCTCTTCCTCCTCCTCCTTTTCTTGATTCTCTTTTTCTGACTTGTAAAGATGAATAACACCTTCAATAATAGACTTGTGAGAAAATGCAAAGTTAAATGAAAGTCTCAGTAAATTGAAAAGCTAAGTGGTGATTTGATTCTGGTCTTTAAGTAAAACAAGTATTTTTCTTTCAAATCGTCATAAACCAAAACTACCTGGTAGCTTTTCTTATTGTGTTTTTTGTTACTTAACTGTTTGTGTATATTTGTCCGAACTCCCCAACCTTATTGTTATCTTGTTGAAAGGATAGGTTATATTGAATGAGAAGCATGTCATGAATTGAACCACTTGGCAAATGGTGGTAGTTGTTCTAATTTTTCGTATTTCCAGCAACTTCAAGCACCCTTCACGATGGGTTTTTCCGTGTGATTGTCCTACAGACATCTCAAACTTGCTGTGTCCAAAATGGGTGCCATCCTTGCCTCCAGACCTGCTTCTTCTCCAGTGTCCCCCATCTCCATGAATGCCTTCCCCACCCATCCATTCGTTCCTGCCAGAGACCTGGGCTTTTTTTTTTTTTTTTAAAGATTTTATTTATTCATGAGAGACAGAGAGGAGAGGCAGAGACACAGGCAGAAGGAGAAGCAGGCTCCATGCAGAGAGCCTGACATGGGACTTGATCCCGGGACTCCGGAATCACACCCTGGGCCAAAGGCATATGCTCAGCAGCTGAGCCACCCAGGCATCCTGAGACCTGGGCTTTGTGCATTCCTTCTCTCTCTCCCCTGTGCTGTCCAGGCAGCCAATCTTTTAGCAGGTCCTGTGGATTCATCTCTCTCTCTCTCCTCTGTCACCTCCTACAGCCTCATTGCTAAGGCCTGAGCTCAGGGCCTTATTACTGCTGTGATTCCTCCTAACAGCTTAACTCTACTTCCCCATCAATCTTTCTTTCACACTTCTACCAGAAAAACCCCACCAAACTTCAGAAGTATAAAACTGATCATGGGGATCCCTGGGTGGCTCAGCGGTTTCGCGTCTGCTTTTGGCCCAGGGCGTGATCCTGGAGTCCTGGGATCAAGTCCCGCGTTGGGCTCCCAGCGTGGGGCCTGCTTCTCCCTCTGCCTGTGTCTCTGCCTCTCTCTCTCTTTCTCTCTCTATCATAAATAAATAAAAAATAAATCTTAAAAAAAATAAAACTGATCGTGCCTGGTGGTGCGAGTAAGAGAAGATAGGTGTGGGGTAGTATTAAGGGGGCTAATATAGACAACATATTTTTGCTCTCATGGAGCTGCTTTCCTTTGCCTTTTGTCACATATATATATTGTCTAAGCAGACTTGGATCCCCTGCATTCATTTCTTCTCTTCCTTCTCCTTTTCTTGGGTACCTTTCATATTCTGATTTGTAAAGATGTATTCTGCTTGAAACCCCTACAAGAAAGACCAAGACTTAGCAAAAAGTTAAATCCCTGCTTGCTTCTGTAACTTCATTTTCCTTGCATTTTTCACTGTGTCAGGAAGAAGCTCTGTTCAGTTGCCTTAGCCTGCCAGGCTGGAGAATGTCCCTGTGTGTCTGTGTTTTCCCCCTTGCCTGAAATTCCTCTTTCACCTGTTAACTTTACCTGCTGGTAAATTCGACTTTACCCTTTTTTTTTTTTTTTAAAGATTTTATTTATTTATTCATGAGAAACACACACACACACACACACACACAGAGAAAGAGAGAGAGAGAGAGAGAGAGGCAGAGAGACAGGCAGAGGGAGAAGCAGGCTCCATGCATGCACGGAGCCCGACATGGGACTCGATCCCGGGTCTCCAGGATCACGCCCTGGGCTGAAGGAGGCGTAAACCACTGAGCCACCCGGGCTGCCCTCGACTTTACCCTTAAACACAATTCAGACATTTGTTTTTGGGAAGCCTTTCTTTACCCTTTCTTCCCATGTGGTTAATCTCTCTCCTCCCTGCTGTAGTCCTCTGATAATGCATATCACAGTGGATTGTGGTTTGGTTGGTCTTACGATTATCTCCTCTACACACTTTAAGCTCTGGTCCTGAGCCTTAGCACAGAGCCTGGCATATAGAGGTTCTGGAGAAGTGTTTGGTGAGTGAAGACTCTGCACAGATTTTTTACAAATGTTCACTGCATGAAATCAGCCTAAATAATAAATAAGAGGCTATCGCACTGGTTACTAGTAGAAAACATTCCAGGTATTCCTGTTATTGGGGTAATAATAATAATATAATTGATGATAATAATAATAATAATATTAGATTGTGAGAATGGCATGCCAGTTTTGCTCTGGAGGAATTTCAAGAAGGAAATAGAGCGGTCTCCTGGATGGTTTAATTCTTCATTTGGGGGATGCCTGGGTGGCTCAGCTGTTGTGTGGCTGCCTTCGGCTCAGGGTGTGATCCCAGGATCTGGGATTGAGTCCCATGTTGGGTTCCCTGTGTGGAGCCTGCTGCTCCCTCTTCCTGCGTCTCTGCCTCTCTATGTCTCTCATGAATAAATAAATCTTTTTAAAAAATAATTCTTCACTTTATAGAGATAGAAAACTGAGCCAGTTGCTCTTCTGAGGACCCTTTTAGATCCCTGGCTCTCTGTCTTCTGAATGTGTGGCCAGCTTACGTATAGGGTACAGTATGAGATGCTTCTGTGCTGAGTGCTTTGTGTATGCTAAATATATAATCTATCCCTTTGAAGAGTTGAAGGCCAGTGTGTTACAGTGGATGGAGAATTCCACCCTGCAGAATATAATACCGTTCCTTTACATGATCTTCCAAGTTCCGTCTCCTGAAGTTTTAGAACTACGTATGCCCCTAACCTCTATTTCTCAAACTCCCTTTCCCTTTTGGAATGTTACAATTCTACTTCACCTTACTCCCAGAACTCCTCCTTACCATCTAACATATTCTTTTTTTTTTTTTTTCATCTAACATATTCTACTTTATTGTCTGAGTCTTCCTCTCTACTAGAATGCAGCCTCCTTTTGCAAGTAGAGATTTTTATTTGCTTATTAACTCTTGTATTCCCAGCACCCAGAAGAATGTCTGGCATGTAGTAGATAATCAAGAAATATTTGTTGAGTGAATGAACTGGAAATGATCCACTCAGCTCACCCTTCTTATTCCTTGTAGGGGAATGAAATGAGGCATGGAAAGAGTCAATAACTGGGTCAAGGTTATATAACTAGTTAGTGCTAACCCCAGATCTCACTAGGTGAGTTGTGTTTTTTTTTTTCATGAAATCATGCTTAATCATAGTTCCTTCATGTGATTTGATACTGATGTGCATTATGGACTTAACTGTATATCCCTATGACCAGAGTTCGAGGAACAAACTAATATGGACCAAGCCCTTCCTAAATGCTAGGTGCTTGATCTCATTTAATCATCACAAATAACATCTTACGATGGTCCAAAAACATTGGAAGATTTTACAGATGAGGAAACTAGAGCTTTAGGAACCGAAATAACTTCCCCGAGGGTCACATACCTAGTAAGTGACTGAACTGGGTTTTGAACTCTGGCCTGATAAACTCCACTTGGCAACAGGCCCTTTTACCTTAAGGTGTTAAAAGTTTTTTGGATTTGTGGTCTGAGTTGCTTTAAGGTTTTCAAGTCAGACTACTCTTGAAAATGGTCGGATTTGAACCGCTCAAGTAGAATTGCAGAAGACAACCCCATGTAATAGTGAGGTTTGTGGTATAGGAAGGAGTCTGTAGGGGTCTTGAGTAAAACCCCCACGACAGTCCCATGTTGTGGGTAGTGCTAAATACCTCTACTCAGTTATATCACATATAATTCAAGTTCAGGCTTCCTTTTTAACTCAGGCATCCAGAACCACTATAGGAAGATGGTTATGTCACACTCTTGTGCAGTGCAGCCACTTCTGAATGTGTTTGGTAGTGCTCTTATGCCCCCAGAGCACAAACACAGTACCTAAAATGTAGGACAGGTAAAGCATGAGAGGAGTGAACCCAATTGAAACTAGCTGTTTCTGTGGTAAGTAGGCAGACCGTAATTACCTGTGTTGCTCAGAGACCTGATCTGAGAGTGGGGGTGGGAAGAGGTCACACCCATTCTTTGGAGAAATGATGGGAGTAAATAACTCTTAGTTTCCATTTTACTCCAGAAGTGTTCGCTCACCATTCAGTGACAGTGGTGGGTGTGGACTTTTGAGTTAGCACCTTGTCACCCCAATCTTCTAAGCATAAGGTTAACATTTTCCCTCCCCATTGGAAAGGTCCCCTTGGAAACACAGCCATTCATTTTTATCTCCCTGTTAGCTTCCTCTCAGGTAGCTTTGTGTAGCTTGCCTTAGGAAGAAGAGTAGGGACTGAGAGCCCATAGGGGAAAGGAAGGGATTGCCAAGGTGGCAGAGAAACAAAAGACTTAATTAGGAGGCTTCTCTGTCCTTTGGGCCTTGGGTCCTTTCATGAGCTGATTGCTGAGATGGTGGAGACCCTGGAGAAGGAGAGGTTGTAATGGGTTGCAGAATAGTGTGGCGCTGGGTGGTGATGTGAGGACCATGATGTGAAGACTCTTAATTCTGTAGGGCTGTTGGGAAAAGTAAATGAAATATTGGTGCATTTTGCAATTGATAGTGCCTTAGATTTAATGAAATTTAGTAAAGTCTGTAACATACCAGATACTGAGCCTGGCACAAAATAAAAAATAAATGTTATAACTAATAATTAAGTTAGGCAAATTTGCAGGAGTAAAGAGCCTCTCTTTTCTCTCTTACTGAGTGTATTTGCAATTTTATGAAGTATGGTCAGTGTGTGTATATTCTCTGGTGTTTTGCTTAGCATTATGTAATAATAATAGTTGCAGCAGCAGCAGTTAACAAATGCAGCTCTTATTAATGTGCCAGGCATTATTTTAAGTACTATAAAGTACTTATAAATTCATTCAGTCCATGTGAGTTATGTATTATCATCTTTATTTGCAGATCAGGAAACAGAACAGAGAGGTTGAGTTGCCCAAGATCACACAGCCAGTAAATTGCAGAGCTAAGATGTGAATTGAGGCAGTCTGATTCTAGCATCCATGCTCTCTATTTTCATGTACTGCTACTGTAATCAAATTTATGTGGTGTAATGGAAATCAGAAGACTTGGAGGTTGGTTACCTGACTCTGCCACTAGCTTCTTTGTGACCTTTTTCAAGTCACTTTGCTTCTCTGGGCCCATTTCTGTACTGTAAAAATGGGAGAATTAGGATTTATAAGGTCTCTTCATTGATTCATTTAGCACATAGTTATTAAAATAGAAAGTTTGGAAGAAAATCATATCTAGGGAATTGGTTCAAAAGTACTTGTTCAAGCAGGTTGGTATATTTAAGAACAGGGGGTTTGAATCTTGGCTCATCTACTATGATGTTGGGCAATTTAACCTTTCAGACATCAATTTCTTCATTAGTAATGGGGAGAATAGTCCATACCTTGCAGGGATTGTGAAGTTCGAATAAGATAATGTAGGTCAGCACCTAGCATATGTGAGGCACACAGTGGGTAATCAATATACGTGAGTTCTCTTTCCTTCTTTCTGTTCATCCAAGGATGACTAGGGAAGCAGATATACCAGATTCAAACAAAGTAAGAGTCTCTTGGTCCTAATGTACTTTTTTCCATAATGATATTCTCACTGTTGGGAGATGAGAAATAGTAGAGAAAGAAGTGTACATATAGCCAGGTCCTGTCATTTTTACAATAACCCACATTTTTATTTTTTATTTATTTTTTATTTTATTTTATTTTATTTTTTGATTTTTTAAAAAAAGATTTATTTATTTATTTGAGAGAGCACGAGCACACACATGTGAGCAGGGGCAGAGGGAGAGGGAGAAGGAGAGAAGTAGACTCCTGGCTAAGTGAGGAGTCTGACTCAGGGTCGATCTCATGACCCTGAGATCATGACCTAAGCCGAAAAATCGAGATGCTGCACCAACTGAGCCACCCAAGTGCCCCACACACGTTTTGATTTTAATTTAATATTCCTTTAAAAATATATAGTTTATAATAGGATAAATACTAATTTTAAAATATATACTAATTTTATGGGGCTGCCATGACAAGGTATCACAAACTGGGTGGCTTAAACAACAGAAATGTATTGTCTTACAGTTCTGGAGGCCAGCAGTCTGATATCAAGGTGTCAGCAGGGTTAATTCCTTCTGAGGACTTTGAGGAAGAATCTGTTCAGTCCTCTCTCCTAGATTCTGGTAGCTTCAGAAGTTCCTTAGCTAGTAGATGCCATTTTCTCTCTCTGCTTTCATGTCATTTGTATTTCTCTGTGTCCAAATTTCCCCTTTTCTAAGAACACCTGTCTGATACTGGGTTGGAGTCCGTCCTAATGACCTCATTTGAGCTTGATCATTTGTAAAGGCCCTATTTCCAGATAAAGTCACATTCACAGGTACTGGGGATTAGGACTTCAACATCTCTTTGGGGGACACAATTCAACCTATAACAGAAGGTTTAGCCACTTTCTAACCTAGAGAGAGGAGCATATATGAAATTAGCTTTTGCGGGTCTCTTAAGACTTATTACTAAGATTCTATCAGTAGAGACACAGGAAGAACTCAGGTTTAACCCTGCTCCTGCTAATTCTGCTCTCAGGTTTTGGCTGCATTTAAGAAAGAGCTGAATTGGACCTGGCTTTTTAGCTTCAATGGGTGATGTTTCACTTTTATGAGCTGAATGGATTAATAATAGTAATAGCAATAATAATAAGTGGCCCAGTTGGTTAAGTGTCTGCCTTGGCTCAGGTCATGAGCTCAGGGTCCTGGGATCAAGCCTCATGTCTGGCTCCCTGCTCAGCGGAGTGTCTGCTTCTCCCTCTCCTTCTGTTCTTCCTTCCCGCAAGGCCCCCACTCCTGCTCCGCTTGTGCTCTCTCTCTCAAATAAATAAATCTTAAAAAAAGAAATAATAGTAATGATAATCGTTCCCATTAGTTGAGTTTTTACTGTGTGCCGGGGGCTGTGTTAAGCACTTTATATACATTAGCCCGTTTAATTTGCAAAACGGCCCCATGAAGTAGATATTACTATTGTTTTTTTTACAGAAGGGGAAAGTGGGGCTCAGCCAGTGAAATAACTTGCCCAAGGTAACACCTAGAAAACGATAGAGCAGGCATTTAAATCTAGCTCTTTGGGGACTACAGAGCTCCAGCTCTTAACCAGATCTTACACTTTGTCTTCATTTCCTTGAATAGAACTGTCTGGCCCCAGTCTCCTTCTTTTCTCTAAAAACTCCTGGTTCTGGAAGCATGCCTACTGAAGGGGTCAGGAAAGTGACCTTTACTTGCATTCTTGTGAGTCTTATTGTTTGCGAGGGGAAGGGGGAGTGTGACTTCAGCTTGCACTTTTTACCTAGTAGTTTAAGACTTGTCCAGGGGCCCTGGGCAGGTGAGCAGCCTTGGGAGTTACTTTAAAACAAATACCATCCGAAGACAAACACAATTTGACTATGTTTATCGAACTCTGTATTATTAGTACAGAATTACACGTGCTCATTGTAACACATTTAAGCAGTACAAAGGAAAAAGCAAAAGTTCTATTTTCTCATCTTGCTCTCTGCTTTGTCCCACTGGTTGGGGTAACCAGTGTTCAAGGTTTAGTCCATATTCTCCTGGCTTTTCCCTGACCAGGCTTATTCTGGAACTGCTGCCTGCTTTTTCTCTTTTGTATTGCTCACGTCTCTTGTCTCACAGCCTTACCTCTTATATATGTTTATTGTCATAAATCTGGCTTACTTTTGGGCCTCTGTTTGGTACTTAGGATTTATGCCATGGCCAGAGCCAACCCCTCTTCCAAAGAGCCTTTCCCCATCTCTCCCAGTGAAATCTACTTCTTTGTGGAGCTCAGCTCCAGTCCTGTCTTTCTCATTAATCTTTTGTAAACCATGCTAACCTGAGTTTGCTCATTCTGCTTCTGAACTCCTAGCACAAACTTAAGACTGTTTATTTGCCTGTTGACAGTGTAATGCTGTGTATCGTCACTGGTATTTTATTATTTGCATTTTAACTTCTCACATATTTGCCCAATTAGATGTGCTCCTGGGCTCACAGATTATGATTTGTTCTTTCTGTTCCTCATTTTGCCTTGCACAGTGCCCTGCATTTAGCAAGTATTCACCAAATGTTGATGCGATTAGATTTTCTTAATACTTAACACCCTTTTAAAGATTGGGTGCTCAGAGCCGGATGGCTGAGGGAACACTTAACTGATGACATCATCTTGCCTGCCTCTCAGGATGGGGCGTGTGCCACCGAGAGGAGTGACCAGGAGTGTCAGCAGATGAAATACTTGTGCAACAGGTTCTATTTCCTCCTCTAATGAATGGGATTAAGACTCCATAGTGGGGAAAAGAGATAGTAAGTGTAGGTAGGAGGAGGGCTGACAAGGGGATGAAAGGGAGGATGCTACATCGTTAGACAGGGATGTGGCTTTATTAAAAATATAAATAAAAGGATGGTGTAATGCAGAGAGAAACTTCTTGGAACCAGTAGGCTGATTAGACAAACCAGCTTCTCTGGTGCAAACCAGTTATTAATTGCCATTTATTTTCTTTGCAATAAAACTGTACCACCCAGCTACTTGCTTTCTCATTAGGATGAGTCTGGAGAAAGGGCTTACTTTAGGATTAGGAAATCCAAGAGAGATGCAGGGTAGTCAGAGCAGGTTAAGAGATAGCAATATTCCTTTCTCTTATTTGTCCTATCAGCCCTATACTTTACTGGTTGCCAAGATCCCTTTGCATTTGCTAGTAGGGTTTGCTACTGGAGTGGTGAAAGCCCTCTTGTTTCCACCCCTACCACTTCCTTTAGCCCCATCTTGTTTTCCTCCTTCACTTGATGCCCTCCTACCACACATGCTAGATTAGTCCTTTCCCATCTCTGAGGCCCAGGTGTGCAGGGGACTACCCTGCCATGAGCTGTCTAGACCTCAAATGTAATTTGTCTATCCTCTACTCTTCTGCCTTCTCCAAATAGTAGGAAGGTAGAGAAAAGGAAATGGAATGTGATTGTATGAAGTCTGGTTTAGAGGGCAGAATGTTTTGATTGCTGGGTTTAGGGCTTGTGGGGTCTCCTAATATGAAGATCTACTCTCTCTCCTGTTAATGGAAAGGCTTCACTCCATTCTTCCTTCTTTTATTCTGAGTAATGTGGACCCAGAGACAGATTTATATTGAAGGGTTGCTACTGTCCCCAAATGGGAAAAGATCACTCTTTGACTTGACTTTTTTTTTCCTGTTATAGAATATAGCATTATCATAAGATAAAAATTAATGATTTTGGACAGACTATGACTATAGGCAAGACACTAATACATTTGTAATGATTGAGCTTTGGGATTTTTTTTTTAAAGATTTTATTTATGTATTCATGAGATGCACTTTTCCTTCTGTCCAGCAGCAAAAAAGAAGAAGTTTGTGGAGATGTGCTTTTAGTTGGCATTTGAGAGACAGGCAGAGAAATAGGCAGAGGGAGAAGCAGGCTCCATGCAGGGAGCCCGATGTGGGATTCGATCCCGGGACTCCAGGATCACACCCTGAGCTGAAGTCAGATGCTTAACCGCTGAGCTGCCCAGGTGTCCCATAGTTTTGGGTTTTAAAAACATCATTTTAAAGTACATTGTTTTAGGTTAGATGCCACCCTGCTTTCTTTGGGGTGATTTAGCTGCAGACTAATCTAGAGGGAATAACAATGCTAAATGACTTTGTACATCAATGAACATTGTGATGTTACTTGAGACTTGGTGGGGAGAGTTTTGGTCCACGGGAATAATGTGGGCTGTGGTGTCTACTTCTTTCTCTCCCTTCAGATAAAATCCTCCCACGTGTCCCATTCTCTGGCTCTGGGAGGGATGGATGAGGTGGTGGGGGGAGATTTAATACACTCATCACATTGTTCAGGTCCTTTCCTGGGTGCGGTTCTGCAGAACTTCCTCCAAGAGCTGACTCAAGAATTCTCTTCCATTGTGATGGTGTTCTTGTTTTTACATGTTGTACCAATTTATAGCTTTGGCATCTCGGGTGGCATCATTTGGAGGTGTTAAGTTGGGAATGAGGAAAGTAGAAGTATTTTCAGAAGTTTCTTGAGAGAAAGGTAAAGGTTCCTTTCAGTGGCACTCCAAGTCCCCCTAGATGCTATGGCTCGAGAGCTAAAGAAATAAAAGCATATACTCTTCTTTTTTGTTGTTACCAATTCCTCTGAATAAGTTACTTGTTTTTCTGTCCTCTGTGAAACTGAGTATCTTGAAAGCTGGGATGGAGTCTTACTCATCTTTGTGTCCCTAGTGTTTAACACAGTGCCCAACTTGAAGTGCTTATAAATGTATGTTGATTTGGATAGTGGAGGGAAGCTTTAAATGCATTGACTACAGGCAGATGCATGCCTGGCATATTGAGTTGGGAGACATTAGTAGAGAGTGGAGATGGATAAAGGAAAGAATTTTTGTGGATAGGACACAGTTGCCTAAGAATTTCTTGAGAAATACGTGTTTTGCAGTTTTTCTTATGTGAGAAAGCATTTAGAAGTTGTGTTAGTTCATCTGACTAGCTGATGACCTTGAGCAAGGCTTCTAGTCACTGTGACCTTTGTAGCAGGGACTATAAAGATACCTACTTGCCTTTGCCTCTCAAGGGAGGGATTCAGCAAAGGGAGGGGCCCAGGATGAGATTGGGAGTGGGGAAAGAAAGCTTTGAGCCCCTTCTGGCCAGGCACGGTAGAAATACAAAGTTGTTATGATTATTGCTGTTGGCAAACAAGAAAGTCTCAGCCTCTTGTCTGGTGTGTATCAACCTCAGATTGAGTGGGTGCAGACTTGTATGTTGGGGTCACCTGTGGCTGTTGGCAAATGCCCCTGTGGTTTCTCAGAGTCCTGTGCAAGCATTACTTTCTGGCTCTTTTCCTTCTGTCCAGCAGCAAAAAAGAGGAAGTTTGTGGAGATGTGCTTTTAGTTGGCATTTGAGCATGAAGTGCCTTCATTTTCCACATATAACTAGTAAATATCTAAACTGGTAAAGGTCTATATAAGAAGATAGGCCAGGTTGGACATTCTTACCTAGGGTGTGACTGAAGCCTGAAGGGAGCTAGGCTTTGCACAACCTCCTGCCTTGAGAAGGGAGCAGTTGCTTCCCTGAGAAGACACTTGGATCCTGATCAGCTGATTTCCTGTCTCTACAGGGATGTGATTCCTCCCCCTTCCTTTTGGAAGAATGGATATTTTCTCATTTCCTGTTTGATAGCGTATTTTCTGAGTACCAGGAGACACTGGCTGACTATAAATCAGTTGGGGGGTGGGGTGGGAGGGTGGCTGCTTTTGTTTTCAGCAGAGTGGCTTTTGTTTGAGGAATTCAGAGCATATACACGAACCCAAGCTTCCTTGGGGGAGATACATACCTTAAAAGGGTTTGTTTTGAACCCCTTTCCCACCTGACCTGTAGTGGTGGAGCCTCATCTCTCACTTGGCTCAGAAAAGCTTGGTCCCTCATGCAGACCTCGCTATAGATTCCACTCTCTTCACATCCCCTGGTTAGCCCTTTTGGTGCCTGGGTCTACCGGGGAGCCACTGTTAGCCTCTGGTGGAAGTGACTCCACCCTTGGAGTGGAAGCTGGCAGGATGTGCCTCTGAGTCCTGACTGTCACGGGCTGGCCGGGGCTCTGGCTCTCCAGATTTCCTGTCATCTGTCCTTAGGAGCCGACCCTCTAGCTTCCTTTCTGGCCTGGTGGGAGCTGGTTGTTAACAAGCAGCGCCACCTGTGGACCCGCACAGCAGTTTCTGTGTTCCTAAGTGAGAGCTGCCCGTAGGTCCAGACAGGCTTGTTCCTGATCCATCTGGAGTGAGAGCAGAGTACTAGAAGAGAAGACTGGGGATGAAGGCATCACGATCTGCTTTGCTTGTAGTGGAGCTCTGCTTAGTGTTGGGGGAGCTGGAGTTCAATTTGCAACATACTAATTTCTTAGATTTCTTTTTCTTTCTTTCTTTCTTTTTTTTTTTTTGGACCTTGGAGAAGTCCTTAGAAATTCTTACAAAATAGGGGATCCCTGGGTGGCGCAGCGGTTTGGTGCCTGCCTTTGGCCCAGGGCGCGATCCTGGAGACCCGGGATCGAATCCCACGTCGGGCTCCGGGTGCATGGAGTCTGCTTCTCCCTCTGCCTGTATCTCTGCCTTGTCTCTGCCTCTCTCTCTCTGTATGACTATCATAAATAAATAATAAAAAAAAAAAAATTAAAAAAAAAAAAAGAAATTCTTACAAAATAGGACATTGCTTGGTAGGTTATAAGAAATGTCATTTTTAGGTTCTGTGGTAACACAAACAGCTTTTTCTAGTTTACCAGGGTTTTACATGGCTGGGTAATTGGTACGTTTAAAGTTCTTGGAGATCATTGGAGGTAGAACAGCCTTATAAATAGAATAAGCAAGCATGTGCCTAACTTTTAACAGTAAATTCTTCCTTTTGTTGTGGACCGTGTGCCCTTTCTCCTTGCTCCAGGGACTTTCTGGTTTGGGACTATTTTACAGTATCAGATAAATTTCTCCTTTAGGGTGGAAAGCAGCATCTTTCAGTGGAAGGGTAGTGTAGGTGTTAGAATTGTGGTTCTGCTCCATACTAGCTCTGTGACCTTGGTCAGTCACTTAACTGCTCTGAGCTGTGCCTTTTCTATTTAATTAGCAGATGTTGATGATAGTAACTACTTGCAGGGTTTTTGCAAAGGTTAAATGAATGCATATGAAGCTCATTGGTTGGTACATAGTGGGCATGTATTTGGAATTTTTAGTAGAGTCATGATAACAATGATTTTTAAAATAGTGGTAAAATGTACATAACATAAAATTTACCTCTTTAACCATTTTTTAAATAGATGTATCTATTTGAGAGAGAGAGTGGGGAGGGTGGCAGAGAGAGATGGGGAGGGAGTCCCAACTGGACTCGATGCTAAGCACAGAGCCGGACTCGGGGCTCCATCCCATGACCCTGAGATCATGACCTGAGCCAAAACCAAGAGTCAGTCGCCTAACAGAGTGAGCCACCCAGGTGGCCCCTCTTTAACCGTTTTTAAGTGTACAGTTCAGTGGCATTAAGTACGTTCACACTGTTGTGCAGCCATTACTACCATCCATCTCCAGGACTTTGTCTTCCGAACTTAAATTCTATACCCTTTAAACAGTAACTCCTCATTCCCCCTACCCTCCAGCCCCTGGCAACCATCCTTCTACTTTCTGTCTGTATGAATTTGAATACTCTAGGTACTTCATATAAGTGGAATTGTATATTATTTGTCCTCTTGTGACTGACTTATTTCAGTTAGCATAATATCTTCAAGGTTCATCTATATTATAGTCTCAGAATTTTATTCCTTTTTTTAAAAAAAGATTTTATTTATTTATGCATGAGAGACATAGAGAGAGGCAGAGACACAGAGGGAGAAGCAGCTTCACGCAGGGAGCCCAACATGGGACTCAATCCCAGGTCCCCAGGATCCCACCCTGGGCTGAAGGTGGTGCTAAACTACTGAGCCACCGGGGCTGCCCAATTTTATTCCTTTTTAAGGCTGAATAATCCTTTGTACATACCACATTTTGTTCATTCATTCATCCATTGATGGACATTTGAGTTGCTAGCAATGTGATTATTTTTAATATTAATATTGTTGGGGGGCATCTGGGCATATGCCTTCAGCTCAGGTCATGATCTCCAGCTCCTGGGATTGATTCCCAATCCTGGGATTTATACCTGTGTTGGGCTCCCTACTCAGCAGGGAGTCTGCTTCTCCCTCTCCCTTTGCCCCTCCCCCTGCTCCTGTGTGTGCATGCTCTTGCTCTTTCTCTCTCTCCCTTTCAAATAAATAAAATCTCAAAAAAAAAAAAATATTGTTGGATTGATTCTCTACAGTTAGAAGTCCAAAGCTGGGGGGAAGAGGATGAAGTGAAGGAAGATAATCATTGTTTTTGTGTTGACTTCATCTCTCTGGGTTTTGGTTACAGGACCTATTTTTTTTTATTTTTTATTTTTTATTTTTTAAATTTTTTTTTAAATTTTTATTTATTTATGATAGAGAGAGAGAGAGAGGCAGAGACACAGGCGGAGGGAGAAGTAGGCTCCACGCACCGGGAGCCTGATGTGGGATTCGATCCCGGGTCTCCAGGATCACGCCCTGGGCCAAAGGCAGGCGCCAAACCGCTGTGCCACCCAGGGATCCCTACAGGACCTATTTTGATAGGAGTCTGATGGATGATGGAACCCCATTTTGATAGGGGCTTGACATGATGGACCCACTGGAGCCCGTACGGAGGGTCCAAGCATGGTAGAAACCCAGGGGGGAAAGTTCCTAGTCTAATTTTTCCCAAGGATAGAGTACTTTGTAGCGCCTGTGACTTACCAGCCTTGCCTGCCTCCCTCCTTCCTCTGCTCTTATTATGAATGCTATTCTTGCTGTTGGAACATATCTTAGACTTAGTTTGCATTGTTGTTGTTTTTAAAGATTTTCTTTTTAAGTAATCTCTATACCCAACTTGGGGCTTGAACTTACAACCAAGATCAAGAGTCACATTTTCTTTCTTTTTTTTTTTTTTTAAGATTTTTATTTATTTATTAGAGACAGAGAGAGAGAGAGGCAGAGACTCAGGCAGAGGGAGAAGCAGGCTCCATGCAGGGAGCCTGATGTGGGACTTGATCCTGGGTCTCCAGGATCATGCCCTGGGCTGAAGGCGGCGCTAAACCACTAAGCCAACAGGGCTGCCCAAGAGTCACATGTTCTACCCACTGAGCCAGCCAGGCACCCGAGACTCTTAGTTTGTCTTACACAGGTCAGGGGCTGAGAGGAATTGCTGTACCACGGGTGTGATGAGCTCAATGAATGACTAGCCGTATCCAGCCTGGCTTGCCAGGGTGCAGGTTACAGGATATACACACATGTATGTGGGTACACAAGTATATATGCACATGACTATCCACACACATACTGTTCTTGACAGTTGATACAGCATGGAAGCTACATGTTCTCCTCTGGCGTCCCCTCAACCCAGCCCACCACCAGAATATACACATTGGCAACAGGGGGTTCCCAGGATGATGGGAGAGATTTTCTAGGGGATCGAGGCATAAAAAACCATAGCAGGAAGGTCTTGATAGTTTGGACAGGCACTTGAGGTTTCTAACAAAATTCTGAAGAGTGTTTGCGCCATACCAGGCCTGGGTTAGACCTCTACAAGTCCAAGAGCCCAGGCTTCTGTATCCTGTGCTTATGCTGAACGCAGGGGATGGAGGTTGAGGTTGAGAGGGAGAGGCAGCCCCCTCTAAACTCCTGGATAGCTATAATGTGTACTCTTCTGTTTGCTTATAGGGTAACGTGTGGTTCCTAATGATTTGTCTCCAGTCCTCTCTCTATGTGTAAGAGGACTGGAGTGTCATTGGGGTTTTTTGCTGGGTTGTATCATGGATACAGGGAAACATCCCCCTCCCAAGTTGGCCTACCTTCATATTTCCTGCTTTCCAACCTCCAGTGCCTAGAGACCAGTTATCTTTCAAAAGCTATTCAGGGTGATTTTATGTTGTCCACATAATATATTAATTCTGTATTAAGTTAATAAAGATTACATTTAGTGTTAGTATGGTTGTATAAACATACCTGACTAAGGAATTACATTTGTGCTTTGTGAAGGCCACTACAGGAGAGGATCTAAAAATGAATATACAAAAATAATCTGTTTTAGAGAAACATAGGTTAAATACAAAGGACAGTAGGGGGCACTTGTATGACAGTGGAGTAGACATGCCCAAGACTCCAGTTTGATTTTTGAGCTTTAACATGTTTCTTGGAAAGTTCATGTTTTTCCCTTATGCAGTTTTCTTTTTTTTTCCTTATGCAGTTTTCTTTATGCAAAACTGACAGTTGGATTTTAAACATAAAAATATTTGGCATATTCAACAAGGTCTGTTTGCTCTGTCGACTAAAAATGGACTTTCTTCAAATTTGTTAAATTTGGGACGCCCGGGTGGTTTGGCGTCCGCCTTCAGCCTAGGGTGTGATCCTGGAAACCCGGGATTGAGTCCCACATCAGGCTCCCTGCATGGAGCCTGCTTCTCCCTCTGCCTGTGTCTCTGCCTCTCTCTCTCTATCTCTCATTAATAAATAAAATCTTTTTTTTAAAGATTTTATTTATTATTTATTCATGATAGACATATATATATATATATATATATATAGAGAGAGAGAGAGAGAGAGAGAGAGAGAGAGAGGCAGAGACACAGGCAGAAGGAGAAGCAGGCTCCATGCAGGGAGCCCGACGTGGGACTCGATCCCGGGACTCCAGGATTGCGCCCTGGGCCAAAGGCAGGCGCCAAACCGCTGAGCCACCCAGGGATCCCCAATAAATGAAATCTTAAAAAAATTTTTTTGTTAAATTTATTTTCTTACTTTCAGGTGCTCTTTGGCAAGCCGAAATTACCAGATTAAACATTATTTCATTTAACAATATCAACATAAAAATCTTTAAAAATTTGTCTGAAACAATCTATTAGAAGCTTCAATTTCTGTTGTCGGCACATTCTTACTACTCTGTTAGTCACTCAAGGATCTTATTCAAATAGTTTCTTGTACAAAAACAAAGAGTGATAACAAAGAAAAAAACGAATGTACTTCATATTGTGTGTGCCTAGAGGTACCAACAAACACTTGAAAAATGCCTAAGAGGTTTGAACCCTTTCCACTTGCATTTTGTAGCTGATGTTAAACTAACATAGCTTTCTCTTATTTGAATAATATTGTCAAAAGGTTCTAAAGGCCAAAACAATTAGTTGTGAGCGATCCCTCTCCCGAATTCCCTGTGAGCAACTTTGATGAGGAATAACAGTATCATTTTCAAATTGGCCTGTGCACAAACTGCATAATTATAGGTATTCCGTTTTCCATACATACGATATAGTTGGCTCTTAACCCATGAAAATGGAGGAGGGCATGCTGAATACTTTAGACTCACAGATAAATCCTAAAACTAATTTTAACCAACTGTTCTATCATTACTGCTACTGGAATTACCAAAGATGTTTATAGGGGGAACAAATGAACAGATTTTCCCCGCCTTTGTTTATTCTTTACCTACTTTTTAAATGTTCTCACTCATTATTCTTTACGTTACAGCAAAATGAACTAGTGCCCTTCCTATATGTGCCCTGTGTTTTCCTGTTTTGTGCCTTTGCTTAGGCTGTTTCCTCTGCCTGGATTTTATTTTCAGTTCTACATCTTATTTGTCCTTCCACATCCATCTCAAGCATCACTGGTTTTGGTGCAACATTTTCCTAATCCCTTCAGGTAGAAGTCCTATCATCTTTCTGACCTTACATAATATTATTGAAAGAAATTCACTTAACAGGAATAGTAATCACAACTGACAACTGACATTCCTACGACCTTTTACAAAATGCTATTCATGCATATTAGCTCTTTTGAGCTTCGTGTACAGTTTTTGCCTTCTGCTTTACAGCTGAGGAAACTGAGGCTCAGGGAGGCTAAGTGACTTACCTGGGGTCACACACAGCTGGAACTGAATATAAATCTTATGACCTCAAACCCCATGTTCTTTCTACCAAACAATGCTATCTTATGATTCTTATCTTTTGCTTCTGTGTGTTACGGTTATTTATCTGGCGCACTACTTTGTGCTGTTCTTGTTCTCTGTGACCCTTATATCCCATAGCACAGAGTATTGTGTATAATAAGCCCATAGCACAGAGTATTGCATATAATAAGCCATCAGTAAACATTTGAAAGGCTGATAAGTCAGGGAGATGTAAGTGAATACATTTATGTAGCACAGATGCATAATGCATATTTGTAGGATTTAATTGTAAAATGGATCAAAGACCTTAGTATAAGCACTTATATGACATTTACTAAGTGCCAGATACTTTTATAAATATTTTGCATGATATTAACTCAGTTAATTCTCTCAACAACTACATGAGATAGGTACTGTTTCATTTGCATTTTATACTCGATGTAACTGAGCGACAGGAGAGCTAAGTGACTTGCCCAAGGCCATACAGTTAAGAAGCAGAGAGTTGGGTTTCATGCTGACAGGTGTTCCAGCCCCAGAATCCCCCTGCACTCCTAATTGTTATGCCATTATCAGTTGTTAAGAATATTTTTACACTATTCCTTATGAACTCCTCTCTGTCTCAGGTGTGGCACAACTAGAAAAAGCAGAAGCAGCGTAGTTTGTGAATGTAATGTAGAGCAGTGGTTCCATCAGAATCACCTGGAGGGCTTGTTCAAACAGACTGCTGGGCCCCACGCCCCAGTTTCTGATTTCAGTAAGTCTGGGGTGAGGCTTGAGAATTTCTAACATGTTCCCAGGAGATGCTGCTGCTGCTGCTGGTCTGGGACTACTTGCATAGAGTATGAGTTAAGAGCATGGACTCTGGAGCTAAGCTACTAGGGTTTGAATCTCAGCCCTGCCATTTACTGTGAGCCTGGGCAAGTTCTTAAGCCTTTCTGTGTTTCAGTCCTCATCTAGAAAGTGATCATATTGTTAGCACCTACATCATAGAATTCTTACGGAGATTGAATGAAATGATACATGATGGTTATTGGCTCACAATAAATATGCAGTGTTAACTACAGTAATGGTAGTAAGAGTTTACAGTCTAGTTACAAAGACTAGACTCGAATAAATAATAAAAAATAGTGTGAGATTAGATTAGTTCAAGTAGTTCTTTTTTTTAAAAATGATTTTATTTATTTATTCATGACAGACACACAGAGAGAGGCAGAGACACAGGCAGAGGGAGAAGCAGACTCCATGCAGGAAGCCTTACGTGGGACTTGATGCTGGGTCTCCAGGATCACACCTGGGGCTGAAGGCAGGCGCTAAACCACTGGGCCACCGGGGCTGCCCAGTTCATGTGGTTCTGACCCTAAAGTCCTTTAGAGATGAAGTATGTGTATGTTGGGGGTGGGAGAAGCAGTGAGGGGTCAGGAGGAGGAGAGGTACATGAGATGAGATAATAGAAAGTTCTATAATCAAAATTTGGAAAGATCGGGGTTATCAGTGGTTTTGGTTTTAAAACCAGAGAATTGAAGGAATTGAGAGAGAAAAAGGAAGCAGGAAAGAAGAGAGAAAGAGGGGGAAGAGAAGGGGATGGGGGACGAGTGAGAGATGCTGGCACTATGTTTACCAGAGATAACCCAACTCCTTTTCTCATTACTCTTTCATAGCACTGGTAGCTGGGCTGATGGTGACTTTCCTGGCAGTTTGCTCTTTGTGGGGAACAATGGTTAAGGAAGTGGTGTGCTACTGGCTTCTGAAGCTGGGCTCTGCGGCCTTGATCCTCCACAGCTGATTCACATACTTTTGATTCTTGCTGAGAAAGGCAGTTGTTAGGTTTGGAAGTTTTCAGATTCCAGAGCCAGCTGGACAGCTAACCCTCTGGTAGCTATTTCCCAAACTACCAGCCCTTTGTCGCCTCATTTCCCTGGGCCCCTTCTTTTTGACTTTGAAGCAGTATCCTATATTTAGTAAGCTAGCCAGTTAGAGCTTTGAGGGGGATGTCTCTCCCACCTTAGAATTCTGGCTGGATGGAGTATTTGGACCCAGGAACATGATGTGTCCTGTTAAAAAAACTTTAACCTCATCTTCATCATCAGCCACGTTCAAAGGTCAGCGTACAGTGCTAAGAATGTACCTCTAGCTCATGGGCAAGGAGCAGTGTTTATTTTTGGGTGTCCTGAATAAAATATTTGGTAAAGGAGTGGGGAGAAGTTCAGATAGCTCCATTTATGGTTGAGCAATGCTTGGCATTCTACAGAAGGGACCATATGGACGGTGGGGAAGAGTTTAGCATTCTGATTGTTCACCTCTTGCTCCCTCCATTCAGGGACGATTAGGGACACCTCATTAACCATTGGAGTGGGACAAGTATTTCTTGGATTCACATGAACCTCAGCCCCGCGTCTCGGGCATCTTCTGCTCTCCCAGCCTGCTGAATCACCACGTAGGAATGGCAGGAGCCAGGTTGCTGCCCGGAACACCTGGAGCGCTCTCCGCGTGATGCACTGTTGACTGCTCTTGGTCTCCTAGACACAGCTTGGGCCTCTCCAGGCCTGTTGGAGTGATAGGCTGGGTCTTAGCCGCGCCCCCCCCCCCCCCCCCCAGCTTGTTCCACAAGGCGCTGACCTACTTTTCAGAGACAATTAAGTGTCTGTGAGCAAAAGAAGGCGGTGACCCAAGTGAAGGTGAACCAGAGCTGCATTAAACAAACATTTGCAGTTACTTTTTTTGTCTCACACAGCAGGGTCCATCTCAGTACAAATGGAACGGGCCAGCCAGGCTGATGTGGGGGCCAAATTCCAGATGCTTATCCAGATAACCACCCTCGAAATCTCAATCCATCCATCAGTGAGCTTTAATATAAGAAATCACCTTCTGTGATCATTGACCCCTTTGTCTTTGGGTGAGAGGAGAAGGTTTGGAAGGAAGCTGGGGCTCTTAGAGTGAATCAGCGTTGTAAGCCAGCAGCTTTTTTGGTGGCAATGTCCTGGCTCACCCTCTGAGAGGATTCGAGTCTTTTTTTTCTAGGCTGGGCTAAGAGGCTGCATGGGAGCCTAGACGTTTAGGAAAGGAGTGAGTAGCTTGTGTAGGTTTTCCTGTCCTGTGAGACAAGGGTTAGATTCAGGCTTTACAGTGAGAGGGTGTGAACTCTTTCCCACTTCAGTCCTAGATGTCACCTACCTTGTTTAGCAAAGCCCAGTCAGTCCTGCCTCTCTGTTGAATATGCTTACGCCTGTTATCCTTTAGCACTGGAAGGATCTGGTGCCCTGAGAAGGGCTGTGACTCCTGTCCTATATCTGCCGGCTCCAGGACCCTGGGGGATTTACTAAGTCAGCAATTAGGCAGTTTCTTCAACTTTTATTTTTAGCAACTCCACACACGTGACAACTTCCATAATCTCCCAGTCAATAGAAAGAAGTTATTGATAATGCACCCAGAGATCCAGATCAGATCTTCAAGTACAGGAAAGAAGAAGTTTAGGAGGACTCAGTCCTGCTATTCTCTTGTTGGAACTCTGCCTGATAGCCTTTGAGATGAAAGCCTGTCTGAAGATCTGGGTTACATCTCAGAGCATGGGTCAGAAGTCAGCATGGCATCAATGTGGATTGTGTGAATGGCTAAATTTCTAGGGGAAGAGGATTTGAGGTGACCTGAAATTGCTCCCCTCCTCCTAGACGTCCCAGAGTCTGGTCACAAGCTTCTGTTCCTTTATGCCCCTGAAACCTGGTCTCTCAGCCTCTGAATGGTGTCATTCCTTCCCCACCTCTATCCTATATGACAACACCTGTCCTGGCATTCCAAGTCTCTGGCTGCCACACCTTACTTTCCATTCCCCAAAGCTGGACCCAGGTTCATTTTCGCCATTGAGCTACCGAGTTCTGCTGCATAGCATTGTGCTGACTGAGCCTTTATAGATTTATAAGCTCCAGCCGCAGTTTGACTCTGAGCCCGGCCCTGAAGTCTTTTTCTTCTCTCCTGGCTGACTCCTGCTCATTGCCCCTATAGCAGCTATCCCAAACTTTCCCATCTCCTCAGACTTGCTGCTCCACCCCTACCTGGTAACTCTCAATAAGTCCTGCAGCCTTGCACTCACCATGGCTCTGCCTCTCAGCGCACCTGTGATCTTCCTGTCCTCACTGTGTACAACCTGGGTCAGAGGCAGGTCTCTGGGCATGCACATGGTTTGTATTCCCAGTCTCTCCCCACCTAGTGACTTTTTTTTTTTAGTAACTCTTTATAAATATGTTTAGATTTCCTCCATCCTAGGACAGAAATTCTTTTAAGCTGGTCTCTTCTTTGTTGTCTTTTTCTGCCCCCCTCCCCCTTTTAAACCACTAGTCATCTTGACCCCTGTAGCCTGGCTGTGGTGACCACCATCCCAAGTGAAGCTGCCATCACTTGTAGTAACCTACTTGCAAAGTTTTCCCGAATCTCCTTCATTTCTCATGCTCTTTGACCTTGTCACAGCATTTGACCCTCTTTGGATCTCTTTTCCCTCCCACTCTGCCCTCTTCCTGGATGAGTTTACCTAGTTTGGTGATTTCATTTATGAATGTTGTCTATGTGTATGGTGATGACTCTCACAGCAAAATCTCTAAGGACTTTTCCCTGGATTCCAACCTTGTATTTCCAAGTAGCTATGGTCCTTTTCCACTTCAGAGTTTGCAGAAATTCTCTATAATATATCTGAAACCAAGCTCATCATCATCCCCCTTCTTCTCCTGCCCAGCCAAACCCACTTCTCTTCTAGTGTCCCCCATCTCCGATACCAGTATCACTCTCTGCCTATTTGTCCAAGCTAGGAACTTTGGATTTATTTTTTGTTGTCTTAATTCTCCATATCTGATTGAACACTGAGTTCTGTTTGTTCTAGTTCAGAAACATCTCAACATCCATCCTTTCTCATCCATCCATCCTGGCAGGACCCACTGCCCTGTTTTAGATCCTCATCATCGTTGGCTTACTGCCAGTGACTTTTGCAGGGTCCACAGTCATTGAACACCTAAAATTTTTTTCGATACATTTTACAAAAGTACTCTCCATGGAAGTTGTACCACATGGTTGAGTTTTACATTATATCTCTTGTTGAAAATTCCAATGCTCACTGCTTTCTATTCCTTCAGAGGGTGAAGTTCAGATCTCTTAGAAGGGATATGATTCTCAGTTTTATCCCATATTTATGCACTTTCCTATACTTTGGATGTTCTTTTTACTCCATCTGCTCACAAATTCCTTTCCTATTGTAAAGCAATCTTTCATGGCAGCTCAAAACTAACTAGCTGTTGATGATGTTCCAGATTATTTCCCCTTGCCCCAACCAGGAAAAATGGAATTTATCACCTCATCTGAGTTCTCATGGTACTTTATACATCCCTTTGTAATAGTACTTATCTTTATAGTTATCTGTTGAATCGTCTGGCTCCTTTACACCCTGAGTTTAATGAGGGCAGACTATACCTTTTTCATCCTTGTTTCTTTGGTGCCATGCGCTTGATCGAGTTGTTGAGTCATGTGTACAGAGTCTGTTGTCTCCACATTTTGGAAGTCTGAAAGAGCAAAGATGCTGGTGGGTATTAGTTGTGGTAGGATCTCCTGTCCTCTTTTTATTTCACAAAGTATATGTGTTTACTATGTGGAATTATAAAATAATGAAAACTGTAAAACTAGAGTCACCTAGGGGTGCTTGGCTGGTCAGTCGGTAGAGCATGGGACTCTACAATCTCAAAATCTACAATTTACAATCTCAGGGTTGTAAATTTGAGTCCCTTGTTGGGTGTAGAGATTAATTAAAAATAATTTTTAAAAAAAGATTTATCAGAGAGAGAGAGAGAGAGAGAGAGAGAGAGCATGAACAGAGGGAGAGGGAGAAGCAGATCCCCACTGAGCAGGGAGCCTGATGTGGGACTCCATCCCCAGACACTGGGATCATGACCTGAGATGAAGGCAAATGGCCAACTGACTGAGCCCTCTAGGCTCCCCTTAAAAATAAAATCTTAAAAAAAAGTTGAAGTCACCTAAAATCCCATCACTTGGATAACCACTATAAACATTTTGCTGTATTTTCTTTCAGATATTTCTTCTATGAATATATATACATGTAAATATATATTTTGCAAAATTATACTATTCCTTGTTTTCTTTATGGTAAAAGTCAGTGTCAAGAAATACGTACCCAGGGCAGCCCCGGTGGCGCAGCGGTTTAGCGCCGCCTGCAGCCCAGGGCCTGATCCTAGAGACCTAGGATTGAGTCCCACGTCAGGCTCCTGCATGGAGCCTGCTTCTCCCTCCTCCAGTGTCTCTGCCTCTCTCTCTCTCTCTCTCTCTCTCTCTATGTCTATCATAAATAAATAAATATATCTTAAAAAAATACGTACCCATATGATAATCTATTTTTTTAAATTTTTATTTATTTATTTATGATAGTCACAGAGAGAGAGAGAGAGAGGCAGAGACACAGGCAGAGGGAGAAGCAGGCTCCATGCACCGGGAGACCGATGTGGGATTCGATCCCGGGTCTCCAGGATCGCGCCCTGGGCCAAAGGCAGGCGCCAAACAGCTGCGCCACCCAGGGATCCCCCCATATGATAATCTATACTGTTGTCAATATTCCGTTGCATGGGCATTGCCCTCCGAATAAGTTGTACCATGTAGTTGAGTTTTTACACTTCCTTGAGATTTTTTCCCCTGTGGTTGTTTTTTTTATTGTTATTGGAGGTTTTACGTATTAGAATGATTTAATTAAGGCTGTGTTTTAGGAAGACTGATTTTGCACCATATGCAACATGGATTGGCCTCCCTTCTTTGGAGGCCATTTTAGCAATTCTGGTGTGATATTACTAGGATTAGGTGGGAGAAGTGACTGTTGCGTAAAGGAGATGATGGGGGGTGGGGGGCGGGGAGAACTGATAAGGACTTGATAGTGGGCCAGCTAGGTAAAGGGTGCCATTGCCTGAAGTGGGAAACTAAAAGGAGGTATCAATTTGGGGAAGGAAGCTGTGGATTCCTTTTTAAAAACTTGGGTTCTAGCTGTTGTGGCACGCTCAGATGGAAATGGCCCGCAGGCAATTGGCATGGCACAACAGCCGTCGGGAGAGGCAGGGCTCAGTCATCTCATCCTGATACTTAAACCCCTCCATAATAACCTTTCCAGCATCCTCTTCCAGCTGCCTCCTCAGATCTAAGCCAGACAAGACTGTCTTCCTGTAGGGCCTCCCCTCATTGTGTCTGTCTTGTGGAATCTTACCCATTGTTTGCGACCCACCTCAGAGTCCTCCAGGAAACCTTTGATCACCCACACTGGAAATTAGTTCCTCATTTCTTAAATGCTAATGGTCATTTTTTCCCCTTGTATCTTTTATATTGTATCTTAACATCCCATTTGTACATGTGCATTATTTTCTTCCAAAAGATTAGAAGCTCCTCGATGTTGAGGACTGTGTCATATACTCCATTTTATCTTCCACATTATTGCTGGCACATAAGTATGCAAAAATAGTTGGTGATTTATGGAGTAAATAGAACCCACTTTAATGTATTATTAATGAATTGGATTATTGTTCCCTACCTAACACCTAATAAAGTGCTAACACTATTTTATGTGCATTTTCCTACTTATTTTTCTTAAATAGGCAGATATGGGAAGTGAAGTGGAAAACAAGAGGTGTGAAATGTTTCCCCTTTCACAGCCATGTTCTTTGTTTCCTCCAAGATTCTTAAGTGTGGTATATATCCTTGCCCGCTAGCTTCCAACCCCCTCCGGTCTCCCAAAATTGCAGTTGCCAAGGTCATTAATCACCTCCTAATTGCCAAATCCAATGGGAATTTTCCAGCCCTGATCTCATGTGACCTTCTCATGTATTTGACTATGAAACACTCCGTCCTCCTTGAAAGGTTCTCCTTCCCTAACTTACTGTGACCATATCCTCTCCTGATTTCCTCCTTCATTTACAGATTTATCTTCTTTTAAATAAAGGTGCTTTCTAGGGTTTTGTCTTTGTCCCTGTATATCATTTTCTTGAGTGATCTTACTCATACCCTTAGATTCAACTGCTGGGTCAGAGCTCTCTCCTGAGCTGCGTGCATTGATCTCTGGGTATTGGGGGTATTGGAGGATTTCTTTTACATACCTTGCAGGCACCTTTTACTCAGCTCATTCCACACTGAACCCTTCATCTTCACCCTGGCAAGCCTGCTTCTTTCTCTCCTATCTGTCTTCTACCCAGTCACATTGAGTGAGATACTTGGGGAATCATTTGAGAATCTTCTCTCATTTGGTCCATCAGCTTACATCCACCCTACCTCAAATATGGCAGTGCTCAAATGCTGTATAATTCGACTGCGGATCACACATCCCTTCCTTTCTTTGCATCCCCAATGCTACTTTTTTGTTATGATTCTATTATTTCTCAGTATATAACTGGGATAGTGTTC
This sequence comes from Vulpes vulpes, assembly GCF_048418805.1. Classification (NCBI taxonomy): domain Eukaryota; kingdom Metazoa; phylum Chordata; class Mammalia; order Carnivora; family Canidae; genus Vulpes; species Vulpes vulpes. The sequence goes on along the minus strand of NC_132789.1, from coordinate 41,558,649 downwards.
TAACTGGTTCCCCTCCATTCTGTCTTGCTCCCCTTCCTTGCACAGCTGCTAGAATACACTTTCTGAAATTAAAATCTAATTATAAAAAAAGTCACCCCTAAGCATAAATGCTTTCAGTGACTTCCAAAGACTTCATTGTCTTCAGAGTGAAATATGGTTTCTTTAGCATGGCATGCCAAGCTTTCATGTCCTGCCATCATTCTTCCAGGGAACAGAGTACCCTACACTGTAGCCATGTCAAACTATTTTAAGTTCCTTTACTGCATTGTGTTCTCTTGTGTTTTCTACTTTGCTTTTTCCCTCCACAGCACTCCTGCCCCCATCAATCCAGTTCTTTCTGGCCCTGAAGGCGCAGTAGCACCTCCTTTGGAAAGCCTTCCCAAGGCTTCCATGTGCTGCTTTGCTTTTGTGCACGTTTACCAGCGTCGGCTGCACTGTATTGCATGTTGGTACACTTGGCTTGTCTCACTTTTGAGAGAAGAGGCTCTGAGCTCCTCACCTCCATCCTTGCTGCTATACAAATTTGGCACAGGGCAGGCTTGTTGGATGTATGAATGATTTAGTGAGGAGGTATGTGGTCAGTGGCAGTGCTGGCATTAGGATTTAGAATCTCTGGTTCTTGGCTTATAGGCTTTTCATTTACTTTTTGACTAGGTTGTTCATATAATGGACTATTTAAAAAGGTGCGAAAAGATGTACAGTAAACTCTTTCTTCCACTCCAGCCAACCTTTCCCCCTCCTTGAAGACCATGAATATTATCAGTTTTTTGTGCCTTTCAGAGATGATACACACACTTATTTATTCAACAAATAACTGTTGAGCATGCACTACGTGCCAGGTCCTAAGCTAGGCTCTGGGGATGAATAGTGAAGAAAGCAGATAAAAATCCTTGACTTTCTGGAACCTAATTTTTTTTAAAAGATTTTATTTATTTATTTGAGAAAGAGAGCAAGAGAGAGAGCGCAAGCATGAACAGGGAGAGGAGTAGACTCCTCACTGAGCAGGGATCCTGATGTGGGAGTCTGGGATCGTCACCCGAGCCGAAGGCAGATGCTTAACCCACTGAGCCATCCAGGCACCCCTGGAACCTAAATTCTATATATTTTTATTCCCTCCTTTGTAAAAAAAAAAAAAAAAAGAGAGAGAGAGAGAGGATAACATAAACTCTGTTTGACCTTACTTTGTTTTACTTACTGTATCTTGAAGATTAATCCATTTTAGCTCATAAAGACCTCTTTCTTTTCCTGCTTATTATTCCATTATATGGATATACTATCATTTATTTAGCCGGTTCCCTACTGATGGATGATCTTTTGTTATTATAAAATGCTGCAAAATGCTGCAAAAACCTGTTGTGTATTTGTCATTTTGCATGTGTATATAGGACATATATAAGTGTGCAGTTGCTGGGTAGTTTGATCCATGACTTTAATTTTCTTATTATGAATATTTCAAGCATGTAGACAAGTATAGAAAACACTATAGCAGATACATATGTACCCACTACTCCTTAAACAGTTGTTGACACCCTTACTGAGGGTCTGTCTGCCTATTAGCACCTTTTTAGCATCGTGATGTTGTCCCACTGAATATTATCTCAGACTTAAGATACTAAGTTTCTTAGAACTCATACCCTGCCATCCTGGAGTCATCACTATACAGTCTATCTTGGACTGTTTTTTGTTTGTTTGTTTGTTTGTTTTGTTTTTGGTAATGTAACCTCATTTTTAGGAAAAGAAAGCTTCGAAGGAAAATTCCATTATGCTATTTTTAGTGTCTAGCATCTGAGTTTCAAAAATGTTTATTTTGCCTCCTTCCTCTGCTCAAAAGCAACACAGGCCACTCCTGTTGTCTTGGAGACTTGTTTTAGTTGCTGTGGAGGAGCTCAGGTGAATTGAGCTGGTAAGCACTCCCTCTCCCCACTCTGGGTTTGTCAGAATAACTAAATGTGGTTCTCTTTAGTGGGCGCCTTTATCTGATATGGAGGTGCAGCTGCATCCTCTGAGTCCTGATGGGTTTAGTGAGAGAAGCTCTTCTGGAGCAAGAGGAAGCTGTTGATCTCTATTACACATGGATGCCTGTAGCTGTGTCAGGGTGCTTTTGTTGAAATAAATGTCCTTCCCTCCCATCTCTCTGCTGGAGGTCCATAACCTTGTTCCAGTAGTAGGTGACTCTGGTCTCTGGCCTTTTTCTTAGGTCCCCAGAATGCCCAAGGAAGCTTTTAGGTTATGATGTTATAAACATAGCAGGGAACTTTAGTCTCAGGTAGAACTAGAATCAGAGATCATGGCAGGTACAGATTGACCTTAAGGGCAGGTATTTTTGCCTTCCCTCCCAATTTTCACCTTATTTGGTCTTGAAGTATTATAAAACCAATGTAGGGAGGAGAGAACTCCTAGGTTTCACCCATTTTTCCATGGACCATACAGTCAGAAAGAAAAGGATCAAGGAGAGAGGACTGATTTGAGAGCACGTGGCCTAAAACACAAGGCCTTTTAAAGCTTATTGCCAGGCCCCAGAGCATAAATCTGGTCCACACAAATTTGCTTTCCAAGCCTGGGGTGAGCACAGAGTGGGCACAGCTCCTTGGACCTTTGCTGCCAGGCCCACGCTTAGTTCCCTTTAAAGCCTCCCTTGGTCTTGCCATTTCAGTTCTGTCCTTCTAAGCATGAAGTCTGACTTGCTTTGTCTTCTATTCCTCAGCCCTGCAGAGGCAACTCTGGCCCTGGGGACAACTCTTTTCTTCAGATGGCAAACTTATTTTCTCTCTAGCAGACCAGAAGGACGAGGTGTAATTCAACCCCTTTCTCCATCAGACACTGCTGCCAGGGAGAGACAATGGAGAAAGTGATCTTTGTTGCTCCCTGAATAGGACCATGAACCTGGCACCTGCTTTTGTTACTGGCTTCTTAAGTCACTGGAGACATTTTTGCTGTCTTCCTGGGTCAGCAGCTGCTTTGGAGTAACAGTAGCAACTGGCCTCAAAGAAAATGGATGTATTTATATGAGGAGAGTTACCTTTCATGTCCCTAAACCTCTTGTTAGGGCTAGTCTAAGGAGTGAGCAGTTGGAAGTCAGCTGTGCCTTCTGTTGAACCACCTATGACCCTCACCTTCTCTGAATCTGAACAGATTGATTCCTTTTTTGTCCTGTTCTGTATCTCGTTAGACTGAGTTCTATGTTCCCAGTACCTAGGTTAGTGCCTCGTGTGTGCGGAGTATGCAACAAATGTATGCATGGGTAAAGTCCTTAAACTGGCTCTCTAGGTTTAGCTTACCACACCCTGACATGGGGGTGCCTGGGGGAGAAGGTCTTTTATTTTTGTTTTATTTTTTAAAGATTATATTTTTATAGAGAGAGAGGGGGCTGAGGGAGAAGGAGAAGCTGGCTGAGCAGGGAGCTCGACTTTGGGCTCAATCCCAAGACTCTGACCTGAGCTGAAGGCAGATGCTCAACTGACTGAGCCACTGGGGGCCCCAGGACCTTTGTTTTTTGAGGAAAGATTGCTTCAAAGGAATTATGGAAATTATTGATTTGTAGTAGGGTTTGGGGGGACTGTGTGAACTCCCACGCTGGATCTTTTCTCTCTTCATCAGCCTAGAACTTTCTCCTCAATTGTAATGCTCAACTGGCAGACTTGTCCTCCTATTTTAGGGTTTATATCCTGGGCCTGACTCAGGCCTTCATTCCACCTAGGTTCTGGTGTCCCTGAGCCCACTCAGGGGCAGGACAGGTATTCCTTTTTAACTGTCATCCTGTCATTGTAGAGTGGGGAGCCCTGAGGACTACATCTATGCCCTGTCGTCTGCATTTCCTCGTCTGTCTGCATTCAATCAAGTTCCACATCACTCGGAGGTGTCTGTGCCTTTGTATGGGCTGTTGGAGACAGCAGGGCTTTCTCCCTCTGTCAGCAGCTGGCCAGAGGGTGCCTATTGGACTGCCAGATCCTGAGCCTTTCACATTGTTCTGGAACATAGGGGAGCATCTCTCCTACCCCCTGAGCTTTCACCTCACCGTTCGTCATGTGGGACCTATGAAGATGAAAGATGAACAGCCCCAAAGCATAGAGAGGTATTGGGCTACAGTGCTTTGAAATGCTCTAATTTTGAGGAAAGGTCCCTAGTCTGCAAGAATACAATTGGAGTGGAGACTGCCGTCCTCCTCTACTCTTTCCCCAAAAGCCTTAAGTCTTACGAAGCCTTCACTTCATTCATAATTCCAAACATCCTTGTTTTTGTTTAATTTTTATCTGATAAAATGTCATTAAACAATTTCAATGGTGAAACACACAGAGGAAATGACAAACTAGCATGTGTTGTCTTTTAAATGCACTTAGTTCGAGTGGCTATTTTAAAAGTCAGTTTTTCCTGCCGTTAGATTACTGTTGTCTGGGCTGCTTTGCTCCTTCAGGTGGGAGGAGTCTCTGAATAGGATGTTATGGTGGCGTTAAAGCAAGAGGACCCAGCTCTGCCCTGGCTAATTGATCTTTCTTTTACATTCTTATATTCATATTGCGCTATTAATTGCTTCCAGATCATGACACAGAACGGATCTTAGAGATCTGTGGTTCATTGACCCCCCTCCACTTGTAAACAGAAGTTTGTATGTAGGTGAGTTATGTGCCTTTTTCTAGGGAAAGTATCCTTGGTTTTCGTCAGATTGTCATTGGAGTTTGTACCTAAAAAGAAAAGAGTAACTAACATTTTATAGGAATTTGGGGGCTCCTGCTCACATAGCTAATTTGTGGTAAAGTTGGATCTTGATATAGACTCTGGAATCCAGGTATTTTGATTCTGCAACACAAATTCTTTGCACTGTACTCTATTATTCATTCTCTTCCTGGAGTAATAAGTGGAATAATGCCAGGAAACAGACACACATGATCTGAACTGATGTTTAATGTTTGCCTTTCTCTGTCCACAGCCTTATTTTACAGATAAGGAATCCAAGGACCTGGTCTTTTGGCCTAGGTGACATCAAAGATACAGTGATTCTTACAGTAATAGGTCATAGAATCTGTTTATTTATTTATTTTTTACTGTTTTCCACTGTCTAACTTATGGTCTTCAAGCAGAAGTCCTTTTTAACCATTGAATCTTGCCTATGAAATTGTTCTTTTGAAAAAAGGAAACATGTATTGTGTCCCCCTTGACTCCTGTAAATACTCAGGTCTGCACACAGTGGTTGGCTACCTTGTTAGCACTGACTAGTAGCATCAGAAGGCACAAAACCTTGGGTTGGATATTTTTATTATTTAAAAATGTTCCCCTCTCTATTATCTTAGCAGCTGTTAGTATTACTTAGCCTGATCTTTTCAAGTGGGCACAGTCTCTTTTTTGTTTTCACAGTGCTACTTATACAGTTTCTTCACTTGCATTCAACCTGCATAATTAGGAGTTTTTGTGGAACATTATGTTGGACATGCTGTGAGTTCTACCCGAATCACTGAATGGCAGCCTGCATGGCAGGTTGCTTGGAAAACCTTCAGGACTGGGAGAGGGGTGTCTCTCTTATGAGGAGTTGTTCTGTAGAGTCTGATTCGGTTGGTTGCCTGTGGGTTTCTAGGATTCCAAGGCTTTTATGGTAAGATGAGCCAGAGCACCAGAGTACAGTTCTTAGGCAGATTGCTTAGCTTATTTTCTCATATACAATTTAAAATGTACAGACACCTGGGTGGCTCAGTGGTTGGGTGCCTCCCTTCAGCCCAGGGCATGACCCTGGAGTCCCAGGATTGAGTCCTACATCGGGCTCCCTGCATGGAGCCTGCTTCTCCCTCTGCCTGTGTCTCTGCCTCTCTGTGTCTCTCATGAATAAATAAATAAAATCTTTAAAAAATAATAAAAATAAAATGTACAATTATCTTTATAAAGATATTTTGTTTTATTTATTTTTAAAAAATACTTTATTAGAGAGAGAGTGAGAGAGTGAGGGAGAGAGAGCACAGGCTTAGGGGAGTGGCAGAGGGAGGGGGAGAAGCAGGCTCCCCGGCAAGCATGGAACCCAATGCAGGGCTCAGTCCCAGGACCCTGAGACCATGACCCAAGCTGAAGACATACCCTTAACTGACTAAGCCACCCAGGCACCCTTTATAAAGACATTTTAGAAGATAAGTATAATGATGCAGATGAACTACTTTTTATTTTTATTCTTTTACTTTTTTTTTAAAAAAAGGATTATTAGAAAGAGCACACATGTTAGTGTGTGCAAGTAGAGAGGGATAGGGAGAGGGAGAGAATCTTAAGCAGACTCCCCATTTAGCATGTAGCCCACGTGGGGCTCGATCTCATGACCCTGAGATCAAGACCTGAGCAGAAATTAAGAGGCAGCTGCTGAACTGCCTGAGCCATCCAGGCACCCTGCAGATGGACCACTTTGAGTTTCTTACAATGAGATGCTGTAGAAAATTCAGAGGTTTTTTTTCCTCCTCTTATTATATAAGCTGTGTAGCTTATCGTATGAGCCTATGATTATTGGACAGGGGTCATTTTTTTGAGGCTAATGGAGTAGGAGGAAATTTTCAGTACCTTCTAATATCATTAAAGCAAACCAAAGAGATGCCTGGGTGGCTCAGTGGTGGAGCGTCTGCCTTTGGCTCAGGTCATGATCCTGGGGTCCTGGGAAAGTGTCCCGCATCGGGCTCCCTGCATGGAGCCTGCTTCTCCCTCTGCCTCTGTCTCTGCCTCTCTCTCTGTGTCTTTCATAAATAAATAAAATCTGAAAAAAAAAATAAAGCAAACCAGAAACAAGTCAGCTGAGTAGAATAGTGCCCTGGAGGGGGAAACATGAGGGGGTGTCAGAACTGCATTTTCCCCCTAGTTATCTATAGAGAAGGCCCTGCCTCCCAGAATTGTGCGTTTAGCACTTAGGGAATGGGCTTCACAGTTTCTGCTTCTGCCTTGGACTGTGTTGATCAGCAGTGTCTCGCCTGTGTGTGGCTGTGTTCCATTCTGTCAACAGGCCTGCTGTAAGCAGAGCGCAGCTTCGGTTTTTTATTTTGTAAAACCTGCTCCGTTGCTGTGTGATATTTGCCCAAGAGCTTCCGTTGTAGTGACATTCTTGTGGTGAGTGTGGCCCTTTAAAGGTTTCGTTCTCAAATGTTAGATGAACCCCTAACTGGTGTCTTGAAAAACATTAAAGCCCCTGTCCCTAGAGTTTACACCAGAGGAGCGGTAATCCCAGTGGAGCCTGGGCTGGAGTCTAGAGAGAAGGTGGCAGATGAGGTGACAGATGATAGGCAGGGGCCCGTTGTGGTCTCCTGCCTCATTTTCACACAAAGGAGGGGCTGTCCCGTCCTGGGGAGGTATTTCCGCTTGCTGCGACAAATGAGGGAGCGCAGAGGCTGTCATGAAATTAGGCTTCTCTGGTGACGTCACTTGTAAATGTGGTCAAAGTCCAGTTCTTGGGGGCTAGGAGGCTAGAAGGCGGTGGTGGAGATCAGCCGATTGGAACGCTCTCACTTCTCAGCTGTCACTGTGCCATGCTGCCTACTTCTAGCCACTGAACCAACACAGCTGGGCAGGGGCATGAATGCCTACAAGTACCAGAAGTTCCTGGAGGGACTCAACAACCTTAGAGGTATGATGGGGCTTCTGGCTCCCTGCTTTTACCCTGGCTGAATTCGCCAGCACTTCTGTGTTGGTGTCATGTGGGGGTCTTTACTTTCCATCAGTTGCCGAGGGGCTCGGAAAGAGCCCTCTTACTCCCAGCCGGCCATATGTTTGGGTGTGTTTAGGCAATGACATAGCAGGGCTAACATTGTAAATGTGATTGTGAGTGAGTGGGAGGGGATCCTCTCAGCTGCTTCAACAGCAGTCTGTTCTCTTGCTTGAATGAGCAGTGAAGACATGTGTCCTGCTCTCCTGAGTGGAGGAGAGCTCAGGGCACTCCTGGGGCAGTGTGGGTGGAGGGCTTTTGCCAATTGGGTGCTGCAGCCTCACCTAGGTGTAGCTTTTTCTTGGGCTAGGTTTTTCAGTGCCAGTGTCTACAGTGAGTCAGAGTCCCACCTGGAGAGAACAGGGAATCGGGAGTGGTTGGGGGGTGGAGGAAGGAGGAATGCAGGTGGACAGGCCAGGAAAGCCATATAAAGGGTACATCAGTGACTTTAAAGGAGGTAACTTTTTAATAAAATAGTATTAAAGGGAATAGTGTCTGCTTTACATTGTTGGCTAACTGTTCACTGAACACAGATGATAAAAATGCAGACCTCTTTGGCTCTTAAGGAGAAAGGTGAATGACATCTTGCTTCTGATTTTCTAATTAATAGGTGGTTTTATTTCCATCTGCTTAGAAAGGTGCCCGAGCCCTCCCTCTTTCATCAGCAGTCTGGATTCTGGATCCAGAGCAACCATGGTGGGGGTAGGGGCAGAGAGAGTAGGGGAGATAGAGAAAGGAACAGAGTAAGTGGGTTTCTTCAGGGAGGAGAGAATGGGGGTACTCGTTGGATTCCCATCCTGCCAGGATTTGTTGGTGTTTTCCTTTCTTCCATTATCGAAGAACTGTTTCCAAGAGAGTGTCTACATGGAGAACTTTGTATGCTCTAAAGGGATATGCAACTCTGAGTACTGTTCTAGTAATTTCTACCTTCTCATCCCTTTTGTCTCCCATCACACCACATAAATATATTTTTTTCCCAGGACTCCTGGCTCCCATTTACATTTGGGGCTCTGTAAGCTCATTGGGCATCAGGCAGGTCTTAGCAAGAATGAGTCACAGTAACTTGTTTCCCTGTCAAAGTAAGTTTTGAGAGGGCAGAAGGAGGCTGGACTTCTTCATCCAGACTCATGGGGGAGAGGTATAGATGTGGGACAGAACCAGTGGAGCTTCTCAGCAGCTCTTCCAGTTCTTGGGCTTTGTTGGGGCCTGGGTGAAGGGAGATACAGGAATGTAGCCTTGTGCCATAGAAGAGCCCCCTTTTCACTTGACGGGATGAGCACTGGGTGTTATTCTGTATGTTGGCAAATTGAACACCAATAAAAAATAAATTTATTATTAAAAAAAAAGAAGAGCCCCCTTTTCTTGCCTTATTTCCTGTCTTAGAGGGATCCTTCTATATTTCTGGGCATGATGCCCACCCAGCAGCAGGAGCCCTTTCCCTCCTCTGTTTACAAAACTCATGGAAGGATTATCAGGCTTAATTAGCTTGCATGTTCCTTCAGTAGAAGAAGAGGTTTAGAGTAGGAAGCCCAGGCCTCTCCTTAGACACTGAGCTCCTTAGTATAGATTTATTCTCTATTATCCTTGGCACCATCCTTCTGATAAAAGGCCAGAGCTTCCTGAAGATGGGCAGGTGGTGGATGGAAACTACAGATTTACTTATCTATAGAGTTGGAGAATATAACTTTTCTTTTTGGTTCTTCTTTGTGTCAGGGGTTTAGATGAACAGTTAAACCACATGAGGATGGCCGTGGCCCAAGTGAATCCAGTTTAGCAGTGACCTAAGTAGATTACTGAGGCTCTCAAGAGACCACACCACACATAATCCTGTCCTCTGCTACGTGTGCTTCAGGACCAAGTGCAGATATGACTGGTAGGGGCACTTCTTGTATTCCTCCCATAAAACATGCATGGAGGAAGGAGTCCTTTTTCACTTCCTAAGTGGGGGGGGGGGGTCACCTTGGTCCCCGGTTTCTTCTAACTCTTCTGACTTCCTCAGTGGGGCCAATGGAACAAATAGGTCTTGAATTGATCTTTGCAGGGGTATAGCGGTTAGAAATTGCACCCTAGCAAGGGTTATTTCTGCTTTTGAAAGGGGTTATAGTAAAACCAGCTTGGCAATCATTTATTTTCTTAACCTACCTATAAAGTTTTTCGCTCCCTCCCTCCTTTGCTGTCTTTTCTGGGAAGGAGTGAGTAACAGTGCTAGGAATGAACCAGTAACAGACGAGGTACACCTCTCACGGGGGTGTGTCCTGTGTGGGGCTGAAATCAGAGAAGAAAAAAGACCACAGTTGCAGGGGGAGCTCACACTCTACTCTTCCCACCCCAGATACTGGGGTTATTTTGATTCTACACTTACTGCTGTGGGCATTAAACAGGAGGATACATATACTATATACTGCTTGGTGTCTGGAATGTTGCCAGAGTTCACCAGATGTTAGTTCTATCTCTTCTCTCCCCTGTCCCTCCCAGAGACTTTGAATCATGGTGAGTTCTCGTTATTGCTTTAGTCCAGGATGAGCTGGGTCAAGCCACACTCTAGCTGGGGAGTTGTAGCTCTAGTCCCCCATCCACATGGTTGGCTCCAGGTCTTACTTGATCTCACTGTAGGACAGTTATGATGGTTGAGAGGGGAAGATAATAGCAGTAGTGATAATAGTAATGAAAGGAAGCACTCAGCAAATGTTAGTTGGGAACAAGGTCCTGTTCTAAGCACTTTACATGTATTAATCCACATAGCTCTTTAAATACTCCCATGACATAGGTAGTTTACTTTGGAAAACCCAAGGCTTGGCTGGTCTGAGAACATCTGTCCTGCTAAGGATTTCCAAGATGGCTATCTTGTGTTGCTGTCCTGTGCTGGGGACCATGTGCTGTGTAGGAGAATACCCACAACTGCCCATGTTGGAGCACCTTATTCCCTGTGGGAGAGCAGAGTATGGTGCTTTGAAGTGAAGACGAGATCTTTTTTTTCCTCTTTCCCTACACTAGCCTCTTTGAGCTGTGTCCTGTTTCCTAATCCTATCTTCATTTGTATCCACTGTGTAATAGTTTTTACAGCATAAAATGTGTAAGATACAGCAGTCTATCTTGTTCATTCACCCAGAGAAAGCATCTGATTTAATCTTCCTTCTTTTCCAGAACCTGAATCTTTTTCAGGTGGGAGAGGTACCTGGAAAGAGGGCACATAGCTGTTTTGGTTTGGTCTTTATAATAATTTCTGGAATGTTGTCATTGGCCCCCAACCCTGGGCGGCCAGGCAGACGTTTAGATACAAACCAGTGCCTTTGTCAGACTGTCCTGTGGGCCGAGTGTCACCCTCTGTGTCCTCTGATTATAGTGATTAACTACTTCCCTTTTCCTTTTCACCTGTACCTTTGTGATTCCAGAGGAGCTGATAGAAGGAGGTCCTGGGCTCCCCTTTTTGTTTAGTTGCTTACTTTGCTTTTCTTGACATGGTTCAGCTTATAGCCATTCTTCCCATCTAGCATTGAAGGGAGCCCCGTGGGAGAACAGAGACATTGTAGAAGTCCTTAAAGTTCTGGCCCCCAATTTCCTGTGACTCTTTGGTGCTCTGATACCAGTATTGGAATACAGTGTATCCTATTGCTGAGGCTTCTGGGCTTTAATTTCTACTTCTCAGGCCTGTCAAAACCCATAGTCTTTGAGCGATTTCTGCCCAGATGGACCTCTCCTGTGGGTATAACAGGTTCAAATATTGGCCCAAGTCCTGCTCTTTGACAGAGTCCAGGCCTGTGCTGTGGATTGGTAATTGGGGATTAATTAGGGAGGCAGAGAGGTAGTTGAAGTTGAATGATGAGAAAGTGGTTCTCTAGTCTTTGCTAAAAAAAATTTTGTTAAGTCTGTGAGATAATGACTGATTTTTAAAAACCAGTATACTGGGCAGCCCCAGTGGAGCAGCGGTTTAGTGCCACCTGTGGCTCGGGGTGTGATCTTGGAGACCCGGGATCCAGTCCCACGTCAGGCTCCCAGCATGGAGCCCACTTCTCCCTCTGCCTGTGTCTCTGACTCTCTCTCTCTCTGTCTCTCTCTCTCATTCTGTGTATCTCTATGAATAAATAAATTTAAAAAACCTTAAAAAAAAAAACAACCAGTATACCCACACACTTTCATCTTTCTCTTCCTTTGTATATACTGTCCTGGTGCCTTTGCCTGAAATACCATTGTCCTTCTTTCTGTCACTCTCTCTCTGGATTTTATTTATTGTTTTTTTTGTTAGAGAACTGGAGGAACAGAGAGAGGGACAAGCAGACCCCACGCTGAGCGCTGAACCCGATGGGAACTTGATCCCAGGACCCCAGGATCATGACCGTAGCTGAAACCAAGAAGCGGAGGTTTAACCACCCCTAGGCGTCCTGTCCTTCTCTTTATAAACCAAACTTCCACTCACCTTTCAGTGCTCAACCCAACCTCGCTTTCTCCCATAGTTTCCTTTTCTTTCCTTGCTGCCTCTCTCTTTCAATGAAGAGATAGAATTTTGCATTTTGAGATAGAATTCTCTTTTCTTTGTCTGTGTTGCCATAGCACTTTCAATGTACTTATTTTAGAGCATGCTTATATTTATAGATATTAACTAGTTATATTATTAAATATGTTATAGTTATGTGTTAATTATTAAACATTTGTTTTTCCTCCTAGTCTTTATTTCTTGGGCAAGTTTGCTGTAACTTCTGTAAACCTCAATATGCTCACCTGTAAATGGGGATGATAATACAATTTATCTCACAAAATGTTGTGAGGATTAAATGCAATAGTACGAGTCACATCTGGCACAGAGTTAAAGGGAAGTCTAACAGTTGCTAAAGGTGGGAACTATGACTCCCTTCTTGCATCTGTAACTGCCCAGCACATGTTAAGCATAAAAAACATTGGAAGAATTGAACTAAACTCATGTATATGTCCGTCAGTAGTCACCATAGGGGGTTCTAAAAAAGCCACCCTGACATTGGTGCCTGTTGCATATTCATAAAACCCTTGTGGTTTTTCTTTTCACCAACAGACTTAATGACTTCCATGGGAAACTATAGTCATTTTATTGTCCTACTTAATTTTTGGTCAGAAAATGGTACTATCTGAGACAGACTGTTTTGAAACATTGAATCCAATCTCAAAGAATAAAAATGGACTGCTCTTGAAAACATTGGGAAGATGGTATTACTAGTCTGCAGGCAGTTCCACATGAGGAGTTCCTGGTATGTTTTGGGCAATGGCAACATTGAACAAGTGAACAAAGTGATGACTGACAAGGTGCACACCCAGTTTGGGTTCTTAATGCTGAGGTGTTTTTAAGTCACCTTTCTTGTTATCTTTCTTATAGCTTTACTTTGGACATCCTCTTAGTTGGCCAGCCTGGAAGACTGTCCTTTATTGCCATGTCTGGGCAAGCAGGAGAAGTCCTTAAACCCCGACACTTACCCTTCAGAGATTGGCCTTTTTGGGGGGGATTTTTTCCCTCTTCAATGCAGCTAATAAAGAATCTTAGAAAAAAAAAACTTAGATTTTTTTCCCTCTGCCATTAAATAGATGCATAATTTTAGCCTTGCAGAAAGCATAGAAAAGTAAAACCCCCAAATCACGAAAATCCTACAATTCACAGATTACTGTGTTCATATCTTATTGTTTCCATTTAATCTTTTTATACCTTTATATATATAACTTTGTGCTTTCATATATTTGTTAATTATTATGATGTAGTTCTCTGTCCCGCTGTTTATTATTTTGTGAGCATTTTTGATACCTTTATCCATTTGTCTACAACATTTCTTCTTTTTTTAAAGATTTTATTCATTTATTTGAGAGAGAGAGAGAGCACAAGTTGGGGGGGAGAGGGAGAAGTAGGGAGCCCAGTGCGGGACCAAGATCATGTCCTGAGCTGAAGGCAGACACTCAACCAACTGAGCCACCCAGGTGCTCCTGTCTACAACATTTCTTAACAGCTTTATGGGATTTCCTCAAATGGAAGGATCATTTACTTAACATTTCCCAAAAAAAAAAAAAAAAAAAAAAAAAAAAAAAAAAAAAAAAAAAAACATTTCCCAGTTGTGGGGCATGTACATTTCTGCAGTTTGCTGATCAACAATTTTAATTTTTTTCTGCTAGGATATGATAATATCCTCATAGATAAAGTTTTCTGTGTGTTTCTGATTATCTTTTTAGGATAGAGCTCTAGAAGTGGAATTACTGGTCTTAAAATATATAATTTAAAGCTCTGGGTGTTGAATTTTAACTTTATTGCACTTTTAAAAGCTGCTGAAGTTACCTGTAACCCTTTGAATACCCCTCTGATAGCTCTGGGTCCTTTAACCTCTGAGGATAGCTGTGTCTTCAGGCTTAGTGACCAGCTGTTTCAGATATTTTACCATGCAGTTAATTGCACCATGGGACAGGTGCCAAGTGTCTCTTTCACTTAGTCAGCAGCTCACACATGTCATCATTTCACCACTGCATTGTTTTATTCTGAAACTTTATTTCTAGCAACTCCAGGCATTTAAATGGCTTCATTGATCCTCCCAACCCTAGTACCTTTTCCACTTGTACACAGATCCATCAGTGTTGGTCAGCAAACTGCAGTACCATGAATGACCTAATCATTGCTGTAAAGAGATTCTGCACTGGAACCCCAGATTGGTCTGAGGTTGAGATTCTCTTTTTTCTTGCTGTTACTGAGCTAGAGTTTAGCTAGTACATCAGGCCAGCTTAACCTGATAAAATTGGTTGACAAACTACTGTCATTCTCCTTGCTTGTGGTAGGTGACTGCCTCTGGAAGAAATGGAGCTGATCCTGTGTTTATTTTTATTTATTTATTTATTTAAAAATATTTTATTTATTTATTTGACAGTGAGAGAAGGCACACAAACAGAGGGAGCAGGAGTGGGAGAAGCAGGCTCCCTGCTAAGCAGGGACTTGGGACTTGGGACTCCATCATAGGAGGCAGATGCTTAACCGTCTAAGCCACCCAGGCACCCCAGTGCTGTGTTTAAAATCAACATATTGCAGTGAAGTGCAGATTGGCTTCTGTTACTTGGGACTGACAGCCTTAGGGTAGAATCATAGACTTGATGAGAGTACAGTTTTGTTGCTGACTTGGAGTTGACATCCTGGAGCCGACATTGTGGGTTTTCTAGCTGATGATACACTGGGGTGTTTGGAAATTAGCTTGAGGACTGAGAGAAGGAAGGCAGATGTGTGCGACTTTGTGTGCAGGTGGGGGGGGAGGTCAATAAAATTGCCTGTCTCTACAGTAGCCTGGATAGTGGAAAATGGCTTGAGTCACCCACAGGATTGCATCCTTCGCAGTGAGAATTGTCTGCTCCTCCCATTCCCAAGGCCCTTAAGCAAACCTATCACAATGGGGTGATTCTCTGTAGCCAAGGAATTTGGGAATCTGCATGTTTCTGGGGTGAGGCCTGTCAACATCTTTTATAGCACTAGGCACCTATTTAAACCTTTGATAAATCCTGTAGTTTTTAGATGCATGGCAGTTTTTGTACTGTTAAAGTATATCTCTTCCTTAATTGTGTGTGTGCACTGCATGTGTATTTAGCTTTTTAAAAAAAATATTTTAATACTTTTAAGTAATCTGTATATCCAGTTTGGGGTTCAGACTCACAACCCGGAGATGAAGAGTTGTATGCTCCACTGACTGCCAGGCAGATGCCCCTATATTTAGCTTTTTTTTTTTTTTTTAAGATTTTATTTATTTATTCATGATAGACACACACAGAGAGAGAGAGAGGCAGAGACACAGGCAGAGGGAGAAGCAGGCTCTGTGCAGGGAGCCTGACCTGGGACTCGATCCCGGGTCTCCAGAATCATGCCCTGGGCCGAAGGCAGGCGCTAAACCACTGAGCCACCCAGGGATCCTATATTTAGCTTTAAAAATAATTTTTATTTTTATGTGAGTATAGTTGACACATAATGTTACATTAGTCTCAGGTGTACAATTTAGTGATTTGACAGATTTACACATTATGCTGTGTTTACCACAAGTACAGCTACCATCAAAAATATGATCGCTGCTTTACGAATTTGCGAGTCATCCTTGTGCAGAGCTCATGCTAATTTTCTCTGTGTTGTTCTGATTTTAGTATATGTGCTGCCCAAGTGAGCACCTTAATTGTATTTTTTTAAGGCTTACTGTATGTCACTGGCCTGGAGAGGGTTATCAATACAAGTTCACATTGGGTTTGCCTTCTATTGCCACTGGTTTTTAAAAGTAATTAATTAATTAATATTTTATTTATTTATTCATGAGAGACACAGAGAGAGGCAGAGACATAGGCAGAGGGAGAAGCAGGTTCCCTGCGGGGAGCCTGCTGACTGGATCCCAGGACTCCCGGGTCATGCCCTGAGCCAAAGCAGATGCTCAACCACTGAGCCACCCAGGCGTCCCTATTGCCACTGGTTTTAAATGCATGGAGAATATGGGGTTCGATGGCGTTATGATTAGTATTCTGGACTTTTCAAACGTGTGGGGTAGTTCTGTGTTTTTTGTTACAACAGGAGATGAGCGTTACCCTATGCCTCTGTCTCAGTGACCCTATATGCTAACAAAGTATAAATTATTATTTTTCTCCCATCCTTGGTTTTGTGGAGTTTTTTTTTAGAGTAGATATCAGTATTGAAAGGTTACGACTGGGCAGCCTGGGTGGCTCAGGGGTTTAGTTAGCACTGCCTTCAGCCTAGGGCATGATCCTGGGGACTCCGGATCGAGTCCCATGTCAGGCTCCCTGCATGGAGCCTGCTTCTGTCTCTGCCTGTGTCTCTGCCTCTCTCGCTCTGTGTTTCTCATGAGTAAATAAATAAAATCTTAAAAAAAGAAAAAGAAAAAAAGATAGGTTACGACCATTCTGCCACAGTTTCTTTTGGCTACTTTTCTGGAGAAACACCAGGCTGGTAGCCCTAATCATATATATTTTACATTACAACAACTATGAGGATGGTCTCTCTGAATGAATACCAGTTGCTAAACAGCATGTTTTGCTCATTGTGGAGTGGTAGGAACCTTTTAGACTTCTTGGTTTGATATATCTTGAAATCCTTTGATTTGGAAGATCACTTTTTATAATTTGTTATCAACTAACTAGTTTGCTCCCTGATAATGTGCCATGCTTCCTGTCTCTTTCTCTAGGAGTCCCCATCTTTTCCCTCCCTTCCTTCCTTCCTTCCTTCCTTCCTTCCTTCCTTCCTTCCTTCCTTCCTTCCTTCCTTCTCTAAAGATTTTATTTAAGTAGTCTCTACACCCAGTGTGGGGCTTGAACTCACAACCCCAAGATGAAGAGTTGCCTGCTTCACTGACTGAACCAGCCAGGGGTCTCCCCCACTTCCTTCCTTTCATTGAGAACCTTCGGTATGCCAGACCCTGTACAAGCCACTGAGGGCTTGCCAGTCCTATGCATAGTCTAGTGGGGATATAGTTACCTATCTGCCTGTCAGGTGCTACCTGTAGAGATATGAACAAAGTGCTGTGAGAGCAGAGGTGAAGTGATTACTAGGGGCAGCACAGTGGGTGATGGGGAAGACTTGACAGTGGAATTGGCATTTGAGCTGAACCTTGAGATTAGCAAGGTAATAGTTTAGCAGTTTGTCAGTTCAGAAGGGAGAAGTAATATTCTGGAAAGACAACAGATGTGCAGAGGAATAGACTCATGGATGTTTCTGTTTCCTCTGGGGAAGAATGAGAAGTGTTATAAATTAGAAATCTGGGGAGAATGGGCAGTTGTTTAGGGTGAGAGATGAGGCTGGAATGGAAAGTTGAGCCTGTGTTCATAAAGGGCTAAGGAATAACATAGGCAGAAGAAGGCTCTAGATATTTTCAAGGCAGAGAAATGATATAAACAATCCAGAGCTTTTTGAGAGAAGTATAACAATGGCAGCAGTGTGACAGGTCATTTATAGGAAAGTAGGGTTGTAGCTGAAGTGGAGCTGTACGTACCTGATTTTAGTTTGTCTAGGATGAGAGAAGAGAGCAGGCACATGAAATTCTTCTAAAAGCAAGTTTGGTTTTAGAAGCAAACATCAGATATTGAACTATAGTTTGAGTGGAGATCCACTTCTCCCACAGCTCAAGTTGAACCTGTTGCACAACAGTCTGTGTTTGGGTCGGTATTTCCTGGGATTGGTCAGGCGCTGCACTTCACGATGAGGCCCATGGAGTATCCTGGAGACCAGCAGCCCCAGGTGCCTGCCAGTGAGAAGAGGGAGAGAAGAAGCCCATTTAGTTCTAGGTTGGGCTTCTGGTTCTTTGAAATTCTCTGTGCTGTACTACCTGGCCCATCTTTACAGAGATCGACTTGAAGTGTGGACTTCCTTCTGTGTTGGGAGGAGTGTTGGCATTTGACACTGTTGATGACTTCGCTGCCTATTTTTTTTTTTTGATTTATTTTTTAAGATTTATTTATTTATTTATGATAGACACACAGAGAGAGAAAGTGGCAGAGACACAGGCAGAGGGAGAAGCAGGCTCCACGCCGGGAGCCCGACGCAGGACTCCATCCCAGAACTCCAGGATCACATCCCCGGCCAAAGGCAGGCGCCAAACTGCTGAGCCACCTAGGGATCCCCTTTGCTGCCTATTTAAAACGTTCTCTTCTGTTATTTTCAATGAGGGCATTTCTTCGTTTTCCTTTACCCAGACTGCTGTTTGTGTGCTGGGTCTTTTCTTTTTTCTAACACTGTACCTCTGGCAGTTTCCTAAGGGATGAGGCAATGTGGTGAAGTTGGAGGAACATGGGCTTTGGATCTAGGCTAGTTTGGGTTAAAATCCAAGTTTCTACATTTACCAGCTGCGTGACTTGGGGCAGGTTACTCACTTTCTCTGCGCTTTCATTTTCTCATCTGTAAAATGGGGATAATAATATGTCCCACATGAAATGATGAGGATTAAATGGAGTGGCTTATGTAAAACTCCCAAAACAGTGCTGACACATAAACACACGATACAGACATACCTGGTATTATTATGCTGCTCCTGACCTCTTTTTTCTTTTAGCCAGTTCTTTTGACGTCTGCTTTACTTTGAAATTGCAAACTTCCCCTTCTGTCTGTCTTAAAAATTTCCCAGTGTTTTCAGGTGTTACTGTTTTTTATTGTGATACAAAAACATAAAGTACCAAATCTACCCTCTTAGCAAATTTTACATATACAGCACAGTATTGTTAGCTGTGTGCACATTTTTTGTATAGCAGATCTCTAGAACTTTTTCATCTTGCGTGACTGAAACTCTATACTGGTTGAACAGCAACTCCCCCCACTGGCAACCACCACTTTACTTTCTGCTTCCATGAGTTTAATTGCTTTAAATACCTCATATAAGTGGAATCATGCAGTCTCAGCCCTTTTATGTCTAACTTATTTCACTTAGTCTAACGTCCTCAGGTTCACCTATGTTGTAGCACATGACAGGATTTCCTTTCTTAAAGGCTGAATAATATTCCATTGTATGTATAAAAAACCCTCAATTTTTTGGTCTATTTTTCAGCTGCCTGCAGGACATCTATACTTGGATATCGCCTCTAGCTCATTGTTTTCAAAACCAAGCCTAGGCTTGGCTTTTCTCCTTGATTCCCCATTTTTGACAGTTGTGTTCACATTCTTCCAGTGTCTGAGATCAGAAACCCTGGAGACATCTTTGGCTTCTCTCCCTTCATCAACCCCCATTTTTAGTCTGTCATCAAGTCCTTTTGTTTCTTCAGAATTTCTCTTAAATTTGCCTTTTCCCCCCCACTTCGTTTGCCATGACTCTGGTCCAGTCACTCATTACCTTATGCCTGAATCACTACCACCGCCTCATATTTTGTTTCCTGTGCTTTCTGTTACCAAAAGTAGGACAGACCCTATTTAAAAAGTAATTTAAAATTATTTTTTAAATTATTTTTAAAAAGTCTAAGTAATCTCTACACCCAACATGGAGTTCGAGCCCATGACCCCAGGATCAAGAATCACACACCCCTCCGACCAAGCCAGCCGGATGCCCCATGACAGACTGTTGTGTTCTGACCCCCTCCAACTCTTCCAGGCTCATCTCATGTAATATCCTAGAACACACTTCCCAGCAGCAAACAGACTCATCTCCTCCTAGTACCTCGAAATGCCCCATTTACTCTTTCCTGTTGCTGTGTCTTCGGCAGTTCTCTTTACCCGGGACACCTTGTTCTTTATACTTCACTGAAACCTATCCATCCCTTCCATCCTCATTTCAGGCCTTTCTTCTCCCTGTGGACTTCTCAGATTATCATTGTTCACACTGATGTATCACTTTCCTACACGGTAGTTTTGTCTTCCTGTCAAAATTGTATGCTTTTTGAGAGGACCATTCTGTAGATATTCTAGCTCTGTGAATTCTCATGGTACTTAGTCCAAACCTAGCCAGGTTTAAGTGCTCATTGCTGAATGCTTACAAGGCATGGTGACCAAAGGCGAATCATTCATTCCTTCATTTGACAAATAGGTATGAGCATCCACTGTGTGTGCTGTGCTGGGCACTGGGATCTAGCAATAAACTGCTAGATCTCCAGTGAGGAGACTAGTTATCTTGTACACAAGTACACAGAATATTGGTTGGTGGAGTGGATTTGAGGAAACCAGGTCAGGCTCTAAGTGAGGACAAATGACAAGACTTGTAAAATAGGCATAAATGAAACAATAATTTATTTAGTATCCCCAGATGTTGATTTATTCTGAGTATTAAGGATATACCAGAGAATAGGGGCAAGTCTCTTCCCTTTTAAATAGCTTATGTTCTAACATTTAAAGGCATTTTAAAAATGAACACTTAATGTTGAGGGAAACCCATCTATAGGAAGTCAGCAGTGAAGGAGTTAATATGCTTGTAGGGCTCTGGGCTTTGTTGAAACAGATGGTTTCTCTGCCCTAGGGAGTGTTTTTAAGGGGGATTAGAGGACTGGGCTGTGGAGGGCCTGAGACCTCTCTCCCTCACCCTGTAACACACACACCTGCTGTTCTGGTGCCTGGTGAGCAATGTAACTTGTCCCCCACTTGGTCCGTACTTATTTGCAGGCTTGCAAGTGTGACTTTGGGGCTGGCTGTATGCTCCTGGCTTTCTTATTTTCCTTTCTCAATTTTTATTTATTGTCCAGTATCGGTGAAGTCCCATTTTATTTTAACAGATGTTGGGACTTGTCTGTGTTCCTCTAGTTCATGTCTCCTTTTATACATAATTGTAATCCTGGCCTATATATGTGTTGTTGATGTGGGTTTTTAGTTGTTGTTTTTTTCCAATCCAAGTTTTGCTTTGTTTTGTTTTTGTGATAAAATACCATTAAAATTACCATTGTAACTATTAAAACAATTTTTTTTCTATTTATTCATTTGAGAGAGAGAATGAGCAAGAGCAGAAATGGGAGGAGTGGGGAAAGGCAGAGAAGCATACTCTGAGCAGAGAGCCTGACCCAGGGCTCTATCTCAGGACCCTGGATAATGATCTGAGCTGAAGGCAGATGCCTAACTGACTAAGCTACCCAGGCACCCCTTATTGTAACTGTTTTAAAATGTACAGTTCAGGGGTGCCTGGGTGGCTCAGTCAGCTAAGCGTCTGACTCTTGATCTCAGCTCAGGCCTCCATCTCACAGTCTTGGGAAAGAAAAGAAAGAAAGAGTACATTTCATAGACATTACATAGGTCTGCAGTGTTGTGCATTAGGACTGTCTAGCCTCCAGAACCTTTTCATGACTCCAAATGGAAACCCTGTACCCATTAAGCAGTCACTCCCCACCTCCTCCCCTCCCTCAGTCCCTGGCAACCACTGATCTGCTTTCTGACTTGCCTATTCTGGATCTTTCATATAAATGTGGCATTCTGTGTCTGGCTTTTTTTCACTTAACATATACATATATATTTTTATGCCTTTTCCTGGTAACATTGTAAAGATTTTTTTTTTAAGTATTTCCCTATAGTCATTATAAGTTAAGTTATAAAGTTGATAATGGCCTCACTTAGCCATCTCTTAATTGTTGAATGCTTGAATTGTCTCCCAAGTTGTTGCTGTATAAAAACTGCTGCAAGGGACATCTCCCTGACTATGCCCTGCCATCTTTGAGAGGACTCTGTGTTGCACCCCAGCTGCAGAGGAACCATTGTCCTTGATTAGGATAGTGTGGCCTGTTATCCAACTCTGTGGGAGAACAGTCAAGTAATGAATTTTATATTGAAGGGAGCATTATACTTTGTAACGGAAGAGCTTGATCACCACCAAGGAATGGCAGGGAAAAGAAAGATTTTTTTTTTCTTCCTATTGTCTAGAATTCTCTGACACTGTCTCCACCCTCTTGGGTGTAGGAAGGAACTGATTATAGCAGTTATAGCAGTTGAAGATGAAATGTTTTATTCATTTATTCATTCAACAAAAATTTGTGTGCCTGCTATATGCCAGACTTTTGAAACTTGCCAGTGGGTTGAGCCTAGCTGAGAGGACCTTTTACTCTACCTGCCTTTGATACTGCATGGAAGCAAAATGAGGACCTGCTTCCTGGGTAATCAAGAGGATTCAGAATCGTAAACCACATGGGTCCTTATTACCTCGTGGTTTAACACCTCAAGGATTGGTGGATTATAGATAGAAGAAAACACCTTAATTTAGGCTGTTCATTCCCGGGATTTCAAAGCCAGGTTGAAACTCCTCATACCTGGCTACTCTTGTTTCCCGCTGTGACAGAGACTCAGCTGCTAGGAGGTATGCCATTTGTGCCTGTGTCTTCATAGCGGTTTTGTTCATAATATCATGAGTAAGGTAACAAGGGGAGGGTGCTGTTGAGGGTATAAAGGCTTTAGATACTTTTATTATCATAATGCTACCGTGCTCATGCTGTGGATGCAAGTTGGAAGTATTACAGACTCAGAGTTTAGCCCAGATATATCTGGAGTCAATGCTGCTAGGACCTTCCTGTCTTCTGGCGGACAGTCTCCCCTCCTTTTTTTTCCTTATCAACCTATTTTTAAAAATAGTGTTAATTTCTCTCTTCCCTGCTGGGCAAATAATGACCACTTAAGGCCATTCAGAGCCACACTATGCCTCTAAAACCCAGTGCTGAGTGGAGAAAACACTTGAAACAATCACCAGATCTTCACAGTTTACTTAAGAAAGTGCTAAAACTCTGCACTGTTGATTTGGGGTGAGAAGCATGGAGGCTAGTGAGAGCACCCGGAGTTAGGCCTCATCTCTGCCTGCTTCCACTACTACTTGTTGGTTTCCTTACACTGTCAGAATTTGACCTTTACGTGTCTGTATCTTCAGATGTATTTTTCTGCCTCGTGTACTCGGAAAACTGTGGAACACTCCTCTCTCAGGAAGGGGGTAGGGGAGAGAGGGCTTAGACCATCAGGAGTAGTAGGATCTCTGCTCTGGTCTCTCCCTGGACCCTGGAGTTAACTGAATCGGCCTAGAGTTAACTGAATCGGCCTGGAGTTACTGAGGGGCCGTGTGTTTGTGTTTCAGTGGGCTGGCTTTACTGACCGAGACACAAAAGCCTAGAGCACAAGCCATTCCCACAAGCCTAACATTTTCATATTTCTTTCTCTGCCAAAGAATCTTTGGTTAGGGTTAAGAATAACTAGTCTGTCTGTGGAAATACCAAGGCCTTTTGTTTGCCAGAAGAAAAGGGCTTTTGATGAAGGCCTTCTTCTCATTTTTTTCCTTTCCTTAAGCTGCTGTGGGAAGACTTCAGAGCCTGTGAAGGTACTGTGTTTGAGGGGCTTGGGGGAAGGAACCATAGCTAAATATAACTAGGAGAGGCTTAATCAGGTTTTACCATCCATTTTGCAGAGCTGGAAAAAAAAGGAAACAACAAAATTTGTCCAATTTTTGGTGATTGCTTTTGCTAGCCTTTCTTTCATCCTGTCTTTTCGGAAATGCATCTAAAATAGTAGTTCCCCAAGGACCTACACTGCTGATGACCCTTGAATCGCATGTTGTCACTTGGTGTGACTACAGGCAAGTTACTTCACCTTCCTCTTTAAGCCAGAATTTCTCAGCTATTACAGAAGATTATAATGGTGCCATTTTTATAGAATGGTAATGTGAATTGAGCAAGATAATTTTGTTAAAAAGTACTTAGAATAGTACCTGGCACAAAGTAAGTGTTCAGGAAATATTGACTGCTAGTTCTGTAAATATTGCTGTTACTGCCTGTTTACTATAAATGCTGGGTTTAGCTTTATTTTCCTGATTTCAAATATTGCTTTCTAATGGTGTCAGGCTTTTGTTCTTTTAGAGTGAAAAAGAGATAGACCTTCCCATTGGGCATGATCTTTTTATCAATCATAGGCAAAGGGAAAGATTTATTCTCTCTGTGGATACATCTTGGAGGTTCAGTGTCTCCATAGTTGTATATCAGCAAGGATTCCATTTCATTTTGGGGAACTTTTATTAGTACTGTTTGGCAAAAACAGTTCTTATTTGTGGAGTGGGTGTGGGTCATGACTGTAGGAGGTCATCTGCTTTCTTGGTCTTTGTCTGAGGGTAGTGAGATTTCTTGTGCTCTAGGAGAGCCTGAACTGAGCTATAGAGAAGGAGCCCTTGGTCTTCCAAATACACAGTAGTGAGAGAAGCAGGAAAAGGAAATTCAGTAAGGAAGGGGTCATCCGCAGGGCTGGTCTGGCCCTAGTGACTCTAGCACCAGGTCTGGGGAGTGTCATTAATGGTGCCTCTGAGCAAGTGCCCTGTCACTGCATCTCCCTGGCCATTGATAAGAGACCTGCTGAACCACCTGCCCCAAGCAAGCCTCTGGGCTGTTTCATGCACTTGCCACCTCCTTTCCCAAGTTGCTGGGGCTCAGGAGTGACACACAAATATAAGTCAGTTTTTTCTTTCTTGGCCTTCTCTGTATTGTCTTTAGCTTTTGAAGGATTTCCATGTCTCTCCTGTCTTCCCCTCAAGGCCAAGTCTCATCTTACATCTTGTAGGAGGCTAGATCCTAAAGTCAGCCATAAAATGAAAATCCCAAATAATCAAAATTATCTTGGGAAAATACCTTAAGTGACCCATAAATCAAAGTGTATATTGGGCAGCTTGGGTGGCTCAGCGGTTTAGTGCCGCCTTCAGCCCGGGGCCTGATCCTAGAGACCCAGGATCAAGTCCCACGACAGGCTCCCTGCATGGAGCCTGCTTCTCCCTCTGCCTGTGTCTTTGCCTCCCTCCCTCCCTCCGTCCCTCCCTCTGTCTCTCTCCGTGTGTGTCTCTCATGAATGAATGAATGAATGAATGAATGAATGAATAAATAAATAAATAAAAAATAAAAGCCCCCCAAAACAAACAAAGAAACCCAAAGTGTATAAACACGGCTTTGTATGTATACCAGGACAGAGTTAGAACACCATATGAAGTAGTTGGTTTGTAAGTAGGGGGCATTTCATATGAAAAAATAAGTATTCTCAAGCACTAGGATCATATTCAGTATTCTAGGTGCCCTCAGTGTGAGAGGCACATGGGAACCGAGACTTGCTGACGTCTCAGATCCCCATTCTCTCTCACATTCACCCTGGTGCATAACCTTACCTTGGTGTCAGACGTTGCTGAGTGGAGGCATGAGCAGACCTCTGTGTGTGTTTAAGTTATTTCTCTCTCTGGTCAAGTCTCTACAGTTAAATGTAAGTGCGTTGTGGTTCTACATTTGCGTTTTGGTTCCATCTTTTTTTGCTTTCTGTTTTTCTTATTTCTTCTGTTTTTTTATGTCCTTATTTTCTTCTCCTAAACCCATTTTATAGCTCTCAGCAATTTTTCTCTTATCCAGAATACTGATTCATATGTTTGCCTTTTGCATTTCTTAATTATTTTCAGTGTTCAGGATTCTTTAAACAGGGCTAGGAGAGAGCAAATGGCTGGGGGTCGGGGGACACCTCTAAGAGTCTTCATTTAAATTCTGTAGTCACAAATTCCACTTTCTTCCTCTTGGGGGCCTCCACTAACTTATGATTCTTATCCCTTGCATAGAAAGCCTTTTCTTTCCTTCATTTTCTTCCTTTTTAAGGCTATTTTTCTGTAGGAAATTCCTGCTTAGGTTAGGCCTTTTAGAACTGAATTCTTGTTTTACCTACTAGGCATCACTGGTTTAGCTCTAGAGGTTTAGTTGGTTCTGGGATCAACCCCAAATTTATATATCATAAAAAAATAGATGAGGAAGACCCACCCAGA
This sequence comes from Vulpes vulpes, assembly GCF_048418805.1. Lineage (NCBI taxonomy): Eukaryota > Metazoa > Chordata > Mammalia > Carnivora > Canidae > Vulpes > Vulpes vulpes. The sequence goes on along the minus strand of NC_132789.1, from coordinate 41,532,825 downwards.
GAGGTCAAAGGACACTTTGCTCAAGTCACAGAGCTGGTTATTGACAAGATGAAACCATGACCCGGTTTCTCTGAATCACATTGCTTGCCGTCGAAGTCTTGGAGAGGAGCAGTCCTTTGAAAGACCCTTTAACTGTTTTTACCTCCAGCCTTTTGGGGACTTATGACTTTGTTTAATTTTATTTTGGTTCCTTCCCTTGACAAGAATGCCAGACAGTGTGAACTTCAAGAGGGTTAAAATGAGTTCTGTTTCAAAGACGTATTTGAGAATTATGTGGCATCTTTTGAGATAGGCTAGAAACTTGGAGCTGTGGGAAACCTGGATGGCTCAACGGTTGAGCGTCTGCCTTTGGCTCAGGGTATGATCATTGAGTCCCACGTCGGGTTTCCTGCATGGAGCCTGCTTTTGCCTGTGTCTCTGCCTCTCTCTCTCTTTCTGTGTCTCTCATGAATAAATAAAATCTTAAAAAGGAAAAAAAGAAACTTGGAGCTATGTTACGATTTCCAGGACTGGGAGTTACTGTCATTGGCCTAGAGATTTGAGGGCAGGGAGATTGATGACCATAGTAGAGGACGACGAGAGTTTGTATATGGCACCACTTGGAACCTCAAAGGATAGTTGAAGTCAACAAACATTTGTTGAATTTCATTCTTTGCAAGGTATAGAACTAGGTGTTGAATATACAAGCATAGTCATGGCTTTCAGGGGGCTCAGACAGTCCCCTGGTTCAACTTGAGGAAAGATGGTAGTGTGTATATTTGGAGAGATACTTCAGCAAGGATGTAATTTCTTTTGTCCTGATTTGGTCACAGAACTGGAGAAGATGCAGTTTCTGTTCATTTGGACCTTGGAAAAATCCTAAAACACAAGGCACTGAATGCTAGGTTGGTCTCAAATAGGTTGAAGTGGGGTTTCCCTAGGGTCTCAAGGGTATTTACTCAGTGAAAAGGTCAGTTGGGGAAGAATGGAGTTCTTTATACCCCTTTTTTTTTCTTTTCTTCCTAATGTTCTTCCTTCTGGGAATTACTGCTGATAAGCAGTGAAGTTAGGTAAGTTCTCATTCTTAAAATTTTTTTAAATGTTTCTTTTGAGAATTGAGGGGCTATCAGAAATAAGTAACTGATAAAAAAAATTTGTGGGGATGCCTGGGTAGCTCAGTGGTTAAGCATCTGCCTTTGGCTCAGGGTGTGATCTCGGGGTCCTGGGATCAAGCCCCACAACAGGCTCCCTGCATGGAACCTGCTTCTCCCTCTGCATGTGTCTCTGCCTCTCTCGCTATGTCTCTCATGAATAAATAAATAAAATCTTAAAAAAAAAAAAAAGATTTGTGAAAGATAGTCCCTGCTATATGTAAATCAAACAGTTATCAGGCATAGGGGAAGTCTATGTAGTCAGTACTTTCAGACATAGAGGCAGAAGGAGCTTATGGATGGGAGGGCCCTGCAGTTGTTCTGGTCGCCTAGAACGAAAAACAGAAAAAAAAAAATAATAAAAATAAAAATAATTTTTTTTTGGGGGGGGGAACAACTTAGAACCTTCCAATAAAACAAAAACTTCAACAACCATGATTGACCTGTAGAGCCTCACAGGGTTTCTTATATGGGACTTTTCTAGATTGATAGCTAATGTACAAAGGACTATACCAGGCCCTGCTATCATCATTTTGCTGTGCAAGGAGGGTACATCAGAGAAGGGTCCAGAAACCAGTCCACATGCCATTCATAACATTTTTTTAAGGATTATTTATTTATTTATTCATAGAGACACACACACAGAGAGAGAGAGGCAGAGACACAGACAGAAGGAGAAGCAGGCTCTATGCAGAGAGCCTGACATGGGACTCTATCCTGGGTCTCCAGGATCACGCCCTGGGCTGCAGGCGGCACTAAACTGCTGCACCACCGGGCTGTCCTATTCATAACATTTTTATTGCTGAGGGGGGATGGTGGTAGTGGTGGTGGTGGTAGGAACATTTGTGTGTGTAGAGCAAGGAAGGACTGCAAATCAACCCCATGCCCAGTTTATTTGTTTGTTTCTTTTTTTAAGATTTTATTTATTCATGAGAGACACACAGAGAGAGGCAGAGACACAGGCAGAGGGTGAAATAGTTTTCCCATGGGGAGCCTGATGCAGAAGCAGACGCTCAACCACTGAGCCACCCAGATGTCCCCCATGACCAGTTTCTAACTGGCGTTGGTGATAATAACCTTTCAGAGAATCTGCTCGGTAAGGTGACTTTGTGGAAGCCTCTCAGTTTTGCTCTGAGCCCTGTTTACTTTGCTATCTTTACCAGCAGCTGTAGTGAATGGGAGAGTCTTGGCCTTCTCAAGTGCCCTTAGGCTGTTCCCAGTGACCCTCAAGTCTTAAGAATCATTTGGGTGAGAATAATGCTGAAATCCTGTAGCTATTTGGCTCAGAAGAAAAGCTGCACTGCCATGGTGATAAAGCTCCTAGTTGAATAAGGAAAATGCCAATTTCCAAGAATCTGGGTGGTAGTAATTTTAATCAAGTTGAGAAATGGGATCACTGAGAAGGGGATTTCCGCAGTATCTAGGCTGTCGGGGAAACAGTTATTCCCCACTGTCTTCTATTTACAAATTTCGGGAGAGGAACATGAGGCCTCAAGGCTGTGTCCCTATCTTCAGTATGACAAGCAGTCCACAGAGGCCTGCCAGTATTCTGCATTATAGTTACACTGTAGTTTTTCCTTTTAAAAATACATTATATACTGAACATAATCTTACTGCCTCTCACTTGCTGCATATGCATTAACATACTTCTTGAAAACTGCAAATACAAGAAATATAAAAATTCATACTTTATAAGCCCTGGCTTTTAGGGAAGCCAACTTGGAAGTTCCCTTGTTTTTTTTGTTTTTTGTTTTTTTTTTTCCCCAATCCAGCTCCTTGGGAGGGATGGTAAGAATGTCTCTCTCTTTTCCTCTCTTTGTTTCACCCAAATGGGACAAATTGTTACTGGATTCAACAACATTCTTTCCCAAATGATTCTTCAGGCATGAGGGTCATTGAAATTTATTTTTAAATTCATCATCTTGGGTTGAAGGAAAGCAGTTGTCTTTACTGAATTCCCTTGTGGGCTTTCAGCTGCCCAGACACCCCCACATCTTTACTAGGCACATTCCAGCAGTCTTGAAGCCCTGGCCCTGAGGAGTGAAATTCTGGTCTGGCGTCTCACTCCTGGAATCCTATCCTGAGCCGTAGCCATGCGTGGATTAGGTGTCAGATCGAAAAGCTGAAGGAACAGGTGGCCTGTGAGCTTAATATAAAACTTCCGGCTTGGAAAAGTGGTTTTGGAACCTCATGCTTACTGAAAGTTTCCTTCTGCTTTCTTGTTAGCTTTAGCCCTCTTTTGATGGTCTCCTTAGCTCCCTCCAGAGTATTCTAGAAGCATGCTGGAAGCCATCAGAATATAAGTAGTTAAACTGCAGTGAACTTGGAGAATAATTAAACAGTGATTAAGTGATAGTTTAACTTCTGTTTACAGAGAAGAAATGGAAATCATCAGTAAAACAAAGTTTGTAGTTTTGACTGAAATCATCTTATCTTTCTTGGCCAAGGCTGCCTGCACTTTTTCAGTTTCATTTTTAGCTACAAGGTGAACTCCCCACACACTTTACTGATGCCCATTTTTGTTTTTGGTTGTGTTTCTCTTTGTCCCTGTCCTCAGCCCCCTTTCTTCCCACCGTCACCTCTGCTTCTCTCTCCCTCTTTCATGCTGCTTTATTGGTCTCAGAAAGCCAGGTCCACTCAGCACAGAGTGGGACTTGGCTGCTCCTCTGTGTCTTCTGTTCCTTGGAGGCCTTGGGATGAAGCAGGATAGGAGATTTGGAATATTTGGAAAACCACTGGACAGGTGGAAGAATCACCAGATAAAGAATTATAGGTACCTGGGTTTGAATCCCAGCTCCGCTGCTTATTAGCTGTATGATCTTAGACAAGTTACTTAATCTCTGCAAGTCTCAGTTTCCTCTTCTGTAAAATGGGGGTGATAATTCCTACTTGAAAGAGTAGGATTTAGAGAGGATTAGAGTTGTGCATGTAAAGATCATTGCCAGGCACACCCAAGAGGCATTTAATTATGTTTGAAAGCAGGAGCTTTGCTGAGTGATAGAAGAGGTCAGGGTTGATGGTAGCTAGTGGGCTGCCGTTGGTTAGCTTTTTGCCTACTTAACTACATAATGTTAATTGTATAGTTCACATATTATTACATAAAGTTATACTATTCCTTGCCTTTATTTACTTTAGTAAGTATAGTGGCGACCCAAAGGAGGGCTAAGTGGGCCTTTAGTGTCCCCTTGTCGCCATTCCCTCCCACTCCTGTCATCATCTCCCCTTACCCCATCCACTCTAAATAAATATAAGTGCAAATTGATTGTTATATAAATACAGCATTAGGAGTTCCTATGATCGTGTTCCCTCTTCCAACCCAATTGCTACATACAAGTCTGTTTTATTAAAAATGTCTGGTTCCTTACTGTGGTACTGATGCAAAGACTTATTTCTCCCAGAAATGATTTGTCGCCGATTTATATAAAAGAAGATGTAAAATAATTTCTGAACATTTTATTTTGTCTTATTTGAGGCATTTGTAGTAGAGAAATGGGTCATGGTTATTCTACCCTTTGTGCTTTACTAAAGTGGAATGAGCCAAGGCCAGTGGGTCCTCGCAGATCACGGGGCCTTTGCTATTCCTCTCAGCCCTAGTTAAGCTTTGCTGAGTCTCTAGGTCTTAGCAGCTGTTTTGGAAACTTGATTAAAAAGCATAATGTGTTGGCAATATGAAAGATACTTTGTGGCTTTTTAATTAGTATCTTTTAGCATATTGTTTCTTTTGAGGGGGACTTAATATCGAGTATCTCCAGGGTGATCAGTATTTTTTTTTTGAGATTTTATTTATTTATTTATTTATTTATTTATTTATTTATTTATTTATTTATTTATTTATTTGAGGGTCTGGGGAGCAACAGAGGGAAAGGGGCAAGCAGAGCCCAGTGTGAGGCCTGATCTTAAAACCCTGAGATCAGGACCTGAGCTAAAATCAAGAGTTGGATGCTTAACAGCCTGAGGCACTCAGGCTCCCCAGTGTGCTAAGTATTTGATAGAGCATACGGAAATTTAAATATTTATGTCTCAAAGTATCAGAAAACAGTGGCTCAGATTGCATCTTACCTTATATATTCATGACTGTAAAAATTAATATTGTTAAGATGACAGTACCCTCCAGTTGATCTACAGATTCAATGTGGTCCCCACTACAATCGCGGCCTTTTTTTTTTTTAACCTTTTGTTGCAGAAATTGACAAGTTGACCCTAAAATTCATATGGAAATGCAAGGGATCTATAGTAGTCAAAATAATCTTGAAAAGGAAGACTCACATTCCCAATTTGAAAACTTATTAACAAGCTACAGCAATCAAGACAGTGTGGTTCTAGCATAAGAATAGATATGTAGGGCAGCCCTGGTGGCTCAGTGGTTTAGGGCCTGATCCTGGAGATTTGGGATAGAGTCCCGCATCGGGCTCCCTGCATGGAGTCTGCTTCTCCCTCTGCCTGTGTCTCTGCCTCTCTCTCTGTGTCTAATAAGTAAATAAAATCTTAAAAAAAAAAAAAGAATAAATATGTAGATTGATGGAATAGAATTGAAAGTCCAAAATTAAACCCCTGCATTTATGATCAAATGATTTTTTAAAAGATTTTATTTATTTATTCATGAGAGACAGAGAGAGGTGGAGATATAGAGATATAGAGAGGAAGAAGCAGGCTCCCCACGGAGAGCCCGATGTGGGACTCGATCTCAGGACCCCAGGAGCACACCCTGAGCCAAAGGCAGACGCTTAACCACTGAGCCACCCAGGCGTCCCTGATCAAATAATTTTTGACAAAGATACCAAGACAATTCGATGTAGAAGGGATGATCTTTTCAACAAATTATACTGGGGAACAACCAGATATCCAGATGCAAAAGAATGAAGTTAGACTCCTACCTGACACTATATGCAAAAGTTCAAAATGACTCACAGACCTATGTGTAAGAGCTAAAACTCTTAGAATATTTAGGAATAAATTTTGGCGACCTTGGATTAAGCAATGATTTCTTGAATATGACACCAAACGCATAAGCAACAAAAGAAAAAATAGGTAAATTGAACTTGATCAAAATTAAAAACTTTAGTGCTTCAAAGGACACTATTTAAAAAGTGAAGAAACACACCACAGAATGGGAGAAAATATTTATAAGTCATATATTTAATAAGAGACTTAAATGAATCTTTATATTTTAAATATAATAGTAAAAAGACAACTCAGTCAAAAATGGGCAAAAGGTTTGAATAGGCATTTTTCCAGAGAGGATACACAAATGACCAATAAGCACATGAAGAGATGCTCAACATCATTAGTCATTAAGAAAATGCAAATCAAAATCATTATGAGAATACCTTTTCATACCTACTAGAATGGCTACTGTAATAGGAAAGATATGGTGAGGATGTGGAGAAATTGGGACCATTATGCCTTGCTATTGGGAATGTAAAATGGTGCAGCTGCTTCAGAAAATAACTTAGTGGTTCCTTAAAAAGTTAAGGAGACCCAGCAATTCCACTAAGCATATATCTAAGAGAAACAAATATGTATGTCCACATAAAACTTGTACACAATTGCTCATAGCAGCACTATCCATAATAGCTCAGAAGTGGAGACAACCCAAATATCTGTCAACTGATGAGGGGATAAACAAAATGTGTCATATCCATACAATGGAATATTATTCAGCAGTTGAAAGGAATGAAGTACTAATTGATGCTAAGATGGATCAGATTAAAAAACATGCTAAGTGAAAGAAGGCTGTTAAAAAAGACCACATATGGTATGATTCCATTGTACACAATAGGCAAGTCCACAGAGACAATAAGTAGATTAGTGGTTGCTGGGGCTAGGAGAGGGTGGAATGGGACATGACTGCTAATGGATATAGGGTTTCTTTGGGGGCGGGTAATGAAATGTTCTAAGATTACATAGTGTTGATGGTGAATATATTAACATCTATTGGATTGTTCACTTGAAAAGGGTGAATTGTTTGGTGTGTGAACTAAATTCAATAAAACTGTTATAAAAAATTGAGGGTGATTTTGTATGTGTAAATAGCATTTTGTTGATTTGTGCTTGTCCCCTTCTTGCCACTGTGAATCTTAAATAGAGCATCACTGTCTTGAGCACTGGGCAGGTTACCATTGCCCTCAAAGCCTCAAGATGAGAAATTAAGGTTTGTGATCACTTCGATCACTTTGTGCAGGAGAAAAGTTGACGACAGGCACACTGTTTGAGTAACGAAACCTTTTAAGGGGAATGCCCTGAGGTTGAGTTGAAGGCGTTTCGAGTTTGTTTTTTTTGTTTTGTTTTGTTTTTTGTTTTTTTGGCGTTTCGAGTTTTAAGTGTGACTCTGTCCTTCCCGAGTTCTTATTTATTTTCCCAACTTCATCCACACACACCACATAGATAGTTTACGTTTTGGATCGCAGGCCTCGTTCCAGCTCCACCAAGAACCTCACTTTCATTTCTTATACTTTTCCTCCAGGCTTTTGATCTTGGTCTGAACAGGCTTTCCTTGGAGGTATAGAGACAGCAGCTGGAGGAGCCACTGGGGGGCGCCCTGCCCTCAGAGGACGGAAAAAAAGGAATAACTTGCCAGGAAGATGCTTAGGCCTGTGTCGGCAGGAAGAGATGACTCATTTTTCATCAAAGGCATTTCAAAGAAAATATAATGACAGGATGATGTCAGAGGAGCAGGTGGAGACAGGAACCTTGATTGAGGCTGGAGGGAGGGGTTGAATAGAACGGTTGCCTGGGCAGTCAGAACGATGGACTGGCAGAGATCACAAGAAACATCACCTGTTTTGTAGTTCCTTTCTCATGAGCTTTGGTGTGGGCAGTGCTGTTCATGTGCCTTTAGAGCATGTGGTCAAGTCTCTGCCTGTCTTGGGTGTACTGTGTTCATATCTGGATGAGACATCTCATGACACGCAGTGTGCTGTGTTCCTGCACCCTGTACATTAACTCTATGGCTGGCAGGGTCTGTGTCTTGGAATTGAACCGCACATGCTCATGGCAGCTGGAAGTGTGGCATTTCCCTTGATATATTAGATACAGGAACTTGCCTAGATATCAGAAGGTCAAATCTCAGGGACTTTACTTTATTGCCAAAAGTACTCTGGTTCCCTCCAGTGTTTTTGTTTTGTTTTGTTTCGTTTTTTCAGTTCCTTTCAGTGTTTGGCAAGAGCTGGATCCTTGCTCTAACCTCAGATAAATTTCTTTTTCCCCCCCTTTGAATTAGAGGCCCTTTGTAATGTGTATGGATAAAGCTGATAAATGGGGAAACCTTACAGTCAGGAAAAAGGATAGTAAGTTTTGGTATCCCTTCATATTTCAAATCACTAAAGTTGGTTAGGTATTCAGGCTTCCATTTGTTTTATTTTATTAATTAACTAATTTATTTTTAGTAATCTCTCCACCCAACATGGGGCTTGAACTCATGACCCCTAAGATCAAGAGTCACATGTTTCACATACCCTTGCAACCCCTGCTGAGAGAACCAAACACCCCCAGGCTTCCATTTATATTAAGATTGGAAGAGAGTGCTGCTGGTCACTATTATTCTTTAACACTTTCCAGAGTCTTTCTGATTCTTCTGTTGGATTATGGGCTAATTTGATGGCTTCACTGAATTCCTCCCCCCCAATATTTTCTTTTTCTTTTTGTTCTAATTTATGGTAAAGATCCTCAATGATATCTTTCAACTCTTTCTTGCAATGGTTTATTTTTGCTATTGTATTTTTATTTCTAAGCATGTAAGAGATTTTCTGAGTATTCTTTTATAATACTACTTGTTCTTGTTTTATGGCAATGTTGCCTTTTAGTGCTGAGGATATTAGTTACAGTGCCCCCAACCCCCTCGATGTTTTCCTTTGCTTCCAACATTGTCTCTGTTTCAAGCTCCTTTTGTTCATTTTAGTCTGTTTTTCATGTTCGAGACTCTTAAAATGTCCACTTTTCTTGGTGATCTTCATAATATAAGACTTAACCCTTTAAAAAGCTGAATGGAAGCCCAAAAAGCTGATCAGTGGTGTACTCTTAACAATAACCATGTAGGGGAAGGTCTTTTTCTCCAGAGGGGAATTGGCTAGTTTGCTACTGGGGCCTCGTAGTCCCAGAACTCTAGGGTTGCCAGTCAGGTTAGGAGTCCCGGTGGAAAGGCTTGTTCATTATGTCAAATTTCACTTGATCCCCCTATTTTTAGTGAGGCACACTTCTGACCTCATGTGGGCCTGAAGACTTCAACCGGTCTTGTTTGCACCCTCACCCTGCAGCTTCCTTCTGCTCCCCTCAAGCCTTCAGAGGCCCGCAGTACATCCAGTTCCCCAGCCTTTCTGGAGCCCTGCAGCACAGATTACCTGGTTTCTTACTGTTCCCCACTCTTCACAGGCACTTAGCAGAAAGAGTAAGCTGAAATTGAAGTTAGTGACCATTGATCTGTCCACTCTGCTATTTTTCAAACTTTTGTTGATGTTTTTTGTTCTCCTTTTCTGTGGGTTTCTGCCATTTTTATTCCTTCACTGTCATTTTCCTGAGGTCTCAAAGAATGAACATAAATATTCATGTTAAGTCTGCCACCTATAACCTGAAGTTGGCAGAAATGAATCTTCCCAACTTCTCACTTGTTCACTCTCTCCCAAATACACAAACCCTGTACTCTAGCTTTGCTTATATTTTCTTGTTTCTGTTTTCTTGCTCAGGCCATCTTTCCTCCTGGAATGTCTGTTCTTCTCATTTCAGACTGTTGACATCCTACGCATTCTCTTAGAGCAAGTTTATGTACCTCAATACATGGAAGCCTTTTTTAAAAAACATTTCTCCTACTGGAAATGACCATCCCATTGACTGAACTTCTAGATTTCTTGTGCACCAAATTCTTGTGGTCTTACCACCCTCATGACACAGCATACTGCCTTATGCTATAATTATTTATACACATACCACTTCCCCAGTTAGATTGTAAGGTTTTAAAGTGTATTGTAAGACTGCTTTGTAATTTGTTGTTGTTGTTGTCATGGGTAACAACATAGAACCTAGGCAACTAAATATTTCACAAAACCACAGTAGTTTAGGGCTAGAAAAGAATATAGAGCTCTAGAATGTCAGCTCATTTTATGAATGAATAAACAGATCCAGTGTGATTAAGTGATCCTACAGTCATATGATAAACTAGGAACAGAACTGGAACTGTCACCTCCTTCTCTAGTTCTTGAACTGCTAAATGTAGTGATAAAATCTGATATGTGCTTAATCAAATATTCTCATTAATCCAGGATTAACCAAAGGGCACTTTATGTTTCATTCTTCTTGAACATTTTTGTACATAATCTTTTTGGTCTTAGTAATTAGGAAATTTTGTCATAGGTAATTTTTTTTCTTCTTTTCTTTCTTTCTTTGTTTTGTTTTTTCGATAAATTAGGCTCTTCATTTATAGGTTTAATAAAAAAACTGAGCTGGCTAATAGTTTTATTCCAAAGTATCAGGGACCCATGGATTATAGGTAAGAGAAAAACACAAGCAACTGTACTGAAAGTGCCCTGATTACAAGGAAATCTTCAAAAATCAGTGATATTATGCATTTGGGGTGATTCTTTTTCATTTACCAGTAGAGTGCAGACCCAATTTGGATGAGTTCTAGTTAATTGGAGTTTTGCTGTTTGGTAATTCATAAGGATTATTGCTTCAAAGTTATCTTTAAGTTATGTTGAAAATTATCTAGCTCTTGACAGGCATTTCCAGAATGTTTCACAGATAAACTTCAGAGATTTAAATGCTCCGGGAATATCTACTGGGGAAAGTTAAACTAGGACTATTGGGTATTGGGACGCCTGGGTGGCTCAGCCAATGAGCGATGAGCTGAGCTAAGAGCGTCTGCCTTGGCTTAGGGTGTGATCCGGGATCTGGGGATTGAGTCCCGCATTGGGCTCCCTGTGGGGAGCCTGCTTCTCCCTCTGTCTGTGTCTCTGTCTCTCTCTCTGTGACTCTGAATAGTAAATAAAATCTTAGAAAGAAAAAACTATGATGACTATTGTCTGTTTAGGGTTTGTTGAATATCAGCTGTGCCAGTCACTGATTAATCAAAAACGTAATACCATCCTTTTCCTCATCACCCTCCTTTCGGAACTTGAGGGTAGATGGGCAGGTATTTATACCTTTCTTTGAGATTCAGTTTTCATTAGGGTTTTGCCTTACAAATGAGGCTGATGATTGTAGACAGTCTGTGGTGATGAACCATAACCATAACCATAACCACAACCTCTAGGCTAGATTGGGCTCTGCCTAATATCCACGACTTTTGGTTTTATCCAAAATAGAATCTGTTGTTCTCAGATTTGAGAGAGTAAGGGTTTATTGTTCTCATTGGTGTTTCTGCCTTTGACCGTTTCCGCATTGCCACCTGGCTGCCGTTAGAGGGAATTCACTGTAGCTTTGAGTCCCTGCAGAGGGCTGAGAGGAACTATCCCTGTCTCCAGGATGGAGTGTGTGTTCTCTTCCCTTAAAACTGTTACCCATATTTCCTTTTATGACTTGTTAAGTCAGAGGCAGCTGGGAGGATGCATTGGGGAAACATTACTCACTGGGCACACCATAGTGGCCCTGACTGCTGGTAGGGAGTCTGGGCTGAGCTGAGAGTGAGTCAGTTTTGGAAATGGAAAAATGTAGGGTAGTGGGGGGTAGGGATTGTATGCCAGTGACTGCTTCTTCACTGCCTGTTCTTTCCTCTATTTAAGAACTCATCACATGGGGTGCCTGGGTGGCTCATTCGTTTAAGCGCCTGCCTCTTGCTCAAGTTATGACCCGAGATCCTGGGATTGAGCCTCACGTAGGGCACCATGTTCAGCGGAGAGCCTACTTCTACCTTTCCCTCTGCCTACTGCTCCCCCTTTCCCCCTGCTTGTTCTCTCACTCTGTGTGTCAAATAAATAAAATCTTTAAAAAAAAATCTCACAAAGCTCTGAATACTGGGGATCCAGCTGGCGCAGCCAGTAAGCCAACCAACTTTGAGGTGAGAATATTTTCATGGAAGGAGTGAACTGACTGGACCTAGCATCTCTGCGTTTTATGTCGTGTGTGTGGGTTTTGAAGCAAGCTTGAGCTTGTGTAATGAAAATGCTATGTGTGTGAATTTCACACACATAGAATAAAAGCAGTCACAGAATCTCTTGGTTTTGGTTATAAAATTCAGTCTTCTGTGTCCATCTTTGTCCAGTAGGGGTCACTGGGGGTTTAAGCTCTAAATGAGAGAAGCTACCACTAATCTTATGATAGACCAATCAGATTTCTCATCTTTAAAAAAAAAAAAAAGATTCCTTGTCTTTATTGGCCCCTTTGTATATTGAGCACTTTTTTTATTTTTTATTTATTTATTTTTTTAATTAATTTTTATTGGTGTTCAATTTACCAACATACAGAAAAACACCCAGTGCTCATCCCGTCAAGTGTCCACCTCAGTGCCCGTCACCCATTCCCCTCCAACACCCGCCCTCCTCCCCTTCCACCACCCCTAGTTCGTTTCCCCGAGTTTGGAGTCTTTATGTTCTGTCTCCCTTCCTGATATTTCCCAACATTTCTTCTCCCTTCCTTTATATTCCCTTTCACTATTATTTATATTCCCCAAATGAATGAGAACATACACTGTTTGTCCTTCTCCGATTGACTTATTTCACTCAGCATAATACCCTCCAGTTCCATCCACGTTGAAGCAAATGGTGGGTATTTGTCGTTTCTTTTTTTTTTTTTTAATTAATTTTTATTGGTGTTCAATTTACCAACATACAGAAAAACACCCAGTGCTCATCCCGTCAAGTGTCCACCTCAGTGCCCGTCACCCATTCCCCTCCAACACCCGCCCTCCTCCCCTTCCACCACCCCTAGTTCGTTTCCCCAAATGAATGAGAACATACACTTATTCATATTCCCCAAATGAATGAGAACATACACTGTTTGTCCTTCTCCGATTGACTTATTTCACTCATCATAATACCCTCCAGTTCCATCCACGTTGAAGCAAATGGTGGGTATTTGTCGTTTCTAATTGCTGAGTAATATTCCATTGTATACATAAACCACATCTTCTTTATCCATTCATCTTTCGATGAGCACTTTTTTTAAATATTAGAGCAGAAATAAAAAATGTGGACTTTTTTTTTTTTTAAGATTTTATTTATTTATTCATGAGAGACACAGAGAAAGAGAGAGGCAGAGACACAGGCAGAGGGAGAAGCAGGCTCCATGCAGGGAGCCCCATGTGGTACTACATCCCGACACTCCGGGGACTCCAGGATCACGCCCTGGACTGAAGGCGGTGCTAAACTGCTGAGCCACCCAGGCATCCTAAAAATGTGAACTTGTATTAAGAATTTTGTGGATCCAATGACAACTGGATCTAAGAGATTTCCAGGGGCAATCCCAAGCTATAAAGAAAGAAATGGATGCCTATGGGGGGCCCTCTGTTAGGAATAGTCTCTGGTAATATTTGTAGTCAAAGAGTGCAAGGTAAAGCAATTTTTTTTTTATAAAGCTGTAACTACTTGAAGATTCCACGATGGAAAGGAACTGAAAGGGATATGAAATATTCTTTTAATTTTTTCAATTCCAGTACAGTTAGCATACAGTATTATATCAGTGTCAGGTGTACACCGATCATTTTAAGATGTCTAATTTTGAACATGAAAATAATACAAATTTGCAAAATTAGAAAAATAAAAAATCCAATAAAAAGAAAGAAAAATATCTATCTATTGAGTATTTGAAGAACAGATTATTTCAAGCACTAGGTGAAGCAAGAAACCAAGACTGAGGTGGAATTGGTTTTATAAATAAGACTGGAAGAGACTTTTCAAAAAAAATCAAAGGAGACCAGGGAAGAAAACTGTTTATTAAGCATCTGGTGTGTACCTACCTACAACCCTGAGAAACGGGTACATTTATACACATTGTACACTTTAGGAAACTGAAGTTCAGTTTAGAAGATCAGGCCTGGTGATCTGATTCTCCTGAGAGAGAGAAGGCCTGGTGTTAGAATTCTCCTGAGAAAAACCAAAATGATTCTTGTGTTGTGGATTAGGGTTCAGAGCAGGCTCTGGGGGTCCGCAGGTATAAAACTGACAAATCTTTGTCTTCAGGTGTTAAGTTTTCCCTCTTTATCATTTAGGACTACTGCTAGGATCTAGAAAACAATCTCGCAGAGATCTAAAATTAGCTGTTTGTGTGCAAAGCTTGGTTTCCATGGATAAGTAGTTTAAGTTGGTCTCACTTACCTACCTCTTATCATCGTTGCCTGGACTCTTCTTCTGAGTCTTGAATATAACTAGCAATTATCATTCTCAAGCCTGCCTGTTTACCTTATTCTAATTGTTGAGGTCCTCACCCTTTGTCAGCCACATGCCCATTCTGCCCTCTTGCGTTCCAAGGTGTTTCCGAGAAACTAAAGTGGATCACATATTTCTTAGCCAGACCACACTAAAAGATGTTTGCCATTGAAACCATTTTTATTTGGGAAAGCATTTTAAAAATGTGTTTAGGCTGGATAGGAGTCAGATGCTAACTCTCCATCATGAATTCACTTGGAATGAGGGATATTTCTGGATAAAAATAACAATCCTTAGCAAAATTCAAGAGCAATCTCCATGGACAGAGCTTCTTTCCCTTGAATTGTCTCCATTTATTTAAGATACTGGCTACCAGAGTTTCCTGGAAAAAACTCAATAGCTAGATCTCATTATTACTTTGTGGGGGGAAATAATCAGATTCTTGAAGAGAGATTATTTACAATAATAATATGGATTTTAATATGCACTAAATATTTTTGTCCTTTCCCTTTTTGAAGCAATGCCATTGAAACCTTATTTGATTTATTCATTGAGTTGGCAGCTTAGAGCTGTTAAATACCACACATTTTACGTTGACTTACCTCTTAGCATTGGCCACTGAAGTTGTCTCGATACCCTGCTGGGGTATAAAAGCTTGAGTAGAGTAACAATAACAATAGCTAACATTAATGAGATAATTTTTAATGCTTTAAAAAAAAGTCAATAGTGAATGCTATCTGGTGGGCCAGATAGTGCATGTGTTTTCTCCCTTTATCCCCACTGTAACACCACGAAGAGGTGATTTTATTATTCCCATTTTACAGATGAAGAAACTGAGAATGAAAAAGATTAAGTAATTCACTCAAAGACACACAGCTAGAAACTGTGAAGTCAGAATTTGAATCTAGGTTTCTAACAGAATGTGTTAAGTTGAGAACTCTGGGCAGAGAAAGAGGCACTTGGGTTCTAAGAATGGGTTTTCTAGGGGCGCCTGGCTGGCTTGGTCATTCGAGCATGTGCCTCTTGACCTGTTGTAAGTTTCAGTCCCACATCAGCTGTAGACATTACTTAAAATAAAAATCTTTAAAAATGGTGATCCACTGTCTTCTGTCCTCCGTTTTTAAAAAAGATTTATTTATTTGAGAGAGAGAGAGAGAGAGAGAGAGTGAGAGGGGCAGACGAGGAGAGAATGAATCTCAAGCACAGAGCTGGATGATGTTTGAACCCCGACCCACAACGTGGAGACCCACAACCTAGAGATCACGACCTCCCCAAAACAAGAGTCAGATGTTCAATTGACTGCATCCCCTGGGTGCCCTTTCTGTTCTCCATTTAAAAAATAAAATACAGAGTGTTCTAGATGTTCTTGTGAAATTGCTGGATCAGTAAATCAATTTTTTGCCAGCTTTAAGAAAAAGCAAAATTTCTACTGTGTTCTTGGAGTCATTTTTTCCCTAAAACTCCCAAGTGGATTTAGAATTCTGGTGTTAAAAGTGGTTCAGCTTCTTTGTTAGTGTGTTTTATCTGCTGGGTCATCTAGAGGAGAATAGTGAGTTATTCCTGCTGTAAGATGGATAGTTTTCCAGGCATTTGCTCTCTCTAGTATGTTTTTGCAGTCAAAATAGATGCATTCCCAAGAAATACTTATATTTTGTGACTCTTCATGGTTTATGGGACCTTGTTTAGTTCTTTTCAGTATGTTCCACCCTTATACCCTTGGCTCTCACAGTGCTCTTTTGGACTCTTCTTGTTCATTAATTAATTAATTCACTCATTACACAAATAGTTGTTTAGGGATGAGATTTCATATAGGAGAGCAGAATTCATCTAGCTTCAAAAACTTGAGTGAGAGAGTAAAAATAAGCACACAAATAAAGTATAGTATAATCTCAAGAGAGGGAGACGTTTACTTCTAACTGGGATGGAGGGAGTCACCAGGGAAAATTCTGTGGAATTGGTTTTAAGCTGGTCCATACAAATGGGATTTTGACTTGAGGGAATGAGAAGGAAATACATTCTAGAGTAAATGAGGAAAATATTGTAAAGCCGGAGATTTTTGGATTTAATTTGCTGACAGTGGGGAATTGAAAGTTTTAGAATAAAATTACAAATGGATATTTAGTAAGCATTTAAGATGTACTGGTCATTATGCATGTGTCAGGGAAATTAAACTCACAGTGAATGTGGACAGGATTGGCATGTTGGAGACTGGGATTAGGCAAATTAGAGAGATTATCAATTTATTAAGGTTTTGTGCAGTCTGCACAGTATTCAGAGGTCTTTGTGGTCAGATGTGGTTTGTATACTGCTCCTCCAAATAATAAGAATAGCCAATAATTATTTAGCACAGGTTGTTTGCCAGGCATTATCTAAGCACCATAAATATATTAACTCATTTAATACTCACTACAGCTCTATGAGATGGTTATTATTAGTAGTGTCATTTTACGGATGAGGAAATTGAGGCTGTATGAGGTTAATTAAATAATTTGCCCAAAAGTGCTAATGTGACATAAACATAGTAAAGTCTGGATTTGAACTTAGGTGATGTGACTTCAGACTGAGCTTGTAATTACCATGCTACTATAAAGCTCATGGAATCTAGGTTACTGAGCAAGAAATTTGGGAGAGTTTTCTAACATTACTATTTTCAGGGACACTCGGGTATGTAGAATATTCTTTGTAGGTATTCCTGGGCCTTTGTGTATTGATTGTTGTCAAAATCCCACATTGCTAGACATTAGAGCCAGGAGTCACAGTGTTTCCTGATTAGCTCCTGTGAAACACAAGTCCTTCTGCCTACTGGACTCATGGAAGGAGACAGATGACCAGAGCTCAGGGCCAGGCTTTGATGCCTGGATCCTGCCATTTTCAGCAGCCTGGGGTTTCCAGTGCTATTAGTCATATGCTAGTCTCTGAATTTTTTTTTTTTTTTTTTTTTAAGGAGAGAGAGAGAGAGAGAAGGTGTGTGCTTCTGCAAGTGGAGGCGGTTGGGAGGTAGAGGGAGAAGGAGAGAGAGAACTTTTAAGTAGGCTCCACAACCCTGAGATCATGACCTGAGCTGAAATCAGGAGTTGGATGTTTAACCAACTGAGACACCCAGGCACCCCCAGTCTCTACCAAATTTTTAATCTGAGGTATATTTGTTGTTTGAAAAATGCCTCCTCTTTGTAAGCATTGTTTTCCCAGATTTCAGTCTTAGAGTTTTAGTCCATATCTGCTCAAGAGGCTTGTCCACAAGCTTTTTTTTTAAAAAAAAATTTTTTTTTTTTTTATTTACTTATGATAGTCACAGAGAGAGAGAGAGAGAGAGGCAGAGACACAGGCGGAGGGAGAAGCAGGCTCCATGCACCGGGAGCCTGATGTGGGACTCGATCCTGGGTCTCCAGGATCGCGCCCTGGGCCAAAGGCAGGCGCCAAACCGCTGCGCCACCCAGGGATCCCTCCACAAGCTTTTTAAATTTTATTTTATTTTATTTATTTATTCATGAGAGACAGAGAGAGGGGCAGAGACACAGGCAGAGGGGGAACCTGGCTCCATGCAGGGAGCCTGACGTGGGACTTGATCTCAGGTCTCCAGGATCATGCACTGGGCTGAAAGCGGCACTAAACCGCTGAGCCACCCAGGCTGCCCTGTCCACAAGCTTTTTGAGATCAGGTATAACTCCATGGCAGTGTGAGTAACAGTTGTGGCGCCCCTTTTCACAGGCTTCCTTTCATCTCAGTTGCAAATGTTAGTGATTCTGAGGTGTTGCCTTGTTTTGAGATTTCTTGTGAGTAATGGTTGTGGGTGACCATCCTAAATTCTCATGAGTGAAGTAACCCTAAAGAGAGGCAGATCTAAAATCTTAATGAAGTTTAGAGTCTTGCTTTTTACAGGGCTTCCTTGTTGGTTTGGGGCCCTGCCTAATGGCTGTATGGAAGGGATATCCTGGGGGGTGCTAAATATGACTTTAAATGGCTCATTCTTTGTATAATAAATGATCTCTAAAAAAACCCCGAGTCACTCCCTCCTGCCAGCCTCTAACCACTTCCTATAAATGACAGCACACAGATCCATTTTAGTTTTGTTAAGTGAAAAATTCATTTTGTTTTCACAAAGGCAGTCCTTTCTCCCTCTAGACAAATGTACATACACACAAAGGCTGGAAACATGTAGAAAAATGGTGTATCCAAGGTATAGGGTGCCATCTTATGAAGAGCAAATGGCTTTGGATACCTTTCATTGTCTTCTCTAATAATAACAGTAGGTTCAGAATGTGTCTTGACATTCGAGTGCTTTGGATTTTTTATCTAGGTATTTTTGAATGGCACAAGCATGATATGTGATTTTCTAATTAAGATAGTTTTGCAATGGCTTCTGGTAGTAGAATAAGGTAGAGAAATGGCTTTTACTTTAGGAAATGAAAACATGGTAAAGATATTTATAAGACTGCAGAAAGACAGTTGTACAATGGTGATATAGGCAGCACTAGCACTGTGCTGTTCTATGTTGAAGTTCTTTCCTTAGAGCCGGGTGGGGCTGTGTACAAAGCCTTGTAAAGAGGAAGTATCCCAGACATATACATATCTAAGTTTAAGTTGATGTACTTAGTTTGCCAGAACATTTTAGTAAAGGAAGACAGTGTGATAAAATACATTGATTTAAAATCAGGCAGATAAAAGTTCAGATGTCAGTTCATCTTCTTACTTTGTGACTTTGGGCAAAATAACTTGACTTTTCTGAGCCCCAGTTTCTCTTTAAAAAATATTTTTTATTTATAATAAAACTTTAAAAATTTGAGTGTAGGTGACAAAATGTTGTGAGCCCCAAGTTCTTGATTTATAAAATATCCCCATTTATAATAATAATGTATAATATAACATTAATGCTAATAATATTGTCAGAGTTGAATGAAGTAACAGATGTGAAAGTGTTTTCTAGTTGCCACTCAATACATGTTAGCATATCATAGTATTAGTATAGTATATTATTATAAATGCCCTTCCAAGCAAGTACTTCTTCTTTGGCTATCAAAGCTCCGGGGCTTCTCCACAGCAAGGCGTGGGTCATTATCATCATCTTTGTGTCCACCGTGTCTAGCTTTATGCTCTGTGTTTTTAAATTGAATGAACAAAATGTTCTGTTTTGCAAGAGAGCCCTGCTCCAGAGGGAGCTCTGGTTTAGTCTCCCCTGGATTCCACTATCCATTTTCCTTCTGTTGCACTTATTCTTTTCAGCAAACACTAATACATTTCACATGTCAAGAAAAGTTCTCTTGACCCTACATCCCTCTCTTTGCTTTTGTTTTACAGCAAAGTTCTTGAGTATTTTTCACTTCATTCTCTCTTTTTTACATTTAACTTTTAAAAATTATATTTGAGGTATAATTGACACATTATATTAGTTTCAGGTGTACAACATAATACTTTGATATTTGCATATCTTGCAAAATGATTACTACAGTAAGTCTGGTTACCATCTGTCACCTTGTATAGATACCAAAAAGCTTTTTCCCCCCTTGTGATGAGCACTTTTAAGATACACTCTCTTCACAGCTTTCACATATGCAATCTATTAAAAAATTTTTAACTGTAGTCGCCATGCTGTTCGTCATAGCCCTATAAATCCCATTCTCTCATGAATCACTCCAGTCAGGTCTTTTCTGGCATCAAAACTCCCCTTATTAAAGTCACTAGCAACCTCCACATCCCTAAATTCAGTGGTCCGTTCTTTTTTTTTTTTTTTTTTTAAGATTTTATTTATTCATGAGAGACACACAAAGAGAGAGAGAGAGAGAGGCAGAGACAGAGACACAGGCAGAGGGAGAAGCAAGCTCCATCCAGGGAGCCCGATGTGGGACTTGATCCTGGGACTCAGGGTCACGCCCTGAGTCAAAGGCAGAAGCTAAACCACTGAGCCATCCAGGCGTCCCTCAGTGGTCCATTCTTGATCTTCATCATGACACATTAAGAGCTTTGGCAATGATTAATTACTACTTTCTTTTTTAAGATTTTATTTTTAGGTAATCTCTACACTCTACATGGACCTCAAACCTACAACCTTTAGCTCAAGAGTCACACACTCCCCCAACAGAGCTAGCCAGGTGCCCCTAATTACTTCTTCTTAAAACACTTCCTTCCCCTGGCTTCTGGGGCATCATGATTTTTTGGTTTTCCTAATCCACTGGTTTCTCTTTTGATGGTTCTTCCTCTTCCCTATCTAATGTTGTAGGGTTTTCCACACTTAGTCCATGAACTTCATCTCCTCTCTCTCTCTTCACTCCCCAAGTGATCTCACCTGATTTTCTGGCTTTAAAACTCATCCTGGGTCTCTCCTGGAACTCTAGATTCAGATATTCAGTTGCATATTCAAAGTTCTACTGGTATGTCTACTAGCATTTCAAATCTGCTATATCCAAAAGAGAATTTCTGCCTCCTCCTCAAAAAACCAAAAAACCAAAACAAAACAAAAACAACTACAACCACCAGTGAAGCCCAAACCCTTTGCTTCTCCAACGGTCTTTCCCATCTCAGGCAGTAGCAGTTCTGTTCATTCAGTTTCTCAGGCCTTAACTCTTAGTGCCAAGGCTCTGTCCATGGCTCTGTCCTCACCCCACATCCAGTCTATGAGCAAATTCTGATGACTCTTCCTTTATAATTTATCCAGAATATGACCACATCTTGCCAGCTCTAACACCACACTCTGGTCCCAGCTATTGTTTCTCAGCCACCAGTTTTCACTTACATTGTTGTAATGGCATTTTAACTAGTGGCCCTGCTCCCATTCTTGCCTCTTAATAGTCTCTTCTCAGTTTAGCAGCAAGGGGGGTTCTTTTTAAAATCGTGTCACACACTCACACAAAACTTTCCAAAGGTTTCCTACTTCATTTAGAATAAAAGCCAGAGTCTTTACAAGTGGCCTATACAGATGTAGGTGATCTGATAATCTCTCTTGCTTCATCTCTTGACATTCTCCCCTTTTCTCTGTGGGCTCCAATCAATATAGTTTTCCCCATGTTCCTTGAACACACCAAATCTACTTTTGCCCTTTGCACTTGCTTCTTAAAAAATTTGGCTCATCTTTTCTCTAGATAGCCATATGATTGGTTTGCTCATATTCTTTAGGTCTCTGCTTAAATGCCATCTTATTAGAGAAGCCTTCCCTGAACATCTTATATATAAAATGGGAAACTTGACCCTACTGACACTCCCTTCTCCTCTTCATCTCTTTTGGTGTTCTCCATTATATTTGTCTGACAAACTGTATATGTGCTTGTTTGTGTTTACTTTCCATCTTCTTCTACTCATATATAAGCCTCATGAAAGCAAGGTCTTTGTTTTGTTCACTACTACATTCCCAGTATCTAGAACAGAGCCTGAAACAGAGTAAACAGTAAATATTGGATAAATGAGATATGGGTTCGCACAAAATTATAGATGATCTGGATGCCAGATTAAAATATATTGCATTTGTTCACCTATCAAGGGCCCTTTATTATCCCTTTGTTTAATAGATTATTCAAATCTAAAACACTTCCTCTTTTATTTATTTTTCTTATAGCTCTAAACAAATAAAGGAATGAACCACCTGAGTGGCTCAGTTGCTTAAGTGTCTGACTTTTTTTTTAAATAATAAATTTATTTTTTATTGGTGTTCAATTTACCAACATACAGAATAACACCCAATGCTCATCCTGTCAAGTGCCCCCCTCAGTGCCCGTCACCCATTCACCCCCACCCCCCGAGCGTCTGACTCTTGATTTCAATTCAGGTCATGATCTTAGGGTTGTGAGATGGAGCCCCATGTCCAGCTCTGCACTAGGCATTGAGCCCCCCTGCCTAAGATTCTTTCTCTCTCCCTATTCCCCCCAAATAAATAAGGGTAACTTTATGGATATTAAAACAATTTGTGTTTTTAAGGCTTTTTTTGTGAGAGAATACAGCATATTTACATACCATAGTATAAAAGGCACCATAGGAATAAATAAAGAACTAGTTTGTTAGTAGGAGAAGCTATAACTCTTCCCCGAGGGAAAGGTGTCACAGAGGATGTTAGATGTGCTCCTTGCTATTGGGTCTTCTCTGTTATGTTTTGTATCCACACTTCATTTTATAAAAAATCTCTTCAGAGAAAAGTAGATGACAAGAGGAACAGTGGTACAAGGAGGCCTTTGCATATTCAACTTAGGCTGTGTGAACTTCTTTCCAGGTTTTCAGTGTGTTAGGTTTATTGAAGTATATTTTATGTACAACTAAAGTCACCATTTTGGGTGTACAATACAGTGGATTTTGACAAATGCATACAGTTTAAGGAATCATTACCACAAAAAGTTCCCTTGTGTTTTTTGTAGTTTGTTCCTTCCCTCACCCCCAGGCCTTGGCAACCAGTTACCTGCTTTCTGTCCTATGTATAGTTTTGCTTTTCTAGAATGTCACGTGGATGGAACCATACAGTATGTAGCCTTTTGTGTTTGGCTTCTTCCATGTAGCACAGTGCTCTTGAGAGTCATCCAGGCTGTGGTAGCCGTAGGTTGTTCCTTTTTTATTGCCATGTTGTAGTCCATTGTATGGACGCCCTGTGATTTGTTTATTAGTCCACCAGTTCATGGATTTTGGGCTGTTTCCAGATTTTCATTATTTTGAATAAAGCTGCTCTTAGTTTACATACAGGTTTTTCTGTGAACACAATGTTTTCACTTTTCTTGGGTAAATCCTAGGAGTGATATCGCCCGATCATTTGGTATGTGTATGCATCACTCTATAAGAAATTGCCAAACCAGAGCAGTTGTGCCGATTGACACCCTCACCAGCACTGTATGAAAGTTCCAGTTGCTTCATATCCTTGCCAAGACTTGATATAATCGATCTTTTTAATTTTAGTCCTTCTAGTAGGTATGTGGTGGTAAAGTGTTTTCAGTTGCTGCTACAGCCTCCGTATCAGGTTTTCATTTGTCAGCAGGCCTTAGTTTTGTGGAAGGCATTGTTTTCTACTGTCATTGAGCAGCTATTCCCCGTATCCCCTTGGGCAGCTAGTGGTGGATTTTCCAACTCTGAAAACACTGGTTTTTTTTGTCCTCCTCGTTCATCTTCATCACGCCGTGATGTCAGATCTATCTCCTGGAGCTTGCTGTGTATGTGATGCTCTGGCGCCTCTCCTCCTCCTCCTAGGCCGTGGGTGTGGAAGGGTTGGCCCGACTGGCCAGGGTACTACATGGACACTTGAAATACGTCCTTGTGTACTTTTAACTCCTCCCCACAAGTGATTGCCCAGTAATTCTGTGACTTTTTTCTTTTGGCTTCATCCTGAAGCCTGGCGTTCCAGCCTGGCGGGGAATGGAAAGTTAAGAGTGTGACGTCCTCTGACACCCCCCCTTCTTATAGATGGGTCTGAGGTTTGTTTGTTTAAGCTGGACAGAGGATGCCAAAGATAGAAATTTGAGTCAGCCCAGCACTAGCTTAGGCGCTCCTTTTCACTCTCCTGGTTCCTCCTTCCCCTCCCCCCTCTGGCCAGTTGTTTCCTGGGCTTTGTCTGAGAAACACTGTGCGGTGTCAGCCCCATCTAGGGCTGCCCTTCAGTCAGGGGCGAGATGGAGGAGAAGCCGCCAGGAAGTTTCTGACAACACTGTGCTGGGGGCCGCCGCCTCTGTGCTGACAGTTCGGGACAGGACAGCAGTAACCTCAGGAGAAAGGCATTCGGAGGCCTGCGCCGCAGAGCTGTGGGCTTGTGGCTCAACTCAGGGGAGGAGGAAAGCGGGCCTGGAAATGCCGCTCTTAGATTCATCTTATTTGCCATCAACCATCTTTATTTTGACTCACATTCTTGGGATTGCCGGTGTCCTGTACTGGAAGAGATGTGCCAGAGGCAGAGCAGGTAATGTGTGAACCCAGTTATTCTTTAAATCTACTGGGGGGGCGTTTGAGGGTGGGCTAAATGACGAGGGCTTCCCAGTGGCTATCCTTAAAGGGCCAGTACCTCTTCTCAGCTGGGGTGCTGTGAGACTTTATGCGTGTTTGGACCTACTGAGGAAACTGGGCCACCCTGGGACTAGTTTGAGACCTGGACTCTTCCCTGGTCTGTGCAGCTGTCTGCTGGAGGGTGCTGGTTTGATGAGGTGATGTCTGGACTCCAAGCTGAGGGAAGTGGCAACTGTGCTGACTTGGGTCCTTCCTCAGAGAGTCAAGCTCTTCCTTTCCCTACTTTCTCACAATCTCAAAGTGGCTTCTGGATCTCTGTCTTTAACCAAACACATACAGTGATTCTATCATCCTTTTAGGTAGAGATAGGACAAAACTTGTGGGATTAGAGAAGTTTCTGGATTTGGTGTATTTTCAGATAAGTAAAGACAGAGGAGGAAAGGCCAGTGAGAGGAAGGGGTGAGTGGTGTCCCCCCTACCAAGGTGCCTCTGTTCTCTTTGGTAGATTAAAATTGTTCCTTTCCCTTCAGGCAGCAGTAGAGTTTACTTGTTTATCTAAGTCATCCTGTTCTATGCAATGAAGTTAACTATTCTTTTCCCCAGGGAGTCAGGCCCTGATTTAAAAAAAAAAAAAAGCAGACCCTTCTTTCTCCTCGTATTTGGTATTAATTACATTATATGCCTTTGATTTCTAAAAGCCCAGTGCAGGAATCAGCCTCATGTTTAGCTAATTCTGAATCTCCATGGTTGAGGACTAATAAAGACTGGCTTCTCCTGGAGTCCACCCTCTAATCACAGTGCCTTCAGGACTGTCCTTGTGATCTGCCTACTACCTTCAAACCAAAGTATTCAGATACTTGTTCCTTTGTGTCTTACAAGTTAAGATGGAGATTTGATGACTTATTACTTCGCTTTCTATTAAAAGTTCATGAATGCTTGACAGAATTAGAATTAGATTCAGTCATTCCTCAGTGTCCTTTCCAGTAAGTCCCAGAAAAGCTTTTGACTAAATATTCAGATCCCAGCATGTGTCTATATCAGCAAAAACAGACATTTAGAAATATGTTTAGCTTGTGTGGTGATGTGTTTAAGGAGATAGCCCAAAGTGACTTTCCTGAAATGTAAGCCTGTACTGGATCTTAGAAAGAAAGGAGCAGACAGGCATGAATTATTTGGCCCTATATACTATTTCATATGCAATGAGAAAGTAATTGCCATCTAGAAGGAGCCTGCTCCTTTCCTTTCCCTGTGCACGGTAGTAATGACATTTTTAAACCACTAATTGATTAATATTTTAAAAGTTTATCTTCAGTATAGGATTTTCTATGATACTTAGGAGTCAGAGCCCTATCTTTCAAGTGCTTTCTTTTTTATGTTTTAGAAAATGTATTTTGTAAACATCCATAAAATGCATTGAAATAAAAAGAAAAATAAATTGTAAAAGTTTTTTATTTTTGTGAAACAACTTTGGTTCTAGTACCTAATAGTTGGGAAGGTGCCGCGTTCATTTATCTGTAAAACTGGAGCAGGGGTTTTATAATTGGAGATTACAGATACCAGAACTTCTGTAGAAGTGTTTAAGAGATTCTGTACCCAGATAAATTAAAATAAATTAAGATTTATTTTAATTTCAATTTTGGGATGTATTTTATCTATTTAAAATGTTTTTAAAAGTAACACGTATGTGGGATGCCTGGGTGGCTCAGTTGGTTAATTGTCTTTGGCTCAGGTCATCCAAGCCCTGAGCCCTGAATTAGGCTCCCTGCTTAGAGGAGAGCCTGCTTCTCCCTCTCTAACACTCTCCCTGCTTGTGCTCTCTCTCTGTCAAATAAATAAATAAAATCTTAAAAAAAAAAATAAAAGTAACACGTATGCTCTAATATACTACCTGCCAGTTGGATATCACCAATAAAGTTTCTCCACCATCTCTAAGTACATATTTAAACTCCTTATGAATGTTTATTAAAAAAGTGAAATTTGTATCTTTTTATCTGGTCTTTTTTTTTTTTTTTTTTTTTTTAAATTGGAAATGTTTCCCTATTGCAGAACATACTACAGAACATAGGTCCTGTGCCTGGTTAATTCTAGGTAAGGCTCAGGTGCTCAGTCCAAAACAGTGAATGGGTTACACATTGCTAAGTGATGACACTATAACACTGGGCCGAGTGTGTACTAAAAGATTTTGTGCTTCTTGTCCCACATTTCTAGTCATATTTACGTATTGTAAAGGATGTACACAATTTTAGATGTCCAAAGTATTTGACATTGAAACAAATATTTCTGCTATTCTTTCAGGGTCTTGTATCAATTTTTTTGAATAATATCCTGAGATTACCAGGCACACTGTGAAACTACTACTGTTTGTTGCTATTTGTATGAACGAGTTTTTAAAAAAGGATTCACTCTGATAAAGTGCAACTTAGAAATAGACTGGATACCAAAGGATATGACTGTAATTAATTAATCTCTAATTTTAATCAAAATTACTTGAGTGGTTATATCATTTAGCTTTAAAATATGCAACACAGGGGGATCCCTGGGTGGCACAGCGGTTTGGCGCCTGCCTTTGGCCCGGGGCGCGATCCTGGAGACCCGGGATCGAATCCCACGTCCGGCTCCCGGTGCATGGAGCCTGCTTCTCCCTCTGCCTATGTCTCTGCCTCTCTCTCTCTCTTTCTCTCTCTCTCACTGTGTGCTTATCATAAATAAATAAAATTTAAAAAAAAAAATAAAAAAAATAAAATATGCAACACAAATTTGAACCCATAAAATTGATTTATACTATTAAACACTGCTTTTATCTTTATTATTTATTTATTAATTATTATTTTTTAAAGATTTTATTCATTTATTCACAAGAGCCACAGAGAGAGAGGAAGAGGGAGAGAGAGAGAGAGAGAGAGAGAGAGGCAGAGACACAGGCAGAGGGAGAAGCAGGCTCCATGCAGAAGCCTGGCATGGGACTTGATACCAGGACTCCAGGATCACATCCTGGGACAAAGGCAGGCTCTAAACCGCTGAGCCACCCAGGGATCCTTTCTTTATTTTTTTAAAATACTGTTTTTATATGTTCTATATGTTGAGTTGCATATAAGATTTGTTTGAAAAAGTGATTGTAGAACATACAACCTATGGACTATTCACTGTGTTGGTAACAGGTATTCTTTTTTAAACTGGAGGTTACCTCTTTTTGTAACTTAGGCCCATTAGTCCCAATTCAGCCTGGCAAAGATCAAGTTCTTTCTCTTCTAGGTGTCAGGCTTGCTTAATTGCTTAGGTTTGAAGGCTATCTTTGCCAGTCCTTCCTTCTCCATTTACTATATATGATTCCCTAACTCCTTATTATTCCCATTGGACAGTTAAATTGATTGGTTTTGCTTTGAAAATTTGGAGGCCAGGTGTGCATGTGGAGAGGTGAAGGGAGTACAGCAGAAGTGTGGGGAAGGAGTCATGGATCACTATTCCTTCATTTTCCTAGATGTTATGGGTCCATTGGTGAGTTCTGTTTACAGAACCAGAACTTAGGACCACGTTCCTAAGTCACAGTCTCTTCAGCAGTTGTTTTTTTTTTCTTCAGCAGTTGTAAACAAGATACAGGAAGACATAGACAGTTTGTATTGAAGTCATAAAACACTCATAAGATAGAACTTTGCTTTCAATTAGTATTTAGATTTTTAAATAGTCTTCAAAATACCTTGCCCACACTTACATTCACATATATTATCTTTTATTCCAAACACTTCCTAATGTTTTAGTTTGCATCCTCATGTTTAGGGCTGTTGAAACAATCTATTTCCCCCATACTCCTTCCCACCCCCACCTGTGTTCCAGCTGTAGCCAGAGTTAACTTTCTAAAATACAGAGCTGTCTGTATCACTCTCCTGCTTAAAATCCTTCAGTGCTTCCCCTCTGCTTTTAAGAAGAAAGTTCAAACCTTTCAGGATGACATAAAAGTGTTTTTATGGGGCGCTTGTCTGATTTGGTGGGTAGAGCATGTGACTCTTGATCTCGGGGTTGTGAATTTGAACCCCATGTTGGTTGTGGCGATAACTTTAAAAAAAAAAGGTGTTTTTATGATCTGCTCCCTGCCTATTTCACTAGTTCTATTTCCTGTCTTGGCCTTACAAACACCTAGTACTCTAGCATCATTTAAAAACTTGTAGTTCTCTACCCCAAATGCCCATATCCTCTTTTCAACTGGACTAGTTGATTCCTGTCCTTCAAGGTAAGTAGTTAGAGCCTCTGGAAAGCATTCCTCCACTGAAGTAAGAGTTCCTCTTTTGTGGGTCAGTGGCACTGTGTTAGTGCTTCTTATTCAAACCTGTATTGTCATCTTGTTCTGCTTGTCTGTCTCTCTCTCTCTCCACTAATGACAGTCTATTAGTGTGTAAGATTTTTAAGAGCAGGGACACTTACTCATCTCAGTTTCTCAAGTGTCTGAGACAAAATAGCTGTCAGTAAATGTTACTTGAACAAATAAATTGAAAGGATTAAGATAGTATTCGATATAAGCTGTAGCAGGGAACTTGTCCTATTCATTTATACCTATAGGGCTTGGCTTAGCTTGACATGTGGGCCCCAAGGTAGGTGCTTCAGTATGAATGATATAGAGCTGCCCTGTGTTTTAGTTTATTAATATCTCACATCATGATAACATAAACAGGAAAAAAGCTTTATGGTTCCTTGAGAAGTACATTTTAATTTTTGTGTGTTTACCAAAGGAAAAATGTGTCCCTTTCTATGGTCTTGTTTTTTTAATCTGCAAAATAAAAAAGTTGGACAGTCCAGTTTCTTAAGGTTCTTTCCATTTTCCAACATCCCACTAGGCAGACCAGCTATAATCCCTGGATCTGGACCATATGAACATAGTGCAATCTAAGATAGCATCATCTATCTATCTATCATCTATCTATCTATCTATCTATCTATCTATCTATCTATCTTATCTATCTTTTCCTTCCTTCCTTCTTCCCTTTCCTTTCCTTCTTTCCTCTCCTGCATCTCCTTTCTTTTTTTTTTGCATCCCCTTTCTCTTTTCTTTTCTTTTTTCTTTCCTTTCCTTTTCTTTTCTTTTCTCTTTTTTCTTTTCTTTTTTCTTTTCTTTTCTCTTTTCTTTTCGTTTCGTTTCGTTTCTTTTCTTTTCCCTAAATCAGCTCCATCACACCTTTGAGTCTGTTAACCTTAAGATCAGTAATAAATGCTGATACAGTACATGAATTGCTGATATCACCCCTCTAGACACTGCTATGCCTTTAGTTTTCTTGAACTTCAGTATAAGACATAGGAGTTGTCATTACATTTTGTCCTGTGAGATTTGGTGTCACCTTTTGAGATTATTATGACATTAGCTGAGCATCCTCCATTCATCTTATCTAAAAATTTGTTAGGCATGTAACAGGTACTCGGTAAATTAGTAAACAGTCATATATCTAATATATTTTTACTCTGATAACTAAACCATTAGCTGTTTTTGTTTTTGTGTGTGTGTGTGTGTGTGTGTGTGTGTGTGTTTTTACCATTAGCTGTTTTAATCAAGGTGGAAGCCTTGCCTTTTTTCTTTCCTTAGCTATTCTTTATAGATCTGTGCAGTGTGTAGGAAGACCACTAAACTTGGTGTCAGGAGCCATGGATTCTAAGTCCTGGCTCTTCTGCTGACTACATGAGATGTTAGACAGTCAGTTACTTCCTCTGCACCTCAAATTTCCCTTTGAATGAGAAGATTAAAGACTAAGGTCTCTAATTTCCTGTGGCTTCTGGCAGTGCAATCATTTGGCCTTTACTTGGATGTGACATGGAGTTGTGGTTGAGGGTCTGGATCAGACTGCCTGTGTTATCATCCTAGCTCTGCCACTGCTGATGGATTGACGTCAGTCTGTCTGGGTTTGAGCTTCCTCCTCTGTAAGGGGGGTTAATAATACTGCATGGTTGGTTTGAGTTAGTTTTAAGAATACATTCTGCCCATAGTAAGGACTATATGATTGTGGGCTTTATGTATGTATGTATGTATGTATGTATTATTATTATTATTATTAGTAGTAGTAGTAGTAGTAGTAGTAATATCTACACCCAACGTGGGGCTTGAACTCACAACCCTGAGTTCAGGGGTCACATGCTTTTGCAGCTAAGCCAGCCAGATGCTCCAAGGACTATATAATTTGTTTACTCTACTCATGATGCTTTTTCCACAAAAGGAATCATTGAGGATATAGTAATTTCCTGTATGCTGCACGGACAAAGTATAAATATTTGTCTTTACAGTTGGGAATGAAGAAATGTGAAAAAAGCCAATGTGGGAGTATGCAAAAAGTTAGTGATATATTATGAATTATTGTCTTACATTTTAGAAGGAAAGACTCTGTGTCCACTTCAGTATCCTTAACAGTAGGTGATTCTGGCATTTAAGGAAATAAATGTATAGCTTCGATTTCCTGTGCTATTGTAAGAAAGTCAGTGCTTGTAAATTCTCCAATAACTTCTAGCCGTGTATGGAAATACTGACTTGAATTTCTTCCTTTCACTCAACGTTTTA
Organism: Vulpes vulpes; assembly: GCF_048418805.1. NCBI lineage: Eukaryota > Metazoa > Chordata > Mammalia > Carnivora > Canidae > Vulpes > Vulpes vulpes. The sequence continues at coordinate 41,501,980 of NC_132789.1, read as the reverse complement.
TTTTTTATTTTTTTCCCCATTCAACATTTTAAATATCTACAGGTAGCAGCCAGATTCTCTTTTTCCTGCCCCTGACATCTCTGGACACCCAATGACCTATGACATGACTAAAAGCTGGGCAAAAAAAGGGGGGATGACCTGGGTAATCACTACTCAGGCGGGTCTCCTCTGAATTAAGAGCTGACTGTCTTAATCAAGGTCTTGCTATCAGCAGTAGCTTCCCTTTTGAGGCTCAGGACCTCTTAGGAGGAAAGGCCTGCCTCCTGGCAGTCAGACTGACCTCATCCCTAAGACTCTCCACCCTAACTTCATCAGTCTGTATTGCCTTCACAGGACATAGATTCTGTTTGGGGGATCCCTGGGTGGCACAGCGGTTTGGCGCCTGCCTTTGGCCCAGGGCGCGATCCTGGAGACCCGGGATCGAATCCCATGTCGGGCTCCCGGTGCATGGAGCCTGCTTCTCCCTCTGCCTATGTCTCTGCCTCTCTCTCTTTCTCTCTCTGTGACTATCATTAAAAAAAAAAAAAAAAAAAGATTCTGTTTGGATCCCAGGGGAGTGAGGAGCAGGGAGGAGGCTTTGGTTTACATTTTTCAAACCTTTCCTGGTGATGATTATTTTGACTTTTAGAGACTCTGGAATTATTTAGTATTTCTAAAAATTATCTCACATTATTCATTTGGGATATGCCTTAAATCTCTAATTGGCTATAGTCAAATATTTCTGTTTCTTAATCTTCTGAGGAATATTCCGCCACCTTAAATATCCAGCCCCCTCATGGCAGTGTAGTTATTCTGGATTAGGTCCCTGTCAGAAACAGTAGGGTGTAATAGGAAGTGTAGCTTTGGAGCTGGACAAATGGATATGTAATATTGGTCAAGTTATTTAGCCTTTAAAATTTTTTTTTAATTACTTAGAAAGAAAGTGATAGAGAGCGAGCATGTGAATGGGGGAGAGAGGAGGTGTTGCTGAGGGAGAGAGAGTCCTAAACAGATGTGGAGCTCCATCTCACGACCCTGAGATCATGACCTGAGTTGAAACCAAGAGTCGGATGATTAACCACCAGCTGTGCCACCCAGGCACCCTCAAGTTACTTAGCCTTTTTAAAGTATTAAAAAACAGTTATGGTAGATGCTGAATTAATTTTAACTTAGGTTATTGAGCACCTTCAAAATGTGTTAGAGACCAGGATATGAAGACCGAAGATACAAGACTCAAGAAATTTAAATCAGATAAAGGAAAAGGTTACTAAGTATGAATCAGGAGACATTTATTCCTTTTTCTTCTCTCTTCCCTATTTCTTATGCATTTCTCTTCTTAGGACAAGGTAAATTCTAGGAGGACCCTTTCTGTCCAAGACTGACTAAGAAAAGTCTAATATGAAGAACAAACTGAGTAGAGTTGTCTCAGGTTATCGGGGTGACTGGGAGCTTAGTCAAGGAGGGATAAAGTCAGCTGTGAGTCCCGTTATTAGTAAGTAGTAACAGGATTATTAGCAGTTTGTAGGTGGGAGGGCTACCCGGTAGGGAGTGAAGAAAGCTGTCAGGGTACTGAGGCAGGTCTCAGGGCTTGTTTAAATTGAGTGGCCTCTAGGCAAGCTCACGTTTACTCTTTTTCACTTGCAGTCTTTGGGGCTAATCTCTTCGAACTGGCTTTCCTGGGTGTTGCCCCTCCCTCCCTGCCTTTAGGAACAGGATTGGAAGTAGCATTAGCCTGAAGAAGTCATTCTATTTAGGGAGCTGGGGCGGAGGGCCAGTGATTAGGCCCTTATCTGCAGTGGAGCCTTTCTGAGTAGTGTGGGGCCAGGATCGGCATGGCTCTCCTGCCTTCAACAGAGACTCAGCTTTTCTAACCCCTGGTTGGATCAGAAGTGTGAAGAAGCGATAGATGGGCTGGGCCATCCGAATGAAAAAGCCCTTCATTGTGTTCCTTCAACATTCCAGTGTCTGGTACAATTAGCCAGGACTCAGAAAACAAGTTGGACAAACAAGCAAGCCGCCTTCCACTGATGGATAAAGGGGTCGCTGGCACTGCTGAGTTAAGTGCACTGACTGCAGAGACAGGGTGGGAGGCTCTGGGAGGAGGAAGGGGACTTGGGGATGAGGTTCCTGGCTGGATGAGGAGAAAGAATGGAGCAACAAGCAAACAGTATTTTTGAAGTTGATGAAATCTGCCCTGCTGATCTACCTGAGAGACTGGCTGGGGCAGGGCTACTCTGAGAAGTAGGTGGGGTCATTGAGGAGAGACTGTGACTCTTCCCTTCGGGCAGCTGTAAATGTGGGGAAATGAAGCTCCATTTAGAATCTGGGAGTCTGTCGGCAGTGGACAGCGTATGGGATTCACTCCGTTATAGTCTCTCCCATTGTGGGACCTTCTCAGTTGGTTAACACTTCATATGTACTTCTGCCTGAGAAGAGGCCAGCCAGAGGAGCAGTTTGTTGGGCAACGGCTGCACTGTTCCTGACTTGGCAGTAAGCCGTCCTACCTTACCAGCTCTCCTGCAGCTGTCTAAGATTTGCCAGGTCACAAACTTCGGCTCTGCAAATGGAGGGTTACCCAAAGACCAGCCTCCTCCTACCTGTTCAGGCTTACTCAGTAACTTGGCTGGACTTTTTCACATGAATCTCCTATCTCCATCTGCTGCCTTTGGTCTGAAAACACTGAGCTGGTGCCACTTTTGAATGGGATGCTCTTTGTCTGAAGACCTGAACCCAGCTTTTGGAAGTGCTCTAGGGAGGAGCTTCCTCTCTGACCTCAAGGGGAGGAGGAGGTCATTAGGAAGTGGTGGGTGGAGCCACGTCTCTACTTCTGCTGTCTCTCTTTGCTCATCGAATAGCCCTTTGGCTAGCTGTCTCTGTTTACCTTGAAGACTTTTTGGAGGAGCTGCAGAGGGTGCACGAACCACTAGCCGGAGGTTCTTTGGAACACCCTCCTTTTGGGTGGGGTCAGCAGACACAAGAGTGCCATGTGGCCTAGTTACCAAGATGAGCACGAGTTCAACGCCCACCTGGTTTGCCGCATGTGCTGTATGGGTTAGTATGTGAAGTTTTTTCCTTGTCTGGGCCTGTGTATACCAAGTAGCTCTTGCTGTCATCAACTCATAGGAATATATGGGCTTTGAAGTCTTGCAGATGTTACAACTTCTGGGCTTGTTAAAATGTTCAGGGGAAGAGACTGGGGTGCTCTACTTCCTGGGGAACTTTTTAAGCTTGTAGACTGGCAGTTGAGAGCCTGAGCTTTGGGTGTGGGACTTTTTTATAGAGACTGAATTCATGCTCACGCTTCTTTTTGCCTGTATCAGGAAACTACTTTTAAGTTATGTTGCATAGTTCTGAAAGTCCAGGGTGTATTTTTAGCAGAAGTTGGTTGGTTACGGAGTCCACCTCTGAGTGGACTGGAAGGGGGGTGGGTGGAGAGGAGGAGTCATGGCCTGGGTTTCCTCTTTCACTTACTCTCTTCTGCCAGCTGTAGGAGGTAAGAAGGCTCCAAGGTGGTCTGGGGATGGAACCTAAAAACAAATTGTAGGCTAGGGAGGAGTGTTGTATGGGCTGTGACTTAGATCTCCCTGGATAAAGGACAAGAGTTCATTAAAATCATGTTCTGTGACCTTGAGCAAGTGGCCCAGCCTTTTTGGCCACAGGTTTCTTTGGCTTCCAAACAGCAGGGTATGTAGACTGGTACTGGAATGAGATATCAATTTATCAAGTTCTTGGTAAAATGAAAAAGGTAAGGAGAAGGTAGTGTGCTTTTCATAAAGGGGAACTCATTTAAATAACTGTCCTTTACTCTGGAATCCCTCTTCCTACTTTTCTGGTGTTAAAGTGTCCTTTATTTATGAAAGAATGGTTCTTAGGTGGTAGCTTGGTTTTAGATATCCCTACTTAGCAAAAGAAAAGGTTGACAGCTTTATGTTAGATTTTCCAATTTATTTTGGAACTTTTACTGGTTTGTAAAATCTGAGTTTGGAAGCTCCTGGATTGATCACTGACTTTGATAATCAAAGTATCTTTGATATTATACTCTCGAGTCTCCAAAGCAGAACAAAATCATGACCCAAATAGGCAGGTTTTCACTAAAATTGAAATCGTCAGCTGTTTCATCGAGAGGAGAGGGCAGAAGAAATTTCAAAAGGGGTGTAGCAGAGAGCTATGGTTCTGATCCTGTCTCCTGACCACTAGGCCAGTACTGCCAGATATTTAAGTGCTTTCTGAGAAACAAAGGTGATATTATAATATTGTTTGGGGCACACGGAGAGGCCGAGTTAGTCTGTTGTTGCCATGTAGTCTAGCCTTTTATCTTTCTGGTATCATTGAGATTTCTTCCCTGAGACTTAGAGAAAAGAATCGTCTGGATCTGAAAGTGCTTGGAGATAAAGGTTCCCTTTCCTGTAATCAACGAGAAGTATAAGAAAGTTTAGAATCTTTATTGAAAGTTTTGGGGCGGGGATGGCTGGGTGGCTCAGTGGTTGAGTGTCTGCCTTCAGCCCAGGGCATGATCCCGGGGTCCCGGGTTCGAGTCCTGCATCCAGCTCCCTGTGTGGAGCCTGCTTCTCCTTCTGCCTGTGTTTCTGCCTCTCTGTGTCTCTCATAAATAAATAAGTAAATAAACAAATTAAAAAAAAAGTTTTGGGGCAGAAACCTTATTCTGTCTCATCTTGCCCTGTTTAATCCCATGGAGGCATTGTGGTCTAGTGGTTAAGAGAATGGACTTTGGCATCACCCGTCTGCTTGGGGCCCCTGCTCTATACTAAATAGTTTAGATGAGCTGAGAGAATTGCTTTATCTTTCTATGCCGTGATTTCCCATTTTTTAGAGGGGGATTTAAATAGGCCCTAACTCAGAGTCGTTATGAGGAGTACATGATATTCAGGTGCTTAGCCAGTGTAAGCTCTGCAAGTGATTTTGATGTGGCCAGTTCACAGACTGGTATTTGGGAACCATTGACCTAGTCCAAACTCCTTATATTGCAGATGAAACTCAGATTCAGAGAGGGATGCTGAGTGTTCGATAGGGTAAGCATCATAGACTAGAGGCCAACAGATCCAAGCTACGGATCTGATTCTGCCCCTGTGTCACTTTTTCCAAGTTCTTAAACCTCTTAGGGCTTAGATTTCTTCATCTCTAAGAGGATATTTTGAGAATTCTTAAACCTCTGATCTCTTTGTATCTGTGATTTAGTTTTTCTGATAACCTAATGAAACTATTGAGCTTTTCTCCCTCTTCCCTTCTCCTTGTGTGCCTGTCCAGTCATCTCTATGGCTCATTTCTTGTCACCATTCTTATTCCCATATCTAACTTCTGTTGTTTACTCTTGAATTCCCAAAAGAGCAAAGAATTATCATTAATAAAGTTCTAATTTAAAAAAATAAAGTTCTAATTTGCCTGAGAAATAACATAAACTTTAATTTGCATTGAATTTTCTAGAATTATCACCTCCTTAAACTCCCAATTCTCAATCTTCACTGAGACATTCTAAGCCTGTGCTAACACTTGGTGATAGATGCTGGTGATGAATTCTGATTACAGTGATGGTTTGCACCTCCCTTCTTACTGTCCTTACACAGGACTGTATTGTATTGCCTTCTAATAATTTCATGGTGGCAGTAGGTGTGGAGGTTAAAAGTCCATGACAGACTTGGATTTGAATCTCAATTCTGCTACTTGCTAACTGGGTGACTTCGGAAAAATTATTAATAAGCCTTTTTGAGCCTCAATTTGCACTATAAAATTGAGGACAAATAGTGTGTACTTGATAGAGTTGTGAGGACTGAGTCAATACAATGTAAATACAATGTCTAGGTCAGTCTTATATCCCAAAGTTGACTTATGTTTGTCTGAGGATAGGAATCATTTATAATGCTGGTGCAATTATATATTTTTGGTAAGCACAATTAATTGCTTGATCTGTCTCCCCCTCCCCACTTCTTCCTCCCTCCCTCCCTCCCTTCCTCCCTCCCTCCCTCCTTCCTTCCTTCCTTCCTTCCTTCCTTCCTTCCTTCCTTCCTTCCTTCCCCTCCTTTCTTCCTTTCCTTCCTTTCCCTCCTTCCCTCTTGCTATATAGCTGACATGTAATGTTACATTAGGTTCAGGCATATGATTCAGTAAGTTTATACGTTCTGCTATCTCACCACAGGTGTATCTATCATCTGTCACCATACGCTATTACAATATTATTGACTATATTGCCTGTGCTGTACCTTTTATTCCCATGACTTACTCATTCCATAACTGGAAGCCTGTACCTTCAACTCCTCTTTGCCCATTTTGCCCCTCCCTGCACTCCCCTACCCGGTGGCAACCATCAGTTTTTCCTTTGTATTTACAGGTCTGTTTTTTTCAGCCCATTTTCTTTGAACCTACATTAAGTGGTGCAAAGTCTCCTGGATCCAGATGTGGCGGGAAGAATTTAGGAAAGCTGTAACTGTAGATGGGACACCTGAATGGAAATCCCTGTTTCCTGCTGAAAAGCAACCTTTTAATTATCATTTGGGAATACTTCTTAGTCTGACTTTGAAAATACCATCTTAACGTGTCCTTATAGGTATAACCTTGGCACATAGAGGGCTTTCAGTATATATTTGTTAAATGAGTGAGTGTTCTTGAGTACCCATTGTTGTCTTAAATGTTGAATATTTAAGGAAATTTGAAACATGATTCTTGACTCCAAAGAGCTAAAGTTGATAAATAGGATTTACATAGAGAAGTATCTAGTAATAGGTTTTATATGCTTGGTGCCAAGTCAACTGAATAAACGCAGGCATCTGCAGGCATATAGAAGTGGCTGGCATAGCTAGAAAGAGAGAGGGGAGAAATGGGACTTCATCTGGACCTTGTAAGGAGGCTCTTAGATAACCCAAAAAGAGAGGGAGAGATATTACAGTAGGGGCAACAAGGACAAGAATGTGCAAGTTATGTTGGGAAACAATGGTATCAGAATGGTTGTAGTTGAGTCATGCAGGGAAGAGCCCAAAGATAAAGTTGGAAGAGTAGATTGTAAATTTCCTCAGGTCAGAGGCCACTTCTTTATCTACTCCAACCACTTAACACACAATGAATAAAAACTAGAATTGAATTTCAAAGGGTTATAGCAAACTGTGGAAATGAAGGACCTGGACTTGGTCTTCTGGAAGCCAGTAAAGGATTTTTGAGTAGAGAGATAATATGGGCAAAGTGGTGATTTCGGAAGATTTGTTGAGATAGGCTAGTCTGCTGTACTTGCCATAGCCTCAGCTGCCAGCTGTTAGCTTCAAATTTGTAGCCTCACTTCTGACTGCTATTCTGAACTCTAGACCTAACGTTCCAACTGTCAGCAAATGAAAGTGATCAGTTACAGTTTGAAAAATGGAAGTAGATAGAATTATTCTGGGAAAATGGGGAGAACTGCTCTTTATAACGTTTTTCTTTTCTTTTTCTTTATTTTATTTTAAGCTATGGGTCTTTTTACCCCCTCCCAACATGCGCATAACACCCTAAGTTTTACATGCAATTTTAGGTGGTTCATGGCACCCCTCTCCAAATGTATGGACCCATGTACGGACCTGTGGGTCCATGGATATCTTAAGAACCTGTAATACAAAATGAAGGAAAGAGGGCTAACAATGAGTAAACATTTAAGAAGAGAAGGAATAACCAAAGATGAAGGAGGAACACAAGGGTGCAAAGGAGTTTCATATTCAAGAGGGAGAGTGAATTTAAAAGATGAAAGATGGGGGCGCCTGGGTAGCTCAGCGGTTGAGCAGTTGCCCTCAACTCAGGATGTGGTCCCAGAGTCCCAGGATCAAGTCCCACATTGGACTCCCCTCAAGGAGCCTACTTCTCCCTCTACCCGTGCCTCTCTGTGTGTCCCTCATGAATAAATAAATAAAATCTTAAAAAAAAAAAAAAAGGTGAAAGAAAGGTTAGCAGTGTCTTCTGAGTTGGCAGTTTGGTAGGTGACTATGGAGAAAGCAGTTTCGGTGAATTTGTGGGGCTCAAAGCTACTACATAGGTCACATGGGGGGAAAGAGGAGGTGAGGAAAGGAAGACAACATTGTCATCATACTTGTTCAGGAAGCCAAGGAAAAGGAAAGAGAGAAGTTAAAGATCTACAAGCTAGGGGATCATTAAATTCCCAAAGAGAAGGGAAGAGGTGGGATCCAGATTTCAGGTGGAAGGACTTGCCTAAGTTACCAAAGGATGTCTCTGCAGATGAAAATAAAACAAAGAAAATTAGGGTATTTTTGATAGCTTGGTGGACTGTAATGGTCTTTCCTTTTTTTTTTTTTTAAAGATTCTATTTATTCATTAATGAAAGAAAAAGAGAGAGGCAGAGACATAGGCAGAGGGAGAAGCAGGCCCCACACAGGGAGCCTGATGTGGGACTTGATCCCGGGACTCCAGGATCACGCCCTGGGCCGAAGGCAGGCACCAAGCCGCTGAGCCACCCAGGGATCCCCTGGACTGTAATGGTCTTATTAAAAGTCAGAAACAAGTATCAAATCCTTCTAATTAAGTAACCTCCCATGATTAACTGAACATTAATATGTTTAATCTTAGAATTTCCCAGTGGGCAGTTGGGTAATTTGTTGGGTCTTCATAGCATTTGGTTGGGCCAAGTTTCTTTTCTTTTTTTTTGGACCAAGTTTCTAAGAAGCATCAAAAAAGAATATGATCTCCGCCCCCCCCCCCCCCCCTTCTTTTTGATTGACTAGTGTGTCTTTGAAAATTCTACTTCCAGCATTAGGTAGAAAGATTCTTGCTGAGCCTGGGATTAAATTAGGGATTTATGTGTGGGGAGCCAAATGTAAAATTTATTAAAAAGTTTGAAAGTCTGAGCTGTTTGGAGCATTCTGAAAGTTTAATAATAGTTAAGTTGTTCTTTGGCTTCTGTAATGAATTTCCTTGCTGAAATATTATGATCTTAAACCTGAGGCACTCTAGTATCCTCTTGTCTCAATGCTTAAATCAGGAAAGAGCTTGCATGTAATTGGTGGGTCTGTAACACAGGATCCTAAAAAAGAATCCTTCAGCTTTGGAGCACAGTTGTTCCATAAAATCTTTTTCTGAGGAACTTATAGCTCAGCTCTAAAGAAGGCTAGCTGGTCTTGAGAAGGGCTTGTGAAATCATGTTGCCCTTAATAATTAGGCTCGGAATAAATACTTGACCTCTTGCCGGTGATTTGAAGGTCTGTTTTTTAGCTATTGAAATATGACTAGTATCAGAACATCAGGTCTCCCTAGCATATTATTCTCCTGGAGGGCTTGGTAGGTGAACGGAATTACTTATGGAAATAGTAAAATGAACCGGTGTCGCATCTTCAGGTCAAAAATAAAGGAGGCAGTGGACCAAAAAGAAATCCTGGGGATCCCTGGGTGGCTCAGCGGTTTAGTGCCTGCCTTTGGCCCAGGGCGTGATCCTGGAGACCCGGGATCGAGTCCTACATCGGTCTCCCTGTGATGGGGCCTGCTTCTCCCTCTGCCTGTGTCTCTGCCTCTGTTTTTCTTTCTGTGTCTCTCATGGATAAATAAATAAAATCTTAAAAAAAAAAAAAAAAGAAAAAGAAATCCCATGAATTCTGCCTCTTCTTCATATAGTCATACACGTAAATATATAAACATATTTGTATATACAATAAAAGAAATAATAAATATCTTTATATATATTAAGTAGGCTCCATGCCCAGCATGGTGCCCAATGTAGGGCTTGAACTCATGACCCCGAGATCAAGACCATGGATGACTTACCGACTGAGCCACCCAGGATTTCCCTGCCTCTTCTTTAAAATGTTGATTAGTTTAAAAGGAAATTTGATAACTTCCTTTTCCATCTATGTATTATTTAACCTGTCAAGACAAACATATATAACCTTTATAATAAAAGAAATTCTGAGAAGGAAAAAAAGGGTAAACTTGTGTTTCTGGAGTGAGAATTTTGTAAAAATGGAAACAGGCCGTTCTTGGTTATGAAGATATTAGTGTAGTAAAGCAGAATGGCTTTGGTAGTGGTGAAAATGTTAGGGGGGCAGAACTTTTTGTTAGCTTTAATTTTATTTTCCTGTCGTGGATGCATGTTTCAGTACAAGAGTGACACTTATTGGGGTATTGGGTTTTTTTTACATATTGGACTGTTTTCCTGTAGGTGACTTGGCTCTGATTTCATTCTGTGTGTTTCATTAACCAGTCTTCTAATCATATATTGGCCAGTGAAGAAAGTTTTTGTTTTTGTTTTAGGTCATATCTTGCAGAGTGGTAGCTGTTAGCCGCTTTAAGAGATACAAAAAAGTAAAACATGATTTCTTAAGGAGTTAGTGATCTCATTGGTGATGTAAGAATGAACATATTAAAAGTTCAGGACTCTATATAAGTGCTGATTGAGTGATTAGCATAGTAAGTACCATAAAAATGTGTAGGACAAAGAGACAGTTGGGACCTGGAGTTGTCAGGAAAGGCTGCCAGAGTAATTTTTCTTAATCACACATTTGATCATGTCATCTCCTATTTAAAATCTTTTGAAGCTTTCCCTTACCTTCTCCTATCAATTTCTTAGTGGTAAAGTTTGGACTCCTTAACTTGTAAGAAAGGTTGTGATTTGGCCCATGGCATCCTATCTAGTTTGAAGTCTCTCCACTACTTAATACACATCCTGTCTTTCAGGCATCCTTGATTCTGTGCACTTCTCTGAATATAAGCTCCTGGTTGTCTCCACGAATTTGCATTAGGTGAAGTTTACATGTAGTAGCTTTGTTCCTTCCCTTTAATTCTTGGCTAGCTTCTACTCCCCTTTTACCATTTAGTTAGGGTCTCTCCTCTGGAAACTTTCACTTACTGCCCATGTTTCCCTCTCTTGTTCAAGGGGCCTAACCATTTTCTTCTGTTCTTGGACACTCTGTGCTTAGCTCTGTTATAGTGTGTATGAAACTGCACTGAAGTTCTTTCTTTTTTTTTTTTTTTTAAGTTATTTCTTTTCTCTGCTAGACTGTCATCTATTTTATTATTTTTTAAGGTAGGCTCTACACCTAACATGGGGCTTGAACTTATGATCCCAAGATCAGGAGTTGTACACTCTACCAACTGAGCCAGCCAGGTGTCCCAAATGTCATTCTTTTAAAGATAGGGACTGTGTCATTGGTATCTATTGTCAGAGTCAAACACAGGCTCTTCCAAGCATCTAGGTCCTTAATAAAGATGTATTCAAAGAAGAAATGAGTGAATGAATGAATGAACTAGATTTTTTTTTTTTTTTTTTTTTTTATGATAGGCACACAGTGAGAGAGAGAGAGGCAGAGACACAGGCAGAGGGAGAAGCAGGCTCCATGCACCCAGAGCCCGATGTGGGACTCGATCCCGGGTCTCCAGGATCACGCCCTGGGCCAAAGGCAGGCGCTAAACCGCTGCACCACCCAGGGATCCCTGAACTAGATTTTAAAGAGTAAACAGTGTTTGGGGCACTTGGGTGGCTCAATTGGTTGGGTGTCCAATTCTTGATTTTGGCTCAGGTCATCATCTTGGGGCCATGGGATTGGGGTCATCAGGCTGTGTGCTCCACGCAGAATCTGCTTGTCCTTCTTCCTCTGTTCCTCCCCCTGTTCATGCTCTCTCTCTTTCTCAAATATATATATAGATATATATATACCTATAGATATCTATATACCTATATATATATCTATATATATATATATCTATATATATATATATATTTTAAATAGTAAATAGCATTTGGAGAGAGGTAGAAAGGGAGAGAGTAGCATGCCATAAAGAGAAAATAGTGTGAGCAGCATCAGTGATTTAGAAGAGACTGCATTTGTAAGCTGATTCTCATTCCGTCTGTAGATGACACAGACTTGGAGGTTAATGAAGATGTTGGATAACTGAATCAGCCTCTAAAAAGATAAAAATATATTGGAATGACAGTGGTCAAATCTAACAAAAATCCCAGCTTTGAGTACTTGCAGGACTCTTAAGTGAAAGGTGGCCTATACTTAAAATTCTAACAGTTCTAAATGAGAGCCAGTAGGGAGAATTTATAAGGAAGCAAATGATGACACTTTATAGAACTATTAAAGTGATACATATTGCCTTAGGAGCTAATGAATTCTCTATTAAATTTTAAGTATCAGGAATAGTATAGAGTTATGTAGGATTTGGGCAGACCTTTCAACCCTGAACAGATGATTCTTTGTTCTTGAAAGGAATCGTGTTTCAGCAGGGGATAAGAGTAGATAGCTAATTCTGATTCCCAAGTTCTGTGGTATATAATAGGAAGAGATCGCTGTTCCTTGCAAAGCAGGAAAAAATTCAAGGCTGAAAGAAGGATGTGACGTTAAGACCAGAGACAATGAAGAGATAGCATTTACCGAGTGGCTATAAATTCAGAAATGTGAGTAGGTGGTACATTGACCTGGAAGTGGAGAGCATGCTAGCATTGTTCAGAATCGCATCTATGTGGCTCTTATGAGGCAGTCAGTTAGGAGGAACTGGGCAGGAGAGACGGAAAAACCTCACTTTGTGTGGATTACTAGTGAACTAGAGTTACTTAATTCTCTGACTTGGATTAAAAATGGAAGAGTTGAGCAATGGTGGTAATTCAGTTTCGCAAATTGTCATGGTGTGCTTAGTGGTAGAAGGTTAGGCAGGTGGCAGTTCCTGGGGGATTAGTGATGGCAGCTTTGAATTGCTTGACTGTGTTTTCTAGCACAGACCAGAGTAAGTTTAGATGCTCTTAATAAAAGGAATAAAATGAGAATGGAGTGATAAAGCTTGGGAATGATTAGGATGACTGCTAAGGAGGCATATTTGGAGCAGGAAATGCAGTGTGGGAGCGTGGTGGCTGAATATGAACTGGAGATAAGGTAAGGTGAGGATGACGCCAGAGGATGCATGTGGAGGTAGTAAATGTGAACCAAGTTGTTAGGAAGCTAAGGTAGATTCACCATATGGGGGGTGGGCGGCAGTGGCAGGGAGTGGTTGATGATAGTGAGGATGATTTGAACAAGATAATAGGGGGATGGCATGGGCTTCAAGTAGGTGAAAAGGAGCAAGGCCGAAGGATCAGTGGTCTGGAGGTGCTCTGGGGAATTGGCAGGTGTGGGAGAAAGGGAGTCCTCTGCAGGATCGGGCCTCTGGAACAGCGGCAGTCATGCTTCTGTTAATGAGGTCCACAAAACTGAGGATGAAGGAGAGTGTGCCTCCAAAGAGGAGGCTCTATAAGAAGGTGGAGGTGATGGAGATGTGCAGCGCAGGTAAACTGAGCAGCTTTCCGAGGTTGCCGAGTTGGTAATGACTGGTGAGGAAACTGGAACTAGGGGTAGAAAGTGGGGTAGGAAGGGGGTGAGAGCAGAGCACTGGTCTTGCAGATGGGTTTGTGAAGAGGGAGATGTACAAGTGGCCCAAACGCCAAGGCCGCTCTGCTTCTCCTGCGGGCGTTGTTCACAGCTTTGACTTTTTGGAGGTTGCTTTGCGGGGAAGCAGAGAATCACTCACCCACCAGGTTATGGTGCGAAAGAGACTTTGTCATGGCTGTGGGTTTTGAGGCTATGCGTCTGTCTAATCTGTAAAGTAGCAAGATGGTCAGGACAGAAGATGAAGCTCAGACAGGAGAAATCTTCCCAACAACACAACATTTCTCATGGGTCTGTGGAAACCATCACCACAGTGTGTGCAGAAGCTGGGGTGTGGACAAAGCAGGGGTATGGGAACTTATCCGGGCAGTGCTGAGCCAATGCCTTCTCTGTGTTTCCTTTACAGATGAACGGGACCGTGTTCAGAAGAAGACGTTCACCAAATGGGTGAACAAGCACCTGATGAAGGTAGGACTCCATAGATGCTGCCCTAGCCCCTTGGCTACTCTTAAGCTGGATCTCTCCGAGATCCAGTCCTTTCTCACTGATAGTTCAGAGTGCTTGTCATGTGCCTCATGGAGATACACATGTGACTTTTTAAAAATAACTAACGTAGTCATAACAGTGTGGAAACTTGTACTGATCAGTTTCTTGGAAAGGAGAGTAATAGATGCCATTACCTCAGAAGATTGAGGGTGAGGATACCAGGGGGTGATTCCTGGACTCAAAAACCTTTGTTCCTAGCTTTATAGATTATTTTATAAGCTTCCTTCTTTCTTTTTATTTCTAGAGAAACAGGATGGGGCAGAGAGGGGCTTTTGTTCTCCTTCTTTCTCTTTAAGTGCATGAATCTTAAATGTTTAGTTTAAGCAATTTTTACATGTGCCTATACATTATCACCACCATGCGGTTTAAGTTGCAGAACACTTCCCAGAATGGCTTGGGTTGGGGGGAGATTGTATTATTGTTTTTAAATAGAAGAGAAACCAAGGCAGAGGTATGTTAAAAGCCCTCCTGAGGACGACCAGTATGACTAATGTGACAGTCAAGATTTGCAGACAAAGTTTTTGGATATTATATAATAACTACTCAAATAATTTACATAATTTTGAGTTATATTGATTACTGCTCAGGGAAAGGTCACCAGTGACCTCTTACTTGCCATATCCAGTAGCCTAGTTTATCTTCCTCTTATTTGGTTTCTCCATTGCATCTGATACTGTTGACTAACATTATTTCTTAAAACCCTCTTTTATGTTGGCTTCTAACACACTGCTTTTTTCCTGAATTACCTCTTTCCTCTATGAATGCCTTTTTCATGCCTCTTTGAGTGGCTTTTCTTTCTCTGACTCCTCCATGTTGCTGGTTCCTAGAGTCCTAACCATACTCATTTTCTTGTTTGGTTCTCTGTACTCTTCTTTGGCAGTCTCATGTGTGTTAGTCACAGTGATCACTGGTGGTGTAGAACATAAAGAAGCACAAGTAGAAAAAGGATATGAAGTGATCTCATAGAATCTGGTGTCTGGATGCAGCTAGACTTTATGAAAACTAAACATTATCAGGGAGCTACTCCGTCTTTTTATTGAGGCCTTGTGTTGTCTCACTTTTATTTCTTCCTACATATCTCCTACGTTAATTGCTTTTGCCATTGTTTGTGGAAACTGTGGTGGCTGTCTCTCAAATGGTGACGTAAACCCCTGTGGCTATAATTCTGAAGACACAAAACAAAATTCTGATTGGCTGGAATTTTCTTTCCCTCCCTGGGTCAGGTGTCCATCTATAGCTTAGTCATCTATGGCTAGGGAGATGGTTACATAAATCAGACGTGGCTCCTAGAGGCCACGTTTAGTTGGGACTGCAGGTGAGGACAGTTTTCAAAATAAAAGATATGGATGTGGATGTAATGAGAGAGCCATTTCCTATATTCTTTCCTAAGCCAAAGGCAGTGCACTGGACACGTTCATCTGGACGTCACCCAGACAATATCCCATATCCAACACATCCTAAATTGCTGAATATTTTCATTCACATACATAATTATCCAGGTTAGGAATCTAGAATGTTTTCTACCCATCATCTCCCTTGTTACCATCTCTAGTTAGTCACTTCCAACTCAGAAAGATGCCTGCACCTCACTTCTCCATCCCCATGACTTCTGTTCTCGTCCAGGGCCTTTTCAGCTTGCCTTGATCACTTGATAGTTCCTAATAAAGTTTTCTGTAGTAACACTGATAATGCAAATAGTAGTAATAGTTTATTGAGTGCTTACCGTAAAGCTAGCATTCTGGACTAAGTCTTCTATGTGGATTATCTTGATTACTCCTCAGTGACCTGATGTTGGAGACTCTTTCAGTTTTCCCATTTTATCAGTGAGGAAAAGGAGGTTTAGAGAGGTTAACTTAAGGTCATACCACTAGAAAGAGGCAGAACAGAAATTTTATTTTTAAGATTTTGATTTTATTTGACAGAGCATAAGCAGGGGGAGTGAGTGGCAGGCAGAGGGAGAGGGAGAAGCAGACTCCCTGCTGAGCAGGAAGCCCACTGCAGGGCTCCATCCCAGGACCCTGGGATCATGACCTGTGCTGAAGGCAGACGCTTAGCCCCCTAAGCCACCTAGGCGACCCAGAACTGAGATTTTAGAATTCAGGTAACCTAAAGTCTAGAACCTGTGCTCTTAACATCTACAGTAATGGCCCAACCTCTGCCTACCTTTCCAAGCTCATAGTGTCGAATTCCCCTTCTACCTCAGGCACTTGCTGAACTGTGTGCCATGCTATTTTATGAACCTGTATCTTAGCTCATCCTGTTCCCCGTGTGTGAAGCCTCCCCAAATCTCTGTTCTGTCTGCATAATCCCAATTCAATACCACCTCGTTAAATATGTAACTGAATCTCCCACATGGAATTGGCTACCCTTTCCTTTGTGCCCTCATTGTTTTCCCTGTGTGCTTTTGTTATAGCACTTGTGTACATTCTATATCTTTCTGTTTGATTTTAACTTGAAGGCAGACATTATGTCTTACTTGGTTAGTGCCAGGATAAAGAAGAAAGGCAGAGAGACAGGGAGAGAAAATTGCTATTCCCCTTTAATTTCTTCAATATGTACCATTTGCCTCTAGTTCGGCGACACAGAACTCCGTCATGATGCACAGTCCTTAACAACCTGCCTCCAAGCTGCCCAGCTTCATTTGCAGGCATTCTCCCCTGTGTAGCCGGAGCTGTGGCCACAGGAGATAAGTCACTGCTCTCTAAACACAGTGTGCTTTCACACCTCTTTGCTTCTTCATCTCTCCCTAGAAGGCACGTCCCAATCTCCTCTGCCTGGCCATCACCCACTTATCCTTCAAGGTCCATGTTCAGTATCACCTTCCTGAGAATCTGACCTCCAGTCCTCAGCCTAAATTAATCTCAACTCTATCTCTATTCCACACCGCTTTGAAGTGATGGCTTGTGTGTTCACACATTGGTCTCCCCCCATCAGTGTGCTCACTGAGTGCTCAGTATGCTTTCTCTGTATATGAGAGAGCTTGTATATGTACTGCTTTCTCTGCCACATACTACACTGCGGATGTAAGAGATACCCAGGACTGGTTGCCTTGAGTAAATAATATTTTAATATTTTAATAGTATTTTATAGCTTACAGACCACATTCTTACCTGGCTTGATTCTTATGATAATTCTGAAGGCAGTAAAGGTATTTTATCTTGTCTATTTTCACAATGAAGGAAAGTGAGAATTAGAAGGGCATAAAGTGACTTTCCCAAGATCATATAGCTAGTGAAAGTGGGACCTAGGGACCATTCATGAGTCTTCTGACCAAAATCATATGCTCTTTCTACTAAATATGCCCCCAACTTACTCTTTTGTGCCTCATCACTAACAATTGAAAGAACTGAATTTATCCTGACTCAGGCTTGTCTCCTAAACTTTGTAGTTGAACACAAATGCCCTGGCTCTCTGCTGTTGCCGGTTGGACCTCTGCCTCAGTGCTGCGTGATGACAGGAGGCCCAGGGAGGGAGAAATGAGATGAACACAGCAGAGCATTGTTAGAAATTGGAGGCCAGCCAGAGCCTTACTTCAGTCCCTGGCTATTTTTCCTCTCTCCTTGGACCCCCAACCCTATAAGTTCCAATGGCATTTTCTCATCTTGGGATATTTCAGAGAGAGAGAGAGAGAAAGAGATTCACTACTAATCAGAATCCTTGCTCCATGCTGTCATTCTTGAAACTTTGGGCTGAGAACTACGGATCAAGATTTTTTTTTTTGTAATTCAGACATCCCTTGCTCTGCTCCCCAAGTATACCTGGAAATGTGGCCGTTGGCAAGTAGATGGTTATAAGATCAAAGCAACCAAGTCTCTCCAAGTTGTGGATTTAGTTGACCTAGGATCTCTTGGATCCCCAGCTATCTCTGTGGATCCCCAGCTATCTCTGTGGGAAACAGTTTGTTGTGGAATAAACAATTCTTACTAGTTGAGAATACTGTTGGTCCAATCTTAAAAGATGTTTGTTAAGGTTGTTAGCATCTGTAATATATAAATAATTTAGAATGCAAACCTACAAACCCAAGAGTTCTGGGCATATGCTAGAACTGTCAAAAAGAATAATCTAGGGGTACCTGGGTGGCTCAGTCAGTTAAGCATCTGCCTTCCGCTCGGGTCATGATCGGCTCGGGTCATGATCCCGAGTTGGGCTCCCTGCTCAGCGGAGAGTCTGCTTCTCTCTCTCCCTCTGCCACTCCCCCTGCTTGTGCTCCCCCCCCCCCTTTCATGAATAAATAAATAAAATATCAAAAAAAAAATCTGGAGGGGTACCTGGCTGTCTCAGTCAGTGGAATGTGTGACTCTTGATCTCAGGGTTGTAAGTTTAGGTATTACTTAAAAAATATAAGAGAATAAAATGTTAAAAAAAAGAAAGCAAGAAAAAAGAAAAATCAGAGTTTTATTACTAAAAGAAATTTTTTTTAAAGTAGGCTCCATGCCCTACTTGGGGCTTAGACTCATAACCGCAAGATCAAGAGTTGCATGTTCTACCAACTAAGCCAGGCACCCTGAAAAATCTAGAGTTTTAAATGAGGTTTTATGTAAGTTATTTATGCTGTGTCTCAAGGTCCTGGTAGCTGGTAAAACTTATGCCCCCAGAGAGAACTCCCAGGAAGGATGAGAGAACTGAGCGCATGAGCTCCTAAGGAAGAGAAATGCTTTCTCTGATTAGTTCTTTTTTTTTTTTTTTTAACATTTTATTTATTTATTCATGAGAGAGAGACAGGCCGGCAGGCAGAGGAAGAAGCAGGCTCCATGCAGGGAGCCTGACGTGGGACCCGATCCTGGGTCTCCAGGATCAGGCCCTGGGCTGAAGGCGGTGCTAAACCGCTGAGCCACCCAGGCTGCCCCTCTCTGATCAGTTCTTGGTGACTTCAGAAGTTATAGCTAGAAGGGAGAGGCCGATATTAGCCTCACAGATGGAACAGTTCTTTCCCTTTTTATTCATGTATGCAATCTAGTAGCTATTGGCCTTCCTCGATTTTCAGTGAAGAATTCCAGTATACCAATAAAACTTTTCCAACTCTGAATTTTTACTCCAACATTCTCAACTTCTTTGTGTGAGGCTGTCTAATTGGACACTAGGTTGTAGATAGCTGTGGTGATTCTAGGCACCCTTGTTGTGCCGTAGCCGTGAGACAACTCACGGAAGCATGGCGTGGACTTTAACACGCCTTTGCTTATTCGCATCTGTGCGGACAATCAAAAGGAGACTGGCAGAAGAGTTTCATTGAAGAGATTGACAGAGCAGTGCGCTTGAGACACAGAGGGGAGGAGCACTGCCCATGTGGCCACATGTTGGTGGTTCAGGAACCATCTCTGCCCGGACCTGTGTTTTCGGGACCTGATTTCATTCCAAACACATCTCAACCCCCACTTGAAGTTTTGGTCCTACATTTGGATTGGATTTTCTACTCCTACACCTAAGTGCCTTGCCTGCCTGTTAGGTAAAGCTACCTTATGTGGATTTTAGAATCGTAGTCATCTTCAGAGAACCTTTGTGAATCAGGTGTGGCTGGTGCCACTCACTGTTAGATTCCTCAAAGCTTAAGGAATTCTCTAAACAGAGAGACAATAGAATTCTTATCAGTAAAGAGCCTCACACTCTGCTCCCCTCTCCCTCTACTTACCCCAACAGGTTTCCAGCCTCTACTCATTCCCTGCATGTTCTTTCACAAGCAAAAAGTCTAGGACAACTGCAATCTGTTTTTAAGCCTTAGCATTTAGGCTTTTCCTTGAGGATAAATTTGGCCATTGAATCAGCATGGGATCCCCCTCTTGCAGTTTAGAAATCACAAACTCAGAAACCCATTTAAAGTAACCAGGCTCACTCTAGTTTACCCTGTACCTTTTATAAGTATAGAGGAAAGTAAATAACAGACTCTTCAAAGCTTTCTCTTCTGACCTCTTTATCGTTCTTCAACATAGTTTGGGTCAAGGAAATTGAGCTGCTTGTGTTTCTTTTAAGTCTTAGAGGAAAGCTTTCCTTAGTGAGGTTTTCTGCAGGTATCAGAATACCATGTGACAGTCCTTGGTTCTTTTTGGAGGAGGGGGAGGTCCTCTTAGTATGTCCTTTCTGCCTGTCAGGCATCACGGAAGCCTTGTAAAGGGAAAGAGCACTGAACTCAGACTCAGGAGACAGTGAGGGGACACTTCCCAGCTCAGTGATCTTTCACAGGTTACTTAACTTCTCCAGGCAACACTCTTCTCATCTGGCAGCTGAGAGTGTTAAAATCCCTTTGGGCCAGATTCTGGTTCTAAGTACTTAAGTACCAGTTTATTCCCTTGCTAAAGCCACTCAGAAGCTGGGGGGAGCCGTTTGTTTTTCTCTAACTTCACATTAATCTTTTTTTTTTTTTTTAAGTAGCTGTACACCCAACATGGGGCTTGAACTCACGACCCCAAGATCAAGAGTCACATGCTCTCCTGACTGAGCCCGCCAGGCGCCCATAACTTCAAGTTAATTTTTAAAGAACTGGCAGAGCAGAGCTTTCCGTGGCTTATTAACGCCCAGGAGTTGGGGAGGATTGGTCTGGGTGGACTTGATCCCTCAAAAGTTAGTCATTTGTTAATTATTAAAAGTAGCTTTTTTTTTTTTTTGAGATTTAATGCACATATCCTACAAGTTTCCCATTTAAAGTATATGGTGGCTTATAGTATATTCAGAGTTGTGCAACCATCACCACCATCCATTCTAGAACATCTTATCATCCCCAAAGAAAACCCTGTACTGTTCAGTCTCTCCCTCAACGCCCACCCGCATACCTTTCCCCAGCCCCAGACAACCACTAATCTACTTTCTGATTCTATAGATTTGCCTATTCTAGATATCGTTTATAAATGGAATCATATAATAAGTGACCCTTTTCTTTGTAACTGGCTTCTTCTTTTTTTTTTTTTTTTCTTAAGATTTTATTTATTCATTCATGAGAGACACAGAGCGAGAGAGGGCCAGAGACATAGACAGAGGGAGAAGCAGTCTCCATGCAGGGAGCCTGATGCGGGACTCGACCCCGGGACTCCAGGATTGCGCCCTGGGCTGAAGGCAGGCACTAAACCACTGAGCCACCCAGGGATCCCTGTAACTGGCTTCTTTCACGTAGCATATTGTTTTCAAAGTTCATCTACATTATAACAAATATCAGTATTTAATTGCCAGATAATATTCCATTTTATGGATGTCCCACATTTTGTTTGTCCATTTATCAATTGATAGACATTTGAGTTGTTTTCACTTTTTGGCTATTATTATGGATAGTAAATACTATGAACATCCATTCATATATATATATTTTTCCTGGACATACATTTTTCAGTTGTCTTGGGTATACATCTGGGAGTGGAATCACTGGGTCTTATGGCAACTTGTGTTCAGCCTTTTGAGGAACCGTCAGACTGTTTTCCAAAGCAGCTGCACCATTTTACATTCTTACCAGCATTGTATGAGGGTTCCAGTCTCTCAATATCCTCATCAACAGTTGTAATCTTTTTGATTATAGTCCTCCTGTTGGATGGGGAGGATAGTTTTGATTACATTTTCCTCCTGACTTGGTAGTGATACTGAGCATCTTTTCATGAATTTGTTAGCCATTTGCATATATTCTTTGGAGACATTCACTAACGTTGACAGTGATTTTCACAGGGTGTGCAAACAGGCAAAGACCTAGGTAGTTGAAGTTCAGTCATCTTTTTGTTGACAGAATAACATGAGTCTTTGTTGAAGAGAAACATATATTGATGATTTCTGAGCAGTCTTAGCTTCGCCTGGCTGCCTCTAAAACATCTGATGCTTGGTCCACTGGACTTTTTCTTGTCTTTCCTCTCCCAGTTTTATTGAGACAGAAATGACATACATCATTGTATAAGTGTAATGTGTACAGTGCATTGGTTTGAGTTACATATATTATGAAATGATAAGCAGTAAGTTTAGTTAGCTTAGCATCCATTGTGTCATATGGATATGATCAAAAAAGGAAGCAAAAAAATTACTTTCCCCTTGTGATGGCAACTCTTAGGATTTCTTTTATTTCTTTTATTTTTATTTCTTTTAATTTTTTTTAACTCTTAGGATTTCATATGTATCATATGCAGTGTTAACTCAGAATTTTTTATTTTTTAGCTATTGGATTTTTTCTTAAGAGATTTGTGGAAAATTTTAGAGGCAATTTAGTATGTGCAGAAGAGGGTAAAGACTTTGGAATGGGACAGACCTGGACTTTATTGGCTTGGCCATTTACCAGCAGATTTTATTGACCTGGCCATTTAGTAGTATGTGATCTTGGGATGTGAATTGAGCCCTCCAAATCTCATTTCTGTATCTAAAAATTTTCTGACATAGAAGCACTAGTAAGTATTAGCTAGTACTTTATCCTTCTCTAGGCAGAGATATATCCAGTATGCTTCAGAAATAGATTGTTCTCTGTTACTGAAAATTCTCCAGGGAAAAAACCACTCCTCTCTTTGCCCCCATTACTTCTGTCTGTATCTCTGTTTTATAGTTTTTCATAGTTATTTAGTCCTAATCAGACAAAGACTGAGAGACATAATAAACTAGTCTCGCAAAATTTCTTGTAAGGTGGTTGAATTTTGCTGTTCTCAGGTATAAAACAACTGGGATTTTTAGAAGGAGATGTTGAGTCCTCGATGTGAGATTAACTTTATATTTCAAAGTACTACTTTTTCCTTTTCAGTACTCTGTGGTATTTAGTGTCCTGTTGATAATATGATCTCACTTGGTCCTCATTCCTCTTATAATTTATTTAAATAATTTTTTAGTGCCCATTCCTGATTTTAATGCCCTATGCTCAGGTCTTATCTATCAAAAGTAAGTTGCTCATTGTTATCACTTCTCTTTTTAACCCTTAATATTTAAGTATTTAATATATTCTCTGTTTATTTTTTTAACCTACCATTCATATGTAATCTGAGTTCTGTTTTACCACTCTTTAGAAAGTGAGTCTCACAAAAAACACCATTATTTGTAAAAAGACTAAAAAACCCTTTCTTGGTCCTCATGCTTGTCCTGGAGCATTTGATACTGGTGATCATCCATTCCCTCCTTGATTACCCTTTCTTGTTTTTTTCCCTACCTCTCTCACTGCCTTTTTTCCACCCCCTATCCTTTGTTGATTGCTTTTCCATCTCCTGCTTTCTAATTTTGGCTATCCCCACAGGCTTAGTCCTTAGCACTCTGCTCTTCTTTCTTGCCCCAAGCCCTAACGGCCAGCATTTCCCATGTCTTTAGCTAGCACCTCCACGCATATGACTTCTAAACTTAAGTTCTCAGCTGACTCAAATTGAATTCTGGTATTTTCAGCTGCTTCCAGAACATTACTGTTTGTAGCTCCTTTGCTGCTGTTTTAAATTCAGTATATTTAAAATTGAACTTTTCAGGGTCACTGACTGGCTCAGTTGGTAGAGTGTACAGCTTTTGATCTTGGGTTGTGAGTTCAAGCCCCACATTGGGTGTAGAGATTACTTAAAAATAAAATCTTAAAAAAATTAAATTAAAAAAACTGAATTAAAAAAAAAGATTTTGGGATCCCTGGGTGGCGCAGCGGTTTGGCGCCTGCCTTTGGCCCAGGGCGCGATCCTGGAGACCCGGGATCGAATCCCACGTCGGGCTCCCGGTGCATGGAGCCTGCTTCTCCCTCTGCCTGTGTCTCTGCCTCTCTCTCTCTGTACGACTATCATAAATAAATAAAAATTAAAAAAAGATTTTATTTATTTATTTATTCATGAGAGACACACAGAGAGAGGCAGAAACATAGGCAGAGGGAGAAGCAGGCTCCCTCCTGGGAGCTGGATGTGGGACTCCATCCCAGGACCCCAGGATCATGACTGGAGCTGAAGGCAGATGCTCAACCCCTGAGCCACCCAGGCACCCAAAATTGAACTTTTCAAATCCACTTTCTTCCCAACCCTCACGACCTGCTTGTTTCTGTTGTGCAAGTTTGAAATCTTAGACCCATTTGAGGGAGAGCTCTTAAAATCTTGGAGCCAGGTTACATGGGCTCACAAGAGCTGAATACTAATTTTGTGAGCTGATTGCTAAGCATAGCCATTATGAAAAATTAAATTATATAAACTTACAATTAAATAAATTATATTTAAAATAAATGCAATAAATGCTCAAAACACATCACCTCGTAATTATTTTACTACATGTTAATATTGTCTATGCTCTTGAGGTTAATTATGTCTGTTGTATCTCTGATGAAAAAAGTATATAGTGGTGTGCTGTTGTACATTTCTTCCCAACATTGAGTTTAGTGGTATTATATTAGTGGCTGGAATTTGGTCATGGTGGGAGTATGTACATCATGGAAATCAACAGATGCTACAAGTCTGAGCTATATGTGTTATTTTGTCTAGACTTGAAGTAGTGGAGAAAATGTTAATATTGCAAATTAAAATAAAAAGTGTTATATCTATATTCATATTATGAATAGCACAAAAATATTAAAGAAATATTCCTTCAGTGTTTGAAAGCTATTAACCAATTCATCATAACCATTTTCTCCAACTGGTGATAATCTACCCATCACCTTCTTAATCCTTCACTCACACAGGTACAAACACTTATGCCTTGCATATTTCTACCTCTGTACCTTATGTGCTGTGGTTTTATGATCTTTTGTCTTCTGTCTAAACATTTTCTAATCCTTCCAGGGGTGCCTGGGTAGCTCTGTTGGTTGAGTGTTCAACTTTTGATTTTGGCTCAGATCTTGATCTCAGGGTCATGTGATTGAGCCCTGCTTTAGTCTCTGCACTCAGCACGAAGTTGGCTTGAGATGCTCTCCTTCTGTGCCTCCCCCAGCTCTCTGTCTCTCTCAAATAGATAAAATCTTAACCGCCCCCGCCCCCCGTCCTTCTAGTTCGTTTTCTTCCAGGAAGTATCACCAGCTATTTCCAGCCTTTATCTTTTTTTTATTTTTTTTAAATAATCTCTACACTCAATGTGGGGCTTGAACTCACATCAAAATCAAGTCACATAAAAAAAAAAAAAAAATCAAGTCACATGCTCTACCCACTGAACAGTCAGACGACCCCCATAGCCATGATCTTTTCTGACTCTCATTCTGTTTGGAATGTTAGAATATTATAATTGGAAATGACTGCAGTACAGTTTTCCACTCAAATGTGGAAATCCTAGTATCCCAGGCTCTGCTTGAAAATTTCAGTGACTAGAAACCCACTGCTTCTGGAAGTAGCCCTTTTTATTGTTGTCTAGAGAATTATTTATGTTGGAAATGAATCTTCTTCCTTATTATACTTGCCACTAGTCTTCTGATTCTGTGTTGTGTCACTCAGTGAAGTTGTCACTGGACTTGGAACGAACCAGAAAACCTACTGCCACTTCCTGCAGCTGTGTGACGTTAACTTCTCAAAGTCTCAGTTCCTTCTGAGGATACATAAATAAACGTCACAGGGCAGTTTGGATTAAATAAATAAAATGAGATTCTGACTGATTATAAAGCACAGTAGTTAATGGCAAAGACTAACTTCAGAAAAGACCAAACTGAGGCCAGTTTTTCCACTTGTGACCTTGGGCAAGTTACTCAACCTCTCTTTCCCTTGTTTCTAAATGTGTAAAATAGAAGTACTACCTACTTTGTCAGTGTCAGAGAGAGCTGAGGTAATGTGTACAGTATTCAGCATGGTGTTTGACATTAACCACAGATTTTCCCAAAGTGAGATGTTTTCCCACGGTTTCAAGTTATAAAATTGCAATTGTTATTTTCACAAGGAAAATCACCCTCAAAAGTTTTTTTTATTTCTTTTGAGAGAGAATAAGCACAAGCAAGAAGGGCAGAGGCAGAGGGAGAGACAGAATCTCAAGCAGACTGAGATTCTGAGTGTGGAGCCCAACCCAGGGCTCAATCTCACGATCCTGAGATCATGACCTGAACTAAAATCAAGAGTTGGACACTTGACTGTGCCATCCAGAAGCCCCTAAATAGATAAATCTTTTTTTTTTTTTTTTGGAAAGAAATATTTGGTAGGAGAGGAGTTAACATGTAGATACATCCCATGAAACACTGGGTATCTAGCATTTTTGTTCCCTTGGCACTATGGAAGGCTTTTCTTTTCTTTTCTTTTCTTTTCTTTTCTTTTCTTTTCTTTTCTTTTCTTTTCTTTCTTTTCTTTCTTTTCTTTTCTAGGTTTTTATTAATTTAAATAATCTCTGCACCCAATTGGGGCTCAAACTCACAACTTTGAGATCAAGAGTTATATGCTCTTCCGGCTGAGCCAGCCACGCGCCCCCTGAAGGCTTTTCTGATTCTGACTGGACTCATCTGTCATTGGCCATTATATCACATTTTGGTCCAAAATAATTCTTGAGGGTTTTAGGATGATTGACTCACCATCTCCTTGTCCAGACTTTTTAGAACATTGTTTACAGTTGGTTAGAGTATGTAATAGATCTGGCTTTACATCGCACATACATTTCTGTTAAGTGTTACCATTTCATATATATTGTACTGCAAACTGAAAATTCCTGAATTTTATTATTGTTTGCTGTTTCAAATTCTTTATTTTATTTTATTTTATTTTATTTTATTTTATTATTTTTAAGATTTTATTTACTTATTCATGAGAGACACACACACACAGAGAGGCAGAGACACAGGCAGAAGGAGAAGCAGGCTCCATGCAGGGAGTCCGATGTGGGACTCAATCCCGGGTCTCCAGGATCACACCCTGGGCTGCAGGCGGTGCTAAACTGCTGCGCCAGTGGGGCTGCCCTGTTTCAAATTCTTTAATCTTTGTTTACCTAGAACCAGAAATTCTCGTGTAGATAATAAAATAATTCAAGATCAAATAAAAATCTATCTGTTTCACTCTTATACACAGGTCCGTAAACACATCAATGATCTTTATGAAGATCTGCGGGATGGCCACAACCTGATCTCTCTGCTGGAGGTCCTCTCGGGCATCAAACTGGTGAGCTTCTCCCTTTTTCTCATGAGTGACCTCACAAATGCATCCCTGCTAATGACCTGCTGGTCCGTCTTGTTGAGTGCCAGGACGGTGGCCACCACTGCCTGCTTTCTGTTATGATAGAGGAAGAAATAGAGATATTATTGGTGGACTTTGTTTCTAACTCAGACTGAGTTTTAAAATGATGTAATTTTATCTTAATGTGAATTGATGTATCATATTATTTCTTGATGGAGTTAGGTATCAGTTTTATTCCTTTCATATCTGCATTTTTTTTCTCCTTACTTGTTCTTTATCTGTTTGTAGAGATAGTATTTAGGAACAGTAGATTTCACATTTAAGAGCTATTTTCAGAGCTATTTAGAGTTATTTTCAAGGTTATGTAGAGATATTTTTTCCAGTTCACCTCATACTCTTCCTTCTTTGATTCACTGAATCTCACAGGTTTGGAAAGTACTAAAGTAAAAAAAAAAAAAGGAAAGTACTAAAGTTAGTATCTGAGCACAGCCCAAGTACATTTGAGTTCCTTGGATAATTAAATATGCCTGCCTCCTCCCAAATGTGTTAAACATTGCTTGTGGGAAACACCTACATAACCGAAGGCAAATCCTGCCCAGGCTTCTTGGCTTGTCGGATGATAGTTCTTATATTTGCTTTGAGGAATCAAAATAACCCCACTTGTTGACTCTTTGTTCGTATATTTGAGCCTAATGGAAGCAGGTGATCCTCTGCAGTTTGTGTTCTGCCTCTAGTGTCATAGACAACATATTTTTCATTTAGAAAAGTCCAGGTCTGAATACTGGAAACATCTCTGGGAAGAGAAAGAACTGAAGCCCAGCCCACTCACTGCCTTTGGTGAATTCTTAGTCATTGTTTGTTGTGTTTCAAGAAGGGAATTTGTCACATTAAATTTCGCTCCTTAAGTAATATTCAATTTCTTCAAGGATTGAGGCTTGGCTTCCCATAGCCTCTTTGTCTTGGTTTCATATCTTTTTTGTCTTACGATAGAATTACTTTTATAAATAAAATTGTTTTTTTTTTTTTTTTTAAAGATTTTATTTATTTATGAGAGACACACAAAGAGAAGCAGAGACACAGGCAGAAGGAGAAGCAGGCTCCCTGCAAGGAGCCCAATGTGGGACTTGATCCTGGATTCCGGGCATCCCAACTTTTATAAAATTTTTAATTTTAAAATTGACACTTTTTATTAGCACAGCCACTACTGGTGAATTCCATTTCTTATCTGGCCTTCATTTATAAATCTGATAAGTAATCAAAATGTCACTTTCACATTGCTGGACTTTATTCTTCAGCACTCACAAAGTTACATTTTGGGCATATCTGATGAACTCATAGTGATTTTCTATTGAAAATGATATTTTGGGGTGACATTGCTTCCAAACAGGTTGAAAACACTCTGATCTAATTTCTTTGCCTAGCTTTTGAAAACCTGGAGGTTGTTTATTTTTATGGAGATATTCATAAGATATCATCCTTTCACTGAGAACCATTCAAATTTCTCTTTCATGTTTATTCTCACAATCTCTTTCTCCTTTAGTTGACTCACAAAAACAGAGGGTAGGCGGCCATTGAGAATTAAAGATGTCTGTCTGTCTGTCTCTCTCTCTTTTTTTTTTAAAGATTTTATTTCATTTATTGGGGGGGTGGGTGGGGAGAAAGAGCAGGAGAGAGAGGAGAAGAGCAGAGGAACAGGGAGAGAAGGGACAAGTAG
Source organism: Vulpes vulpes (assembly GCF_048418805.1). Taxonomy (NCBI): domain Eukaryota; kingdom Metazoa; phylum Chordata; class Mammalia; order Carnivora; family Canidae; genus Vulpes; species Vulpes vulpes. The sequence goes on along the minus strand of NC_132789.1, from coordinate 41,473,448 downwards.
ACTCCCCACTGAGTGCAGAGACTGAGGAGGGACTCGATCCCAGTACCTTGAGATCGTGACCTAAGCCCTGAGCTGAAATCAAGAGACAGATGCTTAACCAACTGAGCCACGCAGGCGCCCTGAAGATGTGTTGCAACATAAGTGTTCAGTATAACTGTGTGATATGGTCTTGATTTGGTTTTGCATGTTTTGGGAGGTGGGAGGGTATTTTCATATTTATTTTCACTTTTTTTTTAAATGTTGCATTCATTTCCTTTTCATCTTTGTGTTGTGAATTTTCTGTTACTCTCTCATATCTTTGTGTTGGTTGGTGGCCAAAGGAGCCAGCAGGGCTGAAGACCCTCCGCCTCGTGAGCATGCCCTCCTGGCGCCATACAAACAGCGAGGAGCAGGAGGAGGAAGATGATGATGATGTCGTAGGTCCTCCTGGGATCCCAGCTGGCACTGCAGGGCCATCAGAGAGTCTGAGGTTCTCAAGGTCTCCAAGTAGCTCAGTTACCAACTGCCTTCTTCCCTCTGCCTCTGGGAATTTGGGTCCCAAAGAAAGTGGTTAAAACTAATTGTGCCTCTTGCCACTGTTAGATGATCCTAGAGTGAGGCTTGTTTTGCTTATATGAGAGTGGTTGGCACAAGAAGAATAATGGTGTTCGGAGGTGTCACGTGCCTCTGTGACCTGGAGACCCATACTGTTCTGCTGGCCTTGCTGTGTTTTCTGAGTCTGGATTGCAGAGCTGTGGAAAGTTTAGTTGAAGGCATGACAGTTAATTGCTCATGGCTCCACACTTGAGACTAACTCTCACCCTCTCTGCACTTCTACCCTTCAGGTACTCACCACACAACATGTCATTTGTTTTCAAAGCAGCCTGTTGTTTGCAAACCACTCACTGCATGGAGATACTCTGCCTTGGTCAATAATATCTCTAGTTGCTGTAGAGGACAGTGATTTTTAACTTGCATGCTCTTTGTGGTGGGGAGTAGCAAGGAGTAAAGATAAGAGTGTGTAAGAAGGGCATTTCCTGTTTGTAGGCCCTAAATTATAGCCCATAACCTTTCTCCAGAAATAGAGATTAGGCAATATCCCTATTTCCTGTCCTCTTAAAGTCATATTTTACCTTTTCAATATCCCTGCCCATTGCCGTAGATTCTTCAGTTTCATAGGCTCTGTTGTCCTTAAAGCCATGTTAGCTGAGATGACTGATAAAGAGGTTCTTGCGAAAAAGATTTTTCCTAAATCTTTGATGTAAGAAGTTATCCTGTTGCCCAGAGAGGCCTCAACATCTCTGTAGATTATCCTCATGTGGGAGTGTTGTTTAGAAATATTGGGGGCTCCCAGAGAGATGCTACTACCCATATCTTTACACGTGTTGGGTTACTTTTTGTGCAGTTCAACCTGGGGCAATGTTCTCTCTGTGCAGGCACCTGCCACAGAACTACCTTATTATTCATCAGCCTTTAATTAGTGTACCACTTTGACATGTACAAATGAATTGGGTGTATATAATCTAGCAAGAATGTTGTCTCAGGCCCAGTTTTAGTAAAATAAAAACAACATTGGAAAATGAGCAGGAGAAAAGGTGCCAGAGGTAGATAGCCATCCCTGCATGTTCTCACTGGGCAAATGGATTCTAAACACTTTTGGAGGGATAACAGCTGGACTTTGGACAGGGCAGCAGAGGTACCAGAGGATGGATATGGCTTGTAAGACATCCAGGACTGAGCAACTAGTGGGAAATACCTTTATTTGGAGTATCACTGTTGAACAGCCCTACATCACCAAGACTTTCATTGCTCTTGTTATTTCATACTGATGTAAAAGGTGGCTTTCCTAAACAGACACCTATCTGTCTGGAAAATAGGTTTCTTCCTGATTTTTGTCTCTCGTTTTTTATTTTTTAACTTGTTTATTGAGCATATATAACTCATTCCCTGGTTTAAAATTGGCTGCCTCTGACTTCTTTTGCCAGGTTTTTAATAAGGTTGGCTTTATTACGGCACAATATGCAGTTAGGACTTTCCACCTTCCCTTAAAATAGCATTTAACTGTGATTTCAGGAGCCATACAGCCAGTCTTTGTTCCCATTACCTGCACATCTGTATTATGGCTACAGAAGAACCTGTAGAGAAGCTTCGGCATTGGTTCAGCATTATAGTCAAAATACACTGTGTGTTCACTGGAGGCACAATGGTAAACAAGCATTTTGCAGGCCTCAGCATGGCGAGACACACAGGTCCTGCCACTAAAGGATACTTTATGTGATGCTCCCATGGCTGGCTTCCACCATCAGGGATTCTTTGTGGTCTTTTAGTCCCTGAAATGAAAAAAGACTGGGGTCTGCATGGGTAGATTGGTGCAGCTAAAATTAACAACTTTTTTTGTTTGTCTGCAGCCCCGGGAGAAGGGCAGGATGCGTTTTCACAGGCTGCAGAATGTGCAGATCGCCCTGGACTTCCTAAAGCAGCGACAGGTAGGACGATTCCATGCTTTCTCTGCTCTGCCAGGGACTGTTGGCGTTGAGTCCCTCCATAGGGGGTTCTCAATGCTCCTCCTGGGCCCCTGGTAATTGCTGCATTTGACTGGCCAAGTCTGAGTCTTATTTGCTAGTGAGCAATTGCATTATGTTTGGACAAATCATTTGGTAGTCCTTGCATAGAATCCGTGGCTTTCCTCAATGGGACAGTGTTAACAGAGAAGAGCAGGACACTAAAGATCAAACCTTATGGGGATGTCTGGGTGGCTCCGCAGTGAGCCTTCGGCTTAGGGCGTGATCCCGGGGTCCTGGGATCAAGTCCCACATCTGATTCCCTACAGGGAGTCTGCTTCTCCCTTTGCCTATGTCTCTGCCTCTCTCACTGTGTCTCTCATGAATAAATAAATAAAATCTTTAAAAAAAAAAAACAAGATCAAACGTTATGGACTCACTTTAGGTGGAGGTCAAAAGGAAGATGGGAAATTAAATTGGCAAAGAAGATAGAAAAAAAGTACATTGTCCAGGAAGAGGGAAAGCCAGAAGGCTACATGATCCTGAAAAGTAGAGGAGGGGCTGGTCAGGATTGCCGTTGTGCTGGAGCCACGTCAGACCCGAGGGAAAGATCAAGCCATCAAGCATTGTTGACTTAAGAGAATGGTAGGAATAGAACAGAAACGCAGATGTAGTTTAGTGGGCCTGGATATAGGAGGGGAAGAAAGAAGTTTCCCACGTGTTTTTGGACATAGGAGGAGAAGCCAGTGAAAAGAAGCAGACAGAAATGAGAGTAAGAAGGAGTCCTGAGTGATAAAATGTTAGCCCTGGGAGATGCCATAGAGAGATACCAGCCGAGTTTCTGCATCTCCTAGATAACGAAACTGGGATCTGAACAGGTGAAATAACCTGCCCCAGAGCGCACAAGCTGGAGTGAGCTGGGACTTTGACCTGGGTCTCCTGCACTGGGATTCAGTAATCCTGCCACCACCCGTGCTGTTTCTCCCCTTTTTCCCCACTTCCTGTTGGAAGAAACGAAGTCCAGGGATTGGGGATGAGATTCTGAGCACAGCTGGCATGGTTATCTCTGAAAAAGAAAAGGAAAATCCCCCTCTCTTTAAGATACAGGGAGAAGGAAGGAGGGAGAGATAAAGATGCAGGGGTAGTATGTGGTGGAAAGGTAGATGGATGAGGGTGTCCAAGAGTCTGTCTGCTGAGAACCAGCTGTGTGGAAGAGATAGGTCTGGCTGCGGGTGCTGGGCAGTAGCTCGGGCCAAGCTGACTGACATTGAATGGTATGCATGTTTTTAGAATTAGTTCATTTTTGTCACTTTTATCAGTAGTTCTCATTAACTTGGGAAATTCTTTCTCTGTGCTCCCAGAGCAGTTTACTCCCAATATAAAATCTACTACTCTATTATTTCTCTGTTTGCTGTCATGTTATGTAGGCCCTGTGAGGACCAGGAACAGGATCTACTTAACATTTTTATCTTCATCACCTGTCATAATGAATAGCCCATAACTGACACTTAATAAATATTTGTTGAAATAAATTGACAAATGAAAAGTGGTGGGAGGATTAGAGACAGTGTTTAGGGTACAGGAGAAAGCAAGATTGGAAATGTCTGTGTGTAGAGCTGGAGGGAACCTGGGGGTTCTTAATAGCCAAGATCGATTGAGAAGGATTGATTAGCTACAAGTCTAAATAAGAACCGACGGTAGATTTGATTACTATGATCAAAGGAGAGAATGTGTGTGTGCAGATCAGAATGGTGGATGCAGAGAAGGGCGAAGTGAACTCTGGGACAGCTCTTGGTAATGGGAAGGTCCAAGTTGTAGTTGTATAGGTATCCAAATTGTAGAGTAAAAGTCCTCAGAATGGAGAAGGCACACGAATTGTGCAGATAGGGTAATATTTGGGTCCCTGAGATGAGTGCTAAGGTTGCTAGTTTAGGAGTTAGGTGCTAAATCAGGGGTTTGGAGAGATTGGAAGGTAGTTTGCCAAGGTAGATTTCAGGATGAAAGAGGAAGCTGTTGGATGTGGGACTGAGAAACCTGGACTTAGCTGATCCTGCATCCGACCGGAAGTGGGGAGAAAGGGGACCCATCTGTGGGTCAGTGATTAGTGATTAGAAAACGGTATTCTCAGTCTAGAAGGGCAGCTTTTCCTACCCTCAGTATATAGAAGAGCAGATGGAGATACTGGTGCCTTAGTCTGTTCAGGTTGCCATAACAAAAATACTATCCACTAGGTGGCCTATAAGCAGCAGAAATGTATTTCTCACAGTTCTGGAGACTGGGAAGTCCAAGAGCAAGGCACTACTGGCAGATTCAGTGTCTGGCAAGGGCCTATTTTCTGGTTCATAGTCTGCAGTCTTCTGGCTATGTCCTCACCTGGCTGAAGGACGAGAGAGCTCTCTGGGGTTTCTTTTACAGGGGCACCATTCCTACTCATGATGGCTTCAGCCTCATGACTTAATCATCTCCCAAGGCCCCACCTCCAAATACCATCACATTGAGTCTTATGATTTAACATAATGAATTTTGAAGGGACACAAGCAGTTAGCCTGTAGTATCAGGACACAGTAGGGGAGAAGTGACGCTTGTTTGAGGTCACTGGAGTTCTCTAGAGACATGCAGATTTCAGTTCAGTTGAAGAGATAAAGGCAGAGAAAACAATTGAACAGGAGCTCCGTGAAGGTAGGACAGAAGAGGCTTGCTGAGCTGGTTTTCCAGGTATCCTCAGTTTTAGCACTGAAAGTCCCACATCCCAGGAAATCTCTGCTTCCAGCACATGGGACGGTTGCTGCCCAAGCAGGGGATAGGGCCCGTGTGTCTATGCACTTTGTGTTGTTGGAATGCAATCTTCTAAGTAAACGCAGATGCTACTGGAGGCATGGCCAGGTGTGGATATCTTCAACAGAGGAGGGAAAATGGAGGTGGGAGCAGGCCAAAGACTGGCAAGGAAGGAGAGCTTGGGGAAAAAAGAAACAAAGTCAGGGCTGTGATGACTTAATAAAAAAGCAAGTCAGGATAATACCATGTGCTTATGGGGTTGCCTCACTGATGGGAATGCAAATTTGTGCAATTGTGCTGGAAAATAGTTGGCAATTTCTTTAAAGCTGAACATACACCGTATGACCCAGCAGTCCCACGCCTGCACATTTACCCTGTAGAAATGAAAGCATATGCTCATGAACCTAGGACCTTTATTCATTATTGTCCCAAACTGAAAACAACCGGAATGTTTTTCAGTGGATGAATGGGTAAACACAGTGTTGTCTGTTGATACAAGGGAATACTACCCAGCAACAAAAAGGAGCAAACTACTGGTATATGTGACAGTGTGGATGGAGATCTCAAGGGCATTATGCTGACTGGGAAAAAAAAAAAAGCCATTATCAAAGTCTTACTTATTCATACAACATTCTAGAACAAGTAAAACTGAGAACGGATCAGGGGTTGGCCGGAATTAGTGGTAGGGCCAGAGTGTTGACTACAAGGGGCAGTGTAACATCACCTTTCTTGGGATGACAGAACTGTTCTGTTTTCTATAGTGTAATTACCCACATCTCTATAGATGTGAAAACTCATAGAACTGTGTGTGCATGTGCACACAGTTTAATTGTATACAATGATGAAAATCTATAAAAATGAAATCAGAAAGTCCCCAGAGCTCTGACATCAGCTTCTGTTTCTTTTCCAGGTGAAACTAGTGAATATTCGCAATGACGACATCACGGATGGCAACCCCAAGCTGACCCTGGGCCTGATCTGGACCATTATTTTGCACTTCCAGGTAGGGCCTGTGAAGTTTGGGGCCACTGTTACTTGGCTTGAACATTGCCTAGAAAGAACTAGAAGCTGTATGGACATCCATGGGCTGAGCCCCTAGCCTTCCTTCTCTGTGTGTGGGAGTGGCTTGGGGACAGAGTAGTCTAAACCCAGGACTTCCTGCTCATTTGCATGCTAAAATGGGATTTTTTCATTTGTCTGGTCTGCGTGCTGGCAGTCAGGTAAGAAGTCTGCTCCGCTGAGTCAAAACTGGCTCTGTGGGGACTCAGAGTGTGTTGAAAGGTTTGATGCTTTAGGAGGGTGGAGTGAAGGTTATAATCCTGCTTTGATGTAGACTTTTCCTCATCTCTAATGATCTTAAAACAAGCCAGGTTAATTATAGCACTGCCTTAGTCAGTTTGGGCTTCAATAGAGAAATACAGGCGCACCTTAGAGATACTGCAGGTTTGCTTCTAGACCACCACAGGAAAGCAAGTCAGATGAAGTTTTTGGTTTCCCAGTGCATATATGTCATGTTTACACTGTACTATATAGTCCATAAGTGTGCATTAGCATCAAACCTTTAAAAAAGTATGGAGATCTTAATTAAAAAATACTTTATTGCTAAAAAACTCACCCTCTGAGTTTTCAGTGAGTCAGTAATCACTGATCGCACATCACCATAACAGATATAATGAAAAATTTTGAACTGTTGGGAGAATTACCAAAATGGGACACAGACACGAGCTGAACAAATGCTGTTGGAAACACGGCACCGACAGACCTGCTCGAGGCAGGGTTGCCCCAGACCTCAGAGTGCAATAACATGAAGTGCAATGAAGTGAGGTGCATGTATGCCATGGACCAGGTGGCTTAGCCAACAAACACTTTCTTCTTGTTCTGGAGGCTGGAAGTCTGAGATGAGGGTGCAGCACGTGCAGATTCTTGGTGCGGGCACTGTTCCTGGTTATCTCCTCACAGGAGCTTGCACGCAGAGAAAGAGATCTCCTGTCTCTTCATCCTTTCATAAGGGCCTTCATCCCATTATGGGGGCTCTGTCCTCATCACCTCATCTAAACCTAATTACCTCCCGAAGGCCCCCCCACCTCCAAATATGTTACACTGTGGGTTAGGGCTTCAACACAAATTTTGAGGGGACATGAAACATTCGGTCAGTAGCAAGCACCTCAGAGGCCGGGTTTGTATATATGTGCTTGTAAGCGCAAGCTTGTCGCTTCCATCCACTTGAGAGCAGTGACATCTTGGTAGTGTTCACATGGTCACACTGCCTTCCTCCTCCTGCACTTTCCTGAGAAAGCAAATCCTTTTCAAGTCTGGACTACTGTTGGAAAAGTACGGCCTTATTTTTATGGAAAGACGATCTTGAATCATTTTAGCCCAACCAAACAAAGCTGTTTCTCAGACAGCCCTCATACACAATTGCTGTTTATGAAGCAGACAGATTAGAGGGAGCACTTCTGGAGCAGGTAAGAAAAAGGCTAGTATAGATAACTCAGGGCTCTGGCTCCAGGGGCTGAAGCGGCAGTGGTGTCCTAGTTGGGGCACTAGTGCCACCTACTGGGTAAAAGCAGAGCAGCAGGTGTCCCAGAATTCCTAATCACCTGAGAAAATTCTGAGTTTTGGACTTATTTCTTGAGGCTCTGGTTTGGAGGCACTGCTGACAGTCTGGAAAGTGTGGAAGTAACATGCATTTTTGTGCAACCACGGGGTGTCTTCAGGCATGTATTGGATATAGGGATAACTAGGAGCATGAACTTGGCAAGTGTGCCTTAGCAGGGTGGGAACAAGAACTTTGTTGAGCTTTCATGGAGGACTAGGGTTACTCCCCAGAGGACCCTTATAAGCCCAGGAGGAGATTTTTTTTGCTTTGTTCTTGTTTTTTGTTTTTTTGTTTTGTTTTTAGAGAAACTGTTTTGGTTGTTTATATTTTTGCTGCAGACTTGTCCTGTGAGTGCCCAGTCAGTGTTGGTCTCATAGGGATGAGGTGGGAGGTCTCTATCCACTATGTCTCTATTTACCCTGACTGCAACTCAAACTCTTTTTAAAAGGAAGGTTCGTGTCCTAAGGAATAAGAACTGAATTGGTTAATCAACACTTTGCTGAGGACTGAGGAGATGGGGTAATGGAACTCTTCTTTTCCTGAAAACCTCCATCAGGAAAAAGCTTACTCTCTCTTTCTTTAAAAATTCCTTACAGAAACTTTTAAACATTTATGAAAGTAGAGAATATAATATGAAGAACTGTGATGTACCCATCACCTAGCTCAATAATTCTTAGCTCTTGGCCAGTATTATTTTACCTGTATGCTAATGCACTCCTCAAACCCCAGTAGGTTATCTTGAAAGAAATCTGAAACTTCATGTAACTTCTGTACATATGTCAGTGTGTATCTCTGAAAGATAAGAATTCTTAGTTTAAGCAAACTATTATAACACTATAAAATTCAGTAATTTCTTAAAATCATCAAATATCTGATTGGTGTTCAGATTTCCCCAATTACCTCATTAAAAAAAAAGTTGATATCTTTGAATCAGAATCCCAACAAAGTCTGCATATTGCATTAAATCCTCCCCTCCACCCCCTCCTTCATCCCTGCCCCCACCTGGCCACCTTGCGGTTCATTGAGAAAATCAAGTCTTTTGTCCTTACAGGTTTATAAAGATGCTGATAGCATGTCTCGGGTGTCTTTTGGAACAATATCCTCCATCCTTTTGTTGTCTTGCTTTAAACTGGTGGTTTAGATCTAGACCTGAGGCTCGGTCCCATTCGGGTTCCTTTCTGGGGGATGTGGAGAGCAGGGATGGTTGAGTTGCATATTCCTATTGCTGCTTGTCAGGAGGCGCAATGGGTTCAGCTGTCATCAGCCCGATCCATCAGTTCCCTATTAACTGTTCACCGAATAGTAGTTAGTTGTTCACCTAACTACTGATTATGTTGCTAGTTCCACTATTTCATTAGAAGTTATAGAATGGTGCTACTCCAGTTCTTTCATTCCATCTTCATTATTTAGCTGGAGTGCTTCTGTAAAGAATTTCACCTCATCAATCACCCTGAGAGGTCACACCTATAGACAAAGGGTGATGACAAGATCAATGCTCCCTTCTTTCCCTCTATTTATCAGTTTTCAGTATAACTAATTGGTTCCCTAATATTCTCCAAAGATGACATATGAAAATTTATTTCTTCTTTTTTTTTCTTAGTATCACTTATAACTTATGGGTTTTTAACAGACTTAAATGTATTGCAATAAAATGCAACTATCATTCTTCTTACTACTCAAATAGCTTCATCTTTGACCAATGAGAGCTTCCTAAAGTTGACTCAGTCCTTTGGCATGACTCCCATAGTCCTTTTTGATAATCTCTTTTCTTTCTTTGTGATGGGATGTTCCAGACTTTTTTTGTGTATTTCCTGTCCAAGGCTTGAAATTAGCAATTTCTCCAAGGAACTCTCATTCTTTATTGGCCACAATCTGAATGCTACTGGGTTAGTCACTTTTTCTGTGGACAGAGCTCGCCAATATGTGTATTTTTCTCTTTTAAAAAATCATGAACTTATACTGATATGTCTGAACAAAAACTTAAATTACAGTTTAAGTTTACTTATTTTTTAGTAATCTTTATACACCTCACACGGGGCTCGAACTTATGACTTTGAGATCAAGAGTCTCATGCTCTTCCAACTGAGCCAGCCAGGTGCCCCCAAATTACAGAGTTTTGTTTAACTTATTTTTACTCTATATCTCTTTTACTCATTCTAAAAAATCTTGATCCTAACAACAGTAGCTTATTACTTTTTCCCTTTTCCAGACACACACAGACCCATAGATATCTATATAATCACATGTGTATATTACATGTAATGTACTTGAACCAAAACAACAATCTCAGTGTTATTAACAATATGATTACTGAGACATTTTTGATTTCTTTGCAGTTTTCTTTGTCCTTTGTATATATCTCCTAAGGATGTACAAATAATTATAATTTAAAGTCATTTGAGGGCAGCCCTGGTGGCTCAGCGGTTTAGCAAAGCCTGCCTTCGGCCCAGGGCCTGATCCTGGGGTCCTGGGATTGAGTCCCACATCAGGCTCCCTGCATGCAGCCTGCTTCTCCCTCTGCCTATGTCTCTGCCCCTCTCTCTCCCTCTGTGTGTGTGTCTTTCATGAGTAAATATATAAAATCTTAAGAGAAAAAAATCATTTGAAAAAAATTTGTTTTGTGACACCGTTAATTCAATACACAACTAGGCTCATTTGTTTTTTATTTGCCTCCACATTTTTAGGGATTGCCTTTTCCCCCTTTTAGTTTTATTTCACATTATATAGACCATCTATGTTGTTCCAAAGGGACATTTTAAAAGTAAACATGAATGAAGTCTAGCTTCTATACCTGTTCCTTCCATCCTATTTCTTCCCCTTCCATATTAGTTTGTTAACCATTTAAAAAAAAAATATTTTATTTATTTATTCATGAAAGACAGAGAGAGGCAGAGACACAGACAGAGGGAGAAGCAGGCCCCATGCCAGGAGCCCTATGTGGGACTCAATCATGGGTCTCCAGGGTCACGCCCTGGGCTGAAGGTGGCGCTAAACTGCTGAGCCACCCAGAGATCCCCAGTTTGTTAACCATTTTAAAACCCCTTTTTGGTTGCCATTCTATTGTTTGTTTATTTTAGGAAAATATGTTCCTTTTAAAAAATGACTTTCTTGAGGTAAAATTTACATACCATAAAAATTGACCCATATTCATTATACAATTCAATGATTTTTACAGGTTTTACAGCCATCACTATAACCCACATGTTAGAACATTTTCCCCATACCAGTAACACCCTTCCTGCCTGCTTACCATCATCCTCCATTCTCCTCCCCAGCTTCAGGCAACCACCAACCTATTTCCGGTCTCTATAGATTTCCCTGTTCTGGACATTTCACATAAATGGGATTATGGAATATGTGCCCTTTTGTGTCTGGCCTCTTTTACTTAGGATTAAATTTTTGAGGTTCATCTCTGCTGTAGCATGTGTCAGTATTTTATTCCTTTTTATTGCTGCGTACTCATCTGTGGCATAGATACACCATATATTTTGTTTATCTTTTCAGCAGTTGATGGACTCTTGGGTTGTTTTCATATTTTGGCTATTACAAATAATGTTTATGAATATTTGAGTACCAGTCTTTGTGCAGATGTATTTATTTCCCTTGGATATATACTTTGGAGAGGAATTGCTGGGTTGTATGATAAGTTTATGTATAACTTTTAAGAAACTGCCTAACTGTCCTCCAGAGTGGCTATACCATTTTATCTTCTTATCAGCAATCTGTGAGGACTCTCATTTCTCCACATCCTTGTCAAGGTTTGTTATTGTCTGTCTTTTGATGATAGCCATCATAGTAAGTGTGAAATGATATCTTGTAGTTTTAGTTTACAGGAAAATGTATTCTTTAACTGAATTTCACAAACATTTACAGAGGACCATCTATGAGCAGGGTCCTAGGTAGAGTCCCTGAGAGATATAAAGTGAACTAGACACAGACTCAGTCCAAGTTCACCTAAATGATTCGGGGAAATGAGAAGAGATGCACCATAAAATAACTTGATGGAGGTTTAAAGAAGCAGGAAGGTATGAGGCAGGGAGATGGAGCATGGGATGTACTCGATAATTAACAGTTATTGGTAGCAACTTGTGATAATTATTAACAGACCTTGTATTTCCCATAGCTTTGACTTAGCTCACTGTACTCTGCCCTGTTACCAATTTCACTAGAAGATAAAATACTTCTGGCTGCATCTGTCTTCTGCACGCACGTTAGCTACCTGCTTTTCTCCGTTTGCTATTTCAGCATAGCTGAATGACTATTTTGTCTTTTTTGTAGGGGGAAGCTCTGATGCCAGAGTATATTCTCAGAGGCAACTAACTATGAATTCCAATTCCTTTTCTTTGCTGTTCTTGATGACTTGGGGTTTGTCTATATTAGCTAAATGTTTGGGAGTGTGGGGAAGGGTTCCCTGCTTGGAAAGCTTTTGGTTGGCTGACAAAGGGTTATATAGGGCCTCTACTGTCCTTGTCTTGCTTCAGAGAGAGTGTGACATGTCTCTTGCTAGTTATGGATTATGCTGTTTTCTAGTCTTTTGTTATTGAGTATCTGTTAGCTGTTCTTACCGAGGACACCAAAACTATGTAAAGCCAAATAGAAATGTAGAATAGAGCTATCAAATGCTAGGGGATCAGTAAAATAATCATTATAATCTCTATGGTTGGTGCTAATGAAACATTTCTAATACAACCGACTTTCTTGCTCCCTCTGACCCCCCCGGGTAAATACTGTCCTGAGGTTGATGTAGATCATTCCCATATATTCTTATGTACCTTTATGACAGATGAGGGATTCATAAACACCATGTACTGTTTTTATAGTTGACACAGGTCCTATCTTCTATATACCCTTTCTTTTTTAAACTAAACTTTGTTTTTGAAGTCTATTGTGTTGATAAAAGAGGATCTGATTTGTTCATCTTAACTAATTTATGTGGACTATACTGTGAGTGGAGCCCCTTGCAGCTGTGTGACACAGCTGCTATTTGCAGTTTATTTCTTACTGGTATGAAAAAGGCATTCATTGCTACAGTGAACATCTGTGTACATGTGTCCTTATGCATATAGGAAAGTGGGTTTTTGTTGTTGTTTTTTGTTTTTGTGTTTTTTGGGTAGATACCTGGACTGGAGTTGCTGCGTTATACACTTTATTTTGGCAGATTACTCTCAGAACCAGTGTGTGACACACAGTGTTGTGTTGGATAACACCTACTTCTATTTGAATGTTTGTTTATGTGTTGTCCGGATCCGTGTAGTTGGATGCCAACTTAATAATGGATTTTGTCTCTTTTGTTCTCTTCTTTGCCTGGCTTAGAACAGGTGCTTAATAAATATTTGTTAAATGAATGAATATTTTATGAATTTGATCTTCTCAAAGCTGTGGGGTGGTTAAACTAGATAAATAGACTGTGATGGCCATTTTCCAGTGCTCATTGTTCAGATGAGCAACTGAAACAGTCCAACTGACATTTTTGGGTTACACTTTCAGATCCAAATAGGGTTTCTTGTCTCTTGATTCTGTCCAAACCTGTTTTAATGTTAGGATTTATAGTTTTTCTAAAAATAAATTCTTCAAAATCAGAATCTGACAAAATTAGCTTTCCAACTCTCAAATGTTTATTAGATGCTAGGGTACATCTATCACTCTGAAATAAAAAAATTCAGAGTTAAGGTGAAAAGTGGTTTTAGCTGCTTAGATGCGAAATTTACATTTTTGTGCACTTTGTGGCACTTGTTACTTGACATATAGATGAGGCACCATTCGTGTTTGTGGAATGAATGAATAAGCTCGTTCACTCTGGCTGTATCCATGGGAGAACTGTGGGCAGTAAACAGTTAACTAAAAAAAGCTAGAGCAGAAGACCTGCAGAATGTCTGTGTCCTAGTCACCCCTGGTCGGCTGCTTTCCCAGAAGGCTGTGTGTTCAGAGTGCAGGCGAGATGAGAAAAAGGGCCAGGGGGAGGTCTTGGTGATCAGAGTTAACTTACTTAGTGGAATAGTGGAAGCGGAGCCCGTGTGAAGTCAAACAAGACTCAGGGTGCCTGGCTGGCTCAGTCTGTGGAACATGTGACTCTTGATCCCGGGGTTGTAAACTCGAGCCTCATGTTGGGTATAGAGATTGCTTAAAAATAAAAGAAGAAACAAGCAAGGGGGAAGAAAAAAGCACCTTAACTTTGGGCCCTAGAACGGATCTACTTTCCTAAAAGCCTAATCAAGAAAGAGTATATTAGGATCCTAGTGGTGGTGGTGGTTGAGTGTCTTCTGTCTTGTAGCTTAATAAATAACAAATGGGAAGCAAAGGGATTTACTATAAACCAGGCACTGAGCCTAGGACTATTTGTAGGGGTTGTCTCATTAGCCCTCTCGCGCCCCCTTACGCAGGATGTAGGATCCACATTTTACAGGTGAGGAAACTGCACCACCCAAGCAAGTTAGGTAGTTACTTAGCTATGAAGTTCCTGGAGCTGGGAATTGGCACCTACGCCTACTTTACAGAAAGCTCTGTTCCTTCCTTAGGCCAGTTTTCCTCTGGAGCAGAAAGAAATGAAGGCCTGATTTGTCCAACATACCTAAGAAGTTTAAAAAAGAAAAGGCTCATAGAAATAAATATGCTAGACTTTGTCAGGCCTCTGTGTCAGCAGCCGGCAGACTAAGCAGCTGTCTTTCTTGCCCTGGAGTCGAGCGGTTTCAGGAATTTGATTTGCTTGTATTTCACGAATAAAATTCAAGCTTGGGCCTTTGGATATGCATCTAGGAAGTTCTATAGTTGTAGTTCTCTTTGTTGGAGGAGGGAAGGGCTGGTGCCTGCCTAGAGAATTATGATGTCAGGGTCATTGTGCTGATTAAATGATTTCCTGTAGTCTGAGTGAGTTTCTCTCCCATGCTGGTCTCCTTGTCTGGTTTCTTGCTATGGTTTATGACCAACATAAGATGGTGCTGCGGCTTTGCACTCAGCTGTAGGAGAAGGCCTGGGGAGAAACACCTACCGCAGTGGAGGCAAGGTGGGTGCAGGGGCTCAGGAGCAGTTGTGAAGGAGCTGTTGCTTTAGGATCTCTTGCTGCTTTCCTTATGTGGAGGCCATTTCTCAGGACTCCAGGAGAGGCGGGCAGGACTTAAACAGAGCCAGGCTGTGGGGTCTGGATCCTGTTGGCGTAGAATAAACAGTGGCGGTCGGGAAAAAGCACATACAACCTCTTCCCTCTCCATCAGCTGCTTAGTCTGCCGGCTGCTGACACAGAGGCCTGACAAAGTCTAGCATATTTATTTCTATGAGCCTTTTCTTTTTTAAACTTCTTAGGTATGTTGGACAAATCAGGCCTTCATTTCTTTCTGCTCCAGAGGAAAACTGGCCTAAGGAAGGAACAGAGCTTTCTGTAAAGTAGGCGTAGGTGCCAATTCCCAGCTCCCAGCTCCATACAACCTCTTCCCACTCCATCCAGAGCCCCTTGGGTTGGGATGTTGTGTCATCTGTCAGACACTGTACTAAAGACTGAGGTGAGTGAATCCCATTGATGTAACGGGGATTTTTGAATCCAACTTCTAAGACTTGAGTTCAGACTTCCTGCCCCACTGCAACTTGATAAAAACCACCTGGGCCTCATTTTAGCAACTTCCTCTCTTACTCCCAACAGCTAGTGTTCTCTGTTTGAGCCCTTGGCCCATGTGAGTCTAGTTGACAATTCAGAACAGTGGGTACCTTCCTGTTTTACCTAACTGAGGACACACCTGTCCCTGCCACAGTTAGAACACAGTATAACATGAGGTTGAAATTAAAAGTCTTAAATAGGAGTTTGCCTACAGGCTTCACCAGTTACCAGCCAGGTAGCCCCGAGCAAACCTACCGAAAAGAGCAGTTTTGACCGATAATGGTTACCATCAGAATTAAATGAGGTAAAGCATAGCTTAGCACAGTGCTTGGCACCTAACAAATGCTGGGGAGAAAAATGTCAGCCAGAGACATTACTGCTGAGCACCTGTGTCAACTCTTGTGCAGCAGAGATGGAGCTTCTCTGTTGTATTTGGAAGCTATATCCTTTATCATGGAGCTTCCTTACACAATACTCAACCCATTTCTGAGTGTCCCCTCTTTGTCATTGGCTAACAGAATTGACGGATCTGTCTGCTGTCTTTCTCTCTTCTGTCTCTCTTTCTGGGAAGGCAAGGAAGAGGGCAATAAATATTCTATGAAGCTAGATCTTTAAAGTCTGTGCCTTAACTGTGAGGAGGAGGCTCAGATTATATTTTGTTTAGAATAATCTTATTATTCTGACCAGAAGAATTTGAACATGTACCTGCATGGCTTGATATTTCCTTTTGGACATCCTGGTACAACAATTGAAATCTCTTTCCATTCACAGTCTGGGGGTGGCAATAATGGCAGCGTCTCCAGCCCTGGTTCTTCTTGGCCCTTCCCTGCCCGGCTGGTAGCAGCAGGCTGGTTTGCTTGTTCTTCCTCCTCCTCGCCTCTTCCTCCTCCTCCTCTTCCTTCTCCCCCCTACCTCCTCCCCCCCTCACCGTACCCTTCTTCCGTGGCCTTCCCGCTTTGCTCTCCCTTTCCCCTTTACTCTTACATCCCACCCCCTCCTCCCCACCCTCCGGAGGTTTTCCCCTCCCCTGGTTTCTGGCTCCTTTTTGCTTTCTGTTTGTGTTTCTGAGGGCAGTGCTCCAATTACCTCATATTTGGAGAGAGGAAGCAGCAGCCAATCCGGTTTCTGTCTGCTTTTAGGTCAAGTGATTTCTGAACTGCAGTGAGATGCTTTGAATTTGTCTTGTTGCAGCTCTGAGCCTGTAAGATGGCTGTCTGAATCGGCAGCGGCTGGGAGAGACAGAGAGGCGGGGAGGGAGGGAGAAAGAATTGGAGGGATTGCCGGCATAGTGCATGTTTTTCAATGTGCATCGAATCCGATGAAGCCAAGGTTGGGATTTCTCTGGGATACCAGGACCGGCTTAGCTGCGTTTTTGATGAGATTAGGTGAGGAAGGCAATGGGAAATTCACTGGGCTGTGTTAAAGAGCCGAAAGAATCACTAGCTATTCCTGAGAAGGCTCCCATATCTCCTAAGAAAAGGGTTCGGTTTAAAAGGAAGTGGAGGGGGAAGAAAACCCCTACTCCAGAGGTGTCTCATGAGGAAGAACCCTCGGAAGGAACCAGAGTCATCGAAGAGACGGAAACCCAACTGAAGTTAACAGTGAGTCTCCAAAAGGAAGAAGGGGCAGGAGGGGTAGAGCATCCCCCCGCAGACGTTTCGCTGCCTCGGGACTCGGCCCCCAGCTCAGGGGTGGGTGATCAGGGGATGATCGTGCAGGTGAAGGAGAGATTCCAGGGGGAGATCCAGACTGCTCACCTTTTGTTAGAGAATGAGTCATCAGTTGCCGGAGGGGTCTGGGATTCCCTGGAAGAAGGGATGACTGTCATTGCTCACCTGCTTGATAACCCAGCAGAAAGGAACTGTGAGAAGTCAGTGAGCCAACTGGTGGAATTTCCAAGGACAGCATCCTGCAGCAGCAGGGCTGTGCTGCTGCCTTTGCAAGGAGAGGCTGCAGTGGGGAAAGGGGGGACTCGGTTTGGACATCGGAGCAGCACTTTCCCCAGGACAGACCACCCCACCACCAATGCAGAGACTCAAAACCACCTTTCAGAGGGCTGGTGTTGGGGGGCAGGAACCATGGCTATTTGCAGCACCCCTCACACAGGTTCCTGGATTGCAGAACCTTCTGTTCCTTCATCCCTGCTGGACCAGTCGAGGGGCCACAGATGCACAGAACCCCCCAGCGTGGGCCGAGTCCCCCCCCAGGGTTCCAGACTGCCTACTTCTCAGAGTGATTTATCCATCAGCGGCAGGACTGTGAGCGTTTTGCCCTCCTCCTCTGGTTATGGCAGTGATGGGCCACATTTACGTGGGGCTCAACCTAGAGACACAGAACCTGAAAAGACCTCTACATCCTTCTCGGAGGAGGATGGCACCCTTTCTTTGGAGGCAAGTCATGCCCCATTGTGGGGTCTGGAAGAGGTGGGTGGGCTACGTTCACATTTGGATTCCTGGCCCTCAAACTTATTAAAGTGGAGTGTGCTAAGTGACGAGGATCTTGGTGCTTCTTTGCAAGCTTACCTGCATCACGTACCAGGAGTTAGTGACTGGGTTTGGCAAACGGAGTCTATTTAAGGTCTGCCCCTTGATGCTTGAAACCAAGTCTTTTGTTGTCTCTAGGGAATCCCTGATTCCAGGTAACCACGCAACATAATTACTCGAGCTATCTGGTGGGGTTATCTTTCAACGTGCAGTGCTAGGTACCACTTAACTTTCTCAGGCAGGTCTGTTTATCGGCTTCCCTGCTACAGGAAGTTGTGGTGTAGTAGAAAGGATGAGAGGAGGCCTGGCTGCACCTGCTAAGTGAGTGTGGGAGGCGTGGAGGGTGTTGAAGGGATTCAGGGAGAGATGGCTCTCACCGACGTGATTGTTCTTCCCTGGAGAGTGATGTTCCTAGGAGCTGATTTAATCCTGCTCTTGTGGGGATGCTGCTAATGACAACACCCATCCGATATTCATACAGGTGGAGAGGGCCAATCTTCCTTTGGTTCCTAACTCCAGCATTAGGGGAGAAGCGCACAGAATTATCTGGAGATTGCTCCAGGGAGGGGAGTTAGGGTAGTTTAAAGGTTCAAGGCTAGAAAAAGTTTGTGTTCTTGTTGGACTTTTGTTTGTGAGGTATATATTGAGGCATAGGTGGCTGTGGTGATGATGGTGGGTGCTGTGAATGCTTTCAGGGTCAAGGAGCAAGTAGACATTCAAGAGATCTACTCACTGAGAGGGGAAGAAGACCCAGCAAGACACTGGGTGGCACAGGGTCTGGATGTAAGCATGTGATTGTGTGGGTGACTGAAGTTATAATTCACCAATGATTGAAAAACTTGGGGATCCCTGGATGGCTCAGTGGTTTAGCGCTTGCCTTCAGCCTGGGGCGTGATCCTGGAGTCCTGGGATCGAGTCCCACGCCAGGCTTCCTGCATGGAGCCTGCTTCTCCCTCTGCCTGTGTCTCTGCCCACTTCCTGCCCCCCCCTCTGTCTCTCATGAATAAATAAATAAAATCTTTAAAAAAAGAAAAAAGAAAAACTTTTGTTGGCATGTCAGCTTCTGCCCCAGAAGAAATAAAAGCTTTAGGATCAGAGAACAGCAAATGGTGGGAGATGAAGGAGGGCATTTCCTTGCTAAGGCTGTGGCCAGCTGCCCTGGTGTCTGCAAAGCCAGGATGTAGCCTACATAGTGATGCCCTGCTTACCACCCAACAGCATGAGGCTGAGTAGAGACACAATCTCTTATGCTTGATCTGTGTTTAAAATGTTCTCTTTGGGGATGAATTGCTCCATGGATAGGCTCATGTCAGTGCCCTTTGATATTACAGAGTTTAGAGACTCTCAACAGCTGGAGGGAAGTGTGGCCATTGAAAATACTCATTATATGGTTGGGCAAGGCCTCCACCAGTAGACTTTTCCATATAAAAATGTGTGTTGGGGGCAAGGAGGAAGGGAGAGAGAGAAGATAGGAAGGAAAGCAGTGGAGGCTGCTAGGGTGGAGTGTACGAGTATTTGAGCTCTTACCTTTGTGTGGAATGGATACAGAGCAGTTTTGCTGAGCTGATTGCTCTTTTGGTACCATTGGCATGAAAGTTGAAGTTCGGAGGCACCATAATGTTTTCGGAAACATGTTTTTAAGTGAGTGTAAGATTTTTAGAAAGTTTGGAGTGTAAAATTTGAAGGAACTCCTAGTGGAAATCAATTCTAGGTAATGGGACCATAGGGGACCAGGCACTTTTAGTCTGGGGTCTCCACTCTGAGAAGGGAAAGATCTGAATAACCCTGGGCAGAGTCTCAAGGAAAAGATTGGTGGGAGAGACATATTGGACCATGATCTGTAGTTCAGCAGTATTGGCAGCAGGGTGATTCTTTGGCTGTTCAGTATGTGAGTTAAATTGGTGTGTGGTGTTTTCTGGGCATCCCATCCCTTTTACCCTTTCAGAGCAGACATAGCCGGACTACTCAGTTACAGCCCAGGCTGAAAACCTCAGTGACAGAGTGTCTGCTCAGATGACTGATACATCTCCGAGGGTCCATGTCCGTCGTGTTAAGCAGGAACACAGATTGATCATCTTGTATCACAGATAAGGACTAACTTCTCAAGATTAAGTGTGAAGTCCCTTCAGAATGCAAGTCCTTTAGGCCAGGAGGCATGAAATCCTCACTGGCTGTCACAGGAACTGTCTTAAGGGAGCTGCTCCCTTAGCAGCAGGCTGTTCCCAGGCCTTGAGGACAGCAGTGGCCAGGGAGACAGAGGCGGTATGTCCTGATGCCACAGGCCTTCTGTAAGATGTGGGTGGAGACTCCAGGCAAGAGAACATCAGAAAGGAGAGTGTGAGAGCCCAGGGAGGACACAGGGGTCAGAAGAGCAGCTGCTGGTCATACTCCAGCTCCTTCCTAAAGAGGAGACAGTTGGCAGTTCCACGGAGTTGATTTTTTTGGTTTGCTTTTTTGTGCTTGTTTTGTTTTAAATATGTCAGAGTAGTAACCCTCCTCGGGAAAGGGTCTGTCCTTGGCATAACTCAGGCTGCATCATCTTTCCTGTTGATCCACCCAGGGCATATTGATGGCCATGGGACCAGGCTGTGGCTGGATGAACTTCGCCATGGGTTCCGTTTCTTTTTGGGATAGAGAGAAATGAATGGGAACTGATTCTGATTCTTGCTGAGTGTGGGTATTAAATAAGTGAAGACAAAAGGTCTCCTTTCCTATTCACCTGTGATAGTTGATCCTTCCCTTGTCAGGAAATAGTTAATGCAGAAATAGGATGACAGGGACCAGCTAACAAAAAATGGTTTTCAGAATGCTAAGTGGCCTAGGATTTGGAGCTGAGCAGGAGTGTCAGGCACAGACCTTCTCTCAGGAGGACTCCCTACCCCCAGCTGCCATCGATATACATGATGCCTGGCTTACTGGAACAAGGAAAATTACTGAAAATCCCTTCCCCCCTTCCCTGTCTTGGCTCCCATGCCAGTCTCCTGTCCACACTGTTGGTTGGGTTCTGTCAAATGAAGAATCTGGCTGTATACCAGTGTCCTTGCCACAAAACTTTAGAGTCCCTACAATGAATAGTAAGATAACACTGGAGGCTAGAAGTGATGAGAGGGAAATTGGTTGGTATATTAGTTTCTGGGCTCAGCCTTTTTAGTTTACAAGTATCCCTTTCCCATTTCTCCTCTTTAATTACAGGGAGTTATTTTACTAATATTGGCTTTGTATTGCAAGAAGAAAGCAAAATTAACCAGATCATCCTATTAGACGAATGTAGCAGTTAAAGTCAAGTGTTTTGTATAAGAAAGGACTTCCTTCTTTTTCAAAAATTATTACTAAAGAATCATCATGAATTTTAGATATAACATGGTGGTATGGTTATGTTAAAAAGAGTCCTCCTGATTTAGGGACGCCTGGCTGGCTCAGTCAGTAGAGCATGTGACTCCTTATCTCAGGGTTGTAAGTTCAAATCTCATGTTGGGTATAGAGATTACTTAAAAATTAAAAAAAAGAAAAAGCACCTTTCTTATTGGGGTGCCTCACTGACTCAATTGATAGAGTGAATGACTCTTGATCTTGGGGTTCCAAGTTTGAGCCCCATGTTGGGAATAGAGAGTACTTAAAAATAAAATCTTTTTTTAAGGGAAAAAACAGTCATGTTTCAGAGATGCTTACTGAAGTGTTTATGGGAGAAATGCCATGTGTGTGGGTTTGCTTCATAATAATAGGGGAGGGTGAAGTGGGAGGAGGGCAGATGAAACAAGATTAGCCTTGAGTTGAAATGGCTGGAACTGGGTGATGAGTACCTAGGAGTTCAATACAGTATTTAGTTTCTTTTTGCATGCATTTGAAATTTTCCATTTCAAATGGAAAGTTAAGAAAAATAATGGTAATTATTGTATAATACGTATTCTGAAAAAGGATGACTATTCAGGATCTGTGAACTGTACAAGTAAGGCGGTTAAGAGTGTGGAGCCAGATTGGCAGTTTGAATTCCATCTCTATACTTGCTAGCAGTGACCTTGGGGCAAGTAACTTAACTTCTCTGTGATACAGTTTCCTCATTTGTAAATTGAGGATAAGAGTAGAATATACTTTGTAAAGTTGTGAGAATTTTATGTATTAGCGCAATCAATGCTAGTTATTAGTATTATTTAAAAAGTCCCTACCAAATAAGAAAAAGGTAAACACCCTCATAGAAAAATAAGGGGAAAACCCAGGAATAAGAAACTCACACAAAAGGCAGCCCAGTTGCCTCATATTCAGGTCTTTCTCTCTAGTAATCAAAGATGTGAATATCAAAACCAGTTAGCAATTTATTCCCATCAGAAAATAAAGTCTGAAAATCCCAAGTGCAGATGAGGGTATAGAGTGATGGAAAATCTCTTTGCACCCTGTGTGTGGAGGTATAAAATAGAACTGATATTCGGAGAGCAGCTTACCAATATTTAGTAGAATTGAAGGATCCCCATATTTTATGACCTAAAATTTCCTTCAAAAGCCCTCCAAGACTCTGAATTTGAATGCTGAAAGGAACAACCCTTGACCATTACCTAACTCAGATATTGGTAATAAACACAGCTGCCGTTAGAGCCCTCTAACTAGGCAGGCATGTTGTGAACGACTGCACCGGGCCCTCACCTGCTCCTCAGGTGGAAGTTTTCAGTCCGATGCCCTCTCTGTCATGGGATGAGTTCAGCTAGAAACGTCAGGAAATGAGAATCAACTATCTGCTCACTACTTCTAGTCCCATTCTCTGAGACTTATCTAAACTTACAAGGTCCAAACTTCACAGCCTATTCTTCCAACCCTCTATAATCTATCTAATCTTCTCTCCTGTGTCAATTTTCCTCTTGAACCTACCTTTTTTTTTTTTTTGAACCTACCTATCTTAATGGATCAACCCCTCAATTGTCTATTCCAGTTTCAACTTATTTCAACTTCTAGTCTTTGTTTACATCTACTTTCTACCTATAATTTTTACCTTCTTTCTCTTTGTCTATTCTATATCCTTTAAGGATAAGTTTAAATCATACTTTTTTTTTAAATCACTCTAACCCGTACTAACTTTTCATTCTGCTGAGATCCTCTGCTGGATATCACTATTCGTAAATAGTATTATGGTTGCTTTTTTGGGGCCTTCAGCATAACCTACCACATAAGGTACATACAAGAAAAGAGGGATCCCCTTTGTATTTGACCTTTTATAAAGTTTTTCTTGTTATTGGGCTCCCAGTGAAATTATAGTCAGTTCATGAAAAATGATGAATGAATTTGTGTCACCATCTGGCTAGTTCAGTCGATATCAACTTTTATAGAGATCAACCCACATAATTGGTTAAACAAAAAAGAGAGACAAAGAAACCTAAGACAGTTTTAGTTATATTGTTTCTGAGAATATAAGCATCCTAATTTGAAGCGTTGAATGTATTGTGTATAAGTCTTAATCACATTAGAAGTTTAAAAAAATAATTCACATCGCTTATAAAAACAGCAAGTGTTCATATTATAGAAATCATAAATAAATACCAATAGGATGAATGAATGGGGAAAAAACCCCTAATCCAGTGTTATACAACTGGATTCCTGTGACTGGGGATAAAATTTCCAGTAGCAACATGGATCCAGAAAAGTACCATTGTGTCTCAGAAATCTTAATAAGAAACTATTAATCTTAATAAGAAACTAGACTATTCACTCAAAAAGTAGCTTTAGTTTATTTTTTTTAAGTAGCTTTATTGATGAAAAAACATTGATGCCAAAGAGGCATGTAAAGAGTTTGAATAACATGGTTTTATGAAATGTAAAAGTAGAAAATACGTTAATTTGAATTTTAAAAAATTTTATTTAAATTCCAGTTAGTTATCATACAATATAATATTAGTTTTGGGTGTATCATACAGTAATTCAACGCTTCATATAACACCTGTGTTCATCATAGCAAGTGACATTAATTCTAAATTAATGCATTAGATACACTGCTTAATTTTAAATATGTATATATACGTAAATAACCTTCTAAAAGTTTATATATTCAAGAGGACCAGAGAGCTTCCCTTTCTCCATTCCTCTCTCCCATCCATCTATTATCATTTGGGAAAATTGGGAAAGGCCTTATATTTGGGATAGTCTTATTTTAGCCAGATAGGGTGGCCATCACCTAAATTCTTTGAAGACAAGCATGTCTATTTTTTTTATTTCCCTCTTTTCACCTGGATAACTTCTACTTATATCTTGAAACTCAGCATAAATGTAATCCCAGAGAGGTTCCTTGGCATTGCTAGTCTGGATTGCTTGCTTACCTCTGTCCCATCATTGACCCCTCTCCTCTGTGTGGCATATTGCTAAATTGCTTGGGCTTGAGGCCTGAGGTTGTGCTTTTTATCTTGAGATACCAAGAACTTAAACATAGCTTCTAGAATATAGTGGTTGTCAAGGAACAACAGAATAAATAATTGGTGTTTGACTTTTTTTTTTTAAGATTTTATTTTTTTAAAGTAATCTCTACCCCCGACATGGGGCTCAAACTCACAATCTTGAGATCAGGAGTCCCATGCTCTAATGAGTGAGCCAGCCAGGAGCCCCAGTGTTTGACCTTTTTATTTTGAAATACCAAGAACTTAACCACAGTTCCTAGAATATAGTTGTTGTCAAAGAAATAACAGAATGAACAAATGGTGTTTGACTTTGTTCTTCTCCATGGTATCTGGAATACTGTTAGGCACAGATGATGTTGTTCAATAAATACTTACTGAATTATTAGGAACACACTAAGTTTCTAGATATACTTCAAAGAAGGAATTAATCAAGGTTTGGGAAGTGTGAGTTGAAAGACAATTCAGGTAGACATGCATAGTCTCTGGGATGGTGTTGAGGCTGTCCTCCTCTCCAGATGGCTTCTTCTTAAAAATTCAGATGAAATGGGTTGCGTGGATGGTACAGTCATTTGGGTGTCTGACTCTTGGTTTCAGCTCAGGTCATGATCTCAAGGTTGTGGGATCAAGCCCCCTGTCAGGCTACACAGGCAGGTGGAGAGTCTGTTAAAGTTTCTCTCTGCCTCTCCCTTCCCTGGCTCGCTTGGGCTTGCTCACTCTTTCTCAAATAAGTAAGTAAGTAAGTAAGTAAGTAATTAAAAAATAAAATAAAATGATAAGATAAAATAAAACCCAGATAAGGGAGAAGAAAGCTCCTTGACGCTGAAGCCAGGTTTCTGCATTTGGGAGATTAAGGTAAAAGCTTCTGTTTAGCCCCAAGGACAGCGCTGTGCACACCATGCGGGAGCATTCCATGAAGAGATGGACAAAAGCCCAATTTAATTACTGAGATGGTTGTGATGATAATTCCATTTTTTTCATCCAGTTCACAGTCTAGGAAGGGCCCTAATCCAAATAGAGTATTTTTCCTTTCCCTGAGGGATCCAGACATTTCCCTGTCTCATTATAGCTGTGTAGGGAATCTGAAGTAAAGCTGTTCATTGAACTATTTTTGGTGCAATATACAAGATACTATGATTGGCAGATAGGATGCCACCCAAGATTGACTGTAGTTGTATTGGACATACAATACTAATTAATCAAGTGGAATTTTTTTGAATAAAGAACCCAGATACTCAAATTTCCTCTTGTTTATTCAAATTCTATTCCTTTTCACTTCAACATATCCTGTTCCTGACCGTGTTTTGCCTTAATATGTATGTGAAATGGCTACAGTGGAAGTGCTAAGATCTGTCAGTGGTGGGTGGTATATAGCCACTGAAATAAGCATCTCAAAGTGTTGTTAAGGAGAACTGCAATAGAATTGATAGTAGGGAGGGACTGTTTTCATTGGAGTCACAGGATGATGGCTTGGGTACCATGATCCATTGTTTTGGGCCCTCCATTTTGCAAGTATGTACATTCCTTTTTAAGCATACTTGGAGTTGACTGGTTTTTAGGGGATTGACTTACAGTGATCATACTTGCTAGAGATTAACTGATATAAATTAATTAATTTATAATTAATTATAATTATATAATTATATAATTATCTATTATATATAAATATAATATATAATTATATAATTATATATTATATATAAATATAATGAGTTGTAACTGCCAAGTGGTACAGTATTAGACCACTCAGTGTATCTTGTTGCTTTAAGATATCTGTATCGTGAGCAAATACTAATCTAAAGGTTGTTAGGTGAACATGGATTCAGAGCAAAGACACGGTGGGTAGAGTGGATAGGTTTGTAGGGTGATCTCACTAACTGGAATCATCAAAGTTTGGCAGCCTGATTTCTCCTGTAGAAAGGCACTTATCAATGGAATGAGAGTCCTGGAATCTACTAGTTAGACCACCATTTTGCCATTACAGTTTTGGCGGCATCATGCATTGATTTCCCCTTTCTAGACTCCATGCAGACTACCCATACTCTTGTTCCCTTAGTCTTTCTTCAGACACCTTAGTGATATTTAGTTGTCTTCAGCTTTCCTAATGGAGTATTAAAGTTCCTGGCCCTGTGTTTTTCTGAATTTAGAATATCTTCACTTGATATTTAATCTTATCTACTAGGACTTGAGTTTATAAATTTAACATTCAGAGACTGGGAAGTGACCTATTGTTGATTGCCCCCTTGTACTGATCACCAGGGAGGCTACTCCTTTCACATTGCCACACCTGATGGAGATAGCTGAGAGACAGGTGTTCTACTAACATGCCTGTGCCTTCCCTGCCCAAAACACCTGGCCCCAAAATTGTGCTGGGCATGCTGTTTTCTTATGATGGGAAAGAAATGCACATACCCTAGGCATATTACCTATATCACTTTATTTC
The DNA here is from genome assembly GCF_048418805.1 of Vulpes vulpes. Classification (NCBI taxonomy): domain Eukaryota; kingdom Metazoa; phylum Chordata; class Mammalia; order Carnivora; family Canidae; genus Vulpes; species Vulpes vulpes. The sequence goes on along the minus strand of NC_132789.1, from coordinate 41,446,715 downwards.
ATCCTTATAATGACACTATGAGAAAGTTATTTTCTATTTTAAATATGGGGAAGATAGAGACAGCCTGAGTGGCTCAGCGGTTTAGTGCCTCCTTCAGCCCAGGGCGTAATCCTAGAGACCCGGGATCGAGTCCCACATCGGGCTTCCTGCATGGAACTTGCTTGTCCCTCTGCCTATGTCTCTGCCTCTCTCTCTCTCTCTCTCTCTCTCTCTCTCTCTGTGTGTGTCTCATGAATAAATAAATAAAATCTTAAAAAAAAATATGGGGAAGATAGGGTGCAAAAAGCTTAAGTAATTTGCCTGAGGTTACATTCCTGCTAATTACCTCCTCTCAAATGCATGTCTCTCTGACTCAAAGGCTTAGTTATTAGTTACTCTTTGTCTTATTGAGAAAGGTTATTTTGTAGCTCTCATTATAAAAGTAAAATATGTTCATTATTTAAAGTCTGAAGAAAGGTAAAAAGAAAAGAAAATTATCCATAGTCCCACTCCAGGAGAGACAACCATTGTTGATGTTCAAACTTGTTTGGTTATACTACACACTGTTTTGAATTTACTAATAAGTAAGTTTGCAGGATTCTAGGTGGGCCTTACCCCAAAATATGTTCGTTTATCTTATTTTTTTTACATTTGTTTATTGTTTTATTTTTAAACTAAGTGATTATATTAAGCATGTAAATATCCAGCATATGACCAGCACAATACTAGGTGTGTGGGTGATATATGGAAGCACTGTGATCGCTGAGTCTCAGAGTTAGAGGTTGTTTCTTCTACAATATCCCCACTTCTGCTTGAACACACCATGTTGAGGAACTCTCCCTCATAGGGGCTGCCTGGAATTTTAGATAGTTCTGACTATGAAGATGTGGTACTGGCTCCTCAGGAAACCTATAGTCTAGGGGAGATAAGATAAAATGTATGAAATAAAAGCCAATAATTAAAGATAAGATTTAATATTATGTGGGAGTAAGAGTTGAAGGAAGAGCCATCATCCATGCAAGGAAGAGCACACATAGCCCTGTGTTTGGACTAGGTCTTTACTATATAATCTTGTTGGTTATCACAGCAATCCCAAGACAGTCCTAAAACCTTGTCTCAGGTATTATTCCCACTTTATAGATGTTATGACTGAGGTGTTATGAGCTTACAGTTGGTGAAGTTGATGAAGTTGACATTTAAGCCCAGGTCTGCATGGAACCAAAGGCATGGATTTCCTTCTGTCCCACAGAATCTTCTCTCTAAAGTAGTTCCTTTGCTAGATTTGGCAGTTTCATAAAATAAAGTTTTTTTCTTGTAAAAATGCACACATATAAAAAAATTTGGAAAATATAAACATCACCTCTAATGCTACCATTTAGAGATACCTGTGATGACTGGTTTCGTGTCTTTCTCTCTTGTACTTGCCCTTATTTACTCTCATGTACACATGTGCATTTACCACATGCCCTCTGCATATGTATGTGTATTTATATACATATGACTATATACTTAGGTAGTCAATATATCTTTTATACAAACCACTATCATTGTATATTATTTTGTATTCTTTTTCTTTTCATGAAATATGGTGATCATTTTCCCGTGTCCTTAATATTGGGACAGATATATAAAAGGTAAAATACTTTTTTAACTCCTACAAAGACATCTACCATGTGTACGTGCTCTTAATTTGTAACCAATCAATCCTTTATTAGAGTTGAAGCTCTACAGTTTTTACTGTAATGTTTATCATATTTTTATAAGCATTCTGGTATAAACTTTTTTGTGTGTGTATCTCTGATGGTTTCCTGTCGTGTATGTTTATTTTAAGACTTTTGATTCAAAACTGCCATCTGGAGGAGTTCTGTTGTGTGGACTCTCTCTCACCTGTGTGGTGTGTGAGAATTGGGGTTGGGTGTTCTCTCCAGTACTGAACAGTGTCATTACAAAAAACTCTCCCTGTTTGATAGGTGAAAAATGACCTCTTTTGGGGTTTTAACTTGCATCCCTTTGACAACCAAAGAGAATGAATGTGTGTTGCAGTTGTCATCTCAAGCTCTGCCAACCTTGGATCTCCTAAGAGCCATGTGTATGAAGAAGAGAAGGCCCGAAGGCTTCATCTTATTTATACTAAAGTGCTCTGTGTCCGATTTGTTGGCAGATCTCTGACATCTACATTAGTGGAGAGTCAGGGGACATGTCAGCCAAGGAAAAGCTGCTCTTGTGGACCCAGAAGGTGACAGCTGGCTACACAGGGATCAAATGTACTAACTTTTCCTCTTGCTGGAGTGATGGGAAGATGTTCAATGCACTTATTCACCGATACAGGTAAATGCAGTAGAAGTTCACTGTTCCTAGAGGGGCTTCTCACCTTGCTTGAAATGAGTTATAATGCCGTTTTTCCCCTCAACCAAGAATCAAGACTCTGGTTCATGTTACTCATTTAGAAAAAGAATATATAAGGCAGCCCAGGTGGCTCAGCGGTTAAGAGCTGCCTTTGGCCCAGGGAATGATCCTGGAGACCTGGGATCGAGTCCCATGTCGGGCTCCCTGCATGGAGCCTGCTTTTCCTTCTGCCTGTGTCTCTGCCTCTTTCTGTCTCTCTCTGTGTCTCTCATGAATGAATGAATGAATATCTAAAAAATAAAAAATGAATATATATTGAACCCCTACTGTTCTAGCACTGGGTACAAATAACAGTAAACAAAATAGCAACAGTTCTTGCTTTCCCAGAGCTTATTTGTTTATTAGGCAACAAACACATAAATACATGGTGTTATATGACGGGGAGTACAATGGAGGAGTAGAAAGTGATGGGGTTTGTTGTATTTTGGACAGGGTAGCTGGAGATTGCCTCTCTGATTAGGGTATTGGAGCAGAGCTGTAAAGGAGCAAGCCATGCAGGCCTTCTAGGGTCAGAGCACTTCACTGGGAGGGAACAGCAAGTGCAGAGGGCCTGAAGTGGGGGCTTACGTGTAGTGGATGAGGAACAGCAGGTGGCTAGAGTGAGAGGAGTGAGGAAGATAGGAATTATGATGACAAAAATAAAAATTCTTGCACTCTTAGTGGTCATAAACACATCCCAATTTTCACTTTCTACTAGGTTATGATTCCAGTGAAATCCAGTCTACTTGCTGTCTGTGTTTAGAGTGAGCGAGCACTGAGTTCCTGGCATGTAATTAAAAATGGAGTTAGTGCTTTTCTAAACCTCTTGCTTTCTGTCTAACACAATCAGTGTAGTCCAGTTCTGGGTGCTTCTGAGAGGTTTACTTTGTGTGAACGCATATGTAATGTGTAGATGGTGGCCTTTCATTTGCCTTGGTGGACTTTTACAGACCTGATCTGGTGGATATGGAGAGGGTACAAATCCAAAGTAACCGTGAGAATTTGGAGCAGGCTTTTGAAGTGGCAGAAAGACTGGGGGTCACCCGCTTATTGGATGCAGAAGGTAAGACCTGGCCAGAGTTGAGTATGTTTGGCTTATATTCATTGTCCTTCTCCTGGCAGCTTCCTCTGTTCTGACTAAGAGATTTCTCACCCTGTCTCTCTCAGATGTGGATGTGCCATCTCCAGATGAAAAGTCTGTGATCACTTATGTGTCTTCAATTTATGATGCCTTCCCTAAAGTCCCTGAGGGTGGAGAGGGGATCAGTGCTACGGTAAATGAACACTTTCCCAAAATGCCTTCTGACTTTGATATGTTTGGGTGGAAGTATTAATTAGACCTTATTTTTCAAACACTCACTGTATGCAGAGCACTTTTATACATAGCAAACTGAATCCACAACATCTTTATACATGGTCATTGTCTTTGGTCCCCAGGAATGAGTCTAGATGCTCCTAATTTTATAGCATCCAGCATAGACTATTCTAGTGCCAGAAAATTGAATCCCATCTTGAGAGCCCTTGAGGAGCCCTGAAACTGGGACTAAAAGCATTAAGCTGAGCAGCTGTGTAGGCAATTAGAAGAAGGGGGTTTTATGTGGTTGGGGGTACCCTAAGCTGCTGTCTTCTGTGCTTGTTTTGTATACTGCTAATCAGAAGGGTATGATATCTACCTTTTGGCAATAGGAAGTAGACTCCAGGTGGCAAGAATACCAAAGCCGAGTGGACTCCCTTATTCCTTGGATCAAACAGCATACATTACTGATGTCAGATAAATCTTTCCCCCAGAACCCTGTTGAACTAAAGGTAAGGTCATGGACTTAAATTGTTTTTTATAAAATTCATTCCTGTGATTAAGTCTCAGAGCTTTTGCTGCTGGCTCCTGAGTGAGGTGGCATAAAAGGTGGGTCAGGTTGCTTATATCCATGTATTCATTTACCAAATGTTAATTTTTTAGGCACTTTATAACCAATATATACACTTCAAAGAAACAGAAATTCTGGCCAAGGAGAGAGAAAAAGGAAGAATTGAGGAATTATATAAATTATTAGAGGTAAGGAAGCTTATCCTTTGCTGATTCTTAGGGTGTGCCTGGTTTGTCTTATTGTTATTTCTTTGTCAGACTGTCTGCATCCTCTTCCCAACCTGGAATGATAACAATAGTGTCAGGGTGACAAACAAGCCTCACTTTTGGTCTCGTCTTGAAAATTTGTGGTAAAGGGGCAGGCAGTATCAACCACCTGTATTTTTAAAGCAGGCTTTTGAAAAATGGCATGCATTTTTTTCAGAAATATGAGTTTTGTGAATGAGCTTTCTGTTTTTCAAAAGGAAGTAGTTCTTTCACTAAGATGGAAAGACTCTTCCATCCACATTTTGATTCCTAGAGAATTTGAAGCTGTAGATTTGGACATTGGGCCTTTCTAGCAGGGGGTTATTGAGAGGACAGGAGGATTTATGGAAAACATAGAAGAAATGGAAAGATTTAGAACACGCAGTAGTCCCTATATTTTGGAGGTGGTTTCTCTCACCTCAAGGTGAGGTACTGCTAAATATTCAGGTTCCTCTTATTGGACAATGGAAGTAACTGCAGGTGGCGGGATGAAGAAGCTAGAAGTGAGGTAGTGAGAACGTGTAAAACTGGGCCTGAGGGTCTGTGTTTTTGGACTAAATCAGTGTCTCTGGGGGTTTTTTTAGGTGTGGATTGAATTTGGCCGAATTAAACTGCCTCAAGGTTACCACCCAAATGACGTGGAGGAAGAGTGGGGAAAGCTCATCATTGAGATGCTGGAGCGAGAGAAGTCGCTTCGCCCAGCTGTGGAGAGGTGGGCCCAGGGCCTGAAGGTGACCTGATGCTACCTCCCCACTTTGAGCCTGGCATGTGACTATGATGTTTGTCTTATTGTAGGCTGGAATTGCTGCTACAGATTGCAAACAAAATCCAGAATGGTGCTTTGAACTGTGAAGAGAAGCTGACACTAGCTAAGAATACACTGCAGGCTGTGAGTGCTGTCTCTTTGCTCATGTCACATGTTCTCCCCTTCTCACTCTCTGCTCTCATGGTCCAGATTACTGATTGGGAAATCCAGCTGTGTCACTTCCTCACTCCTGGATGTGCAGTGACCCCCCTGGCTCCTTGATCCCTTGCGGGTGGGGCCACTGGCTTTCTCCCACTTCCATTACTCCCTTTCTCTCTCTCTCTCTCTCTCTCTCTCTCAGGACGCTGCTCACCTGGAATCAGGACAGCCGGTTCAGTGTGAGTCAGATGTCATCATGTACATTCAGGAATGTGAAGGTCTCATCAGGCAGCTGCAGGTGGACCTCCAGATCCTACGGGATGAGAATTACTACCAGCTAGAAGAGCTGGTTTTTAGGTGAGGAACATGGGATTCAGACAGAGGACTTGCTTACTGCTGAGGCTCAAAGATGGAAAGTCAGGCTCTGAATCTTGTAATCTGGGTCGGAGGTCTGCATCTTGGTGGGGTTACTAGGGGTATTTGGTGCAGGCAAGTTCTCATGGTGGAGGACAACTTCCCCTTACTGCAGACTCTGTAGTACCTGTAGTACTATAGGAATCCCTAATCATTGTAGTACCTTATAATACCCAACACATATTTCAGAGTGACCTGCAGGGATACAGTACCACATCTGGGTTAGAGCTGCTGGTGAGCCAATGCATTATTGTATAGAGAAGAATACCAAGCCCCATAAAGGGGAAGAGGATCATCTAAGTCATGTAGTTGGTACAGATCCGAGACTTAGACTCACATCTTTTGACCCCTTATCCATTGTTCATTCTATTATACTATCCAAAAGTTAATAAACAGAAACTAGTTTGCCTCCTTCCAATTAATACTGCAATTTGGCATTTGCCTCATGAACGATGAAGATACTAATACCTCCTTGTGTTCATATAACACTTCTTCTTTTTCAAAACACTTTTTCCTGATATGATCTCATTTTTATTTTTACCTCATCCTTATCAAATGGATAAGGAATATTTTATCTTAAAAAGTGCATTACAGGGGTTTGGGTTGGCCCAGTCGGTGGAGCCTGTGACCTTTGATCTTAGGGTTGTGAGTTCAAGCCCCACGTTGGACATGGAGCCCACTTAAAAAAAAAAGAAAAGTAGGTTACAGATTTAAATCTCTTCCTTTTTGGGGATCCCTGGGTGACGCAGCGGTTTGGCGCCTGCCTTTGGCCCAGGGCGCGATCCTGGAGACCCGGGATCGAATCCCACGTCGGGCTCCCGGTGCATGGAGCCTGCTTGTTCCTCTGCCTGTGTCTCTGCCTCTCTGTCTCTCTCTCTCTCTCTCTCTCTGTCTATCATAAATAAATAAATAAATCTTAAAAAAAAAAATAAATCTCTTCCTTTTTTCTCTTCTTACATTTCAGGGTTATGCGCCTGCAGGATGAGCTGGTCACCTTGCGTTTAGAGTGCACAAACTTGTATCGAAAGGGCCATTTCACTTCACTTGAATTGGCTCCACCCTCTACTTTAACCACTACTCATCTTAAGGCAGAACCCTTGACCAAGGGAACCCATTCTTCCTCTACCTCCTGGTTCCGAAAGCCCATGACTCGGGCTGAACTTGTGACTATCTCCTCCTCTGAAGATGAAGGCAATCTTCGATTTGTGTATGAACTACTGTCTTGGGTAGAAGAAATGCAGGTGGGTGTATGTTCCAAGTACTTAAGCAGTGTATTGAGGTTTACTGGATCCAGCAACTTGTCCTAAGGGTGCTAGGTTCCTCTGTGCCCCTTGTGTAAACTCTTAATTGTTGACTCAAGCCCCCTTCACAAATGTTAAACGGGTGGGGTCAGCTCAAATCCTCAGAAATCCCACACCCAATAGCATAGGCTTTTCTGATTTGAAGTTCTATGGGAATCCATTCCGTTTAGCAAACCATGCTCAAAGTGGAGCTCATGGGAGAGAGTGCAGTCTGTAAATCTCAGTCACCTTTTCAGAAATTTCCTCATTGGCAGAGGAGCTTATTCTTGACTCTTTGTTGTTGGTCTTACCTCTTCAGTTTAAGCAAGGTTGCTGTGTTTCACAAATCTTAGAGGCACTGTTTACATGTTTTCTAGGTTAGTGGTTCAATTTGATATTGTCCTTATCCTTCTAATCCTTTTCTCTTTTTAAGATTTTATTTATTTATTTGAGAGAGAGAGAGAGCATGAGCAGGAGAGAAGCAGAGGGAGAGGGAGAAGCAGACTCCCCACTGAGCAGAGCCCAATGTGGGCCTTGGTCCTAGGACCCCAAGATTATGACCTGAGCTAAAGTCAGACACTTAATAGACTGAGCCACCCAGGTGCCCCATCCTTTTGTTTTCTATTAAATTCTTCCGCATGAAAAAAAAAATAAATTCTTCCCCATATACCAATAAATAAAAACATCCAAGAGAAGCTATTTGAAAATTACCTACCATTGATCAATAGTTGATGCCATGAATGAAGTTTAACATTTTCAGATACTTCTTATATCCATTCTGATTGTGAAATGAAGGGGCTCCATAAAGGAAAATGCCTAAACTATAAAGTTAATCTTCAGCCTGTGGAAAAACCTTTCTGGTTGGTAAATTCAGGAATGTATCCCAAAATGCGCCAACAGAAGGCTGCCCTTGCTGCAGTAGCTGGTGGTGGGGTCTAGTCTCCAGCCCCTTGGGGGTGACAATGGCATGTTTTCCTATGAGAGGCCATGATGGAGGTGGCCTAGGTCTCCTTTTGCCCAGTCTTCTACCTTCAACCCCCTTGCCCAACATCAATTCTGAAATTTTTCCGTGTTTGCCAATTTGGTCAATTATGTACATATTTTTCCTTTTCCAGATGAAACTAGAACGAGCAGAATGGGGCAATGACCTGCCTAGTGTGGAGTTACAGCTGGAAACACAGCAGCACATCCACACTAGTGTGGAAGAACTGGGCTCAAGTGTCAAAGAGGCCAGGCTGTATGAGGTACGTGCTATTCTGAATCCATTATAAGAAGGTGCAGTGGGGCAGGGCGGGTAATGGAATAGTGTGGACGGTGCAGCTATTTCCGAGGAGAAGTGGGTTCTGGGGCCATCTGGGTGGCTCAGTCAGTTCAGCATCCAACTCTTGATTTTAGCTCAGGTCTTGATCTTAGGGTTGTAAGTTCAAGCCCTGTTTTGGGTTCCATGCTGGGCATGGAGCCTACTTAAAAAAAAAAAAAAGGCAAGTAGGGGGCTCTGGAAAAGAATGATAACATGAGCAGCACTTTACAAACAAATTCCCTTTCCACATGAAATGTCTCTTTTGCCCTTATGAGCAAGGTATTTTTATTAACCTCTTTTTACTAAAAAAAGAATAGTGATATAGAAAGCTAAAGTCAAAATCAGTATGTAGTGGATGCAGTTTCCAAACACAGGCCCTCTCCCCTAAAACTTTCTGCTCTTTCCACTTCACCTCCTGCCTGCAAGGGAGAGCTGATTACAGGGAAACTTCTTCAGTCTCTCCCTCCCTCATTCTGTCTTCCCCATTTGTAATTTTAACTTTCCTCTTCAAAAAAGCAATCGAGTAGTTTGGGTATCATTAGGCATAAGTTTTGCTAGAAACCTCCCAGAGTTACTGGAAGTATCAGATCAGTCAGCTGTATTCACCCCACTGAATTGTCCCTCACCCAGGCTTTAAAACCTGACCCAGAGATTTGTTATCTCAACTAACCAGTTCTTATCTGTCTGCAGACATAGTTGAAACCATATTGTACATATAGTTTGCTTATTTTTTCTCTAATGTATCTATTTCATTCCTTTCTTATCAGGGAAAAATGTCCCAAAATTTTCATACCAGTTATGTCGAAACTCTTGGAAAGCTGGAGACACAATATTGTAAACTGAAGGTGAGTTTTGGCTCTTTTGTTTTCTTCATGGACAATACAGTTCTTTCCAAACAACTGTCTTCACTAATTCAGAAAGTTTATATGGTTCAGCCCTGTTTTGGTTTTCTGTTTATTAGGTTATACCACTTACTTTGTAATTGTTCATATGTATTATGGCATTTTCTGTTTTCTTAGTGGATCAGAAACTACTGCCCCAGAACGGTTTAATTAAGTAGAACCTGCCCTAGTTTCCATGTTTTACCCGGGAGTGGCTGTATGTGTCTTGAGACACCAAAACTAAAAGTTTGAGATTAGTAGGAAGGAGACTCCTCTTCTATGTCTTCTTTGTTCCTGTCTTTTGAGATTGTCCAGGGTAGGACAGGTCTAGGATCATCCTTTATTCAGGGAGCCCCACAAAAGCCTGATGAGTTCTAACTTCTTGCTAGGATTGACCAGGGCTCTGGGAGTCCTGTACGAAACTTGTACTAAATTTGAGTTCAGGTAGGCACACCCAGTGATGAAAAATCAAGGCCAAATTTATTTCTTGGGTTATTATTTGCTTTGATGCCACATGTGCTGTCTTTTACATGGGAAATCCTGGGAATCTAACTTTGTAATCCTTGCTTTGTCTAGGAAACTTCAAGCTTCCGGATGAGGCACCTCCAGAGCCTGCATAAATTTGTCTCCAGAGCTACAGCTGAGTTGATCTGGTTGAATGAGAAGGAGGAGGAGGAACTAGCATATGATTGGAGTGACAACAATCCCAACATCTCAGCCAAGAGAAATTATTTCTCTGTAAGTCTAGCACAACAGACCTGTCATTTTTATGTAATAGCAGAAGGAGACAGAGAGGCTAGTCTATTGAGAACTTGGATTTCTGGATTTGCATTCTGCTTAGGTAGAAATAGGCACCTCCCTATTTAAATGCATCTGTGCGTGTGAGAAGAATACATGGAGAGATGGGAACCTGAGCCCTGGAATGAATTTACGTAGACTGCATTTAGAAAAGAAGTGTCTTGGAGCCCCTGGGTGCCTCAGTCAGTTTAAGTGTCTGCCTTTGGCTTAGGTCATGATCCCAGGGTCCCTCTGCTCAGTGGGAGTCTGTTTCTCCCTCTCCCCTCCCCCTGCTCCTTCTCTCTCTCTCTCTCTCTCTCTCTCTCTCTCACACACACACACACACACACCCTTGCTCTTAAATAAATTTTTTAAAAAGGCAGCGTCTTGGACAAAGAGTATCAATCTGCAAGTTGAATCATTTCAGAATAGCTTTGTGTTTAAGATGATAGGCTTTGCAGTGAAAGAGACCTAGGTTCAAACTCTTACTCCTCTGCTTAACTGGCTTTTTGACCCTTAGCAAGTTATTTAATCTCAGTGGACCTCTCTGTAAAATGGGACAGTAGTACTACTTCAAAGGATTGTGTAAAAGATTGACTAACTAATAAAGGCAAAGCACTTAGTTTGGAGCTTAGAAATTGTTTAACTGACGTATACTCTTGGCTTCTCACAAATTCTGAATTCCCTTAAATCCATTTAATAATTTTTTGGTCAGAATTCTTCATTTGTAGAACGGGAAAGGAAATTCGGTATTGGACAATGGTATAATACTTTTTATTCTTTTTTTTTCAGTGAATATAGGTAGGGTCATTTTGTTGCTAAGTGCGTCTTTTTAAGGATTTTATAAACTTTATGCAAATAAGCAGCTTTTTTTTAAAGATTTATTTATTTATTCATGAGAGACACACACAGAGAGAGAGAAGAGAGAGAGAGAGGCAGAGACACAGGCAGAGGGAGAAGCAGGCTCCATGCAGGGAGCTCGATGTGGGATTCGATCTGGGATTCCAGGATCACACCCTGGACTGAAGGCGGGGCTAAACTGCTGAGCTACCAGGGCTGCCCAGCTTTTTTTTTTTTTTTTTAATTAACACTTACTTTAGATACTTTTTAATTCCATTAGGGTTTAGAAAATATAAACTTCTTCTGGTTGGAGAATGGTAATATGATTCTTCTTGTAGTAAAGGAGAAGGAATAGATGCTAGAAGACAGAAAACAATCTGAGAATGGGAAGTAGGCTATGGTAAAGATAAAAAGAAAGTGTGTAGGAAGAAGGGATTGGATCTGACAGCAGGGATCAGTACCCAGCTTCATAGAAGAGCAAGCCTTTAAACAGGGTCCCATATTGTTAACAGCATGTATAGTCAGGGGAGGGCACTGCAGGCTAATGAAACAGTCTGAGCAAAGCCAGCCAGTCAGTGATTGGGATCTTGGGGTATGTCAGGTACTGTGTTAGGCCAACGGGGACATGAACCAGCTGCTCCTGCCAAGTTACCTCCTTCCTCGGCCTTCAGTGCTCATCCAATGTTCCCCTGCTTCCTTAGGTCTGGCCTAGGTCCCATATCCTTTGTGAATCATTCTCCAGTAATTCTAGCGTTTTTGCTCTTCTCTGAAACCCTCTGGCATGTGCTGTTTACTCCTCTGATTTTGGCACCAACCCCATGTTGTAGGCTCCTTTAAAGTCAGGCAAGGAACACAGCCTTTTCTTTCTTGCTCCTCCCCCTTTAATAGCATTTATTGCATATAATGGAATTCAATTTTCAGGAGTTGACAATGCAGCTGGAGGAGAAACAGGATGTGTTTCAGTCTCTACAAGATACAGCAGAGCTGCTGTCACTTGAGAACCACCCAGCCAAGCAGACTGTGGAGGTATGTGACTTGAGAATGTGTGGGGGTCAAGTGCTCAGAGGTTGTCATTAGAGAGGCAGTCAGATCTGAGACTTTGTTCTGCTGAAACACCTGGAGGAGGAAGTGTCAGTGATCGTTTGTCTTGGATCCTCTCTCTTCATCCCAGCCCCCAAAAGAGTACAGACAAAGGAGAATATAAGATACTAGAAGAGCTATTGACTCCTATGAGCCATATTTTTTCAAATAAGTATCCAGGCAGATCCTGGTGTGGTGCCTTTGCCCATAGTAGAGAGAGAGTGGAGGAACTGGGAGAGATTTATATAGTCCAGGTTTTGCTGATCATTTACAGCTGACTCTTGAACAACCTGGGTTTGAACTGTCTGGGCCCACTTATATGCGGATTTTTTTAAAAAATAAATTCTGTATAGTACTGTAAATGTATTTTCTCTTAATGGTTTTTTTAGTAACATTGTCTTTGTTGTAGCTTACTTTCTAGCAAATATATACAGTATATGATACATATAACAGACAAAATAGGTGCTTATGGACTGTTTATGTTCTAGGTAAGTCTTCCAGACAGACTATTAGTAGTTAAGTTTCTGGGGAGTCGAGTCATGTGTGTATTTCCAGCGGTACAGGGATTCGGCACCCCTAACTCCTCCATTGTTCGAGGGTTAGTTGTAGTTGGAACTGAGCGTGGAAGAGGCCTTTTTTCTATGTTAACCGCATTGGATGAAAGGCAAGCCTCTTTCTGATGGCCAGCGCTCAGCAGGTGCCCATCAGAGATCCCCGTGTATCTTCTGTTGGCCTGTCGTTGGCAGAGGTGTGCTTAGAAGAGAGCATTGCACACATATGTTGTTAAGCCCTGCCCTTCTGTGTGTGTGCTTGGCTGCTGCAGGCTTACAGCGCTGCCGCCCAGTCCCAGCTGCAGTGGATGAAGCAGCTGTGCTTGTGTGTCGAGCAGCATGTAAAAGAGAATACTGCTTACTTTCAGGTATGTGGACTTTGTGTCTGTGTGCACATTGTGTGCATGATGAGTGTGTGATTATCAGAGAGGGTAAAGGAAGACCCTTTTCCATTCAGGTATGTGTCTGTGTGTGCGTGCACGAGAGCCTGTGCATGGAAGAGGTGGGCTGAAAAACACGTCTGTACCAGTTAACCTATACTGTGTGAGCCACCACCCTAAAGCACAGCTGCTCAAAGCAGCAGTCCTTGAGTTACCTCTTGATTCTGTGGGTTGGTAATTTGGGTTAGGCCAGCTGAAATGAGAAAAGATGATTTTCTCACCAGCTTCTGGAGGGCTGCAGGCAGGCTGGAGGCTGGCCGGTCACAAATAGCATCACTTCTGTGTCAGACAGTTGGGTTGGGTGGTGGGGTACAAGTCTGTATACAAGTCTCTAGCATCTAATAGGCTGTCCTAGGCTTCTTCACAGAGTAGCTGTGTTCCACATGTGGCCAGAGAGAGCAAGCCCTGGTGTATAAGCCCATTTTTCTGCTGTCACATTTATTAATGTGTCTTTGGCCAAAGCAAGACATGTGCTCAAAGCCAGGTTCAAAGGGAGAAGAAGACCCTCTCTCTTGATGGGAGAAGCTGTAAAATATCAGGACCATTTTTCTTCAGTCTATCACAATATCGAGAATATACTCCTTGTTTTCAACAAGGAGGGTGGCAGAAGGAAAGAAGCTGTTAACCTCTGTTTGGGTTTGCCCTACATTAAATAATCTTTTTGATCATTTTGTAACCTTGTCAGTGGATTGCAACACTTGATCCCTCAGCCTCTAAGCTCTTCATGACATTTACCTCATAGCCAGGTGTCATCACTTGCAGTGTTTCTGAGGAGGGGAAGCTGACTGACTTTCCTAGAGAGTGCCTTAAGGTCTGTGGGTGTCATCACGGATATTTCCCGGATGTGGCATTTTCAGCCCCATTTCTACTCCTGTGGACCTTCTAATGACGTATCACTAATCCAGGAGAGTAATCAGTTCTGCTCAGTTCAGCACAAGACGATTGCTCACTCGGTTAACATCCTTGTGCTGTGATGAGTTGAGCATGAGGTACCCCTCCTATCCCCACAGTTCTTCAGTGATGCGCGGGACCTGGAGTCATTCTTGAGGAACCTCCAAGACTCCATCAAACGAAAATATTCCTGTGACCACAACACCAGCTTATCTCGCCTTGAGGACCTGCTCCAGGACTCCATGGTGGGTGTTGCCTCAGCGGGGTGATTACCTCTGAGAAACAGAGTAAACCATCCCAGCTGCTGCTGTTTATATCCTTGAAAGCTCTGGGGCAATGGGTCAATACTATACAGTTTGGCTCACATTCAAATAGAGTTTAACCCCAATTTTGCTCTTTTTTCTTTTTCTTCTTTTCTTTCCTTAAAGAAGTTGCTAATTAGATTCCTTTGGGTATGCTGTTGCAGTAATGGCCTAGTCCTCTCCCCTTGAGCCAGTTAGTGTTCAGCATACTTTCTTTGCATTGTTCTTATTTTAATTCAATAGTTGGGATAAAAGATGTGTAGAGCATGAAAATATGGAGTTGAAGGGGATTAGGTGACATCAAAATCTTTTTTACTCTTTCATGCAAAACGAATTAAAACCAAACCAAACCAGTGAATTAGACCTGAGCCAAATTTTTCCTCATTGGTCATTTTGGTAAAATGAGATATTAGAATATCAATTTAACTAAGGGTGACGTTAATATCTTGTTTAGATATAATGCAATATTTGTCCAGTTAATGTAGCTATATGAACTTAAAAAAAATCTTGGCATGCAGTGTTTAATCCAATCAATTTTATATTCATTTTCTCCAGTGAATTATTCTTTCAAGAGTGCCAGTAATAAAATCAGAGCAGGATAGTTTACATGTATTGAATGTATATTACACAGAGTTGGCAAGACAAGGCTCCAGCTACATCCCAAATTAAGATAGAATAGTATGTAATAGGGAAATTATTTTTTCTATATGAGAAGCAGGGGGATCTCATTTCAGTAGAAAATGATAAGAGAACCAGAAAAACCCAAAATGTCATTTTTTTTCATAAATGAGACTTGAGTATTTGTGAACATTAGTTGATTATTTATTGATTTGTTTTTACATTTTCAGATGTTATTAACCTGTGAATGGGTTCACATTCAGTGTTTCACCTGGGCAAATAATCTGTTAATTTAATTAACTTGGAATGAAGGATAAAAACCTGACGTTTTAGATGTTGTCTCTAGAATGTCTCTCTTGGAGGTACTTCAAATATGAAGGAGGAATATAATAATCCTTGGCTATTATCTCCTCCCTTCCACAGAGTACCTTCCTGTCTTAGGGTAACTCCTCTGCAATTGTTGTCATATCTTCTCTTCTCGAGGGTCGCTGCTCTGTTCCCTCCTCTCCAGGTCAGGGGCATCGGGTTGGCGGCGTCATCTGGGCATGAAGTCACCTGGGTCTGCTCCTCAGCTTTTCCTCAGCTTGTCCGTCAGGTTCGGGAGCATCTGTCATGGCTTCTGGTTCTTTTCAGAACTTTTACCACGCTGAGCACTTGGTCTCTGGAACTTGAGATGTTTGGCTGTGGGTTAGACAGAAATTTACATCTTTATTGCAAGGAAACGGAAATGGGTAGACCAGCTCTCAAGTATGGAACAGTGTGGCTGTCTCCCTGATATATTCCATTCCTCTTTCTTAACTAATAAGTTAAAGTTGTATTTCTTCCAATCATGCTCCCGGGGACAGGCACAGGTAGTTTATTTAAGCATTTCTTTTTCTTTACTTGCATATTCTTAATTCTTTAATGGCATTTCTTAACATTATTAACTCTTTACTCTCATCACATCTACTTCCATCCTAAGAAAGCCCTCTTCTAAGGACTTTATACCTCAAAATGGGCTTGACACATCCTGGTAATACATGAAAGTTACCTTTTACTCTCTAACACAATTGGTAGTAGATTGCTACCAATTTTGTGGACAAGAAGTTATTAGTTTTTAAGATAATGGGGTTTGCAGAGACTTGAGAGCTTGAATTTTGCATGATACTTCTTTCAAACTAGTCAAAGTTACGTGACTGTGGCACAGCAAGACACTAAAAGGTAAATCCTACATTTGTCATGATGTCTTCACCAACAGCACCGGTTTATAAATTGTTGGTGGAAGAGCTAAGATCTTTCTCTACAAAGTTTGACTCAATTTAAGAAAGTGAAATTCAGTAGTGGAGCTTGGGAGGTATAATTATTTAAAAATTTCTTAAAGAGCACAATTCTGGCTTCTCCTAAGCAGAAGGCAAGAACTGGCTTCTACCAGTAAGAAACTGAATAATAATAATAATAGCAACAGCAAAGTTGTTATTATTCTTAAACTTCCACGCTTTCTGAACCTTATTTGGGGAAATCCCATGTTAGCTGTGTTTATTTGTTTTTGGCAGTTGGCAGTTCTTTTTCGTTTTATGTTTTTATTATTTTTTGCATGTGGCTTCATGATTCATTGAAAAGGGCACAGGGAGAAAGCTGAGCAATATGAGTACAAAAGCACTTGGTAGAAAACAGAAATATCCTCTCCTTGTTTCTTTTTTATCTTTGTATTTCTAAGATGGCTCCACCGTGGATCCCTACTTAATTGAGAAATGACATTCTCTGAGGGAGTGGAGCACTCAGTTTTCTTTGTTGGCTCAGTCACCCTGAGTGGCAGCATTAATGTTTCTTTGTGTTTCTTTTCACTTCTTAGGATGAAAAGGAGCAGCTTATACAGTCCAAGAGTTCTGTTGCCAGTCTTGTTGGGAGATCAAAAACCATTGTTCAGCTCAAGCCACGCAGTCCTGACCACGTGCTGAAGAGTACCATTTCTGTAAAGGCCATCTGCGACTATCGGCAGATAGAGGTGAGGGAAGTGGAAGGGGTACCTCTGGCTCCAGAGGGAAGTAAGGGGAGACGCCAAACCTTCAGTTAGGCTTATGATAGGGAGAGGTCCAATGGTTTTGTTTTGTTTTTTATTTTTTATTTTATTTTATTTTATTTTATTTATTTATTTATTTATTTATTTATTTATTTATTTATTTATTTCAGCCCTCTGAAAGAGGTGGAGGCGCAGCTTGTTTTGTTTTTTAAATTAGAAACTTAGCCATTCTTAAAAAAAAAAAAAAAGCCCAGACTCTACTGCCTTGACCTGCTTCCTGTCTCGGGGATTGGCATCATTATCCACCCTATTTCCTTAGTGATGTCAGAAATGGTACTTGGTAACACCTGAGCAACACCTTTGGCTTTTCCCCTCTTATCCCTTACAGTTAGTAGGACTACTAAATCAATACCAACCTGTAAACAAATATCCCCTAGATGTACTTTTCTCTGACCCTGCAGCTACTACCCTAAGTTCTCCCAGTTGGATCATGGCATTAGCCTCCTCCATTCAATGCATTCTTTATCTTTCCACCAGATGATATTTTTTTGTTTTTTTTCTTACGATTCATTCATTTTTTTTTTAAATTTTTATTTATTTATGATAGTCACACACAGAGAGAGAGAGAGAGAGAGGCAGAGACACAGGCAGAGGGAGAAGCAGGCTCCATGCACCGGGAGCCCAACGTGGGATTCGATCCCGGGTCTCCAGGATCGCGCCCTGGGCCAAAGGCAGGCGCCAAACCGCCGCGCCACCCAGGGATCCCGACGATTCATTCATTTATTTTAGAGAGACATGGCATGAGTGGTTAGGGGCAGAGGAAGAGGAAGAGAGAGAGAATCCTCAAGCAGACTCCCTGCTCAGCTCAGAGCCCAAAGCAAGTCTCAGTCGCAAGACCCCAAGATCATGTCCTGAGCCAAAATCAATAGTCAGTTGCCCAACTGACCAAGCCACCCAGGCGCCCCCTAGCATGCTCTCTAAAAAAGTCATTCCCCTGCTTACATCCTATAACAATTCCCCAATTCTATTTAGAAAGTCTAAGTTCCTTAATGTGGCTTTAAGTTCCCAAATAGTCTTCCTTTACCTCTCTAGGCAAGACTGGGTCATGTCCCTTCCATGCATTCCCTGGTAAATTGCATTTTTCACACAGTATTGTAACACTGTACCCCACCAGAATATGTGGGATATAGACCACATTTGTCAGTTTACCATTTTACCATTCTTACGTCCAGTGGCCCAGCAAAATTCCAGGCACATATTAGGCTCAGTTAATGTTTGTAATGCAAAGAAATGAACTTCTCTGGCACTTTTCTGTGTCTTCAGTGTTTCTGTCTATAAAATATGGATGGTAATGTTGGTTATTTCCCACGAGAAAGAATTGATGATTCCAGAATGCTTAAACCTTTTCAGGGATTTGACTGGGATGACAAGAAGGGTGGAAGAGGAAGTATCACAAAAGCAAAGTTGCAATTATTTGTGTCCCTTTTTTACCTTTGTAGACACAGAGAGATTGCTCTTGGAGGTCTTAAGACAGTCTCCTTATAACTTTCATATACTGAGTTACTTACTTGACATGTAATGAACATTTAACAAACACTTGCTTCTTTGACTTATTTGATGTCACAACCTTTCCTGTATTGTGTATTTATAAGATTATCTTTTTATCAAAATCAGGGACCCTCACTAAGTGATGACAAATCTCAAAAATGTTTTTTTTTCTTAAGAATTTCATAGCTGTGGAATCAGGCACCCTATCATAGTGGGTTGTTGGTTTATCCATTAGCAAAAACTTGTGAGTTTGTCTCTCCAGATCACCATTTGCAAGAATGATGAGTGCGTGTTGGAAGATAATTCTCAGCGGACCAAGTGGAAAGTGATCAGCCCCACAGGGAATGAGGCAATGGTGCCATCGGTCTGTTTCCTCATCCCCTCACCCAATAAGGATGCCATTGAGATGGCCAGCAGGTAACTTTGCTCAGCTACCATTCTGTACTGCAACCTGTGCTGCTTGGCCTTGAGTGAACTTGAGGGAGGGATGAATCTGCATTTGTGTTCTTAAACAGAGCAACCAAATTTTAAAGTTTCTTCTGGGAAAGACCTCCTAGATACCGAGTCTTGCACTGGCAGCTACATTGTTGGTTTTCAGTAAATGCTTATGTTCAATTAAGATATATTCAGGGGATCCCTAGGTGGCACAGCGGTTTAGCGCCTGCCTTTGGCCCAGGGCACGATCCTGGAGACCCGGGATCGAATCCCACGTCGGGCTCCCGGTGCATGGAGCCTGCTTCTCCCTCTGCCTATGTCTCTGCCTCTCTCTCTCACTGTGTGCCTATCATAAATAAATAAAAAAAAAATAAAGAAAAAAAAAAGATATATTCAGTGTTCGTTCTTGATTATAAACAGTTCACTCTCAGAAGATTGATTTTTTAGTTAATTTTATTTTCTGCATTTTATTTTTTTTTATTTTTTTTATTTATTTATGATAGTCACAGAGAGAGAGAGAGAGAGGCAGAGACACAGGCAGAGGAAGAAGCAGGCTCCATGCACCGGGAGCCTGATGTGGGATTCGATCCCGGGTCTCCAGGATCGCGCCCTGGGCCAAAGGCAGGCGCCAAACTCCTGCGCCACCCAGGGATCCCTATTTTCTGCATTTTATTAACATAATATACAAACATATTTTTAAAAGCTGAATTATACCACGAAGCTTGTAATAAAAGTCAGCAGTTACCTCCCCCACTCCAGAGTTCTGCTTTCCAGAGTCTATTTTCAACTATAGATTTTGACATCACTGAAATTTTAGTGGAATTTTTGGAGAGAAAGAAGATAAACTAGTGGGTTTAATAAGGTCACATATTTAACTGAAGTAGTGGCTTCTAGTTTTCCATCCTTTTCTTTATATCTCATATTCCTCAACTTGAAGGAATTCAAGGTATGTGTGTGTTGAATATGTCTGTGTATTTGTGAGTCTGTAGGGCCTCCAGCGGTTAAGATTGAATGAAGCATGGATACTTCAGAAAAAAATTTTCTCCAGTCCTTCATAATGTAGTCTTGTTTTTTATTTTTAACATGCCAGTTGACTTTTTAAGTTGCTTTTAACTTTCAAACATCTTAGCAGTTTTGTGACTATATGGACCATAGCAATACCCCCTCCCCCTTTAAGATTTTATCTATTTATTCATGAGAAACACAGAGATGCAAAAACATAGGCAGAGGGAGAGGTAGGCTCCCTGCAGGGAGGCCTGATGTAGAACTTGATCTCAGGACCCCGGGATCATGCCCTGAGCCAAAGGTAGACAAGACAACCACTGAGCCACCCAGGTGCCCAATAATGCACTTTTTAAGCATTGATATTGTCATTTTTTAATGATTCTAGATGGCGTTATTTATTTCTACTTTTCTCTATTTCTTCTCTTCATGGGTATATCTTCTAACTTCTCATGGTTGTATTGTATATAGGTCACATTTATAAGACTGCTAAACATATGCTGATATCAGAGACATAATACAGTAATAAATCCAGATTGTTTGAATATCTCAATTAATTTTGTTCTAAAGGTTACCTTGTTAGTATTTGATCCCTGCTTTTCTCTGCTCAGCATATAAACCCAGTTCTGCTAAGGCAATCACATTTTTTCCCTTGGAAGGTCTCTAATGTGGAGCTCAAATTTAGAAAAGCTACAGCCAGGTTCTCTGTTATTTTTAGAGTGGAGCAGTCTTATCAAAAAGTGATGGCCCTTTGGCATCAGCTACATGTTAACACCAAAAGCCTTATCTCCTGGAACTATCTGAGGAGGGACCTTGACCTTGTAAAGACCTGGAACCTGGAAAAGGTAATTGTGAAAGCCTTACCTCCAGCTCATATGCTATTGGCAAACTTTGTTCAGAAGGAACTTTTCATTGCTGTGACACTCCCACCATCCCAAAGATGTAAAGTGGAGTTGGGAATAGTATTTCAGGATTAGGGGGTCCTAGATACTAAAAACAGCAGTCTGAGTGTTTAAGGAAATTCCTCATGGAAATGAATAACATCTTTAGTCTTCTTGGCCAACCAAAGGTTGTAGGCTTCTTCTCACTCTGCAGGACAAGCAGCTCTTGTGTAAGTGTGTATGTAGTAGAGCAATAATGGTGAATTAACTATTATAAAGGGTTCTGTTCAAGAGGGCACAATGGGTGCTTTTGAGGTGCTGGTAATATTGTTCCTTGATCCGAATGCTGACTACACAGATAAGTTCTATTTCTGAAAAATCAACATATTTGCAATTATGATGTGTGCACCTGATTTGTATATATGTTAAATATAAAAAGAAGTAGATAAAGTATTATATTCCCATTCTATTGAAATTTCTTCCATTTTTCCCCCCTTTCTCTTTAGCTTCGATCCTCTGGGCCAGGGGAGTGTCACCAGGTTATGAAGAACCTCCAAGCCCACTATGAAGACTTTCTGCAGGATAGCCGTGACTCTCTGCTCTTCTCAGTGGCTGATCGTTTGCGCTTAGAAGAGGAGGTGGAGGCTTGTAAAACCCATTTCCAGCACCTGATGAAGTCCATAGAAAATGGTATGTGCTTTGGGAAGAGGGAGAGTAATGGTGATTGAGAGCCTTGAAGGGTACTGCTAGACCCTTCATGTAGACTACAAAGCACCACCTTTTTACTGTTTATTTGAGTGGCTAAAAAGTTGAGATAGGGAAACACTTAGAGATGAATTCTCAAAATCTGGTCATGGATGAAGAGGCCATATTTCAGTCATTATTGCTAATCAACCAATCACATTCTCTTGTGGAAATAACATAGTTAGATCCTTAAAGATGAGTATATAATGCAGGGAATTAGGACCAGGTAGAAGGTTCCCCCCCCCACAGAAGGCCTTAATTTCATTTGTGGAGTATCAGGTCTGCTGTATCAGGTCTGAAGGTGAATCTGTTGTTTTCAGGTTTGTTGACCTCTGTTGTGGTGCTTAATGGTAACCTGTGTTTGTGCATTCACAGAGGACAAAGAGGAAACTGTGGCTAAGATGTACATTTCAGAGCTGAAGAATATCCGACTACGCCTAGAGGAATGTGAACAGCGGCTAGTCAAACGAATTCAGTCTCCAGCCAGTTATAGGACTGACAAAGATGCCCGGCAGGACAATGCATTAAGGATTGCAGAGCAAGAGGTAAGCCTGGAGAACAAGGTGGGTGCCAGCTACAGTGTAAGTGCTTTCAGGGTAAATTGGATGGCAAGAAAATATGGAGCTGAAGAAATAAGGCAGTAGAATCATGGCCCTCCTACTGGAGAATTCTTCCCTGCAGCCTGTAAATGCCTTTTATCTATGGCAAAGCATGATTTCAGCTCCCAGTGTGTTGCTGAATGTTGATTAGTTTTCTACAGCTGGGAAGGCAAACAGATTGGCAAATTATTCCAGCACTGCATTTGGGCTACATATTTTAAGACTGCTTAGTAGAGATGCTACTATCTGCTCTATCCCTTCTGTGCATGTGTCACTTTTTATGACATGGATACCATCAGCCATAGGATGCAAAAAACATTAAGGTCTCATTCTATTCTAGGCTCTGATGCACACTTTTAGCAAGTTAACTCTCATTCTTAGTTTCCTTTCTTATAAAATGGTGGTAATACATGAGTCCAAACTGTATCACTTAACTTCCAAAAAACTTTGGATGTATACATATAATGAGTTTCTTGAAAAAGTGAAATGCCATCAAAATGTAGGGGAGTATTTTTGCTTTTGTTTTGTTTTGTTTTGTTTTGTTTTGTTTTGTTTTTAGGGGAGTATTTTTGAAGTAAAAGCAAATATTTTGGCCTTGTTATGTACTCCGCGTGTAGAGACTAAGACAAAGTCCTTAGAAATTTAGAGTAGGAGAGAGCTCTGTGACGAATAGTAGATTTGATCTGGGAACTTAAAGGAATGGAAAGGATTGGCTAAATATGAGGAATAATTTTTCTTACCTTTCTCAATTATTCCTAAGTGTGAAGAAGAGGATGAGAGGGCAGTATAATTCTCATTGGCTGAGATGGATCTAAATACCCAAATGAGGCATATCATATAAACCTGTAATTTTCATATTGAAACTTTTTAGTTTTCTGTAGTCATCAGAAATCTGTCTCAGGAAAAGTGAACATTCTAAGAAATGTTAGTATTCCTCTTCTAAATGACCTTTCTTTTTAAATTAACTTTTTATTTTGAAGTACTTTCAGTATATGGAAAAATTTTTCTTCTCATATAGCCTTCACCTAGATCCGACAAATGTTGACATTTTTTTCTCTTTGCTTTATTGTTTTTTTCTACATATGTACATCATAATAATTTTTTCTTGAGAGTAAGTTCTGTATGTGATGCTCCTTTATCCATAAATACTTTAGTGTGCATTTCCAAAAATGAAGGGTGGTCTCTTTCTTTTTTAAAAGATTTATTTACTTATTTGAGAGAAAGAGAGAGAACTTGCGTGCTTGATCTAGGGGGAGGGGCAGAGGGGAGAGAGAGAGAGAGAGAGACACACACACACAAAGAATCTCAAGCAGA
The DNA here is from genome assembly GCF_048418805.1 of Vulpes vulpes. Lineage (NCBI taxonomy): Eukaryota > Metazoa > Chordata > Mammalia > Carnivora > Canidae > Vulpes > Vulpes vulpes. The sequence continues at coordinate 41,423,441 of NC_132789.1, read as the reverse complement.
GTCCCCCACAGAGTGTGGAGCTTTATGTAGAGCTCAGTATCACAACCGGGAGATCATGACCTGAGCCGAAATCAGGAGTCATTTAACTGACTGAATCACCCAGGCGCCCCAAGGGTAATCTCTTATGTAACCGAGGACAATGATTAAAATCAGGAAATGAACATTGATATAATGCTGTTACCCAAGACTTTATTAAAATTTCATCAGTTGACCTAATAATACCTTTTTTGAGTATGGTTCCCCACCAACACACACCAAAGGATATTTTTAGTACACAACTTAGTCCAGTACTTACCACACATTGCGTTTAGTTTCTGTGCCTCTTTAAATTTCCTTAACCTGAAACCTTTTCTCAATTTTTCATTATGTTTTATGCTTCTACATTTGTGAAGGGTACAAGTCATTTATTTTGTAGAGTGTTCCTTTATTAATATTTATCTGAGGCTTCTCCATGATTAGATATAGGTTACATGTTTTTGGCAGAATACCACAGGAATGATCTTGTGTCCTCAGCACTTTAGATAATCAGGATGCATGTAATGTTCTGTTCATTTGTCCCATTACTGTTAATAACTCATATCACTTGTTGCTCTTTTCCCCTTTGTAATTACTAAGCATATTGTGGAGAGATACTTTGAGACTATGTAAATATCCTGTCTTATATCACACTTTCACCAACTAGTTTTAGCATCTCCTGTTGATTCTTGACTGAATTAACTGGTATGACTGTTGCCAAAAGGTGATTTTTAAATTCTGTTATTCCTTTTACAGTTTAAAATTTCTATTCTATTTCAAAATGGAAGAGCTTGCTTCCCTCCCTCCTTTCTTTATGTCAGTATGGACTTTAGATTCTTTTTTTTTTTTCTTTTAAGATTTTATTTATTTATTCATGAGAGAGAGAGAGGGAGAGAGGCAGAGACATAGGCAGAAGGAGAAGCAGGCTCCATGCAGGGAGGCTGATGTGGGACTCAATCCCAGGACTCTGGGATCATGCCCTGAGCCAAAGGCAGGCACTCAACTGCTGAGCCACCCAGGCGTCCCTGGACTTTGGATTCTTATGTTTTGTAAGGTTGTAAGCTGTTATTGTCTTTATTTTGATGTTCAGAATTTCCCAAATTTAGCTATTGGAAGCCCCTTCAAGTGGCATCTTTATCATTTTAACATGTCCCCACCATTTTTTGAGTGCTTTCTTATTTCTCAACAAGATATTCCAAGCCCATCTTGCCTTTGCCAGCCCCACCCATGTAATCAGCCATTTCTCCAAGGAGTCCTGCTTTCTTTAGGTAGAGAATACTATTTAGAAACCAAGATCTGGGTGCGGAGTGTGCTCATTATTGTTGGCATGTCATTGTTTCTATGCCTGCTCAGCCGACAGAACTAGAAAAGTACATACTTATAACACACGTGTGTACACACATCCAAAAACACACCTATGTTATGCAAACATTTCTATACATTTCTACATGTGTGTATATGTATGTGTAATTATGTCCATAGGAATTTGTCACAAAGATGAAATACTGATATCAGTATATTTATCCAGCTCTGTCTCTTTCTCACGTGTGTGCACGCATGCACACACACACACACACACACACAGACATAACTATGAATTTATATGCAGCTGTCTTCATTTGGTTCCAAACCAGTACCACGGGGTTCATTCTAACCTTTCTTCTTTTCGTATTTGTAACTCCCTTCCCCAAGACTGAAAAACCTACTTTGTATTATCTGCAGTAAATTTACTTACCGCTCAGTTTTAGCATGTAGAGATAAGCAGTTTGAGAATTGCTGACTCATGGTATTCAAAAGAAGACAAACCTACCAAATGGGGTTCAACATTTATTTATGATTCTTTTTGTCTTTAGCCTATAGTCCAAATACTGTGTTTAAGAAATACTTGTATGTTCTTCCTGTCTTCCCCCTTTGGTGCTGTTTTGTAGTTTATTCAACTACTCTTTTATATGTGAGCATTTAGGCTGTTTACAGTATTTGCTATTATAAACAAGAACTTTGGGATGCCGGGGTGGCTCAGCAGTTGAGTGTCTGCCTTTGGCTCAAGGTGTGATCCCGGGTCCAGAGATCGAGTCCCATATTGGGCTCTCTGTGAGGAGCCTGCTTCTCCCTCTGTCTGTGTCTCTGCCTCTCTCTCTGTGTCTCAAATAAATAAATGAATGAATAAATAAATAAATAAATAAATAAGTAAGTAAGTAAGTAAAATAAATAAATAAAATCTTTTAAAAATTTTAAAAATAAACAAGAACTTCTTTCTAACTTCATTGTTCAATTCTATCTCCATCTTTGTTGTGTATCTTGTTCCTAACAGCGCACCCAAGAGGATTTGCAGCAACTGAGGTCAGAGTTTGATGCCATTTCCATGAAATGCAACAGCTTTCTTCATCAGTCTCCATCTGGTTCGAGTGTCCCAACTCTGCGCTCAGAACTCAATCTGCTGGTAGAGAAAATGGACCATGTGTATGGTCTCTCCACTGTCTATCTGAATAAGTGAGTAAGCTGAGGATTTGGATCCAAAAGGCAATATTTTCACTGGGATGAGAAAGGGGGAGTGCCTGGATTGTTTCATGAATAATCCAGAGAGGATGCAGATCTTGAAGAGCATGTACTCATGAAAAGAGATCTTGTCTTTAGTTCCAGGCAACATGGGATTCATGCGATGCAGTGAACAAATGCCAGTGATACAGAGGGGGAGTTGGATTTACAGTATTAGGACTATTTCATACCTCATTTCTGTTTGATTAGATACCTCTGGGGGGGAAAAAAAGGAATACTAAAGAATAAAAAATTTTTGTTATTGTTAAACTAAGTATAGTCTTTGAAGGCTTTCCCCCTATCCACCATGACCTTGAGGAGTCACAAATCTTGTTTCTGGCCTCATGCTGTTTTTCTCGAGAGTTCACTACATGTGTGCATGTCCCAGAATCACCAAGAACTTTATTTTGAATTGGCTTAAATTGGCAACACATATATCATAGTTTCCTGTTTTTATGAAACCCTGACATCATCTAGTAATGGGAAAACCGACTTTTAGCAGTTACATTTTGTGAACCTCTCTATTACACTCCAAGTCTGTGACTCAGCTCTTAAAAATGTGTGTATTAACGAAGGTGATTTTACCCTCATAGGCTAAAGACAATCGAAGTTATAGCGCGTAGCATCCAGGATGCTGAACTCTTGGTCAAAGGTTATGAAATCAAGCTGAGTCAAGAAGAAGCAGTACCCGCAGATCTCTCAGCTCTGGAGTCCCATCGGTCTACCTTACGGGTTGGTTGCTCTGAGTTTTACAGGAGCTTGACTTAACATGTCCATTGCTTTGGTTGGCAGAGAATAAATTTTGGATGTCATGACAGTGATTTAAATTTGCATTTGAACTAGGTGGACTATCATATCTAATATATTTTAATATGGATTCAAAGAAGTTGGGACTGAGAAGTATGTCTGGCTGGAAAGGGAAAATAAAGGGCTATACCTTTCTATTTATTTTCTCCCTTTTGTCCCCAGTAAAATAATATCTAAATCAGATATAATCAATGGTTATACTGTTAAATTTGTAAATCATTTAGCTATTATCTCATTGATTCTCACAAAATTGTGAGTGGATAGGGAAGAGATTTTCATCTCCGATTCACAGATGAGCAGACTGAGATTCAGATTGGCTAAACAACTTATCTTGGTTTCATAGCTTGTAAGTGAGAGAGCCAGGTTTCAAACACTAGTTCTTTGCACACTTCTCTGTACTCTGTACCACCTGTCCTTGGCCTTCCCATGTGCATGAACGCTGTGAAGATGTTTCTAGCACAAACATTCTAGGGTCTAGCTTGTGAATTCCAAATATAATGTGGAGTCAGCTATAGACAATGGCCTTGTTTTTCACCTTAGTCTGAATCCTTTTTAGCATGAAACATATTTAACCTGTTGCTGTACTTGTGTTTATATAGCACTGGCTTAGTGACGTGAAGGACAAGAATTCAGTGTTTTCAGTCCTGGATGAGGAAATTGCCAAGGCTAAGGTAGTGGCAGAGCAGCTGAGTCGTCTGACCCCAGAGCGAAACCTGGATTTGGAGCGCTATCAGGAAAAAGGTTCCCAGCTGCAGGAACGTTGGCATCGGGTTATTGTTCAGCTGGAGACCCGGTGAGTGGTGGCCTCCCCCTTTTTTTCCTTCCTTTTCAGGGACTAGGTTTTAAACAGAAATTGAATTATATCTATATGTTGCTTATTTAAAGGTAGGAAGTGATAGAGAAGGGTACAAATTGAATGACAGTATGCCTTCTAGATAAGACAAATGATAGAAAATTGGGACCACCAACCCCAAAGCAGATCTGAGGCTTGCTTTTCAGTCAGCAGTGATGGTTCTGTTAGGAATGCTTCTCCTGTACCAGTTTTTACCTAGTAAAGCCATTGATGACAATGAATCCAGCTATGAGCCATTTTTCATAGTGAAGTTTTGCAGAATTTCTTGCTTTCACTTTCATTTGCTAGTCAGTGGTTTTTATATTTGTTACTTGAAGTCCTTCTTCTGATGTCTGATTTGAATAGGAAAGATAAAAAATGACCTTTCTGAGGCTAGGCAAATATAGAAGGTTGCCTATATATAGTTGCCTATGTATGAGTTGCTAGAACTCATAAGTTTGGATTGATTATCTATAACTGAATTACTATCCCAAGTCTAGTTAGACTAACAAAAGTGATATAAGAAACTTGTTACTGAAATTAATAGAAAATCATTACTATTTTCACCCACCTTTCACAAAGAAATTATAGCACCTCCTCAGTCCTAATTGGGGTACTCTGTCATCAGGAAGCAGAAGGTATAGTCAGCACTGCCTTACTGGCAACCCTGGTGATCCTTGGTAAGTAAAAATTTGATAAGGATCATCATGGGATGCCAGACTCCAAGGCAGTATCCAGGGCTAGCATATACAACTGGTTTCTATTCCCTTTTACCCCACAGGGTACTGGGTACAAGCATAGTTTTCAGCATTGCACTGCTGTTCTACCAAAATAACGATGTATCCTCTGTGATCAAGCCCAATTGGAGGAAAGGGCTGAGAAAGAATGGCTCCATTTATTTTATTGTTTGTACCCAAGTATCTGATGGCAGTTTCTTTCCCTTTGCTCCTCCAGCCAGTCTGAGCTAGAAAGTATCCAGGAAGTTCTTGGAGATTATAGAGCCTGTCATGGAACTCTCATCAGATGGATTGAGGAGACCACTGCCCAGCAGGAAATGATGAAGCCAGGCCAGGCAGAGGATAGCAGAGTGCTGTCAGAGCAGCTCAGCCAACAGACGGTGGGTGTAGCACTCTTGTGGTAATAGTTGGCTGGAGGGGGTTGGGGGTAGGTGAGAGGGGAGTGGGGAGGGTTTAGTTCATCATAAAAGAAGATGATAAACTAGCTATTAAGCTTCCCCCAAGTGGTAAGACATTCTGAACCTCTTCTTCAAGCAGAATGATTTCAAGATGATGCTGGTTTTGGCTTTGCATTTAGGCCAGAAAGACTTGTAAGGTCCCTTCCAGTTCTGAGTTGTAGTGACCATCTATTGTAACCATAGACGGACAAATTAAAATTGTCTTTCTTCATTTTGTTTCTTTTTTTTTTCTTTTCCTTTTTTTTCATTTTGTTTCTTGATACTGCATTTGATCTTACTAGGATTGGAATCTGAGGCATTAAAACTGGGAAAGATGTGAACGGACAAAAATTGTTTGAAGTTTTCACTTGTTAGCATTTGGGGGATTTTTTTTTTTAGCTTGTTTTGATTAGCATTATAGTTTAGAGTATGAAATCTGGTATTGGATTGCTTAGATTCCAGTCCTGGCTCACTCACTCACTATGAGACCTTGACCAAATTACTTAGCCTCTCATTATTCTACTTCCTCATCAATAAAATGGATCTAGTCCATTATTTGCTCAACCTACCTCACTCATAAGGTTATTGTTGTCAGGGTTCAATGAAGTGACACATGTAAAATATGCAGAACAGTGGTTTCTGAAGTGTGGACTCCATACTAGTAGCATCAGCATCACCTGGGAGCATTTAGAAATGCAAGTTCTCAGACCTACCCAAACCAACCAAGTCAGAAACCCCGGAGGTGGTGTGGGGCCCAGCAATCTGTATTTTATTGAGCCTCACAGGTGATTCTGATGTAGCTAAGATTTGGAAACTGTTTAAAGTATAGTAAATGCTCGGCTGTTTCGATGACAATAGGGAGAAAGATAATGCTGTTGTGGTACTTTGTTTTCTAGGATCTGTTTGCAGAAATCGAGAAGAATCAGACAAAGCTGGACCAATGTCAAAAATTTTCCCAGCAATACTCCACTATTGTAAAGGTAGAGTTACCTTTACATATCTACCATATCCCCAGAGGAACATAAATGATCTCCAGCGTAGGAAGATCTTCCTTGTCACTGTAGGTTTTGTTTCTAGACAAATAAGCACTTCTACTAGAGGCTGGCCCCATCCTCCAATTAATGCAGATGTATACTCTTCATGGCCCTACATATGGGAATGCTCAGAGTGGTACCAGACATCAGCTCTGATTCAAGGAGTTACCCCTTTGGGTGATTCATAGGTTTTTAAAATTTGCCATGTCAGAATGTTTTGGATTTCTTCTCAAATATACTTCTCATTGTCTTGCCTATTTCAGGAAATCGTGTCCTATTTTCCTACTTGCTGAAGCAAAAAACCCGAGAGTCATCCTTACCTCTTCTCCTTGCCTAAGCTTTATGTTCAGTCTGTGAACAACATGTCTCCAATGTCTCCATCTTCCAGTATATCATTGACCTATATTTCGTTACCCACTCACCTGCCCCTCCATTTCTCTGCTTTGCATCTAAGTAAGGAATCTTCCTTAGACTATTCTGATAACCTCTGAGCTGACCTTTTGCTTTTACTCCTGCCCCACAGACTATTGTCCCACACGGTAGCCAGGTTCACCTTTTTAGAATGTACTAGGTGTCACTGAATCACAGATGTCACCAATTATAAACCATACCGTTATTTTATACACTACCAAGAAAGAGGAAACTCTGCCAGTTATGCAAATACCATTTGACTGTAAAACTTATTCTAGTTTTAGAGATACTAAAATATGGGGGAAATGTGTACCTTACAACAGCTGAAATATGGTAAATTGGATCATGTCACTCTTCCTGCTAAAAACTGTCCAAAATTTCATATCCTACTCATAATAAAATCCTAAAGCTATATATGGCTTTATGAGGCCCTGCATAATCTGGTCCCCCCTCCCTATTTCTCTGATAACATCTTTAAATAAAAATGACCTGAGATTATTATATATTTATTATGTTCCTTCCCATGAGAATATAAGTTCCAAGGGAACAAGGTGTTTTTTTTTTTTTTTTTTTAAGATTTATTTATTTATTCAGAGACGGGGTGGGGCAGAGACACAGACAGAGGGAGAAGCAGGCTCCATGCAGGAAGCCTGACGTGGGACTCGATTCCGGGTCTCCAGGAACATGCCCTAGGCTGCAGGCAGCGCTAAACTGCTGTGCCACCATGGCTGCCAGAATAAGGTTTTTTCTAACTTGTTCTCCACTCTATGTATAGCACTCAGAACAATGACAGGTACATAGTAGATGCTCAACAAATATTTTTTGAATGAATACATTTCTTTAGTTAATAACAGAAGACTTGATAACATGAAGAATTAATTAATTAATTAATTAATTTATTTATTTATTTAACATAAATTGAATTTATTTATTTAGTTCAAATCCTAGCTTCACCGTTTTCCAGGCTAAAGACTTTGAGCAACTGTCTTAGCCTCTCAGGGTATCTATTGCTCTGTCTACAAAATGGGAACAGTAACTACCTCACTGAATGATTATAAAGATTATGTGGGATAATGTATACATAGGACATTTCCTCAAACTTAAAATACATTTAGTAAACGGTAGCATCTGCTTTGATTAGTAGTACCATTTTATTACATCTACTGTTTTTTAAATTTTATTTTTTTAAAGATTCCATTTATTTGAGAGAGGGAACGAGGGAGAGAGAAAGCACGAGCAGGGGGAGGGGCAAATGGAGAGGGAGAAGCAGACTCCCTTGCTGAGCAACAGGAAGGAGCCCAAGGCAGGGCTCCATCCCAGGACTGTGGGATCATGACCTGAGCCAAAAGTAGACACTTAACCAACTGAGCCACCCAGGTGCCCCACTACTACTGTTTTTTTTAATAGACTACTTAAGGAACTCATTGTGTGTTTTCCTTCTGCCTAGAGTTTTCTAAGTAGACAACAGAAAACAAGACATTCTAGGCAAAAGGAACTGCATAATCAAAGGCACAGAAGAATGGAAATATAACGACTGTATGAGGAAATAGCAAAAATGCTGGCATAACTAGAAAGTGTATGATACATAAGAAGCAGTGACTATGAAAAAGAAGAGGAGGTTGAGTTCAATCTATGAAAGACTATGTCCAATTCTCTTCGCTTTACCTTCTGTTCTTATTTCTCACCATGAGATGTTAGAACCAGGAACATCAGGATCATTTTGGAGCTTGTCAGAAATACAGAATCTTCAGCCTGCCATATCAGAATCTCAATTTCAATAAGATCCCCGGATGATTTGTGTACATATTGATATTTGAGAAGCTCTAATCTTTGTAAAGCTTTCAAACAGAGGAATGAAGTGGTCATCTTTGTGTTTTAGAAAAGTTATTCCGGTGGCAGGATAGAAAATAAATTGTGAAGAGAGCACAGTAGGAGAGTAGTAAGAGGCTCTTGTGCCCATCCATGAGATATGAAGAGGGCCTGGCCAGTGGCAACACTCAGAATTGCAGAGGGAGTGTCAGCATAGTACAGGGACAAGAGAAGAGCATTGGTTTAGGATTACTCTGTGGCTCACGCACTGAGTAATCAGGGGAACTCACTTCCTGTCTCTGAGCTTCAGTTTCCCAGTGGATGAGATGAAAAGGATGGTCAGCAAACAACAAACCGCTAACTCAAGACTCACCAAACTGTGACCCACAGGCTAAACTGAGCCTGGATATCTGTTTTTGCATGGCCCATGAGAAATGGCTAAAAAAATTTTTTTGAAGGAAGAATAGTACTTCATGACACATGAAAATTCTATAAACTTCAACCTTTAGTGTCCACACATACATGACATTTTATCATAACACAGCACACCCTTTCATTTACTGATTGTCTACAGCTTCTTTTAATTACAATGGCAGAGTTGATCAGCTATGACAGATCATATGGGCTGATAGTTTCCATCTGGCCCTTTAGGGGAAAAGTTTGCTAACCACTGGTTTAAATGATCACCAAAATGCTTCCAGCAATGAAATGCTATGATTTTGTTGTATGAATTATGTGAGCTGTAAAGCCCTATGTAAATGTAGTGAAATTTCTTCCTCTCCAAGGACTATGAATTGCAACTGATGACATACAAGGCCTTTGTGGAATCACAGCAGAAATCCCCTGGCAAGCGCCGTCGAATGCTTTCCTCCTCAGATGCAATCACGCAAGAGGTGAAAGGGTGGGGAAAGGACATGCCACTATTTTCCCTTAAGGAAAGATTTGTTGTCAGGGCCCTGACAGTTTGATTTAGAGCTCATCTTTCTGTTGAGCATGTGATTTCATGAAAACTTCCTCTTATTTTCACTATTTAAATATATCTTTCTGGCAGATAATTTATCTAAACTTTTTTTTTTTCTTTTTTTTGAACCATAGTTCATGGACTTAAGGACTCGCTATACAGCACTGGTGACCTTAACCACTCAGCATGTAAAATATATCAGTGATGCACTCCGGCGACTGGAGGAGGAAGAGGTGAGGACAGTTGGGTCCTAAATCATTTTGAAAATAGAATTAAAAATCCTGTGTCTCATCTATCAAAATTTAAAGTGCACACACAGCCAGTTCTCATTATTCACAGTAGCCATGTTCTGTGACGTTACTATGCATACTACATTAGGGAATACTGGACTCTTGCACTTAGTGGGAAATACAGAGTTAGATTCCTGTAAGCCTCTGGTCACACCTTTTAGAGCACAAATAATATATAATCTTGTTTTACGTGTGTTTTTGTGTAAAAACACTTTATTTAATATATACTGTTGATTCAGGCCAAGTGCACTATAATTCACACCTGAATGAAGTTTATTTAATATACATTTTCTCTGTAAGGCACATCATAGCCTTCATGTGCTTAGGAACACAAGACAACACTTCAGAACTATGCTTGGGTCCCTTTTAAATGGCAAAATCACCAACAAAAATTGTGGGAAAAAATGGCACTAAGTAGATTGTGAAAAGGACACTTGTTGAGAGCTGTATCAGAGCTGAAACAAGAAGATAGAGTGTCCCCTTGTTCTATCTCAACTGGGAATGTTGAGTATATCTGAGAATGTGCTTATGGCACAGGTATTGATTTTGGGGTTAAAAATAAAATCTAGTGAGTACACAAATTCACAAATAGGGAATTTGTGAATAATGAGGATTAACTGTCTTATGTCCAACACTCCCACTTCTAAGTATCTTCATTATAGAAATATTGTGTGAAAAAAGGAGATGTGAGCAAAGATCCTTAATAAAGTATAATCTGTTAAAGGGAAATATTAGAAACATTCAAATTCTATATAATGGAATGCTATGAAACTGTTAAAAATAATGTAATAGGTTTATTATATATTGTATTCTTATAATAAGATAAAGTGTTAAGAATTTCATGAGGAAAATACATTTATAATCCTATACTGTATTTCTCGAAAAAAATTGTTGTGTAAGTGGAGCTGGGCAATTCAAACCCATGCTGTTCAAAGGTCAATTGTACACTAAATTTCTGTGAAATGAGATTAAAGGGACATATATTACACATTTCAGATTATTTGCATTTGTTATAATGTGTATGTAATCTTTTTGTAATTCTAAAAAACTGTGTCTTTCCAAAGTAAGTTTCTGCATGTTCACCCACTTGTATAAAAGAAATATTGTTGGAAATATTAACTCACATCAATTTTTGTCTATGTGAATTAGCAAAAAACTTCTTTATGTCAAAAACTACCTCGTTTAATCTCTGTAGACTTCACTCTCTTTACCTATAAATCTAGGAATCATGAAAATAAGATGTTATGTGTAAAGGATTTTTAAAAATCAGTAAATAATTATTGAACGTCCTTCATATATTAAAAAAATGTGCTTTTTTAAGGAAATGTGCCAACTTAGATATGATGAATTTAGCTACTAGTATCACGTAGTTTTACACCTGTGAACAATGCTTTGGCTGGGTAAATTATATTTATCTTGGGGTTATTTTAGCTTCCTACTGATTTAGGTGACTTTTGTGTCTCTATTTTAGGAAATCAGATGTTAGGTCAGTTTAATAAGACATTGACCAAGATACTGATTTTCTAATTCCTATTTTAGAAAGTTGTTGAAGAGGAAAAACAGGAGCATGTGGAGAAAGTTAAAGAACTTTTGGGCTGGGTGTCTACCCTAGCAAGGAATACACAAAGCAAAGCTACCTCATCCCAGACCAAAGAATCAACAGACATTGAAAAAGCTATTTTAGATCAGCAGGTGAGTAGAAGATCTGTCTGTCTCTTGTTGGTTAGAATAATATATAATAACACATTAGGTGGGAATAAAACAAATCACATATGGGCCACCCCAGGAATGATTATCTCAACAAATGTTAACTGCCAGGACTTAAATAAACTTAAGAAATCATCTTATTTGTACTTCTACCTTCTTAGTCAACTTTCGTTAGTTCATTGGTAATAATAATCTGAACTGGGCAGCCCCGGTGGCTCAGCGGTTTAGCGCCACCTTCAGCTCAGGGCGTGATCCTGGAGACCTGGGATCACGTCCCAAGTCGGGCTCCCTGCATGGAGCCTGCTTCTCCCTCTGCCTGTGTCTCTGCCTCTCTCTCTCTCTCTGTCATCCATGAATAAAGAAATAAAATATTTAAAAATAATAGTAACTGAACTAAGATAGGGTTTTCCCTAGGATTTTTTTAAGCATTATTTCAAATAATTTTGATCCTTTAATTTCTTGGGTTCTGAAGCTATACTCTTATTTCTGTCATGTAGGTTCTGGCAGAGGAGCTGACAACCAAGAGGGAACAAGTCTCTGAGGCAATTAAAACTTCCCAGATCTTCTTGGCCAAGCATGGTCATAAGTGAGTATTAGATGAGAGATTATGGCACATCTAGGGGACTGAATCTATCTGACTAAAATTTAGGATTATGGTGAGATTTCAGGCTGGAGAGTTCAGAGCTTTAAGAGCCAGGTTATGAAAAGCCTTATAGTTCATGAGAAGAGTTAACATTTTACCTTATTGGCTATGGGGAGATGCCTTATACTTGATTGGATTTTGTTGATGAAGGTTTCTAGGACAGTTTTACAGAGAGTAGATTAACATAGGCCGGACTGGAGGCCTGAGAGACCAGTAAAGAGGCTGTTGCGATGATACAGGTGAGAAATGATGAAGGTAGAGAAGGGCACAGGTTCAAAAGATACTAAAGATGATGAATTTACAGTGTTAGTGACAAATGAAAATTGTCAACTACAACTTCCAAGTTTCTGGCTTAGGCCCCTGAGTGTATGGTGATGCCACTAATCAAGATAGAGAATACAAAAGCAGGTATGGATTGAGGGAGAAGAAGGCAGCTTTGGTTTTAGATATTATGAATGTGAAGAGCTCAGAGGGCATCAGAGTGGAAATACTTAGCATGTATTAGGAAGTACCTAATACATTAATTTATGCCTTACATAGTTCCACTAAAGTTGTCCAATGGGTAACTGTGTTTGTAAATTTAGGATTAATGAGAGAAATCTAACGTGATATAGATCTGAGTCATCAGCATAGTAGAAAGAAAGCATGAGTGGATTACCTTACAAGGGTTCAAGGGCTTCCTGGTTGGTGCTCCTCAGCCTGTAAAGGAAGTTTTACACAAGCATGGGGAAAACTATGAGTGATACCTTAGAACCCAAGAGAGAACAGAATTCTAGAAAAAGAAAGTGGTCAAAAGTCAAGAAAGATTGAGACTTGAGAAGTTTCTGAATTGGGCAAGTTGGAAGTTTTTGGTGACTGGTATAAAGTTAGGGCATGATGTCAGATTGAGTTTGGTCTGGAGTAGGGAGCACAGGAGGGGAAGAAGGTAGTGATGGGAAAAAGAGACTACTCTTTCAAGAAGCCTGGCTATAGGAAAGGACAAATAATACAGTATACAATGAAAGTAGAATATATAATCAAGAAAGACTTGTTTTGGGGCTCCTTAATTAACTCAGTTAATCATCTGACTCTTGATCTCAACTGAGGTCTTGATCTCAGGATTGAGTTCAAGCCCCTCATTGGCCTCTGCAAGGGTGTGGAATCCTCTAAAGAAAAAAAAAATGACTTGTTTTCTTAAAAGATCAGAGAGATGTAGCTGTGTTTATGGCCTGGATCTCAAGGACCAAAAGGGAGAAAGAGATTGAAGTAATCCAAAAGAGGTTCTGGAACATGCAGGAAAGGAAAATTCATTAATGAGTGGAAAGTACAACCCTAGACTAGAGTTGAGACAACTTTTCCTCTGAGGTTTGAGGAAAAGGAGATTAGGAAAGGTGTGGATGGAGGTATATATGCCAGAAGTAAAGACAAAAGGTGAGAGAATTCACGCACAGTGGTCTGTCTGCATTTTCTCCTTGAAATAGGCAGATTGGTTATTTGCTGTGAGTTAGGGGAGCTGAGGGCAAGGGAATTAGGATTGAGAGGGTTGTCAAGAAGCTCTGAGATCTAGTAGAGTCTGGGAACCAGTAGGATCTCCTCCACAGGGACCCCCAGCACACACATACAATGTACTTCCCCTGTAGGCAGGAGTAGAGAAGTCCAGTGGTTCAATTGATCTGGGCAGGAGTTTCATAAGTTAGCAAGGATAGAGTTCAAGGATAATAGCAGGGACCTGATTGTGCTGATGGACTGTGGTGTTTGAACTCCAAAAAGAAGATGTGTAGATAATAGAGAGGACTGATAGATTAAGAAAAAATGAGGAGTGGAGGTAAGGAAGGCTTTGGAAATCTCAGTAAATTGATGGATAGTTGTAATATGTATCACAGGATTCATTCTCAGAAACAGTATTGAATGAGATAAAGAAGTCATTAAAAAAAAAAAAAGTCATGAAATTCACCAGGTTCAAGATCATGGTCACCTCTAGGGAGAAGGGTAAAAGAATGGGGTTGGTGACACATGTACATTGGACTTTAGATATATCTGTAATATCTTATTTCTATGGAAAAGATCTAAAATTGGGGCACTTGGTTGGCTCAGTTGGTTGAGAGTCCAACTCTTGGTTTTGGCTCAGGGTCATCAGACAGAGCCCTGCATCAGGGTCCATGCTTAGTAGTGGGTCTGGTCTGCTTGAGATTCTCCCTCTCCCTCTGCCCACCCCCCCCTGCTCTCTCTCAAATAAGTAAATCTTTTTTAAAATAAGAAAAAGATCTAAAGCAAATCTGGTATAATGTCAAAATTTAGTAAAACTGGATAGTTGAGTAGTAGGTAAATAAGACTTCATTTATTTTCTTTTTTGTTTGTTTAAAATATTTTATTTTGAAATGAGAAACGGCATAAGAGTAAAGAAAGACAATTGGAAAGGTAGGGTTATAATCAGCAGTTATTAACAGATAGTAGATTCTTGAAGCTTAAAAGTTTAGAATTAGAATAATTTTAGATGATGGCAAGATCTGAGTTTGCTATGTGTGGATTCAATTAAAGTGGAGTATAGGCTCTTTGGATTGGAGACATCACCAAGAATCATGACTTGATTTGAGATAAATAGGAATATGAGCCAGATGAATATGGAAGAGTGATCAGATCATCCATAGTTAACAGTGACAAAGAAGAATACCATCCAAGGTGGAGAAGTCATGATTTTGAAGCAAAAGATAAAAATTTCTCTCTGAAAGAGCTTCAATGCTTCATCTTCCAGGCTCTCAGAAAAAGAGAAGGAACAAATATCTGAGCAATTGAATGCCCTGAATAAGACTTACCATGACCTTTGTGATGGTTCAGCAAACCAGCTTCAGCAACTTCAGAGCCAGTTGGCCCAGCAGACAGAACAAAAGGTACTTTTACTTTCTTTCTCCAAATGGGAAGGGTACCTTTTGAATGGTATGAAAGCAGCTTTGCTGTTTGAGAATCGTGTTCACTAGCTTTCCATGACCAATGTGACTTAATTTTTAACCTCACCATAGCAGCCATTTGTCTTGTGTTTCTTTACTGGGGTTCCATGATGTATTGGTCAGTCAAGAATACTAGAAGGCACTCATGACCAACACTGTAGATCCTGGTTCACCGTTTCTGTTGTCTGCCATTTTGTGGCAGACCACAGTTGAGAACATAAATCCTATATTATATGTGATCACAAGGCAGTGGGATTATTCCTTCTTGGCATTGTCTCCCAGAAGTTGATAGCCAGGAGTTCTGAATATTGGGAAGAAAAAGGCATGTCCTCTTCCCCCATACTTTTTTCATATCTACTAAATAAATGAGAAATGTTCATTTTCCAAGCAAACTGGTAGATTAGCTGCACTGACTGAGACGCTGGTTCCCCTTACCCATAATCATCCCATCATGTGACTTCTTTACCAGTTCCCACTCATATTCACTTCCTGGACCATATGAAATTGTCAAATTCCTCCTGGTTGTCCTGAGTTCTTCCTGGATACTTGTGTGTATGTAAACTTACCATATTATATACATGTGTCTCTGGGATATATATGTGTGTTTGCCTGCTTATTTCCTATGTTGTGAAGCAATGGCCATCCTGTGTGGGGCAGGTCAAAATTTAATGTCTTGTGGTTAATCAGATTTGGTCTAGATGATGCTCAAAATGATATTCACACAAAACATGCTTTGACTCTGGTCCTTGGATATGAAATTGGTACATCGGGAGCTAGAGTTGTAAAGACCACAAGACAGAACCAGCCATGATTTATTTGAGAGTAGATTTCCAAAAAGAACTTGCTGATTTAGCATTCTCTGTGTCAGGTGGCCCACTTCTTAGTGGCTTATTGCTTCACCATATAAGGGAGTATGTGAAAAGTTTTAACAATTGCTTGCTGAGAACACCCAGTTCTCATTTTGAAAGGTTAAAAAGGGGGAGAAAACAAAAGGAAAGACAAGCTGCTGAGCACCACTACATTGAGCATGATGTGTCCCCGTTACTGTATGTGCGTTTCATGTGAAGTATTGTTCCAATTAACTGACATCCTTGCTTACAAGTTTCACTAACCCTTTGGAGTTTAAGCACAAATGCACAAAAGGGAAAAGAGGACGACCTGTTTGGGGTTCTTTTTTGCAAAAAAAAAAACAAAAACAAAAAACAAAAAACAGTCGCATGCTGGACGCTAACCCCAAGCTTACACTGTGTGTGCGATGCGGCTGAGCTGCTCCGTAAGGCTCTCTCTCTGTCTGCCCGAGGCGTGCTGCGACTCTGGTAAGTAGAAGCCTTTTATGTTTCCCTTCCTACTCTCCCTCTGTCTTGCTGTGCTTGTTTAGGTCAGAATCCCCATGTTTGGTGGGACTGAACTGGATTTCTCTGGATTACTTCCCAGCTCAGTGCTTCTTGCCTGTCCTTCAATTAAAAGAAACTGGAAGGAACAGCTTGTAGTCTTTTCTCTGTCTAGCAATTGGCTGGACTCCAGGTCTGTCTTCAATATCAGCATCTCTGGGACTCTAGGAATCTTATAGAAGAAATTAGAAGTTCTCAGAAGAGTCTTTTTCCTTTGTCATCTTATCTGCTTCTGAACAGTCTTGTCCTGGATTTTGTTAAATAAAGGGATTATTCATGTATCTCAAAGTGTCATATGCCAATACGATTTTCCCTTCAGTCTCCGTAGAACTGATACCTGGTAGGTTCTTAGAACTTGGTAGGTTCTTAGTACAAGTTGAACTACTTTCTAGATCAGAACACAGAAGGGGGATGGGGAACAACACATAATATTTTAAGTAGTGTGCAAAATTCTGTTGTTCCATTATTTAAACAAATATAGTGAGAAAGGGGATGTGAACCAAACGTGTCCTCTCATTTGCTCTGAATTCTTTGTCTCTTAGAGCATGTGACTAACTGAATTTGAAATCCTTGGTGCATGTCTTTAAAATTGAGGGGCACATAGGTTGAGGATTTTAAGGATTTCCTTACTATTTACCAATTTATTTATTAATTCAGCAAATGTTTATTGAACTGCCGCAACTGTTACTAGACACTGAATGGGTGAAGTACCTGCTTTTGCAGAGCTTTCTCTCACTGAGACAGAATAAAATGCATTATTTAGGAGGCAGGGAAGTGATTGGCAGTTGCTTCAACAACATCCTCCATGGATAAGCTCAAGAAATAAATAAGGATCAGAAAGTAATACTGACTCAAGAGGGACAGACAAAATCATTTATAGAAAATAAAGATAATGAACATGAACAAGGAGAGGTAGAAAGTTGACAATAATAGAAGTATTTTAAATGGCAAAACACTTGAATGATTTAATTTCAGAATACCATCATTCTGTGATTAAAGGCTTCAAAAAAGGAATTCTTTTAGGAGCTCTTTTTAGGGTTTTTTTTTTTGCAAGGGTCACTTCGGCAGTGTGTAAGATTTGCCTTATTTCCTAGACTTTGGACATTATAACTCCTGTGTATGATGCAGCTCAACTGTATCATCTATCCTTCATGCTCTTCTGGATCTGATGGTGGAGGCAGTAGTAATAGCACAAGACTTAGATTCAGAACTTGATTTGATTCTGAACTCACTTGTATTGTGATCTTGGACAAGTTATCTAATAACCTTGCAGTGCCTCATTTTCTTATCTGCAAACTAAAGATTAAAATAATTGCTTTCATAGGATTGTTGTGAGGATTAAATATCTGCCTTCAGTAAATTTATTAAGTGCCCAAAAAACAGTATCTGGAAGCATGGTACTTGTAACTGCCCATGATAGCCTGGACCAGAAGAAAAGTTGCTAGTGGTTCCAGATGCAAAGGTCCCCAGTCTGTTCCTTCCTTGATTTGCTACTTCCAGTTCCCAGAACTAATTTAACTCAGGGTCATTGCCTTGGGAGGTTCTAGCAATGGCCATCAACTATGACTGCCCCAATTGTAAAGCAGCTGCTTGAGTACTACACACTAGGCTGTTTACAGAGATGCACACCTGTTGTATGGCTACTGGCCTGCTTGAATCTTTCTTCTAATCCTGTGGGCTAGTCCTGCCAAACTCATTATTAGCAGGGAAGTACTATTTCAAGAGTCTTCTGCGTGGGTTGCAACATTGAGAAGTTGTTATATAGAGTTGACTTCTCACTTCTGGGGAACTGGTGTATTTCTAGAGGAACCTTTGTGTAGTGAGTCTTAGAAGTAGTTGATCTTTCACTTTCACTGCTTGCTACTTTGTAGAGCTTGTCACTCAGATATGCTTAATGCTACCATCAGTCAAGTAATCTGTGATTTTCTGGCCATGTTCAACATTCTGTGGTTTTGACAAATTCTGTTTTAGTATTAATGCGGCCAGGCTTTAGAGTGTTTCCTACACATTGGGGCTCATCCCACGCTGGGTTCTTCTTGTGGTCAGAATTTGATAAACTGTTGTTCTTTAAATGAATCCTTTAAGCAGTTGGGCTTCTCTGATTCAGTTTTCTTTTTCTTTTCTTTTCTTTTCTTTTCTTTTCTTTTTTCTTTCTTTTTTTTTTTTTTTTTTAGGGTTGCAGAGCAATTGCTGGGGTGATTGACCTAGGCACAGTGGAGATATTTCCCATCTTCAAAGCCATGCAAAAGGGCCTCATTGACCAAGACACAGGCCTTGTGCTCCTGGAATCCCAGGTTATCATGTCTGGCCTCATTGCCCCTGAGACCAGTGAGAAGCTCTCTCTGGAGGAGGGTCTAGCCAGAAACCTCATTAATCCCCAGATGTACCAGCAGTTCCAAGAGCTACAGGATGTCCTGTCCTTAATAAGCAGGCTTACTGAGAGCAAAGGCCTTCTTTCTGTGGTGGAAGCAATTGAGAAGAAAATAATCAGTGAGAGAGTTGGGCTGAAAGTTTTAGAAGCTCACCTGGCAGCTGGAGGTTTCCATCTCTCCCCTAATAAGAGCTGCATTAACCTAGAGGAGGCTTTTCACCAAGGCCTCATCTCTGCAAGGCTTCACTCAGTGTTAGAGTCTTCCCTGAAATCATCCAAGAATTTGATAGACCCCAACACAGCTGAGAAAGTCAGTTTGCTGGATCTGATGCAGAGATGTATTGTTCACCAGGACTCAGGGTTGAAACTGCTGCCTGTCAAGCAATTGGCAGGGGGAATGGTGAGCTTGAAATCAGGCCGGAAGGTTAGCATCTTCCGTGCAGTTCAGGAAGGCCTAATAGATAGGCAGGTCACTGTCCGGCTGCTGGAAGCTCAGCTTTTTGCTGGTGGCATAGTAGATCCAAGAACAGGACACAGACTTACCGTGGAAGAGGCTGTAAGACATAATTTGATTGACCAAGACATGGCCTGTGCTCTTCTCATAAGGCAGCTTCAGACAGGAGGCATCATAGACACGGTCACTGGGCATAGGCTGACCATAGATGAAGCCGTGAACAATGATCTAGTAGCTGCTAAGATTGCCCTTGTGATTCTGGAATCCCTTTGGTCGTTCATGGGGTTGCTGTGGCCTGAATCTGGAGAGATCCTCCCAATCACAGATGCCTTGGAACAAGGTCTTGTGTCTACTGAACTAGCTCATAAAATCCTTAGTGGCCGACAGCATATTAAAGGTCTATTTCTACCAGCAAGCACAGAGGTTTGGTCCTGGAAAAAAGTAGTAGAAGATGGTATGTTGGACAAAGATCTTGTTGATAACTTAAGATCAGTTTGCATACCTGATGTGATGCCCCACATGCAATTAGCAGATTCTTCAGAACGAAGCAAATTGAACATTAATCCTGGAGCAGTAGGTCTGCCACGCAGCCAGAGCCAGACAGAGGGCATGGTAAGCCCGAGTGAAAAGCTGTTGTTTCAGCTGATGACTCACAGCTATATCAATGTGAGGGATGGTCAGAGGCTGCTCCTGTTAGACAACAAACTGATAGAGACACTGACAGCAAGAGATGAACATCAGGCAGGTCCTCCAGAAATGTTTGAAGTTGGACATCAGAGACTAGAAACTCCTGAGGGATTACAAGAATCGGTAAATGTCAAAACCACAGAAACTTTCTGTGATGGGCCGAGTAGGCAGCCACGTGAGTTCCAGGCTTCCTTTCAGAATGAAGAATATCCTAAGAAGGCAGATTGTGCTGAAGCAAAGGGCAAAACGACCACTGTAGAAATTGAAGCTTCCCCAATAGAGAACTTTCAAAGAGACCTATTTGTGGGGGAACAAAAAGTGAGAAATCCAAATGTTGGTACTTTGATGGTCTTAGATAAAGGCAAATCAGAGTTAAAAAGACAATTGCTAGATACCAAAAAGGAAGAACTAATAGGAATGTCTACCAGGGAAAATGTTAGCAGGAGATTTCTCCATATAGTACCCACTGAGGAAGCTGAAGATGTGACCTTGGCGGCAGGCAGAGATCCTTTTTCTGTTGAGAAACTGAATGAAGAATGGCAGACTCCCGGAAAGACTTCCTTTCTGTGTTGGACAGAACAAGCAAACACACTTGACATTGAAATTCCAGGTGAAAGTGAAAGGCCACTCCTAAAACCCCAAAGCAAAAAGTCACAATTTCAGGGAAAGAAAATGCTAAATTTAGAATCAAAATTAGAGTCTGAAAATAACATGAATATTCCTACTCTAGACAAAAAGAAAAACTTAAGTAAAACATTTTCGGGTAGAGATGACCATAAACAAAATCCAGAAGGACATGACATTGTAGGTGGTAGGATGATGACATTAGAAAAGACAGATGCAGAAGATAATGGTCATGAACCCTCTCTGTTATGCAGTCATCCTTCAGAAATGCTCCAGGAAGCTACCTTAAATACATTATCTGCACAATTACTAGATAGTGGTATCATTCACGAAAAAACAGGTCAGAAGCTCTTACTAAATGAAGCAATAGCCCGAGGTATTGTGCCCAGTCACACTGCTGTGAAACTTATGGGAAAACTGAACATGTTTCGGGGCTTTTTTGACTCTCAGACCTGCGAGTCTTTGACCACTGAAGAAGTCATTGATGAAGGTCTGATGGATGAGAAACTGTTACATAATGTCCTCATGGCAGAGAAAGCTATTAGTGGAGTCTTAGACCCCCGTACCTGCACACTCTGCTCTGTGAAGGAAGCAGTTGCATTTGGACTTCTTGACACACAAACAGCCTCCAGAATTTTAGAGGGGCAGGTGGTGACTGGTGGAATTGTTGACCTGAAACGAGGCAAAAAGGTTTCGGTGACTTTGGCCTCAAATCTTGGCTTGGTAGACTGTGCTGACCAGACAGAGCTTATAAATCTGGAGAAAGCTTCCAAAGGCAGAGATGCTGAGAAAGCAGTGAGGGAGAGATTTATTAGCTTGCAAATGGAGACAACTGGAATCATGGACCCTGAGAGCAAAGCTCCTTTAACAATCATGCAGTCCATTGACAGAGGACTTCTGGAGAGAGAGGAGGCTATTCGGTTGTTGACAAAGCAGGTGGTAGATGGAGGTATCATTCACCATATATCTGGGATGAGACTTTCTGTTGATAATGCCTTTGAACATGGCATCATTGATGAAGATTTAGCTAAGCAACTCAAAAAAGCTGAGAACTTAAGCGTCTGTCAGTTTTTTCATCCTGAAACGAAGGAAACTGTTTCCCTTCTGGAAGCCATAAAATTAGATCTTGTTACCCCAGACTTGAAAAGAGAAATCCAAGAAATTCAGGCTTTGACTGGAAGCTTTGTGGATCTCATTTCTAGCCAGAGATTGACCTTGGCAGAAGCTGAAAAAGAAGGACTGTTAAGTAATAAAGCAATATTGTCTTCAGGAATGGTGCATGGGATTGTAGATCCTGAGAATTGCAGAATAGTTCCTTATTCAGAATTAGTAAAGAAATGTAAGATTGATATTGAATCTGGTCAGAGATATCTAGAAGTAATTCCCTTCTCAGGCATTAAAGATGAGGCTAGTGACAAAGTGCTAACACTGTCTCAAGCAACTCAGCTTGGAAAAGTGGACTTTTTATCTACACTGAAGGTTCTGGAAGCTCAGGCAAATACTGGGGGAATCATAGATACTACCACAGGGAAAAGACTGACTTTAGCATCAGCTTTGGAAAAGGAATTAGTGGATGAAAACATGGTCAGAATTATTGCGTCTCATCAGGTAGTAAATGGAGGAATTGTTGACATATTTAATGATCAGAGAGTGACTCTAAAGGAAGCTGTTGAGAAAAGACTTATTAGTCCTGAGCTGGCAACTATGATCCAGATAGATACTTTAGAGTCCTGTGATCACAGGGCTCAGATTGAAAAGCAAGATGGAATTGAAGTATGTGAAATAGAAAAGGAATTTCTAAGAAAGGAAATGTTAATTGATTGTAATCAGACTGCTGGAATGAATAATGGTAAAGGAGCAAGTGAGAAATTATTTCAGATTGGAAGTCAGTCTGCACAAGGAAAGGTTAAAACAAGAGTTTCTGACAGGGGGCAGGCCAAAAAGAGCAGAGATATTTCATTAAAGGAATTAGAATGCAAGGCTCAAGATAAAAGGAGAGCTTCTCCAGATGCTGAAGAATCTGTCAGTATCATAATTCCTGGTCATCATAAAGGTACACCGTTGGGCCAAGGTTTGGTGACACTCTCTCACTCGGAAGTTTGTAATTTTAAACTCAAAGAGGTGGCTAGTGATGACATGGAAAAAAACACAAATGAAGAGCAGGAAAACATGGGGGCCCACAGAGAAATTACTTCTCATATGAAACATTCTATATCAGGTCCAGTTCCTAAAGAAATAGGAGAAAACCAGGAAAGAATTATTTCAGAAGTACAAGAATCAGATTATGAAACTTCAGGCAAATTGCCGAGTGAGCAGGTTATGCAGAAACCAATGAATACCAGCGAGAAAAGTAAGAGGGGGAAGAGGGAGATGATAATAGAAGAAAGTGTCAAAACATGCAAACCAATTCTTTCTGAAGAAAAGTTGAATCAAGAAACCATCATTAGAGCTGACCAGGGATCCAATGTAGAGAGTCCACCTGTGGAAATAACCATAAATGAAAAAGGAGAAGAAGCTGGTAGAAAGCTGGGATTTTCTATTATTTGTAAAACTGAAAACTCTTCCCCAATGATACCCAAAGGGATTTCTATAAATCAGGATGCTTTAACATTCTCCAAATCTTATCAGGTCAGTGAAGGAGAAGCAAAAAATCTAAGCCTCTCCTTAGCCTTAAAACAAGAAGAAAATTTATCCCAAATTACTGGTGGGGCCCAGAGTGAACCATCCTCTTCTACGATCCCAAGACCTGAAGGATTACATTCCCAGGAATCAGTTAGAAAGGCTCAAGTTGCAGGCAGATCCCAAATTTCTGAAACAAACAAGCCTTTCCAAGGAACCATCAGACTGGAGACCAACTCTTTTCAAGATTCTTGTGTTACTTTTAAGACCAAAGAAACCAAAGATCTGATTTGCTCCTCTGATGGATGTAAAGAAAGGTCATACCAGGAGCTACATTTTGACTCAACAAGAACTCTTAAGTTAGAAGAAATTACAGTTTCTACAGTAGACCCAAAAGAAATCAATTATCTGGAATTCTCAGACAGAAAGGACTTTCATCATCAGGACAACAGAAGTGATGGTGAAATTTGTGGAGTTCTTGCATCTAACATAGTAACAACTCAGGAAATGACGGGAGAGAAATTTCTAGAAAGGTCAAACTCTACAGTTACAGGTGTAGAAGCAGCATCTTTTGAAGGCATAGCAGCTCAGGGTGTTCCCAGAGACTTAGTGTCCGTTCTTCCAGAGAAACTGTTCAAAGATGTGTCTCAAAAAGAGAGTTCAGGGCAACAAGATGCCACCATTAGTCCCACTATCCCAGAGACCAGTGAAGAAAAGCCAGTACCACACATACACCCTACATTGAAGATGGCTGAGAAGACACCACTGGAAAAGCTCAGAGAAAGCCCTGGTGGTGAACAGACTCCCTTCACGACTACAGCTGGGGGAAGGGGAAATGAAGGTGTAAACCTAGAGCCCTCCAGAACAACTAAAGTAAGTTTCCCATTTGGCGTGTTTGTATACATATTTTTTAAGATCTAACTAGTTTAATGCTAAAACTCTTGACTGGATATTGAGTTTACAGTATGTACAATTGTGTGCATACACACAGTTTCGGGAGACTAGAGGGTTCTCTAAGGTATAACTTAGTTTACTACCATCTGTTACACTGTTGTTAGAAAATTAGGTAGAATGTCTTTCTGAAACGTGCAAGGTTTTTAAATTAGAAAATAGCATTGGAGCTAGTATGAACTACCAGAGTGATGCTACCTGTGGTTGAAATAGCTTTTGGAAGTTTTGCTAAAACGGTGCTTATGGATTGGTAATTATGAGCCTCTCCGGGAAAGTTAATAAAATCACTTTTTTTTTTGGACTATTGATTTGGGACAACATGTTTCATTTCATTCCACCTGTGTGTAGTAAAAATTTCTATTTGTGAATAAGACCTGGCCTACTTTTAAAGGCAGAATTAAAGGAGAATGTCTAATCTGAGTGAGTTTTCTTTTTGATTCCACAGAATGTATTTAACCGGCAACTCTGTCTAGAACATGATGAGAAGCTGGTATCCTACCTCTCTCTATTACGAGACATCGAAATGAGGACCAAACAGATTCAGCCTCTTGACCGAAACCTGGCAGAGCTACAGGATCTGCTGTGTCAGGGCAAGGTGGGTTCCCAGAGACTTCCTGCAGGCCCACCAGCTTGAAGGAAACAGAGACTATTTAAGGAAGAAAAACATGTTTAGGGGCATCTGGGTGGTGCAGTTAGTTAAGCCATCTGACTCTTGATCTCAGCTCAGGTCTTGATCTTGAGGTTCTTGAGTTCAAGCCCCATGTTGGGATATACCCTGGGCATGGAGCCTACTTAAAAAAAGAAAAATTATTAAAAAGAAAAAAAGAAAGAAAGGAAATACCACCATTTAAAGGACAAAAAAAAGAAATATATTTGAAAAACTAGAAATCTCTGAAGAACATCAGGACACACTGGTGTCACCAAAACCAAAGCAGAAGAGACTCAAGGGGGAAGTTACAGCAGGAGTAAATCCAATTGGGAGACTGAGTGAGGGCTGAGGGGGATTTAGTGCCGAGAGTCAGTGGTAACCTTAATAAGAACAGTTTCAGTGGAATTGTAGGTTATAAACACAGTTGCAGTGAAAATGAATGGGAGGTTGGAAGATCGGAGCAATGAATGTAAATCATTCTTTCCAGAAGCTTGGTGGTACAGGCGAGGAGAGAGGTAGGATACTAGCTGGAGGAGATGCATTCATTGAAAGAGGAATATTTTTAGTGGATTTTGGGGCCAATAAGGAGGAACCAATAGAAAAGGAGAACTTGAAGTTTGGGGAGAGAAGAAATGATAATGGATGGCATGAGGTTCCCAAGGACATAAAATCAGACAGCTTGAGGGGGAGGAAGAGGAGCCCTTTCTGTCAACCGAGATTAAGACTTGTCACCAGATTGGAGTCACAATGAGAACAGCCTGTAGAAGTTAAGTAGTCTCTCAATATCCAATACCCTACGGCCTTGGGTAGGGCGGCTGAAGGGCAGGTGAGGATGATGCCCAGAACCGCCATAGCATATTTCTGGCTTCTTTGCCGAGGATCAGAATATCATAGACTGGTTGAGTGGGAAGGCTGAGTTGGGATATTTTTATATTTTTTGGTTCTGCCCCCTTGGAATTTGGAGTAGAAGAGTTCTTTTTTTTTTTTTTTTTTTTTGAATGTTTTATTTGTTTATTTGAGAGTGAGAGTACACACGGGGGGTGGGGGTGGGGGACAGAGCAGGAGAGAGAGAGAGAGCAGATAGTAGGGAAGCCAACGTAGGGCTCGATCCCTGAACCCTGAAATCATGACCTGAGCCGAAGTCAGACACGCTTAACTGACTGAACCACCCAAGTGCCCCAGAAGAGTCGTTCTTTTGTTTGACTTGTTTTGTGTCATATTGGATATGGCATAATGACACTCTTAAAGAGGCAGCAGGTTGTAGTGGAAAGTGCACTAGATTGAATCAGGAAACCTGAATCCCAGTCCTGGCTCCACTGCTGAAGTGGGTGACCTCAGACTAAAATAAAATAAAATTAAAAATAACATTTTCGAATGCTGAGGCATGTCTTCTGTAAATCTGAAATAATATCTATTCTGCCTACCTCAAGAACTAGTGATGGTAAGAACCAAACAAACAATCGAACGTACATAAAAACATAAGTTGAAAAGCAGCTGTAGGCATGGGGTGATAGAATATTGTTTGCAGCTGATTCCTTTATTTATTTATTTATTTACTTATTTATTTATTCATGAGAGACACAGAAAGAGGCAGAGACACAGGCAGAGGGAGAAGCAGGCTCCATGCAGGGAGCCTGACATGGGACTTGATCCTGGGTCTCCAGGATCACGCAGTGGGCTGCAGGCGGCACTAAACCGCTGCACATTGCAGCTGATTCCTAACTAGCAAGAGTTCTGATCTTGATTTTGAAGGTAACTCCACTTTGTCCTCTCAGGTATTAGACAGGGAGCTAAAAGATCTGTCCACTTTGGTGAATCAGGAATTAGAGTGTGTGAATCAGATTATCATCAGCCAGCCTCAAGAAGTCCCTGCTCAACTGTTGAAGGCTCTAGAGAAAGATGCCAAGAATCTTCAGAAGTCCCTCAGCTCTGTGAGTGACACCTGGAGTTCCAGACTACTACACCTCCAGAGTGCCATGGAAGTAAAAAAGGTTGCTTCTTGTTTTTATTCACAAAGGCTCACAAAGTCTGGGGAGGCTTGAAGATTTTCATAATCTAATTTGCCATTTATTTCTTAGACTAAAGTGTTAAGTCAGTATGAACAGCTAGAAGGCAGACTTCAAGATCTGAGAATCTGGGTTGGCGATACCAATCTTCTTCTGAACAGCAAGGAATATAACGATGAAACCGACACTGACAGCCTGAGACACTGTCTCCAGCAGTATGAGGTAGGCTCTCCACCGATCCTCAAGTGCATTTTTATTGTCCTTGGTGTTACATCAATTTTATTTTCCTGCGAGGCAAACCAGTATCTGTACCTGTCTTTCTAAGAAAGACTGATTTTGGGCAGCCTGGGTGGCTCAGCAGTTTAGCACCACCTTCAGCCCAGGGCGAGATCCAGGAGACGTGGAGATCCCACGTCAGGCTCCCTGCTCCTCCTAGGAGCCTGCTTCTCCCTCTGCCTGTGTCTCTGCCTCTTTCTTTCTTTTTTTTTTTTTTTTTAAACTTTTTTTTTAAATTTTTTTTAAATTTATTTATGGTAGTCACACACACAGAGAGAGAGAGAGAGGCAGAGACATAGGCAGAGGGAGAAGCAGGCTCCATGCACCGGGAGCCCGACGTGGGATTCGATCCTGGGTCTCCAGGATTGCGCCCTGGGCCAAAGGCAGGCGCTAAACCACTGTGCCACCCGGGATCCCGTCTCTGCCTCTTTCTCTGTCTCTTTCTCTGTGTCTCTCGTGAATAAATATAAAATCTTTAAGAAAAAAAAAAAAAAAGACCGATTTTTCCATTTTATTTTATTTTTTATTTTTCCATTTTAGAAATAAAGTCTGCTGTGTTTAGTTTTTTAGGTTATCATGCCCTTGGAGCTTCAGTGATTATGGTTATTTCTCCTTTCAGCTATTCTCTGACGGAGAGTCTGCATAAAGGCCTATTATTATAACTTCATCTTGTCTTTATAGCTGAGCACCTAGTATCCATCCTTTGTTTCTAATTTTACACATGCCAATTTCAGGAGACTTTGTTGATCCATGATTGAGAGCATGGCTTGGCAAACTTTCTGTAAAGGGCCAGATAGTAAATATTTTAGGCCTTGCAGGTCATACACAAATGGACCATTTTTGTAGCTGCCAGTTACCTTTGCTGTTGAAACATGAAAGCAGCTATAGATAGTACATAAATGAATGTTCATGGATGTGTTATAATAAAACTTTATTTACAAAAACAAGTGGCAGGCTGATTTGGCTTAGGGACTGTTGATTGCCAACCCCTGATCTAGAGAGAGGCTCTTCTTCTTTCTTCTTCTTCTTCTTCCTTCTTCCTTCTTCCTTTTCCTTCTTCCTTCTTCTTCTTCCTTCTTCTTCCTCCTTTCTTCCTTCTTCCTTCTTCCTTTTTTTTTTCCCTTTTCTTCTTCTTAAGCTTTAAATTAATTGATTCTTTTCATAAGTCAGTGAGAAAAGAATAAACCATGAGATACTTTTTTTTTCCCCTCCCAACATTGTTCTTTGTTTTGGTTATACTTAAGATAATATCAGACATTACTCACACTGGTTAATCCACCTCCTGCTATAGATAGTACACTCCTTAAATTCCTTCTAAAGTCAGAGTAGAACTGAAGATGTCCTCTCCTTCTGTTCTATCCTGTACTTTTCCCCCCCATCTTAAGAGAAGCAGACACGGTTTGTCCATGGTTAGGCTTCTTGTATGCCACCCATCCCTTTTTGTCTTGAAAGAGTTGACCTGCCATCTTCGTTCATGCCTTTTCCTCCAAATCTGTCATTAGGCAAGTGAATTGCAGACTTGATCTGTTCACTAACAGAGTATTAAAAAAAAAGCAAGAGTGAAAAAAATTTCTGTGATGTAGCATATGATATAAAAACAGAGAGCATGTCATACATACACGGTTTCCTCCCCTAGTTATTTTTTTTCTCTCCTAGTTATGAATGCCCTTATGGGAAGACAGCCACAGTCCAAGTCTTGTTTTTTTCTTTTTTCTTTCTTTCTTTCTTTCTTTCTTTCTTTCTTTCTTTCTTTCTTTCTTTCTTTTTCTTTTCTTTCTTTCTCTGTTTTTCTTTCTTTCTTTCTTTCTCTCTTTCTTTCTTTCTTTCTTTCTTTCTCTTTTTTTTTTAAGATTTATTTATTTATTCATGAGAGACAAAGGCAGAGACATAGGCAGAGAGAGAAGCAGGCTCCCTGCAGGGAGCCCAATGTGGGACTCAATCCTGGGTCTCCAGAAACATGCCCTGAGCCAAAGGCATCTATAAGTCTTGTTTTCCTAATGACAGTTTCCCAAGTCCATTAGTCACAGATGAAGAAAGACACTTAGCTTGATGATAAATACCCAAGAAGACCTTTCAGTCAGCTCTGCAGGATTGCTGACCATCTCAGTTTCAAAGCGATAGAGATGTAGATACCTTAATTGTTTTTGTTGTATCCAGTGTTACATAGCTGATGATCTCTAAATGTTTATGGGAAAGTTGCGTGCTTTTAATTGTCTGAAAACAGATAAAGTCTAGTGCTTAGGTGGGTATGTATATATAACTATTATGTAAGAAAGTCTGACTGGAATCTTTTCACCCTTAAATTGTATAAGCAACATTATTTACTCTAAAAGTCACATCTTAGTGAACTACAAATAAATGAAATACTTCCCCACTTCTGGCCTACCAGTAACTCACTGCTGGACAAAACCAAATAGATATTTGAACCTAAGAAAACACAATTAAGCAGATCCATCTCAGACCTTAAAAGTTTACTGCATTTGGAGATCAGGGTCCAGTAAAGTAGACCAAATGGTAATATATGAAGAGTTTGGAGAGACCAGAAGTGAGAGAGCTTTCCTGTGCTGGTTTGGCTCTAGAAATGATCAATATCCATAAAAATACAGCAAATTAACCCCTCTTTATTTATGTTGACTGTTTGATTAAAGCCAACAGCTTCTGCTTTAATAGAGAATTAGAAGGTTTTTATTTTATTTATTTATTTATTTATTTATTTATTTATTTATTTATTTTCATTTCCTTACTTAGGATTTGAAGCAGCCCATGGCTGAAAGGAAATCTCAGCTAGATGCTCTTGCTTTTGACACTCAGTTCTTTATCTCTGAGCATGCCCAGGACATGTCCCCTCAGCAGAACTGGCAGATGCTGAGGCTTCTGAATGAACTGCAGGGGTCCTTCCAGGACCTGGTGGAGCAGACTGCAGCTCGGATGGATGCCTTGCAGGGCCATTTTCAACAAATGGAGCAGGCAGCCTGGGTCAAGGTCAGACTGAACCAGCGGCTGGGCTCACTTTGTCTCTTGGGGTATCTTCTCTATCCTTGAGATTTCTTGCCAGACTCCATCTGTCATGATTCTAGGAGCCTGCATTGACCAATTTTTGAGATTTCATGTGTTCCAGGCCAGTTTGGTTCTGGTCTAGGAGGCAGCTATTCTGGCTATGTTTTTGGTTTTATGTGTGTGTGTGTGTGTGTGTGTGTGTGTGTGCGAGAGAGAGAGAGAGAGAGAGAGAGAGAGAATGTGTGTGTTTACGTGTGTTTGCATGTGCAAGTATTTTCCTTTTAGTGAGACTCGACCCTCACTGTGTCTCATTGAATCTGACTTCCAAATGAAAGTCACATCCCTCGCCCTTATTTCTCCTCCTTTCTCCCTCAGCATTCTTTTGAGGGCTATTAGGAACAGTAAGGTACTCTGAGCTCTTGAGAAGAATGGTTCTGACGTGAGTTTTATTCTGGGGCTTTTCACATGATGAACAGTAATATTCTTTGACTGCCTTCTAATAGCCGACAACAACATTTTTATCAGAGTCCTGTTAATTTTTTAGTACTTTTAAAATCATTATTAGCTTCTAGCACCTTTCTTCACACTGATGCCCAGTGCTCATTCAATTATGGAAGACAGTGTGTTGAACCTGGTGTTAACATTTTGAAAACAGGGCAGCCTGGGTGGCTCAGGGGTTTAGCGCTGTCTTCAGCCCAGGGCATGATCCTGGAGACCTGGGATCAAGTCCCATGTTGGGCTCACTGCATGGAACCTGCTTCTCCCTCTGCCTGTGTCTCTCATGAATAAATAAATAAAATCTTTAAAAAAAATTAACCAAAACATTTTGAAAACAAACTGTCGTACCATCATCCATCACAATCCTCTTCTTACAGAACTCAACATAATTTTATTAGTGGTAACATCATAACCTAAGAATACCAAGAATGATGCTTAGGCCATTTTTGCTGTAAGTTGGAGTTCAACAAGATGATATGAGAATGTCATTATCACCAGCCATCTGTCTCAGAGTCGGCTTTATTAAATATTGTGCAGAGTCGAATGAAGCTTTTGAGTTAGGCTTAGTGGAAATTAAGTTGGTCAACTCCATGTACCCCCCATTACTGCTTGTTGTTCCAACTGTATTGAAATTGAAATAAAATACTGATGAAACCCTTTGGGTTACTTTCCAAATCTCAAAATTTGCAATGTCCTCACCTGGGAATGTATATAATGTGTTGTAGTTTGTGGATAATTAATGAAATAGCATTGGTCTCAGCCGCTTTAAGGCACAGCCCAGATCCAGGGTAGGCCCCTGAGCTGCAGCAGGTGGTAGAGCTGCATGTGAACACTCTCTGAGCACATAATTAATTCCACAATGTTTATTAACCTTGTTATTGTCAGAAATGCTCTTCTTCTCTCTATATTTGCCCTGAATGCATGTGTATGTCTGTGTGTTAACTTGTTTGCTTTGCTTTTTTCAGATTCAGTCTGCACACATCCTAACCCATGAAGATCCTGTTTTACAGCTGAAGAGCTCTTAGGAGTTCTCTTCCAGATCCCTTCTATTTGTCCTAAAGAGGGGGAGAGAGGGCCAATTTGAGCACCTGTTTGTAAGTGCAGGTGACTAACACACCCATCAGAAGGTAGAACTGATGGACAGTGGTTCTAGAAGGATGATCAGGAGAAAAACATCATGCTCAATGGCTCAATTAGGTGCTTCAGTATCATGCAGCTGAGATGAGATTTGGAGAAAGGATCAGGCACAGAAACATATTCTCTCCCTCTCCATGGGCCTGGCTTTTCTCTTTGATACCAATTGTAGACACCTGAAGGACTAAACCAGTTGCCATTCTTGGGCAGTTTCCTTCTCAAAATAGCCAAGCCCCTCATGCCTGGCATATAATCATTCTATTTAATGGGTATCTGCATTTGTGAGACATTTGATTTATAAAATCAGCTCAATTATTAAGAAGCTCGATTAGCTTATGAATTATCCAGATTCTTGATTTTTTTCCTCCTAATCCAGTCCTTCTAATTTTCTGTATTTTAACTTAATATGCAGCATATCTTCCAGTTCTGGTGGAGGAATTGATCATAACCACTAATTTATTATTATCACTGTTATCACTTAATGGATTTGGAGCATCTGGACTCTCTGTTCCATTTCCAGGGCTAATAACAGCAGTCTGGCAAAGGAACTCCCACCCCAAACCTGGGAGCATTCTCATCTGAAATTACTCCTGAATATAATCCAAATTATTGACCCAGATCAACAGACAATCCAAATGAGGGGAGCTTTCTGAATATGACTTCTGTGCTTTTTCCTGTTCTAGTCTCTCACCAACTCTTCCATCCTTAAGTTCCATCCTTAAGATATAACCTTTCTGTTTTATGTTTCAGGGAGTTATTTTGTATTTGTAAAATAAGAATTATTAACCATCTCTTGGCCCCTTTGCATTTTAATTAGACCCTGCAGAAACAACAAAATACCTGTCACCAGAAACTGGAGGATCTTTGCAATTGGCTAGGACAGGCAGAAAGCACATTGGCAGGCCACCAAGGTAGAGCCACCCAGCAGGATCTCTCTACTTTGCAGAAGAACCAGAGTGACTTGAAGGTCAGTATGAGTTAGTCTACTTTTCTCATTCCTTCAGCAAATCTTTATAAAGGCTTACTATGTGCCAGGCACAGTGCTTCGTGCTGGCAACATAACAGTAAACATCCTTGTTCTCAGAGTCTTAGAGTCTAGTGGGAGAGACAAACATTACACAGATAAGCACAAAAATGAACATGTAATTTTTAACTGTTATATGTATAGGGGCACCTGGGTGGCTCAGTTGGTTAAGCAGCTGACTCTTAATTCAGTCTCAGGTCATGATCTCAGGGTCGTTAGATCCAGCTCCGTGTTGGGCTCCCTGCACAGCAGGGAATCAGCTTCAGGATTCTCTCTCTCCCTCTGCCCCTCGCTCTGCTCACTTGCTCACGCGTGTGCGCTCTCTTTCTCTTGATCAAATAAATCTTTAACTCTTACATGTATAAAGGGAAGGTTACCCAAGAATATTTAGCAGTCAGGCCCAATCTTGTTTAGGATGTTCGAAAAGATTACTTTGAAGAAGTGTCATTTAAACTGAAAAATGAAGAACATGTAGGGGTTAATGCATGAAGGGGTGGAGGAAGGAGGAGAATATTCCAGTCAGAGGCCTGAGCATCCATCTTGAGGTAGGGATAAGATCAAGTACAACATATTCAAGAACTGAAAGAAAGCTAGTTTGGTTGGATTGCAAGGAACAGAAGGAAGGTTAGTTGAATGATAAGATGGGACCCATCATACTGGGCCTCCTGGGCTGCATTAAAGATAAGGAGTGGTGGGCACCTGGCTGGCGCAGTTAGCGGAACATGGGACTCTTGATCTTAGAGTTACAAGTTCCAGCCTCACGCTGGGTATAGAGTTAAGTTAAAAAAAAAAAAAAAAGAAAGAATAAGGAGTGATAACCAAGAGTATAAAGGACCAACCAAGGCTTGACTCAGCTAGAATCCTATTGTCAGCTCCTCTGTATAGAAAAATGATCTCTTTGGGGATAACTCATTACAAAATAAGCATCATGTTTGTGGGCAATCTCCTTTCTATCTTCATTAAATATTTACTTAGAAATTTAAATTTTGCTTAGGAGATGAAGTATTAGAAAATTTCTTAAGTAAAGTAATATCTTAGAAGTTTTTATTTGTATTGGTTTAGGCCTAAACCTTAAGCAGATTATAGTCAGGGACACACGTTTGGTGCAGGTGTTCCATCTGTGTGCTTTGGCAGTCTTAGAAGAAGTAACATTGAAATCTCTGTGTTCATGTGTTAGGATTTACAGGATGACATTCAGAATCGGGCCGCCTCGTTTGCCAGTGTTGTCAAAGACATTGAAGGGTTTCTGGAAGAGAACCGGGCCAAGCTGAGCCCCCACAAGTTGACAGCACTCCGGGAGAGGCTTCATCAGGCCAAGGAGCAGTATGAGGCTCTCCAGGAACGGACGCGGGTCGCCCGGAAGGAGCTGGAGGAAGTTGTGACCTCAGCTGTACAGCAGGAGACTGCAAAGGTAACTCAACAGCTTTCATACTTGGTATTTTTCCAAAAAGAAAATGTTGGTACTGGCAAATAAAGAAAAGGTAATGCAGGGAAACTGCCTTGTAGAGAGCATAGAATCATGAAAAGGGGCTAGTTAGGGAGCTGGTCTGTGAGTCAGTATTAATCCTATCCTGTAGGACTTTAAGTCAGGAATAGTTGGTAGGAAGTTCATTTCACTACCCCCATCCTCCAAAGAAAAAGTATGTATGTATGTATGTATTTTATTTATTTTAAGATTTTATTTATTTATTCCTGAGAGACACACACAGAGAGAGGCAGAGACACAGGCAGAGGGAGAAGCAGGCTCCATGCAGGGAGCCTGACATGGGACTCCATCCTGGGTCTCCAGGATCAGGCTCTGGGCTGAAGGTGGCGCTAAACCGCTGAGCACCTGGGCTGCCCAGAAAAAGTCTTTCTTGCTGTGTGTGTACCCAGTACTCTAATTGAAAAATCTTGGAAAGAACTTAGTGAAGAAGGGTAATACCCTGGGGAGGAAAAAGCAAATGACATATTTCAAACATGAGTCTAGATTGATAATCCAAGAGCACAAGGGGGAAATATCTGCGGTGTCTTAGTGTTCCACACACTATCCCCAGGCCACCCCTGTAGATCCATGCAACTGTGGCACTGGGATAAACCTAGAAGGTAAAGTCTCCAATGGTTTTCTGTACCTCACTTGCACTGGGAGATTAAATTATGGCCGTGGACTCTGACACAAATGGGGGAAGTAGAAAATGTGAAAAAGTGAAAAAAGTTACCTGAAGGAGAATTCTGAAATACATAAAGTTTTATCACCTGGCATAACCTGTTTTAAAAATTACAATACTTGGGGCACCTGGGTGACTCAGGGGTCTGCCTTTGGCTCAGGGAGTAATCTCGGAATCTGAAGATCAAGTCCTACATCAGGCTTCTTGTAGGGAGCCTGCTTCTCCCTCTGCCTGCATCTCTGTCTCTCTGTGTTTCTCATGAATGAATAAATAAAAACTTTAAAAAAATTAATTACAATACTTGAACAGTCAGAACTCGAGAGGTAAGTTTTAGAACTCAGTACTCTGGCAGAAAAAAGGATGGGAGAAGCCTGTGTTTCCCTTAGAGAAAGACAGCTGGTAATCAAGTGTGACTGCTGTTTCTGACCCTGCCAAGCCAGGGCATCACTTCTGCACACCTACAAAGGATCCCATGATCCTTTGCTGGGCTGCCAGGACTAAATCATCTCTTAAAGCCCCTTTAAATCTTGAGTTTTGCCACCCCCACCCCTCCCACACACTTTTCTTTTTGAGCAGTGAAATATAGACAAAAATCTAGAAATGTTTTAGAAGATGCTTGGGTGTTTTTATGCATGTAAAGACTGTTTCTACACTCTTAAAGCTTTTCTTCTTTAGCATCAAAGTCTCACCTTTTTCCTTAACCTTTCCTTGTATATCTGAGTGTCTAAGGCCTTCTTACTAGACTCTTTCTGTGGCTTTCAGAGTAAAGCAGCAAAAGAGCTGGCAGAGAACAGGAGTAAGATTGATGCTCTCCTGGATTGGGTGACTGCGTTGGAATCCTCCGGAGGACAGATGGAGCAGCTGTCAGGAGCTGGCCTGAGGAAAGGAGCCTTTGATACCACTGATGGCCACCAGGGGTCAAGCCAGGCCCCAAAAGAACTAGACCAGCAGTATGAGAAGATGAAGGTGAGAATGTTAGCTTGTCCTCACTATGCTGGAGGGCCTCTCTGCTGCACTGGGCAAGTCACCATAACCTCCTGGCCCCTATATCCAGTAAGCACAGTGAGTGCTTCTCGGTTCATGCCCTCTTTGATACCTCAGTGTCTTGGATACTATTGAAATACTCTGTCCTTTGGTTTCCAAAGTGCTACTCTACCCTCATAACCCTTTTTCCTTTCCTCTGGCCAGTTCGTGAGATGCCGATGTGCTTCCAAGTGACAGCCCTAGCCTCTTCTCATCTTTCAGAATATACTTCCCTTGGGTAGTTTTATCCACTTATGCCACTTCAGTTATTGCTTGTACTAGCGAATTCCATGTGTGAGTCTCCCTCCTAAATCCCCATGCAGAGCATCAAACTAGTACATAAATCCATGCTGTTTTCCTCATCTAGGTAGTTGCCTTAAACAGTATGGATAGATAAGGCAAGAACACTGACTGATCTCCCACTGTTGTCTGTTAGACTCAGGAAGAACATTTTATGTTATTATTTTTTTTATTATGTTATTTTTAAAATCTATTTATTTGAGAGAGAGCTTGCAAGTGAGCAGGGGGAGGGGCAAAGAGAGAGGGAGAAAGAATCTCTCGCAGACTCCCTGCTGAGCATGGAGTCCAATGTAGGACTCAATCCCACGACCCTGAGATCATGACCTGAGCCAAAATCAAGAGTCAGATGCTTAACTGACTGACCCACTCAGGCGCCCCAACACCCAGGAAGAACATTTTAAAAAACAAAACAACCACAACTCCCTAAAATAACTTACATTCCATTGAAATAGAAAAAAAGTCCATGTGTAAGCACATAAACATAGCACATACAAATAAAAAACACAAATTACCTATGCTGCAGAAATATATTTTAACTCCCACTAGAATACAAATTGTTTATTTAATGAATTAATTTTCCAATAGCTTTCCCAGTTGGGATAGTCTTTGTGGATATGTAAGTGACATATTTCACAGGCAAATATTTGTAATTTTTACATTGTCGTATGTTTGGCTTATCCACCTCACTCTCTCCTTCCATTAATGTGGGTAGTTATTAGCTGGCCATTTGTGTCTTCTCTTAGACTTAGGATATTTTAGTGAAGAAAGCCAGATTCTAGTCTCAGTTTGTCCCTTAACTGTCTACATAACCTTAGGCAAGACACGTAACATCTTTTTGATATCACTTACCCTATCTTTAGTATAGATATTATCTGCTTACATTACAGACTATGCCGCAAATCAGTTGATATATTACATGTGAAGTCTCTTTGAAAACCATAAGATCCTATATGTGTCAGTTCAGCTGGAACTAGCATATGGCATAATGCTTGGAGAGTGAGAGAGATTGGTGATTTTTGAACAGCTAGAAAAGTGGCCTGTGGAGATCACTCTCCACTTCTAGCCATAGACATAACTGAATTTCTGTGGTATCCCTTCTGATTGTCCTGTGTTTGGGGGAATTTTTTGCCAGGCCCGTCACCAAGAATTGCTGTCTCAGCAGCAAAATTTCATCCTGGCCACCCAGTCAGCTCAGGCCTTCCTGGACCAGCATGGCCACAACCTCACACCTGAGGAACGCCAGGTGCTACAGGACAAGCTAGGAGAGCTGAAGGGGCAGTATGCAGCTTCCCTGGCCCGGTCGGAGGCAGAGCTGAAGCAGGTGCAGACACTACGGGACGAGCTGCAGAAGTTTCTGCAGGACCATCAAGAGTTTGAGAACTGGCTGGAACGGTCTGAGAGGGAACTGGAGAACATGCACAAGGGAGTCAGCAGCCCTGAAACCCTTCCCTCCCTGCTAAAGCGGCAGGGGAGCTTCTCAGAGGATGTGATTTCCCACAAAGGAGACTTGCGATTTGTGACTATCTCAGGACAGAAAGTCTTGGACACAGAAAACAGTTTTGAGGAAGGCAGAGAACCATTAGCCACTGGAAATTTAGTGAAGGGCAAGCTGAAGGATGCAACAGAAAGATACACTGCTCTCCATTCAAAGGTACCAAGAGGGTCCTGACAGCCTCTGGGGGAATGATTGTAGGAGCCGTCCTGCAACTGCGGGCAGTTTCTGGGGCTCAGGATAAGAATCTTAAGACACAGTGAGTGAGCTGAATTCTGTATTGACCACAGGCAGAGTGTCTTCATGAGCTCTGCAAAAAATGCAAAAGGGGGAGGCCCATGGGCTTGTTAGTGTCTGATCCCAGCAGTATTGGGATATGTCTTGCTCTGGTAGGGAAGGTGGAGGTGCTCGCCTTCCTGAATCCTGACCAGCAGACATAGGCTCCCGGGAGAGATAGTACAGGGGAAACAGAAACCCTGTACACAGTCTTATTCCCGGACAGAGCATCTAGGGTACATCCTTACCTACCTCCCTACCAACTCCTATTAGCTCTGGAACTGTAGAATCTAGTCAGTTCCTCTTACCTGTCTCATGCATTTTGGCAACATCTCTAACCCAGCCACAAGGAACACTGTCTGTACCTCCCAGTCCCTCCCTTAACCTGCAACCTGATGTGTACTTCTTTGGCATCTTGTCATCCAATTCACCCCATCTTCGCAGGTATATAATAAAGTTGGGATGAATAGTATGGATCAAACAACAAGGCCCCACTTGTAGAAGATGGTTGCTACTCATCTGTCCCTAGAGGCCTCAGCACTACCCTTCAGTTTAATTAGAGTGAGATACCTATAATAAAGCCAGGCTTTTCTTTGGACTATGCTTGGGAAGCCGCTGCCTTTAGCCTGACCTTGCATAAGCCTACTCTCCCTTTTTCCTCTGACACAGTGTACACGTTTGGGCTCTCACCTGAACATGCTCCTAGGCCAGTACCAGCAGTTCCAGAGCAGTGCCGACAGCCTGCAGACCTGGATGCAGGCTTGTGAGGCCAATGTGGAGAAGCTCCTTTCAGATACTATTGCCTCGGACCCTGGGGTCCTACAACAGCAGCTTGCAACAACAAAGGTAAGCAGGGACATAGGCTATTCTATTGCATAGGATAGAGTACCCCAAAATAAAGCAAATACATAGCTTAAAGGCAGTGATTGGGATGCCTGGGACAAGATCTGATTCCGAAACACTTATTTCTAACATCTGTGGGTATGGATAAATAGAAGTATTCTTTGTAGCTCTAGTAACATTATGCTAAGTAGATTTTGGTTCCTAGAACCAGCTTTGATTACTCAGAGATTTTACTCTTGGCCTTTTTCATGCACAAGCAGCAGTTGCAGGAGGAATTAGCTGAGCACCAAGTACCTGTAGAAAAACTCCAAAAAGTAGCTCATGACCTCATGGAAATTGAAGGAGAGCCAGCCCCAGATCGCAAGCATGTTCAAGAAACTACAGGTATGAAGCAGCAATAACAAGGATGCACCCTTAATTCTTAGTGTGTACCACTATTCTGTAACACGTCACACTATATCGTACAGGTATCTATGGTGCTGGCTAGGGGTTGAGGATACAAACAGCAAGAGCTCACCTTCTAATGAACTTTGTTCTTGCACCATTGAAGGCCTTTGCAATCTGATTTCAACCCTTTTCCCCCACGTATTCTGCTTTGTAGCCACACCTACATCTTTCCTTTCTCAAGTAAACTAGTTATTATTTCTTCATTACTTTACCCCTGAAGTTTTCCCTATGGCTTAGCTGCTAACATTTATTGACTGCCTAGCATGTGTGATAAAATCTTGCTCCAGCTTCTAGGTGTACCTGAGATGTTATTTCCTTTGTAAAATCCTGACCACCACCTCCAACCCTCAAAAGAAATAAAAGATAAGAAGTAATCATTCTTCTTTCAGGCTCCTCTAGTACATTACTCTTAGCATCAATATAGCACTTAGGATTTTATTTTTATGCTTAGTTGTGACGTGCCCTTTTCTGCCTATGCTTGCTTTTACAGTCTGAAGTTTGTAGAAGCCAGGGACTTACCTTAATTATCTTCAGTCCTCAGCACCCAGCACAATTTCTGGCACTTAGTAGGTGCTAAATAAATAATGCTTTGTGAAATTGGTTCAAGTACAAATGCATTTTAAGCTTATTCCTTCTATTTGCCTTCATGTCTGTTGTTATCATTAGCACGTGTGATTTAAATGCATTGTTTTTAAAAGCACAACAAAAATACTCTTCACTCTTCTCGTGGCCTTGATTTTCCAGATTCCATACTCCGCCATTTCCAGAGCCTCTCCAGTAGCCTGGCTGAGCGCTCTGCTCTGCTGCAGAAGGCCATTGCCCAATCTCAGAGTGTCCAGGAAAGCCTGGACAGCTTGTTGCAGTCCATTGGGGAAGTTGAACAAAACCTGGAGGAGGAGCAGGTGGCATCACTGTCATTGGGAGTCATCCAGGAAGCCCTGGCCACTAACATGGTGAGACCTATGCCCCAAGGGTTAGCAGAGATGGTGTATTTGCTGTGTTCCAGAATTACATCATTTTGAAAAAGTATCAGGAGAAGACTTTATTTCTGTGAATCTTATAATAAGATTAGAGATGATGACGAATCCATGTAAAGATATTTCTACCCAATTTCCAAACCATTGTTAAGCTTGAGGAAAAGTAGCACTGCACAATCATTAATGGAATGGGGTGGATTAAGGGGATGGGATGTTTGGTATTCCAGAGGCTCGATGCAATCCAGCCTTCCTTGAGGAGGTTAGCATGTACTTATTAGAAGTTTCTTAGTTCATGGCTCAGATATCCTGGAATAAGTGAGCCAGGAGCTGACAGACACAATTTTTGGTGACAGAAATTGAAGCAGGACATTGCTCGGCAAAAGAGCAGCTTGGAGGCCACCCGTGAGATGGTGACAGGATTCATGGAGACAGCAGATAGCTCCACAGCTGCAGTGCTGCAGGGCAAACTGGCGGAGGTGAGCCAGCGCTTTGAACAGCTCTGTCTACAGCAGCAAGAAAAGGAGAGCTCCCTAAAGAAGCTTCTGCCCCAGGCAGAGATGTTTGAACATCTCTCTGATAAGCTGCAGCAGTTCATGGAAAACAAAAGCCGGATGCTAGCCTCTGGAAATCAGCCAGATCAAGATATTGCACATTTCTTCCAGCAGATCCAGGTGAGAATCTATCTGCCACATTGGCAGAACAAAGAGAAAAGAAGGGCAAGGAGGGGACCAACATTCAGTGAGTCCATAGTATGTCAGTCAGCGTACTAGAACTCTACCTGCATTATCTTAAAGAATTATCACACCCAGGGGCACCTGGGTAGCTCAGTTGGTTAAGCATCTGCCTTCGGCTAAGGTCATGATCCTGGAGTCCTGGGATCAAGCCCTGCATCAGGCTCCCTGCTTAGCGAGGAGTCTGCTTCTCCTTCTCTCTCTCTCTCTGCCCCTCCTCCTGCTTGTGTGCATGTTCTCTCTCAAGTAAATAATTAAAATCTTTAAAAAAAAAAAAAAAAGAATTACCACAACCATCGTGTAAACTGGATATTGTTTGTCCTTTTTTTTTTTAAGATTTTGTTTATTTATTCATGAGACACACAGAGCGAGAGGCTGAGAAACAGGCAGAGGGAAAAGCAAGCTCCTTACAGGGAACTCAGTGTGGGACTCCATCCCCAGACCCTGGCTCCGGGATCACGCCCTGAGCCAAAGGCAGATGCTCAACCACTGGCCACCCAGACATCCCAGTTTGTCCATTTTTTGAAAACACAGCTTAGATTTATTTTTCACTCATTCTGCATGTTCAACCCGGATCAGCTGGGCTACTTAGGTCATCATGGTCACTCAGGGATTCAAGTCAGTGGGAGCTTCATTCTGCCCTACCTTCATGACTACTGCTGCAGCAGGGAGAGGGCATATCAAATCCATTTTCATTTCGTTAGTTAAAGCAACTTTCACACCTGGCTTTCAAGGAAGCAGAGAGATGTATTCCTACCATATACCCAGTAGGCGCAGAGTTAGAAATATCTAATGAAGAGTCTTACAAACCACAGATCTAGATATGTATGCAGGAGTAGGATTGCTAGGTCATAGTATATGCATGTATTTAATTTGACCAAAAAGTGGCCATCTTGGCTCCAGAATGGCTGCAGGTGCCCCCACATTTCCACCTATAGTATCTCAACATTTCTGTATCCCTATATTGATGCATTGAGGTTATCTGACTCTAACTTTTTCCATATTGAAGTAGGGTCTTATGGTCCTCTTCGGTTTGCTGTCCTTTTTGGGTTTTGCTTTGAATAATTTCAAACTTACAGAAAAGTAGAAGGAATGGCACAATAAACACCAGGATCCTTTTCACCTAGATCCCAGTCTGTCAGAATTGCACCATTTTGCATTCCCACCAGCAGTGCACATGGAAGTACCTGTTCCCCTACAGCCTCACCAGGAGAATGTGTTGTCAGCATTCAAGTTTCTGTTAATCTGATTGATAAAACATATTTCAGTGTGGCTTTAATTTTTATTTCTTCTCTGATGAAATTGAGTATATTTTTATACACATAAGGGACATTTATTGTAAACTCTTGATTCATAGCCTTTTACTGTTTTCTGTCAGAACTTTGTTTTTGGGTTTTTTTCCCCCTTCTTTCAACTTACAAGAGTTCTGTATTAGGGAGATTAGTTCTTTATATGTAGTATGTTGAAAATCTTTTTTCACAGTTTGTCCTTTGTCCTTGCTTATAGTGTTTTGGGCCATGTAAAAGGTTTTTAAATTTTTACACAGTAGATTTTATTACTTCTTATTGAACATGTCTTTTTGGTCATGATTTGAAAGCCTTTTGCCACACCCATGCTTGAATTCACCCATGCGTGCTTCTAG
This sequence comes from Vulpes vulpes, assembly GCF_048418805.1. NCBI lineage: Eukaryota > Metazoa > Chordata > Mammalia > Carnivora > Canidae > Vulpes > Vulpes vulpes. The sequence goes on along the minus strand of NC_132789.1, from coordinate 41,380,740 downwards.
AACTTGAATGGTTTTTTTCTTTTATTCTTTCTTTTACATTTGAATCTTTTAACATTTTAAGTTCATTCTGGGATACAGTGCACAATATGAATCCATGTTTATCTTTTCTGAAGTCTATCTAGTTGTTCCCAGTATCATTTCTTTGAAAACTCCTTTTCTCCAGTGATTTGAGAAGTCCTCTTTATCAGATATACAATGTCCATGTGGACTCAGATCTATTTCTGGATTTTCTGTTCTTTGCTGTTCTATCTGTTCACGAACCATAGCATACTATTTTTTATTCTAGAGACTTCATGGTGTGTTTTACTATCTAGGAGGGCTAGTCTTCACTTTCTCCCTCCCTGCCACTCTTCCTTCCTTCCTTCCTTCCTTCCTTCCTTCCTTCCTTCCTTCCTTCCTTCCTTCCTTCATCTTTCTTTTTCTTTTTCTTTTTTTTTTTAAAGATTTTATTTATTTATTTATGAGAGACACAGAGAGAGAAGCAGGCCTCCCACAAGGAGCCCGTTACGGGACTCGGTCCCGGATCCCAGGATCGTGCCCTGAGCCAAAGGCAGATGCTCAACCACTGAGCCACCCAGGCGTCTCCCAGGGTTTTTCATACATTAATTTTTCTGTGTGAACTTTAAAGTCAACTTTATTAGCCATAGGGGGAAAATATTGGTATTTTTATTTGGATCACATTGAATTTATTTATTCACGTGTGCCTATACGCACACATACATACACATATCTTTATGGATGTCTTTCCATTTACTGAGGTCTGCTTCTGTGTCTGTCAGAAATATCTTAATGTTTTATTCATAAGGGTTTTGTATGTTTCTTGTTAGTTGGTTCTTAAAATTGTACCTTTTATGCTGCTATTATAAATGAAGTTTTCATTCTTGATTTTTATATATTGGTTTTATATCCTGCCACCTTATTGGATTACTTCATTGTTTGATTAATTGTATTATTGATTCTCTCGGGTTTTACAAGTATACTTTCATATAATCTGCAAATATGCTTTTACTTCCTCTTTTCTACTTTGTGTATGCCACAGATTGTTTTCTCTTACCTAATTGCATTGGCTAATATCTTGAATACAGTGTTAAATTATAGTGAAGAGAGTATGTTTGCTATGTTTTACAGAAGAGATAAGCTTAGGGAAATTGAATAGCTTGAGATTGCAAACCTAGTAAGTAGCAAAGCCATGATTGATTTTCTGGAGTCTTTTTGACTCCAGAAACCTCCATTCTTTTCATTCTGTCATGCTGCCTCCCAAGTCTTTGAACATTTGTTTAAAGGAGACAAGACTTATTTTCAATTCTTAGCCACTCTCAGATGGATTGGAAAAATCCTCCCTATTTATTGCTTTGATTTTGCAGTTGACCAGCAAGCATGCCACTTTTCTTATTCCCTTTTTCCACAGATTAGGGGGAACTTGCCCCAGATTTAATGTTGATATCTTTTTTTTTTTTTTTTTTTTTTTTAGTATATTTGTTTATAATGATAAGAGGATTTAGTACATTTCCCATTTTGCTTGACAGGAGCTCAATTCGGAAATGGAAGATCAACAGGAGAACCTCGAGACTCTTGAGAATCTAGTCACTGAACTGGGCTCCTGTGGCTTTGCCCTGGACCTATCCCAGCATCAGGACAGGGTACAGAACCTCAGAAAGGACTTCACAGAGTTACAGAAGACAGTTAAAGAAAGGTGAGTTTTCGTATGTGTTGGTCAATTTGGAGAGCTAAGTTTTTTCTTGCTGTTAAATGATTTTCTCTTCCTCCTTCAGTAGAAAAGATGGCATCAAAAAGTCTGCTATTTTAGGAGATTGGAAAATGCCTCTTTGAGGCAAAGCTGTCCAGTGTACTTGGTGCTTAGTGATTTTCTAATACTAAATAATGAATTCCCTTTCGCTAATGGGGCTATTTCCCTCTGCGCAATCAAAAGCCTGGGTCACCTGGACCAAACAATAAATTTGGGGCAGCAAGTAGGATTGTGGCAGGATTTTGAAATAAAGAGAAAAATTGGAGGAGACTTGCAGGCGTAATTTTTTTTTTTAAGATTTTTTTTTTTTTAAGATTTTATTTATTTATTCATGAGAGACATACAGAGACACAGGCAGAGGGAGAAGCAGGCTCCATGCAGGGAGCCCGATGTGGGACTCAGTCCTGGGTTTCCAGGATCACGCCCTGGGCTGAAGGTGGTGTTAAACCGCTGAGCCACCAGGGGTGCCCTGTAGGCATAATTAATGGTTATATTGGCTCTGGCTCTCTCTCTGCTTGTTTTGACCACATTTAAGTTGTTGTTTTGGAAGAGTGTCTGGATTCTTCTTTCAAGCTTAACATGGGAATATTTGACAGGAGTGGTTGATTTCATATTATCCGCTGTTGAAAAGCCATGATTCCATTCAAAAACCTCATGTGGATTTGTTTAGGAGCTTGAGAAGACTTCTCTTGGTTTAGCCATATATATAATCTTGATTTGGCAGATGACTGCCTTATGGAAAGTAAGCTTGTTTAAGCAGTGTTGCTTAAGGCAACACTGTCAGCCTCAGGTTATTTTGTGGAGAGAAGGGGGACAGAGGTCAGGAAGGCTTGTTCATCCTCTATGCTGCGGGGCGGGGCCGTTTAGCAGGAGGAAGAACCAGGTTCTCTGCCTAAAAGAGCTTAAAGTCTGATAGATGTGGCCACTTCCAAAACTTAATTTTGAAATTGAATTCTCCTTTGTCCTTGGCTTGTTTTACCCATTTGTGTGCTTGACCTAACTTCTGTGAGCCTCTGTTACAATGTCTTCCTTGCTAAGGGGATTAGCATTTGAATTAGGCCTTGAAAAAGTCAGCTACCTAAAAAGTGACATAGCTGGATTTGGGATCCAAAGCTTACATTCTTTCCATTGTATCATTGCACCTAAATAGCAGGCTCCTTTTAGTTTCTCTCACTTTCACTTTAGCCTGGAGTAAGATTGAAGACTCCTCTCCCCAGAAATGTCCAAACAAGGGCAACAGATTCCTTAGTTTGATGCTCTCCTACATTTGTATGTTGTGGTTTAGCCAAAGCTGCAGTGAAAAAAGTTATGGGAGGGAAAGGCCCTGTAAGGAAAAGATGCCTAGAGTCCCCAAATGAGTATAGTTTTAGTTCAAGTTGACTTCCTTACAAAGCTTGGTCTGGCAAGTAACAGAATGTCTTCGTTGACAGAGAGGAAGATGCATCATCTTGTCAGGAGCAATTGGATGAATTTCGGAAGCTGGTTAGGACCTTCCAGAAATGGCTGAAGGAAACTGAAGGGGATCTTCCACCTACAGAGACTTTCATGAGTACTAAAGAGCTGGAAAAGCAGATTGAACACCTGAAGGTAGGTGAACAAAAGGAGCTCCAGGAACCAGGTTAGACAACAGTTTGGAAGCTTATGTGGACTGAGCTTCAACTGGTGGGACAAGTCCAAGTTATCCTTCTGCGTCAGAATAGAAATCCCTCCATTTTCTTCATGTGATTCCCACCTACCCCTATCCAAGTATTGAGCACCAAAATGTCTCCCTTTTTTTTTTTTTTTTTAAATTTTATTTACTTATGATAGTCATACAGAGAGAGAGGCAGAGACATAGGCAGAGGGAGAAGCAGGCTCCATGCACCAGGAGCCCGATGTGGGATTTGATCCCGGGTCTCAAGGATCGCGCCCTGGGCCAAAGGCAGGCGCCAAACCGCTGCACCACCCAGGGATCCCACCAAAATGTCTCCTATTTCAAAACCAAAATCAAAAAGTAACCTGGGAATAACATCTATAAAGTTTCAGCTATTTCTCGGATGCCTCTCGTGCCAAGGGGTGTTAGAAAAAAGATAGTCATTATAGTCCTGTCCTTGAGAAGTTTATAATCTCACTGTGTGTTTGAGAATTAGAGAGTTATCCGTGAGCAAGTGACCAGATATATGATCAGGAGATTAAGGAAAGATTATCACCTCTACAGCTAAAAAAGGAAAAGTTAGAATCAGATAGTTGGAAGGTACCTTCCAGAGTAGGATCAATATTTCTCCCATCCCCTGTAGGATCTCTTCTTTGATTCAGTCATTCAGCCTCTACTTGCATTTTTAACACATCTCTTCCTTTTGTTGAAATCAAGCTGTATCTACCTTCAACTAGTTCTCATGCATTCTCCTTATTTGCTTAGTAAAGCAGGATTTACCAGATGACAGGGAAGAGTTTGTTGATTTCACAGGGAGAGTTCCCAGAACATTTGGTGTGGGGAATCCCCTAGGGCAGAGGCTTTCTGATTTTTTAGTTCACAGTGCCCTTACTATTTCAATAAATTTTTCGTGGTACCTCAGGGCCAAAAAAAAGAAGAAAGGAAAAAAAGAAAAACCTAAAAAGCCTCACATGCTACACATGCTGTGTAGCTAGGTCTAAACTTTCATAGTAGTCGTTCACATGGTGTCCAATAGATGTCACTGTATTTCCCTCAAAAATTTAAAATATCCTGTGAGTTTGATGCATGATTTGGGAACTATGGCTCTTTGGAATCTAGAGTGATTGATAAAGGAATTGACAGCTGTGAATTGACAAGGCTCAGTTTGCAGTTAGGCAGCAAGGACTTGCTGTATAGTCATGGCTCTGTCTTTCTCTGCTGCTGGGCAGCTTAAAGTCAAAAGCAAACTAAGTTGATTGTCAGGGAAATTCAGTGTGGAGGAAGGGACTCAAGGCTAAGAAGGTTTCCCTGCTTTGGAAGAAGTAGAAATCTACTTTTGTGGTGGGGATCCACAGCTAGAGAAAACATGACCTAGTTAGAGCAGGGTGCCTTTGTTTCTTAATGGTTTTCTTTGGTAGTTAGAGCTCTGGCTTCAAGCCCAATATAAAGTTCCCTTGAAAATGCAAAGTGTAGCCTATGATTCTATGTATTTTTCTACATTTCAATATCTAGCTCCTCATTTTACCGCCCATTTGTCATTTCCTTTTTATTCTTTACACACATGCTGTTCCCTTTTACTACCTTTTGTTTTCACTAAAAGCTTTCGCCCTCAAGGCAGAGTTAGGTGTGTCTCCTCTGTGCTCTGAGTTTACTGTCTGTATTTTTGTAGTAGCATTTATCACATTATAATGCAGTTGATAATCTGAGCTCTTGGTTTTAGGAACTATATCATAATCCTATTTTGTATCCTCAGTGTTAGGCATGATGTCTGGCCTATAGTAATGCTCAATAAATAATTGATGAATAAATGAGACGTTCCTGAATATTCTAGGATGTCATTCTCCTGTATCATGGCTGGTTAAACCAAGATCTTCAAGTGACTAAATATATGAGGATGATCACTTAATGCTTATCAAAACTTTAAGGAGGAAATATAGAATAGGTGTCCTTACTGATGAGGAGAATGCCCCTAGATGTTAACATTTAGCTGTTCTGTCAACAGGGTCTTCTAGATGACTGGGCAAGTAAGGGAAGTTTGGTGGAAGAAATCAATTGCAAAGGCACTTCTTTAGAAAATCTCATCATGGAGATCACAGCACCTGATTCCCAAGCCAAGACAGGTGAGTACAGGCTTTTAAAAATGTAGTGAGTAAACAACATTCTTCACTTTGGCCTTTGGTCTTTGGTTATGACCCCTTAATTAATAAAAGTCAGAATCAGCATTGAGTATGAGAACAAAGGGCAATGGTCCACAAAGCCGTCTTCCCCTTCAAACTGACCTGTCTCCCATTTGTTATATGACATTGCTCCATTTTGCAGAACCTCTTCCTGTGATGGGAAAGAGTAAAGGGACTAGTTGGCCTAAATGAACAGAGAAGAATTAAAATAGGATTCTGTTGCTTTCTTTTAAACATTTGCATGAATAGCTATGCATCATCTTTAAATTGGAGTCAGCCCTTGAGAGTTTAAGCATGATATCTTGAGAGAGAATAGGTATTCAGGAGTTGGTGTTGGTCTACCAAGGACAGCCACACTTCTTGGAAGGAGATACAAAGATTGTGCCCAGATATGTGAATAATCCCTGGCTGCAGATTAAGTCTTCCAAACAAAATCCATATGAGCTCACAGTCACTTTCTGGTTTTAAATTGGGATCTCAGAGGTTTTATTGCCAGACTGTGTTAGTGCACTCCTACAATCAGTTAAATCATAAGAGAAAAGTTTATTTTTTTCTCCTGAGAACAGACAGTCACTTTTCTGTCAAAGCTTAAAGATCTCTTAGAATTACCCAGAAATGACGTTTCAGGGAATTGGTGTTTCTTATATTGCAATACATAAAACCTCTTAAGTTCAGGGACTTATTGGTGTGTGACTACATCAGGAGTCAGCAAGCTCTTTCTATAAAGGGCCATGTATTAAATACTTTATAGGCTTGTGAGCCACATGGTCTCTGTCATACTATACATCTCTACCGTGGTGACACAAAACAGTCATAGATGATATACAAGTGAACGGATGTGGCTGTGTTCAAATAAAACTTTATAAACAGAAATAGGCAGAGGGCCAGATTTGACCACTACAGTTTTTTGACTTCTAGAGTAGATCCGTGGTTTTTCAAACATTTTAAAACGCTAAAATCTTTTTTTAAAAAATCTCAAATAAAGCTCTACTACATAAAACAGATACAAATGATACTTTGTTGGCATAAATTTCCCTGATAAGTGGATTTTAGCATTTTATCTATTATAAAATCAGGATATTGAGACTATCTAAGGGAATATAAAGATTTGACAAAGGATTTTTGGATGACAGCTTTATAATCTGATTTATTTCTCCATTTTGTTTGGTTACATCATATTCAGAAAATACAGGTCACACAGATAAGTAGTTGTAAAGGATAACAAATGTCTTTAAAAGTTCACTTTACAGTCCACCTGTGTCAGAAAGAATTGTCAAAGTCTTGGAAATGGACAACATAGAAGTATTGGGTGTCCTTTCAATGAAGTGTTGGACATTGTCTGATAGGCTTTTGGAAATTATTTGGTCCTGAGTGTGTACCTTTAACTGAATTTTTGTTTATTGAACTGTTCTAGAATTTTGTATGATGAAAGTTGACTTGTAGATAATTGATAGTAATGCAAATGATACTTGTCCATAGCAATTCAAGTAAATTTTGCCCCACAGGAAAGACAATCTCAAGTATTAACTTTAACCACTTTCTAACCACTTTCCCCTTAATTGCCCATTTATTAATGTCCTCAAGAGTCATGGGGTAGAACAGGTGAAGGGAGGGGACCAGTGGGAGGGGGAGCACAGTAGCTGAAGATGTCACCCACTATGTAAGTGATGCAGCCTAAATTCAAACACAAATATACTTGATTCAAGGTGGAAAAAAAAGTTCACTTTAGAGTCTCAGAGCACTCCTCGGTTAAACTGAACTAGGAGCTTGAAAGTGATGTAATAAGGAATTCTTGTTTCAAAGTTAAAACACCAAGAATTTTAATGAAGGATCACCTTCTTTTCTTAAACATAGAAAACACCTAAAACTGGCATTGAGGACAACAGTTAGCCTGTAATCTGACATCACCAGGACCTGGCGTGTTAAGAATTCTGTTACCACCTGGTTCTGCCCTAATGAGAGCCTGCTCTGAGCAGATGCACCTTAGCCTTTTTTGTCATTTTCTTTAATATAGTAACCACATGTTGCAAATGTTTTTCTTTGTACAAGTGGACATGTGTAAAGTGCTAATGAAGAGCTGTGGCTTTTCCAATCAGTCACATTCAAAAAGTAACACTTTTAAATGTCAGCAGTGGGTGTATGGGAGCTACTTCATTCTATCCCCAAACCAGCATAAATTGGTTGTATCGAATGGTTTAGGTGTGGTGTTCAACATAACTGAACACGCATGTTTTATTGCCATTTCTAAGTAGTTACAAATATATTCTGAAGATTAAATTTAAACCATTTATAGAGTCCCTAAAGCACCTCCTTAGGTGCTTTGAAAGTCACTAGCCTGAGTGCTCTCAAAGTTATCTTCTACCTCTGAAAAATCATGAATATTGCAGTTCTTAACATTCGTGTAGTTCTTGTTTCATAAAGTGCTTACGGTATACAGTACCTCATTACCTCTCTCAGGTAACTTCATGAGAGCTGACAAGATAGCTAGTATTATCTTTATATCCTGGAGAAGAAACTGAGGTCTGTCTGCAGATTAAGGCTCACATACCGAGTTAGTGACAGTCTTAGCCAGGACCACCTTCTCCTAATTACTAGTCCAGTTTCTTTTTTGGTCATCACCCTACTACAATGGAATATGATCTTTTTGTTTGATCCATTTTTTCATTGAAAATACAATAATGTTGGGGTGCCTGGTGGTTTGTTCGGTTAAGCATCCAACTCTTGATCTTAGCTCAGGTCTTGATCTCAGGGTCCTGAGTTCAGGCCTCGAGTTGAGCTTCACACTGGGGGTGGAGCCTACTTAAGGAAAAAAAGAACAGGAAGGAAGGAAGGAAGGAAGGAAGGAAGGAAGGGAGGGAGGAAGGAAGGAAATGTTAACATTTAAAAGTTTCACAATTACTATCTTTTAATATAACCTTAATGTAAAACATTTTTCTATGAAATCAGTGTGCATGAGAGTTTAATCTCTTCTTGTAATGTAACATTATATCATGAATATTCTTCATATTTCTGTATAATTTCTATAATTACATGATCTGATTTTTATTTAACTTGGGACACTCCTGAAATACAAAGAATCAACCTGAGGAGAATATAGGTAAAATCATGGTAATTAGAAACAGAACCAAAGGCCCAAAGCAGAATTTCTGGGAATATTTACGAGCCAGATATATTGGTGCTCAGTATTTCCGTTTTCTGGTAGGGAAGGAAAGCAGAAAGTCACAGAAGAATAAAGATTCTTCCTTTTGAAGTAATATAAGAAGGACTCGTCTTAATGTCTTTATTAAAAGAATACTGCTTTTTATGTCCTCAATTACATTTACTGTTCATTTTTATTATGTTGAAGGACATTGATGTTAACGTTGAGCCTTTTGGCTTTATTGTAAATCCTCATTCTAAAGTGTGGCAGACAGCACAGATATTCTAAAGACTTAATTATTTTACCAATACTTGCTTCACAAAGTCATGACAGGATCCAAAGAATTCAAGTTGGAGATCAAGGAAGGAAATAAATTAGAGTTTTCCTAAAGAAAGGGTTGGTTAAGAATCACTACTGCTAAGAACCCAAAACACCCAAGTGATGCTTGGTTGCCTGGCAGCTAAAATGATTTGTCTCTTTCCATGAGTATGTTGTCCTGTGCTGTGTTAACCTCCTGATACCTGAGCTTAAAGTGAGTGCCAGAGAACAAATTCAGTGCCTGTATGTATTCCTAACACGTTTGTCTTGCCCTGCTTGTCTCCCTGTCCTTCTGCTCAGGTTCCATACTGCCCTCTGTAGGAAGCTCTATAGGCAGTGTAAACGGATACCACACCTGCAAAGGTGAGAATGCCATCTCACAGTGCCTCTTTGTTGGATGTGTTAGAATAGTATTCACATTGGCATCTGTGTATGTTTCTGTATGTGTGAAAGAACTGCTGCCAGGATGGGTATGAGGGTAAAAATCTGGGGCAGAAGCCACTGTTGATGCTTCTTTGCTGGCTTGGTAAAGGCTAAACGGGTTGGCAGCCAGGGAGATAAAAGTACTAGGAAATAAATTGGACCGCTAGATAAGACCAGTAAGGAAAGACCTTGCAGAAAATACATGTGAATCTTTTGAGTCATAAAGAAGCCACATTAGAGGCAGTCTGTTCTAACCCTCAGCCTCCCAGCCCCATGGTTTCTCTGTTATTTGGAGAAGAGGGAGCAGAAGAATGCCCCAGATCCTTCACTCCCTTCACTCCTGCAATTCCCAAGTTTATTTAGCATTTTATTTGTACATCTATGTAGCTAATGTCAAAATCCGAAAGCCAGATTAATGAAAGCTCTTTTGCTTTGTATATATATAAACAAGGACTTTTATGTGATTTACCAGGAACAGACTCTCTAGTTCACTAGAAGGAGTAGGAGAGACACTTAATCCTGATGAGTAATTTAGCATGAGGAACCCTTGGGGAGGCTTGGAGAGCTATTCCCGATCTGATTTTTGTTTCTATGATACTAGATCTGACGGAGATCCAGTGTGACATGTCAGATGTAAACTTGAAATATGAGAAACTGGGGGGAGTGCTTCGGGAACGCCAGGAAAGCCTTCAGGCTGTCCTCAGCAGAATGCAGGAAGTTCAGAAGGAGGCAGGCTCAGTGTTGCAGTGGCTGGAATCAAAAGAGGAAGTCCTCAAAGCCATGGATGCCTCTTCATCTCCAACCAAGCCAGAAACAGTGAGAGCCCAAGCTGAATCTAACAAGGTACTGTGTTTACATTAGCTGCGTCCCAAACAGTAAGAGGAAGGGGCTGTTGTACCAGTGTTCCTGCCTAAGCCCAGGACTCAGCCACACACCCATGCCATGAGGAGCCCTTTCAAATGAAGACTATGTCTAAAGTCTCCTAGAGAATTTTCTTACCTATGAAATGAGAAATTATTATAAATAATACTCAGAAATAAAACCGGGCACACCTGGATGGTTCAGCTGGAAGAGCATGCAACTCTTGATCTTGGGGTCATGAGTTCGAGCCCCACATTGGACATAGAGATTACTTAAATAAATAAAACTTAAAAAAAGGAAAAAAAAAAAAAACCAGATCTGTTTACAGAAAGAGAATATCCCTCCTCTGAAATATCAGCTCACTGAGAGTGGGATCTTGTTTCCCATATGATGCTTTAAGTCAAACCATTGTCATCAAAGCCTCTTTCCAACTCTTGGGGGATTTCAGTATGGCTGTTATTACAGTTCATTCTTAAGGTTGACATGTAAGACAAGGAAGAATAGCAGGAGGAATAAGATCATATAGAAAATCGTATAAAACCTTTTTTTTGCCAAAATTTTTTCTATTCTAACTGGACATACCATGCCATCTTCTCCAGCTATATAAATGTTCTTGACATCACCATCATCGTCATCATTGTGTATGGGGATTAGTAATTTCTTCTTATTGGGTTCTACCAATACGTTGTACATGAAAAAATTTAGATCCTGCCACTTAGATTTTCATTTTAAAGTAAAAATTGAAGCAAAAATGTGTCTTAAAATCATGAAACAAGTCACTAATAGAATCAGAAGTGGAGCCTGTAATTGCAGGCCAGTCTTCCGGTACTTTCCTCTACACACATAGCTTTGTTTCCTGTGCAGAAATCTTGTGGCATCCCTGATATTCTCTCTCCTAGGCCTTCCTGGCTGAATTGGAACAGAATTCTCCAAAAATCCAAAAAGTAAAGGAAGCCCTGGCTGGATTACTGATGACATATCCCAACTCACAAGAAGCAGAAAGCTGGAAGGAAATGCAAGAGGAACTCAGTAAGTTATCAGAGGAATGTTGCAAATTCACTAAATTGCTTATCCTCAAAACAAAATATCCTATAAAGCAGGACTTATTTTTAATTTTCGTAAGCAGTCAAGAGGAATAGGGTTAGAGAGTGAGTCTGATTAACGGAAAAAATCTAGAGATTCCGCTCAAAAGTGTCAGAAATTTGGCTTTTATGGGCAAGTCAGTCTGACAATCTGCTATGGGGATGCTATGGAGAATATTGGGGATGAAAATGAAAAATAGGAAATAATCTATTCACTGGAAGGATTAGATGAATTATTCTGCATTCATATTGACCTAAATATAAATGATATAGGTGAATGTTTATTAGCCTGAAAAAAACATTGGCATGAAAGATGTTTTTATAATTTAGTAAGAGTTTAAAAACAGTCATAAAATATTATTAGACATGCATGCGTGTGTGTGTGTGTGTGTGTGTGTAGTTCTGTGCAGTTTCATTATCACCACCACCACAATCAAGTACAGAACTGTGCTACTTTAGTTAAAATTAAATAAAGATTATTTTTAACTTAAAATTTTTTAACTAATTCTGGGGTCATTTCCTGTGGTATATTAGGAACATAACTTAGGGATCAGGCCAGTGGCTGGTGAGAGTAAAGGAACACATTCTCTCATTTCCCTTCCGCAGATTCCCGATGGGAAAGGGCCACCGAAGTGACCATGGCCCGGCAAAAGCAGCTGGAGGAATCCGCAAGTCATCTGGCCAGCTTCCAGGCTGCAGAATCCCAGCTCCGGCCCTGGCTGATGGAGAAGGAACTGATGATGGGGGTGCTGGGGCCCCTTTCTATCGACCCCAACATGCTGACTGCACAAAAGCAGCAGGTCCAGGTGAGCCACAAAGCTTACGGCTCTCAGCAAAGAAATTGGAGTCACACATACCTAGATTTGAATGCTGCTGTCAGCAAGTAGATTTCAAATGACCCTGGACAAGTCCCTTAACCTTCTAGGGTTCT